>NC_077227.1:645395731-646881459 GCF_027887165.1 Monodelphis domestica | reverse complement strand
TTAAAATTTCCAGATAATCCCATCTTTAATTAATGTTATATAAAAGTCAAGTGTGTAGGGGCTGATATTTTGGAGAGGGACAAGAAAATCTAGAAAAGTCTATGGAGCAAAAGTCATTCTCTTAATTCATAGTTGTGGTTATACATGTATATTAGTCCTTTCTATCTCTGACTTCTACTTTGGCACCAAAACAATGTGTAAAATGGTATCTTAATTTTCCTATTAAATTGCTATTATAAAAATATTTCTTTTGTTTATACTCACCTGAGCACTAGAGGGAAACAAGAATTTTTTTCTGGCTTTTAAGGGGCTTTCAATCACATGCTTATATAATTCTAAATTGGGTGGAACAAAATGACTCAAGATCAATAGAATATAGAATCAAATTAAGAGCTGATTCTTCAGTCTATTCTAAAATGCTAAAGGAAGAACAGAGATCAGCAAAAGCCTGAAAGCACAAAATATGATTCTAAGATATATTTACTAAACAGAAATCTTTGTTAAACTGAAACAAACAATGTTGAAAACTAGAATGATGAAGAAGCTATGCAAAGCTCTTTCTAATGAGCATTCCTGAAGAAAAAAAAGGTGTCTGTTATACATTTAAATGATTAGACTAAGAACCAAATAGCATTTGTGAAAAATAGTTTTTCCACTTATACTTAAAGTAGAGGCACCAAATTGGTTAATTTGATCATAGATTACCTTAGATAAATGAAATGGTGAAGGAGTTTACTTTCTCATACTGAAATTCAAGATGTCTGAAAATCTAGTATGTTTGCAATATCTAGACAGTGTCCTTCATAATGATCACTAATAGACTTGGGCAGAACCAATTAGCTAAGCAAACTATTAACTTCTCTTGTTTGAAATATAAGCATAAGATAATTTAGTATGTAGTTATTCTTTCTTACTTAGACATAAACTCATATTGTGTCTTAATCCTGTTTTTTAGAACAGAGATAATATTTCCAAACAAATTCTTTGTTTAAAGGAGCATTCTTTGAAAATATTTACAACTGTGTCAGGCAATTCATTTCCCAGAGAGATATGGCCCAAATGTCAACTACTGATTTTCAAATATTTAAAGTAAATGAGAGAAGATCTTTCATTCAGGAAAAATATTCCTTTAGATTTAAAGATTAGGAAACCTGAACTATCCATTATACTTCTAGTAGAGAGCATGGATACTCTATTATTTGGGGCCATTATGAAGTTTTCATATAAAGTGAGAGGTTATTGTGTTATAACTATATGTTAGACTTTTTTTCTACCATGGTCAAAGTTGGCTAATAGAACTGTTTATTGCTTATATTGGAATGTACACACCTTCAATGTTACAAGGGAATCACTTTAAAAGACTGATATATATTAATTTAAGGTCGCCAAGGAATCAGCTATGTAATTCCTAAATGAAAACTTAAGTCAGCCGTCAATCTTTTATGGAGTTTAATTACAATAGGAGGAAGAAAGGAATTAGAGATAGAGAGAGAGAAAAAGGGAGAGAAGGGAATAGGGCTTAAATACCCCTTCTGTTTAGGCTGGGCCAAAAGGCCCAAGCCCTTAGATAGCTGGGGCAAAGAAAAGAGATCAGTCCCTATTACTCACATGACCAAAATGGAGAAACAGTCTCAGAGGGCCCCACTTTCAGCTTCCTTCAGAGCAAGCTCCTCAGAGCCCACACGAACCACACCGACCAACTACTCCCCCCTCCCGAGTCTTCAGACCCCCTATCTTTAAGGAAACCATCCAAGTTCCTCCCCTCAGTTCTCCCATCTACCAATCACTGTTCATCAATTTCCCTGTGCCAATGGAGGCTCTAGCTTAACCCAGGACCACCCAGAGGTTTCTGGCTTTTGCACATGTCTGTTGAAGGTCATATTTTCAAATGATTAAATCTTTGCTCCTTTGCTACAGCCCTTTCTAAATCCTGTTAACCTGAGTAGGGTAGAGATTGGAATAATTAAATTTTGATCTAGGCTGCAGCCCTTACTCAATCCTGTTAGGACTGAATAGGGTGGAGATTTATTCCAAGTATCTCCATTGTATCAATTCTAAAATCAATCATGACTCAAAGAAATTCCTGTTCTATGCTTAAGCATAGGTCAAAGTCCTTTCCATTGTTCAGCAAAGGGTTTCTGTCCTAAAGTAATCTTAAGAAGGGAAGAGAAGGAACCTCCCATGCCAATGGGGTTCCCACTCCAATAGAATATCAGTAAGAAATTTTCCAAGTATGAAATATCCCAATGGTGAAATTTCCAACATTTATAAGTCTAAGGAAATTTGAGGTTTACATCATAAAGTAATGGTCAGAAATTGGATCCTAAGACCTCTCAAGAAAAGACCTTTTATCTCAATATATTTGACACTAATGGTGTTAAAGAATTTTTGTCAACAGTAGCATCCTATGAAACAATCATTGACAATATATATTTTTTGTTCTTTCTCCAATATCATAATAAATGGCAAATATAGACAAAAAAGGAACTTAGGAGACCTTTTCTATGATGTTATACTTCTGAGGGAACTACACAACTGAAGGAAAGGGACAAAGGAGCTCCTGGGTAGCATTAACAGGTAGGAAGGGAGCTGTGGCAGAAGTACCTTTTAGGTGAATTTCAAGGAGTTTCTATATTGAATGGGAAATTCAAAATTTAGTGATTATGGTACTATTCCCAGAGGTAGTGGCCAATGCCAAGTGCTGAGATAAATCAAGCTGAGGCAATAGAGAATGGAAGTGGAGGAAAAGATTCCAGAGGGAAACAGATAAAGAATGAAATGCAGATTCTGTTTTTAACTAAGTTCCAAACAAGTTACTCAGATTTCTATCACTACTTTTAAATTTATGTTAATGGAGTGTGAACCTCTGTTGTAGGTATGAGACAAAAGAAATAATGCCCACTTGCGAGTAGACTATGACCATCCCTTTGCTAAATAAGGTTAGAAATGAATCAGTAGTAAACCTAATGAATATGTGGAATGGACCTAAGCCCTGGACAAAGTCTGAATTGTTATGGCATTATTATTTAGAAGTCTTCAAGACTCTCTCTTTTTTGAGCCACAGATAACATAAATGTATAAACAAATAGGACCCACAGGTGAGTTTCTTAGTCACAGATGACATTTGTCATCCCATGCAAGCAAAAAATGAGGTAAAATACTAGATGCTGTAAGAGTTAATATTTGGGGAAACTGAGGCAGGTAGAAATTAGTTTCTCTCTGCAAGGAGTATTATATTTTTAGAGGTTTAGTAAAGGTTAAGAATTAAAGAAAATTACAGAATAAGAAAATATATACTAGGCCCAGAGAGGCCTAGACATAACCTCACCTACATCATGAAAGACCAGTCTGCTTGCAAGCGGAAACAGGAAAAAAAAGAGAGGCCCCAAAGCCTTTCCAATCAGGTTAAATACCCCATCTTGATCTCGGCCCAGGTGAGAATTCAGTGATATTACAAAGCATTCTGGGGAAGTGGAGTAAGGACTGCTGGGGATTGAAGTCCTGGATTCAAGTCTCCATTTTTATAATGCTTAGGAAGAGTATATGTAGACATATTTATCAAGACTTGCAAATATATGGACTTCATAAAGCCCATATACACTCCCAACATGCTTAATTTTATTGGTACATGATAGTGTGAATTAGCTTATATTCACTTTTATATCAAAATTTAGAAAAAAGTTTCATTCAATAGTCTACTCAATTTTATTATATCTTGTAACAAATGAAAAAAAAAAGATTACAAGGGAGAAGGGGGTCTGACTGCATTCTAATGAACAGAATTTATGCATTGTCCTTTTAAAAAAGTAAGTTTACTTTACCTTGAAGTATTCCAATCATGCCTCTCCAGCAGCCTGCTAGAGCTTTCAAAATTAGATATCCTCAATGATAACTAACATTCAATATGCCCCCTCTTAATTCTTTCTTCCTAAATTGTCCCTCCTTCAAAAATTTCCACAATTTTTCATCATCCTTCCAGTCAAACAGATTTGAGATTTCATTGTCTTCCTGAACTCTTCCTTACTTGTCAGGCTTTTCTGTCCATTCTTGCCAAGTTTTGTTCATTAGGTTTCCATAGCATCATTTTTATCTGTTATTTTCTTGATAAACATACACCATCATTCTAATTTGTCCTACTATCTTCAATCTTTCCCCTTCCTCCCAAAATCTGTGACATAGTTTCCTTTATTAATGAAGTACTCTTGACATCAAAATGCCAATAATGCTTATATACTAAGCATTCCAAAACTCTAATTCCTGTCCCATAGCAATGGAATAATAAGGGCAGTAGATTGAGTAACTATAAAACATAAGACCTTTCTCCTACCCAAATATTTAAAACATCAAGTAGGAGCTAGAAATATAATGTAGAGGTCACTGAGATCAACTCTTAAATTTTACAGAGGAAAAACTGAGAACCCAGAAAGAGAGGACTTATGCAGTGTAATAGAAAAAGGCTTGTTCAATTTTTATTAAAACTAAGTCTAGATTGGGTTGGAATCTGAATGCAATTAAATTAAATTAAAGAGTCATAGTTGCCAGAAACAGAAAAGAATTTCAGTGTCCTTTGCTCTCATCAGATCAGCCTAAGAACAGTATTGTGTGGAAACAGTCCCCAGGTGTTTGAAGCACTATCATACAACAGAGATTAGACTTGCTCTTTTTCTTCTCAGAGGTCAGAACTGAGAGTAACAGGTAGAAGTTGCAAAGGGATGAATTTAAATTCGTGTCAGGAAAAAAAATCTTCCTATGAATGTGTTCCATTGTTTCAGTCATATCCAACTCTTCATGATCAATTTGGGGATATTTTGGCAAATATATTGGATTGGTTTATCATTTTCTACTTCAACTCATTTTATAGATGAGAAAATTGAAACAAATGGGGTTAAGTCACTCATAAAGGATAAGTGTGAGGCCAAATTTGAACCCAGCAAAAGGAATCTCCCTGAGCCCAGATCTGGTACTCTATCCACTGTACCACCTAGCTTCCCCCTATTAGTTAAAACAGTTCAAAAATCCAGAAGTAAAAAAAAATATGGAAACTATAAGATTCTTGACATCTTCCTTAGAAATATTTGAGATCTGTGAGGATGTCTTTGTGGATATACTATAGTGCAGAATCCGTCTGTGTATACTTTGGTTTAGATGTACATTGAACTCTCTTCTAACTCACAAATTCTATGATCCTGCAATATGTGTTTGTGTACTTACTTCTCTAGGTGAACCATAATTTTTCCAAATAATTATATGTTGTCATTTTGAATATATTTTTATATAAAAGGAACTAGTTAATACTTTGCCATTATGTAAGATATATTAAACTTTCAGAATACTTTTTGCTATAGAGCCAAATTCTATCTCAAATGATGGAATGTTTTTTGCCATAATCAGCATGGCTGAGTTAAAAGTGGAGCAAAAGAAAGCAATTTGTACATAATTTATATAATTTTACAAATAAGTTGGTTCTAGTAACACATTTCACTAAATTAGTATTAGCAATACTTACTATTATCATCTTCTCATATTTTGGATGAGAATGAAATAACAATGTCATTGTAAAAGTCACTATCCTACTATTTTTCTCAAGTTCACTAAAGATACTATGTATACTAGGTAGGGAATATAACTTTGTAGTAGTTGAATAAAAAAGATTACAATATAAGCTCATCCTTTGTGATATTCATGAAAGATTACTAAATAGAAGAATATTAGCAGATGAAACTACAGGAATCACAGATACCTTATTCTATTACCACTTGATTTTATTCTTCTCTCCTACATCTCTATATTTTGACAAATTTTCTTTCTTGTGTCTTGGAGGTCCTTCATATTTGGTGGTGGTATATCTTTTTTATTGTCTGAAATAATTTTTATTGAGATGCTAGCACAAAAATTATTAAATTATAGTGAATTACTGCTAAGAAAAAATGTTTTGCATGGTACCAGATTCATTTTGATACTGTATTTTATAGGTTATTTCATGGAAACTGTTAGGGAAAGTGCATATTATCAAAATGTTTTGCTATAATAAATTGTATACAGAAAAGTATATTCTCAGCAATCTCTATTAAAAGTTAAATTTTTTGGTAGTCATAGAAACCTAACCCATATATACATGTATATACACATACATAGTATAGTAGTAGTCTCTCGGCAACCGAGGATGACAATTGTCTTTGTGTGTTTTTTGTGCACAAAGACACTTGTGCGTGAAGATTTAAGTGGAAAAGTTGATGCACAGAGACAGTCCCACTCTCTTGGCGTTGGAAGCCTGGGTCCAGTGGCACAAAAAGTCATTACACCTGGAGACTTCCTCAGCTGCACTGGATGGCCGTGTTGTCTTTTGTGCTCCAACATGCCCTAAGCACTCCACAGTGCTTTGCTGCGTTGCCCTCTCAGCCGTTGAACCTTCTTATTGGTTTCTTCTGTCTGTTCCGCCGAAGCAGTCTTCACATGCTGGGTGAGCAAAGCTCTGGTTCACCAGGGGTCTACGACCAGATGGCTACCCTCACAAGGTTTAGCCAGCCTGTTGAAGCCGTTGCCCGGGGTGTGGCCTCTGCCACATGCTAGCAGCTACTAGGAGCCACAAGTGAGAGCTGGGTGTCAGGTGAGGGTCAGAGGCTGGAGAGCCCTCCATACCAAAGATATTACTCCTCCCTGAGCACCCATATATGCACAAATACATATATACACATGTATATATTTGGGTTGTGTAAGGGATAAAAATTATGGTGGAACTAAATATTTGAGAGTTGGTCACCAGGGATCTAATTATGAATCCCAATGAATTACTTAAGTCAGAATGGCTTTTTTCGTAGTTTATTTACAAATAGAGAGAAGAAATTAAGGAAATGAGAGATGAGAGAGAGAGAGGGAGAGAGAGAGAGAGAGAGAGAGAGAGAGAGAGAGAGAGAGAGAGAGAGAGAGAGAGAGAGAGAGAGAGAGAGAGAGAGATAACTGCTCCAACCTGGTCTGAACCAGTAAGGAATTCAGAGGCCCCAGCAAGGGGGGGAGGGACAAGGATTAAATTTAACATGGCTTCCAGTCACGAGGCCTCCTCCAAGATGAAGGGCCTCTCCAGAGACTAGTGTCTCCAGAAAGCCAAGGGAAAAGGGGTTACATGATGATGTGTCTCTCCAGAGGCTAGTGCCTGCAGAAAAGCCAAGGAAAGGGAGTCAGTTTTTTCACTAACCACATGGCAGTCCAAAGGGAAGCAGTCTGAGATCTCCAGCCCAAGTACCTCCAAAGTCAAGTTCCAAGGCAAAGACACCCTCATAGAAAGTGACCATGGAATTTAAAGGCAAATATTTACAGCACTTCCTGTGCCTTACATGTACCAATGGTGGCTTAAATTTGGCTTTGGCCTGCCCAGTAGGTAGTCAGTTGTTTTTGGTTTGTCACTTCCTAGCACATGTGGGTCATAGACCTTCTTCCCCCACACTTAATCCTTAAGTGGGAGTGTATACATTCCTGGTGGCTAAAATTCTAAAGAATAAGTAGGGTGGAGTTAATCTTAATTTCACAGTTGTCTTCCTGCATGTACTTCCCAATCCAGTGACAATGGCCTCCTTGTTGTTCCTCACATCTTTCTTCTCCAAATATTTTCATTGTTCTTTTTTTTTTACTATTTTCCCATGTTTATATGATTCTTTTTCTTTCCCTCGCCTCTTCACTCCCCTATTCTCAGAGCCAATAAGCCCTTCTACTGGGTTATACAAATGTTATTATCACTATACCGATTTACATATTATTCAGTTTTGTAATACATCCTTTAAAACTAAAATACTGTGAACTTTAGATAACTTCACCCAACTTAATCTAACAAAAACAGGAATGTCTACATCCATACTTGGGGATTAAGTATTTAGGAGGATGGCCTATGACAGACATGTGCTAGCAAATGATAAATCAGAAACAACTGACAGGCCCCTGGGCTGTCCTAAGTCAAGCTTTAGTTACCATTGGTACATGTGAGACGCAGGAAAGTGATGTAAAAACCATCTATATATTTTGCGTCACTTCCTTTCTCTGACTCTTTGGTGGCAGAGAGGTGGCTGGTGGCAGCGGGCTGAGCTTTTTGGCATCTTGGGTGGTGGCTGCTATTGTCTGGGTTTACCGGTGAGTTTTCTTTGATACCATACTGGAGGAAGCTGAGTAGACTATTTCAGGTGAGGCATCTTACTGAGCTCTATCAGAATTTAGGCTGATTCTTTCTCTTTTTCATGTGATTATTGAAAGCGTTTATTTCTTTATCTGAAAACTGCCTATTCCTGTACCTTTGTCATCTGTCATTTGGGTAATGGCTTGATTTCTTATTCATTTGACTTAGTTCCTTATAAATTTGTGAAATTAGACCTTTGTCAGAGACTTTTGTTGCAAAATTTTCCCCAGTTTGGTGCTTCCCTCCTAATTTTGGTTACATTGGTTTTGTTTGTACAAAACCCTTTTAATTAAATGTAATCAAAATTAATCATTTATAATTTTGTAATGTTCTCTATCTCTTGCTTGCTCTTAAATTCTTCCTTTTCTCATAGATCTGACAGGTATACTATTCTATGATCACCTAATTTACTTATAATTCCCCTCTTTACTTTTAAGTCATTTATACATTTTGAATTTATCTTGGTATAGGATGTGAGATGTTGATCTAACCCTAGTTTTTCCCAAACTGTTTGAAATTGTGGTTACCTGCAAAAAAAAGAGTTAAAAATTAAAAAGGTTTAATATATTAAGGAAGCTAATTATTTCTGAAAACATTCAATTAAATAAAATAATAAATATTTAAAAATACTGAAAGAAATATATTAATCATTAAACACCAGGCATAAAAATAATGAACTAACATTCCAATTAAGGGAGTAACATATATAGGATGTTCAGCTAAAAAAAACAAAAACAAAAACAAAGATCTCCAGAACATGTTGGTAGGAATGATAGTAATTGGGGCCATTATAGCTTCAGACAGTTTGCTAAGATGATGTGAGCCTCAAAACAAATTATCAAAACAAGTTGATGGCTTGGTGGGATGCACTCAAAAGATGATTAAGACTGGGTTGGGTTGAGGAGAAGAGTTCTCTGTGACCTAATCCATTACATGCCCACCAGACAATTCACTTGAACATCTGCTTAGTCCAAACATTAGAACATTAGAAGTATATATATATATATACATATATATATGTATATATATATATGTATGTAAAGATATATTTATATAGTTTTGTAATTTAAAAATCAATAAAACTTTTGTTGTATAAGTGATAGTGTTTTTAATTCTAACTCACATGCCTTATTTAAAGCCATATAATAAAAAAAAATAGCTGATGGTGCAAAATGAAGTAAGCAGAACCAGGAAAACCCATTTTACAGAGAAATAGATATTGTAGAATGATTGATTATGACTAGATTAGCTTTTCTCAGCAAAGCAATGATTCAAGACAATCCCAAAAGACTCACGATGAAAAATGTTATACCCAATGGGGTGGGGTGGGGACAACAACAATGGAATCTGAATACAGATCAAACCCCACTGTTTTCACTTTATTTTTTGTTGTGTTGTATTTGTTTTTGTTTTATATGTCTTCTTCCATAGTATTGCCAATGTAGAGATATGTTTTTGATGATCACATATATATCTCAGATCTAATTCATTGCTCTCTCAGAAAGAGAAAAAAAGAAGGAGGAAAGTAATAAAGGAGGAAGGGAGAGAATTTGTAAATCAAATTTTGAAAAAAAAGTTAAAATAGTTATATACAATTAGGAAGTAAAAATATTAATTTTTTAAAATGTGATTTAGTTGGACATTTATAACATTTGATTCATAAGTACTTGTAGTAAAATGTATGAAGTGGTGGAGGGAAAGCTGAATTAGGAGTTAAGTGGCATTGGCTCTCCTTTCATCATAGCAACAATTAACTATGTGACTTTGATGAAGTCACAGTTTTAGAGCCTAAGTTTTCTCATCTCCCATATGAAGAAGTTGTATAACATATTCTCCAAGATCTCTTCCATCTTCCACATTATATAATCATAGAAAGAAATCCACCAGCCAAAAGTGAAATACAATTAATTATTAAGGCAGTAGTGCTTGTGAGAATTTGGGGTTGGAAAAGAAAGTACTACCATTGTTGTTTGTCAATTCTAGGTACCTGTTTAATGTGTCACCTCCTTAATTTGAACATTCTTTGCTATAAACCAAACAATTGAATTCATTGTGTTAATTGGATGGGACAGTCATATATATATATAGGATGATAATAATAATAATAGTAATAATAATAATAACAAGAGAATGAAAAGATCCAGCAGAACCATGGCTGTTGGTTGCCTGATTCTTTCCTGTTTTTCCCCAAACCCTTCCCCCCATTAAACTATTTTTGGTTTGTAATTGTGAACAGAATGTTAAAACACAAAAGAGTCAGCACCAAGAACTGTTTAGGAAAGAAGGCCAAATGATTAATGAGATGTGATTTACAGCTGATTGATTTCATAACACATTTGGTGTAGCTTTCACAAATGATTCATCTTAATTATTTATATATCATTGATATATTTTGCTTTACCAATAAAATTTCAAGCTTGATGCTTATCCCAAAGAGGATTTTTTCCATGAGAAATCTAATTTTGCCTGTAATCCATCATTGTGTTTAGTCCAGCCCTTATTTTATGTCATTTTCCCCATACATATGTCTTAATAGTAAAACTAAAAGCAGAAACATTGTTAGTACTCCATATCTGTTTAAATTAGGAATGAGTGCTAAGTTATGATGTTTTCACACCATTGTCAGCAAAACAACTTAGTTTAGCAACATGACCATCTTTAAATCTCCTTATCTTTAGTCCTTTGTATTTTGACTAATGAAAACATAAATCTGGTCATGATTTTCATATGTTAATATTCTATTATTCTATTTTATCTTATTTCTATGTATTTATTATTCTATTTATTATTAATATTATCATATGATTCTATTTATCCTAATATTTCATATATTAATATTATAATTATTGGTAGGAGAGTGAAAAAAGCAATTATTGGCTCATAAGATTTCACTTCTCCATTATTTTGAGGACCTGACCCACTTTTAAATCTTGACTACAGAAAATATTATAATTATTTTTGTAAACTTCTTGACCACTCCAAATGAAAATATTGATTTTGGCCTATGTGTAATATCTATGAAAACTCATTACTGATTTAGAAAAAAATGGTTCCCATAATTTATTAATAATTTTTTGTCCAAGAAAATGAGTTTATTCTTATAAAAATTATTCTGTTGGATTAAAATAAATAATTATTTTCTATTGCCAGAAAAAAGAGCATATATTATATGGGATATAATACTGCAAAAAACAAAATAGATTTTTCTTGTAATCTGGGAATGCAGGTTCTATGAACTAATGTGTTTTTGCAAAGAACTTTATGAACTTTGTGAAATTGAATTATTTTAATTTTAATTTTGATTTTCTATTTCCTACTAAAGAACATGTGTGACAGTATGTGTGGGGGTGGGTGGGTGGTAGAAAAGAAAGGAAGGCAAGGAGTGCCATCGTCTGGAATTGAAATACTTTTGATTACTACTTAGAGGAGGTTTGTCTTTAAAGTCTTAGGGACATTTTTCTTTTTCTTTCCCCTTTCATAGATATATGACTCTCACTTCTAAACAGAAGATGACACAATGTATAGAATACTAAGTCTGGTGTCAGAAGTATCTGAGTCCAAATCCGAACTGCCCTTACTAGCTCTGAGATTCTGAGTAAGTCACTTAATTTCTTGTTACACCAGTTTCTTCAACTGAAAATTGGGGACAATAATAGAATTTACCTACTGTGTGTAGTAATGTTTGAAAGAAATTATATTAAAAAAACATAGACCAGTGTATAGTACACAGTGGGGGGTGGTATGTCAATGCTTATTTTCTTACCTTTCCTCTCCCTTATTGAATTTACATGTAGCTTCCTAACAATACACTTTCCCTTATCAAATCAGAAAAGAAAAAAAATATTAGCCTTCATGCCTTGGCTAAAACTTCTTCCCCATAATATCTGAATTCTTTGAGTTATTATCAGTTTGGAAGCTTTTTGTTCCAAACATAGAATAAAAAGAAAGAAAGGTTTTCTCTAATCAAAAGGGTATTGCATAGAAAAGGAAAAGGAGAGTGGAAATCACCTATGTATTTCTACCAAATAAGATCAAATAGAGAGTTGTAAAGAAGAATATCAGAAGAGACCCAGAAGTTCAAAAGAGATAATATCTGAGAAAAGAGTAATGAAACCTGTGTTCTCAGAAATCTTTATGTAAGGACTAAACATATGAATAAAAAGCAATGTGATCTGGAGGCACAAATGCTAAGGAGGCAAATTTGACCAATAGATATCACTGAAATTTGGTGGGATGAAACTTATGACTAGAGTATGACCCTCTAATATTATATGGGATAATTTCAAAACATCATATATCTCGATGTAGAAAGGAAGCTCAGATAACATCAAATACAATGCTCTCATTTTATATATACATCAAGAAACTGAGACTTTAGAGAGGGCTAAAGGACTTCTCCAACCCTATATAGGTAGCAAGCTTCAGAGGCAGGATTTGAACTCCAGAATTAATTCTTTTTATATCATAAATTATTCAAAGGAACTTGAGAGGTGATAGGAAAAATGATCAAGGGGATTAGGAAGAATGCCACTGTAGGGTAATTAGATGTAGTCATGTGAGGAAATTCCAGAAACAGAATACAGTGGGAATACTGAAAGAGTATTTTACCAGAGACAGCAGAAAAGAGAAGTGATATTATTAACAGAACATGCTATAAACATTTTGCACAAAAAGACAACATCTTTAATTTTGGTATTTGCATCACAAGTCTTACACAGAGACATTATATAGTCGTGAATTCTATAAAATGAAGAGAACAATAGCACCAACCTGGAAGATTTGTTGGAAGGACCAAGTAGAATGATATATGTGAAATGTTTTGCAAATCTTAAATCACCATATTAAATAATGATTGTTAAATACTACTTTAATTCACTTCAGTTATATAGATTGTTATAATAATTTTCTCTACAATTTTTCATTCTAAAGAAATTAATAACTTCTTAACTTGCCATAGATTAATTGTGTTTTTTTAAAGAATTACTTGTTAAAACATATCAGCTTAGACTTTTTGATAGAACAAAGGAAATATAAACAATAGATTTTATGGATGCTAGATAATAGGAGAGCAGATGCATAAAGAGGTTTCTAAGCAAGAATTGGGAGGGTATCATGGACAAAACATTTTGTATTTTTTCATAGAGATAGTTGGAGAGATAGATAGATAAAGAGAGAGAGAGACAGAGACAGAGACAGAGAGACAGAGAGAGACAGAGAGAGAGACACAAAGAGAAAGAGAGAGAGAGAGAGAGAGAGAGAGAGAGACAGACAGACAGACAGACAGAGAGACAGACAGAGAGAGAGAGAGAGAGTCAACCTACACAGCTTGGCAAACCATAAAGAATTAAACTATAAAATCCTAAAGAACTGCAGTTCTGGTGCAGAATAATAGGGAAACAAAAAAATTAAAGAGAAGACTGATGGAACCCACCAAACAACTTAGATTTTTCACAGATTTATATAAAGGTCTTAAGGAAAGAAACATGATATTTGCTAAAAACCAAAGTCTGGAAGAATAGTGCCTCAGAATGAATTGACTAGTGGGACATTAAGGAAAAATATATTTTTTCTTCCACATACTGGGAGGAAAATCAAAGAAAGGATAATATGGGACATCTGCTCAGATGGATGGAATAATAACTAACAGAGACAAGGCTATATATCTTTTTTTGTCTGCAAAGGAGAATGGTCATTAACTTGAGAAAGACAAAAATAGTGCAGAGTTGATATCAAATATATGGAGCACATATATAGTAATTTGCCACACCCACTAAAAGGTTTGTAATTACAATTTGAACATTTAGTATGATATAGTACCCAATAAAATAGTGCAAACTTATATTCTATTAAAATGGAAAGATAAGGAACAAACATTTTGCTAAGTGCCTTTTATGTGCCAAGCACTGTGATAAGTGTTTTCTAACTATTGTCTCATTTGATCTTTATAACAACACTGTAAAGTAAATGCTAATAATTATGATCACTGTTTTGCAGTTGTGGAAATGGAAGCAGACAAGAAGTTAAGTGACTTAACCAGGGTCACACAGCTATTAAGCATGAAGCCAGATTTAAACTCCTAACTCCTAGAAACTCCAGGAACAACATTCTATCAACTAGATAACCTAACTGCCTCAGAGAGGCATTAAGAGCATAGTATTCCATACAGCAGATGAGATAATCTTACTGTGAGACTCACTCTTAGTTAGATGGTATCGGGAATGCTATATTCAGAACCAAATTCTATATTTCTAAAAGGATATTGATAAATTAGAGATAATTGGAGGGAAGTCAATATTTCATGCCATATTAAAATCTTTTGAAGGAACTGAAAATGTAAAGATTTAAGAAGAGAAGGCTATGTATTTAAAAACAAATAATGAGGGAAATTGAATATACCTGCTCTTGGCAACAGGGGAACAAGATGAGGAAATTTTCATTTGTCATTAAAATATTATTGCACAAATCCTATTTCAAGAATACTTGGTCACAGTTTAAGTACAAACACAATTTAATAAATTTCTGATGCAAAAGAATTCTGATTGACAATGTGTTGATGGTATCTAGACTTTCTTCTTTTTCTTTCCAATTTTAAAGCCTTAATTTCCTCTCTCCCATGCCATATAGTCTAAAATGCCAAGGACAAGAATCTATCATTAATTTGACCTCTTTTTTCTTCAGTCAGCAATCCATACTTGTTCGTCTCCTGTTGCATGGCTATCATGCTTTCACCCCATCATTACCACTGTCTAAGTACAGATAATCCAAATAGTTTTATAACTCAGAAATTCTGTTCTATAAATCCTTCTAACACCAAATTAACTGATTAAGCAAAGGAAAAAGAAGATGGAACAATTATACATTAACATTTCATATAGGGTCCAAAGAAGAGAATGGAAGAGGTTCAGTATAATGTAAATAAATATGGGCAGATATCATTTATAAGATAGGGGAGGAGTGTCATAGGTACATACTAGTACTTTCCTGTATCAAGTTTGCTATTAGGATGAAATAAGGCAAGTTGCTAAAAGATTAAAAAAACTAGATTTACTTAGCACTAACAGAAGAAATGTTAACACAATTTATAGTGGCAAAGATACAGTAATTTCTCAGATACAGCCTTTCTTATCTCCATATGAATGTTCCTCTTGTAATCAGAGCAGAATATCATAAAAGACATAGTAATTTATATGGGCTTCAGAAATTCCTCAAGTTTGAGGTTACTAGACTTCCTGGACTGGAATATTTTATGTGTTTATTTGATGAAGACGGTACATAAGATAAACTAGGGACAATTATGTCCTGAGGGAAGCTTTGCCTTCTTTTGGGGTAAGAAAATGAAGTTGAGTTAGTGAAATTCTGATTCCAACATATACCACACTCCTAAATGGAAAAGTCTTGAGTATTTTCTAGAGATCCTTCTATAATATAAATGTCTAAAAGACTTTTTTTTTTCTGGGCAACTCTACAGACATGGACATTACTACGTGCAAGTGAGTATAAATGAAAACAAAAAGGTGAAAAAAATCCCCCCCAACAGAATATAGATAATTACAAAAGACAGAGATTCTAGATTTTTCCTTCTTCAGAAAGACCATTTTAAATTTCAATACTCTACTCCATGTGGTTGATGATGCTAAATCTAAACAGGTCTCAGAAGAACTCATAATAGAGGATAGTGGTGATGAACCAGAGCTTCATCATGAACATCAGAACCATAGCACTGATGACACTTCTACCTGTGAGGTAGTGATGATGAGTAGGAGAAATACCTATAATACCAAAGCCACAGCCCATCAACCATTTTTCATCTCTCATCTGTACGAAAGTGACTAAAAGAGCATGCATATATCTTGTATGCAACCTTTCTTGGGATCTATTTTGATATAGTAGCTTAAATTTGCCACCATTCACTAATATCCACTAGTCCACCTGCCAAAATCTCCTCCACCTGAGACACACATAGGAGGAATGACACAAAATCTTTATCCCCCTAGATGTTTCTTTGAAGGTTTTGACCCTTTCTTACATAGGAATTAAATAAGGACTTTCCCACACCTTCATTCAGTGACTCAGAATTGCCACTGTCAGGTTACAGATACTACTTCCTCCAAGTGAATACACACCCACCATCTTTATATATCAACAGTTTCATTACCACAATAGTAATAGAAAATGTCTCTTTGAAAAATACCACCCTTTAAACTAACCCCTCCCCACCCAAGCCATTTTTAAGAAGAAGTTGCCTAAACCATGCCAGAGAAAAGGAATCCTGTCAATTGATTGGAACCAGAGCTATTTTTCTAGGGTAGCATTGATGAAGGTTTTCAAGTTCACATGCCCAAACTGCAACTTAAAGCTGCCTGTGAGCCACTGCATGTCATGCACTGCATTACCCTGAAGAACTGAGAGAGGAAGTCCATGCTTTGGGCCTTTGAACAGAGGTATGGGGCATGAAAAAAATGTCCTCAGCTGCTGCTGGCAAAGGGCTGGCTGCAATATATGTCAATACTTTGCCAACACTGTTCTAGGGTGAATAGGAATGTCTTAGGGCAGTGATGGTCAACTTTTTAAGTTTGGTGTGTCAAAGTTTGCCAAAAAAACTTGCATAACTTGAGTGGTGTGTCACTTTGAGGAAAAAAAAAAGCAACAACCTCCTTCTCCAAATTCATTAAATCATGTTTCCACTCTGACATAATTCCAGGGGATTTTGCCCTGCAGATTAAGTGCTTTTCCAAATAAGCAAATCAATTTAAAGATTTCTTAACACCTGCTGAGGAAAAAGAACCTCTTTGTTTTCTCTTAGTCTTCTGGGGCACTTCATAGATGAAAAAGTGTTTTCAAACTTCTCTCTTCAGAGTTATAAAAGTGTCTCTAAATTTTTTTTCCAAACACAAAGTTAAATGCAGAAAAGATAAACAAAAATGAATAGTTGTTATCCTGGGCTTCTTCCAGTGATTCAAGTAACTTTTTATTCTATTGCAGAGAGACAGAGAGAGAGAGAGAGAGAGAGAGAGAGAGAGAGAGAGAGAGAGAGAGAGAGAGAGAGAGAGAGAGAGAGAGAGAGAGAGATTTGTGGTCTTGATAAAAATTACTTCACTGGTTAAAAAGGCCATGTTAATTTTTTTTGTTTGTTTCTTGCCCCCACTCTCTATGCTAGAATAATCAGCACACCAAATTTCTGGTATAAATGCCATGCCTAGGAAGGAGAATGTATCTTTTTTCCCCCTGAGAGATGTATCTTGAGCAACTTTGGGATTACTGAGTATGTTCTTCAAAAGGAGAGTGATAACATTTCCTATGTAGAAGAAAGCATTCAGAGCTATGTTCTTTATGTTAGTAAACAATTGGAAGAAAAATATGCTCTTCTACTGGGGAATATTAGAAGAAGCCCTTGTATAGGAGTGTATTCATACTAACTATGTAGTTAGAATTATGAGCAATTTGGAGAAATGTGTGAAAACTTAGAGCTGTGGTTTCAAAGTGAGGGAAGCAGAGCTGAGAGAATGATACACAGAATGTGTACAATAATATAAATAAATGGGACATGAAAATGCTGCCAAGTTCAAACTAATTGTGGTTTTCTTTTCAGAGAATAGATGATGAAGCATATAAGCATATTGCCCCAAAGCAGGAGAAGATGAATTTATTTTGGAAAAAAAATCTTTTTTTTTTGAAAACAGGGTATAATGGGACATTGCAACCCAGTTTTCCTCATGATCATAGATCTGGTTTGGGCAAAGTGTCTTAGAAAAAATGCAATCATTGTTTTAAGATAAATTCCCACTGCCTTAATCATTCTATTTTGCCTAATAATACATCACTGATTTTACAAGTTTACTATATACTTTATTAAGTGCTATAGTTTTATTTTGGTGGCTTTAGCCTCAGCTTTAAAAATATTTCCTTGTTTCATTTCAGTGGTAGTCATGCCAGTTTTTAAAATAATTATTAGCAAATGCAATTCTATGAAGATCATTTTCTATAATTCTGGTTCATTTAAACTTTTTTTAAAATTTTTGAAGAATTAAATAACATTTTTCTTAGAAAAAATAGCACCTTTTTATCAAAGTCTTCTGTATTATGGTCCAGATTAGAGCTATGGAACATCCAGGTGTTTTGTGAAGCATAACTTCAGAGATGTATACATAAATATACATATGTGTATGTATGCAAGAGAAAACAATCAAATCACTTTGGGATTATGTAGGCAAAAAATAAATTGATTGCATTATACTTCATGATTTGTTTTGACTCCACCTTCTGGGAATTAAGATGGGAGAATAAGGAGCATTCCTAGCTCACCAAACCCACCTCCAAACAACCACCCACCACCCACACACACACACACACACACACACACACACACACACAAACACAAACACACACACACACACACACACACACACACACACACACACACACACACACCCCAAACTCAAAATTAATGCATGACAAGTAGAACCAATAGAAGAAAGGATGAAACATTGTTCTGGCTCATGAAAATGTGAAGGGACAGCGAGATGGGCTCGCTATTTTGTGGTCTATTGCACTTGTCTAACATCTGGCACAATCTATCACAAGTGACAGGGGAAGGAACACAGAGATGATAGAGATGAACTGAGTGAATTATTGGGGGAAATATTGAGATGTATGGAATAGCATGATTTAAATTCTCCAAATTCATTAAATCATTTTTCAACTCTGACTTAATTCCAGGGGATTTCCCCCTGCAGATTATATGCTTTTCCAGCTAAGGAAAGCAGGGATGAGCAGAAGCCAAGGCAGTAAAGTACAGGTAGCAATGCAAGGGTCACTGCTCAGCACAGCAAAGCCAGAGGATAACCTGGTGAGAGCCAACCCAGGGCAGTAGGAGGAGTGCAGCCCAATATTGCCCAGTCACTGTTGAAGAAGGCATGACACAAAGTGATCCAATGTGAATGACATTTGAATGGAACAACTGCAGACCTCCCCACAGAAGACCAATCAGGTCACTCCTGTAGACCCAAGAAGCAGGCGAACCTGTTCCAGACATAGGAATAGATAGTGGCCCAAGCTTGTGTAAGTCTTCCTTATACCACAAGAATAGTGCTCAACTTCAAGGTTTAGAAAAAGGTCACAAAAAAAGTCTCCCCAAATGAGCAAAGTACAAAGAAGAAACCTGGCCCTAGAAAAGTATTTCATCAACAGGGAAGACAGGCTCAGAATGAGTTAGAATATTTCCAAAAAAGAATATCATTATTTTAAAAGGTAGAAGAAAAATGGGAAAGAAACAGTGTCAAGATATTAGATTAAAAATTCACTAACAAAAACCACTCCCTAAAAAAGAAAGTACAAACTTCAAAGTTTATTTGTGTGAGTGGAGGCTGTATATGAAGGTCTTCAAATTGCAAGTTTGTTTAAAAGGAAGATATGAGCATTTAAAAAATTATGCTGAATTAAAAAAATAATCAAACTTATTTGAATTCATATTTTTTCAAGAATCTATACATTGGTTCAGATCACAGCTTCTTTATGCAAATCCATTATTTAAAAAAAAAAAAAGGGACTTCCGGTTAAGATGGCGGCTTAGAGAAAGCTAAAGTTCAGATCTCCGGAAAACCCTTCCCGACCGATCTCAAACTATAAGCTGCTAAGGCTCCGAAATTCAAAACGATCAACAGCACAGACCCTGGGAACCCTCCTCCAGGACCTGGACCTGGTTCAAAAGGTACGGCCCCCATCAAAAGCCAGAACCCGAGATCACTCGGACCTCAGGGGTAGGAGCGCAGAGTCGAAGGCTCCAGGAAGCTGCAGCCCGGCCGGGCTCAGAGAGCAGGGTCCTCGGAACAACAACCCTCAGGGCCTTCTACCCGAGTCCCAGTGAAAGTTACTGCCTGGGGCTCCCGCTGCAGAGAGCTGGTCTAAACAACAGCAACCCTCAGGGCGGGCAAGACAGCCTCACAGTTCAGCAGCAAGAACTAGAAAGAGAAATCCCATTCAAAATCACCTTAGACAAAATAAAATACCTAGGAATCTACCTCCCAAGACAAACACAGGAACTATATGAACACAACTACAAAACACTCGCCACACAACTAAAACTAGACTTGAACAAATGGAAAAACATTAACTGCTCATGGATAGGACGAGCCAATATAATAAAAATGACCATCCTACCCAAACTTATTTATCTATTTAGTGCTATACCCATTGAACTACCAAAATACTTCTTCACTGATTTAGAAAAAAACATAACAAAGTTCATTTGGAAGAACAAAAGATCAAGGATATCCAGGGAAATAATGAAAAAAAACACATATGATGGGGGCCTTGCAGTCCCTGACCTAAAACTATATTACAAAGCAGCAGTCATCAAAACAATTTGGTACTGGCTAAGAAACAGAAAGGAAGATCAGTGGAATAGACTGGGGGAAAGCGACCTCAGCAAGACAGTATACGATAAACCCAAAGATCCCAGCTTTTGGGACAAAAATCCACTATTCGATAAAAACTGCTGGGAAAATTGGAAGACAGTGTGGGAGAGACTAGGAATAGATCAACACCTCACACCCTACACCAAGATAAATTCAAAATGGGTGAGTGACTTAAACATAAAGAAGGAAACCATAAGTAAATTGGGTAAACACAGAATAGTATACATGTCAGACCTTTGGGAGGGGAAAGGCTTTAAAACCAAGCAAGATATAGAAAGAATCACAAAATGTAAAGTAAATAATTTTGACTACATCAAACTAAAAAGCTTTTGTACAAACAAAACCAATATAACTAAAATCAGAAGGGAAACAACAAATTGGGAAAAAATCTTCATAGAAACCTCTGACAAAGGTTTAATTACTCATATTTATAATGGGCTAAATCAATTGTACAAAAAAATCAAGCCATTCTCCAATTGATAAATGGGCAAGGGAAATGGATAGGCAGTTCTCAGATAAAGAAATCAAAACTATTAACAAGCACATGACTCGAACCCATTTCCCTGTTGTTGGAGTTTGCATTATAGTGTTCATTTAGAGTCTCTCCTCAGTCTTATCTCCTCCAACCCTGTAGTCAAGCAGTTGCTTTTCAGCGGTGTTTTTACTCCCACAGTTTATCCTCTGCTTGTGGGTAGTATTTTTTTTTAGATCCCTGCAGATTGTTCAGGGATTGCATTGATACTAATGGAGAAGTCCATCACCTTCGATTGTACCACAATGTATCAGTCTCTGTGTACAATGTTTTCCTGGTTCTGCTCCTCTCGCTCTGCATTACTTCCTGGAGGTTGTTCCAGTCTCCATGGAACTTCTCCACTTTATTATTCCTTTTAGCACAATAGTATTCCATCACCAACATATACCACAATTTGTTCAGCCATTCCCCAATTGAGGGGCATCCCCTCATTTTCCAATTTTTGGCCACCACAAAGAGCGCAGCTATGAATATTTTTGTACAAGTCTTTTTGTCCATTATCTCTTTGGGGTACAAGCCCAGCAGTGCTATGGCTGGATCAAAGGGCAGACAGTCTTTTATCGCCCTTTGGACATAGTTCCAAATTGCCCTCCAGAATGGTTGGATCAATTCACAACTCCACCAGCAATGAATTAATGTCACCACTTTGCCACATCCCCTCCAGCATTCATTACTTTGCATAGCTGTCATGTTAGCCAATCTGCTAGGTGTGAGATGATACCTCAGAGTTGTTTTGATTTGCATCTCTCTGATTATAAGAGATGTAGAGCACTTTTTCATGTGCTTATTAATAGTTTTGTTTTCTTTGGCTGAGAATTGCCTGTTCATGTCCCTTGCCCATTTGTCAATTGGAGAATGGCTTGATTTTTTGTACAATTGATTTAGTTCTTTATAAATTTTAGTAATTAAACCCTTGTCAGAGGTTTTTATGAAGATTGTTTCCCAATTTGTTGCTACCCTTCTGATTTTGGTTACATTGGTTTTGTTTGTACAAAAACTTTTTAATTTGATGTAATCCAGATTATTTATTTTGCATTTTGTAATTCTTTCTAATTCTTGCTTGGTTTTGAAGTATTTCCCTTCCCAAAGGTCTGACATGTATACTATTCTGTGTTCGCCTAATTTTCTTATAGTTTCCTTCTTTATGTTCAAGTCATTCATCCATTTTGAATTTATCTTGGTGTAGGGTGTGAGGTGTTGATCTAAGCCTAATCTTTCCCACACTGTCCTCCAATTTTCCCAACAGTTTTTATGAAATAGTGGATTTTTGTCCCAAAAGCTGGGATCTTTGGGTTTGTCATATACTGTCTTGCTGAGGTTGCTTGCCCCCAGTCTATTCCACTGATCCTCCTTTCTGTCTCTTAGCCAGTACCAAATTGTTTTGATGACCGCTGCTTTATAATATAGTCTGAGATCTGGGACTGCAAGACCCCATTCCTTTGTATTTTTTTTTTTCATTAATTCCCTGGGTATCCTTGATCTTTTGTTCTTCCAAATGAACTTTGTTATGTTTTTTTCTAAATCAGTAAAAAAAATTTTTGGAAGTTCCATGGGTATGGCACTAAATAGATAGATGAGTTTGGGTAGGATGGTCATTTTTATTATATTGGCTCGTCCTACCCATGAGCAGTTAATGTTCTTCCAATTGTTCAAGTCTAGTTTTAGTTGTGTGGAAAGTGTTTTGTAGTTGTGTTCATATAGATCCTGTGTTTGTCTCGGGAGATAGATTCCTAAGTATTTTATTTTGTCTTGGGTAATTTTGAATGGGATTTCTCTTTCTAGTTCTTGCTGCTGAGCTGTGTTGGAATTATATAGAAATGCTGATGACTTATGTGGGTTTATTTTGTATCCTGCAACTTTGCTAAAGTTGTTGATTATTTCAATTAGCTTTTTGGTTGAGTCTCTAGGATTCTTTAAGTAGACCATCATGTCATCTGCAAAGAGTGATAATTTGGTCTCCTCCTTGCCTATTTTGATGCCTTCAATTTCTTTTTCTTCTCTAATTGCTACTGCTAGTGTTTCTAATACAATGTCAAATAATAGAGGTGATAATGGGCATCCTTGTTTCACTCCTGATCTTAATGGGAATGGATTTAGTTTATCCCCATTGCAGATGATATTAGCTGATGGTTTTAGATATATACTGTTTATTATTTTTAGGAATGACCCTTCTATTCCTATGCTTTCTAGTGTTTTTAGTAGGAATGGGTGTTGTATTTTATCAAAGGCTTTTTCTGCATCTATTGAGATAATCATGTGATTCTTGTTGGTTTGCTTGTTGATGTGGTCAATTATGTGGATAGTTTTCCTAATGTTGAACCAGCCCTGCATCCCTGGTATAAATCCTACTTGATCATGGTGGATGACCCTTCTAATCACTTGCTGGAGTCTTTTTGCTAGTATCCTATTTAAGATTTTTGCATCTATATTCATTAGGGAGATTGGCCTATAGTTTTCTTTCTCTGTTTTTGGCCTGCCTGGCTTTGGAATTAGTACCATGCTTGTGTCATAAAAGGAGTTTGGTAGGACTCCCTCTTTGCTTATTATGTCAAATAGTTTGTATAATATTGGGGTTAACTGTTCTCTGAATGTTTGATAGAATTCGCTGGTGAATCCATCAGGCCCTGGGGATTTTTTCATAGGAAGTTCTGTGATGGCCTGTTGGATTCCCAGTGGAATCATGCGTCGGCTATGGGAGAGGGAAAGTCGGGGGGGGGGGAGGGGACGGGAGGAAAAGAAAACGATCTTTGTTTCCAGTGAATAATGTATGAAAATGACCAAATAAAATTAAAAAAAAAAAACAAGCACATGAAGAAGTGTTCTACATCTCTTATAATCAGAGAGATGCAAATCAAAACAACTCTGAGGTATCACCTCACACCTAGCAGATTGGCTAACATAACAGCAAAGGAAAGTAATGAATGCTGGAGGGGATGTGGCAAAGCAGGGACATTAATTCATTGCTGGTGGAGTTGTGAACTGATCCAACCATTCTGGAGGGCAATTTGGAACTATGCTCAAAGGGCGACAAAAGAATATCTACCCTTTGACCCAGCCATAGCACTGCTGGGTCTGTACCCCAAAGAGATAATGGACACAAAGACTTGTACAAAAATATTCATAGCTGCGCTCTTTGTGGTGGCCCAAAACTGGAAAACGAGGGGATGCCCATCAATTGGGGAATGGCTGAACAAACTGTGGTATATGTTGGTGATGGAGTACTATTGTGCTCAAAGGAATAATAAAGTGGAGAAGTTCCATGGAGACTGGAACAACCTCCAGGAAGTGATGCAGAGCGAGAGGAGCAGAACCAGGAGAACATTGTACACAGAGACTAATACACTGTGGTATAATCGAACGTAATGGACTTCTCCATTAGTAGTGGTGTAATGTCCCTGAACAACTTGCAGGGATCCAGGAGAAAAAAACACCATTCATAAGCAAAGGATAAACTATGGGAGTGAAAACACCAAGAAAAAGCAACTGCCTGAATACAGAGGTTGAGGGGACATGACAGAGTATAGACTCTAAATGAACACTCTAATGCAAATACTATCAACAAAGCAATGGGTTGAAATAAAGAAAACATCTAATGCCCAGTGGACTTACGTGTCGGCTGTGGGGGGTGGGGGGGAGGAAAAGAAAATGATCTATGTCTTTAACAAATAATGCTTGGAAATGATTAAATAAAATATATTTTTAAAAAAAAACAACATAGCAAGAAATAGTTATATTACTGAGGAATCAAAAGGTTAAGTAGGAAAAAAGAAGTAAACCATCATCTATTGGCCTATAAAATCTAAAACCATTTGCTTTGAAATTTTGTGATTTACATTGTGACTGCTTTATAAATTCATTTATTGAGCTCTCCTTGAATTTAGACTGTAACATTATTATCCAATCAAATATTTGAAATATTACATTCCCCTTTAGAACATACAAATCCATATTCAGGATTTCATTTGGAAATTTTTGATATGCTTAATATATATTTTTAAAAAGTTTTTACCTAAAAATTCCAACTGAAACATTCCAACAGATAGCTTTGACCTATTGCAGTCAAAATGTACCTCATAATCCTGCTACCTCTCCAATAGTATAATTTATTGATATATTAAATCCTTTTTCAGATACTCACCCCAAACTAGCCTCAATTCAGAAAAAACTCAAATTTTCTACTTTTGGGAGAAACTGAAAACCAAAGATTTCAAGAAGACATCCTGATTAATGGTTGTCAAAAAAAACATCAGCAAGCCACAGTTCTTATTCACCACTAATCACTACAATTTTTCATGACAATTTCAAGCAAATACATTGGTGATCTAAGGCTCATGTATCCTAAATCCATAAATGTCTAACAAAAGGAAAATGAAGAAGATTGACATATTAATATCTAGAATATGCAGACTTTATTTATTAAAAATAAAACCTTATGTATGCAAACTGATGATTGCCCTCTATTAAAAATTACATTAAATTATGCCTTTGTAGCTAAAGCAAAACTTTGGAGCAATTGTCTGGACAATTTAGACAAATATTAGACCCTGTATCTTTATGGAAAAAAAAATCTGAGAAAATAATTACGTATCGGCATTTTAAAAGAAATAAGATTTCCAGTAAGCTCGATATCAGATCTAGAGGCTCCCAGAATTTTCTCTAAAATATAAATATATATACATAAATATTTCTTATAAGGCAAGATTAATGGACTTAGTAACATTAACTGACATTTTATATAACAATTTCAATTTTGTAAAACTAACTCATGTGTCATAATATTTCTATGATTATATGATATAGGTACTAAGATTATCATGCTCTGTTTTACTAATGAAAAACTTAGAATTCAGGGAAGTGAAATTGAATTGCATATTGTCAGGGACAAAATGTAAACCATTGCTGATCAATAGCCACAACCAGTTGGTAACTATTATATTTGTTTCTGTTGTAATGATGGGGAGTAGGAAAAAAACCATTGGGGGTGAATGGAATGTTGAAGATCAATAGTTGCAGGAGGCAAGAATGTCAGTTGGGAACTGAACAAGGACTTCTGGGAAATTCTCCTGAGGAACAGGGTCTTGAGGGCTGAGACACAGAAGGGAGTGGAAGGAGGAGCTGTTTCTAGGGGCTATTCAAGACACCTGTGGAGATTTCTGACACTGAAAGAAATCATAACACCATGGCTTCTTGTTTAAAACATTGCTGGTTGCTGTCAAGAAATCTAATTTCTTCAAAGACTTTCATTTCCATGAACTATTGAGTTACTGAACTCAAATCGGTAATCAGCTCTCTCTTTCCTTTTTTCTACCTCTCCCCTGTCTACAAGAAAACCTAGTACTTCAGTAATTAGTTTTATTTAGAAAGAGATTGAGGGTGACCCATTCTAACCTCTACCCTTTGCCCCAATCAACAAATCAAATAAGCTGTCAGATAAAGAATTCAATCTCGTTTATTTATAACTACAGTAAGCACATTGGCAGACTCCATCTTGTTGCCAGTTTTCAAGAAGACACAAGGGGGAGGGTTGTGAATGCCCCAAAGCAGCACATATCCGAATTGAGGTCCTATATACCTTTTCTTGTAGAGAAGACTTCCCAGCTGCCCTTGCAGACCTGCACCACCATCAGGGAGCAAGTCTAAACTGAGGGGAGATCTCCATTTTGTCTCACTCAAGTAACTCAGGGACTTGGGGAGGAAGTAGTGAGGAAAGCCATTTTCATCAACCCTTTCCTCACTGCCTTCAAGTCTCATTTCTCCATCTAAGGAGTGTGAGTCCCCCCAGAATTACACCGTGTACCCCCCCCCTGCACTTAACTCAGTACATTATAAGCATTTCCCTGCCTTTCATTCATTTATCACTGACACCAAGTATGGAATTCTATCCATGCTTTTGGTTGGTACAATGGGAATGTATAAGCTCTCAAGATAGAGTGTAGAGAGGTCAGAGACTGAGCTTTAAGTTGTTGCAATGATGTGGAATAAAGACATCAGTGAATGAGAGGGGGAAAATGAAAAGAGTATCATCTAAGTAGATAGAGAAGCAGGAAAAGGTCTGACTTATTTAAATAAAAATGGACATTAGAGACTATATGATTTCTCTTACTCTTTATCTTCTTTGTCTCACTCCAAATATCTAGTTATTCTATGGCTGAATAAACTGAAGGAACAAGTGCTAAGTGACTTGCTCAAGATCACTCAACTAATATTATTTTAACAACCTTTTCAGACTTCTAGTCTACATCTCTTTCCTTGATATTACCCTACACTACTAACTCCTATTATTGTTTAGACATCAGCAAGTGAGAAATCTAGAAAAGTGGTTAGTAAATTTCCACCAACATTTTGTCCCCAAACATTTTTGTAGTCTTCATCATCCTTTTAATCTGATCAGTTATTTGAAAGTAATGGTGTCCCAGTTGCAATTTGGATGATAACAAGAAGAATAAATAGCTAGCACTTACATAATGGCTTTAAATTTTTTTAAAATTACAAATGTCTTCTCATTTTCTCCTTACAACATTTCCTGGTAGGTTGGTCCCATCAATATCCTTATTTTACACATAAGAAAACTGAGATAGGCAAATATTAAATGCTTTTCCAGTATCACATAGCTAGAATGTCAGGCCAGATTTGAACTCAGATCTTCTCTTCAGCTCCATCACATTATTCACTGTACCACCTGAGTGCTTGGGATACATATCTTGTCTGTAAAATCCTTAAACTGAAACGGATGTTTCCATACCAGGAATACCACTGTCCTATGATTTGTTGGTTTCCAATAATTGGAAAGAGTTGTAATTAATGTAATCAATTACATTACATCACATACATGTACATACACGTACATTTTACATTACATACATGTACAGTTTACATTACGTACATGTACATTTTACATTACATTACATACATGTACATACATACAATACAATACATAATTACAAAAAATAAAAAAATAATGTAAATGTAATAAAAAGGATGTGGATGAAACAAGAACTTCAAACAATTTTGAGGAATCTACCACTGTCAAAGGTACTTTTCTCTTGAAATACTCTTATTAATTTCAAATTGAGTGGTATGCATTAATTTTATTAAAATAATTATTATGTTATATAATTTTATTAAAATATCATCATAGCATCTTGTCACTACCCACAAGATCAAACTCTATACTTGACGTGATTTAATGGCTTATAGTGTTTCAATATCAGAATCAACATTAGTTTACCTATCTGACCTATTTTAAAGCTACTGGTTGTCACAGGGAGCACTAAAAGGGAAATCAATAGGAACATTTTGCCAAAGGGCTATAGAGAAAACTAGAGGACAGAGACTGTCATGCACAAGAGGATATTGAAATTATTCATTTTATGTGTGCATGATAATTCAGGACTGCAAATTTAGGGAATTCCTGAATTCTGCACTTTTTCATGTAGATCTTTTGATTTTATTCAACTAAACTGTGTTTTCATGTAGAATACTTTCAACATCACTGTAACTTTCCAATACAACTAAAGTCATTATAACTTATCAAAAAATCTACAATTTAATTATGAGCTCAAAAGTCAATGTGGTTTAAAAATGTATAATTAAATAATACATTAAAGTATAAACAATAAAATACTTTTTACATTCTCCTCATAAACACAAATGTAGATAATCACTTCTCAGTTAATAAAAAAGTTAAACTGTTATATATATATTTAAATAAAAACATATGGTTATATTAAATATCATCTTGATGTATTATATAGCTAATATTTATAGCATATATTTTCTTATATCTACAATATGCTGAGAAAATATATCTATGCTCTATCTATACACATAATACACTATTAATTTTCACAGAAACTGAAAATAGTTTAGTTTGAAAACATACCTATAGATGTCATAGACCCCTTTGTAAGTTCTCAGGAAACAGTGAATCACTGTAAATATACCTCGTATATCTGCCAGATACTGGGAAATTAGTAGGTATTTTAATCTTTTTCCATTCCTAGAGGTTTCAAATAAAAAATATCAATCCCTAAAGGAACAGCTTCATCAGTGGCTCTGAAAGGAAGGTTTCTGTCATCTAAAATAAGGGGTCTAGCTGCAGGATCTATCCCTGAGACCTGATAGGGTCACTAGAAGCTCAGTGGTTTCTGTCACTCCTTTAAAAAATAAATTTAAATTGACATTTTTTTACCTCGCCTAAATTTTGTCTTTGTCCTTCCAACAAAAGACATTCCATAAAAAAGAACACTTTTAATTTTAAAAAGAAAAGAAAAACAAAAAGTGGCAAAAAACAATCAATAAAACCAATCACAACATAGAAAAAAAAGTGTGAAATATATGTAATTTTCTACACTTGTAGTTCTCGCTACTCTGCCAAGGAGTGTGGATATTGCACATGCGAATATTTGGTAGGGCATGGATACAGATTTCACATTTCTTTTTGGTTCTGTGATTATTCTCTATAATTTTGCAATTTTTATTTACCTTCATTTTGTTAAGTTTTTAAAAAAAAAATTCTATTGTTGTAGTTACCATATATATTTTTTCTTGGCTCTGTTTCCTTTATTCTGTATTAGTTTATGCAAGTCTTTCATTTTCAATATTCATTACATTCATTATTTCATACATCATATTAAAATTAAGATACATTAATGAACTATGATATCGTTTCCCATTTCCCAACCAGTGGGTATCTGCTTTGGGTCTTTGGCATTCCTATTGATTTTATTAATTAAAATGACATTGAACTTTCAAGTAAAGATATAACTCAAGTGGTGGTGACAGTGTATAAAAGGTGAAGAATCATTACATTTGGTACCCAAATGGCAGCAATGATTCTCTCTAAAACAAATTTTCTTTTAGCATTTTTTCAAACTCTTGCGTTTCATCTTAGAATCAATACAGTGTATCGGTTACCAGCAGAATAGTAGTAAGAGCTAGGCAATGGAGATTAAGTGACTTGCACCATGGTCACACAGCTAGGAAATATTTGAATCTGAATTTGAACCCAGGACCTCTCATCTACAGGTCTGGTTCTCAATTCACTGAGCTATCTATCTGTCCCCATTCTTTTGCCATTTGTAGGAATAGAGTCTAATATTTCTCATATTATTTTAAAGTTTGAGATGGAAAACATCAAGGTGATCAAATACCTTTTCCTGAACTGATTTTTCAGTCAACTTCTGCTCATAAAATTAATATAGCAACTATTTTAGTAGTCAATCTATTCCATCAGGAGCCAAAGGGCACTGGTTCATCTTCAGGGCTAAATGCTATTCTTTATTTTCCAATAAATCAATAAAATCAATTAATATACTTTACTTTGTCCAAGCATGGTGCTAAACACTGTATACAAATATGAAAAAAGAAAGTCTCTGACCTCATGGACCTTACAATCTAATAAAGGAAGACAAAACAGAAAAAGGAAGCTGAAATGTGTTAGGGGAAACAAAGGAAAGTAGAAAATGTATGTCAAAGAAGTTGAAAAGATTTAACAAATTGAATTATTTCTACATCTGAGTTTTGAGTCTTTAGAAGGTTGCTAGAGAAGTTTGGGCTTCATAAATGCCTTGTCATTCCATCTCTTAATATTACAGAGAAGCATCAGTCTGATATATTTCTGTCCCTGATAACAAACTATGACCCATTTTAAGTAGATTGTGCTGGTCTTTTCCATATTTGAGCAAAAAACCATCTCCTCTGTAATAAAGCCGTAAGAGAGTGTTGAGGTCTCTAATTCCATCTCCTCTTTTGAAATATCCATCACTGCTCAGGTCCAAGGGGCAAACTGTCAGCCAATCATACAGCTTCCTATAAAAACAAAAACCAGACTGGACAGAGTATCTTTTATTAAAGAGGCTGGTGGAAGAACCTTTCTTTGTTAATGGGCTTGAATATTTTCATTGATAAACTCTTTAGAAAATACCTTCATGAATTATTAGTGATTAAAATCCCAGTAAATCAAAGTCATACAATCTAGTGAGAAATGCATAGATGTCTGAGCTGAGGTTTCTCATTAAATAGAAGTTTGGAGTTCATGGTCTCACTCTCTATTAACCAAGGTAGAAAGTAGTGATGAGGTAGGGTAGCTTCACTCTGATTTTTTTCAGATACTCATTTGAATTCAACTTCTACTTTAAACATTACTAATCAACTTTGGCCCTTCCTATTCAGGAAATCCCAGATACAGACCTATTCTTACTCCTGCCATTTAAGTCAGAGGGGCAATAATCCAAGTAATTAGCTCAGCCATAGCTTTTGATATAATAACTGGTAAAAGTCTCCAACTAAAAATAATTTCTAGAGAATATCTTCATATGAAAAATTTCTAGGTGTGTTTGATATCATGAGATAAAGATAATATTATCACCATTTTCTGGAACATCAATGGATTCAGCCATTAATAATCATGGTTCAAATGGAGCTATGAAAGCAAAAATACATTAATAAAGACTTTACTATGTACCAAGCACTACATTAAGCCCTGAGGATACAAGTAAAGGAAACAAAAGACATTTCTAGTTCTTAATTTTCCACATTCTAATATGGGAACACAAACAAACAAAAGAGAATGAAAAAGTAGGAAAATGAAGGGGAAATGAATTAATTAAGAAAAATTTGTAATATCAAAATTTCTAGTGAAATACTACCATATAATTTGAGCTATGTAGTAGGAGATAGTTGCTACATTCATGTGTGACATAATCATGCTTTCAGGTAAGAGTACAATTATAAAAATCAATAGTATCATGAAAGCCAAAGAAGAATTAAATTTCAAGTAAGAGGTGACAAGGCATGCCAAATGCAAAGGATAAGTATGAAGATAAAGATAAGATCACTAGAATTACCAGTAAGAGATAATTTGAGACTTCCTGGAAAGTAATCAGGCCAGCATAATAAGAATAGTTATATTGTAGAAAAAAAAGAAAGGAATAGGTTAGTGAGGAAATACAGGGACATGTCAAATCCCAAGACAAATCTTATCCTATTAGAACCCTGAACTCAGCTCTTGGGAATGAGGTCCAATAGGAAAAAATAAACTGAGGAACTCAATCTTCTGAACTTTAGTCTTCTCAATATATCTCCTGAGCCAAGTAGAGACTCAATAGTCTAAAAGGTACATGAATAAATCTGTAGGATGTTAAACTATTGACATGTTGAATGATGAAAGATGGAAGAGGATTTCTCCTCACATTATGGAAAGTAAGCCTAGAGTAAAACTGCTGACTTATTTCAAGGGTCTTATTTCTGAAATTGGATGTAAAGCTCCTTAAAACTAGAAAATAAATTCCACTTTTTAAAAATGTCACACACTCCTCCACATCCAGATCCTAGTAAAATATATTGTGCACAGGAAGTAGGGATAATTAACCCTGAAGCAGACAAAACAAAGATTGCCTCTTTCACAGAAGTAATACGGAAATTTGATTCTCTTTCTATCTAGAAGGCCAAAACCTAGAAAAATGGGCAGAAATTTTAAAGAGGAAAATTTAAGTTGAATGTTAAGGTAAACCCTTCAATGATTAGAACTGTCTAAAATAGGAATGGGCTTCCTTGTGGGATGGTAGGGCCCTCCAACTAGAAGATCTTCAAGCAGAGACTGTATGACTACTTATTCATTATGCTTTCTTAGAGAATGATTCTGTGTATAGGTTTTTCAACATGTTTACTAAGGAAACATGTAAGAATTAAACTAGATGTTTCAGAGAAATATATATTGATTGATTGGATAATTGATTCTTGATTTTGTATTTGAGGGCACAATTTAAAAAAACAAAACTCCAGTCAATCCTTTCATCAAAGCATCAAAGAATAGAAGAACTATGGTAGATTAGTGTATACCTATATTGTCAAAGGGCTCCATTACTCTCTAAGAGTCTTCTACTTTATTGAAAGATGAGAACTAGATTTTTATCATAGTTCAAAATGTTCTATATTTGGATGAGCTGGCCAGTCTTTCAAATGATTGATGAGGCTTGAAAAAATTAAAATCTATTTGCCATGTGCTGGGGGATTAATTAGTCAGAGTAAATAAAAATAACTGAATTTGAAATTGTTGTTTGGGGGACTACAAAATGGAATGTCAGATTATGAAATGTTAATTACCCCATTTGTGACAAAATGAGTTTATATTGCAAGTAATGGATCTCTCAATCTAGCCTCTGAGGATTTTTTCTTTTCCAGATTTGTCTTTCCCCATTGCCTAAAGATAAGATTTAGAGCAAGTAGGAAGAGAAATGAAAGCAGGTTAAGAGCTACTGAGCTAAGGGATAAAAATTCAATTATTCTCTAAAAGATTCTAAAAGATTGTTCTATGGAACAATTTACCACTGATCAAATTTAGATATAGAATAGTATCTTTCTTTTGCTAAAAATTCTGAAGATCTTTCTGGCATGATGGACTAGACTATGGAAAACACAAATGCTTCACTAGGATAATATTCATTCTGCCTCCCTCCCTCTTCTCTCTCTCTCTCTCTCTCTCTCTCTCTCTCTCTCTCTCTCTCTCTCTCTCTCTCTCTCTCTCTCTCTCTTCAATCAATTCCTTCCAAATTTTTTTATTCATAATTACTGTCTGATGGCACTGGGCATACATTGTCTATCTACTCTAAAGAAGCTTACATCTTACTGGAGAGATGAAGAAAAATGACAAGTAAAAAAGAAGTAAATGCAAAGTAATTTTACAAGAAGGGAAAAAAAGTTTTATGATGGTAAAATACAAATTATACAAAAGTAGAAACTGATCAAAAAGACAGTAAAAGAGAAAGTCTAAGACTCTGTCTCTCCTTTCTCTCTGTATTGCTATTTCTATCACTATTTTACTTCTTTAACTTTTATTTAGAATACTTTCCATGGTTACATGATTTATGATCCCCACCTCCTTTCTTCTCCTCCCCCCTCCCAAAGCCCACAAGCCATTTCACTGGGTTATTCATGTATCATTGTTCAAAACCTATTTTCATGTTATTCATATTTGCAATAGAGCAATTCTTTTAACATCAATACCCTAATCACATCCCTAGTGCACTATGTAGTCAATTATATATCTTTTAAAGCATTTCTAGTTCCACATTTCTTCCGCTGGATGTGGATAGTGTTCTTTCTCCTAAGTTTCTCTGGATTGTCCTGGATCATTGCATTGCTGCATTATAGAAAAGTTAATTATAATTAGTTGTGCCATAATGTATCAGTCTCTGTGTACTATGTACTCTTGGTTCTACTCCTTTTGCTCTGCATTGTAAACCTTAAAATTTCTTAGACTTATGAATGTTGGAAATTTCCCCATTGGGAAATTTCATACTTGAAAAAATCTCCTACTGATAGTAAGAACTCTATTGGAATATGAAACTTCTTGGCATGGGAGGATCCTTCTCCTCCCTACTTAAGACTACTTTAGGACAGAAACCTTTTGCTAAACAATGGAAAGGGCTTTGACCTATGCTTAAGCATAGAACAGGAAGTTCTTTGAGTCATGATTGATTTTAGAATTGATACAATAGAGATACTTGGAATGACAGAACCAGGTCTTAGAACTTACAATCTCCACCCTACTCAGAGTTACAGAATTTAGGAAGGGCTGCAGCAAAGATCAAGATTTAAATATTTGAGAATATGACCTTCAACAGACATGTGCAAAGGAAACAGACTTCTGGGCGGTCCTGGGTTAAGCTAGAGCCACCATTGGCACAGGGGAGAGATCGACAGTGATAAGTAGATGTGAGAACTGAGGGGAGGGGACTTAGATGGTTTCCTTAAAGATAGCGGGGTCTGAGGACAGGAGCAGGAGGTTTTGCTCTGAAGGAGTCTGAGAGGAGAGAGGTCCTGAAGGGAGAGCTCCTGGAGAGGTCTGAGAGGAGGGCTTGCTCTGAAGGAGGCTGGAGGTGGAGGGCCCTGAGACTGTTTCTCCATTTTGGTCATGTGAGTGATAGGGACTGATCTCTTTTCTTTGCCTCAGCTATCTAAGGGCTTGGGCCTTTGGCCCAGCCTAAGCAGAGGGGGTATTTAAGCCCTATTCCCTTCTCTCCCCTTTCGCTCTCTCTCTCTCTCTCTCTCTCTCTCTCTCTCTCTCTCTCTCTCTCTCTCTCTCTCTCTCTCTCTCTCTAATACCTTTCTTCCTCCTGTTTGTAATTAAAAACTCCATAAAAGGTTGACTGCTGATTTGAGTTTTCATTTAGGAATTACATAGCTGAATTCCTTGGCGACCTTAAATTAATATATATCATCAGTCTTTTAAAGTGATTTCCATGTCACATTGTGGCTGACCACACAGGAGTCTAAAGAATTCTCTCAATAAACTTCTGAAATTCCTTGCCTTTTTACTCTACCTTCTCACCACTTAGTCCCTTTTAACAGCAAACTTGGCTTAAAGACACAGCTGCTAGAACACGTGAGTATAAAAAACTTTTTTCTCTTTTCTCCTCTTAAGTTAAATTGGAATCAGCAGTTTTTCTTTTTCTTCCCTTTAATCTTAAGGGACAGCTGGGTAGCTCAGTGGATTGAGAGCCAGGCCTAGAGACAGAAGGTCCTAGGTTCAAATCAGATCTCAGATACTTCCCAGCTGTGTGACTCTGATAGTTAGATAGAAAACAGCTGTTTTAAATCTCATCAACAGGACCCTAAAGTCCTGGCTGGAAGAGCTATTTCTAAATATCCTTTCCCTTAAGGAACAACTTTCTAGATTAGAAAAAAAAACCCTGTGGAAAGTTTGTTGCTTTGCCCTGCTCCCCACGTGTTTTGTGAAGACTGTTAGAGAAATAATTACAAAATATATTTATATATTTTATGTAATATATATATAAATAATATATATCATTATAATATATATATATATAATTATAATATATATATATATATATATATATATATATATATATATATATTTCCTTCCCTGAAATAGAGATGGAAAACACCTTCCGTATAGCCCAGTTAACAGACTGCTTCTCTTGTGCAGTGCAAATCTTGACTGAATTTAATCCCCAAAACCCTTCCCCTGCAATCCCAGTTTCTCATGTTCCCTCTCCTACAGAAAACCAAATTCCAATGCAAAGGAGATCTTGTCCTCCTAGAGAAACCTGTCCTTGTCAAACTGACCCACAGGTACAAAATTCAACTAGAGGCCTGTTTCCTCTAAGAGAAGTACCTGAAATAGGACGGAATGGGGATGTGGTGACTTTAAGACATAGGATATCGTTTACTCCCCAAGAAATAAATGAATTTACATGAAATATCCCCACATATGAACAAGATCCCTTTCTAGTAGCAAAAAAGATGGGAGACATATTTTTTCAGTATAATCCGTCTTACAAGGACATTGAGAACTTGCTACAGGCTTTTTTAACTAAACGTGAAAAAAATAAAATAATTGCTCATGTCAACAAAACCCGGGGGCTTAATGCAGCACATTGGCCATCTCAGGATCCCAAATGGCACTATAACAATCCTGAGGATTATCTACAACTATACCATTGTTGGGACCTAACTAAAGAGAGTAGCTTAAGACAAGTTAGAAGAATCTTTGTAAATAATTCTTGCAAAGCAATTAAGAATTATTTTAGAACACAATGCCCAAGATGGTCAGATATGGACCTTGAAGAATTGTGAAAAACAGCTATATATGTTTTAAAGGGAAACAAAGGAAAGGAGGAAGAAAATAATGATGCCATGGAGGAAATGAAAAAAAAATGAGATATTTAATAGATAGGATAACTAAGTTAGAAAGTGGGCATGATAATGAACCAACGACAATTGCCCCTCTCCAGAAATTCAATTATCAATCCATTACTTGCCACTTCTGTGAAAAGAAGGGCCACAAAATGATGGCATGTAGAACCTTTCTTAAGATGATTGGAAGGAATACACAGTTTAATTAATAGCTTTAGAAATAATAACTATAGAAATGATAATGATCATAGAAACCAGAATTCTAGAAATTATAATAATGACTATAGAAATAACTATAATGAATATAGAAATAAGAACTTTAGAAATCAGAATTATAGAAATAGGAATTCGGAAAATAATGACAATGCTCCAAATGAAGAAAATTATAATGATAATGAACAACAACAATATATGAGAAATGGCGCTCGTCCAAAAAATACTCGAGGTACTAATGACCCTCAGAGAGCTGCCCTTCAGGTGCCCAAGGAATATCCCAAACACAATGATGGTGTCTGGGGGGGGCGGGGCACAGGAATCAGAGGATACAACCTTTGATTTCCTGGACCCTGATGTCCTACTACCTGTTGTCCCTATCCACTGCCTCCCATACTAATGAACCCCATGTTACCTTAAAGGTGGGTAACACCTATTATGATTGTCTATTAGACACTGGAGCTTCCTGGTCTATATTAAAGAGAACACATGATTTACATTGTTATTCTGTTGGCTCAGAGAATATAATGGGAGTATCAGGAATAACCCAAAGAGTTAAAAGACTTCCTCCTAGAATGGTGTCTGTAGGACCCCTAGAGGTACAACACTCCTTCCTTTTGATGCCTGACTCCCCTTTAAATTTGCTGGGGAGGGACCTTCTATGCAAACTCAGAGCCACAATAACCTGCTCCCCAGATGGTTCATTATCATTAGAAGTACCAGAGGAATCTTTAAGTTTACTCCCTGTAATTCTCTCAGAGAGTCAGGAGAAAAAAGAGCATCCCGTCTTTGCAATACCTAAAGATATACTGGAGTCTCTTTGGGCCACCTTCTTCTTCTGATGTAGGTTTACTTAAGTTGGCTGTTCCTGTGCAGATAAAAACTAAATCTAGCCCACCTCCTTCTATCCCTCAGTATCCCCTCTCAAAGGAGGCAATTGAGGGTATTACGCCAGTTATTAACTCATTAATATAACAAGGAATAATAATCCCTTGCAAATCTGAATATAACACACCCCATCCTGCCAATTAAAAAACAACCAAAAAGAGGGTCCGATGGCAAGCACCTCTATAGATTCGTATAGGATCTAAGTGCAGTGAATAATCACGTTATAAAGAGACACTCCATAGTTTCTAACATACATACTATTATTTCATCTATTCCTAGCACAGCTACATACTTTACAGTAGTAGTCTTGTGTTCAGCTTTCTTTTCCACCCCTATACATGAGAACTCCAGGCATATTTTTGCTTTCACCTGGAAGGGCTCACAATATACCTGGTGTTGGCTGCCACAGGGTTATGTCAAAAGTCCGAGCTTATTTGAGCAAATTTTGAGCCAAGACACAGACAATATATCATTTAAAAATAGCAAATTAATCAAATATGTAGATGATCTACTCTTGGCTTCAACAGAGGCTAAAACATGTCAAGAAGATAGCAAACACCTTCTTTTGGAATTGCACAAAAGAGGACATAAAATCTCTAAGGATAAAGTTCAGTGGTGTCTCCAAAAAGTAGAATATTTGGGATTCAACTTGACTGCAGGTCCTCGTTATGTTTCTCCAAAACAAATTGAGAATATTCAAAAATTGAGTGCTCCTACCACTAAGAAACAGCTGAGAGCAATTTTAGGAGCAACAGGGTTTTGCAGACAATGGATTCCTTGCTATGGGGAAATTACTAAACACCTTATAGTATAAACAAAGGATTCGGTTCCTGAACCCCTCAAATTAGAGCCTGAACACTTGTCAGCTCTATCAGATCTAAAAAAGGCTATCATGTCTGCCCCTGCTCTAGGAATCCCAGATTACAAAAAGCCATTTACTTTATATGTGCATGAGCAAAGAGGAGTAGCCTCTGGCCTGTTAACTCAGACTCTGGGACCTTCTCAGTGCCCTATTGCTTATTATTCTGCCCAACTAGACCCAGCAGCAGCAGGAGCACCACCATGCCTTAGAGGAGTAGCTGTTACAGCCTTACTGGTAACAAAAACCATTGATTTAGTATTGGGATGCCCATTAACAATAATGTGCCCACATGAGATAGAAGCATTATTGATAAAACATAGAACACAGGCATTCTTGGATCAGAGAATTACAAGGTATGAAATAACCTTATTAAATAGTGAAAATATTACCTTGAAACGCTGTTCAACTCTTAACCCTGCCACCGTGTTTCCAGATTTACCTACTTCAGGGGAACCATTACATAACTGTGAAACATTAGTGTCCATGGCAGAAAAGCCTTGAGATAATTGCTTGGACACTCCCTTAGACAATGGAGATCTGATTTTATTTACCGATGGTTCTTCTTTTATGAGGGATGGTATACGTTACACTGGAGCTGCCATAGTCTCAGAATTTGCCACTGAATGGTCAGCTTCACTACCTTCTAACATTAGAGCTCAAGAAGCAGAACTCATAGCTCTAAAACAAGCTTGTGTAATTGCCAAGGATAAAAAGGCAACAATTTATATGGATTCTAGATATGCTTTTGGCATTTGTCACTCAGTCGGGATGCTATGGCTCCAGAGAGAATTTTTAACCTCAGCTGGAAAATCCATAGCTAATGCAGAAATTATTAATGAAGTTCTTTCTGCTCTCAAACTGCCTAAAACCCTATCTGTAGTTCATTGCTCTGCCCATACAGATGGCTCTGACCCTGTCTCTAGAGGAAATGACCAAGCAGATGCCGCTGCAAAACTAGCCGCCATAGAAGGACCTGGATTAATTTCAACATTAACAACCACTGATAATTTAAATTTATCACTTTCCTATAATGAAAAGGACGTGGAAAAATGGAAACAAAAATTTAAAGCAAAACAGATTAATGGAGTGTGGGTGTCATCTGAAGGAAAACCCCTGCTCCCTAGAAGTTTCTATAACCAAATTTGCCAATCTATTCACAAAAATGGTAATTTTGGCACCCAGGGCATCGTGGACTGTGTCAAGAGAGTATGGATAGCCCCTGGTATAACTACTATAGCCTCTAAAGTATGTTCAGCCTGCTCCATTTGCCAGGCATATAACCAACATTCATATCGTGGAAAAGCCTTTGGGGGATGTCCTCTGGCTTACACATCTTTTGAACATCTACAGATAGATTTCATAATGATGCCAAAGGCTGTACGTTATAAATTTTGTCTAGTAATTGTAGAGAATTCACTGAGACCCATTTAAAATGGCCTGAAATTCTCCCTCTAGCCCTATTTTATCTTAGAAGCAGGCCTAGAGGAGACTTACATATTTCACCATTTGAGATGTGAGAACTGAGCGGAGGGGACTTAGATGGTTTCCTTAAAGATAGCGGGGTCTGAGGACAGGAGCAGGAGGTTTTGCTCTAAAGGAGTCTGAGAGGAGAGAGGTCCTGAAGGGAGAGCTCCTGGAGAGGTCTGAGAGGAGGGCTTGCTCTGAAGGAGGCTGGAGGTGGAGGGCCCTGAGACTGTTTCTCCATTTTGGTCATGTGAGTGATAGGGACTGATCTCTTTTCTTTGCCTCAGCTATCTAAGGGCTTGGGCCTTTGGCCCAGCCTAAGCAGAGGGGGTATTTAAGCCCTATTCCCTTCTCTCCCCTTTCGCTCTCTCTCTCTCTTTCTCTCTCTCTCTCTCTCTCTCTCTCTCTCTCTTTCTCTCTCTCTCTCTCTCTCTCATACCTTTCTTCCTCCTGTATGTAATTAAAAACTCCATAAAAGGTTGACTGCTGACTTGAGTTTTCATTTAGGAATTACATAGCTGAATTCCTTGGAGACCTTAAATTAATATATATCAGTCTTTTAAAGTGATTTCCATGTCACAGCATCAATGCCTGGAGGTCCTTCCACTTCACATGGAATTCCTCCATTTTTTTATTCCTTTCACCACAATAATATTCCATCACCAACATATACCACAATTCATTCAGTCATTCACCAATCACCCCTTCATTTTCCATTTTTTTTGCCACCAAAAAGAGCACAACTATGGATATTTTTGTACAATACTTTTCATTATCTCTTTGAGGATAAAAAGCCAACAGGGGTATGGCTGGATAAAAGGGCAGGCATTCAATTAAAGCCCTTTGTGCATAGTTCCAAATTGCCCTGTAGAATGGTTGGATTAATTCACAACTCTACCAGGCATCATGTATTAGCGTCCCAATTTTGCCACATCTCCTCCAACATTTATTACTTTACTAATGGCCAATCTGCTGGGTGTGAAGTGGTAAATCAGAGTTTTTTTTTAATTTGCATTTCTCTTATCAGGAGGGACTTAGAACACTTTTCCATGTGCTTATTGATAGTTTTGATTTCTACCTGTGAAAACTGCCTATTCATGTTCCTTGACCATTTGTCAATTGGGGAATGGCTTGATTTTTTAATAGATTTTACTTAGTTCCTTATATATTTGGGAAATTAAACCTTTGTCAGAGAGTTTTGTTATAAAATTGTTTTCTAAGTTTGTTAATAAGATGTTTATTTATACTTATTTTTTCCCATACTGTTTTCCAATTTTCCCAGCAGTTTTTGTCAAATAGTGAGTTCTTGTTCCAAAAGCTGGGGTCTTTGGGTTCATCAAACACTAGCTTACTGAGGTCATTTTCCCCTAGTCTATTCCAATGATCCACCCTTCTGTCTCTTAGTCAGTACCACATTCTTTTTATGACCACTGCTTTATATTACAGTTTTAGATCTGGTACAGCTAGACCCCAACCTTTACATTTTTTCCATTATTTCCCTTGATATTCTTGATCTTTTGTTCTTCCAGTTGAACTTTGTTAAATTTTTCTAATTCTATAAAAAAGGTTTTTTTTGGTAGTTTCATAGGTAGTTCACTGAATTAGTGGATTAATTGGAGTAGTATTGTAATATTTATTATATTTGCTCATCCTACCCCGAAGCAGTTAATGTTTTTTTCCAATAATTTAGATATAGTTTTAATTGTGTGAAAAGGGTTTTATAGTTGTGTTCATATAATTCCTGTGTTTGTTTTGGCAGATAGATTCCTAGATATTTATATTGTCTAGAGTGATTTTAAATGGAGTTTCTCTTTCTAACTCCTTTTTCTGAGTTTTGTTGGAAATATGGAGAAATGCTAATAATGATTTATGATGGGTTATTTTACACCCTGCAAATTTACTGAAGTTGTTAATTATTTCAACTAGCCTTTTATTTTATTTTCTGGGGTTCTTTAAGTATACCATCATATCATCTAAAAAGAGTGATAATTTAGTTTCCTAATGGCCTACTTTAATCCCTTCATTTTCTTTTTCTTCTCTGATTGCTACTGCTAGTATTTCTAGTACAATATTGAATAAAAGAGGTGATAATAGGCATTCTTACTTCACTCCTGATCATATTGGGAAGACTTCTAACTTGTCTCCATTGCAGATGATACTTGCTGATAGTTTTAAATATATACTGTTTATTATTTTGAGGAATGACCCTTCTATTTCTAAACTTTCTAGTGTTTTTAATAGGAATGTTTTTTTGGTCAAAGTGATTTTTCTGTATCTATCAAGATAACCATATTGTTTCTGTTGATTATTGATAGGGTCTGTTAATTTTATTAGTTGGACTTATTATTAAATATTGGTGGTCACCAGGGATTTAATTTCTAAATCCCAAAATGAATTACTAAAGTAGAATGGGATTATGGTAGTTTATTTTACAATAGAGGGAAGATATTAATGATGAGAGAAAAGCAGAGAGAGAGAGAGGGAGAGAGAGCTCTGGCTTCCTCAGAATCAGGTAGAAATTCTAAGCCCCATCCAGGGGAAAGGAGTCTCAAGACAATGGACCTTTCCCTGAGGTTCAGACCTCCAGAGGGGGCAAGGAAACTAAGTCAGCCCTTCACTCACCACTGTGACCATATAAAAAGGAAAGAAGTCCGAGGTATCTTCCATGAGCTCCTCAAGGGGTCCAGTTCCACAGCTAAGTGTCTTTACTCCAAGTCTGAGTGCCTGTCTTCCAGGCACTCCTCAAGTGTCTGTTTTCCAGTCTCTCCTTCAAGTGACTCTTCTTCACTCCAAATCCAAGTCACTGATCTCCAGTCCAGCTAGTGTGACTGATCCTTTGATCTATCCCATGTGCCTCTGTTTCCTCTATTTAAAGACCTTTTTCTCTTGTGTCACCTCACCTAAATTTTATGTCTACAAATCATAGCAGGCACTTCACTCCAGAACTTCCCATTCAATGTATTAAATGGGTGTTCACACCTTTTGTAGTTAGTTAATACATTTTTGTGGTTAGTTAACACCTTTTTTGGTTAGTTAATATTTTTTGTAGTTAAAAAGGGTATATACATTTTAAAATATTGAATTAACACTTTGGGGATTAAAATCTAAAATTAGACAGGGGATAACAATTTCAATCTTCACTATAAAGGAAGAGCTAAGTACCTTCATTGTTACAATCAGGAGATAGCTAAATCTAATCTTCACAGGTTAATTATATGGATGCTTTTCCTAATTTTAAACCATCCTTGAATTCCTGGAATAAATTCTACCTGATCATAGTGAATAATTCTCATGATCACCTGCTTGAGTCTTTTTGCTAGCAGATTTTTGTATCTATGTTCATTAAGGAGACCATATTTGTGTCATAAAAGGAATTTGGTAAAACTCCTTTGTTTATTTTGTCGAATAATTTGTATAGATTGGAATTAGTTGTTCTTTAAATGTTTAATAGAATTCACTTTTGGATCCATCTAGCCCTCAGGATTTTTTATTAGGAAGTTCCTTAATGGCTTGTTCAATTTCTTTTTCTGAGATGGGATTGTTTAAGTATTCTATTTCATCTTTTGTTAATCTGGTTAATTTATATTTCTGTAAATATTCATCCAATTCACCTAGATTATCTTTTGTGTTGCCATATAATTGAGCAAAGTAGTTCTTCATTTTTCTCTTCATTATAGGTCTTATTGCCCCTTTCATCTTTGATACAGTTAATTTGATTTTCTTCTTTCTTTTTTTGACTAGATTGACTAGTACTTTATTTTATTTGTTTTTTCAAAGTATCACCTCATTGTTTTATTTATTAGTTCAATAGTTCTTTCATTTTCAATTTGGTTAATTTCACCTTTAATTTTTAGGATTTCCAATTTAGTTTTTATCTGTGGGCTTTTAATTAGTTCTTTTTCTTTTTTTGTAAGTTGCAAGACCAGTTCATTGAACTCTGCCCTCTCTATTTGGTTGGTATAGGCACTGAGTGATATAAATTTTCCCTTGAGTATTGCTTTGGCTGTATCCCATAGGTTTTAACATGATGTCTCCTCATTGTCATTCTCTTTAATGAAATCTGTTATCATTTCTATGATTTCTTCTTTGACCCACCTGCTATGAAGAATTAGATTATTTAGTTTCCAATCAACTTTAAATTTGCCTTTCCATGGACCCTTATTAATTATAATTTTTACTACATTATGATATGAAAAGGGGGCATTTATTATTTCTGCTTTTCTGCATTTTTGCAACATTTCTTTTTTTTAAACCCTTACCTTCCATCTTGGAATCAATAGTGTGTATTGATTACAAGGCAGAAGAGTGGTAAGGGCTAGGCAATAGGGATTAAGTGACTTGCCCAGGGTCACACAGCTAGGAAGTATCTGAGGCCAGATTTGAACCTAGGATCTCCTATCTCTGGGTATGGCTCTCAATCCACTGAGCTATCCATCTTCCCCCTATTTACAACATTTCTGTGCCCTAGTATATGGTGGATCTTTGTATATGTACCATGTCCTGCTGAGAAGAATGTATATTTCTTTTTATCCCTGTTCAGTTTTCTCCAGATATCTCATAACTCTAATTTTTCTAGAATTTCATTTACTCCCCTTCTTTCTTATTTTTTGTTTAATTTATCTAGTTCTGAAAAGGGAAGGTTAAGATTCCCCCACTAGTATGGTCTTACTATATATTTTTTCCCTGAGCTCCTTCCAGTTTTTCCTTTAGCAATCTAGATGTTATACCATTTGGTGCATAGATGTTTAATAACAATATTACTTCCTTGTTTATAGTACTTGTTAACAAAATGTAATGTCCTTCTTTATCTCTTTTAATCAGATCAATTTCTACTTTGGTTTTGTCTGATATCATGATTGCTACTCCTGCTTTTTATTATTATATTTTTTTTGCTTAGAAGATGCATAATATATTCAGTTCCAGCCTTTTAACTTAAATCTGTGTGTGTTACTCTTCCTCAAATGTGTTTCTTGTAAACAACATAAAGTAGGATTCTGGTTTTTAATCTATTCTGCTTTCTGCTTCCATTTAATGGGTGAGTTCATCCCATTCACATTAAGTGTTATAATTACTAACTGTGCATTTCCTTCCTTTTTATTATGCCCTTTAGATCCTGCTTTATTCCCTTTCACTCTATTCTTTCTAACCAGTATTTGGCTTTTCATCACCACTCCAGTTCCCCACCCTTCTATTACCCTCCTTCTTCCCTAGACTTCTTCTCCTTCTACTTCTCTGTGGGGTAATATAGAATTCTACGTCCCATTGAGTATACTTGTTTTTCCCTCTCTGAGCCAGTTACAAAGAGAGTAAAGTTTAAACATTGCCTATCACCACTCTTATCCTTCCCTCTCTATATTGTTTCTTCTTGCCTCTTTATGTTATATAATTTACCCCATTATATCTCTCCCTATCCTTTTCTTTCAGTGAAACCCTCTCTTTCAGCCCTTGATTGATTTTTACATGTCATTTAGGTGTTTATATATTATATCATACATAAATATTATTCTAAATCATCACATTTACATGTATATCATATCATCATATAACATCATATACATCATATTAACATAATCAGTTTACTTTTATACCCTCTTTCTGAATAAATTCCTTCTATCTTCTCTACTACTGAGAATAATTTTTGAGAATTATAGAAATCCTCTTTCGATGTAGTGATATAAATATTTTTATCTTAATGAGTCCATTAAATTTTCTCTATCTTATTTATCTTTCTGGGCTTCCCTTGTGTCTTGTATTTGGCCTTCAAATTTTTTGGTTTAGGTCTGGCTCATTCCTCAGGAATGTTTGGAAATTTTCTATCTTATTTAATGACCAATTTTTCCCCTGAAAGAGTATATTCAGTTTTGCTGGATAGGTGAGACTGGGTTATAAATCCAAAACTTTTGCCTTCCTGAATATTATATTCCATGGTTTACAATCCTTTAATGTAGAAGCTGTAACACTTAAAAGAGTGGGACCCATAAACTGTAAGAGTTAAAATGGTTGAAGGCTATAAACTGTAGTGATTAAAATAGTGGAAGATATAAATTGTGATAGATATAAAGAGTGGATGAATAAGTTGTGACAGCAGAAAATATGTTTCCAAGACAGTGTCTTGTTTTAAAATCAAATATAAGAATATAAGGTTGTCGCCAGGGAAATGTTCCCAATTATTCAAATATACCCAAGTCACCTGGGTTTTATAGAGATTTTAATTAATTAATACAATGAGGAATTAAAGAAAGAGTAAGAAAGGAATAAGTATGAAGGGCCTTAAGCCAACATGGCTTAGACCTGAGTCTTAAGAGAAAGATCAGTCAGTTCTTAATCACTCACCATAAGATCTGTTTAAGCAAGGATTCACACACCAGTTCAGCCAGCCATCCTTCTCCAGAGAGAGATTCTTCTGACTGTCCTCAAGAGACTGTCCAAGCAAGGATTCTAGTGACACCAGGTCAGCTCCATCTCAGCTGACTTCACCAGCTCAATCCTCTCTCTGAAATGTCCCTGAGAGAGTCTCGAGAGAGACCCTTCAAGGCAGCCTTTCCCAGCTGACTGTTTAGAGACTGTTCTTTCAGAGCCTCCTCCTTAGAGCACTCTCCTTCTAACAGCCTCCTTAGAGACTTTTTTTTCAACAGACTGTGCTTTTCTTATATAGGGGGTTTTCTCCTATGTCACCTCCCCTAAGTTCTTCCATCTACCAATCACAGTAGATGTTTTCCAAAGGACAGCCCATTCTGAATTCACACCTGAGTAGACTAATCCTTTTAGTAATCCACAGCCGAGTAGGCTAGAATCTCTGAGTAAGTTTCTCACCTCTTTGTCCCATGTAAGTTTGCCTGACCTTTATAGGTACTTAGCACCCCTTTGTATTAATTTTAAAAATAGGCATGGCTTAAATATGGGTTTAAGTACTTTTCATTGTTCAGCAAGGAGTTTTCTCCCCTAAAGCAGGCTTAAGTACGGGTGGAGTAGAGGTCTTCACATTTCTGATCTAAGTAGAGTTCTCACTGTCCAAATGGGGAGTGGTCTCAATAGGGAATTGTCCCAATGGAAAATTCCCCAATGGGGAATTTTTTAACATTCACAAGTCTGAGAAATTTCAAGATTCACAAAGCCTCTAGGTCCTGAGTGATCCTTATTCTAGCTCCATTGTATTTGAATAGTTTCTTTCTGGCTGCTTATAGTATTTTTTTTTCCTTGGCTTTGTGGCTCTTGAATCTGGCTATTATATTCCTAGAAGTTATTAATTGAGGATTTCTTTTAGGAGGAGATCCTTGAATTCTTTCGATTTTAATTTTATTTTCTTGTTCAAGGATCTCTGAGTAGTTTTCCTTGATAATTTCTTAAAATATGATAACCAAAGTTTTTTCTTCATCTTGGCTTTCAGACAATACAATAATTCTCAAAATGTCTCTTCTAAACCTGTATTCTAGGTCAGTTGGTTTTTTTAATAAGATATTTTCCTATTTTTTCCATTCCGTTGATTCTGCTTTATTGTTTCTTGATTTCTCATGAAATCATTAGTTTCTAGAAGGTCAATTCTGATTTTTTAAGGCCAGATTTACTTCTGTCTGTTTTTGGTTCTTTTTCAATTGGCAAATTTCTTCATGCATCACTTTCATTTTTCTTCCCAAGTAATAATTGGTTTTTGAGGTCTTTTTTTTTAGCTTTTTCAGAATCTGTGTCCAATTCATATTTTTCTTTGGACATTGAGTGTGTTTCCTATGCTTTCACTGTACCCTTCTGTGTCTTCTACTTGCTCTTTGTCTCCATAAGAATCTTTAGAGTTAGGTGCTTTTTTGATTCTTTGCTCATTTTCCCAATCTAATTATAGATAGGCTCTATTTTCTGCAGTATTGGGGTACCCTCTTAAACTTCAGTCCTTTTTAAATGTTATTTTTTACTTATTTTCTGGGTTGTTACTAATTTACCTGATCATCTGAGGGCTCAGAGCTCTGAGAATCCTCTCCCCCTGCTGATTCAATTGACCCTTGAGATACTTATAGCTTAAAGAATTTCCTCAGGTTTTGTTGCAATTTTTGATCTCAGTCTGAACTTGAGCAGATCAGGTGCTGATCAGATTCTAGCCCCAAGTGTAGGCTTCTGGTTTTGGTCTCAAGGTTTTCTTGATTCAATCAGGTACATCCTTGATTGCCCTCTCCTAGAGCTCCATGCTTAGTTTTAGGCAAAAAGATCCCAGGCAGGATTCCCCTGAGAACTGTGTCCTCACCCCAAACTGTAGATTATGTCCTCACCCCAAGCCCAGACTGGAATTTGTGGCTTCTCTCCGGGCCCAGGTAGATTGGCACCCTTAAGCCCAGATTGCCTTAGGCTGAGTAAGGGGAAAAGAAGGTTATTTTATAAAAATGTTGGTCTGGATTATTTAAGAATAGGGTCACCAGGAAATTATTTGCAAAATATATAAAGAGTGAAGTAGAAAAGTCAGAGAGAGGATAGGGTAAGATATCTAGACTAAGCACTAAGTAATTTACTCCAGGCCTCTGGCTCAACCTGGGCAGGGAGAGTTAGTCTCCCTGGGAGAGTTAGTCAGAGAAGCCTTAGGAAAGCTGATGAAATGGGGATGTCTCTCTCAAGAAGTAGGTCTCTCCTGAGGCTGGTCTCTTCATAAAATCCAAGAAAGGAGTCTGTTCTTTCACTTACCACATGTCAGTCCAAAGGGGAGAGATTCAAGGACAGTCTTACCACTTCAGGGTCTCAGGTCCAGTCAGCAGATTCTTCACCAGCTGAAGACCTCAGGCCAATCTCAGACAAATCTCCCATGAAACTCTAATGATTCTCCTCCACATGAATTTGTAACTCCCTTTTAAAGATACTTTCTTTTGCATCACTTCCTGTGCTTTACCCTAATTATACATCTACCAATCATCATTGAAGCTTTGCTTAGGACAGCCCACAGGGCTGTCAGTTTGATTCTGATTTGTCACCCACTTTTGCACATGTTGTTTAGAGATCTCCCCACTTAATGATTAAGTGGGATGTTAATACTGTTGGCAATTAGATCTAACAAGGAGCAGATCTCCCCACTCAATTTTAAATAGCATGTTTACACTTGTGGTGAGTACATCTAAAAGTGGGCAGGGGAGTTAATTTAATCTTTACAATCAGGGGAAAGTTAATTAATTTAATCTTCACACTCAGGAAAGAGTTAAATTTAATTTTTATAGCTGGGACTCCACACTTCTCCATAGATTTGCAGTTTCAAGGGGTGTTAGTTGCCTTGGACCACTATTTGCCTGGCAAGATCTCAGGGTCTAACTTAACTTGGACCTAAATTCATAACCTGTGAGAGTAGATGTTTGGGGTGTTGAGGGCTGTGGTTTGCTCTTGACTAGCTTTTCACTCACTACTATGCCTCATGCTAGCTCTGATCCCCTCTCACCTCGGTCTCCCAGATGATTTCTGGCTACCTTTTGGGTTTTTATTTATTTTAAAGGTTGTTTACCTCTGTCTCTGTTGGTTCTTTCACTCCTGTATTCATTTTTGGCAATATTTTACTATTGATCTGAGAGGATTTTCATGGTGAAAAGGCAAGGTGCTACCCAGTTACTGCTTCATCTTGTCTCCACCCCTCTCAGCTTCTTTATTTTGCAATAATTGGACACCACATTCCTTGTTCTTTTCTTCCTAAATCAAAATTCTGCAGCAATTTTTCTTTGTGTTCTGTCCCATATCAAAACAGATTGAGAAGACTATAGAACTTTATCTACCAGCTTAGCTCTGGATCTCATTCATTTGTTCAGTAATTATTTATTACATAAGTTAGGTTTATTACTAAGCTAAATTCTTTGAAAGTTACCAAAGATATAGAAGAAATGATTCCTCATACAGCTTTTTGACTGGTTAAAGGAGTTCTTTATAGAGATTTCTAAGGAAGAGATGGAAAAGGTACCATCTTATCTTTCCATGCTGGGAGGGGAATGCCAGTTACACACCTATCTGACATAGATACAAAATAGGCTGGAAGAACTGAGAAGGCTAGGACTACTAGTGCAAAGGGTCCTACTAGATTTCTCATTACATAACATAAGACTGGGCGACAAAGTATATGTAAAAAATTTTGCCAAAGATGGGAACAGAGCCCAGATGGATTGGTCCATATGATGTAGCTCTCACCACTCCTACATCGATCAAAGTAGTAGAAAAAGATTCTTGACTTCACACATCTCATGTTAAACATCACTATGCCCATGATAACACAACGAAAGACAACTTAATGGAAGTCCAAGAATCCATTTAAACACAGACCCCCCAAGAATAACCCTTGATAAATAAACATAGAGCCCATGAATCCAACAAAATCTCACAGGAAGAAATAGAGACACTGAACAGAGACAGTGAAACCAAAATAGAATAATGTCCAAGACATATAGTATAAATTTGGGTTAGTTTGATGAAGGAAGATTAGTGTAGCCTGTGAAATACAAGAGAAGTGGTTCCTTGAGGAACCTGGGAGTTTATTTGGGTGGATTTAGAATCCCTTAGAATTATTAAACCTATATACAAATTTCAATCTCAAGCCTTGACTAAAATATCATTAACCTCTGTAATCAACCACATAGGAATAGAATAATAGCCTTACAATCACACATTAAGAAAGTTACCTACATTTTTTACATTAAAAAAAATTTCACTTGCACTCATGTGGATGACACAAACATCCAGTATGAAGTCTCACTCACATGCATCAAAATATTCACTCTTACATGCACCCACACATTAATCTTACATACATGCATGATCCTGTAGTCCCAGATACCTGAGACCATCTTTCAAGTTGAGACAACAGGCAAGTATGTTTCCTGTAAAGGAGAAGGCACCCCGGACTTATGGCAAACTTCAAGCAACACCAAAGGATGGAAGATACATGGAAAACTAGAAAGAACTTTGAATCAAAGACATTAATGGGGAATGAACTTCAGGAAAATGGGTCATGTAAGATTTATTGCCAATCACATTAACTTCACATATAGGGAAGTGCATCCACATATACATTGGAATAAATATGCATCCACCACAATATAACTAGAACACAAACAAATTTCACATTGACATTAGGGACTGTGATATAAATAAGGACAGTTTATAACTTGTATATTTGTAAATAGATATCTAGTACCAGAAGATATATATATTTATATATGTATATAAATAACATGTGAAGTATGTAAATGTGTAAAAATAGCAGGCACACACACATATAGCATAATAATGATCTAATGCAGTAATATAAATAGAAAGAAGAGTTAAATACTAACTGTTAATAGACAGGGACAGAGAAGTTTAGGGTGGAAAAGGGAATATTGTAACTAGAGAGGTCACATAGGGAAGGAATAAATCAGATTTCATTAGATACAAGTGAATATATATGTACTTATAATTTATTACATTGGAATTAGCATTATATAAGACATAGTATAGTTCAGTTTTACTTAAGATTTAAATTTTATATTGATTGCAATAGGAATGACCTTTGTATTAGGAAATTGTTATGTTGTAAAAATTTTTGTTGGTACATAATCCTAACTCTTCCCAGTCTAACTCAGTCTTAGCATAAGATAGGAATTTAGATTAGCAAATAGACAGGTTAGGATAAGATTTATTATTTTGGGAGGAGGGAGGTTAGATGGGAACAATAAGTAGCATAGATAGATTAGAATAGACAAAGAAGATAAGTAACTGGCATGGGCCAAGGTGGTACCATGCAAACAACAGGAAATAGAGGATTTGTGATAGAGGCTGGCACTAAAGAAAAAGTGCCAGACTGAAGAGTATGTGAAATTGATCATCTCAACAGTGTCCCAGGAGTGAATCCAGAAGAGAAGATTCTGGTGAAGAGAGCAGTGAGGATCTCTTCGTCTTGAGATGTCGAAGAGAAAAGGTGGATAAAGACTTTCTCCTGAAGGTTACCCATTTTTCCTGCTTGTGACTAGAAATCTTTCCCCCCAACATTTCCCAATTGAAGGGACTTTATGAAGAGAAACCTGAGCAGACTTTACCTCAGCTCCTGTTGCCCAGGGGTGAGTCAATCTGACTTTCTCTCAGGGGGCTCAGGCTTCCAAGGCTTGAGTTGCCCCCAAATGAGAGGAGGGAGGAAAAGGGTTTTAGACAGAGACGGGGACCCCCTTTTCCCACTTTCCTTTCCCATTCTTCCATTTCTGTTATTCCTTTTTAAACTTGATTGAGTTAACATTAAAGTTATCTGTTCCCCAAACTGAGTGTGAGTGAACAGAATCAAGGGGAGACCTTTTTGGTTTTGAGTAGTGGAGAGGAACAAGAGCGAATTGGGAGAGCAGTTTTAGCTAAGGAGAGAAGGCAGAAGGAGGAAAAATCTTCAAACCCCCTTTCCTCTCTCTGAGCCAACCTGTTACAGCTGCTGTCTCCCCTGAACCCCACTTTGTTGAGAAGGGGGGTTCTCCTCCCCTTTCTTCCCTCTCCATATTGAAAGTCCAAACTTCCTCATCGGGGGTGCATCTCATCCTTTCCTTCTTTCTTTTTTTTTAATTTTTTTTAAAAACAGTACCAGTTACTCTCTTAGATCATGAGGGCACAATATGATATCCAGAACAAAAATTCCTTTCTATATCCCCTACCCATGTTCATTTCTTCACTAATTGACTTTTGCTAGATTCTTCAAGCTATCTGATCATTCAGGTTCTAGTAATAAGTTAAAATTAAGAATAATAATGATAAATTAGCATCAATATTTATGGGCTTAATTATGCAGGACATATTATCTAAATTTAGAAATGAAAAAATATTCAGTTTAAAAGATTCAGCAACTTATATTCTAAACTCTGGGAACTATATTAAAATATTTAATTTTCAAAGGGCTAATTATATTATACACCACCCATTACACCTGTGTGTTTTTGGTTCATAATTTAAATTTCAAATGCAAATCTTTATATCCTACATATCTGCTTTGAATGTACTGGACCAGGGAGAAATGTGGTAAGCCAATCAAATCTGCTGTGACAGAGTTCAAAATAAATTCAACTAGTAGCAAAATCCTATGGTAATGAAATGTCATTGTGTGGTTTATTCTCTACCAAAGTATCTCTGCCACAAATTTAAATTTCTATTGTTTTAATTTTTTAATATTTTATATTAAATTATAAATTTATATATATAAATTATATAATATATATTATATAAAATATATAAATTATAAAAATTATAAATCATTTTAATCATATTGTTATGGACACAGTTACTGTAGAAGTGGCAAAACCAATTGCCAGTGAAATACATCGACACTTAGGTATCTATTATTCAATATAAGAACCGCTTCAATTGGAGGATTTTCATCTATTTATAACACGTTGTTAATAGAAAAAAGAATTTATTAAACATCTTCTATGTAGCAGACACTACCTTAGGTGAGAGTTATATTAAGGCAAAAATGGCATGATCTTTATCATCATAAATGATTAAGTAATATATGTATAATACAAACCAAACACATTTTGATTATTTTAATTATTATATTAGAAATAGAGGCTAAACTTTAATAGTGCTGAGAATAGCAACAGTTCAAGGGTCAGGAAAGCTAATTACAGATAAAATTAAAAACAAAAATGCCAAAAAATATTCAGGAGGGAATTCAATCAATGAGACTTAACTCGATGTCCAGCTCTCAAGTCACTGACACACTTCAAAAGATTTAAAGAAATGTTCAATGCATATTCTTATTCATAAATGTTGGGCTTTTGGACTTAAATGGACTTAAATATGTGTCTGATGCAAAATCTTAACTATATGGTTTTATCTTTTACAACTTTGCTAGCTACTTGTAGACAAATGGTATGGAAATATCAAGGGAGAGGAAATAATGACAATTGGGACTTAACCACTGCCCATACACTACAGTTGGAAAATTTATAGATCTTAGTCTTAGTTTTTTTCCTAACAACTCTTAAATTCAGCTCTTTGCAATTTCTACCCACTGTTTCATGTTTTGCCCTCAGCATTCAAACTGAACACATCTATTTACCTTTCCACATGAAATTCATTCAGATATTTAAAGAATGAAAAATGTTCACCAATAAAGACTTCTCTTGCATACACATGGCATAGAATAGAGACTTTTTATAATTCTTTGCTCTCTGCCCAAACCTATCTGCTGCCACCAAAAACTAATTCGTTCAAAGTATGGCATAAACCAAGACCAAGTCAAGATATATATGTCTTTAAAATTTACATCCTACTATATTATAATAATTCTTCTCTGACTTTTAAAAATTTTGGCGTAAAAGAATATACTTCTTGAGCACATGATTATTTTACACAAACAATTGATTATGACTATTTTTCAAACATTAATCTTAAGGATTTACATTCCTATGAAACAAACAAAATTCATCTGACAAAAACTTTATGATATCCATAATTGTAATCATGCTGGATGATAATTAGTCATAATGGTAAGCAGTTTGCATAAATGGCTGTAATTTAAAAAGTTTTAGCCTTTTATCAGCATCTAAAATTAGCCTCAAAAATAATGTTTTTAGTAATTCTTAAAACTCAAAATTGATTGTATTTTTGTGTACACAACATTTCACCCAGTATAATTTGAATTCCCTTTGACTGTAATCTTGTTTTCATATACTTACAATAATATAGGTTTAGCATACTGCATTACAAGAAAACATTAAAAAAAAAAAGCAAAATAAATACTTAAGTTTTCCCAAGATATTATAGTAAGAAGGAAATTTAGAGGTGACAAAATGGAATCCCTTCAGTTTAAGGTATACAGGAACTGATGTTTAAAAAATTGAAGTGGGAGGTGTTAGATTTAAAATAGTTTTTTCAAATTACAATGCATATTTTCACTGGGCATGAATAAATTATTATATTTTTCAGAATTATATATTTTAGTAGTGCAAATCTAAAGAATGCTGACCTCTCCACAAGATCCATTTTTACATTAATTAGTACCTAGCAATATAAAACTTAAACACACAGACACATGTGCACACATGCATGCATACATCCACAAAATTATAATTGCAGTCATACATTTCTTCAGTTGAAATGAATCCACTTTTAAGGAAAATTAACTCTAAATTTGTTGACTACAAAATCACAACATCATCCAGTTAGATTTACAGTGAGTTTGATTATTTTAGTGTTCTCTTTTGGGTTTAATAATAAAATCTATCTTACTTCAGAAAACTGATATTGGGAGGCCCAAGTTTCACTTGAATATTAACTTAACAAAATATTCATTTATTTACAAATGAATCTTTTCAGGACCTAATAAAGCTTATGCAGTATACTATAATAATTTTATTTACATTATATTTTCTAATTTACTAAGCATTTTATCTATTAATGCATCCTATATAGGTCATAATAAAGTTATGAATTAAACTAAAAGTATTATTAAAGAAGTCAGTTCAGAATGAATGTGAAGCCTTTAAGGATAATTATTTGGATATGAAAATAGAGAACATTTTGAAGCAGCTGGAAGAAGTGAGAGTTTTCTAAAGAGACTGATATGGATGCACAGGGAACTCACCAAATAATTTAAATTTCAAAAGGGCCTCTAAAGAAGACTGAGGCAAGCATGGATAAGAAAGAATGAAAATAGAGGCATAGCTTGATCCAAGAAGTATAATGTCAAGAGTTACAGATAAAAATGATCTGAGGTTGGTGAGAAATCTCTATTTACTGATATTCGGACAAAAAGAGATTAAATAAATTGCATTCATTTACATAGAAAGATAGGGATAGGACTTGGACCTGAACCTCCAATCTGTTGATTCTTGGTGCAGTATTCTTTACATTTTGCTAGATATTTGTGATGTGATCTCTTTGAAATCAAAAGAATATCATTCCCTTGTACACTGAATTTGTTTGCACATAAATATTATTTTTTGGTTTTCTGAGCTATATATTGTGCTCCAAAATAAAGACTTTTTTTCAATAGAAGGTCCTGAAGGTGAAATAGAGAAGGCTTCACTTTATTTGTAACTGACAGGATGGACATATAGCTATGATTGAATGAATTTTTTTAATTGAATGAATTTTATTTAAGCAGAAAATGAAAAATGAATTATAATCTCAAAGCAATTAAAATTTAACAATCACATAATTATAGAATATTAAAGTTTCTTGGGATAACAGATGCTATCTAATCCAACCCATATTTTGCTGAAATTTCCTTTTCCTAAATAACCAACAGACATGTAATTTTCACTGTAAAACCATATGTGAAGGTGGAGCTTCTATTTTCCCAAGTATCCCATTCTACTTCTGAATACAGTATTAGGAAGCTTATCCTTCACTAATTGACTTCTTTATTTCTTTTAAAAAATATTTTGTCATGCAAAATGCACTTATATATTGGTCATTGATTTAAGAGGGAACTCATATATGACCAAAATCTCAAAATGAAACTCTAAATATAGTTATATGAAAGATGACACCAACAGTTCTCTCTTTGGAGGTGGATAGTACTCCCTGTCATAAGTGTTTCAGGATTGTCCCAGATCAATGCTCCTAAGAGTAGCCACATTTTCATATAATAATTATACAATATCGCTGGTATTGTGTACAATGTTTTCCCAGTTCTGCTTGTAATCCCTGCTTCAGTTCCTGCAGATGATCCCAGATTTTTCTGAAATTATCTTGCTTATCTTTTCTTATAGCATAATAGTATTCCATCAACAACATTTACCACAAATTATTCAGACATTCCTGAATTGATGAACAACTAGTCAATCCCCAATTCTTTGCCACTACAAAAAGAACAGCTATAAATATTTTTGTACAAGTAGGTCTTTCTCCATTTTAATTATCTCTTTGGGATACAGATTCAGTAGTGGTATTACCAGATTAAAAGGTCTACATAGTTTCATATCCCTTTGGGCATAACTACAAATTGCTCTCCAGAATGGTTGGACAGTATGTAACTCCATTAAAAATTCATTCATGTCCCAGTTTTGCAAAATCCCTTCCAGCATTTAAAATTTTCCTTTACTGCCATATTGACTAATCTGATTAGTGTGAGGTTGTACCTCAGCATTTCTTTAATTCACATTTCTCTAATCTAGAGTGATTTAGAATATTTTTTCATGATTGTTGATGACTGATTTCTTCATCTGAAAATTGCTTGTTCTTATCTGTTAAAGTGATTGTCTTAATCTCTCCCTCTGTCTCCTTAAGAGGCAAGAGAGCAGGATTTCTAAGTAAATCAGAGCTGAGAAATTTCAGTGAGCTAGAGTTGAAGATTTCTTTACCAAGGAGACCAATAGAAAAGGGAAGCATCATGGATAGTTGGGGCTTTTTGCCTCTGGATCTCCAAAGAGGAGGAGCTCTGTCTCTGAGGCAAGGATGATTGGCAGTTGGCTACTGACAGCTATGTGTTAGAAAACTAATTGAAAGATAGTTGTTTGATTACTTAGGAAAACAGGTAGTTAGTGAATCAATTTTAGATAGTTTGGTTAGAGCAGGCCTGGTGTTTACCAGGCAAGAATAACCTGTCCTTAGAAAACAGTTAGAGGCAGGTTATCAGAAATTTTAGATATTATTAGGAATTTATGTATAGTCATAGGGTATTAGAATAATAATCTCTTTCATCCTTTTCTATTTACTATCAGTACTTCTCAAATTAAACTAAGTATTTTATTCAACTACTCTCCTCACTTTTGTTGAACTCCTACTTTTAACCCTTACATATCCTTTGAATATTTGTCAATTGGGGAATGTCTTCCATTTGTTAGAATTTGTTAAAAAATTTGCCCCTGTTTGTTGTTTCTCTTCTAATCTGGTTACATTAGTTTTGTTTCTACAAAACCTTTTAAATTTAATATAATCAGAATTATTAACTTTACATCTTATAATACTTTCTTATCACTTCTTTGGTCATAAATTCTTCCCTTCACTGAAGATCTGACATGCAAACTATTCTATGTTATAATGAGTTATTTGTTAATTAAGTAAGCAATAAAAGATTCTTGATATATTAGGTATAGGTGTATAGAGAGATGAGTTTGAGTGATCTGGATCTCTTTAATGCTGAGTGGAATTCTCAAAGAGGATGATGGGAAAAAGGATTTTCCCAGAGGTTCTTGTGAAGGACAGTTGGACCAACAATCTCTCTTTGGATGGTCCTGATTAAGGAAGGTTATCCAAGGAGATGCTCAGAGGGTTTGAGAAGATCTGGTGATTTAAAACTTGGAAATATTCTAGCATCAAAGAGAAAGAAAGTAGTTGACAGAAGAGTGGTGTTGCAGTTCTTCTGTTTCGCCAGTGGTGGCAGGAGAGAGCAATAGCTGAGTGGAGGTGTCACTGACTTCTGACAGGCTGAGTTTCATCTGAGCAGAAGGAAGAAATCTAATTTATCTCTCACTGTTTATAAGTTTGTATTTTAGTTTTAGGATAAAAAGATGGCTAGTTTGGGGACTAGATAGAGTAAGGAGTAGTTAAGCCAACCTTGACTTTGGTAAAGGAAGAAAAAAGTCTCTTGTGAGACAGATTTGGGTTTGGTTTTAGTTAAGATAAATTAGAATTAGGAAATTAAAGTTCATAAACCTTTCCAAATTCAATATCTCCATTTTCCTTATCCTTTACCTGCTCCTAGAGAAGTTAATAGAAATAAATAGGTTTTATAGAATATATATTTATATATTTATAGAATATTTATCTCCAGACAAGTTCAACTACTGGTCCAACCAACTCTTAACCACCAACTCCCAACAACTGAATCTTCTCTAGTCTATTAATAGACTACTGATATCTAAAAATTAATAACAGATACCCCAAACAGCAATGTTCCCCTAAATTATTTTTGGTATCATTATATATATATATATATATATATATATATATATATATATATATATATATGTATATATATGTATTCATTTTGACCTTATCTTAGTACAGGTTATGAGATACTGGTCTATACCTAACTTCTGCTATGTTGTTTTTCAACTTTTTCAGTAATTTTAGTTAACTAGTGAGTTCTTGTTCTAAAACCTGGGATCTTTGGGTTTATCAAATACTAGGTTGCTAAGACCATTTGTTCCTGTATATTGTGCATCTAATCAACTTCATTAATCTACCATTCTATTTCTTAGCCAGTCCCAGATTGTTTTAATGGTTATTGCTTTATAGTACAGTTTGAGATCTGGTACTGCTAGGTCACCTACATTCACATTTTTTTATTAGTTCCCTTTATATTCTTGACCTTACTTAATTTTTCCAGATAAATGTTATTACTTTTTCTAGTTTTATAAAATAATTATTTGATAGTTTTAATTGGTATGGCATTGAATAAATAAATTAGTTGAGGTAGAATTGTCATTATTTTAGCTAGGCCTACCAATGAGCAGTCAATATTTCTCCAGTTGCGTAATGGAGAAAGTTTTGTAGGGTAATAAAAGAAACAGGATCTAGGACAGACAGCTGATGATTAGGATTGGCTCAGAAAGAGGAGAAGGGATTTGAAGATTTTCCCCCTTCAGCCTTCCCTCCTTAGCTATTGCTTATCTCCCAGATTTGTTCTTGTCCCTCATGACCCCCCTCCACTACTAGAGACTAAAATGTTTCTTCTTAAGAAGATGTCTCTCCCCCCTTGAAGCTGTTCCCTCACACTTGATTTAAGTTTGGGGAGAGGATAACTACCTTAATGTCACTTAGTCAGGGTAATACAAAGGAATGACTGGCAGGGAAAGAATGGGAAAGGAAAGTGGGGGAAATGGGGGTCCCTTTCTGTAGCTAAATGCTTTTCCCTTACTCCTTGAGTTTTGGGGGGGAACTCAGGTTTTGGCAGCCTGATCCCCCTGAGAGATAGCTAGATTGACTGATCCTGGGTTTGGCCCCTGGGCCACAGTTCAGACCCAGGGCACCAGGAGCTGAGGTAAAGTCTGACAGAGATTCAAAATGTCTTTTCTTAGATTTCTCTTCAGCAGACTTTTCAATTGTGAAATATTGGGGGACAGGATTTCCAGTCACAGGCAGGAAAAAGGTGGGTAACCCTCAGGAGAAAATCTTATCCAGCCCTCCCACTTCAGCTTCTCAAAACTGAGAGACCAATTGATCTTTAGAAGGGAACCTTCTGGCTCCTCAAGATTCCATCCTCCTGGGGCCCCTCCCTGGACAAGGAGAAAGATTCAGTCTGGCACTTGTTCTTATATGCAAACATTCTGTCACAACTGTTTAGATCTTACTTTATTTGTATTAAAAGTGTTTTGTACTTTTGTTCATATAATTCTTGAATTTGCTTTGGCAAGTAGATTCCCAAGCATTTTATATATTTTAGGTTGATTTAAAATGTAATTTCTCTTTCTAACTCTTGCTACTGGACTTTGTTGATAATATATAAAAATGTTGATGATTTATGTGACTTTATTTTGTATACTGCAACTTTACTAAAGTTATTAATTATTTAAATAAATTTTAGTTGATACCCTAGGATAATCTAAGTATACTATCATATCATTTGCAAGGAGTGATAGTTTAGTTTTCTTACTGACTACTTTAATTCCTTCAATTTACTTTTCTTTCTTTGTTGCCAATGCTAGCATTTCTAATACATTATTAAAATATAGTTGTGATAATGACCATTGTTACTTCAGCCTGATATTATTGGGAAGTATAAGGGTTGGAAAGGGTTATTTTATTTAAAAAAATGTTGGATTGGATTATTTAAAAATAGGGTTGTCAGGACTTTAATTTAATCCAAAGAGATTTACTTACAACTTATTTATAAAATATAGAAAGAGTGAAATAGGAAATCAGAGAAAGGATAGGGTAACATATTTAGCCTAAGCACTAAGTAATTTACTCCTGGCCTCTGGCTCAACCTGGGTAGGGAGAGTTAGTCCTTAGCCAGAGAGGCCTTGGCAAGGCCGAGGATCTGGGAATGTCACTCTCAAGAGGTAGCTTTCTCCTGAGGCTAGTCTCTTCAGAAAATCCAGGAAAGGAGTCAGCTGTTTCACTCACCACATGTCATTCCATAGGGAGATATTCAAGGACAATCTTACCACATTCAGGGTCTCAGGTCCAGTCAGCAGATTCTTCTCCAGCCTCCAACTCAACCTCAAAACCCTAGAAGAAGCCAAAGTCCAAATTGAACTCCACTCAGGAAGTTGTAACTCCCTTTTAAAGTCACTTTCTTTCACCTCACATCCTGTGCCTTCCCCTAATTTTATGTCTACCCAACACAGTTGAAGCTTTGCTTAGGATGGCCCATAGGGCAGTCAGTTTGATTCTGATTTTTCACCCACTATTGCACACATTGGTCACAGATCTCCCCACTTAGTGACTAAGTGGGATGTTTACACTTTTGGTGATTAGATCTAAAAATGGGCAGGTCTTCCCACTCAACTATAAGTAGCATGTTTACCCTTTTGGTGATTAAATCTAAAACTGGCCAGGGGAGTTAATTTAATTTTCTGTCAGGAGAGAGTTATTTAATTTCACTTTCACAATCAGGAGAGAGTTAAATTTAATCTTCACAGAAGGCTTCTAAATTATCCCCTTTGTGGATAATACCTCATTGCAGATGATGCTTGCTAAAGGTTTTATGTACATACTACTTGTCATTTTAAGGAACAAGATATTTAATCATGTGTTTCTTAGTGTTTTTTTTTAAACTCTTACCTTCTGCCTTAGAATCAACACTATGTATTGATTCTAAGGTAGAAGAGTGGTAAAGCCTAGGCAATGTAGATTAAGTGACTTGCCCAGGGTCACACAGTTGGGAAGTGTCTGAGGCCAGGTTTTAACCTTGGACCTCCCATCTCTAGGCCTGACTTTCAATCCACTGAGCTACCCAGCTGCCCCTCTCCTACTGTTTTTAATAAGAATAGGTGCTGTATTTTGTCAAAGGTTTTTCATACATCTACTTAGATAATCATTTGATTATTGATATGGTAAATAATTCTGACAGTTTTCATAATATTAAACCATCCCTGCATCCCTGGTATAAATTCCACCTAGTAAATAATTCTTGTGATATATGGAGATAGTCTCCTTGATAGTGTAATATTTAAAGGAATTGTAGAGGACTGAAGAAGTACAGGGAATAAGGAAAGTTTTGTAACAGAGAATGGAGGAGTTGAAGGGAGAGAGGGAATATGGATGCTGGTGAGGTAAAAGGAGAGAGATTGCCTCCTGCTGCGAGGCTATCTTTGTAAAATGGGGTAACTGGGAAATGGGCCAATTATGATAGCCTGAGGGGATGTCTTCTCTATTAATTTATTTTGAAGATATCCCAGAGCAGGTAAGTATGGACCCCCCTGAGGGCCAAGCCTACCCCCAGCGCAAGGTAACCTGGCAGGGGTCCAATAAGGACCATTTATGGTTGATTGGCTGTCCTTAGGTTCAGCTCCCTCTATGTCCCCATGAAATGATAATCTTCTTTTCTGACTGTGAGTTATTTCACTCAAGATGAATTTAATAACAAATTTGGATTGGGAAGATTTCAGGGAAGGGAAATTTGGGATTTTCCTAGATTGGGATTGAATCTCTCTCAGCTTTTGAGATGAGGTGAGGCCTCACAGGCTAGTGGGGGGTTTCTTTTATTCTTGTCTGGTAATCTGTGCTAGTTTTCTTAAATTCAAAGTCTTAGCAATAGATAGCAAGAGGAAGAAAAGGTTCTGATCTTCAAGGCTGGTTGGGTCTGTCTCTTCAGGCTGATGCCCTTAAAGATTGGCCTTACAGTTCAAACCGCTCCCTTTAAATCCTTTTGTTTGATAACAGGATCACAGGAATACAGGTAGAGCACACAGTTGTGAAAGATCCAGGAATAGAGATACATCTATCCAGAGACAGGTAGAGAGAGCTCCTTCCAGTCTGAGGGCCAGAAAAGAGAGACCTTCATGACCAACTGCCACTCTCCAAGTTCCCCTCCCCCACTAACTCTCATTCTTGTCAATATCTTCACTCTAACATTCCAACTGCTTTTTGTTCCACCTGAGTGGCAAAAATATCCAAAACTTACTTCAGTTTTTCTTTACACAATATCTTATTTTAAAATTTTGCATCTCTTTTCATTAATCAAATTGGCATATAATTTTCTTCCTGGCTTAGGTAACAGTACCATATAATTTTCATGAAAAAAAATTTGTTAGGATTCCTTCTCTGCCTGTTTTCCAAAATAGTTTATGCAGCAGTGAGATGAATTGTTCTTTACATGTTTGATAGAATTCACTTGCCAATCCATTCTTCCCCTTGGGATTTTTCCTTAGGGAGTTCATTGATTGTTTTTTTAATTTATTTTTCTGATATGGGATTATTTAAGGATTCTATTTCCTTTTTTGCTAACCTGGACAATTTGAAATTTTGTAAATATTCAGTCATCTAACTTTAGATTGTCAGATTTATTGGCATAAAGTTTGGCAAAATAGCTCATATTGATCATTTTAACTTCCTCTTCATTGGTGGTGAGTTGAACCTTTTCATTTTTGATGCTGATTATTTGATTTTCTTCTTTCCTTTTTTTAGTCAAATTAACTAAACTGTCTATTTTATTGATTTTTTTCATAAAACCAACTCCTAATCTTATTTATTAGTTCAATGGTTCTTTTACATTCAATTTTATTAATTTCTCTTTTAATTTTTAGGATTTCCAATTTATTCTTTAAATTAATATTTTTAATATGTTCTTTTTCAATTTTTTAAAGTTTCATGCCCAAATAAGTGGTCTCCATTTTTTCTATTTTATTGATATAATCATTTAGAAATATAAATTTCCTCTAAGTACTATTTTGGCTGTATCCCATAAATTTTGATATGTTGTTTCCTCATCTTTAATCCTATTAATAAAATTATTGATTGTTTCTTTAACTTGTTTATGAACCACCCTTTTTAGTATTAAATTATTTAGTTTCTAATTAATTTTTCTTTTTCTTTTCATAGAGTTTTTATTATAATTTCTATTGCATTATTATCTGAAAAGGATATATTTATTATTGCATCTTTTATGCATTTGCTTGTGAGGTTTTTATGCCATAATTCATGGAAAAATATTTGTATATGATTCAGATAGTGCTGAAAAGAAGTCATATTCCTCTCCATTCAGTTATTTCCAGAGGTGTATTAGTTTTTTCATCGGGAATGCTTCAAACTCTTCTATTTTATTGAAAGACAATTTTTTCCCTGTGAAAGAATATACTTAGATTTCATAAATTAGTGACTATGGGCTGTAAACCAAGATCTTTTGTCTTCCAGAGTATTATATAGTATGCCTTCCAATACTTAAAATGGAGGCTGCTAAATTCTTTGTAATTCTGACTGTATATTCTGGGTACTTGAATTATTTCTTCCTTGCTGTTTCCAGTATTTTATTCTTAGCTTGGGGCTTCTGAATTTAGCTATTATATTCTTTGGAACTGTCATTTGAGTATCTATGGATTCTTTCAATTTCTATATTACTCTCTCATTCAAGAATATCTGGGCAGCTTTCTTTGATAATTTCTTGTATTATGATGTACAAGTTTTTTCTTTTCTTTTATTGAAATCACAACTTTCAGGTAGTTCAAGGATTCTTGCATTGTCTGTCCAGGATCTATTTTCCAGGTAAGTAGTTTTTTCAATGAGATACTTCACATTTTCTTCTGTTTTTTTTCTCTTCATTCTTTTGATTTTGTTTTATTGTTTCTTGATGTCTCATGAAATCCTTAGCTTTTAGTTGTCCGATTGTACTTTTTAAGGAATGATTTTCTTTCATGAGCTTTTGAGCCACCTTTTTACATTTGACTTATTTCTTTTTTTTCATTGCTTTCATTTCTCTTCCTAATTTTTCCTCTCATCTAAATGGATTTTTGAAATTCTTTTTGAGTTGTTCCAGAATCTGATGCCAATTCATATTTTTCTTTGGAGCTTTGAATATGTTTACTTGGCTTTAATTGTTCCCTTTTGTGTCTGTACCTTGCTTATTGCCTCCATCAAAATTTTTGTGAACATCGTATACTTCATTTCCGCCTTGATGCTACCCGTGGTCTTATTTCTGGGTTTCTGAAAGTTTCAGTTCTTCCAAGGTGATATGATGACTGGGAGCTCTGAGAGCCACCTTCCATTACTGATTCAATCACTCCCTAAGACTGTTTTTTTTGGTCAAAGACTGCCTCAAACTAGGATTCAGGTCTTCACAACAAGGTTGGCCTCTTGGACTCACTCTGGGCTTACAGAGATCAGTGGTGCAGCTCTGACTATCTCACACTAGAATTTTGGACCCCACTAGAGGTTTGCTTGTAATTTTATGGAGTGTGTGTTGGGTTATGCTGCTGTTGGCTTAGGCAGGGCCTCAGGGTTTGGATGTAGGCTTCAGCTTGGGTTCAGATTCTGGAACAGTATATGTAGGGTGGCTGGGGCTTGCTTTTGGATTGCTCCTTATTCCTTGTTTTAGCCTCCTGCAGTGGCCCACATACTAGTTGCCTACCTTTTAAGTTATTCTCTGCATGAAAATTCCTTCACTCTAATTCCTTGTTTGTTCTTTCACTGCTGTATTCCTTGAGTGTGTGTATGCATATGTGTATGCATGCATGTGTTTAAGATTACTTATAAGGGACTCTCATGGTGGTTTCAAGCTTCCCTGATTCTACTTAGCTATTTTGGGTCTTCCCTGAACTTAATTTCAGCTAACTGACTTCTTTGCTCTTCCAATCATTGCTCTTCCTACTTTTACCCTCTAGGCCTGATTAGAACAAAACTAATACCATACTTACCACTTCTGTAACCATCTGGTTATTCATATGGAAGCAAGGAGCCAAAGACTCTTGAAATGCCACCTTATATCCATGCTAGTAAACTCAATAAGAAGTATAGATTTTTTAACAGAATAATTTTGTAATTCTTTAAAATATTTGTATTACCTCCCTTGGTGTTCTGATCTTATCCAGAGAATAGAAAGTTAAGAGCAAGGAAAAGTTCAATAATGACATTAATCTGAAATTTTCAAAATTTCTAAATAACTTAAAAAAGCAACAAATTGGGTAAAATGAACATGGACATATTTCCTAAGGCACTCTCATCATTACCAATCACTTCTCTCTGTCCCAATGTGTACACATTCCAAATTACATTACCAGAGCCAGAACTAATGAACATAGATGAACTGTTATTTAATAATGAAGTTACATGGCATCATAAAGTAACATCTTACTTGGTTATTAGTGAATAACTCATTCTGGAATTAATACCTTTTAATGATTTCTATTTTTCTTCAAGTAGTCTTTTTTAACTATATAGGATTAGTTCAAACTTAGAGACTAAATATGGACTTCTAGTCTTAGGACAGATGTGACTTATTTTTAAACATGTTGATTATGTTATTTCTATATGTGTCATTTGATGCTAATAATTATCTACAATATAAAATTATATATTATAGTTCAGGAAACATAGTTGAGGCTGAACTTTCTAAAAGCATGTGTTATAAGATGTATAAGAAAGCATTGTACACAATGTTGACTCTAACAGTCTATATCAGTGATGGTAAACCTTTAAGAGATGGAGTGCTGAGTCCCAACCCCACTTCACCTCCCAAATCAAGTGATGTGCTACTCCATCATCTGCTTAGACCATGTGATATGCCCCCCCACTTACCCTACACAGGGGAGGGAGGAAGCTCTCCCATTGGGCTCTGGATATACAGACAGATCATGTGAGAAATGTCCTTAGCACAGATGAAGAGGGGGAGGGGAATGGCCCAAGTGCTCCACTGCCCTCCAGTTCTGCCACCTGTGAGCCTTCCACCTTACCCCTGTGAGCTCCCATTGGGCTGCATGGCAGAGGGGCAGGTGATGTAAAAAAAATGTTATCAGGTGTGGTGGAGAGAGTGAAGGGAAAAGCTGTACCTGAGTCCCTCTGCCTTTCTAGTAATGATATCTGGGGGTGGGGGGTAGGGTAGCCAAGTGCTCACAAAGAGTTCTCTGCATGCCATCTTTGGCACCTGTGTTATAGATTTACCATCACTTGGTTCATAAGGATGTGACTAGTTTTCTTCAAATATTTTCTTTGCCCACATGAGCAATAATCATAAAAGGCAATATGCTATGAAGTTATACATATATATATATAACTTCTGAATACATAAAAGTCTGTGATGCTTCTACTGAGCTCTAATAGAATACATTTTATGGTGAATTACTATTTTTGCAAATGAGTTTACATCTGGAGTATAGTTTATAGTAGAGAGCGCAAGAAATATTTCCAAGTGATAGCCAGGTATTTCACTAAAATAAGCAATAAATGTAAACTAACAAAGGCCTAAAAGTTCTGAAGAAAAAGAAATTAGTCCATAATAATATTTGCTCATTTACATGAGAAATTGGATGGTAAAAATAAGTCATTTCATTGTTTTAGGATCTGGTGTGTGCTTGTGTCTATATGCATGTGTATGTTTTTATGTCCAATAGTTTAGCACAAAAGTTGACATTTTCTCTATTTAAAAACATTCACTTAATCAACAAGAATTTATTCAGGAATAATTTCTGTTAAATTCAAATTGCCTGGGATAAAATAAGATAGTCAAAAATTAAATTGCAAAACTTAAATATATCTTGTGAAACTTTAAATATAGATTGTGTTCTCTTTTGTTGTGATCAGTTTTTCATAATTTCTTACTGAGTTCACAAATTTGTGACACATGGATTAGTAATAGAATAATGTAGGTTAAAAACACAGAGCATTAGTAAAATTGGACTTCTAGAACAAGAAAAGGAGCAATGTGGAAAAATAAGTTTGGAAATTTATATTGGAATCAATTTAATAAAGGTTTCAAATTCTGAAAAAAAGGAGAATTTTGTTTTGTTTTTATAGCAAGTAATAGGTGTGTGTGGGAAGGGGAAGGATGTATCTTAGTGACAGTGGTTAAAATGCCTGGCCAGAGTCAGGAAGAATCCTCTTCCTTAGTTCAAATCTCATCCCATACACTTATTTGATATATAACCCTATACAAGTCACTTACTGTTGTTTAGTTTCATTATCTGTAAAATGTACTGTAGAAGGAAATGGTAAATCACGTATATCTAATACCAAGTAGAGTCATGAAGAGTCAGACATGACTAAAAATTATTATTGTATAGACAGACCTTTGAAAAATGTAGTTAGAAGTACTCCATGTTTTCTTCAGTACAGTGTTTCTGTTTTGTTTTATTTCGTTTTGTTCTTGATATCACAATGACTGAAGAAACATACTCATATCAACCCTGAAATCAGTGACCTAGTTGTTAGCACACCAAATTGATGGTATGAAAAGACAGAAGAGTCAACTTTGAGATTTAAACTGGTTTGATTATATATTCTGATCCTTACTCTTCCAGTCAGGATTCTATTTTGCTACAATATAAATTTGCAGCTAAAAAAGGCTGAAACCAAATTAAAACCCTATACAATCACTTAGAGAAACATTGTAAAAAGGTTGGCACATTTTTAAAAAAATAAAGTGATTCAATAGTCTTTAACTATAGAAATTCTTATAAATGCTATATTTACTTATGGTCTAGTAAATACAGAGTAAAATAAAGATAAAGTATTCTTTTGTAAGGCTCAAAGAAAATTATATGGGCTAAACATTTTGCAAAAATTTAATGGTTCTATAACAGTTTCCTCTGCCTCCTAGTGGACAATAGTATATTAAATTTCACTCCTCCAGGGTTCTCTGGCACCATACCATATCATAAGGTTTTTGAATTCCCTCACATCTAACACATTTGCTCAGATCTTCATTGATTGTTCCCTCAATTTAGGGATTCAACCACACAAATTTCATTTAATGACTTAAAGGTCAGATTGATTTTTACAAAGAAACATTACTTCAAAGCAGTGGTCAGGAAAAAATACAGTTTTTTCTGACATCTTGGGGACATCATTCCAATTAGGCCATCTCAATCTCTGAGGAGTAAAGGTAGAATAAATTCTCATAGTGGTTAAGTTTTACATATCTTTTGTTCCATTGGATTCTAAAACAAAAGAATTCCTTGAACTTTTATGTTGGAACATTACCTTTGCTCCTGGGATAGTTGCAACATACATTCTGGAGTTGTGAATTCCAAAGTCACATAATTTGAGCTCCAAGTTCTGTATCTATAAATGAAAAGAAAAATATCAAACCACACCAAACTCTATGCTTATTTTCTGAAGCTACATGATATAAAGGAAGGAAAAAGTGACTTTTGGATCTTCCCCCCTCACTGTATAATATTTATTCAGTACATGATAGGAATAAACAAATTCTTGATTACTGGATGCCACAGAAAGAGAGATTCTCAGTCAAGATTAATTATAGACACAGGCAGTCCTGGAATTACAGACAACAGAAAAAAGGTGCTCCCAACCATAAGTCAGTCTAGAAAGTGCAAGCATATGCCCAGTCTCTTACATGAAAGTTCTCTGGTGTCTCCTGTCTGCTTTAATTTTAGATGGTCTGTTAACATACTAATTCCATGTTAAATGTTGCATCATTATTCTCTTGGGACAGTTTACTCAAAAACTAAGAGGAAAGAAAAGAGAGATTCATTTGTCTATGACTTTAGGTACTTTGAAAACTAGTATTTTGTATGCTCACAAAATAGTTCATTTGTCCTTGAAAATGTTTCTTGCTGTGAAGACAAATATCACCCTCCTCCCTCAAGGTTTTTGACCGAAGCATTTTCTTTGACAATTCTGTAAGGATGATCATAATATTCAGCCTACTTTGTTTATATAGAAATGGAGAATGTCTAAAAAAAGAAATATGAAAAATTCATTTCTCATGTTATTTGTGGTACACTTCAGAGATTCTTCAACAGAGTTAGATTCAGAGTACTTACTAACATGAGATGGAAAAAAAACAACAACAGGAAACTCTTAAAATTAAGAGAACTCTTTAGCTTTAGCAAGTAAAAGTAATGATTAGTTTCCTTCTAGAATTGAGGAGAATAAAGCTCTTTCAAAAGCTCTCCATAACTCAAAATGTTCTCTACTGAAACCATCTAACAAGAAAGATGTAATTGAAGCTAATTTCAATGGCTCTGGAATTTATGGGGGAGCTAATAGCACTTCCACACTTTAAATTGATAGAAGCAACTGTGTTTAGCAACAACTTAGCAACAGCACTAATGGAGAAAGCTACCAGGTAGTGAGTTTAAAGACAAGGTTAATTGCAATCCACATCTACCTTCTTCCTTCTGCTTCATGTTAATTGTCCCAGTTATCAAAATTATAAGTAAAAATTCTCTGTCATAAGGTAATAACATTCTGGGACTTTTCTCTATAAAAAAAAAATCAGTATTTTAGAGAATACAGGGGTTTTTGAGATCACTTAATCCAACCCACTCCAGAAGTAGGAAAGTTACAAAATACAGCTAGTTAGTATCAGAATTAAATGATCTAACACCTGAGAGCTCTTTCCATTCCATAGCTTTTTTGTTTATCAAAATATTTAAACATAGCTCTTTGTGGCACAGAGAGAATGTCTGCTAATCTTCTATATCCACTGTACTACCTAGCTTCCCTTGCATATTATATATTTCAGAAGAATGTATATTCCATGAGAACAAGGCTATCTCATTTTTTATTCGAATTACTAGCACAGAGTTTTGCTCAAAGCAGGCACTTGGTAATTTTTCTTCCATTTTTTAGAGTTTCTTAATTTACAGAGAAGAGAGCTCTGGAAGTGGAATCAGGAAGACATGACTTCAAATGTTATCTTAGGCACTCACTAATTGTGTAATGTTGGGCAAGCCACTTAATCTTGTTTTCCTTTAGTTTTCTCAATTTAACAAGTATAATATCTGTCTTCCATGGTTGTTGTCAGAATCAAGTGAGATAATACTTGTAAAGTACTTAATGTAATGCCTAGCACAAAGTAATTATATATAAATTCTATTACTTTTTCAATTTTATTATTATTTCTGAACAAAATAAAGTATAAGGGAAGTAAAACAGCACAAGTATAGGATTTTCTTAAGAGAGGACAAGTCAATAAGCACCTACTAAGTCTTGGATACAGTGCTACCCTTGAGGTATACAAAAAGGGCAAAAAATAACTCTGAAAGGGATTCACAATATAATGGAGACATTAAGATGCAAGTAACTACATTCAACCAAAATATATACAAGTTTAACTGGAGATAATTCAAAAGGGAAGCACTAGACTACAGAGATTAAGGAAGTTTTATTATATAATATTATGATTTATGTGGGATTCAACAGAAGTCAGGGAAAATGGAAGCTATAAAGAAATAAAGATAATTCTAGGTTTGGGGGGGGACTACAAATAATAATGACAAGAGCTGGAAAACAATATGAAGAACTGTAAGACCAGTGGAAGTAAATGGTTGAAAATATGTGAAAGGATAAGGTATAAACTGGAGTCAATATATAAAACATTTGAAAAAAAAAACAAAAAGGGCTTTATATTTGATTCTGGATGAAAAAATAAACTCTGGAATGTTTGACACCTGAGTGGAAGATGGGCTAGGCTAGGGAGAGACCTAAAGTTTGAAGATCAACAAGCAAGCTATTACAATAGATAATGCAAAGTGCAACTGATTGTCATCATCAACTTCTGAAGGAAAAATGCTATCTGCTTTCAGAGAGAGAATGAATGGAATCTGAATAGAGATTGAAGCATATTCTTTCTTGCTATTTCTTGCCTTTTTTTCCTCATTTTTTTAGATATATTTTATTTGATCATTTCCAAGCATTATTCGTTAAAGACATAGATCATTTTCTTTTCCTTCCCCCCACCCCCCATAGCCGATGCATAAGTCCACTGGGCATTAGATGTTTTCTTGATTTGAACCCATTGCTTTGTTGATAGTATTTGCATTAGAGTGTTCATTTAGAGTCTCTCCTCTGTCACGTCCCCTCAACCTCTGTATTCAGGCAGTTGCTTTTCCTCGGTGTTTCCACTCCCATAGTTTATCCTTTGCTTATGAATGGTGTTTTTTTCTCCTGGATCCCTGCAAGTTGTTCAGGGACATTACACCGCCACTAATGGAGAAGTCCATTATGTTCGATTATACCACAGTGTATTAGTCTCTGTGTACAATGTTCTCCTGGTTCTGCTCCTCTCGCTCTGCATCACTTCCTGGAGGTTGTTCCAGTCTCCATGGAACTCCTCCACTTTATTATTCCTTTTAGCACAATAGTATTCCATCACCAACATATACCACAGTTTGTTCAGCCATTCCCCAATTGATGGGCATCCCCTCGTTTTCCAGTTTTTGGCCACCACAAAGAGAGCAGCTATGAATATTTTTGTACAAGTCTTTTTGTCCATTATCTCTTTGGGGTACAGACCCAGCAGTGCTATGGCTGGGTCAAAGGGTAGATATTCTTTTGTTGCCCTTTGGGCATAGTTCCAAATTGCCCTCCAGAATGGTTGGATCAGTTCACAACCCCACCAGCAATGAATTAATGTCCCTACTTTGCCACATCCCCTCCAGCATTCATTACTTTCCTTTGCTGTTATATTAGCCAATCTGCTAGGTGTGAGGTGATACCTCAGAGTTGTTTTGATTTGCATCTCTCTGATTATAAGAGATGTAGAACACTTCTTCATGTGTTTGTTAATAGTTTTGATTTCTTTATCTGAGAACTGCCTATCCATTTCCCTTGCCCATTTATCAATTGGAGAATGGCTTGATTTTTTGTACAATTGATTTAGCTCATTATAAATATGAGTAATTAAACCTTTGTCAGAGGTTTCTATGAAGATTTTTTCCCAATTTGTTGTTTCCCTTCTGATTTTAGTTACATTGGTTTTGTTTGTACAAAAGCTTTTTAGTTTGATGTAGTCAAAATTATTTATTTTACATTTTGTGATTCTTTCTATATCTTGCTTGGTTTTAAAGCCTTTCCCCTCCCAAAGGTCTGACATGTATACTATTCTGTGTTTACCCAATTTACTTATGGTTTCCTTCTTTATGTTTAAGTCACTCACCCATTTTGAATTTATCTTGGTGTAGGGTGTGAGGTGTTGATATATTCCTAGTCTCTCCCACACTGTCTTCCAATTTTCCCAACAGTTTTTATCGAATAGTGGATTTTTGTCCCAAAAGCTGGGATCTTTGGGTTTATCGTATACTGTCTTGCTGAGGTCGCTTTCCCCCAGTCTATTCCACTGATCTTCCTTTCTGTTTCTTAGCCAGTACCAAATTGTTTTGATGACTGCTGCTTTGTAATACAGTTTTAGGTCAGGGACTGCAAGGCCCCCATCATATGTGTTTTTTTTTTCATTATTTCCCTGGATATCCTTGATCTTTTATTCTTCCAAATGAACTTTGTTATGTTTTTTTCTAAATCAGTGAAGAAGTATTTTGGTAGTTCAATGGGTATGGCACTAAATAGATAAATAAGTTTGGGTAGGATGGTCATTTTTATTATATTGGCTCGTCCTATCCATGAGCAGTTAATGTTTTTCCATTTGCTCAAGTCTAATTTTAGTTGTGTGGAAAGTGTTTTGTAGTTGTGTTCATATAGTTCCTGTGTTTGTCTTGGGAGGTAGATACCTAGGTATTTTATTTTGTCTAAGGTGATTTTGAATGGGATTTCTCTTTCTAGTTCTTGCTGCTGAGCTGTGTTGGAGATATATAGAAAAGCTGATGATTAATGTGGGTTTATTTTGTATCCTGCAACTTTGCTAAAGTTGTTGATTATTTCAATTAGCTTTTTCGTTGAATCTCTAGGATTCTTTAAGTAGACCATCATGTCATCCGCAAAGAGTGATAACTTGGTCTCCTCTTTGCCTATTTTGATGCCTTCAATTCCTTTATCTTCTCTAATTGCTACTGCTAGTGTTTCTAGTACAATGTCAAATAGTAGAGGTGATAATGGGCATCCTTGTTTCACTCCTGATCTTATTGGGAATGAATCTAGTTTATCCCCATTGCAGATGATATTAGCTATTGGTTTTAGATATATACTGTTTATTATTTGTAGGAATGACCCTTCTATTCCTATGCTTTCTAGTGTTTTTAATAGGAATGGGTGTTGTATTTTATCAAAGGCTTTTTCTGCATCTATTGAGATAATCATGTGGTTCTTGCTAGTTTGCTTGTTGATGTGGTCAATTATGTGAATGGTTTTCCTAATGTTGAACCAGCCCTGCATCCCTGGTATGAATCCTACTTGATCATGGTGAATGATCCTTCTGATCACTTGCTGGAGTCCTTTTGCTATTATCCTATTTAAGATTTTTGCATCTATATTCATTAGGGAGATTGGCCTATAGTTTTCTTTCTCTGTTTTTGACCTGCCTGGTTTTGGAATCAGTACCATGTTTGTGTCGTAAAAGGAGTTTGGTAGAACTCCCTCTTTGCTTATTATGTCAAATAGTTTGTATAGTATTGGGATTAACTGTTCTCTGAATGTTTGATAGAATTCACAGGTGAATCCATCAGGCCCTGGGGATTTTTTCTTAGGAAGTTCTTTGACGGCTTTTTGGATTTCAATTTCTGATATGGGATTATTTAATAATTCTATTTCCTCTTCTGTTAGTCTAGGCAGTTTGTATTTTTGTATATATTCATCCATTTCTCCTAAATTGGTGTATTTATTGCCATATAATTGGGCAAAGTAATTTCTAATGATTGCCTTAATTTCATCTTCATCGGAGGTGCTGTCCCCCTTTTCATCTTTAATGCTGTGAATTTGCTTTTCTTCCTTCCTTTTTTTAATTAGATTGACCAGTACTTTGTCTATTTTGTTTGCTTTTTCAAAGTACCAGCTTCTTGTCTTATTTATTAAATCAATAGTTCTATCACTTTCGATTTTATTAACTTCTCCCTTAATTTTTAGGATTTCTAGTTTGGCTTTCTGCTGGGGGTTTTTAATTTGATTGCTTTCGAGTTTTTTCATTTGCATTTCCAATTGATTGATCTCTGCTCTCCCTTGTTTGTTAATATAAGCATTCAGGGATATGAATTTACCTCTGATTACCGCTTTGGCTGCATCCCAAAAGGTTTGAAAGGATGTTTCGCCATTGTCATTTTCCTCGATGAAATTATTAACTATTTCTTTGATTTCTTCTTTAACTAAACGGTTTTGGAGTATCATATTGTTTAATTTCCAATTGGTTTTAGATTTTGTTTTCCATGTACCATTACTAATCATTATTTTTATTGCCTTGTGATCTGAGAAGGCTGCATTCATTATTTCTGCTTTTCTGCATTTGTGTGCTATGTTTCTGTGACCTAATGTATGGTCAATTTTTGTGAATGTGCCATGTGGTGCTGAGAAGAAGGTGTATTCCTTTTTATCCCTATTTATTTTTCTCCATATGTCTACTAATTCTAATTTTTCTAAGATTTCATTCACTTCTTTTACCTCTTTCTTATTTATTTTTTGATTTGATTTATCTAAATTTGATAATGGTTGGTTTAAGTCTCCCACTAGTATGGTTTTATTGTCTATTTCTTCCTTCAATTCTCCTAGTTTCTCCATTAGAAATTTGGGTGCTATATTATTTGGTGCATACATGTTGATTAATGATATTTCCTCATTGTCTAGGGTCCCTTTTAACAAAATATAATTACCTTCCCTATCCCTTTTGATCAGGTCTATTTTTGAATTGGCTTTATCAGATATCATGATTACCACTCCTGCCTTCTTTCTATCAGTTGAGGCCCAGAAGGTCTTACTCCATCCTTTAATTCTGACCTTGTGGGTGTCAACCTGCCTCATGTGTGTTTCTTGAAGACAACATATGGTAGGGTTATGGATTCTAATCCATTCTGCTATTCGTCTACGTTTTATGGGTGAGTTCATCCCATTCACATTCAAAGTTATGATTGTCATTTGTGGACTCCCTGGCATTTTGATAGCCTTCCCTAATTCTAACCTTTTCTTCTTCGGCTCTACCTTTTAGTCCAGTGATTTACTTTGAATCAGTGCCCCTTGTCCCCTCCCTTGATGTTTCCCTTTTTAGTCCCTCCCTTTTTCTTCTCCCTCCTCCCCCCTCTCTTTCCCTCCCTTTTTGTTCTCCCTCTCCCCCTCCCCCCCTTGGTTTTCCCTCCTCCCTACCCTTGTTGGGTAAGATAGTATTCAAGATCCCAATGGATCTGGATGTTTTTCCCTCTCAGAGATGATTTCCCTGAGATTGAGGTTTAAGTATCCCCCCCCCTCTTCCTCTCCTTCTTATAGGAGTTTTCTTCCCCTCCCCTTACTATGTGAATCTTTGTGTGAGAACGATTATTCTATTTGGTCTTTCTTTACCCCCTATTTTTACATTACATTTTCCCCACATGTTGGTATACATAGATTGATATAAATGTAGTCCTTATAGAAGAGAGTTTGAGTAAAAGAAGGAGATAACATTTTTCCCCTTTCCTTAATATTTACCTTTTCAGGTATTCCTTGCTGTTTGATTTTCGGTATCAAACTTTCCACAGAGCTCTGGTCTTTTCTTTGCAAAAAGTTGGAAATCTTCTATGTTGTTGAATGCCCATACTTTCCCTTGGAAGTATATAGTCAGTTTTGCTGGGTAGTTGATTCTTGGTTGGACACCCAGCTCTCTTGCCTTTCTGAAGATCATGTTCCATGCCTTACGATCATTCAGAGTAGAACTTGCAAGGTCTTGTGTGACCCTGATTGTCATTCCTTTATATCTAAATTGTCTTTTTCTGGCTTCCTGTAGGATTTTTTCTTTTGTTTGATAGCTTTGGAATTTGGCAATTACATTCCTGGGAGTTGTCTTTTGGGGGTTTAGTGTAGAAGGTGTTCTGTGAGCTCTGTCAGTGGCTGTATTGCCCCCTTGTTCTAGAATCTCTGTGCAATTTTCTTTGATTATATCTTGTTTCACCATATCGAGTTTGGTGTTTATTTCTGGCTTTTCTGGGAGTCCAATTATTCTTAAATTATCTCTTCTCCCTCTATTTTCCAGATCTATCACCTTGTCAGTGAGATATTTTATGTTCTCTTCTAATTTCTTGGAGTTTTGGCTTTGCTTTATTAGTTCTTGCTTTAAAGCCTGGTTTTCTTTTACAGTTTGGTCAAACTGGTTTTGTAGATGCGTGAATTTCTTTTGCATTATTTCCCACTTTTCCTCCCAGAAGGCTTCCATCTTTTTGGTCATTTCTGATTCAAATTCTTCATGGGTTTGTGGAGAGTTTCCATTTCCTTTGGAGGATTTTGGAGAATTTTCTTGTATATCTTCTTCTATCTCCTCTGTATTTTGTATTTTGGCTCCATAGAATGTGTCCAAAGTCGCCCCTTTCTTCTTATTTTTCTTGGTATTTTGGGGCTTCTGTGCTTCTGTGGAGTTTGCCATCTCTGAATGGGGAGGATTATCTTTTCTTATCTCTGTCTGGTGTTCAGAGGCTTTAGTCCTGGGCAGATTGTCGGTTCTATGAGGTTTCCCTGGGTTAAATTGAGTATGCCTCACTGGAACTGGAGTGGAAGGGTCAGACCAGGAGGCCACACTCTCTCCAGGCTCTCTGGGTAGGGTTGGTTTCCGGAAGTTGTCTTCAGAATAGCTGGCCGTGAGGCTGTTTCGTCGGCCTGCGGGGGGATGGGCTTCGGCTTCCCAGAGCTCCGAGGGCAGGGCCTTTGCTGAGACTTGGATAGCAGGATCCAGCCCGTGAGGCTGTCTTGCCCGCCCTGAGGGTTGCTGTTGTTTCAGACAAACCTGCTCTCTGCCCGGGGAGCTCCGAGGGCAGTGACTTTCACTGGGACTCGGATAGAAGGCCCTGAGGGTTGCTGTTGTTTTGACCCTGCTCTCTGCCGGGGGAGCTCCGAGGGCAGTGACTTTCACTGGGACTCGGATAGAAGGCCCTGAGGGTTGTTGTTCCGAGGACCCTGCTCTCTGAGCCGGACAGGGCTGCGGCTTCCGGGAGCCTTGGACTCTGCGCTCCTACCCCTTAGGTCCGAGTGATCTCGGGTTCTGGCTTTTGAGGGGAGCCGTACCTTTCGATCCGGGTCCAGGTCCAGGAGGAGGGTTCCCAGGGTCTGTGCTGTTGATCGTTTTGAATTTCGGCGCCTTAGGAGCTTATAGTTTGAGATCGGTCGGAAAGGGTTTTCCGGAGATCTGAACTTTAGCTTTCTCTAAGCCGCCATCTTCTTCTTGCCTTTTTTTAGTGACATGGTTAATATGAAAATGTTTTGCATGATTTCACATGTATAATCAAAACTACATTTCTTCCTTTATCAATGTGTGGAAGAGGGACAAGAAATAGGGAGAGAATTCAGAACTCAAAATTTTTAAAAAAGGAATTATAAAAAATAAATAAATAAAAATTTAATTCAGAAAATTAGTCCTCTCTTATTGTGGAGATAAAGGAGTATTTCTTGGAGGAGAGAGCATTTCACTTGGGTTTTATAGTATGGAATTAGAGGGACAGTTAAGGCAGGATTCTAGGCAGAGTAAGAAATTAATCTATAATCATTTATGAAATTCCTACAATGTGTTAGAGGTAAGATATTTCCTGCTCTTAAAGAGCTTACAATCTAATAGGGGAGACAATATGCAAATACATATATATATATATATATATATATATATATATATATATATATAAAGCTTCATACAAGGTTTCTTTTACTTAGGGCCTCTAGGAAATCAAGAAAATCAGTAGGAAGAACTAGGAAGAGATAATGTTCCAGGCTTGGTGGAGAGCCAAAGAAAATTCCTGGGGCTTAGAGATGGAGTATCTTGTTCATGGTATAGTCAGGAGACATGTCAGTGGATTGAAGAGTATAGGTCAGGGAATAATGTGTAAGAAAATTAAAAAGGTAGTAAAGGACCCTGTTAGAACAGTTTTTGAGTCATAAACAAAACATTTTAGTTTGAACCTATTCAGGGGTCCCCAAACTTTTTACACAGGAGACCAGTTGTAACAGTTAAATTTTAGGAGAGATGGGGAGACCGAGGCAGGTAGAAATTAGTTTCTCTCTGCAAAAAGTATTATATTTTTAGAGGTTTATTAAAGGTTAAAGATTAAAGAATATACAAGTAAGAAACATGTGCCTAGGCCAGAGGCCTAGACAAAATAACCTCACATCACGCAAGAGACGCACCTCCTCTAAAAGGGAAGTCCAAAAGAGCCAAGAGCCAACCCCTCTCAAAAGCCTTTGAATCAGCTTAAATACCTTCTCGATTTTGGCCCAGGTGAGATTACAAGGCTTTCTGGGGAAGTGGAGCAAAGGCTCGTGGGGATTGTAGTCCTATATTTGAGTCTATTTTTTACACAGTTCACTGTCCCTCAGACCTTTGGAGGACCAGACCATAAAAACCTAACCCTAACCCTAACCCTAACCTTAACTGGGCAGCAGCATATACAGTGCAGAATCCCATCCCCCAGATTGCTTTTCACCATGCTGACATCTTCCATTGTGCAGCCACATAATCCTTTGTGCAGCATCTCATTCTAAGGCTCCAAGCAAAGGATTATGTCACTGGAAGAAGTACTATATGTGAGCAACATCACACTTTGTGACGCTACCACATATTGTGCTCCTCTCACTGATCACCAATGAAAGAGATGCCCCTTCTGGAAGCGGGGTGGGGGTCAGACACATGGCCTCAGGGGGCTGCATGTGGCTTGTGGGTCATAGTTTTGGGGACCCCTGCTATAGGTGATAGGGAGTCTTTGGAGTAGTTGGAGTTCCATGGTTAGACCTGTGCTTTAGAAGATAGATTGGGGAAAAATTAAATGAGTTTTTACAAAAGAAATAATTTTTCTAATTTGACTTTAATAGTTTGTGCAGATTATTTATATGATAAGGGATGGAAATGTATCAGGATGCTAGTGTTGAGAATAAATATCAGATTGTGTTTGATGCTATAGATGGTCTTTCTAATTATACCCTTAAGATGGTCTTTCTAATTATACTCTATAGAGATTTCAAAGAAAACAAAAAAGAACAAACTACCTTACAATAAATGTTATGCTAATTTTGTGGATAGAAGAGTGCTATGATATTTTTATTTTCAACTTGGGGAATTCAGATCTAAGAATCATGATTCCTTTAAGTGCTTTAATCTAATTCTGCTTTTATTATAAATGTTTTCTAAATGGACAGAATTGAGAGAACTCTAGTCATATCCATAGATATAACTAGATATATGATCTATGTTCCAGAGCACCAACATGGGGGATATGAGTTTCTTATGCCTCTAGTAACCCTCTCACTTAGCATTCTTGAACTTAGAGTCCTCCAGCAAATCCATTCCATTTGAACATGTTTATTACTGTTCTCTCAGTTGCCCTTGAGGCACCCCAAGTAGCAATGGAATTCTAGGATTTGTCTTCCTCCATTACCCCATACCATATCTATTGCTTTGTATTCAGATGTCAGAAACACAATAGTACTAATAAACCTCTAATTAATAGGCACCCCTCTCCTAGAATTTGTTGAGAATAAAGTTTTCTCTCCAAGAGCTTACACTACGCCACTGAATTTACCCAAAGATAAGGATTTCTAGTAACATTCTGGCCATGGGAAGGTACTTTTATAATTTCCTAATCCTGACATATCAAAGTCTGTTATGCAACTCTTCTCACAAAGCTGGAATCCATTGCCATGAATGTCCTCAGTTTTTAGAGCACCATACTTTCTTATTTCCTTAAACCTATATAGAATAAACATTTCTTCTCCTTTACAGCCAGCATGGGTGTTATCTAAACTGCTAGAAAGATTGTGTAAGGGGAATTTTGTGAGCTTGAACATGGTTTCCATAGTTACATAAATCACTTTCCTGGTATGATATCAACATAATCTAGAAATCTTTTATGATTTTTTCCCTCCATCTGTTACATAGACAACATTTTTTTCTTGATACACATAGTGAAAAAGAAAAATATTTAAATTTTAAAACTTCGAAGGGCAAAATTAAACACTGGTTTGATTTGTGGACCCCCCCCAGAAAAAAAGCTTTGGTTATTCAGGGAAATTAAGAGAAAACACATGAAATTGTAGTATGTCTTCACAAAATGAGAAATAGAAATCAATAAATAATTGATTTAGATTTAGAAAGAATCTTAGATATCAATTCACTACTTTTATATATGCCAAAATGGAACTAGAAAAGTTATATGATTTGCTCACGAAAATAAATGTCATAAGTAAAGAATCCTGGATTTAAACCCAGACCCTTTGATTATAAGAGGTTCACATATGGGAACTGATGTTTTGGAAGTCTGTTAGTTAAACATGTGAGAGATCAAATAATTATATCTACAAATTAGGGTGCAAAGGCTTACTCTGAATCCCCTAGCAAGCTATAGGACAGTGATGGGAAGCCTTTTGAGCTTGGTGTTTCAAAATTTGCCAAAAAAAACAAGCATAAGTCATGTAATGTGTCACTCTGAGAAAAAAAAAACACCATAATTTCATATTTATAGTTTAAATAACAAAAATGTATAATTGTAATATATAACTGTATTTAATAAACCAAAAACTAATTATTTAACTTACCTGCTTAGTGCTTTCTTTGTTCATATGTCAGTCAATTGCTTTTGTTGGTCTTGACGTTATTTAACTTGTGTGGGGTGCCATAAACTAAGATTAGTGACGGGGAGGTGGAATTCTTTAACTAACCTGCCTATTAGTGACTTTTTGTTGCTGAATTTCATTGGTTAAATCTTCAATTGAAGGTAGGTATTTTGTACACTTTAAGCCCAAGCAAGTGCTACTAACTTCATCTGCCAATCTATTTATTTTGTAGGTTTTGCTATTATTTAATGCTGAGAATAAGTGCATAGAGGGAAAAATTGTGAGTAAAGAATTTGCTATGTTTTTCAGGGTGCTAAAAGTGTCTGGTAATGGGTTGCAGGTACTGCTCCATTACACGTGGGCCAGAGTCCTGCCCAATCTTCCATTGGCCTGGTCCTGGCCCCCCCCTGCCCCTCCCCAGCTGGCTGGTCCATGGGTACCAAAAGAGCAGCAGTTGCTGCCCTTCAGCTTGCCTGCCAAGTTTGCATACTCCTTTTCCCACGTTCCTCTTCCCTGTCCCCCCAACCCCCTTCACCCCAGTCACTTGGTATGCATTGACCTCTGCCAGCAGCTCACCTCCCTCACCTCTGAGGCTAGGTCCCCCTTCCCCTCCCCCCCACTCCAGGGCATGGCCACAGTCATGGCTGTGCAGCTCCCCAGAGGTGGGACCTAAGGACCTAAGGCAAGCTGAACCCGCATGCTGCCCCATGTCATTGAAAATGGCTACGTGTGTCAGTGCTGACACATGTGTCATAGGTTCACCATCCTGGCTAAAGGAGGTAGAGCTATGGGTAATGACTTAAGTTCAATCTAGTTTGATTGCAATGTATGTAAAATGGAGATTTAAACCCCAGACTTCAATTCCCAGAAGTCCTTGGTAGTTTCCAGAATGCTCTAAAATCTCACCTGAGGTCCTCACCTGGGCCAAGAACAAAAGGGTTATTGAAACTGACTGTACCTCCTACTTCCCCTCTCTCAGCTTCTGCTTCTAGGCACACAGGGCTCTCTACCTAGCAGGCAAGATGTAGGTTGCATGTGCTTTTCTTATTTTGTATTTTCTTTATTTCTTAATCTTTAATAAACCTCATAAAAATATAATGCTTTTAGCAGAGAAACTAATTTTAATTGTTACATATAGTGTGTGAAGAGAGTGATAGGTCTGAAAATGTATCTTGGAAGTAGACTGCAGAGGGTATAAATACCAGACTGAAAGTTAACATTTTCTCCAAAAATCTATAGCAGGTTTCTGAAGGCTTTTGAGCAGAGTAATGACATGGCAGGACCCTAGAAATATTATTTAGGCATTTTGGGAAGATTTATTGGAAAAGAAATGGGAGTAGTGAAGATCAATTAAGAGATTCTAATAGTGGTCAGGTTAGAGGTGACAACTTTCACATTTTTTCTTTTATCTTGCTCTTCTCAACTCTATACATTTATTCGATTCTATCTAATGGCCAATAAAAATTATGATAATAAAAATAAAATAGAAGAAAGGCTCTCTGGAGGGTGGTGTAGATGTCTAAGTTTTCTTGACATCTTAGGTCAACTTAGTGGGCCCTAAAGTATGATGAAGACCCATGGAAGCAAAGGCTTTGTCCACCTTCACAGAACATGTCATTGACAGAAAGAGGAAAAACAATCACAACCTCAACATTCCTATGCCATATTTCACCATAAAGATTCCTTTTGGCAGTTAAATTATGTATTCATCAAGCTTATGGAAAAGTATAGAGCCAGAAGGAAACTTAGAGATCATCTAGTCCCGGGGTGTGTGCAGTTGTGTGTGCATGTATGTGTATGTGTGTGTGTGTGTGTATTCTGGTGTGTGTATATTGATGCCAATATCAATAGACATATACAGTTTTAATATATATAGAAATAACTATAGATACATGTGTATAAATAAATACCTTTATGTGCATATGTGTATTATATATGTGTAAGTATTATATATGTATATTACTATGCAAGGATAAAACACATATACTGTATGCATTTATATGAATATATGCTATATTAATTTATATGATATATGTTATATTAATATAATATATATGTTTTTATAAAGTATCAGGTATATAAATACTTTCTAAAGGATGGAATAAAAAGAAGTCTTTTACAAACTGCATGTATTCCCACCATTTATTAATCCATATTTTATCATTCTTGGGACCCAGTGATATATCTTTTGTTCAGAATGGCCTTTGAGATGTTGAGTGTTCATTGTAGGCTATCAGATGCTCTCTGTTGATAGTAATAGTCAGGGCCATTGCTATACTGATTAAAGTCTTGTATCTAAATATAAGCTAGTATTTAAGGGAACCAATTAGCTCCCTTATTATTATAAAGGATGCTCCTTCCTTTAGCACTTTTCACTTCTCTCATTCAACAATTCCATAAACTAGATCATTCTTTTTTAGCCCAGTACCAATAGAAAACAATTGTCTAGAATTACACTATCCTTCAAATGGAAAGCTATTAAATTGTTCTAGGAAGGGGGTTGGGTGGAATCTATAATATTCACAAAATCTCCAAATTTTGGGGACCAAGGTATCATTTCTTTTGAGGATTGTCAGCCAATGGAAATTTATAAACAATAGGAGATCATGCCTGGGTCTGTCCAGAGTCTATTTCTCAAATCGCCTTAGGAATATATGATACTGAATGCCTAGAGGAAATATCATGACACAGGAGAGGGAACTAGGCATTCACTTGACCATTTTATATATCTACTTTTTATACCTTATCATTATGAATTTTTAGGTTAATTATTTTAATTTATTTTAGCAAATTAATAACTGGTATTTGTCAGCACATTAAGTTTTATGAATGGCTTAAATTCATTATTGATTTGAGCCTCACATTAACTTAGTGAGGTAACAATTATTGTTATCCTCATTTACAGATAAGGAAATTGAATCTTAGAGAGTCTATAACTTAAATTCTCTCTCTCTCTCTTAGTTCATTTCTGCCTAACATAACTCTTCAGTCACTCCTTTTACTGGGAAAAATTTACATTTCCCACAGACTCCCTAACTGATAAGATGCTATATTAAAAATTTGTCAACAAACACTACAGAACCATATGACAGTCTACTTAAAAAGTGAGAAAAATAACTGGATGATTAATGCCATTTTGTGGGTCTATGGCTAAGAATGTTTGCAGTGATAGAGAACCTTGTCAATATTAATGGAAGGCAGGATACTATTGGAATAAAAAAAAACACTGGATCTTCAATTAGAGGACCTAAATTCATATCTTAATTTAAGCAAGTCATCCATCCTCCCTGAATCTTTTTTCCCCACAAATGGCAAGGTGAAGGGAGGTAAGCTAATTAGATTCTGAGATCTCTTCCAGTTCTTAATAATTGATCCTTTGACTAAGAATCAGACACCCTCTTAAAAAAATCAAAGATATTTTATTTTTCTAATTGCATGTAACAACAATTTCCAATACATGTTTTCCAAAATTATAAGATCCAGATTGTCTCCTTTCCTACTTTTGCTACCCTTTCTTAAAGATCACAAGCAATAAGCAATTTGATCTTGATTGTACATTTATTATCTTGCAAAAAATACGCCTATATTGGTCATTATTGTAAGAGAATATTCATATAAAATCAAAACTCCAAAATAAAACCATAGACTAATGAGAAAGGTAGTATTCTTTGATCTGTATATGACTTCAACAGTTCTTTCTCTGGAGATGGATAGCATTCTTTATTGTAAGTCCATTAAAATTGTCCTGGACGATATTGCTGATAGTAGCTTTGTCTTACACAGATAATCATCACACAATATTCTCCTGGTTCTGCTTATTTATCTTGGCTTCAGTTCATGTAGACCTTTCCAGCCTATCATTTCTTATAGCACAATAGTATCCAATCATCAACATATACCACCATTTGTTCAGCCATTACCCAGTTGATGGACATCTCAATTTTTATTTCTTTGACACAACAAAAAGCTTCTATAGATATTTTTATAAGTAAACCATTTTCTCTTTTTATGATTATTTTGGTATTCAGATCCAGCACTGTTATGATAGGATCAAAGGGTGTTAGAGTTTCATAGGTTTTGAGGGGGCATAGTTCCAAATTGCCCCCCAGAATGCTTGAATAAATTCACAATAATTCCACCAATAATGCATTAGTGTCCCAATTATGACACATCCCCTCCAACATTTATAATTTGCCTTTACTGTCTTCTTTGCCAATCACATAGGTATAAGGTCATACCTTGATGCTTTAACTTTTATAAAATATGCATTTTGCTTATCAGAGTGATTTAAGAACATTTTCATATGATTATTGATAGCTTTGATTTCTTAATATGAAAATTATTTGTTCATATTCCTTGACCATTTTTAATCTGGGGAATGACTTGTATTCTTGAAAATTTGATAGTCAGACAATCTTAAAAACCTTGGATAAAAGATTGTGATGAAACAAAGCAGAATTATAATTTTCCCCATTGTCTATATGGGTCCTCAGAGGGAAGATTTTGTCTGGAAGAAACAAAGGTATTGAAATCTAGAATTTAAAAAAAAGAAAAGATAAAAAATAACACTGATTCTTGATAAAGACAGCATCTACATGGATTTTTCCAAAGGACTTCTCACTTAACATAGGCTTGCTATTGTATAGCTATATAGATAATGACTGAGGCCTTTTCTTTTTTCTAAAGGTGATTCTGGTCATGAAGAAAATCTCAATGTATTCATTGTAGGGTTTGAATAAAAAATGATTGATTATCTCAAGTCCTTTCTATCTTTAAATCAAAAATCCTAGTCTCTCACTGAAGGTAGAAATTCTTATAACTATCTAGAATTTAATCTTTTAAAAGAAACATTAGAATACTGACCTACATATCTTTAAAATTCCTATTTGCCAATTTAGTTCGCTACTAATTTAAAATGAACATATACAACATATAATACTGGTTTATAGATTCTTCTAACTATACAACTTTTATTAGGGAAAATCCTAATGCAACTCCAATATAGAGTTATTTTCTATCAGGGACACCCCATTTTCAAGATGTCTTCTCATTTGCTATGTATTTTGTCAAAATGAGGAAAATATTATTAAGGTTTTATTGGTTGAGATAGAAATAAAACAAGATGTTAGTATAAACCATTTCAAAAGAAATAAATTTCCTAGATAATTAAGAGTAAATAGCTGTTAGAAGATAGTAAAGCTATTATTTGAACAAAAGCCCTAAAGAGCATTATAAACAACTTCGCAAACATTCAGCTTTTCAATTAATTTGATTAGCTGAATGCATGGTTCATCACTTTGTTCAAGCATAGTAAAGGGGTTTAAATTGGTTGAGTAGTTCCACTTAGTTGGGTTAAAATGACTGGCTTTAATAGAATTAGTTATATTAAAAACAGTTATTTGGAGGATGATTGTCCAATAAAGAAACATCTATTGATTAAGTATCTTATGCCCTTGTGGTGACAATTCCAGAAAGTTCTAGAAATTATCTCATAACATAGTGTTTGCAAGGAAGTTATAAATTAAGAACTGAGGTATTAGCATGAAAATGGGAAAATAAGTGAAAGATAGAATTTGTGATCACTGAGCATAATAATCAGTATATTATAACTTCATGATTTTCATGGATAATATAAAATATCATGAACCACAAAACTTCAAATAATAGTTAATGAAATATATTTTCCTAGCAACAAAGATGCTAATATATTCTGATACATTATATTGCATGTGAAAATGTTAGTGGTGTTATAAGAAATGATCAGTGGAATGATTTCAGAAAAATCTGCAAAGACTTACATGAAATGATATAAAGAGAAGAGAACAGAACTAGAAAAAACATTATATATAGTGATTGTAATATTTCTTGTGGAACAACTGTGATTGGCTTAATTGTTCTCAGCAATGAAGTGAGGTAAGACAATCCCAGAGACACATGATTAAAAATGCCATATTCCTCTGGGAAAGAATTTATGAAGTTTGAATAGAAACTGAAATGTATTGTATTTCATTTGCTTTCTTCTTTATTTATCTCCCACAAAATGACTAATATGGAAAATATTTTGTATGACTGCAAATATTAAATTCATATAAGAATGCTTGCAGTCTCGTGGAGTGGTTAGAGGAGAGGGGATGTGAGTGAGGAAGGGTCAGAAGAAGTATGAGACTTTATAACTCAAAACTTTAAAAAATGAATGTTAAAAATTGTTTTTACATGTAATAGAGGAAAATAAAATATTTTAAAAGAAAGTTTGCATGTAGGCTGTTTGTTTAAACAAAAGTTTCATAGTTTATGAAATAGTAGAGTTTAAAAGAATTTTACCTAAGCCTTATACATTAAGTTTTCTTTGAATCTGAAACCCAAATATTCTACTACACAGTGATAGAAAGGAGAAAATAAGTACGTTTTTGAAAAAGAAATTGGAGCCTGATCATTTTCTTAGCTTGTCTTTTCTTTAGAGGAACATGATCCCCAGAGTAGTTCTTGGATATTACTGAATTCTAGTCCAGTGACTTTGATGAGGTAGACAAGTTCTATTTTGACTGTCTTTTGGGAGATTATAAATCTAATGATGAGATGATAGCTCCTAAATACCCATAGAGCTGTGGCATTTAGTCAATTCTATTCAGATAGATGGGAGATGCTATTACTCTTGAAAGCAGATATTTCCCTCTCAGCAAAACAGAGCTTGTCAACCTTTTATCAATCACAAGAATCAATTACTTTAGCAGTGGGAGGGTGTGTGCACACATATTTCCCTTATATTTGTCATAGAGTTAAGAAAATATCTCTCAAAATATCTCTTAAAAGCTTTAACAACTTGATTTTCTTTGAATGATATCGTTTTGAATTGTTTGTCTTTTCATTACATTAGTAATTTCTTGACTTCTGGCAATGGGGCAACAATGATATTCTCTAAATATATAACATCTTTAACAGGCCTGAGAAATTATTTTCCTTAATTAATTCTCACTCCATACCAACTATTTAATCCTCATGTGACAGTGTGCACATACAAAATTAAATAGAGAACTAAGAAAACTACCCATGCAATTAAAAAATTAAAAGAACTTTCATCATGAAGATAATTGAAGCCAGAATGTTACTTTGATGGGAAGTATTAAAATAACTACATGTATTAGAGGGGTGGTTTGGGTATAATGGAGAAAGAGTTGATGATAAATGCCCAGAAGGTAGAAGGAGGGTGAGAGAGATTCCCCTCTTCACTCTTCTTCAAATATGTCTCCCCACTAACCCTGCCTTACTCCCCTCAAATAATTAATTTAATAGATGAACCTCTTCCCTTGGGGAAAGAGATAAATCAGCTCTCTCCCTCTTCAACTATGACAAGGGAATCAATTTAGGATAACTAACAACTTTATTCTAATAATTTTGGTTAGGGGTAAAATAAGAAAGATGGCTGAAGGTTGGGGTCTATAGGAAGGAGGGGAAAGGAAATTCCTGTATATATCTAAAATCTCCCTTTCCCTCCCTCCAAAGTTGAGAGGCTTAGTCTTGCCAGCCGGGTCTCTGAGAGGTTCAGGTTTGTGACTTCTGGCCTTTGTCACAGCAGAGCCACTGTCCAGACCCCAGGTGTCACAGGAGTGGTGTGAGATCTTGTTATGCTGTTCTTATTCTCCTCAGGTTTCTGCCACATTTCTTGGTATATTTGGGGTGAAATGGTGGTTAAGTTCAATGAGGGATTTTGTATGACTCAGGATACAGTCTCTTATCAGACCTTCATCCTTGCTGTCTCAAGATAGAGATAGAGATCAACTGCCTCTCCTTGGTATCTCTTCCTTCAAGATCCCAAGCCTTCTCAATCATCCCCCACTGTGGATGGAAACCTTTCCATGTCTTCCAGGCTCTGCCATTCAAAGCCTCTGGATTTTTCCTCTGTCACATATATTCATTCACTACTTCATTTTTAAGCCCATATATTTTTGAGGTAAGAAAGAAGCAGGCATTTTTATGAAAGAAAATGATTACGAAAGTAATCTGAATAGTAAGCTAAGTGCATCTCTATAGATATGCACTTTTTTATAGATATAAATAAGTATTTAATATATGCATATATATATAATGATGTATAATTATAACATTTTGTGATACTTAAATATATCAACACAATTTTATAGAACATTTATAATCTTGTTGAACTAATATAATTAAGTATAATTAACATTATAAATATATAATACTGTTATAATTTATATGTACACATAATCAATACATACATAGTACATGTATATCATATGTACATACTTACCTGCCAACATAATATATACATATACTTAAGCACACAAACACATACATGCTCATTTCCCACCTGACTATTCTGTTGGACTTCATGATCAACAGAAACTAATCATGCTGGAGTGTTCAATCAACTCTCTAACTCACCCTTCCTCATGAGGCCCTTAAAAGTTAAATGGAGAAGTTCATATATCTTTAGAGCCGTAAGGCAGTGCCTAGAATTTATTTAGTGGGAGAGTGACAGGGTCAGAACTCTGCTTAAGGAAAATAATTTAGATAGAAGTAGAAAGTGATCAAATCTTGAGACAGGGAAGCTGCTTAGAAAGCTGATGTGATCAGCTAGGCACAAGGTTTGGGAGCTTAGGCTGAAGTTTGAGTTGGATTGAGGTATTAAATGTGAGAGATATATCAGAGGTAGAAAGGGTAAGATTTGGCAAGTGATTATTTGTTTTTATGGGGCAACAAAGAATCATGAGGAAAATAGAATTCTGAGGCTATAAAACTGAAAACAACAGAAAAATGATGGTGCCTTCAGTAGAATTAGGGACGTTAAGAAGAGGCAGGAGTTTGAGTGAAAGATAATGATAATGAGTTTTGAGATGTCTCTCTGACATATTACATGTATATGCCTTGTATTTATATATGTACAGCTACAGGTACAAATATAAAATACATGTGCAGTATATGCATACATGTCACATGCTGTTTATATACATATTTGCACAATGTATTCATACACACATAGATAAGTGAGTATATATATAATATACATATATATAAAAGCATAAGAGGAGAGGAGAGAGAGAGAGAGAGAGAGAGAGAGAGAGAGAGAGAGAGAGACCATTAGGGCATTTGGCAATTTGGCATTTCTTTTCCTTACCTGGGCATTTTCTACACTAATAAAATCACAGGGCTAATTCATATTGCTAATTTTATCAATATTTGTCAGTGGATATGCATACTTACATGGATATATGCACATCTATAAAACATTACTGTCACTTATGTATAGAATAAGCATGTATGTATGTATGCTTATATGTAGTATATTAAATCCACACCTTACCTCAAATATCTGAAGACAATATTTTTTAAAGGATATGATTCCTCATTAAATTGGGTTTACCTAAGCTGCCTTCTAAATAATTGAATCTCTGTCTTCTCAGAACAGCTATGATACATAGAAAAATGTTCCTAAATAGGTTCATGAAGGAAGTTTATTCTCCATTAAGTTGATCATGCTATGCTATTTTTTAGAATTTATTTCTCTAAACATGAAATATTTTTGCAAGTCACAAGTAAACATCTGGTTCAGTAAAGTAAATCCCTAGGGTTCCTCCTGTTTGAAACTAAGCCCAAACCAACTAGAGCACAGGTAAGAAAATTACATGTATATCCAAGTATTTTTTTCCTTTCTGAATTTAAAAGCATATTTAAAATTCCTTTATACTAGTGTAATTATAAAAATTATAAAATTATAAAAAGTTGATTCTCCCCATGTGTACTGGTCTAGCTATGGGTTGCAATGACAAGAGTGATTAATTCACAGTCCAACAACAGGAGTTCAAATTGCAGCTCAGTCACTTCTTATGTTATCTTGACCAACACACTTAGATCTTTGTCTTCAGTGTTCTATTACATAAATAAGAGCTCTAGACTAGACAACCAGTAAACTTTCTTCCAATTATAACTATAGGATCCTATTTTCCAATTCAACAAATGCAAAATTCAGTTCCTCAGAATATTTAGCAAGCTCAAAAGACAAAATATGTATTTTGTTAACCTTAAAATGATAATTATTGTTGTTTGTTGTTCAGTTGCATTTAATACCTCATGATTCCATTTGAGGTTTTCTTGGCATGGGTATGGATAGGTTTGCCAATTCCTGCTCCAATTCATTTTACACATGATGAAAATGAGGCAAGTAAGGTTAAACAACTAATTCAAAGCTAGTAAATATCTGAGGTTGAATTTGAAATCAGATCTTCCTGATGCCAGGTCTCACATCTGTTGGGTCACCTAGCTTCCTTTAAAAATTAGCATATATCTAAAGTTAAGAACCATCATTATATGTAAAAATGATAAACCATAATCCTTTCCATAAGATTATAGGTGAAACAAAAATTTCCACTACCACCAGTTGTATTTGTCATAGTTCTAGAAATACTGGCTATAGCAATAAGATGAAAAATAGAAATTAAGGGACTAAGTATAAGGAAAAATAATAACTGTTTTTTTTTTTACTTTTAATTGATGACATAATGTTGAACTTAAAGAACCTAAAAGGATTGAAAATAATTGAAAGTGGCAGAATCAAAAGAGTGGAGTAGAATCTGGAAAAGCTCAAACTACTATCAGGATCCTCTTCAGTCAACCCTAAAATAATGAATACTGTAATAATTAAAATAGTGGAAAACTTAAATTGTAGTAGATATAAGAGTGGATGGGTTAAATTGTGACTGCAGAAAATATGGTTTCAAGACAGTGTCTTGTTTTAAATCAAATATAAGGTGGTCACCAAGGAAATATTCCCAATTATGAAATATACCCAAGTCAGCTGGGTTTTATAGAGATTTCAATTAATACAAATGTGGAATTAAAGAAAAGGAGAGAAAGAGAGAAAAGGGGAATAATGAGAAAAGGACAGGCCGGCCCAGGGCAGCCCTGGCCAACCCAGGCCTAAGCCCTAAGAGAAAGATCAGTCAGTTCTTAATCACTCACCACAAGATCTGTCCAAGCAAAATTCTAGTGTTCAGAGAGACACCAGCTGCCTCCTCCAATTCAGCTTTTCCCAGATGACTCTCCCCAGCTTCTTTTCTGAGCTGCTTCTAAAGCGAATTTTCTCCTATGTCACCTCCCCTAAGTTCTTACATCTACCAATCACAGTAGACGTTTTCCAAAGGACAGACCATTCTTAATTCACACCTAAGTAGTCTAAACTTTTGAGTAATTCACACCTGAGTAAGTTCTCACCTCTTTGCTCCTTGTAAATTCACAAGTTGCCTGACCTTTATAGGTACTTAGCACCCTTTTGTATTAGATCTAAAAATAGGCACAGCTTAACAACTTTTGCCTTACTATAAGTATAGGTTAAAGTATTTTTCATTGTTCAGCAAGGAGTTTCTTCCCCTAAAGTATGCATAAGTAGGGGTGGAGTAGAGGTCTCACATTCCTGATCTAAGTCCCTTCATTGTTTAAATGGGGAATGGTCTTAACCAAACCTTATGAAGTAGCGTCTGAGAATTTTTTAAGGTTCACAATACTATAGTGAAAGAGCCATAAAGAAGATGGATTGAAGCAACTTTCATGCTGAGAAAAAATTAAAGGTAGGCAGAAAAGGTCTGGTTCACTGGGACAAGAAGGGAGTACAGCCCACAGGAGGCCACACCAAGGAATACCAGTGTAATCTAATAGCAAGCCCCTACTTACACCCCACATCTACTGTTCTAGCCCAAACCAATGCCTAGACCTTGAGACCCCTACCTTGGCCAAGATCATTGCAATATCAAACCCACCTCTGAAAGTTTCAAGGCCCAGTCCAAACCTGCAGGCCCCAATCACTAAAGCAAGGCAGTTCAAAGATACTGAGGCTCCAACCCCTATTACATGGCAGTAAGCAAGACACCTACTGGGTGAAAGCCCAGGGGGAGGTCTAGAGCCCTTGCCCAGGCCTGAAGTGAGGACTTGAATCCCACCATAAGACAGTTTGCAACATGCAAGTCCCAGAGTCCCTACTCAAAATCAAGGCTAAGTTATAATCCCCAGGGCAAGGTAGTCCACAGTTTGCTTGATGTGATCAAGCCCAGAGAGAGACCAAAGGTCCTGCCCAAGCCTGAGATGAGACCCTGTGCCTCAACATAGGGTAGATCACAGTGCTCTGAGCTCTACAAAGTCTTCAGCTGTTCTAGTGGGTGGTTGAATCAGAAATGAAAGGTGACTTTCAGAGCTCCCATCCCACATGTCATCATACCACCTTAAAAGATCTGAAACTTTTGGAAACCTCAAAATAGAGCTAAGGCTGTCAGCAAGGAAAAACTGAAGCTTAAGATAGTGCCTGCTCTGCCCAAAGAACAGAGTCCACCTTTAAGATAAAAATGAAAGTCAAAAAAGGGCTTGGAAAATGAGCAAATATCAAAAAAGACACCTATACATAGAAAATTTTTTTGTGGAGAAAAATTAGAGGAAGGCACAAACACAGAAGGGGACAGTGAAAGCAAATCAAATGCATGCATAGCTCCAAAGAAAAAGTATGAATTGGACTCGGGCTCTGGAAGACTTAAAAAATAATTTAAAAAATCAATTAATAGAGGAATGGAAAAATGGAGGAAAGAAAGGAAAGCAATGCAAGAAGAAAATAACAGTAGAATTCACCAAATCTAAAAGGAGGTTCAAAAGCTCAGAGAAAAAAATTATTCCTTAAAAATTAGAATTAGGCAAGTAGAAGTCACTAACTACATGAGAAACCAAAAATAATAAAACAAAATCAAAAGAATTTTTTTTTTCAAAATGTGGAATACATTATGAAAAAAAATTGACCTGGAAATAGATCCAGGAGAAACAATTTAAGAGTTATTGGACTATCTGAATGCCAAAAGCCTGGACATCATAATACAAGAAATTATAAAAGAAAACTTCCCTGATTTTCTTGAACAAGAGGGTAAAATATAGATTGAAAGAATCCACAGATCACTTCTATTATGGAATCCCTAAATAATAACTCCCTTGAATATTATAGCTAAATTCAAGAGCCCCTAGGCCAAGAAGGAAGTACTGCAAGCAGCCAGAAAGAAACAATTCAAATGTTATTGAGCTATGGTCAGTATTAAAAACAAGATTCAGCAGCTTCTGCATTAAATAATTGGAAGGCTTCAAAAATGATATTACAGAAGGCAAAAAATCAATATGTATATATGATCCAGAATAGTCTCCCAGCAAAATTAAGTACATTCTTTCAGTGGAAAAAATGTTATTTAATAAAATAGAAGATTTTTAAGCATTCTTGATGAAAAGAACAGACCTACACAGAAAATTCAATGTCCAAATACAAGACCCAAGAGAAGTCTAAAAAGGTAAATAAGAAACAGAAAATGCAGTGTATCCAATAACATAAAACTGTATATATTACTGAGTGGAAAGAGATTTGTATTTCTTAAATTTTTAAATCAGTATTAGAACAGTTAGAAGTAGTGTATATAAACAGAGGGGTTGGGAGCAAGCTTATTAGGATGATATAATATTTTTTTAAAAATCAAGAGGTGAAAAAGAGGATTTCACTAAGAGAAAATGGAAGTGAGAGATTTAATAGGATAAATTCTCACCTAAAGAGGCATAAAAACTATTACAGTAAAGGGAAGAATGAGGGTGATTATGGGCAATGCTTAAATTATACTCTCCTTGTAACTGACTGAAGGAAGGAATAACAGCCATACTCAGTCAGTTACAGAATCCTGCCTAACCCTTTATAGGTAGGACAGGAATGAGACAAGTAGAATGAATAAAAGGGAGGGGAATGAGAAGTTGGTGATTAAAGGAAAAAAAAACTTTTGAGGAGGGGCAGAGTGAAAGGAAGAGTAGTATCCAAAGGAAAAAAAATAAGATGGAATGGAACACATGATTGGTAATGATAACTGTGAATACAAAAAGGATAAACTCACTCATAAAACTGAAATTTTAGAGTGGATTAAAAACCAGAATCCTATGATGTATTACTTACAAGAAACACGTTTGAGGCAGGGAGACAAACATAGAGTAAAGGTAAGGGCTGGAGCAGAATTTCCCGTACATCATCCAGGAAGAGCAAACATTCAAGGAGTTAAGAAAAGAAGTTAAATCTTGTCAAAAGGTATTATTGAATATATATATATATATATATATATATATATATATATGCACCAAATTGTATAGCATCTAAATTGTTAAAAGATAAATTAAATAAGTTTCAGGAAGAAATAGATAGTAAAACTATATTAGTGTGGGACCTCAACTTTCTCCTTTCAGATCTAAATAAATCTATCCAAAAGATAAAAAAGTAAGAAGAAAAGGAAATGAATGAAATTTTTGAAAGTTGTAACTAATAGTCTTTGGAAAAAATGGAATGGGTATTCATAAGGCTATACTATTTTTTCAGTATTATATGGCACCAACACAAAAACTGATGCTGTTTTAAGACATAAAAACCTCAAAACCAAATTCAGAAAAGCAGAAATAATGGATTCATCCTTTTCATATCATAATAAATAAAAAGAATAATCAATAATTTTCCAGGGGAAGACAAATCAACAAATAATTAGAAACTAAATAACCTAATGCTAAAAAGGTATGAGTCAAAAAACAAATTATAAAAACAATCACTAATTTAATTAAGGAGAATGACATTGAGGAGACAACATATCAAAATGTATATGATGCTGATAAAGTAGTACTTAAGGGAAGAATTTTTTTATTCCTAAATGATTATGTCAATAAAATAGAGAAAAAGCAGATCAATGCATAAAAAAATTAAAGAAAGAACAAATTAAAAATATAAATTAAAGATAAATTAGAATCTAAAAATTAAAGGCAAAAGTAATAAAACTGTAAGTAATGAAAATTAGTAAATAAGACTAAATTGTCTTTAAGAAAAAAGAAATAAAATAGAGCATTTGGTAATTTAAGAACAGTAAAGAAGATAAATAAATTATCAGTTTAATAAATGAAAAGGGTGAACTCACCACCAATGAAGAAGACATTAAAGCAGTCATCAGGTGCTATTTTGTTCAATTACATGCAAATAAATTTGACAGTCTAAGTGAAATGGATAAACATTTACAAAAGTATAAATTGCTAAGATTAACAAAATAGGAAATAGATTATTTAAATAATTCCATTTCTGAAAAAACATGAACAAACTATTGCTTTACTCCCTGTGGAAAAATCCCCCAGATGGATTCCAAGTAAATTCTATCAAACACTTAAAGAACAATTAATCCCAATGTTATATAAACTATTTGGGAAAATAGGCCAAGAAGGAATTCTTCCAACTTCTTTTTAATGCACACAAATGGTAATGTTACCTAAGTCAGGAAGAGCAAAAACAGAAAAAAAATATGTTAATTTAATTTATGATGTAGGTTCAAAAAATTTAAATAAAATACTAGCAGTGAGAATACATTAATCAATCTCAAGGATAATTCACTATGACCAATTAGATTTAATACCAGGTATACAGGGTTATCAGCATCCTGACCATATCAATAAGGGAATTAACATAAATCATTTGATTATCTCAATAGTGGCAGAAAAAGCCTTTGACAAAATATAATTCCCATTCCTTTTCAAAAGACTAGAAAGGGGGAAGCTGGGTGGATCAGTGGATTGAGAGCCAGGCCTACAGACAGGAGGTCCCAGGTTCAAATCTGGCCTCAGACACTTCCCAGCTGTGTGACCCTGGGCAAGTCACTTAACCCCCATTGCCTAACCCTTACCACTCTTCTGCCTTGGAGCCAATACACAGTATGGACTCCAAGACAGAAGGTCAGGGTTTAAAAAAATTAAAAAATAAATAAAAGACTAGAAAGCATAGAAATTAATGGGCCATTTCTTTAAATGATAAGTTGTATCTACCTAAAGACATCTGCTAGAATCATCTGCAATAGGGATGATAGAATTTTTCCCAATAAGATCAGTAGTGAAGTAAGGATAATTTCTTATAACTTTGACATTTCACTGTATACTTGAGTTGATAGATAGATAGATAGATGGGTTATATAAAGATATAAATATAGATATAGATATACACAGTCTTGAGTCTCTCTCTCTCTCCATATACATATATATATATATATGTATATATATATATGTATATATATGTGTGTGTGTGTGTGTGTGTGTGTGTGTGTGTATGTTGTATCTACCTAAAGACATCTGTTAGAATCATCTGAAACTGAAGGAATTAAAGGAGACAATGATAAAACTAAACTATCACTCTTTGCAGATGACATGATTGTGTACTTAGAGAATCCTAGAAAAATCAACTAAAAACTAGTTGAAATAATAAATTTAATCAAGTTGTGAGATATAAAATAAATCCAAATAAATCATTAGAATTTCTATATATTAGGAAAGAAGTTGAGCAGCAAGAGATAGAAAGGGAAATTGCATTTATAATAAATCTAGAAAATGGAAAATACCTAAGAGTCGACTTGAGAAGACAAACACAGGAATTAAATGGATACAATTATAAAACAATTGTGACATGAATAAAGTCATATCTAAACATTTGGGAAAATATTACTAGCTCATGTAAGGCCAACGTAATATAATAAAAATGATGATTTTGCCTAAGTCAATTTATGTATTTAATGTTATATCAATCAATTTACCAAAATACTATTTTATAAAATTAGAAAAAATATTTACAAAATTAATTTGGAAGAATAAAAAGCCAAGCATATCAAGGGAATTAATGAAAAACATGTGAAAAAGGTAGCCTAGTAGTATCAGATCTCAAACTATACAATAAAGTAATAATCATCAAAAAAGTCTGAGATCGGCTAATATAATGGCAGATCAATGGAATAGATTAGATCAAAATATATAGGTATAAATGACATTAGCAAACTAGTGTTTTATAAACCCAAATACCCCAACTCTTGGTATAAGAACTTAGTATTTCACAAAAACTGCTGGGGAAATCAGAAAACAGTATGGCAGAAAATAGTTCCAAGTCAATATCTTATTTCCTATACAAAGACAAAATCAAAACTGGATGATTTATATATAAACAGTGATACCATAAGTAAAATAGGGGAACATAGATTAGTTTACCTCCAGATATATGGAGAAGGGAAGAATTTATGACCAAACTAGAGATACAGAACATCATAACTGTAAAAAATAGACTCGAATACAGGACTACAATCCCCACGAGCCTTTGCTCCACTTCCCCAGAATGCCTTGTAATCTCACCTGGGCCGAGATCGAGAAGGTATTTAAGCTGATTCAAAGGCTTTTGAGGGTTCTTGGACTTCCATTTTGCGGCAGGCCTGGCTTTTTTCATAATGTAGGTGAGGATGTGTCTAGGCCACTCTATGGCCTGGACACATGTTTCTTATGCTGTATTTTCTTTAATCCTTAATCTTCAATAAACCTCTAAAATAATATAATACTCCTTGCAGAGAGAAACTAATTTCTACCTGCCTCAGATGCCTTCAGTCTCCCTGTCTCCCCTAAATTTTAATCTTTACAGTTGGCGACCTAATGGGGAAAAAAAAAAAAACTTTCAATCTTCTGATTTCTTTTCTGATCTTTAGTTCAACTTTTAATATCTAGTACCTAGAAAAAAAAATTTTTTTGAGCCATATCTCTCTGGCCAAGGTTTTCTACCCTCGCAAAGCTGCTACAGGCTCCAGACCTACTGCCCACCCCACCTGGCTCGGCCCGTCGCTTCCTGCCTGCAGCCCCAATCGTCCTCACCTGGTACATGGTCCAGGCCTTGCTCACCCCCACAGCCCCTCCAGCTCCTGCTCCTGGCCTCTCACTGGCCCACTGCCTGCCTATTTCTGAGCCCCAGACCCAGGAGCACAACCCCAGTTGGCTCATCACCCAGATCCTTGGTGCAGATCGCTCAGGACTCATTGCAACCAGCTGTTAACAGAATTGGCCATGTGGGCAGAGGGGAGAGACGAGAGGGAAAGGAGACCAGGTAATTTTCCCTTAAGCTAAGTCTCCAAGCAAACGGGGGTGTATTGGCTCCACGTGGGTGGACTGGGCAGGAGGAGGGATCATATCAGGGGAGAGGGGAAAGAGAGAAAAGGGAGAGGAGAAGAAACAGATTTTTCAAACAGAAACTTAAAAAGCAATGGGCTGTTTAAAAGGATTTTTGACTGTTCTGGTAATTTCATTGATTTTACCTGCCTGTCAGTGAGCAGATTCAGCCCAAAGATTCAACTTTAACTTTGGGGAGGAAAATGGGTGGCTCAGTGACCTGATAGCCAGACATAAAGACATTTGGTCCTGGGTTAAAATCTGGCCTCAGATACTTCCCAGCTATGGGGCCCTGGACAGGTCCCTTGAAACCCATTGCCTAGCCTTTACTACTCTGCCTTCGGACAATAGACATTTAAATGGATAAGAACCCAAGGAACTTTGAAGAGACTAAAGGCATTACAGACTCCAATGGTTTATAAAAATCTCTGTATTCTATTGCATTTTTTGTTATGGTTTAACTTTGTGATTTTAAGTTCATATATTACTGGATTCAATATTATTCTGCTTGAACTGAAGGTTGATTGAATTTATTTTGAATGTACTGAGTTTTGAAATTCTGTTGTTTTTCCCTTATAACTGTGTTGAACAAATATTATTGTGAATAAGCCCATATATGAAAAAAACAGCCTTTTTTCTATTTTGCCGAGGATAGATGGACTTCTGAACTGGTTATAATTGTATAACAATCTTGGAAAAATTTAATGTGCTAAATATCTCAAATGATTTTAAGGGTTTTTAAAATATGATTTTTGTAATTTTTTTTAACAATCTCTGGTTATTTTTGCCTGCCCCTACCACAAGGTAAGGCCCATTCTAGTAGCTGAAGTGAAATACATTTTGTAAACCCCAACCTTCCCGCATTTCTAAATATGTGAATGGAAGTTGGGCAGTTAATCTCAGGGCATGTACCCCTAAAAAGCTTCCAAAAGGAACATCCCTTTATTTATACTCTTCAGCTCACTATTTTACTTCCACCAGAATGATATTTCTTGATTATGTTCTTAACCCAACATGAGTTTTACTTTCTTTGAAAATATGTTTAATACCAAGGTTGAAAGATTGCTATGTTTGTAAAAATTGTGACAAATATCCATCAATTCATAGGATTTTAAAAATGTCATACAGCAACTTATATGAAATATGAAAGTGTGTTTGTTTGCCATTGTAATTAATTGGGCTATTGAGAATTTGGGGGATGTTTATATCTACATATTTGTACTACTGTATTTTTAAAGATGAAAAAATTGTTAACCTTGTTCAAGTCATTTGCCTTCTACTCACAGTGATCATGGCCAGATATTAAGAGGAAATGGATCTCATTTTTGGTAAGAAAGTCTTTCATTTTATATTTTCTTAGCTGACACAGAGTGTCAATGATTATAAGCTACATTTTTGAATTTTTTAAAGCTCTTTTATTATTATATTTTTCTTGCATGTGAAATATACTTTTTCAGTTTTTTTTTATTATTTTTCTCTCCTTTTTATATTTGAAGCACATCACCAGCATTAAGATTTTCTTTAACTTTTTGATTTTTCAGTACTACAAGTGTAAGATACATTTGTCAGAGCATGCCCAAAAAGTTTGTGACTATAAAATCAATGCCACTAATTATTTAAAAATTATGGGACTTTGCTTAATGATTCTGTCTGATTCCAGGAGAAGATATACACAACAGAGCCATTGCACAGAGCCAAAGAAAGGCCAATCTAGGATGGATTGATGCACTTCTAGACCAATACAAAGGTCTTGAACCTAGTGTGAAGACTCGAGGTTACTATGTTTAACATGTGTTAAGACATAAGCTTTACTTGTGTCCACACTCACTCTGAAGATACTCACAGATGAGTATCTCCAAAACCTTGGCTCCTACTTGGCTTCTATAATCTGGTCCCTTCCTTTTCTGCCTCTCATAGTGTGGTACCTTTCTGTAGTCCTGGCTACTGACTGCGTAAATGCATCATTACTTATATCATTTTGATTGGGCCCTGATTGAAGGACCTGTTATAGATTTATTTTTCTTCTACTTGGAATTTTTACACATTAGACTTTGATAGTCTATATTTTCATCCAGAAATTTTCTTTTCTTTTTGATTTTTCTGATGTCTTTTTAATATCTCTTGCCAATTGATTCATATATCTCATACCTCAGCCATGCATCCCTAAGTGATCCTTTTTTTTTTAATCACCCTCTTAAAGGGGGAATGTAAAAAAAAATATCATTATTTAAATTGCAAAGTTTAAATTCCTTTTGAGAAGAATTTTAGGTAAAGAAGATGCTACCTCTCTGAATCCAGAACTGAACTGTTGGAGAAGCCACCATGAAGAAGCCTCCAGACCACAAGTTGCACAAAATTGAACTTTGGGTGTTGTTGATTGAACATTTATTTGTATCTGTACTTTCATGCCAAAGGGGGCTGCCCCTAACTGGCTTTTTGTCAATGCGTTCAGCAGTTAGTGGTTTTATTCTTTTGTTTCTCTTATACTCAAATTATTATAATCTTTAAATTGATTATGTTTTCATGATCCTTTGGAAAAAAATTAATTTTTTTCAAAAGATAAAACAGGGGATTGTAAAAAATAGACTCGAATACAGGACTACAATCCCCATGAGCCTTTGCTCCACTTCCCCAGAATGCCTTGTAATCTCACCTGGGCTGAGATCAAGAAGGTATTTAAGCTGATTCAAAGGCTTTTGAGGGCTCTTGGACTTCCGTTTTGGGGCAGGCCTGGCTTTTTTCATAATGTCGGTGAAGTTGTGTCTAGGCCACTCTATGGCCTGGACACGTGTTTCTTATCCTTTATTTTCTTTAATCCTTAATCTTCAATAAACCTCTAAAAAATTATAATACTCCTTGCAGAGAGAAACTAATTTCTACCTGCCTCAGATTCCTTCAGTCTCCCTGTCTCCCCTAAATTTTAATCTTTACATAACATATAAAATGAATAATTCTGATTGTATTAAACTAAAAAGGTTTTATATGAACAAAAACAATGTATACAAGAAGGGAAACAAAAAACTGAAAAATTTTTCAACAAATTTCTCTGATAAAATTCAAATTTCTTGTCTATAGCAAAATGTCAAAGTTATAATAATAAAAGCCATTTCCCAACTAACAAATGAAGTATATAAACAAGCTGTTTTCAGATGAGGAATCAAAATTATAAATAATCACATGAAAAAATGTTCTAAGTAACTTGTAAGAAAGAAGAAACATCTCTGGGTCATGATTTTAAGCTAAAACCTGACTTTATTCATGAAGAAATATAGTCAGCAGTCTCATTGCACCCAGACAGACTGTGATGAAAGACATCTTGTGTATGTTCAGAGTTGTTTTAATAGGCATTTGAAAGTTTTTACAAATCATTGATTAAAAAAACACACACTCAAAATATGTTAACTAATAGCTTATAAATTCTAGCACACTGTTTAAACATTTTTTTTTAATTTTCTAACTACCCTCAAACAATAATTCTTAAGGGACATAAAGGTAAACAGATTTGATTCTCTTGCTCATAAAATCCGAGAACTTTCTTATTGACATCAATTTCTAGAAAAGCAAATTCTATTCTTATTTTTAAAACTTACTCTATGATTGTTTATCCAGAATCAGGATTTAGTACAGCTCTATCCTTTACCATTGAAGTATGTTTGAGTCCAATTCACATTTTCATTAGAAATTTCCCTTTGTATGCGATTATTTTCATGTCACTTTTCTTCTGGGTTTGGTGCTGATCATAACTTTCAGAAAAATCGCTATTTTTTGTTGATGTTTGCGCATTTTTTCCAGGAAGGTGATATATACGGGATTTTAAAGAAAGACTAGTATCTGGTGTGAAGACTTTCTGAGATCTTTTTGGAACTCTCCCTCCACTCTTCATCTGATTTTCAACTGTAATTCCAAGAAAATATAGTATTTGAGACAGCCACACTTTTGTAAAACTATCTTGGCAGATGGACTAAACCAGACTGGGGGAGCCAATGGGCCCCAAACCCATGGTGAGTTAAGGGAATTTCTATCTTAAATGTATGAAGCATAGGGGTACCTTCTAAACTCTTTCTGATTAGTTTTTGGTTGTCTTTGAATTAAAAGCTCCTGAAATTGCTGCTTCTGCTGGTGTCAATTCCTTCCAAGGCTCACAGCTAGTGTTGTCACTGCTAGCTCTCCTTGACAGGCACCACGCAACTGTCATAGACTTTATCTTCCAATTTCCTAAATTGTCTTGGTATGAAAAAAAAAAGTCCCACCCGGACCTTTTAGAGGCTATGCCACAATTAGATTTGGGACATTATTTTAAAGTTATTTGGAAGGAGATGTTAGGAGATCTTGGCTATAATTGTCCCATTCTTCTACCACATTCACTCCACCACTCTCTGACCTGCCTTCATGATTCTTAGTCTCCCGGCCTATCCACTCTACCATGTTGCTTCTAAATAAAATTTATAATATGAACTATATTGCTTTATAAACTTCTTCATAGAAATACTTTGCCTTTTTCATCTTAATATTTCTATTAATTTCTAACACAATGTTTTGCATAGGGTAGAAATGCAATAAATGTTTGTCAAATTCATTACCTTCTATAAATAAATTGACAAATTAGCAATATAGTCACATGAAAGTTTGTAAAAATGAAGAATGCTATTGATTCAATTACTCTTTTCCTTATTTTCACAACACCTAGAACTTTTCCAGTAAGTCAGTCTACTATGTGCCATGGTCTATGCTAAGGTCTGAGCATACAAAAAAGGGCATTTCAAAATATTTAATATTAGTATTTGTAACCAAATCAATAACTTATTCAAAGCATGCTTAGCAGTTAGAAACAAAATCTAATTATTTTTGCCAGTAGGGAAATGATAAAGAAATGAGTAACTCAATTTAGATTTCTTAGCACTGTGTTTATAATTACTTCAAATAAATATGCTATTTGTTTTCATTAAAAATAATTGATCACTAAATACAGCATTCACACTCTATTAGGAAAATCCAAACTCATCTAAAGAAGTAGAAGTATTACTTGGAAAAAAATTCTAGAGATCATCATGATCTTGAATATTTACATAGATGTCCAAGCTTACTTCAGACAATACCTTTTTTTTTCCTTTTTTTTTTAAATTTTAATATTATTTTATTTGGTCGTTTTCATACATTATTCACTGGAAACAAAGATCGTTTTCTTTTCCTCCCCTCCCCCCCTACCCCCGCCTTTCCCTCTCCCATAGCCGACGCATGATTCCACTGGTTATCACATGTGTTCTTGACTCGAACCCATTTCCCTGTTGTTGGAGTTTGCATTATAGTGTTCATTTAGAGTCTCTCCTCAGTCTTATCTCCTCCAACCCTGTAGTCAAGCAGTTGCTTTTCAGCGATGTTTTTATTCCCACAGTTTATCCTCTGCTTGTGGGTAGTATTTTTTTTTAGATCCCTGCAGATTGTTCAGGGATTGCATTGATACTAATGTAGAAGTCCATCACCTTCGATTGTACCACAATGTATCAGTCTCTGTGTACAATGTTTTCCTGGTTCTGCTCCTCTCCCTCTGCATTACTTCCTGGAGGTTGTTCCAGTCTCCATGGAACTTCTCCACTTTATTATTCCTTTTAGCACAATAGTATTCCATCACCAACATATACCACAATTTGTTCAGCCATTCCCCAATTGAGGGGCATCCCCTCATTTTCCAATTTTTGGCCACCACAAAGAGCGCAGCTATGAATATTTTTGTACAAGTCTTTTTGTCCATTATCTCTTTGGGGTACAAGCCCAGCAGTGCTATGGCTGGATCAAAGGGCAGACAGTCTTTTATCGCCCTTTGGGCATAGTTCCAAATTGCCCTCCAGAATGGTTGGATCAATTCACAACTCCACCAGCAATGAATTAATGTCCCCACTTTGCCACATCCCCTCCAGCATTCATTACTTTGCATAGCTGTCATGTTAGCCAATCTGCTAGGTGTGAGGTGATACCTCAGAGTTGTTTTGATTTGTATCTCTCTGATTATAAGAGATGTAGAGCACTTTTTCATGTGCTTATTAATAGTCTTGATTTCTTTGGCTGCAAACTGCCTGTTCATGTCCCTTGCCCATTTGTCAATTGGAGAATAGCTTGATTTTTTGTACAATTGATTTAGTTCTTTATAAATTTTAGTAATTAAACCCTTGTCAGAGGTTTTTATGACGATTGTTTCCCAATTTGTTGCTACCCTTCTGATTTTGGTTACATTGGTTTTGTTTGTACAAAAACTTTTTAATTTGATGTAATCCAGATTATTTATTTTGCATTTTGTAATTCTTTCTAATTCTTGCTTGGTTTTGAAGTATTTCCCTTCCCAAAGGTCTGACATGTATACTATTCTGTGTTCGCCTAATTTTCTTATAGTTTCCTTCTTTATGTTCAAGTCATTCATCCATTTTGAATTTATCTTGGTGTAGGGTGTGAGGTGTTGATCTAAGCCTAATCTTTCCCACACTGTCCTCCAATTTTCCCAACAGTTTTTATGAAATAGTGGATTTTTGTCCCAAAAGCTGGGATCTTTGGGTTTGTCATATACTGTCTTGCTGAGGTTGCTTGCCCCCAGTCTATTCCACTGATCCTCCTTTCTGTCTCTTAGCCAGTACCAAATTGTTTTGATGACCGCTGCTTTATAATATAGTCTGAGATCTGGGACTGCAAGACCCCCTTCCTTTGTATTTTTTTTCATTAATTCCCTGGGTATCCTTGATCTTTTGTTCTTCCAAATGAACTTTGTTATGTTTTTTTCTAAAACAGTAAAAAAAATTTTTGGGAGTTCCATGGGTATGGCACTAAATAGATAGATGAGTTTGGGTAGGATGGTCATTTTTATTATATTGGCTCGTCCTACCCATGAGCAGTTAATGTTCTTCCAATTGTTCAAGTCTAGTTTTAGTTGTGTGGAAAGTGTTTTGTAGTTGTGTTCATATAGATCCTGTGTTTGTCTTGGGAGATAGATTCCTAAGTATTTTATTTTGTCTTGGGTAATTTTGAATGGGATTTCTCTTTCTAGTTCTTGCTGCTGAGCTGTGTTGGAATTATATAGAAATGCTGATGACTTATGTGGGTTTATTTTGTATCCTGCAACTTTGCTAAAGTTGTTGATTATTTCAATTAGCTTTTTGGTTGAGTCTCTAGGATTCTTTAAGTAGACCATCATGTCATCTGCAAAGAGTGATAATTTGGTCTCCTCCTTGCCTATTTTGATGCCTTCAATTTCTTTTTCTTCTCTAATTGCTACTGCTAGTGTTTCTAATACAATGTCAAATAATAGAGGTGATAATGGGCATCCATGTTTCACTCCTGATCTTTTTTTTTTTTTAAATATATTTTATTTGATCATTTCCAAGCATTATTCGTTAAAGACATAGATCATTTTCTTTTCCTCCCCCCCACCCCCCATAGCCGACGCGTAAGTCCACTGGGCATTAGATGTTTTCTTGATTTGAACCCATTGCTTTGTTGATAGTATTTGCATTAGAGTGTTCATTTAAAGTCTGTCCTCTGTCATGTCCCCTCAACCTCTGTATTCAGGCAGTTGCTTTTTCTCGGTGTTTCCACTCCCATAGTTTATCCTTTCCTTATGAATGGTGTTTTTTTTCTCCTGGATCCCTGAAAGTTGTTCAGGGACATTACACCGCCCCTAATGGGGAAGTCCATTACGTTCGATTATACCACAGTGTATTAGTCTCTGTGTACAATGTTCTCCTGGTTCTGCTCCTCTCGCTCTGCATCACTTCCTGGAGGTTGTTCCAGTCTCCATGGAACTTCTCCACTTTATTATTCCTTTGAGCACAATAGTACTCCATCACCAACATATACCACAGTTTGTTCAGCCATTCCCCAATTGATGGGCATCCCCTCGTTTTCCAGTTTTGGGCCACCACAAAGAGCGCAGCTATGAATATTTTTGTACAAGTCTTTGTGTCCATTATCTCTTTGGGGTACAGACCCAGCAGTGCTATGGCTGGGTCAAAGGGTAGATATTCTTTTGTCGCCCTTTGGGCATAGTTCCAAATTGCCCTCCAGAATGGTTGGATCAGTTCACAACTCCACCAGCAATGAATTAATGTCCCTACTTTGCCACATCCCCTCCAGCATTCATTACTTTCCTTTGCTGTTATGTTAGCCAATCTGCTAGGTGTGAGGTGATACCTCAGAGTTGTTTTGATTTGCATCTCTCTGATTATAAGAGATGTAGAACACTTCTTCATGTGCTTGTTAATAGTTTTGATTTCTTTATCTGAGAACTGCCTATCCATTTCCCTTGCCCATTTATCAATTGGAGAATGGCTTGATTTTTTGTACAATTGATTTAGCTCATTATAAATATGAGTAATTAAACCTTTGTCAGAGGTTTCTATGAAGATTTTTTCCCAATTTGTTGTTTCCCTTCTGATTTTAGTTATATTGGTTTTGTTTGTACAAAAGCTTTTTAGTTTGATGTAGTCAAAATTATTTATTTTACATTTTGTGATTCTTTCTATATCTTGCTTGGTTTTAAAGCCTTTCCCCTCCCAAAGGTCTGACATGTATACTATTCTGTGTTTACCCAATTTACTTATGGTTTCCTTCTTTATGTTTAAGTCACTCACCCATTTTGAATTTATCTTGGTGTAGGGTGTGAGGTGTTGATCTATTCCTAGTCTCTCCCACACTGTCTTCCAATTTTCCCAGCAGTTTTTATCGAATAGTGGATTTTTGTCCCAAAAGCTGGGATCTTTGGGTTTATTGTATACTGTCTTGCTGAGGTCGTTTTCCCCCAGTCTATTCCACTGATCTTCCTTTCTGTTTCTTAGCCAGTACCAAATTGTTTTGATGACTGCTGCTTTGTAATATAGTTTGAGGTCTGGGACTGCAAGGCCCCCATCATATGTGTTTTTTTTCATTATTTCCCTGGATATCCTTGATCTTTTGTTCTTCCAAATGAACTTTGTTATGGTTTTTTCTAAATCAGTGAAGAAGTATTTTGGTAGTTCAATGGGTATGGCACTAAATAGATAAATAAGTTTGGGTAGGATGGTCATTTTTATTATATTGGCTCGTCCTATCCATGAGCAGTTAATGTTTTTCCAATTGTTCAAGTCTAGTTTTAGTTGTGTGGCGAGTGTTTTGTAGTTGTGTTCATATAGTTCCTGTGTTTGTCTTGGGAGATAGATTCCTAGGTATTTTATTTTGTCTAAGGTGATTTTGAATGGGATTTCTCTTTCTAGTTCTTGCTGCTGAGCTGTGTTGGAGATATATAGAAAAGCTGATGATTTATGTGGGTTTATTTTGTATCCTGCAACTTTGCTAAAGTTGTTGATTATTTCAATTAGCTTTTTGGTTGAATCTCTAGGATTCTTTAAGTAGACCATCATGTCATCCGCAAAGAGTGATAACTTGGTCTCCTCCTTGCCTATTCTGATGCCTTCAATTTCTTTATCTTCTCTAATTGCTACTGCTAGTGTTTCTAGTACAATGTCAAATAGTAGAGGTGATAATGGGCATCCTTGTTTCACTCCTGATCTTATTGGGAATGCATCTAGTTTATCCCCATTGCAGATGATATTAGCTGTTGGTTTTAGATATATACTGTTTATTATTTTTAGGAATGACCCTTCTATTCCTATGCTTTCTAGTGTTTTTAATAGGAATGGGTGTTGTATTTTATCAAAGGCTTTTTCTGCATCTATTGAGATAATCATGTGGTTCTTGCTAGTTTGCTTGTTGATGTGGTTAATTATGTGGATGGTTTTCCTAATGTTGAACCAGCCCTGCATCCCTGGTATGAATCCTACTTGATCATGGTGAATGATCCTTCTGATCACTTGCTGGAGTCTTTTTGCTAGTATCATATTTAAAATTTTTGCATCTATATTCATTAGGGAAATTGGTCTATACTTTTCTTTCTCTGTTTTTGACCTGCCTGGTTTTGGAATCAGTACCATGTTTGTGTCGTAAAAGGAGTTTGGTAGAACTCCCTCTTTGCTTATTATGTCAAATAGTTTGTATAGTATTGGGGTTAACTGTTCTCTGAATGTTTGATAGAATTCACAGGTGAATCCATCAGGCCCTGGGGATTTTTTCTTAGGAAGTTCTTTGATGGCTTGATGGATTTCAATTTCTGATATGGGATTATTTAAGAATTCTATTTCCTCTTCTGTTAGTCTAGGCAGTTTGTATTTTTGTATATATTCATCCATTTCTCCTAAATTGGTGTATTTATTGCCATATAATTGGGCAAAGTAATTTCTAATGATTGCCTTAATTTCCTCCTCATTGGAGGTGCTGTCCCCCTTTTCATCTTTAATGCTGTGAATTTGCTTTTCTTCCTTCCTTTTTTTAATTAGATTGACCAGTACTTTGTCTATTTTGTTTGTTTTTTCAAAGTACCAGCTTCTTGTCTTATTTATTAAATCAATAGTTCTATCACTTTCGATTTTATTAATTTCTCCCTTAATTTTTAGGATTTCAAATTTGGTTTTCTGCTGGGGTTTTTTAATTTGATCGCTTTCGAGTTTTTTCAATTGCATTTCCAATTGATTGATCTCTGCTCTCCCTTGTTTGTTAATATGAGCTTTCAGGGATATGAATTTGCCTCTGATTACCGCTTTGGCTGCATCCCAAAAGGTTTGAAAGGATGTTTCGCCATTGTCATTTTCCTTGATGAAATTATTAATTGTTTCTATGATTTCTTCTTTAGCTAAACGGTTTTGGAGTATCATATTGTTTAATTTCCAATTGGTTTTAGATTTGGTTTTCCATGTACCATTACTAATCATTATTTTATTGCCTTGTGATCTGAGAAGGCTGCATTCATTATTTCTGCTTTTTTGCATTTGTGTGCTATGTTTCTGTGACCTAATGTATGGTCAATTTTTGTGAATGTGCCATGTGGTGCTGAGAAGAAGGTGTATTCCTTTTTATCCCTATTTATTTTTCTCCATATGTCTATTAATTCTAATTTTTCTAAGATTTCATTCACTTCTTTTACCTCTTTCTTATTTATTTTTTGATTTGATTTATCTAAATTTGATAATGGTTGGTTTAAGTCTCCCACTAGTATGGTTTTATTGTCTATTTCTTCCTTCAATTCTCCTAGTTTCTCCATTAGAAATTTGGGTGCTATATTGTTTGGTGCATACATGTTGATTAATGATATTTCCTCATTGTCTAGAGTCCCTTTTAACAAAATATAATTACCTTCCCTATCCCTTTTGATCAGGTCTATTTTTGCATTGGCTTTATCAGATATCATGATTACCACTTCTGCCTTCTTTCTATCAGTTGAGGCCCAGAAGGTCTTACTCCATCCTTTAATTCTGACCTTGTGGGTGTCAACCCGCCTCATGTGTGTTTCTTGAAGACAACATAATGTAGGGTTTTGGATTCTAATCCATTCAGCTATTCGTCTACGTTTTATGGGTGAGTTCATCCCATTCACGTTCAAAGTTATGATTGTCATTTGTGGACTCCCTGGCATTTTGATTGCCTTCCCTAATTCTAACCTTTTCTTCTTCGGCTCTACCTTTTAGTCCAGTGATTTACTTTGAATCAGTCCCCCTTGTCCCCTCCCTTGATGTTTCCCTTTTTAGTCCCTCCCTTTTTGTTCCCTCCCCCTTCCCCCTCTCTTTCCCTCCCTTTTTGTTCTCCCTCTCCCCCTCCCCCCCTTGGTTTTCCCTTCTCCTTACCCTTGTTGGGTAAGATAGAATTCAAGATCCCAATGGATCTGGATGTTTTTCCCTCTCAGAGTTGATTTCCCTGAGATTGAGGTTTAAGTAAACCCCCCCCCTCTCTTCCTCTCCTTCTTATAGGAGTTTTCTTCCCCTCCCCTTCCCCTGTGAATCTTTGTGTGAGAACCATTATTCTATTTGGTCTTTCTTTACCCCCTATTTATACATTACATTTTCCCCACATATTAGTATATATAGGTTGATATAAATGTAGTCCTTATAGAAGAGAGTTTGAGTAAAAGAAGATAACATTTTTCCCCTTTCCTTAATATTTACCTTTTCAGGTATTCCTTGCTCTTTGATTTTCGGTATCAAACTTTCCGCAGAGCTCTGGTCTTTTCTTTGCAAAAAGTTGGAAGTCTTCTATTTTGTTGAATGCCCATACTTTCCCTTGGAAGTATATAGTCAGTTTTGCTGGGTAGCTGATTCTTGGTTGGAGACCCAGCTCTCTTGCCTTTCTGAAGATCATGTTCCATGCCTTATGATCATTCAGCGTAGAACTTGCAAGGTCTTGTGTGACCCTGATTGGCATTCCTTTATATCTAAATTGTCTTTTTCTGGCTTTCTGTAGGATTTTTTCTTTTGTTTGATAGCTTTGGAATTTGGCAATTACATTCCTGGGAGTTGTCTTTTGGGGGTTTAGTGTAGAAGGTGTTCTGTGAGCTCTGTCAGTGGCTGTATTGCCCCCTTGTTCTAGAATCTCTGGGCAATTTTCTTTGATTATATGTTGTATCACCATGTCCAGTTTGGTGTTTATTTCTGGCTTTTCTGGGAGTCCAATTATTCTTAAATTTTCTCTTCTCCCCCTGTTTTCCAGATCTATCACCTTGTCGGTGAGATATTTTATGTTCTCTTCTAATTTCTTGGTGTTTTGGCTTTGCTTTATTAGTTCTTGCTTTAAAGCCTGGTTTTCTTTTACAATTTGGTCAAACTGGTTTTGTAGATGCGTGAATTTCTTTTGCATCATTTCCCACTTTTCCTCCCAGAGGGCTTCCATCTTTTTGGTCCTTTCTGATTCAAATTCTTCATGTGTTTGTGGAGAGTTTCTATTTCCTTTGGAAGATTTTGGAGAATTTTCTTGTATATCTTCTTCTATCTGCTCTGTATTTTGTATTTTGGCTCCATAGAATGTGTCCAGAGTCGCCCCTTTCTTCTTATTTTTCTTGGTATTTTGGGGCTTCTGTGCTTCTGTAGAGTTTGTCATCTCTGAACGTGGAGGATTGGCTTTTCTTGTCTTTGTCTGGTGATCAGAGGCTTTAGTCCTGGGCAGATGTTGGTTCTATGAGCGTTCCCTGGGTTAAACTGAATATGCCTCACTGGAACTGGAATGGAAGGGTCAGCCACGAGGCCACACTCTCCCCCTGGCTCGATTTCCGGAAGTTGCCTTCAGAATCCCTGGCCGTGAGGCTGTTTCGTCGGCCTGCGGGGGGATGGGCTGCCGCTTCCCCAAGCTCCGAGAGCACAGACTTTCACTGAGACTTGGATAGCAGGATCCAGCCCGTGAGGCTGTCTTGCCCGCCCTGAGGGTTGCTGTTGTTTTGACCAGCTCTTTGCAGCGGAGGCCCCAGGCAGTAACTTTCACCCGGACCGACCGGCTCTCTGCAGCGGAAGCCCCAGGCAGTAACTTTCACCCGGACTGGGACTTGGGTAGAAGACCCTGAGGGTTGTTGTTCCTCAGACCCTGCTCTCTGAGCCCGGTGCGGCTGCCGCTTCCGGGAGCCTTGGACTCTGCGCTCCTACCCCTGAGGTCCGAGGGATCTCGGGTTCTGGCTTTTAAGGGGAGCCGTACCTTTTGAACCGGGTCCAGGTCCAGGAGGAGGGTTCCCAGGGTCTGTGCTGTTGATCGTTTTGAATTTCGGCGCCTTAGGAGCTTCTAGTTTGAGATCGGTCGGGAAGGGTTTTCCGGAGATCTGAACTTCAGCTTTCTCTAAGCCGCCATCTTAACCGGAAGTTCACTCCTGATCTTAATGGGAATGGATTTAGTTTATCCCCATTGCAGATGATATTAGCTGATGGTTTTAGATATATACTGTTTATTATTTTTAGGAATGACCCTTCTATTCCTATGCTTTCTAGTGTTTTTAGTAGGAATGGGTGTTGTATTTTATCAAAGGCTTTTTCTGCATCTATTGAGATAATCATGTGATTCTTGTTGGTTTGCTTGTTGATGTGGTCAATTATGTGGATAGTTTTCCTAATGTTGAACCAGCCCTGCATCCCTGGTATGAATCCTACTTGATCATGGTGGATGACCCTTCTAATCACTTGCTGGAGTCTTTTTGCTAGTATCCTATTTAAGATTTTTGCATCTATATTCATTAGGGAGATTGGCCTATAGTTTTCTTTCTCTGTTTTTGGCCTGCCTGGCTTTGGAATTAGTACCATGCTTGTGTCATAAAAGGAGTTTGGTAGGACTCCCTCTTTGCTTATTATGTCGAATAGTTTGTATAATATTGGGGTTAACTGTTCTCTGAATGTTTGATAGAATTCACTGGTGAATCCATCAGGCCCTGGGGATTTTTTCTTAGGCAGTTCTTTGATGGCTTGATGGATTTCAATTTCTGATATGGGATTATTTAAGAAAACTATTTCTTCTTCTGTTAGTCTAGGCAATTTATATTTTTGTAAATATTCATCCATATCACCTAGATTGGTATATTTATTGCCATATAGTTGGGCAAAGTAGTTTTTGATGATTGCCTTAATTTCCTCTTCATTTGAGGTGAGATCCCCCTTTTCATCCTTGATGCTATTAATTTGCCTTTCTTCTTTCCTTTTTTTAATTAAATTAACCAGTACTTTGTCTATTTTGTCTGTTTTTTCAAAGTACCAGCTTCTAGTCTTGTTTATTAGCTCAATAGTTCTGTCACTTTCTATTTTATTAATTTCTCCCTTAATTTTTAGGATCTCTAGTATGGTTTTCTTCTGGAGGTTTTTAATTTGTTCATTCTCAAGTTTTTTGATTTGCATTTCCAATTCCTTGGTCTCTGTCCTCCCTAATTTGTTAATATATGCACTCAGGGATATGAATTTTCCTCTAAGTACTGCCTTGGCTGCATCCCATAAGGTTTGAAAGGATGTTTCGCCGTTGTCATTTTCTTCAACGAAATTGTTAATTGTTTCTATGATTTCTTCTCTAACTATCCGATTTTGGAGTATCATGTTATTTAATTTCCAATTAATTTTTGATTTGGGTCTCCATGTACCCTTGCCGATCAATATTTTAATTGCCTTGTGATCTGAAAAGGCTGCAGTTAATATTTCTGCTTTTCTGCATTTAAGTGCCATGTTTCTATGACCTAGTGTATGATCTATTTTTGTGAATGTGCCATGTGGTGCTGAAAAGAAGGTGTATTCTTTTTTGTCCCTATTTATTTTTCTCCATATGTCTATTAATTCTAATTTTTCTAAGATTTCATTCACCTCTTTTACCTCTTTCTTATTTATTTTTTGATTTGATTTATCTAAATTTGATAGTGGTTGGTTCAAGTCTCCCACTAATATGGTTTTACTGTCTAATTCCTCCTTCAATTCTCCTAGTTTCTCTATTAAAAATTTGGATGCTATACCGTTTGGTGCATACATGTTGATTAGTGATATTTCCTCATTGTCTATACTTCCTTTTAGCAGAATATATTTACCTTCCCTGTCCCTTTTGATCAGGTCTATTTGTACTTTGGCTTTGTCAGATATCATGATTGCAACTCCTGCCTTCTTTCTATCGGTTGAGGACCAAAAGGTCTTACTCCAACCTTTAATTCTAACCTTGTGAGTGTCAACCCGTCCCATATGTGTTTCTTGAAGACAACATATGGTAGGGTTTTGTGTTCTAATCCAATCTGCTATTTGTCTGCGTTTTATGGGTGAGTTCATCCCATTCACGTTCAAAGTTATGATTGTTATTTGTGGATTCGCTGGCATTTTGATGTCTTCCCCTAGTTCTGACCTTTCTTCTTTAGCTTTCTCCTTTTGAACCAGTGATTTACTTTAGGTCAGTCCCCCTAGTCCCCTCCCTTGAGATGCTTCCCTTTCTAGCCCCTCCCTTTTTATGCTCCCTTCCCCTCCCCCCTCTCCTTCCCTCCCTTTTTGTACTCCCTCCCCCCTCCCCCTCCTTAATTTTCCTTTCTTTCTTGCCCTAATGGATAAGATAGAATTCAGGATCCCACTGGATCTAGATGTTCTTCCCTCTCAGATTTGATTTCACTGAGAGTAAGGTTTAAGTACTTCCACTTCACGCTCTCTTCCTCTCCTTCTCATATGAGAGTTCTTCCCCTCCCCTTCCCATGTGTATCTTTATATGGGAAAGTTTATTCTATTGATTCCCCCCCTATTTCTTGAAGTTAATCTTAGTATTATCACGGTTCCCCCCTCCCTTTTCCTTTTTTTGCCCCAACTTTCCCCAAATCTTCTTGATTCCCCAATCTTTCCCTATGCATGTTTCTTCTAACTACTCTTATGATGATACAATTTATGAGAGTTACACAAAACATTTTCCCCACATATTAATATATATAATTAGATGTAAATGTAGTCCTTATAGAAGAGAGTTTGACTTAAAGAGAAAGATAAGATTTATCTCCTTTTCCCTTTCTTTCATATTTACCTTTTCATGTTTCTCTTGCTTTCTGTGCTTGGATATCGAACTTTCCACAGAGCTCTGGTCTTTTCTTAGCAAATGCTTGGAAATCTTCTATTTTGTTGAATGCCCATACTTTCCCCTGGAAGTATATAGTCAGTTTTGCTGGGTAGTTGATTCTTGGTTGGAGACCCAGCTCTCTTGCCTTTCTAAATATCGTGTTCCATGCTTTGCGGTCTCTTAGTGTGTTAGCCGCTAAGTCATGTGTGATCCTTATGGGAGCCCCCTTGTATCTGAAGCTCTTCTTCTTGGCTTCTTGTAGGATTTTCTCCTTTACTTGGAAGTTCTTGAATTTGGCAATTACATTCCTAGGCGTTGTCTTTTGGGGATTTAGTATAGAAGGTGTTCTATGAATCCTTTCTATTTCTATTTTGCCCCCTTGCTCCAGAACGTGGGGGCAATTTTCTTTTATAATCTCCTCTAGAATAAAATCCAATTTGTTGTTTACCTCTGGTTTTTCTGGGAGACCGATGATACGGAGATTTTCTCGTCTTCCTCTGTTCTCCAGGTCCGTGACCTTCTCAGTGAGATATTTTATGTTTTCTTCCAATTCATTAATTGTTTGGGTTTGCTTTATTGATTCTTGCTGTTTTATCATCTCACTTTCTTCGAGGTGCTTGATTCTGGTCATTAGGGACTAGATTTGCTTTTCAGCCTTGTCTGCCCTTCTATTGGATGCTTCGAGTTCTTTTTCCAATTGAGCATTCTTATCTGTCAGACAGCTGATCTCTTTCTCCCATTTTTCTTTCCAGAAGGTTTCCATCTTTTGGATAAGTTCCAGTTTGAGATCTTCCAGAGCTTGTTGATAGTTTCCATTTTGGGAGGTGTGTTCTGAATTTTTTTGGATTTCCTCCTCATTCTCCTCTTTTCCTTGGGTACTTCCACCATAAAAGTTTTCAATAGTCACTTTTTTCCCTTTCTTCCTGGAGGCTTGATTTTGGGCCATGTGAGCCATCCCTTTGGTGGTTTTATTTCCCTTTCCTTTTTGGTCTGGGGTCTGGGTTATAAGAGCGGTTTTTCTGTGAATTTAGGTTGCTTCAGACTAGTTCTTCCCAGCCTCAGAGCCCAGGTATTCAGCTCCGCCCAGATAATCAGCGCTCTTTGTTCAGCGCAGCCCGCCCGAAGTCCGCTGGCTTCTCCAGTGAAAGCGCCCTGAGACGTTTTTTCCTGGCAGTCCCCAGATCCCAAGGACCCTGGAGTGCCCCCCCAGACAGAGACGCTCCCCACTCACTCGCTGTCCCGGTGAGCGCTCAGGTAGCTCACTCTGGTTTAGTGGGGGAGGTGGGGTGGGGGAAGGGCGGCTCAGTTCACTTTTCTGTGCAAGCTTTTCCTTCTTATTTTAGTGTGGAAATGTTCAAGCCCCATGTACCTTTGCCTCTGTGGGGTACTGGGGAGTCCTTCTGTTCCTCCAAAGGTGATTTTATGCTCCTTTGATGTAGTCTATTTCGTTCGGTGCTGGGGAGAGAAAGCGTGCAGCGTCTAGATTGCAGCCATGATTACCCGGAAGTCCCAGACAATACCTTTTGATAATAGTCAACGATCTTATTTTCATGGAAGATAAAACAATTATTAGCTGGAGAAACTTCCTATTCCATCAAATCTATAATGCTAACCTTTTATTTACATAACATTTCCACTCAAAAATGGTTGTGTTTTCTTTTCAAAACTTAATGAGATAGTTCATTGTGCAAGACAATTTATTTTTATATGAAGAAGCAAACAAGTAAACCAAATGATAAATGCATGATTATAAATGCATCAGTATCAGACATGAGACTCAAACTTTAATCATCTTCTCTCCAAGTCTGTGATTGGTCACTACAGTTATATAGAATTTTATCTTCCTTTTTTTGGTGTATTGCTTAATTTATAATAGTGAACATTTTAAAAGTATTTTGAGGTGTATTTAGAAGTACTATCTGATTTTATGCCCACAGTAAACCTTTGGGGAGGCTGCTATAATTAATTCTTTTTAAATTATGGGAAAACAGAAACTCGGAAAGTGTAAAGTATTTTCTAGAATCAAACCACTAGTAAATGACTGAAGCAAAATTTGAATTGAAATTTTCCTGACTTGAATTCCAACACATTATCTACTACATTACCCAATTGCCTGGTAATTTTAGACATTGTCTTTAATCTCCTCTTAACTCTTTATTTTCCTTTGTCTCAGTTCATTTAAATCTTTCACTGTTTCTCTAATTTTCTCATATTCATTGCACTCTAATACTCCTTTTATATTCATCTACTATGGTTTACTCTTCTCCAAATGACTGCAACTCATTTTTATTTTGTCTAATTTATTTCAATTCAAGAAACATTTATTAAGCACCTATAAGTACTTAATGTGAGTGGAATCCTGACAGAGTAGATAGAAATTTTGCCTTTAAGTAAGGGCGAATTATGGTCAAGTTTCAACTCTTATACATAGTAATTTAGTTTTAAAATAGTTCCCATAAGCAATGCTAGGGGTGATATTTCCTCACTAGTAGCTTGGTACATGGATGGAATCATAGATCCAGAACTCTGCTATCTCCTCACTTTCATAGCCCAAAACATAATGAATTTTGCTAGATGATGGAGAAACAAAAATAAGGTAGATTTTCTCCCTAAGGAGTTTATGCTTTACTGGGGATACAATTTGTATAAAAGTAAGTACCAAGTATTTACAAGATAATATGAAGTGATTTAAAAGAGAGAGGAAGACAGACATAGAGAGACAAAGGAGACAGAATGACAGAAATAGTTGGAGAAAAAATAGAGTAATTAGGATATCAGATCAGTCACCTGTAGGAGGTGGCATGAAATCTGTACTTGTCAGATGTTAGCAAATCTACAAATTCTAATAGATGGTGATGAGGAGAGAAGACATTCATACATGGGAGGACCAGTTCTTTGATACAATGGAAGATTTTTCAGTAGATATTGAATGAGGCATTTTTGTAACTAACACTGAATTTATGACTAGCAGAAGGATTTTTGGGTTAAAGTATAGGAATGATTTAGTCACAGATTTCTTTCTTAATTTTTCCCCAGAATATCTGGGCTAATTTATACCCTCACTGAATGTGTATAAATACGTGGTTTCATCCAAAAATTGTACATTAAACATTTCCATTTTTGTTATCTTTCTCTCAGTGTAAGAGGGGCAAGGTAAAATCTTAGAGTTTTTATTTGCTTATCTCTAAGCATTAGTGACTAAATTCATTAAATATAGTTTTTGATCATTTGTTATTTAAAAAATTCATATCCTTTGATCACTAACTTGGTTTAATATTTTAGGAGAAAATACTTCATATCCCAGACTTTCATCATTAATATTGGATACAGGGAAGAAGGAAAAATGGCAGATAAGAAGCAAGGAATGTTCAAACCATTATGAAAATCCTTTCCAACCAACCTTAAAATGATGCTTCAAAAGAAATACTTGAGTGAACCAACAGGGGACTAGGTGCAGCAACTTTTCTGCAGAATAAACTTGAAAGGTAGGCAGAAATGGTCTGGATCACTTGTTTGAGAGGAAAGCATAGCCTACAGTAAAGTCCCAACAAGTAGTACCAGCAAAGGTCAACAGCTAGACCCCCACCTTACCCCTCATCTACTGTTCTAGGCTCTAAAACTGCATCCAAGCCAACATTGAGACCCTGAAGTCCTACTTAGGTCAACAGCAGTGCAATGCTACATACACAATCCTTAAAGTTCCAAGCCATAGTGCAGTGATGGAGAACTTTTTAGAGATGGAGTGCCAGGCTCCACCTCCCCCCCCCAACCCTCAGAATGAGTATCATGCCTGTCCAACCCAGAACCTGAGTGCCATGCCCCACCTCCCCAGGGTCCAAGTGCCATGCTTACCTGCCATACACCTCACCTCCCCAACTGCCTCCCTTACTTCACATGGAGGATAAATGAAGCACTCTCATTAGGCTGCTGGGGAGAGGGCCCATCTGGTGATGAGAGGTTCATATGCTCCCTTCCATCTCTGCTCCCCTCCAGCTATATGCTATGTTGTGAGCTATGTTCCTATCAAACCTAGCTCCTCTCCAACCCCGGCAAGGGAATCACCTTCACTACAGACACAATAGGCTGCTGTCTACACTGCACACTCATGCAGAATGTGAGCCACCTTTACCCCTAGCACCTTACCCCAGACAGGGGAGGGGGGAAGTGCTTTCATTGGGCACCTTGGTAGAGGGGTAGGTGAAACAAGGAATGTCCTCAGGCTCATAAAAAGGGGGAAGGGAAGAGCTCCTCCCTGAGTCCCTCTGCTTTCTTGTAACAAACTTTGGAGGGCAACTGCAGGTGTGCCCACACTCTGTGTACCCTTTTGGCATGCATGCCATAGGTTTACCATCACAACCCTAGTGAAAGCCTGAAGTGAGGCTCCTAGTATGAGGTAGTATACAGTGTGCCTGGCTGTTACAGGTCCAGAGGGATACTCTGAGACCTTGATCAAGTAGTAAGAAAAGTCAGCAAGGCACATACATGGTAAAACCAAAGGAGAGGCCCAGAGGTTTTTTCTAAGCCTGCAATGAGGACCTGAATCCTAGTGCAAGGCACGTATCAGTGTGCCTGACAGAGTGAGGCCCAAAGCCCATGCCCAAGCCTGAGGCTATATTCTAAACTCCAGCACAATAAATCATACTGCTCTGATCTCTGCAACCCATCAACAACTATGGGGGTGATTGAATTAGCAGGGGTTACTCACTTAAAATTGATTTTTTTTGCTACTACCTTTAGCTCTATTTTTGGATTTCTGTACGTTTCAGTTCTTCCAAGGTGGTATGATAGGCTGTGGGCTGGGAACTCTAAAAGCCAACAATCATTCATTATGCATTTACTGTATGCTAGGTATTGTTTTAATTTCTTGCAATATAAAGTAAAACTAAAATGAAAACAAAAAAATCCTTACCCTCAAGTTCATATTCTAATAATAGAATGGGTAAAAAAGTAGCAAAGTATATTCAAGATATATACAATGTAAATGAAAGACAATCTAAGAAGGAAGAGATTATCAGTGGGGGAAACCAGGGACAGTCTCATACTAAGTAACTAGAGAGACAGTCTTTGCAACTGGCCCTTTCTTTTGCTTCAAGATTTCAAAGGACAATGATAATGCTTGCTCAGTGTCCCAAAACAACTGTGGATACCAAACCTATAATTATATATATTCATGCATATGTTGTATAATATTTATTGGGAAAATGGGTGATATTGATGAACAGAGGATTCAAAGGTTTTATAACAGGGAATGGAGGAATTGAAGGGAGAGAGGGAATATGGCTGCCAATGAGGTAAAAGGAGAGAGATGCCTCCTACTGAGAGGCTACTTTTGAAAAATAGGGTTCCCTAGAAATGGGCCACTTATGAAAGCCTGAGACTTTCTATAGAGTCTTCTCTATAGATTGATGTTGCAGATACATCAGAGCAGGTAAGCACAGAACCTCCTGAGGGACAAGCCTCTCCCCAGACTTAGTCACCCAGCAGTGTTCCAATAAGGACTGTTTATAGTTGACTGGCTGTCCTGGGGATCAGCTCCTTCTATGTACCCTGAAATGTTAGTCATCTTATCTGACTGTGATATTCAAATAAAGATAAATTTTAATAACAAGTTTGGATTGGGGAGGTATCAGAGAAGAGGGAAGAGGGATTTCCCTAGATGAGGTTTGAGTTTCTCTCAGCTTTTGAGCTAAGGCCAGACCTCACAGGCTGGTGGAGGGTTTCCTTTATTCCTGTCTATGCTAATCTGTGCTAGTTTCTTTAAGTCTTAGCAGTAGACAGCAAGCAACAAGAAAAGTTCTGACTTTCAGAGCTGGTTGGTCTGTCTCTTCGGTTGACACCCTAAAGACTGGCCTTACAGTCCAAACTGTTTCCCCTAAGCCCTTTTGTCCAATGAACACAATCACAGGGATCCAGGTAGAGCATACAGTTGGGAAATTCAGGAATAGAGGCACTTCTATCCAGAGACAAGTAGATAACTCCTTCCACTTCCAGGCTCAGAAAGGAAGTACTCCACACAAGACCAACTGCCACTCCCAGTTTCCCCTTCCCCCACCAACTATCAGTCTTGTCAATATCTTCTCTCTAATTTTCCACCTGCTGTTTGTTCCAACTCAGGGGCAGAAAGTCCAGAGCCTGCTTTAGTTTCCCTTTCCACAGTTGGTAATAGTATATATTAATTTTCTCAGTGTAGATCAATTGAATTAATGAGTATTATGTATAATCAATAGAATGAATAATATACTGTATATGTTGCATGTAGCCAAACAGGGTCTTGATACTTTGACTCCCCAATAATTCATAAATATTGTATTTTAAATAGGATTTCTTTTTCAATTGTTTTGTTCTTTTTTGTTAGTACTATTCAGAAATAATATGGTTTTCTATTAATGTCAGATGTCTTCTTCATCCCAATTCTTTAGGGAAGATATTTAATCATACAAGTTTGTTTACTAATTATAGTTTTTCAAGTAAAAAAATATGTAAATAGAGATTATATTATCTTGTTAATCATTGTTTGTTATTTCTTTTACCCTCTTCCTCTTTTCTCTCCTCCTTTCTTTTCCTTTTTATTCTGATCCTCCTCCTCTTTCCAATTTTTCTTCTTCTCTTCCTCCTATTTTCTCTTCATGTCTCTAACTTCCCTTCCTTAGAAATGATATCCAGAAAACATATCCAATATAATGCATAACAAAATATCTTCTTGTAGAAAGTATATCTAATGAGTTTCTCACCTAGTTCAAAAAGTGGCTTTTCCTGAGTCCCATGTAAATAATATAGACTATTACTTAAGAATACTGAAGATATAAGCAGTTTGGTTTTTTATAAATCAATATACTAGTATTTATTAACTTTGAAATTAGAGTTCTTTTATGTCTAGATGCTACAAATCTTTCTCTCTTTTGTAAATCACTTAGGATATTTTTTGCCACAATAAACACTATAGTATTTATAATGTCCTGGACTTTGTTTTCACTTTGAAGGTAAATCTGTAGCACTGTTATAGTGGGAAAATTCAATGAAAATCTTACCAAAGGCAATCTTATTTACTCTCCCAAGGACAGTAATGCTTTCATTTTATCTTTTAGTACCTAATGATACTAACAGAATACTGTTTCCACCTTAAATAATTATCAATTCTATGTTTTCCATGAATTCTATTATCTTTTAAGTTATTTCTTATAATCTATGTACTATAATCACATCCATACCATGTATTTGTAAAATTTCGGCAGTCCTTACACTCCCAAAAATGTTTGTCTTTTTTTTTTTGCCAGCTGCAGGACTGAGTAGTACATTTGTTTGTACATTGGAAGGAATGAATTTATTAAAGTGTCTGTGGTTCTTGACAGTTTCTACTCTTTAGTACTACAGTACTATAGTGTTTCTCATGCACACAACACCCTCCCCAGTTAATCAGGTTTGGATTAGTTGTATTTTTCTCATCATGTTTCTGAAAGTTCTTGAGAATTGAATCATCTTCAGTATACTAGCTAGTATATAGTTCCAAATGTTCAATGATCATTTTTTTCTTTTCTTTTCCCTGTCACATTCTTTGGCTATACCATATACTGATAGAAGTTAGATTTCTCCCACATACTTTTACACTTTTTTCTTTTTTTCCCCATCCACAAGAAAACATCCTTCCTAATAAAATGCAGCACTCCTTTTATATAATTGGTAATTCTAAAACTTTATCAAATAATATTTGAGAAGAGTAGATTTCATAACTTACCCCTGTTTTGTAAAAAAAAAGAATAGACTTGAATCCAGGACTTCAATCCCCAGAAGCCCTTGCTCCACTTCCCCAGAATGCTTTGTAATCTCACCTGGGCCGAAAGCAAGATGGGGTATTTAAACCTGGTTGTGAATAGGCTCGGCACTCTTTTGGACTTCCATTTTAGAGCAGACGCATCTTCCATGATGTGAGGTTATCCTGTCTAGGCCTCTCTGGCCTAAGCATGTGCTTTCTTATTCTGTATTTTCTTTAATCCTTAACCTTTAATAAACCTCATAAAAATATAATACTCCTTGCAGAGAGAAATTAATTTCTATTTTGCCTCAGTCTCCCCTAATTTTTAATTGTTACAGTTGGTGACCACTAGATTGGATGAGAACTTCTCAAAATTTTTAGCCTAGATAATTATTTTTTTAAGCCACATTTTTCCAAGATGCTTTTTTAGAAAGCCAACTTGATCAGCTCCTGCCTGCCTGCCTGCCTGCCTGCTGCCGCCATCCGCCATCCACTTCTGACAGCCACTTCTCCCTGCCTGCAGACCTGTTTGCAGATTGTAGCTCACCTGCCCACCCCGGCTGCATACTCCTCTCCCAGTCCTATATGTCTGCGTTCCTGTCCCGGCCCTGTCCACCCTTTCGGTCTTTCTCTAGCTTACCTGGCCCACCTGATTCAACAAGATTGCAATCACCTGGTGACCTGCCTGCCCAACAAACTCTAACCTTGGAGCAGATTCACTCATCACTCAGGACTCATTTTTACCAGCTGGTAACAAACAAACGGGGGTATTGGCCATGTGGGGGGGATCATTGGAGGAAAGAGTGAAAAGGAAGAGAAGAAGAAACAGACTTTTCCAAGCAGGAACTTAAAAGCAATGGGCTATTTAGAAAGATACCTTTTGACTGTTCTGGTCATTTTATTGACTTCACCTGCATGTCAGGGAGAAGACTCAGCTAACTTTGGGGAGGCAAATGGGTGGCTCAGAGAAGTGAGAGCCAGGCCTAAAGACATGCAGTCCTGGGTTAAAATCTGGCCTTAGATACTCCCCAGCTGTGGGTCCCTAAATGGGTCCCTTAACCACCATTGCTTAGCCCTTACCACTCCGGCTTTCTACAGTAGACATTTAAATGGATAAGAACCCAAGGAACTTGAGGACTGGAGGTTATATATTCTAAGGCATTTCAGACTCCAATGGTTTATACAAATCTCTGTATTCTGTTGCATTTTACCATTTGTTTTGTTTATGATATAACTTTGTGATTTTTAGTTCATATATTACTGGATTCAATATTATTCTGTTACACTGAATCATTTTAATGTACTGGATTAAGTACTGTTAAATTCAGTTGTTTCTCCCCTATAACTGTGCTGAACAAATATTATTGAATAAACCCATATATGAAAAAAAACAGCTTTTCTATTTTTGCCTTTGTAAATTGTCAAATAGAGGTAGATGGACTGCATCAGAACTGGATACAATTACTGTAACAACCTTTGGAAAATTTAATATGCTAAAAATCTCAAATGATTTTAAGGGTTTTTTAAATATGATTTTTGGAATTTTTTTAATAATCTCTGATTATTTTTGCCTGCCCCTAACACGAGGTAAGGCCCATAGCTGAAGTTAAATACGTTTTATAACCCCCAACCTTCCTGCATTTCTAAATATGTGAATGGAAGTTGGGGCATTTAATCTCAGGGCATTTGTACCCCTAAATAAGCCTCAAAAAAGGAGCATCTCTCATTTATACTCTTCCGCTCACTATTTTACTTCCACCAGAATGATATATAGATTTCTTAATGATGTTCTAAACCCAAGATGAGTTTTACTTTGTTTAAAAATGTGTTTATTACCAAGGTTGACAGATTTGCTATGATTGTAAAAACTTGTGACAAATATCCATCAATTCATAGTTTTTTTTTAAGATGCTATACAGCAACTTATGTGAAATATGGAAGTGTGTTTGTTTGCTATTGTAATTAATTGGGCTATTGAGAATTTGGGGGATATTGATAACTACATATTTGTACTACTATTCTTTAAAAATGAAAAATGTTACCTTGTTCAATTCATTTGCCTTCTACTCACTGTAGAGCATGGCCAGACATGAAGAGGAAATGGATCTCCTTTTTGGTGAGAAAGCTTTGTATTCTATATTTTCTTAGCTGACACAGAGAGTCAATGATTATAAGCTACATTTTTGAATTCATAAAACTCTTTTATTATATTTTTCTTGCATGTGCAATATACTTTTTCAGTTTTTTATTATTTTTCTCTCTTTTTTATATTTAAAGCATATGTCACCAGCATTAAGGATTTCTTTAACTTTTTGACTTTTCAGTACTATAAGTTTAAAATAACATTTGTCAATGCATACCCCAAAAGCTAGAAGACTATACTAATGATGCCACTAATTATTAAAAAAAATATTATGGGACTTTGCTTAATGATTCTGTCTGATTCCAGGACAAGATATACACACAAGAGCCATTGCACAGAGAGAAAGAAAAGCCAATCCAGGATGGATTGATGCACTTCTAAGCCAATATAAAGGTCTTGAACCTAGTGTGAAGACTCGAGGTTATTGTGTTTAACATGCTAGACATAGGCGTTCTTTGTGTCCACACTCACTCTGAAGATACTCACAGACAAGTATCCCCAAACTTGACTACTACTTGGCTTCTATAATCTGTTCCCTTTCTTCTATAAGCCAAAGGGTCCATGATGTGAGGTTATCCTGTCTAGGCATCTATGGCCTAGGCATGTGCTTTCTTATTCTATATTTTCTTTAATCATTAACCTTTAATAAACCTCATAAAAATATAATACTCCTTGCAGAGAGAAACTAATTTCTATCTTGCCTCAGTCTCCCCTAATTTTTAACTGTTACCATTTGTATTAGGAAAATTCATATTTATCACATGTAACATTAGTTATTAGTTTTAGATTTGCACTTTTGTTTATATTAAAGAATAACACTTCCATTCCTACATTTTTAGTTAGTGTGTTTTTTTAAATAAATGAGTATTAATTTTCTCAAAAAAATGCATGTGTCTTTTGATATGGCAGGGAATAGAGGACCATTTTGGAGTCAAGAAATTTGAGTTTGTGTTTGCTTCAGGTACATGCCAATTATGTGACCATTATTTAACTTTTCTGCTTCTATGAGATTTTCTAATACTTGAAATTACAGCCTAGGTACCAATCTGTGTCTCTAAAGGTAATTTCTATTTTGAGAGGTCTTCACATTGAAGTATTCTAAATCACTTATTCTGTCTTAATTCTTCCTATAAATTCAACTTTTTAATGGAGTGTTATTTTCTAGATATTATTGAGATTATGACATTTTCCTTGCAATTTTAAGATTTTTGTATCAAAACTCAGAAGTCATATTTTCCTACACATTCCTTACTTGCTTTCTATCCCTCAGTTTTATCTTATTGTTTTATTTGTCCCATAAAAATTATTAGATATAAGGCCTTTTTTCTTTAGATATATGATCAAATTATATAGCATAGACAATAACCTTTCTAAAAGTTTGATATAGTTTTAATGTAAAAATATCTGAATTAACATCCATCACTCATACATGCCATTTACAATGTATTTCTTTCTTTCTTTCTTTCTTTCTTTCTTTCTTTCTTTCTTTCTTTCTTTCTTTCTTTCTTTCTTTCTTTCTTTCTCTCTTTCTTCCTTTCTTCCTTCTTTCTTTCTTTCTATCCTTCTTTTTACTGACAGGTTTAATAAGATTACTTCATTTTATACCAGATATATTATGAATAGAATAATTATTTCATAGCTTTGTTCCATATTTATAATAATACAATAAAATTATCTGGTGGTACAGAAAATTTCTCCTATAATCACAAAATTAGAATTCAATTAGAAGTTTATATCCAGGAAAATAGTTCCTTCTACATCTAGGTTATTCTTCAGATTATGTTGACTTTATTTTGTTGTTTTTGTTTGCTTTTTTTAACTCAAGAGCAATTTGATGAGTCTGTCATCTGGGTGTCCAATCTCTGCCCCTCAGCTCTCGATAAAAAGAATGTCATGATGAAAATATTTGGTATTCTTCATTTTAACTATAATCTATTATAAAAGCATTTCTCTGCAAGCATTTTAGGTAAGAAAAAAGTAAACAATCGAACACAAATTTTCTTTTAAAAATCCAAACTTATAATGAGGGCATTTGTCAAGTATGCAAGGATTCACAATGGCCACTTGCTTTTTCTTCTAAATGACAAATGCTTTTAAAAATCAGTAGCACAAGTAAATAGTAAGTGGGTTTTAAAACCCCCTCATGTTTTTATAGTAAGCATTTTTGATATAACTAAAGACTGCAGTGTTACACCATATGAAATTTCAATCAGAGAATGCAATGCATCTTTATAGGTTATTTTCTGTCCTTGTTATTTGAGAGGAACTGAGATGCAGTTGTCACCATCCAAATTCTCTAGTGCATTAAAAAGTGTCAGTAGTTATGATCATTCAATTTCAGCTCCTTTCTGGGGCTTTTTACAATAGATACTTAGGTATAATTCTCAATCATGGAAACATAGCAATGACATGACTATAAAATGCTCATTTTTGGCTGTTTTATAAATAGGGTCAGCATATCATTTATTTGTTATTATTTGTATTAGAATTGTATTAGAGAGGGTAATTTGTGAAGGATAATAAGGGAAATCAAAAGATGTCACTCCAGGAAGTAATTGAAGGAAAGAAACTGATTTCTGAGCCCCTCTTTTACTTCCTGTTCTTCCTCACTAAGTAACCTAATGAAGAATTTCTCACAGATGACGTCAGCTCCTCCCTCTAATAACAAAACACTTCAGATCAATTTCTTAAGTTAAAAGATCTATTTATTCTCTTGGGGGGAGGAAATAAGGAGAATACTGGGAAGGAGGTAAGGGATTTCCCTAATTCTAAATTGTATCACTTGTTGCAGGCTGTGAAGTAAGTTTCTTCAAAAGGAATGAAATTTCTTCCCCTGAGGGAAGATGGCAATAACCCTGTCAGGTTCTTTTCTGGGCAAGACTATCTATTTCTTCAGCTCAAAATAGAAGTGGAAAGGTAATGGCCAGAGAGAAGATAAATTGGTATGTCCTCAGGCCACTCCCAACAGAAGAATGAAATCAGGATACCTGGAATCCAATTAAATTCTCCTTCAATCTTCCATTTAATTCTCTCTTTCTCTTCCCTGCATGGTCTGGGTTCCATGTGTTCTTGAGCTCTTCTTGCTTTGAGTATCATTTCTTTGGTCTATGCCCAATTCCTCCATCACATAGTACAACAATAATTTTGTGCTAAATTATGAACCACTGACTCTAGGTGCTTCAGATCACAAAAATAATCTGATAACAGTTTAAAAATTAATATATTTCTTTAAAAAATCATGTAGCAACTTGTTATTGAAATGGAACTACTACAAAAGGAATGACAAATTACTTGACAAAAAATGCACTAAATTTTTTGAAAATTTTAGCCAAATAGTCAGAATTTGAGTTTAACAATATTTACACATTTTATCTAAACTGCATATTCTAGGACTATAAGCTTTATAATTAAAAATGTTTGCACCTTTCCTAAAAATATTAAACAGTATATTTAAAACCTTCAGCAATCAGAATCTGCAATGGGGATGAGTTAGGAGCCTTTCCAATGAGATCAAGAGTGAAACAAGGATGTCCATTACTACCTCTATTATTTAACATTGTACTCGAAACACTAGCCATTGAAATTAAAGAAGAAAAAATAAACTGAAGGCATTAAAATAGGCAATGAGGAGACCATCTTTGAAGATGATACAATGGTTTACTTAAAGAATCCTAGCAAATGAACTAAAAATCTAGCAGAATGAATCAACAACTTTAGCAAAGTTGCAGGATACAAAATAAACCCACATAAATCATTAGCATTTCTATGTATTTCCAAAACATCTAGGCAGCAGGAGTTAGAAAGAGAAATTCCATTTAAAACCACCCTAGATGACATAAAATAATGAAGAATCTATCTGCCAAGACAAACACTGGAATTATATGACCACAACTACAAAACACTTTCCACAGAATTAAAACTAGATTTAAATAATTGGAAAATTATTAATTGCTCATGGGTGGGATGAGTTAGTATAATAAAAATGACAATCCTACCCAAATTAATTAATTTATTTAGTACCATACCTATCAAACTACAAGAAACTTTTTAAAAACTGAATTAGAAAAAAACTATAATAAAGTTCATTCGGAAGAACAAAAGATGAAGAATATCAAGGGAAATAATGAGGGGGGCCTAGCAATACCAGATATTAAACTGTACTATAAATCAGTGGTCATCAAAACAATATGGTAATGGTTAAGAGACAGAAGGGAAGATCAGTGGAATAGAGTTGGGGCAAATAACCTCAGTAAGGCAGTGTATGATAAGCTCAAAGAGCCCAGGCTTAATTTCAATGCAGGCTTGAAAGAGTCAAGCACTATATACTTCTGGGTCTCAGTGGGAGGTGGTGCTAGGGTTTGGGACTTTAAGGGGTGGGTGTACGATGTGTATTGCTCTATTTTTGTATAGGCAGGGACCCAGGATCCCAAAATGAACATATGCTAAGGCTTGGAACCTTGTATTGTGGATGGAGTGTAGTTAACCAGCACTCCTCTATGTGTAGTTTTACCTCTGGTCCCTATGATCCTGTGAAAATTGATTCTCTCTACCTACCTTTCCAGTTGTTTTTCATGGAAGAGTTTTCTCTCACTGTTTTGCTTTTTAACACATATTGTTTTGAGGAACTTTCTAATGTTTGGCTTACTAGGATTCTCAGAGGTCTTTCAGTTTTTGCTCTACCCTTATTTGATTTTTGAGTTCCATTTTTTAGCTTTCCCTGCACTTCAGACCAATTCTCATTTTTCTTTGAAGTTTTTCATGGGGGTGCTTTGATCTCACTGTCTCCCATAAAATCTAAAGTTATATCTCTAATGATAAAAATATTATAGTTGGGGGCAGCTGGGTAGCTCAGTGGATTGAGAGCCAAGCCTAGAGATGGGAGGTCCTAGGTTCAAATCTGGTCTCAGACACTTCCCAGCTGTGTGACCCTGGGCAAGTCACTTGACCCCCATTGCCTAGCCCTTACCACTCTTCTGCCTTGGAACCAATATACAGTATTGATTCCAAGATGGAAGGTAAGGGTTTTTAATTAAAAAAAATATTATGGTTTAGGAGGTTAATTAAGGATCATTAGAAATCAAGGAATGAAGAAGATACAAAACAAAGACCACATGCCCATAGCTGATTAGTCCATTCAAATCCCAGTGCTTAGCTTACCATCATACTTGCTGCATCATTGCAAAGGAAGTGAAACCGCGGGAGGCATTACTGCCAGTTAAATACAAATAATGTGATCTCACCAATGTGGATACTCAAGAGAGATTATACGGAATTCTGAGAAATACCAACGCCTTCTGGGGAATGAAGTCTACTGTTCAAAATCTCCATTTATGCATTCCCCCCTGAGACCTGTGGAGTGGGACTTGTAAACATACCAGCTATGCAATTACGATAATTTCAGGATGAGGAAGAGAGAACAAAACCAATAACTGCTAGAGGCATTGACAAAAAGTCAGTTAGGGGCCAGTCCCTTTCAGCATAAGAGTATACATAGAAAACAAATGCATTCAACCCCATACAGTTCAAATCACCACATCCCAAAATTCACTCTGGATCTTCTGGTTCAGCATGTGGTCTGTGGAGGCATCTTCATGTTGTCTTCTCCAAACAGTTCCCTCTCTGGATTTGGAAAGGTAGCATGTTTCTTAACCTAAAAGTACTCTCAAAAGGAATTTACACTTTGCAATTTAAAATAATAATAATTATACATACCCCCCTGAAGAGGGTGATTGAAAATCCCAGGAGTCACTTAGGGATGCATGGCTGAGTTTATGAGGTGTATGAATTATTTGGCAAGAGAAATAAAAAATATTTTAAAAAAACAAATAAAAATATAATTTCTGGATGAAATATAGACTGTCAGAGTCTTATGCGTAAAAATTCCAAATAAAGGAAAATAAATCTATAATAGGTCCTTTAATCAGGGTCCAATTGAAATAATTTAAGCAATTAAGCATTTACCCAATCAGTAGCCTGGACTATAGGAATTTGCCACATTATGAAAGACAGAAAAGGGACTAGATTATAAGAGCCAGGTAGGAGCCAAATTTGAGATACTTGGTAGAATGTGGGAAGAGGAAGACCTGCCTTTAACACATGTTAAACAGCCCAAACCTTAAACCCCAAACAAGTTCAAGTCCTCTTCTCATGGCTCAAAATTTTCATCAATCCCATCAGTATTGGTTGGTCTCTTTGACCTTGTGCTTGATTGTGTGATAATGGATGAATGGTTTATTTATATGTTCCATCTTTTTCTTTCCTCACCCAAAATCCCAACATAACAGTTGGCACTATGCAATTTAGTTTTGTGCTTCTTTGGCACTGTGCAATGGCTCATTTTTATTCTCTTGTCCTGGAATCAGACAGAATCATTAAGCAAAGTCCCATAATTTTTTAAACAATCAATGGCATCATTTTTATAGTCTAAATCTTTTTGGGTATGCATTAACATTATGGCAAATATATTTTAAACTTATATTACTGCAAAATCAAAAAAAAAAGTTAAAGAAAATCTTAATACTGGTTACAAAAAGGAGAGAAAAACTGAAATAGTATATTTTATGTGCAAGAAAAATGTAATAATAAAAGTTTTGAAAATAAATATAGCTGACACTGTGTCAGCTAAGGAAAGGTAGAATACTAAGGTTTCTTACCAAAAATGAGATCCATTTCCTTTTCAAACCTGACCATGATCTACTGTGAGTACAAGCAAATAATTTTCACAAAGTAACAGATAGAAAACAGTTTTTTATAAAGAATAACATGTAATGCACATTCAAAAGTATCAGAATCTCCAAAGTTATAAGAGCACATTTAATGACAATAGCAAACAAATCCACTATCATATTTTATCTGAACCTGCTGTATGACATTTAAAGGAAAAAAAAACCTTAGAAGCTAATGATACTTGTCACAAGTTTCCAGGTGTAGCAATGTTTCAACCGTGGCTGAGATATTTTTTTTTAATCTGTTACTGCTATCATTACAAAAATGTGGCAGAGGAGTCTAGAAAAGACCAAATCTCTGTACTGTTGATGTTGGGTCTAAAAAGGTCACCAAGAATCTAGAGATTATTATGGAGGAAGGGTACAGTAAGCTGAGGAGTTATAAATGAGAGGTGCTCCTTTTTGGGGATCCATCCAGGGGTACCATGCCCTGGGATCAACTTCCCAGCTCCTTTGCTATGAGACTGTAATGTCCCATCCATTCACATTTTTATAAATGTGGGAGGTGGAGATTATAATTGTAATTCACTTCAGCTACTAAAATGGACCTTACCTCTTGTTAGAGGTAGGCAAAATGGTCAGTTGTTGAAAAAAAAATCTAAAAATCATGTCTAAAGACCCCTGAAAATCAATTTGAGATATTTAACTCATTACATTTTCCAAAGATTGTTATTCAATTTTAACCAGTTTTTGATGAAGTCCATTCATCCTCTATGTGACAATTTACAAAGATAAATTGGGATAAAAGCTGTTTGTTTTATAATATGGGCTTAGTCAATAATATTTGTTCTGTATAGTTATAGGGGAAAAGCAACAGAATATAACAGTACTTAAAACCCAGTATATTAAAATAATTCAGTATAACAGAATAGTATTAATTTTATTTGATTATTAATTAATTTTATTTTATTATTAAATTATTAAATTTATAACAATAAATGTTATCATTATATGATTATTACATTATTAATATATAATATTAATTGTTTACTATATATAAATAATTATATAATTAATTAAAATAAAAGTGATGAATTGTAATTATATAATAATTAATAATAACAATTAATAACATTAATATATGAATTTAAAACCACAAAATTAAATCTTAAACAAAACAATCAGCAAAATACAAAAAATACAGACTTTCATAAAACATTGGAGTCTGAAAAGTATTAAAAATATAACCTCCAGTCTCTCTAAAGTTCCTTTTTCTATCCATTCAGATCCCTATAATTATCGCTTTTGGGTCTGCCATAGCAAGAGAGAACTCCTTGCTGAGCATAGTGTGAAGAAATCCCAAATTGAATGAATCTTATAGACTGAGCAGGCCAGAATGGCAAAGGATTGATTCTCCCCTGGATCTCAGGTAAGATAAGTAAAAGTATCAGTGCACTCATGAATGGTAGAAGCTGTTTGAAATAGGCAAGGCACTGCTCGTTCATAGAATATACCATGCTTGTAATCAACTTCCTGTTTGGTAGAGTCTCTTCCTTCTCCTCATCCCCCCCCCCACAATCCCTCAGATACCCTGCCAGGTAGACACTAATTGTTGCCTAAGGAAAGAACACCCCAGTTTTTTTACCATTTTCTCTGACTCCTAGCTTCTTGGTGGCATCAATGAGCAACAGTTGTAGGGGACTGAGTCTGGTTGGAGGCTGGTTTTAGGAGCAGAGCTGGAGATTAGGAGGAGAATTTCTGGAGGCTGGGGGCTGAGGCCAGGGCCGGATAAGTGATCTGGTTCAGGTCTGAAGGAAGCAGTGTCAGCAACACCAGAGTCAGTAGCAAGAAATTGAGGAACTCAAGCAGATGGGCAAGAGTCCTCAAACTGAAAACAGCCAGGCCTGTAGGGAGGGCAAGTAACTGGGCAAAAAGTATGAAAAGAAAAAAAAGACAGGAGTTCCAAGGAGAGTTCAAATTCTCTTACAGTTTGTGAGGGAGAGTGAGCGGGGAGGGCAAAAAAAGCTTGGCAGGAGAAACGTGGCTTAAAAAAATTTTATAGGCAATCTTAAAAAATTTGAATTTTTCTCTCATCCCTATTGGTCACTAACTGTTAAATCTAAAATTATATCTCTAATAATAAAAAAAATATTATATTTTAGGAGGTTTATTAAAGTTCATTCGAAATCATGGAATAAAGGGGATTCAAGATGGCAGCCAGAGGCAGGAGAAGTTCAGACCTCTGAAAACCCTTCCTTACTGATCACAAACTGAATGCTTGTAGGGGACTGAAAATCAAACCTAACAACAGGACAGAGCCAAGGAACCCTCCTGCTAGACTCAATCCAAAAGGTATGCCCTCCCAAAAGCCAGAATCTGAGAACACTCAGTTTTAAGGGGAAGGCAAAAGGAAGGTCCCAGGAACCCTCCCCCCCACCAAGAGCACTAAGTCTCCAGAGGCAGTGGGAACCTCTGGGTAGTCAAAGGTGCTCATCTGGAGGGTGTACCTTGAGGGCAGAGCTGTGCCAGGCTCAGAGTGTTGAACACAGGTGGTGGGGAAGGAGCTGGAGAGGGAGCAAAGACCAGGCAGCCTGGTCACAGTGGCTGAGACCCTACATATTGCTCCAGGCTTCTATGAGGTATTGGCTTCAGAGCACGTCCAGCTCAACCAAGCTGAACTTAATCCCATCAAAAGTCTTCAGAGGTCAGGGAAGCCTAAACTCCAACACCCCTTCCTCACAGACCGCTGAACTTTAATTTAATCCAATCAAAAGCCCCCAGAGGACAGGGAAGCTCAAACTCCAACACCCCTCCCCCACAGACTGCCAGGAGAGATCTCTGTCAAAGCTCCAAGAGGGGAGATGGACAGAAAGCCCTAAAACCAAGAAACTGAGAGGAGCAAGAGCACAGACAAATACTGGGAGAAAAAAAGGGGTAATATGAGCAAACAACAGAAAAAGAAGAAATAAATTACAATAGACAGCTTTTATACAGGCAATGAGCAAAGAGAAAACAGAACGGGGGGGGGGGTATCAGCAAATAATAAATTAGAAATCCCAGCGGATTGGATACAGGCTTTGGATCCAAGAACCATACAGGTAAAAACAGAGAAAGAAAACTATACACCAATCTCCCTAATGAATATAGATGCAAAAATCTTAAATAGGATATTAGCAAAAAGACTCCAGCAAGTCATCATAAAGGTTATTCACTATGACCAGGTAGAATTCATACCAGGAATGCAAGGATGGTTCAATATTAGGAAAATCACCAACATAATTGACCATATTAGCAAGCAGACCGACCAAAATCACATAATTATCTCAATAGATGCAGAAAAAACTTTTGATAAAATACAACACCTATTCTTATTGAAAACACTAGAAAGTATAGGAATATAAGGGCCTTTCCTAAAAATAAAAGAGTATATATCTAAAACCATCAGCAAACATCATTTGCAATGGGTATAAACTAGAAGCATTCCCAATAAGATCAGGAGTGAAACAAGGATGCCCATTATCAACTCTAGTATTTAACATTGTACTAGAAATATTAGCAGTAGCAATTAGAGAAGAAAAAGAAATTGAAGGTATTAACATTGACAATGAGGAGACCAAGCTATCACTCTTTGCTGATGATATGATGGTCTACATAAGGAATCCTAGAGACTCAACTTTAGCAGTTAAAATTAGTTTCTCTGCTAAAAGTATATAAAATATATTTTATGAGGTTTATTAAAGATTAAGAACTAAAGAAAATACAAAATAAGATATCCCATGCCTAGGAGGGCTGAAAGCCCATTCAATTTCACTTACTCTAAATCTTGTGAGATGCGTGTGCTTGGAAGCAGAAGCAGGGAGAAAGAGAGCCCATACAGCAGGTTAAATACCCCTTTTGCTCTCATCCCAGGTGAGGACCTCCAGTGGGATTATAGGGAGCTCTGGGAGCTACCAAGGACTTCTGGGAAATGAAGGCTGGGGTTCAGATCCCCATTTTTACATTTCACCATTTGATCCTTATTCTGAAAGATTTCCCCCAAAAGGATCATGAAAGCATAATCAACTTAAATATTACAATAATTTAAGGATAAGAGGAATATGACTATGAAGTCCAAAGTCTGAGGCTCAAAGTTTGTGGTACATGGGATATGGGACGCCAGGTGTTATGGGAAGTGCAGTTACGGCCTGGTGTCGGCATTCACACGCACAGAGGCAAGACGTTGATATCGTTTGTCTTCAAAGGTGGTGGCGGCATGACTGATGTAAATATGCCAGCTGCTTCTGACAGAGACAGCAAGTTCTAGTTGATTTGGTGTAATGCCAGCCCACTTCAAGTTTGACTTTAGCTGATCCTTGTATCTTTTCTTTTGTTGACTAGCTTCATGAGTTCAGCTGACAGTTCACCATAGAATACCTGTCTTGGTATTCACTGTGGGTCCATGCAGATGACGTGTCCAGATCATCGTAGCTGGGTTTTGAGGACCATGGCTTCAATACTGGTGGAGTTGGCTCTGTCGAGGACTTCCTGGTTAGTGATTTGGTCCTGCCATCAGATCCTCATGATTGATGGAGAGATCATTGGTGGAATTGCTCCAACTGTTTCATGTGCATCTGGTACAGTGTCCATGTCTCACAACCGTACAGGAGCGAACTGAGGACCACTGCGTTATATACTTTGAGTTTCATTGCAGGGCTTATACCACTCTTTTGGAGGTGTAAGAATTAAAATAGTTGATGTGCTATAAACTATGGCAGTTAAAAGAGTTGAGGTTGTAAACTGTAGTGATTAAAATAGTGGAAGACTTAAATTGTGATAGATATAAGAGAGGGTGAGTAAATTTGACCACTGAAAATATGTTTCACTACACTGTCTTGGTTTTTAAATCAAATATAAGTAGGTCACCAGGGAAGATATTCCCAAATTATGAATATGCCCAAGTCAACTGGGTTTTATAGGGAATTTAATTAATAATACAATGAGGAATTCAAGAAAGAGAGAGAGAGAGGGAAAAAGGTATAAATATGAAGGGCCTTAAGCCAACATGGCCTAGACCTGAGTCTCAAGAGAGAGAGATAATCAGTCAGTTTTTTTATCACTCACCACAAGATTTGTCTTAAGTAAGGATGTCTGGGGAACAGAGTCTCCCCAGAGGGAGTTCCAGCCAGAGTCAGCCTCCCAAGGGACTTCTGCTCAAGAGATCTTCAAAGGGCCTCCTCCAAAAGGATCTATCTCCAAGCATCTATTTCCAAGGAATCTCCAAGCCTCTCTTGCTCAAGAGATTCCTTTTCTTATATAGCGGGTTTTTTCCTATGTCACATCCCCTAAGTTCTTCCATCCACCAATCACCATAGATGTTTTCTAAAAGACAGCCCATCTAAATTCCTGCTAAGTCGACTAATCTCCTCAGTAAGTCTGAACCAGAGAAAATGCTGCTGTGTCGACTAATCCCCTCAGTAAGTCTGAACCAGAGAAAACACAGCTGAGTCGACTAATCTCATTAAGAGAAAACTTGCCCGACCCTTGCAGGTACCTAGCATCCCATTGTATCAATTTTAAAAAAGAGGCATGGCTCAAAGAACTCCTTGCCTTATTATAAGCATGGGTCCAAGTACTTTCATTGTTTTGCAAGGAGTTTTCTCCCCTAAAGCAGTCTTAAGTATGGGTGGAGTAGAGGTCCTCCCATTTCTGATCCTGGTGAGTTCTCACATCAAAATGGGGAATGTTTCCTGTAGGGAATTTGTTCCAATGGAGTATTCCTCAATGTGGAAATTTTTAACATTCACAAGTCTGAGAATTTTCAAGATTTACAGAGGACTTTGGAGTGCAGCCTCCCAAATGCCTGGCTGGCCTTTTGGATCTAAGCATTGATCTCGTGGTATAGGGACCCGTTGTTGGCAATGCTGCTGCCCAGGTACTTGAAAGTGCTGATGTTGGAAAGTTGTGTGCCATCGATTGTAATGCACAGCTGGTTAGTTGGCCTCCCTAGTAGGGTTGGAACAGCACCTCTGTTTTGTTGAGGCTGATGGTGAGGACAAACAATCTTGTTGTGGTAGAGAACCTGTACACAATTGTTTGAAGATGATTTTCTGGGTGGGCCATGAGAGCACAGTCATCTGCGAAGAGAGCTTCCAGGATGAGTCTCTCTGTTGTCTTTGTTTTTGCAGTCAGGCGGCAAAGGTCAAATAGTGAGCCATCCAGTCAGTATTTGATGTAGACTCCCAGGTCTAGATCCATCATAGCATGTTGTAATACTTGGGTGAAGTTTAGGTTGAATAGCACTGGAGCAAGGAGGCAGCCTTGTTACACACCATTGGAGATGTTGAAGTGAACGGAAGTCTCTCCACCAGATAGGACTTCCCCTGTCATTTTGACATGAAAGAGCTGGATCAGTTTGATGAATTTTGCTGGGCAACAGAGCTTGCTGAGGATCACCCACAATGCATCACTGTTACCTGTGTCAAACACCTTAGTTAGGTCTATGAAGACAATGTAGAGACTCAGGTTGTGCTCAAGGCATTTTTCCTGCATTTGCCTCACTGTGAAGACCATGTCGATGGTGCTGTGATCTGGTTGGAAACCACATTGTGATTCAGGAAGGTTCTGCTCTGAAACAAGGATTCTGTTGAGTATAACACCGGTGAGGATCTTTCCAGCAGTGGAAAGTACTGAGAGGCCTCTGTAATTGTCACAGGCTGCTCGTGTGCCTTTGTTCTTGTATAGGGCTACGATGGAGGCATCTCTGAGTTCTGGGGGCATATCTTCCTCTTTCCATATGCTGGTCAGCACTATATGGAATGTCTGAAGTGCCTTTCCATTTAAGGCCTTGTACACCTCGGTTGGGATCCCGTCTTTACCAGGTGCCTTGCCTGCACTCATTTGTTTAATGGCTTTTTGGACTTCCTCTATTGAAGGAGGGACATCAAGTTTTTCAATGGTGCGCTTTTGGGGGATCTGGTCAACGGCACTTTGATCGACTGAAGAGGTTCGGTTGAGAAGCTGACTGAAGTGTTCTTTCCACCTGTTGCTGATTCCTTTTTTATCTTTTATGAGACTGTCACCGTTGGAGGATAGTAAGGGGGAGGTGGTGGGTTTTAATGGCCCATAGACAGTCTTAAATACATATACATGGTTTTATTTGTATATTCTTGTATATATATATATGTATATATACATATATACAAGTATTCTTGTATATATATAGATATATACAAGAAAAATATTATATCCATTATAGCATCTACTCTTTATTAGAGAGTTTAATCTCTCCCTTCTAAGTCCTATAATAATTAAATGTGTATTTTCTTACACTGAGAGCTTTTATTAGTTTTTCTTCTTAATCACTTAAGTAATCCCATAGCTTTGGTTTGTTTTTCTTACATTAATTAGATCCTAATCTGTCCTATGTATATCTCATTCCTTTCCATGTTACCATAGTAAAATTCAAGTTCCTTGTCCTAATCTTTCTCCTTACCCAATTCTATTAATGTTCTGTCATACATATTAATAGTATTTTTTCCTGCAGTAATACAAGTTAATATATATGCTCTTGCTATAATATCAATATATGCCTAAAAGCTTTAAACTATGGGAACCTGCCATTTATTGATAAAATATTATAGGACTGGGATTAATGTTTGTGTCTGATTCCAGGAAAAGGGATAAAAACAAGGAGCACAGACTAAACCTGAATAGTGCCAATAGAGCACACAAGAAATATTAAAGTGAGACTCAAGGTTGCGACGCCTAACTTATGTTTAAGTTGTAGGACTTCCTTATATCTACACTCTTTTCGAAGTACTCAAACAAGTACAAAGCTTGACTATCATGCTGGTTCCCTATATCCCTGAGGGAAAAAAATCAGGAAAGGGAATGATATTTCCCCATCAAAATAGAATTCTAATTCTTTTCTTCTTATATTATGGCAACTTCCTGTAGTCTTGGCTACAAATGGCTAAGTGAAATATTACTGCATTCTGTCCTATATACTTGTGGGATAAAAATTACTTTAAACTGGACCTATACAAGTCCTATTTTGAATTTTTCTTACGTTTTTGATTATTTTTCTATTCTTTTGATAATTGACATATACACCCCATAACTGAACAATGCATTCTGAGCTAAACTTGATATATTTTAATACTTCCTTCAGGGGGGATTGTATTTTAATTTAAAATCTAAGAATTTTTGAGTTTTTTTTGTTTAAGATTGTATTTTTATAAAAATCCAAGAATTTTGATTTTTTGTTTAAGATTGTACTTTTATAAACATTCAAGATTTTGATTCTGTTTGAGAAAAGATCTTCCAGAAAGAAGCTTGAAACTTTTGTATCCAGAGAATGAACTGTTGCAGAAAGATGTCGAAAAGCTACACTTCATCAAGAAAATCAATAATGAACTTTGGATATGATTGATTGGACTGAACTTTTGATCAAACATTTATTGTAATTGTACACATTTATTCCAAAAGGGACTGCCCCTAAGTTGGCTTTCTGTCAATGCGCCTAGCAAAACATTGGTTTTGCTTTCTTTTCTTTTCTATTTCTCTCACTATTCTAACTTCTCTTAGACAATTGAATATTGTGTATATCTATAGTTAGAAGTGCATTTAGAACTACAAAATGATTATGTTAAATGATGAATGGGGAGACTAGTCTCCCAATGATCATCAGGGGGGGGGTTGTAAACATTAAAATTTCTTAGACTTATGAATGTTGGAAATTTCCCCATTGGGAAATCTCATACTGGAAAAAATTTCCTACTGATAGTAAGAACTCTATTGGAATGTGAAAACCCTTGGCATGGGAGGGTCCTTCTCCTCCCTACTTAAGACTACTTTAGGACAGAAACCTTTTGCTAAACAATGGAAAGGGCTTTGACCTATGCTTAAGCATAGAACAGGAAGTTCTTTGAGTCATGATTGATTTTAGAATTGATACAATAGAGATACTTGGAATGACAGAACCAGGTCTTGGAAACTACAATCTCCACCCTACTCAGTGTAACAGAAAGGGCTGCAGCAAATATCAAGATTTAATTATTTGAGAATATGACCTTTAACAGACATGTGCAATGGGGGCAGACCTCTGGGTGGTCCTGGGTTAAGCTAGAGCCACCATTGGCACAGGGGAGACATGGACAGTGATTGGTAGATGTGAGAACTGAGGGGAGGGGATGTAGATGGTTTCCTTAAAGATAGCTGGGTCTGAGGAGAGAAGAGAGAAGGTTTTGCTCTGAGCAAGGTGGCTCTGAAGGAGGACTGAGGAGGTTGCTCTGTGGGAGGACCAGGAGAGAAGGCTGGCTATGAAGGAGGAGAATTACCTGGAAACATTTCTTGAAAGGAGGCTCTCTTGAAGGTGGTGCCTGAGGTTGGCATGAGAAGCCTTACCTAGAGAGATCTTGGGTGAGTGATAAAACCAACTGACTGATTTATTCATTCTTATTCCTTTCTTACTTTCTCTCTTTTTTATTGATTAATCAGTGTATTATAAATTAAATTTCTCTAGAAAACCCAGTTGGCTTGGGCATATTCATAAATTGGGAATATATTCCCTGGTGACCATCTTATATTTATATAAAACCAAGACACAGTAGAAAACATATTTTAGCCGTCATAACTGATATATATATATATATATATATATATATATATATATATATATATATATATTTCCCTTGCTCCAAAATACTTTAATTATCACAGTTGGAAGCCTGGGTCCAGTGGCACGAAAAATTGTTACATCTGGAGACTTCCTCAGCTGCATTGGATGGCCATGTTGTCTTTTTTGCTCCAACATGCCCTTAGCACTCCACAGTGCTTTGCTGAGTCACCATCTCAGCCGTTGAACCTTCTCATTGGTTTCTTCTGCCTGTTCCGCTGATGCAGTCTTCACATGCTGGGTGAGCAAAGCCTTAGTTCATCAGGGGTCTATGACCCGATGGCTACCCTCACAAGGTTTAGCCTGCCTGTCGAAGCCGTTGTTGAGGGTGTGGCTGCTGCCGCATGTTAGCAGCTACTGAGAGCCACAAGTTAGAGCTAGGTGTCAGAGGCTGGAGAGCTGCCCTAGGAGGGCACAACAAGCCCTCCATACCAGAGATACTACCCCTCCCTGAGCACCCCATACACCAAGTTCTCTATAGTCATGCAAAAAAGCTCCAAATCACTATTAATTAGATAAATGAAAATTGAAATAACTCTGAGATATCACTCCATGCCTATCAGATTGGCTATTATGACAGAAAAGGAAAATGGCAAAAGTTGGAGGGGATGTGGGAAAACTGGCACCCAAATGCACTGCTAGGTGAGTGGTAAACTGATGCAAACATTATGGAGAGCATCTTGGGCCTATGCCAAAAAGGCTATAAAAGAAAGCATACCTTTTGACCCAGCAATACTGTTACTGGGTTTGTATCCCAAAGAGACAAAAAAAGGGTCAGGGGGAGACAATATATATACAAACATATTTAAAGGAATTCTACTTTGGGGGGCAAAGAATTGGAAAGTGAAGGGATACTCATCAATTGAAGAATGACTGAGTAAGTTATAGTATATGATTATAATGGAATGATATTGAGCTATTATAAATGATGAGCAGGAGGAGCTCTGAAGAACCAGGGAAGACTAGCACGAGCTAAAGCAGAATGAAATAAGCAGAACCAGCAGAATATAGTACACCGTGATGGGAATAATATATATTGAATAATTGTGAATAACTTAGTTATTCTCATCAATAAAAGGATAAAAATATCCCAAAGGCCTTATGAGAAAAAATGTCATTAGCTTCCAAAGAAAGAACTGATTGACCTTTTCTTAAACTTTCTTAATTTTTTTTGTTCATTCCCTTCTACATAAGGATTATGGTGAAAAAATATTTTACATTATTGCACATGTAATATCTATATCAGATTGCTCACCAATTCAGTGGGGTAGGGGATGGATGTGAGGAACTGAGACAGAGAATTTAAAACTCAAAATCTTTATTAAAATGTTAGAAATTGGTTTTACATCTAATAGGAGAAAATAAATGAAATTTAAAAATAAACAAATATATTTAAAATTTTTAAATAAAGTCTATTTTAAAATGCTTTCTCCCACTCAAGATGGCTATAATTTTCTAATTAGCAACAAGATCTGCTCTGGTAACCAAGAATTGGTTCCAAAATACTATTTTTAAGAGATTCAATTATTTAAAAATTGAAGGATAACAAAGACAAGGTTTTATTCCTTTATCTATTTTTTTTACAGAAAGAGCTCCAGTAGAAAACCCCCATATTTGAAATTTTTCATAAGACTTAGACTTCTGGCTTTTGAGATTATCTCTTATTCATTTTTATGAGTCTAGTCAAAAAAGTAATTTTGTTTTGTCTCTTTCATTATATTGTGACTTCCTTAAGATAATTTTAAGAGTTTGTTTTTGGCATTTTTCTGTTTCTCCAGTTCTTAGTACAATACTTTTAATATAGTAGGCATTTAATAAACTATTTTGGTGTATCTAATGAACAAGAATGCATTTTAGAATATTGATACCTTTTGTCCCTAAAAATCATAAAACAACACTGTCTAGACCTATTAGAAACAGAGTACATTGAGAAAGAATTTATTGTTTTGCTCTTGAAACCCTCTGTCTGTCTCTATATCTCTCTCTGTGTCTGTCTTTTTCTCTGTCTCTCTCCCTCATTTTTCTCTCTTTCTCCCTTTTTTCATCCTCTTATTTAATGTAGCATTGTTTTAAAATTCATATGGTAACAGAGACAGAAAGAATAAAATGTCTATTTAAAATGTGAGTAGATTTAGGGAGGGAATATTGGCAAACAAACATTTAAATTGATGGATGCTGGTTGTAAATGAGACAGTAAAAGAAAAGAAATATAGTATAAGGACCAAGATCAACACCTGGAATCAATGGAAAGAGTAGGCATAGAAGAATAGGAGCTGGCTATTTCAGTAAATATTTTCTAGTATTGATCAATTCTTACTATATTTTGGTATTTTCTTATTTTATAAAAAGAGGAGAGGATAAAGTGAAAAAAATGAAAGGCAACTTCCTTAAAAAGAAAACAGTCACATCATTAAAATGAAAAAGTTAAAGGGAAATTTTCCACAACTATGGAAAGGAAAAAAATTATTGATGAGAAAACAGATTTATAAAGGAAAGATCTTTTGGTATAATAGATTTTTTATTGTGTGGTAACTCAAAAGCAAGATAGCAAAATTGCCCCATTTTAAAAATGTGGAAACTAAAGATCAGGTAAAATATGTGACTTGCCCAAAGTCACTGGAGTAGGAAATATTAAAGGCAGGATTTGAAACCAAGTTCTCTGATATCAGGGTCATTTGTTTTTTCAATGTAACAGAAAAAGGAAAATATAAATAATACAGATTTTTTTAAAAAACAAAGGAAAATGGAAATATTTAAAAACATGTACCAGATGTTATCCAAAATATATTACTTATTGATATGAATATATACCTATAAAAGTTATTCTACAATATAGTTAAACTAATACATTTATTTACCTTGGGGATAAATTGTATGAATTGATATTTTGCAGAAGATATGAATGCTATCAACAAACATAAGAAAGAAAGCTCCAAATCATCACCACCACTACTAATAGTGTAAATTGCTTTTAATTTGAATTTATCTGACACATTATAAATTGGGAAAACTAAATTTTAGTTAGACAAGCTATGGGAAAAATAGACATGTTAAAGTACTATGAATTAATCCATTATGGATTGCTTTTTGGAACTATGTATTGAGTATAACTAAAAATTCATTCAATTTTGACTGTTCTTTGGTATAACTATTAGTTATATACTCTCTAGTAAACAAAGAAAGAGGAAAAAGAAATATATGCATGCTTGTGTGTTTGTGAGTATATATGTATATATTTCCTTTAATTTCTAGAGATTATGCCTAATAGTTATATTGAAAGGAAAATACAGTTAAATAAATTTCAGTTTTACTAAAATATGAAATACAACATTTTCAATATTTGTTATAGCAATGAATTTACTCATAGTTTAGGAAATGACTAAATAAACTAAGTCTAAGAATATATGAAATATGATGTGAAATAACAAAAAGGATAGTTTTTTTAGATAAAAAATTGAAGTATAGCACATATTTCACCAAGAAATCATAAATCTAATAGCTACTGAGTTCCCATATATTAAATCACTTAGCTGATAAAGTAATCATTTAATATAGACAAGTAGTATACAAATATAGGCAGAAATAATAAAAGTCCCTGCTTTCAAGGAGCTTACATTCTAACAAAGGAAGATAGCACATGTAAGGAACCTGGAAAGCAGAACATTGAGGAAAGAAGAATGAGGAGTTGAGTCTGGAGGGGAATGAAGACTTAGGTGTTCTGGCTGTTTTGTTTAAAAAGGGAAGTTCTGGGAGCAATTAGTGAAAAACCAGGGGTCAGAATGTATTTCTAGTGTGAAAATCCTAGGGATAGAAGTGAACTTCCAGGGTGAGGAGATTTCTATTGCATGGTAGAGAAAGTTGAGAAATTCAAGAGTGCAGTCTAGAGAGGAAACTAATAATAGAACAAACTTCTCATGATTCCACTGAACCATTTTTACGCATAGGCTTAGCAAAATGTTATAATATTATGCAAGACAATTATTATTCAATATTCTATGCACAAGTAATTACCTTTTAAGGTTTTTTGAATAACACTAAACTATCTTTTTTTTTTCCACAATATTCTATACTCTTGTTAAAAGAACGCATGTGAGAACTGTTCAGCCTAGAAGTTTTGGATAATCAGTTGATGTAGGTACAAGTGAGATGAAGAACTTCAGGTCTCTGCCAACCTGCTGTTTAGTTTGACTGAAAGTTATAATTGAATAGGTTTGTATTACCTCCCTGCCACTTTGAGTGTCTACATAGACTAACTCTTCTTCTAACTAAGTTCACCACTTAATTCCAGATGGATCCACATTCTTTAGCATCAGGAACCATGTCTTCTCTTTTTCTAATCCCCATAAGAGATTTTTCCTCTCTAGAAACCCTTTAGGAAATGCTTTTGGACCATAAAGTCCTTGAAGGCAAGACATTTTTACCTTATATTATCAAACTATAGCTTAGTACTTTTGCAAATAGTAGGTGCTTAATATATATGTATATATTCAACAAACACAATTGAGTATATGTCCTATTATATTTGTCAAAAACCTTGCTTCAATATATACTTTCAAGGATATGAATTTACAATTAGAGATTTTACAAAACCCAGGAAGTCCTCTGATAAATGTAATTTATGCTCTGTATATATTATTTCAGCCTAGATAAAAATCAAAGACAATGTGTCTGAAGGTTAATACATTGACTTAGATATTGTAATATGTTGAAGTTTACTTACCTTTCCTTACCATTACTTACCTTACTTCCCCTGTTAGATGGTTCAGTGTATAGTTGGTTCTGGAGTCAGGAAGACCTTAGTTCAAATCCATTCTGTCACCTATTATATTAGCTCTGTGAACCTCAACAAGTCACCCCGTTGGCCTTAATCTACCAGAGGAGGAAATGGCAAACTACTCCAGTATCTTTGCTAAGAAAATCCTATTCACAGTAAGATCCATGAAGTCAAAAAGATTTGAACATGACAACAATAAATAGACCTATTACAGTTTTCTAATGGCTTTTTTAAAATCTCTAAAATGTCTAGAAGAAACATAATCTATGAATGTCTGTTCCTCTAGAGGCACTCAAAAATATTTCTTATTTCAAGCTCTTCATGAGCTAATGGGTTGTCTGGCTATTTTTAAAAATCTTGTTCCAAACTGGCACCTTTATACTAATGTTTATCCCATCCTCTTAGCCCTTTCAACTTGCCCTCATGCATTTTCATCAAGCTGAATATGAATATAGGCCTCTTCTTTCATAATATATGACTTCTGTCCCTTTTAACTTTAGTATGTGGGTTGATTTTTCAATGGCAAGAAGACCCAGAAAAACAACAATAAACCAATTATTCTCCACTTTCTAGTTCTTGCAGTATTCATGCAGATTTTTCTGGTCACATGCTGAGAAAGCCCAATAATTACAAAGATATTTATGATAGTGCTACTGCTATTTCAAGGAACTGCTCTATGGTTCACACTAAAAATAAAAGGGCAATGCACTTTACATGCTGGTAACTGGTTCCACTTGATAGATGTATTTGCTTTTTCATAGACTCCCATTTTTTCCTCAACATCTGTTCCTTAGGTACCACTGAAAATACATTATTATGCTAAGAATTCCTTTGAAAATTAGGTTATTTTTCCTTTTTCACAGATTTTCTGTTTGGAATTATTCACTACTAAGCAAACAAATGCCTGGAATTGGGGAAGTTCAAGTTCTCCCCTTTTTTGATTCATATGAAATGACCAAGGGAGCAGCCAGTTTTGAACTACACAGCAACTGTATAATTAAAGTGTGAAATACTGGGAATGGGAGGAGAGGAAGATAAAGAAGAGAAACAGAGGCAGAAAAAGGAAGAGAAATATAACAACTACCAGTGCTTGTAATTAAGTGTAAAATGTTGGTTTGGGGATAGGGAGAGACAGACAGACAAACAGAGACTGAGACAGAGATATGGAAAGACAGAGGGATACAGAAAGAAAAACAGAGAGACAGACAAAGAAATTCAAGGATTTAGATAAAAAATAGATTTCAGACTTCTGGTCAAGATGGCAGCTTAGAGAAAGCTAAAGTTCAGATCTCCGGAAACCCTTCCCTACTGAACACAAACTATATGCTCCTAGGCACCAAAATTAAAAACAAATAACAGCATAGACCCTGGGAATCCTCCTCCTGGACCTGGACCTGGATCAAAAGGTACACCCCCACCCAAAAGCCAGAACACAAGATCACTCAGACCTAAGGGGTAGGCAGAAGGAAGGTCCCAGGACCCATCCCCCCAACCTAGAGCTCTGAGTCCAAGGCATCAGAGGTAACCCCAGAGCCTCAGAGCCAGCTATCCTGAAGGCCACTTCCTGAAAACAACCTGAGCCAGTCGAGGGGGCACCCAGACAGCAGGGAAACAGAGAGAGACAGGGGGAGCCTGTAGCCCCCTGATCAGATCCTTCCATCTGAGTCTCACTGAAGGTCCCTGCCTCAGGGCATACTCAGTCTGAAGATAATCCTATCCTCTGAAACAACTTTAACTCTCAGGGCTGGCAAAACGGCCTCAGGAGCCAGCTATTCAGAAGGCCACATTCTGAAAACAACCTGACCCAGTCGAGGGGGCACCCAGACAGCAGGGAAACAGAGAGAGAGGGGGGAGCCTGCAGTCCTCTGGCTGGATCCTTCCATCCGAGTCTCAAGGTCCCTGCCTCAAAGCATACTCAGTTCAACCCAAAGAAAGTTAAACTTATCAGGAGCCCTCAGAGCTCTGGGAAGCCGTGCCCCCCCCCCTCAGAGTGCTGGCTTTCCTGACCAGCTAAGGCACAGAAACAAACACCCCAAGGAAAGGGCCAAGCCAGGCTCAGAGCATGGAAGTAAGGCAACAGAGAAGCATCGGGAGGGAACTGAGGAGGGCAGTAACATGGAAACAACAACAATTCCTGGTTTCCATGGGAAGACAGAACAACAACTGCATAGAACGGACAATCTGCCTAGGGCTAAAGCCTCGGAACACCAGACAGAGATAAGAAAAGCTAGTCCTCCCCACTCAGATAGAGATGGCAAACTCCTCAGAAGCACAAAAGCCCCAAAATTCCAAGAAAAACAAGAAGAAAGGGGTGACTTTGGACACATTTTATGGAGCAAAAATACAAAATACATAAGAGACAGAAGAGGAAACACAAGCAAATGCTCCGAAACCTTCCAAAGGAAATGGAAACTCTCCACAAACCCATGAAGAATTTGAATCAGAAATGATCAAAAAGATGGAAGCCTTCTGGGAGGAAAAGTGGGAAATAATGCAAAAGCAATTCATGCATCTACAAAACCAGTTTGACCAAACTGAAAAGGAAAACCAGGCTTTAGAAGTCAGAATTAGGCAACTCGAGGACAACAAGCAGGTAACAGAGCAATAATCAATAAAGCAAAGCCATAAGATCAAGAAATTAGAAGAGAACATAAAATATCTCACTGACAAGGTGACAGACTTGGAAAATAGAGGAAGAAGAGATAATTTAAGAATAATTGGACTTCCAGAAAATCCAGAAATAAACAGGAAACTTGACATCATAATACAAGATATAATCAATGAAAATAGCCCAGAGATTCTAGAACAAGGGGGCAATACAGCCACTGACAGAGCACACAGAACACCCTCTACACTAAATCCCCAAAAGACAACTCCCAGGAATGTAATTGCCAAATTCCAAAGCTTTCAAACAAAAGAAAAAATCCTACATGAAGCCAGAAAAAGACAATTTAGATATAAAGGAATGCCAAACAGGGTCACACAAGACCTTGCAAGTTCCACTCTGAATGACCTTAAGGCATGGAACATGATTTTCAGAAAGGCAAGAGCACTGGGTCTTCAACCAAGAATCAGCTATCCAGCAAAACTGACTATATACTTCGAAGGGAAAGTATGGGCATTCAACAAAAGAGATTTCCAAGTTTTTGCAAAGAAAAGACCAGAGCTCTGTGGAAAGTTCAATATCGAAAAACAAAGAGCATTGAATACCTGAAAAGGTAAATATGAAGGAAAGGGAAAAGGAGAAAAATGTTATCTTTTTCTTTCACTCAAACTCTCTTCTATTCTATAAGGACTACATTTATATCAATCTATGTATATTAACATGTGGGGAAAATTTAATATGTAAATTGGGGTAAAAGAAAGACCAAATAGAATAATCTTTCTCACACGAAGATCCACACAGGAAGGGGAGGGGAAGAAAACTCCTATAAGAAGGAGAGGAAGAGATTTTACTTAAACCTTAATCTCAGGAAAATCAACTCTGAGAGGGAAGAACATCCAGATCCATTGGGATTGTGAATTCTATCTTACCCAACAAGGGAAAAGAGAAGGGAAAACCAAGGGGGAGGGGGGAGGGAACACAAAAAAGGGAGGGAAGAAGAGGGGGGAGGGGGAGGGAACAAAAAGGGAGGGACTAGGAAGGGAAACATATCAAGGGAGGGGAAAAGGGGGACTGATTCAAAGTAAATCACTGGACTAAAAGGTAGAGCTGAAGAAGAAAGGTTAAAATTAGGGAAAGATATCAAAATGCCAGGGAGTCCACCAGTCATAGTCATAACTTTGAACGTGAATGGGATGAACTCACCCATAAAACATAGACGAATAGCAGAATGGATTAGAATCCAAAACCCTACCATATGTTGTCTTCAAGAAACACACATGAGGCGGGTAGACACCCACAAGGTTAGAATTAAAGGATAGAGTAAGAACTTCTGGGCCTCAACTGACAGAAAGAAGGCAGGAGTTGCAATCATGATATCTGATAAAGCCAAGGCAAAAATAGACCTGATCAAAAGGGATAGGGAAGGTAATTATATTTTCTTAAAAGGGACTTTAGATAATGAGGAAATATCACTAATCAAATGTATGCACCAAATAATATAGCACTCAAATTTTTAATGGAGAAACTAGGAGAATTGAAGGAAGAAATAGACAGTAAAAACCATATTAGTGGGAGACTTGAACCAAGTATTATCAAATTTAGATAAATCAAATCAAAAAATAAATAAAAAAGAGGTAAAAGAAGTGAATGGAATCTTAGAAAAATTAAAATTAATAGACATATGGAGAAAAATAAATAGGGATAAAAAGGAATACACCTTCTTCTCAGTACCACATGGCACATTCACAAAGATTGACCATACATTAAGTCCCAGAAATATGGCACACAAATGCAGAAAAGCAGAAATAATAAATGCAGCCTTCTCAGATCACAAGGCAATAAAAATAATGATCAGTAATGGTACATGGAAAACCAAATCAAAAACTAATTGGAAATTAAAAAATATGATACTCCAAAACTGTTTAGTTAGAGAATAAATCATAGAAACAATTAATAATTTCACCGAGGAAAATGACAATGCCCAGACATCTTTTCAAACCTTTTGGGATGCAGCCAAAGTGGTAATCAGAGGTAAATTCATATCCCTGAGTGCATTGGAAATGCAAATAAAAAACTCGAAAGAGATTAAATTAAAAACCCCCAGCAGAAAACCAAACTAGAAATCCTAAAAATTAAGGAAGAAATTAATAAAATCAAAAGTGATAGAACTATTGATTTAATAAATAAGATTAGAAGCTGGTACTTTGAAAAAACAAACAAAATAGACAAAGTACTGGTCAATCTAATTTAAAAAAGGAAAAAAGAAAAGCAAATTAACAGCATCAAAGATGAAAAGGGGGACATCACCTCCAATGAAGAGGAAATTAAGGCAATCATTAAAAATTACTTTGCCCAATTATATGGTAATAAATACACCAATTTAGGTGATATGGATGAATATATACAAAATTACAAACTGCCTAGACTAACAGAAGAAGAAATAGAATTCTTAAAAAATCCCATACCAGAAAATGAAATTCAACAGGTCATCAAAGAACTTCCTAAGAAAAAATCCCTAGGGCCGGATGGATTCACCAGTGAATTCTATCAAACATTCAGAGAACAGTTAATCCCAATACTATACAAACTATTTGACACAATAAGCAAAGAGGGAGTTCTACTAAATTCCTTTTATGACACAAACATGGTACTGATTCCAAAACCAGGCAGGTCAAAAACAAAGAAAGAAAACTATAGCCCAATCTCCCTAATGAATATAGATGCAAAAATTTTAAATAAGATAGTAGCAAAAAGATTCTAGCAAGTGATCAGAAGGGTCATCCACCATGATCAAGTAGGATTTATCCCAGGGATGCAGGGCTGGTTCAATATTAGGAAAACCATCCACATAATTGACCACATCAACAAGCAAACCAACAAGAATCACATGATTATCTCAATAGATGCAGAAAAAGCCTTTGATAAAATACAACACCCATTCCTATTAAAAACACTAGAAAGCATAGGAATAGAAGGTTGTTCCTAAAAATAATAAACAGTATATATCTAAAACTATCAGCTAATATCATCTGCAATGGGGATAAACTAGATGTATTCCCAATAAGATCAGGAGTGAAACAAGGATGCTCATTATCACCTCTACTATTTGACATTGTACTAGCAGTAGCAATTAGAGAAGAAAAAGAAATTGAAGGCATAAAAATAGGCAAGGAGGAGACCAAGTTATCACTCTTTGCAGATGACATGATGGTCTACTTAAAGAATCCTAGAGATTCAACCAATAAGCTAATGTAAATAATCAACAACTTTAGCAAAGTTGCAGGATACAAAATAAACCCACATAAGTCATCACCATTTCTATATATCTCCAACACAGCTGAGCAGCAAAAACTAGAAAGAGAAATCCCATTCAAAATCACCTTAGATAAAATAAAATACCTAGGAATCTATCTCCTGAGACAAACACAGGAACTATATGAACACAACTACAAAACACTCTCCACACAACTAACACTAGACTTGAGCAATTGGAAAAACACTAACTACTCATGGATAGGATGAGCCAACTTAATAAAAATGACCATCCTACCCAAACTTATTCATGTATTTATTGCCATACCCATGGAACTCCCCAAATATTTATTTACTGATTTAGAAAAAAACCATAACAAAGTTCATTTGGAAGAACAAAAGATTAAGGATATCCAGGGAAATAATGAAGAAGAAAAAAACACAAATGATGGGGGCCTTGCAGTCGGAGACCTTAAACTATAATACAAAGCAGCAGTCATCAAAACAATTTGGTACTGGATACGAGACAGAGGGGAGGATCAGTGGAATAGACTGGGGACAAGAGACCTCAGCAAGCCAGTATATGATAAACCCAAAGATCCCAGCTTTGGGGACAAACATCCACTATTCGATAAAAACTGCTGGGAAAATTGGAAGACAGTGTGGGAGAGATTAGGTTTAGATCAACACCTCACACCCTACACCAAAATAAATTCAAAATGCGTGAATGACTTAAATATAAAGAAGGAAACCATAAGTAAATTGGGTAAACACAGAATAGTATACATGTCAGACCTTTGGGAGGGGAAAGACTTTAAAACCAAGCAAGACATTGAAAGAGTCACAAAATATAAAATAAATAATTTCGACTACATCAAATTAAAAAGCTTTTGTACAAACAAAACCAATGTAACTAAAGTCAGAAGGGAAACAACAAATTGGGAAAAAATCTTCATAGAAACCTCTGACAAAGGTTTAATTACTCAAATTTATAAAGAGCTAAATCAGCTGTACAAAAAATCAAGCCATTCTCCAATTGATAAATGGGCAAGGGACATGGATAGGCAGTTTTCAGATAAAGAAATCAAAACTATTAATAAGCACATGAAGAAGTGTTCTAAATCTCTTATAATCAGAGAGATGCAAATCAAAACAACTCTGAGGTATCTCCTCACACCTAGCAGATTGGCTAACATGATAGCAAAGGAAAGTAATGAATGCTGGAGGGGATGTGGCAAAGTAGGGATATGAATTCATTGCTGGTGGAGTTGTGAACTGATCCAACTATTCTGGAGGGCAATTTGGAACTATGCCCAAAGGACGATAAAAGAATGTCTACCCTTTGATCCAGCCATAGCACTGCTGGGTTTGTGCCCCAAAGAGATAATGGACAAAAAGACATGTACAAGAATATTCATAGCTGTGCTCTTTGTGGTGGCCAAAAATTGGAAAATGAGGGGATGCCCTTAAATTGGGAAATGGCTGAACAAATTGTGGTATATGTTGGTGATGGAATACTATTGTGCAAAAAGGAATAATAAAGTGGAGGGATTCCATGGAGACTGGAACAACCTCCATGAAGTGATGCAGAGTGAGAGGAGCAGAACCAGGAGAACATTGTACACAGAGACTAGTACACTGTGGTACAATCGAAGGTAATGGACTTCTCCATGAGTAGCGGTGTAATGTCCCTGAACAATCTGCAGGGATATAGGAGAAAAAACACTATTCATAAGCAGAGGACAAACTGTGGGAGTAGAAGCACCGAGGAAAAGCAACTGCCCAACTACAGCAGTTGAGGGGACATGACAGAGGAGAGACTCTTAATGAAAACTCTAATGCAAATACTAACAACATGACAATGGGTTCGAATCAAGAATACATGTGATACCCAGTGGAATCAGACGTCAGCTATGGGGGGTGGGAGGGAAGGAAAAGAAAATGATATGTGTCTTTAATGAATAATGCTTGGAAATGATCAAATAAAATATTAAAATATTATTTAAAAAATAGATTTCAGAATTTCTTTAAATTTGCTCTATTTTATTGATGAGGAAAATGAAGTACAGAGGGATAAATAACTTGCTTCTGATCACACAGGTAGTAAAGGAGTTCTGTTTCTTTTTGTCTCTCTCTCTTTGTTTCTCTTTTACTTAGAGGATGGGAAACCCTGAACACAGATCCAATATTCTTCCACTATTCAATTGGTTCTCTTTTATCTTGATTCTATTTCTAGACAGGAAAATAATTCATTCCAGTCAGAAAATGGGTTTGCTTGATAGGTATTATTTGAGGGTCATTAGAATACTTTTTTTAAACAATCCCTTCCCATCTCTTTTGTCTCTTCATCCTGCTTTCATGATAGTCAGCTCACTCTTAACAGAATTCAAGTGATTGTTCTCTGAGGCCCTATGACAAGAATTTGCTAAATAGCCATGAAATAGTGAGTTTGATGTTTGGAATCACAAATCCTCCCAAATAGGGAGAATAAGTTAAAAATCCAACCTATCAGCTATCCTTTGCAGTACTGTTATTTACATCTGATATTCAAGAAATTTAAAAAACTTTGGAGTAAGATGAGAGCAAAAAGGACTGATATCTAATTCTTTCTTATAAAAAAGGATCATAAAAACCTTTTTAGGTCATATGTTTCAAATCTTGCATTTTACAGATGAAGAAACTGAGGCCTAGGAAGTATGATTTGCCAAAAGTCACATCAGTAGCAAGTGGCAGACCTAGGATTTGGTTTCTGAATCCAAATTTTGGTGTTCTTTCCACTGCAATTTGATACATTCTAATACAATATTAAATAATAGTGGGGATAATGGGTTTTCTTGCTTCATTCATGATCATGTTGGGGAGACTTCCAATATACAACTAATCATTTTGAGGTAGGGCTTATTTTTTCCCTATGTCTTTCTTTTAGTATTTTTAATAGGAATTTTGTCAAAGGTCTTTTTACGTATCTATTGCTATAACCATGGGTTTCCTCTGATTACTTATTGATATGATCGTTTATGCTGATGGTTTTCCCAATACAAGCCAGTCCTACACTCCTAATATGAATCTAACTTGATCATAATCAGTGATCCATATGATATATCACTGTCGTCTCCTTACTACTATTTTATTTACAATTTTTAAATCTATATTCATTAATAAATTTGTTGTATAATTTTCTTTCTCTCTTTTTGCTCTTCTGGGGTTAGGTAACAGTACCATATTTGTGTTATAGAAAGAGTTTGATAGAATTCCTTTTTGCCTATTTTCCCAAATAGTTCAGGTAATATTGAGATTGATTATTCTTTAAATGTTTGATAGAACTCATTTGTGAATCCATTTGGTCCTGGAGATTCTTTCTTAAGGAATACTTTGATGACATGTTCAATTTATTTTTATTTAAATATTCTATTTCCTCCTTTTAATATATGAACAATTTATACTTTTGTAAATATTATCCTTTTCATTTAGATTGTCACCTGTATTTCCATAAAATTGGGCAAAATAGCTCTTAACAATTACTTTAATTTCCTCTTCATTGTTTGTTAATGTTACCCTTTATATTTTTAAGAAAAGTAATGTGATTTATTTTCTTTTTTACTTAAAATAAACAATTATCTCCATTTTATTTTTTCATGAAGATAAATTCTTGTCTAATTTATTAGTTTAGTGGTTTACTTATTTTTAATTCTATTATTTTTTATTTGATTTTTCAGATTTCCATTCTTATCTATCCCTGAAGATTTTAAATTTGCTCTTTCCAAGGATATATATATATATATATATATATATATATATATATATATATGTAAATTTCTCCCTAACTATAGCTTTGATTGTTTTGGCAGTGTATCTCTTCATTGTCATTCTCTTTTATGAAATTATTGATTATTTCTATTATTTGTTCTTTGAGTACATCATTCCTTAGGATAAGATTATTCCATTTCTAATTAACTTTTAATCTTTTTTCTACTGCCATTTGTTAAATGTAATGTATATTGCATTATTGTCTGAAACGGATTAAATTAGTATTTGAAATTTTGAAATGTGGTTGTGAGATTTTTGTATCTAGTGATAGTGTTCTTTATGCTAAGTAAAAAGCCATATTCCTTATATTCCCATTCAGTTTTCTCCAGAAATCTAATAAATCTAACTTTTCTAAAATTCCATTCACCTCTTTATCTTATTTCTTATTTAATTTTTGGTTTGATTTATATTTTTCCAGTATGAAAAGTTTATGTCCCTTAGTAGAATAGTTTTACTGTCTATTTCCTCAAGATGTTCAATTAATTTCTTTTTTTAAATATTTGGAGGCTATACGATTTGGTGCATATAGATTTAGTACTGATATTACTTCATTGTATATGATACCATTTATCACGATTTAATTTTCTTCCTTATCTCCTTTAATTAGATTTAGTTTTGCTTTAGCATTGTTTGGCATCATGATTGTTATCCCTGCTTTGTTACTTCAGTTGAGGCATAATAAATTCTGCTCCAGCACCTTATCTTTACTCTCTGAGAGTCCCTCTACTACAAATGTTTTTCTTGTAAACAACACATCACAGGACTTCAGTTTTTAATCTGCTTGACTATTTGCTTCCTTTTTATGGGTGAAGTCATCCCATTCACTTTCACAGTTATGATCACTACCTCTGTATTCCCCCCTTTTTATCCTGCTCTTTCTCCTTCTACTCTAACCCTAACCCTCAAAAATGTTTGCACTTAACTATTGGCTCCCCTGCTTTCTCCTCCAATTTATTAACTATGGTCTTATTCTCCTAATTTTCTATCTAGTAAAATAGGTTTCTATACTTTAATGAGTATGGTTGATAGCCCTCTCTGAACCAATTCCAGTGAGAGTAACTTTTAAGTCTTTTAAATACTAACTGACACCACCCTCATTCTCCTTTCTATTGCAGTATTTTTTAGCCTCTTTAGGTGAGATAATTTACCCCATTCTAACTCTCCCTTCTCTTTTCTCTGTGCAATTCTATTTTTCACCCTTTGATTTTTTTGAATATTATGTCATCATACTCAAGTTACTCCCACACCCTCAGTTTATGAATACTCCTTCTAACTGCCCTAATTATGATAATCTTAAAAAAAGTTACTAGTATCATCCTTTTATATAGGAATACAACCACTTTGACCTCATGGAATCTCTTAAATTTTCTATTTCCTATTTGTATTTTAACGATTTTCTTGAATTTTCTATTCAGGTATGGTCTTTTTATCAGTAATGCTTAGTAATCTTCTGTTTTATTAAATGACCATTCTACATCCCCCTCCAACCACAACTACAACAACAACAACAACAAACCAACTATACTCAGTTTTTGCTGGATAAGTGATTCTTGATTGCAAACTTTTTCCTTTGCCTTCAAGAATTTCATATTACAAGTCTTCTAATAATTTAATGTAGACGTTTCTTAGTCCTAAGTAATCCTGACTGACTCCATTATATTTGAATTTTTCTTTCTTGTTGTTTGCAGTATTTTCTTCCTGGTTTAGGAGCTCTAGAATGTGGCTACAATATTCACAGGAGTCATCATTTTTGGATTTATTTCATAATGTTACTGGTGGATTATTTCAATTTCTATTTACCTTTGTTAAGGAATATCAGGGCAGGTTTTTATATTTTCTTGCAATACATGTAGACTTTTTTATTATGATGACTTTTTTGATTGTCCAATAATAGTTAAATTGTCTCTCCTAGATCTATTTCCAATGAGATATTTAATATTTTATCCTATTTTTATTCTTTTAATTTTGATTCATTATTTCTTGGAATTTCATGAAGTTTCCACTTGATTAATTCTAATTAAAAAAAAAAAACTTTTCTTCAGAGATATTTTGAACCTCATCCTATTTTTAAGCTGTTATCTTTTTAAATATATTTTGCATGTTGCTTTTTTGATATCACTGTCCTCATCTGAGTTTGCGCCTTAGCCTTCCTTATCCCCATAACGAATTTTCTATAGTTCTGTTGCTTTTTTAATGATTGCTCATTTTCCTAGGAATTTTCTTAACTTTTTATTTTAGTTGCACTCTGTTCTCTTAATTTTTTTCTTTACTTCATCTCAGCTCTAATTCTAGATTCCTGCAAGTTTCAAGGTAGAGCCTCACCATGTGCTTTCCCAAGGTAAGCAAACCTCAGACTACCTTATGCTATGGTTAGGGACCTCCCTGTGGCATCAGGCAGGGGCTCTTAGCTTCCCCTTGTGTTCACACCAACCAGGCATACTCTTACACTGCTTTGCACTTAGTTTTGGGAATCTACTGCAGTTCTGAACAAGAGCTCTATGTTTCCTCTTAGGATTTCATTGGTGAGGCATACTGCAGAAAGCCTTGTTTAGGACTTCAGGCCTCACTTCAAACTTGTGCTGTGGCTTGGGAATTGAAGGGATGAACATGGAGGTATGCTGTTGCTGACTTAGTCAGGGACTTGGGATCTGTATGTTAGTTTGGGCCTGGGTTCAAAAACTTGAGTGATAAGGGGTGGGAGTGTGGTTCACTTTTGGCTTACATTAGTGCTACTTGGTATGGCCTTTCTGGGGGATGCTCTATTTTCTAATCCCAGTGAATCAGGTCCTCTCTGTCTACCTTCTAATTTGATTTATCCAGGAAAAATTGCCTCACTTCTTTCCCTTGTTGATTCTGTCACTTATTTTGAAACATTATTTTAAGCTTGGTTGGAGAGGATTCCCAAATAGGTTCTAACTTTTCATGTCTCCACTCTGGATCTTGGCTCCATCCAGAAGTTTGATTTTAAGACAGGCAAAGTAATTACTGGCAACATTTTTCTAGCCTTTTCTCTTTTCCCATCCATTAGGAGGTGTGAATTCTGTATGGTCTTGTGTCAAAATATGTTAAACTGATCCCAGAAAATGAATGTATCCATTTAATCCCTGCTTCCATGTGTTCCTGCCTGTAGCCCCCTATCCAGACTTGTTGCGTTTGCCGCCCACCTGGCCATTGGCTGCTAAGTTCTGCCTGCCTGTTTCTCCTGCTGTTGCTCCTGACCTCTCTCTCACCCACTGGGTCCCTGTTTAATCCAGATCTTGACCACCTGGTGACCTGCCTGCCCAACAAACCCAGATCCTTGGAGCAGATCGCTCAGGACTCATTTCTACGCTGGTAACAAAATGGGGGGTATTGGCTCCAAGTGGGCGGCCTGGGCTCCACATGGACTGGGGCTGGAGGAGGTATCAAAGGAGGGGAGAGAGAAAAAAAAAGGGAGAGGAGAAGACTTTTTCAAGGAGGAACTTAAAAGCAATAGCTATTTTACAAGTGTGTCTTTTAATTGCATTGATCCTTTTATTGACTTCACCTGCATTCCGTTTAGCTAACTTTGGGGAAAAACCTCTGCTTCTCAGCGAACTGAGAGTCAGACCTAAAGACATGAGGTCCTGGGTTAAAATCTGGCCTCAGATACTCCCCAGCTGTGGAGCACTGGATGGGTCCCTTAACCCACATTGCTTAGCCCTTACCACTTTGCCTTCGGATAATAGACATTTAAATGGATAATAACCCAAGGAATTTTAAGAGAGACTAGAGGCTATATTTTAAGGCATTTCAGACTCCAATGGTTTATAAAAATCTCTGTATTCTATTGCATTTTTTGTTTAAGGTTTAACTTTGTAATTTTAAGTTCATATATCACTGGATTCAATATCATTCTGTTATACTGTTCATTTTGATGTACTGGGTTAACTACTGTTAAATTCTGTTGTTTTTCCCCTATAACTGTGCTGAACAAATATTATTGAATAAGCCCATATATAAAAACAGCTGTTTTCTATTTTAATTTGTAAATTATCACTTAAAGGATGGATAGATTTCATCAGAACTGGTTACAATTGCTATAAGAACTCTTGGAAAATTTAATGTGCTAAATATCTCAACTGATTTTAAGGGTTTTTTAAATATGATTTTTGTAATTTTTTTTAACAATCTCTGGTCATTTTTGCCTGCCCCTACCAGGAGGTAAGGCCCATAGCTGGAGTGAAATACATTTTATAACCCCCAACCTTCCCGCATTTCTAAAAATGTGAATGAAAGTTGGGGCAGTTAATCTCAGGGCATTTATACCCCTAAAACGCCTCCAAAAAAGAGCATCTCTCAGATATACTCTTCAGCTCACTATTTTACTTCCACCAGAATGATATATAGATTTCTTGATTATGTTCTTAACCCAAGATGAGTTTTACTTTGTTTAAAATATGTTTATTACCAAGGTTGAAAGATTTGCTACCTTTGTAAAAATTGTGACAAATATCCATTGATTCATAGGCTTTTAAATGCCATATAACAACTTATGTAAAATATGATAGTGTGTTTTTTTGCTTTGTAATTAATTGGGCTATTGAGAATTTTGGGGATATTGATATCCACATATTTGTACTACTGTATTAAAAAAATGAAAAATTGTTACCTTGTTCAATTCATTTGCATTCACTCACAGTAGATCATGGCCAGGCATGAAGAGGAAATGGATCTCATTTTTGGAGAGAAAGCCTTGTATTTTATATTTTCTTAGCTGACACAGAGTGTCAATGATAATAAGCTATATTTTTTGAATTTTTAAAGCTCTTTTATTATTATATTTTTCTTGCATGTGCAATATACTGTTTTTTCTCTCTTTTTTTACATTTGAAACATATGTCACCAGTATTAAGATTTTCTTTAACTTTTGACTTTTCAGTACTCTATGTTTAAGATACATTTGCTAATGCATGCTCTAAAAAGCTTGGGACTATAAAAATGATGCCACTAATTATTTTTTTTAATTATGGAACTTTGCTTAATGATTCTGTCTGATTCCAGGACAAAATATACACACAAGAGCCATTGCACAGGGCCAAGTAAAAGCCAATCCAGGATGGATTGATGCACTTCTAGGCCAATACAAAGGTCTTGACCCTAGTGTGAAGACTCGAGGTTACTGTATTTAACATGTTGTTAAAGACATAAGCTTTCCTTGCGTCCACACTCACTCTGAAAATACTCACAGACGAGTATCTCTGAAACCTTGGCTCATGTAATCTGGTCCCCTTTTCTGTCTTTCATAGTGTCGTACCTTTCTGTAGTCCTGGCTACTGAATGGGGAAATGGATCATTGCTTAGATCATTTTAATTGGGCCATGATTCAGGGACCTGTTATAGATTTATTTTTCTTTTTACTTGGAATTTTTACATATAAGACTTTGATAGTCTATATTTTCATCCAGAAATTTTTCTTTTCTTTTGGATTTTTCTGATATCTTTTTCATTCCTCTTAGCAATTGATTCATATACCTTATACCTTAGCCATGTATCCCTAAGTGATCATGTTTTTTTCAATCACCCTCTTAATGGGGGAATGTAAAAAGTATTATTATTTAAATTGCAAAGTTTAAATTCTTTTTGAGAAGAATTTTAGGTAAAGAAAGATGATACCTCTCTGAAGCCAGAACTGAACTGTTGGAGAAGACACAATGAAGAAGCCTCCAGTCCACAAGCTGCCCAAAAATGAACTTTGGGTGTGGTTGATTGAACATTTATTTGTATATATACTTCATGCCAAAGGGGACTGCCCCCTAACTGGCTTTTTGTCAATGAGTCTAGCAATTATTAGTTGTTTTTTTTTTCCCCTCAATTAATGTAATCTTTAAGTTGATTATGTTTTCATGATGCTTTTTGGGGAAACTTCTCTCCCCAATAGTGATCAAATGGAGAAATGTAAAAATAGACTCGAATACAGGACTCCAATCCCCAGAATCCTTTGCTCCACTTCCCCAGAGTGCTTTGTAATCACACTGAATTCTTGCCTGGGAGAGAACACAAATGATTATTTAAAGGAGTTCCCCGCCTACTGAGGGGTCTTTTGGACTTCCGTTTTGGAGCAGACATGTCTCTTCCATGATGTGAGATTATCTTGTCTAGGCCTCTCTGGCCTAGGCACGTGTTTTTTTATCCTGTATTTTCTTTAATCCTTAATTTTTAATAAAACTCATAAAAATATAATACTCCTTGCAGAGAGAAACTAATTTCTACCTGCTTCAGTTTCCTAACTTTTAATCTTCACAGTATTTATTAAGTATTTACTATGTGCCAAGATTTGTGATAAACTCTCATTTTCCTTCTGTCCTTTATTTTTTACATACTTCCTTCCTTCCTTTTTGTTATAGAAAGAAAACATTGCTGTGATAAGTGATTAAAGCATTTTGAATGATAGGGGCTAACATCTTGCCTCTGACACATACTGGTTATATGATCATAGTTAAGTTACTCAAACTTTTATAGCTTCAAAATCATCTTTAAGACTCACCCATGAAGGTAAAAGATACTCATATAATTTTACATATAAATGTATACTAAATACAATCTATCAAAATAAATGGATTTCCCATGAAGATGAAATAAAAAAAACATTTGTCCTGGATTGTTAATGTCATAAATTTATCGAATGTTTGATATGTGTCTGAAGACTTTGAGTCACGTCCATGCTGTGATTCTTACTATAAATGAAATGAGATTTAGAGATATTGTTTTCAAATGGAAGTTAATTTATGAGAAACATCTTTCCACTGGACACTTGATCATCTCAGCTTCTGTTGTTCCTTATGTACATAAATTGAAAGGTCTATCATGATGGCAGTAACTGATTATGTAGTACTATCTATTGTAAAAGAAAACAAGTAGAGATATTTTATAAAGAATAACAAAATCCTCCAAATTAAGTACTGCTAAGGCAAGTTAGACTCCCAATTTGGTAGAACCACTCCAAATAGATAAATAAATAAATTCATTGATGGAGTAAAATATAGAAGCATAAACTACTGTAAACCATGATATAATATATATGTATACATGTGTGTAAATATATGTATATTATTTATAACTTTAGTAATTACTTCTTTGTCTATCTAGAGAAAGAATCCCCTTCTTTCAAACCAAACCATCCTATATCAGAAAGAAAAAGTATTAATTTAAAAATAAAATCACCTACCACAGTAACCACATCTGAAAATGAATAAAGAATTCTTTCTCAGTGATGATATACTTTTCTGCTAGGAGAAAGGACTTATATTTCACTATTTGTTCTTCAGAATTATTGTTCAATCCACATATACTCAGTTCAGCTTATTTTAATTAATTTTTCAATTGTATTATTGTCGCAATTGTCTAAAATATTCATTTTGGTTCTCTTTAATTTGTATTCACAAAAATCCATTTTTCCTCATAACTCATTCTTTCAGGCATACCTCCTGCTGGCTAGCCACAGCAGTTACTAAAGAATTCCTAGGGTTCTAGAACTATTCTTGCATTGTTGGGAAGACTTTCTTTCATGCTATGTTGCTTCTGAGCCCATGCAAATTTGCTTTAAATACCAAATTTGAGTAGATTATCACATATAGATATTTAAGTATCTTTGAGGAAAGGTATATTTACTAATAGATTCCATAAAAAATTCACAGAGTTTGTAAACCATTGTCTACACAGTATAAACAGAGAATGGAGGAAAGTGTTTTCAATGTAATGGAACATAAAAAGGATTAATTCATAGTTCTTTGTTGCTGGAAATCATATTTTTCCATTTTACTGTAGACAAATATTAAATATGATGTAGCTTCTTCTTGGGCTTTCTATAGAACTTTTTAGCTTTATATAATCTCTATTTGGATATGAATAAGTCTAGATACTATTGCCCTAAAGATTATGTTAGTTGAACAATGGAAAAATAGCAAGTCCTATATCTTATTGCCCCTTCAGAGTTTTCTAGATCTTCCTTTGGTGCAATGATCTAAGGGTTGGACAACAATACTGAGCCATTTTTTTCCCTTCAATAATGATCTCCTGTCTCTAAGAATGTCATTTTCTAAAGGTTCTGTCTTTTTAAAAATTAATAAATTAATTTTAAAAGTATTTTTCCATGGTTACATAATTCATGTTCTCTCACTCTCTTCTTCTCTTTCTCTTCCCAGAGCTGACATGCAATTACACTGGGTTATAAGTGTATTATCAATCAATACCTATTTCCATATTATTCATTTTTAATAGTTATTTTTTAAAATCCAAAACCCAAATCATATATTCATATAAACAAGTGATAAATCATGTGATAAATCATGTGATAAATCATGTTTTTCTTCTGTGTTTCTACTTCCACAGTTCATTCTCTAGATGTGAATAACATTCTTTCTCATAAGTCCTTCAGAATTGACCTAGATCATTGCATTGCTATTAGTAGCAAAATCTATTACATTTGATTGTCCCACAATGTTTCAGGTACTGTGTACAATGTACATTTCATTCCACATCAGTTCATGAACATCTTCCCAGCTTTTATAGAAATTTAGCAGTTCATCATTATTTATGGCATAATAGAATTCCATCACCATCATCCACCATAATTTGTTAAGCCATTCCCCAAATGAGGGACAACCCCTTATTTTCCTTCTTTTAACCACCACAAAAAGAACAGTTATAAATATTTTTGTACAAACAGGAACATATCCATTTTTTTTACCCCTCAGGGTACAAACCTTGTAGTAGTATAGCTGGATGAAAAGGCATGCAATCTTTTATTTTTTTTATTTGGTCAATTTCCAATCAATTACTCCCTCCCCTTTCCCACTTCCTGCCCTCCTGTAGCTGACACACAATTCCACTTGGTATTACATGTGCCTTTGATCAGAATTCATTTCCATATTATTGGTATTTGCACTAGGATGTTCATTCAGAGTCTACATCCACAATGGTATCCCCCTAGACACATGCAATCAAGCATTTATTTTTTCTTCAGTGTTTTTACTCCCACAGTTTTTCCTCTGAATGTGGATAGTGTTCTTTCTCACAGATCCCTCCAGGTTGTTCATGATCACTGCATTACCACTAATGGAGAAGTCCATAACATTTGATTGTATCACAGTGTATCAGTCTCTGTGAACAATGTTCTCCTGGCTCTGCTCCTTTCACTCTGCATCACTTCCTGGAGGTTGTTCCAGTTCCCATGGAAATCCTCCACTTTATTATTCCTTTTAGCACAATAGTATCCCATCCCCAACATATACCACAATTTGTTCAGCTATTCCCAATTGAAGGGCATCCCCTCATTTTCCAATTTTTTGCCACCACAAAGAGTGCAGCTCTGAATATTCTTGTACATGTATTTTCCTTATTATCTCTTTGGGATAAAAACCCAGCAGTGATGTGGCTGAATCAAGGGGCAACAGTCTTTTTACACCCTTTGGGCATAGTTCCAAATTGCCCTCCAGAATTGTTGGATCAATTCACAACTCCATCAGCAATGAATTAATATCCTGACTTTTCCACATCCCCTCCAGCAATCATTACTTTAAACTGCTGTTATATTAGCCAATCTACTGGGTGTGAAGTGAGGCCTCAGAGTTGTTATGATTTTCATCTCTCTGATTATAAGAAATTTAGAGCACCTTTTCATGTGCTTATTAATGGTTTTGATTTATTTGACTGAAAATTGGCTATTCATGCCCCTTGTCCATTTATCAATTAGAGAATGGCTTGATTGTTTTGTACAATTGATTTAGCTCTTTGTAAATTTGAGTAATTAGACCTTTGTCACAGGTTTTTGTTATAAAGATTGTTTCCAAATTTGTTATTTCTCTTCTGATTTTGTTTACATTGGTTTTGTTTGTACAAAACCTTTTTAATTTGATGTAGTCAAAATTATTTATTTTATATTTCCTGACTCTTTATAAGTCTTCTTGGTTTTAAAATTTTTCTTTTCCCAAAAGTATGACATGTATAATATTTAGTGTTCATAAAATTTACTTATAATTTACTTCTTTATGTTCAAGTCATTCATCCATTCTGAGTTTATCTTGGTGTAGGGTGTGAGATGTTGATCCAAACCTAATCTCTCCCACACTGTCTTCCAATTTTCCCAGCAGTTCTTATCAAATAGTTGATTTTTGTCCCAAAAGTTGGGATCTTTGGGCTTGTCATAGACTGTCTTGCTAAGGTAACTTACCCAAAGTCTATTCCGTGATCCTCCTATCTGTCCCTTAGAATGTACCAAATTGTTTTGATGACCACTAGTATAGGTTGAGTTCTGGGCCTGCAAGGCAATCTTCCTTGGTATTTTTTTCATTATTTCCCTGGATATCCTTGATCTTTTGTTCTTCCAAATGAACTTTGTTATGTTTTTTTTTTTCTAATTTAGTAAAAAAAATATTTGGAAGTTTGATGGCTATGGCACTAAATAATAGATAGGTTTGGGTATCATGGTCATTTTTATTATGTTATCTCATCCTACCCATGAGCAGTTAATGTTTTTCCAAATTGCTCAGATCTAGTTTTAGTTGTATGGAAAGTGTTTTGTAGTTACATTCATATATTTCATGTGTTTGTCTTGGCAGATAGATTCCTAAGTATTTTGTGAGGTCTAGGGTGATTTTGAAAGGAATTTCTCTTTCTAATTCCTGTTGCTGAGATGTGTTGGAGATATATAGAAATGCTGATGACCTATATGGGTTTATTTTTGTATCCTACAAGTTTGCTAAAATTGTTGATTATTTCCACTAGCTTTTTAGTTGATTCTCTAGGATTCTTTAAGTAGACCATCATAAAATCTATAATGAGTGATAGCTTGGTCTCTTCATTGCCAATTTTAATAGCTTCAATTTCTATTTATTCTCTAATTGCTACTGCTAGTGTTTCTAGTACATTGTTAAATAATAAAGGTGATAATGTGCTTCCTTGTTTGACTCGTGATCTTATTGGGAATGCATCTCATTTATCCCCATTGCAGATGATGTTGGCTGATGATATATATATATATAATGTTTACTATGTTTAGGAAAGGTCCTTCTATTCCTATACTTTATAGTGTTTTCAATAGGAATGAGTGTTGTATTTCGTCAAAGGCTATTTCTGCGTCTATTGAGATAATCATGTTTTTTGTTGGTTTGCTTGTTGTTATGGATAATTATGTGTATGGTTTTCCTGATACTGAGCTATCCTTTCATTCCTGTTATAAATCCCACCTCATTATAGTGAAAAACCCTCCTGATCACTGCTGGAATCTTTTCTGCTAGTATGCTATTTAAGATTTTTGAATCTATGTTCATTAAGGAGATTGGTCTGTAGTTTTCTTTCTCTATTTTTGACCTGCCTGGCTTCAGATTCAGTACCATATTTGGGTCATGAAAGAAATTTGGTATAACTCCCTCTTTGCTTATTATGTAAAATACTGTGTATAGTATTGGGATTAGCTGGTCTTTGAAAATTTGATAGAATTCACTTGTGAATCCATCAGGACCTGGGGATTTTTTCTTAGGGGGTTCTTTGATGGCCTGTTCAATTTTTTTTCTGATATAGGATTATTTAAGAATTCTATTTCTTCTGTTTATCTAGGCAATACATATTTTTGTAAATATTCACCCATATCACCTAGATTGGCATGTTTATTGACATATATTAGGGCAAAGTACTTTTTAGTGATTGCCTTAATTTCCTGTTCATTGGAGATGAGTTCACCCTTTTCATCTATGATAGTGTTAATTTGATTTTCTTCTTTCCTTTTTTTTGTTAGATTGACCAGTATTTTGTCTATTTTGTTTGTTTTTTTTTTCAAAATACCAGCTTCTAGTCTTATTTATCAGTTCAATAGTTCTATTACTTTTGATTTTATTAATTTCTCCCTTAATTTTTAGGATCTCTAATTTGATTTTCGTCTGGGGATTTTTAATTTGTTCACTTTCAAGTTTTTTTTTTGATTTGCAGGTTCAAATCATTGACTTCTGCCCTCCCTAATTTATTAATATGTGAACTTAAGGATATAAATTTTCCTCTGACTACTGCTTTGGCTGCATCCCATACATTTTGAAAGGATGTCTCATCATTGCCATTTTATTCAATGAAATTATTAATTGTTTCTATGATTTGTTCTCTAACTGATTTTAGAAAATCATATTGATTAATTTCCAATTAATTTTTACATTTACACTCCATGTACTGTTAGTTAACATTGTTTTTACTGCCTTATGACCTGAAAAGGTTGCATTTATTATTTCTTTTTTTCTGCAGTTGTATGGCTTGTTTTTATAATCTAGTATATGTTCAATCTTTGTGAATGTACCATGTCTGCTGAAAAGAAGGTGTATTCCTTTTTGTCCCTATTTATTTTTCTCCATATATCCATTAATTCTATGTTTTCTAAGATTTCATTCACCTTTTTACCTCTTTCTTATTTATTTTTTTATTTGATTTATCTAAATTTGATAGTGGTAGGTTCAGATCTCCCACTAGTATAGTTTTACTATCTGTTTCCTCCTTCAATTCTACTAGTTTTTCCATTAGAAATTTGTGTGCTATACCATTTGGTGCATACATATTGATTATTGACATTTCCTCATTGTCTATACTCCCTTTTATCTGGATTTATTTACCTTCCCTATTCCTTTTGATCAGATCTATTTTTACTTTGTCTGATATCATGATTGCTACTCCTGCCTTCTTTCTATCAGTTGAGGCCCAATAGATCTTGCTCCAAACTTTAATTCTGATCTTGTTAGTATCTATCCTCCTTATGTGTGTTTCTTGTAGACAATGTATGGTAGGGTTTTGGATTCTAATCCACTATCCTATTTGTCTGTGTTTTATGGGTGAGTTCATCCCATTCCCGTTCAGAGTTATGATTGTCACTTGTGAATTCCCTAGCATTTTGATATCCTCTCCTAGTTCTGCTCTTTCCTCTTTTGGTATATCCTTTTAAACCAGTGGTTTATTTTTAATCAATCCCTCTAATCCCCTCCCTTGACATACTTCCCTTTCTGGTCCCTCCCTTTTTGTTCCCTTCTTTTCTTTTCTGGATCTCTTAAGTTCCCTCTTCCCTCTCCTTCACTACTTTTCGTACTCTCTTCCCCCCTATCCCCATTAGTTTTACCTTCTCCCTTACCCTGTAGGATAAGATAGAATAAAAGATGACAATGGATATAGATGCTCTTCCCTCTCAGAGTTCATTTCACTGAGAGTAAGGTTTAAGTATTATGTATTAGCACTCTCTTCCTCTCCTTCTTATAAGAGTATTCTTACCCACCCCTTCCTGTGTGTATCTTTGAGTGAAAAAAATTATTCTATTTATTTTATTTCTTCAAGTATCGCTTGGTACCCTCTTCAATTCCCTTCCACCATTTATCTATTTTTTGCATATCATCTTATAGCCCTTAATGCCCCAATATTTTCCTATGAGTGATTCTTCTAATTACTATTTTAATGAATATAGTTTTAATAGTTACAAATAACATATATCTCATATATTAATACATATAATTTGATTTAAGTATAGCCATTCAAGAAGAGAGTTTGTATACCAAAAAAATGCTTTTTCTCCTTTTCCCCCTCTTTTTCTTATTTACCTTTTTATGTTTCTCTTGATCTTTGTGTTTGGATATCAAACTTTTCACTGAGTTCTGGTCTTTTCTTTACAACTACTTGGTAATCTTATATTTTGTTGAGTGCCCATACTTTCCCCTGGAAGTATATTATAGTCTGTTTTGATGGATAGGTTATTCTTGGTTGTGTAACAGTTAAATTAGTTTCTCTACTAAAAGTTATTATCATTTAGAGGTTTATTAAAGATTGTTAGAAATCAAGGATGAAGAAATACAAAATAAGAAAGCATGTTCCCAGGGCTAAATAGCCCATTCACAGCCACTTACTCTACATCTTGCATGCCAGGTAGAGCGATGCGTGAGTTTAGAAGTAGAAGAAAAGCTCTTGGGAGGCAGAGAGCCCTTTAAATAAAAATTGTGTTCTCTCACTTAGGTAAGATTATAGGAAATTCTTGGAAGTACCAAGGACATCTGGGGATTGAAGTCTGGAGTTCAAATCTCCATTTTTACATACCCCCATTTAATCATTATTGGGAAACCAGTTTCCCCAAAATAATCATGAAAACATAATCAACTTAAAGATTAGAATAATTTGAGGATAAGAGGAAAAAAGAACAAAACCAATAATTGCTAGACTCATTGACAAAAAAACAGTTAGAGGGCAGTCCCCTTTGGCATGAACATATACATAAAAATAAATGTTCAATCAAGCACACCCAATGTTCATTCTTGATCTTGTCGTGCAACTTGTGGACTGGAGGCATCTTCATGGTGTCCTCTCCAAACAGTTCAGTTTCTGGATTCAGAAGTAGCATGTTTCTTAACCTAAAATTTCTTCTCAAAAGGAATTTAAACTTTGGGATTTAAAGTAATAATATTTTTACATTCCCACTTTGAAGAGGGTGATTGAAAAACACAGGGATCATTTAGGGATTCATTGCTGAGTTATGAGGTATATGAATCAACTGGCGAGAGAAATTAAAAAGACATCAGAAAAATCCAAGTAAAACAAAATCTCATGTGTAAAAAAAAAATTGTAACAAATTCCCAAGGAAAAATAAATCTATAACAGGTCCTTGAATCAGGGCCCAATTAAAATGATATAAGCTGGTAAGCATTTACCTAGTCAGTAGTCAGGACTACAGAAAGTTGCCACACTATGAAAGACAGAACAGGAACTAGATTATAGGAACCAGGTAGGAATCAAGTTAGGGATACTCGTCTATAAATATTTTCAGAGTGTGGATACAAGAAAAGACTATGTCTTAACGTATGCCAAGCATTGCAACCTTGAGTCTTCACACTAGGTTCAAGTCCTTTGTATTGGCTTAGAAGTGCATCAATCCATCATGAATTGATTTCTTTGTTGACCTGTGTGCTCTTTTAGTTCAGGTTTAGCTTTGTGCTTCTTTAGCCCTGTGAAATGGCTCATTTGTATATCTTGTCCTAGAAACAGACCAAATCATTAAGCAAGGTCCCATAAATTTTATTTATTTATTTATTTAAAATTTTAAACATTATTTTATTTGGTCGTTTCTATACATTATTTCCTGGAAACAAAGATCATTTTCTTTTCCTCCCCTCCCCCCTTTCGCTCTCCCATAGCAGACGCACGATTCCACTGGTTATCACATGTGTTCTTGACTCGAACCCATTTCCCTGTTGTTGGAATTTGCATTATAGCATTCATTTAGAGTCTCTCCTCAGTCTTATACCCTACAACCCTGTAGTCAAGCAGTTGCTTTTCATCGGTGTTTTTACTCCCACAGTTTATCCTCTGCTTGTGGGTAGTATTTTTTAGATCCCTGCAGATTGTTCAGGGTAATTGCATTGATACTAATGGAGAAGTCCATCACCTTTGATTGTACCACAATGTATCAGTCTCTGTGTACAATGTTTTTTTGGTTCTGCTCCTTTCACTCTGCATCACATACTGGAGGTTGTTCCAGTCTCCATGGAATTCCTCTACTTTATTATTCCTATTAGTACAATAGTATTCCATCACCAACATATACCACAATTTGTTCAGCTATTCCCCAATTGAAGGGCATCCCCTCTTTTTCCAATTTTTGGCCACCACAAAGAGTGCAGCTATGAATATTCTTGTACAAGTCTTTTTCCTTATTATCTCTTTGGGGTACAAACCCAGCAGTGCTATAGCTGGATCAAAGGGCAGACAGTCATTATCACCCTTTGGGCATAGTTCCAAATTGCCCTCCAGAATGGTTGGATCAATTCACAACTCCACCAGCAATGAATTAATGTCCCTACTTTGCCACATCCCCTCCAGCATTCATTACTTTCCATAGCTGTCATGTTAACCAATCTGCTAGGTGTGAGGTGATACCTCAGAGTTGTTTTGATTTGCATCTCTCTGATTATAAGAGATGTAGAGCACTTTTTCATGTGCTTATTAATAGTCTTGATTTCTTTGGCTGCAAACTGCCTATTCATGTCCCTTGCCCATTTGTCAATTGGAGAATAGCTTGATTTTTTGTACAATTGATTTAGTTCTTTATAAATTTGAGTAATTAAACCTTTGTCAGAGGATTTTATGAAGATTGTTTCCCAATTTGTTGCTACCCTTCTGATTTTGGTTACATTGGTTTTGTTTGTACAAAAACTTTTTAATTTGATGTAATCAGGATTATTTATTTTGCATTTTGTAACTCTTTCTAATTCTTGCTTGGTTTTGAAGTCTTTCCCTTCCCAAAGGTCTGACATGTATACTATTCTGTGTTCACCTATTTTTCTTATAGTTTCCTTCTTTATGTTCAAGTCATTCACCCATTTTGAATTTATCTTGGTGTAGGGTGTGAGGTGGTAATCTAAACCTAATCTTTCCCACACTGCCCTCCAATTTTCCCAGCAGTTTTCATCGAATAGTGGATTTTTGTCGCAAAAGCTGGGATCTTTGGGTTTATCATATACTGGCTTGCTGAGGTTGCTTGCCCCCAGTCTATTCCACTGATCCTCCTTTCTGTCTCTTAGCCAGTATCAAATTGTTTTGATGACTGCTGCTTTATAATATAGTCTGAGATCTGGGACTGCAAGACCCCCTTCCTTTGTATTTTTTTTCATTATTTCCCTGGATATTCTTGATCTTTTGTTCTTCCAAATGAACTTTGTTATGTTTTTTTCTAAATCAGTAAAAAAAAAAATTGGAAGTTCCATGGGTATGGCACTAAAGAGATAGATGAGTTTGGGTAGGATGGTCATTTTTATTATATTGGCTCGTCCTACCCATGAGCAGTTAATGTTCTTCCAATTGTTCAAGTCTAGTTTTAGTTGTGTGGAAAGTGTTTTGTAGTTGTGTTCATATAGAACTTGTGTTTGTCTTGATAGATTGATTCCTAAGTATTTTATTTTGTCTAAGGTGATTTTGAATGGGATTTCTCTTTCTAGTTCTTGCTGCTCAGCTGCGTTGGAGATATATAGAAAAACTGATGATTTATGTGGGTTTATTTTGTATCCTGCAACTTTGCTAAAGTTGTTGATTATTTACATTAGGTTTTTGGTTGAATCTCTAGGATTCTTTAAGTAGACCATCATGTCATCTGCAAAGAGTGATAATTTGGTCTCCTCCTTGCCTATTTTAATGCCTTCAATTTCTTTTTCTTCTCTAATTGCTACTGCTAGTGTTTCTAATACAATGTCAAATAATAGAGGTGATAATGAGCATCCTTGTTTCACTCCTGATCTTAATGGGAATGGATTTAGTTTATCCTCATTGCAGATGATATTAGTTGATGGTTTTAGATATATACTGTTTATTATTTTTAGGAATGACCCTTCTATTCCTATGCTTTCTAGTGTTTTTAATAGGAATGGGTGTTGTATTTTATCAAAGGCTTTTTCTGCATCTATTGAGATAATCATGTGGTTCTTCTTGGTTTGCTTGTTGATGTGGTCAATAATGTGGATAGTTTTCCTAATGTTGAACCAGCCCGGCATACCTGGTATAAATCCTACTTGATCATGGTGGATGACCCTTCTGATCACTTGCTGGAGAATTTTTGCTAGTATCCTATTTAAGATTTTTGTATCTATATTCATTAGGGAAATTGGTCTATAATTTTTTTTCTCTGTTTTTGGCCTGCCTGGCTTTGGAATTAGTACCATGTTTGTGTCATAAAATGAGTTTGGTAGAACTCCCTCTTTGCTTATTATGTCAAATAATTTGTATAGTATTGGGATTAGCTGTTCTCTGAATGTTTGATAGAATTCACTGGTGAATCCACCAGGCCCTGGGGATTTTTTCTTAAGAAGTTCTTTGATGGCCTGTTGGATTTCTTTTTCTGATATGGGATTATTTAAGAATTCTATTTCTTCTTCTGTTAGTCTAGTCAATTTATATTTTTGTAAAAGTTCATCCATATCACCTAGGTTGGTATATTTATTGCCATATAGTTGGGCAAAGTATTTTTTAATGATTGCCTTAATTTCCTCTTCATTGGAGGTGAGATCCCCCAGTTCATCCTTGATGCTGTTAATTTGCCTTTCTTCTTTCCTTTTTTTAATTAGATTATCCAGTACTTTGTCTATTTTGTCTGTTTTTTCAAAGTACCAGCTTCTAGTCTTGTTTATTAGCTCAATAGTTCTGTCACTTTCGATTTTATTAATTTCTCCCTTAATTTTTTGGATCTCTAGTATGGTTTTCTTCTGGAGGTTTTTAATTTGTTTGTTCTCAAATTTTTTGATTTGCATTTCCAATTCCTTGATCTCTGTCCTCCCTAGTTTGTTAATATATGCACTCAGGGATATCAATTTTCCTCTAAATACTGCGTTGGCTGCATCCCATAAAGTTTGAAAGGATGTTTCACCATTGTCATTTTATTCAAAGAAATTATTAATTGTTTCTATGATTTCTTCTGTAACTATCCGATTTTGGAGTATCATGTTATTTAATTTCCAATTAATTTTTGATTTGGCTCTCCATGTACCCTTGCCGATCAATATTTTTATTGCCTTGTGATCTGAAAAGGCTGCAGTTATCATTTCTGCTTTTCTGCATTTGAGTGCCATGTTTCTATGACCTAGTGTATGATCTATTTTTGTGAATGTGCCATGTGGTGCTGAAAAGAAGGTGTATTCTTTTTTGTCCCTATTTAATTTTCTCCATATGTCTATTAACTCAAATTTTTCTAAGATTTCATTCACCTCTTTTCCCTCTTTCTTGTTTATTTTTTGGTTTGATTTATCTAAATTTGATAGTGGTTGGTTCAAGTCTCCCACTAATATGGTTTTACTGTCTATTTCCTCCTTCAATTCTCCTAGTTTCTCTATTAAAAATTTGGATGCTATACCATTTGGTGCATACATGATGATTAGTGATATTTCCTCATTGTCTATACTCCCTTTTAACAGAATATATTTACCTTCCCTATCCCTTTTGATCAGGTCTATTTGTGCTTTGGCTTTGTCAGATATCATGATTGCAACTCCTGCCTTTTTTCTATCAGTTGAGGCCCAAAAGGCCTTACTTCAACCTTTAATTCTAACCTTGTGAGTGTCAACCCATCTCATATGTGTTTCTTGAAGACAACATATGGTAGGGTTTTGGGTTCTAATCCAATCTGCTATTTGTCTACTTTTTAATGGGTGAGTTCATCCCATTCACGTTCAAAGTTATGATTGTCATTTGTGGATTAGCTGGCATTTTGATATCTTCCCCTAGTTCTGACCTTTCTTCTTTAGCTTTCTCCTTTTGAACCAGTAATTTACTTTAGGTCAGTCCCCCTAGTCCCCTCCTTTGAAATGCTTTCCTTTCTAGACCCTCTTTTTATTCTCCCTTCCCCTCCCCCCTATCCTTCCCTCCCTTTTTATATTCCCTCCCCCCTCCCCCTCCTTAATTTTCCTTTCTTTCTTGCCCTAATGGATAAGATAGAATTCAGGATCCCACTGGATCTAGATGTTCTTCCCTCTCAGGTTTGATTTCACTGAGAGTAAGGTTTACGTAATTCCACTTTATGCTATCTTCCTCTCCTTCTCATATGAGAGTTCTTCTCCTCCCCTTCCCATGTGTATCTTTATATGGGAATGGTTATTCTATTGAGTCCCCCCCTATTTCTTGAAGTTAATCTTAGTATTATTGAAGGTTTTTCCCTCCCTTTTCCTTTATTTGCCCCCACTTTCCCCAAATCATCTTAATGCCCCAATCTTTCCCTATGCATGTTTCTTTTAACTACTCTTATGATGCTACAATTTATGTGAGTTACACAAAACATTTTCCCCACATATTAATATATATAATTTGATGTAAATGTAGTCCTTATAGAAGAGAGTTTTCCATTTCTTTCATATTTACCTTTTCATGTTTCTCTTGCTTTCTGTGCTTGGATATCGAACTTTCCACAGAGCTCTGGTCTTTTCTTAGAAAATGCTTGGAAATCTTCTATTTTGTTGAATGCCCATACTTTCCCCTGGAAGTACATAGTCAGTTTTGCTGGGTAGTTGATTCGTGGTTGGAGACCCAGCTCTCTTGCCTTTCTAAATATCCTGTTCCATGCTTTGCAGTCTCTTAGTGTATTAGCCGCTAAGTCCTGTGTGATCCTTATGGGAGTCCCCTTATATCTGAAGCTCCTCTTCTTGGCTTCTTGTAGGATTTTCTCCTTTTCTTGGAACCTCTTGAATTTGGCAATTACATTCCTAGGGGTTGTCTTTTGGGGATTTAGTATAGAAGGTGTTCTATGAATCCTTTCTATTTCTATTTTCCCCCCTTGCTCCAGAATGTGTGGGCAATTTTCTTTTATAATCTCCTGTAGAATAATATTGTGTTCATTGTTTATCTCTGGTTTTTCTGGGAGACTGATAATTCAGAGGTTGTCTCTTCTCCCTCTGTTTTCAAGATCAGTGACCTTCTCAATGAGATATTTCATGTTTTCTTCTAATTCATTAAATTTTTGGGTTTGCTTTATTGATTCTTGCTGTTTTATCATCTTGCTTTCTTCGAGTTGCTTGATTCTGGTCGTTAGGGACTGTTTTTGCTTTTCAGCTTTGTCTGCCCTTCTATTAGATGCTTCGAGTTCTTTTTCCAATTGACCAGTCTTATCTGTCAGACTGCTGATCTCTTTCTCCCATTTTTCTTTCCAGGTTTCCATCTTTTGGATAAGTTCCAGGTTGAGATCTTCCAGAGCTTGTTGATAGTTTCCATTTTGGGAGGCATGTTCTGATTTTTTTTTTGGATTTCCTCCTCATTCTCCTCTTTTCTTTGGGTACTTCCACCATAAAAGTTTTCAATAGTCACTTTTTTCCCTTTCTTCCTGGAGGCTTGATTTTGGGCCATGTGAGCCATCCCTTTGGTGGTTTTATTCTCCTTTCCTTTTTGGTCTGGGGTCTGGGTTATATGGGCAGTTTTTCTGTGAATTTAGGTTGCTTCAGACTAGTTCTTCCCAGCCTCCAAGGTTTCTTAGAGTGCTGGGTCCCTGATCACAGCCACACTGCCCAGGTGTTCAGCTTGCCCAGATAATCAGCACATGGTCCCCCTCTGGTGTTTACCTCCACAGAAATGTTCGACGCAGCCACCCCAAGTACAGCTCCTCTGACCCCCGTAATCAGCGCCGGGTTCTCCAGTGAAACCACCCTGAGATGTTTTTCCTGGCAGTCCCCAGATCCCAAGGACCCTGGAGTGCCCCCCCCCCAGACAGAGACGTTCCCCACTCACTCGCTGTCCTGCTGAGCACTCAGGTATCTCACTCTGGTTTGGTGGGAGAGGTGGGGTGGGGTAATGGAGGCTCAGTTCATTTTTCTGTGCAAGCTTTTCCTCCTTCTTTTTATAGAGTGGATATGTGGATATGTTCAAGCCCCTTGTACCTTTGCCTCTGTGGAGTACTGGGGAGTACTGGGTTGTCCTTCTGTTCCCCCAAAGGTGATTTTTATGCTCCTTTGATGTAGTCTATTTCGTTCGGTGCCGAGGAGAGGAAATGTGTGGCATCTAGATTGCAGCCATGATTACCCGGAAGTCTCCCATAAATTTTTTAAAATATTAGTGGCATCATTTTTATAGTCTCAAGCTTTGGGGACATGCATTGATATTATAGCAATGTATTTTACACTTATATTACTGCTAAATCAAAAAACTTTAAAGAAAATCTTAATACTGGTGACATGTGCTTCAAATATAAAAAGGAGAGGAAAAACAAAAGACTGAAATAATATTTTGCACATGCAAGAAAAATATGATAATAAAAGTCTCAAAATTAAAAAATGTAGCTTACAATCGTTGACACACTGTCATCTAAGAAAATATAGAATACAAAGCTTCCTCACCAAAAATGACATCCATTTCCTCTTCATATCCACTGTGAGTACAAGCAAATGAATTTCACAAAATTACAGTTTTTCACAAAGTAACAGTAGTATAAATATATAGGTATAAATTTCCCTGAAATTTGCAATAGCCCAATTAATTACAATAGCAAACAAACCCACTATCATATTTCACATAAGTTGCTGTATGACATTTTTAAAAGCCTATGAACTGATGGATATTTGTCACAATTTTTACAAAGGTAGCAAATCTTTCAACCTTGGCAAACATATTTTTAAACAACGTAAAACTCATTTTGGATATAGAACATCATCAAGAAATCTAGATATTATGACAAAAATGTGGCAGAGGAGTCTAGGAAAAACCCAAACCTCTGTACTGTTGATGTTGGGTAAAGTGAGCTGAAGAGTTATAAATGAGAGATGCTTCTCATTGGTGAGTGTTCCAGGGGTACTATATGCCCTGGGATTAACTTCCCTGTTCCTTGGTATCACATTTTTATAAATGTGGGAGGTGGGTATTATAATTGTATTTCACTTCAGCTACTAAAATGGACCTTATCCCCTGTTCGGGGCAGGAAAAATGACCATATTGTTGGAAAATAATATAAAAATTATGTCCTTAGTACCCCTTAATACACCTTAAAATCAATTTGAGATATTTAGCTCATTAAATCTTCCAAAGGTTGTTATACAATTATAGCAATGTTCTGATGGAGTCCATCTATCCTCTATGTGACCATTTACAAAGTCAAAACAGAAAATCTGTTTTTATATGGGCTTCTTCAATAATGTTTGTTCAGTATAGTTATAGGGGGAAAAGCAACAGAATATAACAGTAGATAAAACCCAGTACATTAAAATGATTCACTGTAATAGTATTCAATGCATTAATATATGAACTTAAAATCAACAAAATTAAATCTTAAACAAACCAATAAGTAAAATGCAATAAAATACAGAGATTTTATAAAGAAATGGAGTCTGAAAAGCCTTAAAAATATGACCTCCAGTCTTTTTAAAGTTCCTTGTTTGTTTGTTTTTTTAATTATCCATTTAGATGCCTATTGTCAGAAGGAAGATATGGGGTAGGCAATGGGTGTTAAATGACCTGCCCAGGGCCACACAGACAGGAAGTGTCTAAGGCCAGATTTTAACCCAGGACATCTCAACTGTAGGTGTGCCTCTCAATCCACTGAGCCACTGAGCTACTTCCCCTTAGTGAGGGTGGGTTTCTGGGAATCTCAAATTGGGCCAAAGAATTGCAGGGAGTTGAAATTCTCTCCTGACTCCAAGGTGAGTAAAGTAAAATAATCAATGCAATCAAATATATATCCTTTTAAAGCAGTCATGCTTGTAAGTTCCTGTTTGGAAAAGTCTCTTCCTTCTCTTTCTCCCCATCCACTCAGCCCTTTGCCATGTGGAGGCTAATTGTAGCCTAAGGAAAAATCACCAGTGATGAGCAATCTGTTCTGAGGCCAGAGTTGCGGGCATGTCAGACCAGTAGAGTGGATCTGGGTGAAACAGAACCGGATTGCAGGAGTGCAGAAGCAGGCAATATGAGCCAGGTAGGAAGGGCTGGGACCAGGTGAGCTATATTGAATCAAGAAAGTCTTAATTGGATGGCTGCAGGCAGGAGCGCAGGAAAGCAGACTCGAGCTGATCAAGACAATTTTCTAAAAAGCCTTAGAGAAAAGTGGCTTAGAAATCATTATCTAGGCTATCTTTTTAAAAATAAAAATTGAGAATTTCTCATTCAATCTAGTGGTTGCCATTAACTGTAACAGTTAAATTAGTTTCTCTACTAAAAGTCATTATATTTTAGAGGTTTATTAAGGATTATTAGAAATCAAGGATAAAGAAATACAAAATAAGAAAACATGTACCTAGGGCTGAATAGCCCATTCACAACCACTTACTCTACATCTTTCATGCCAGGTAGAGAGATGCTAGAGCTTAGAAGCATAAGAAGAGCTCTTAGGAGGCAGAGAGCCCTTTAAATAAAAATTGCGTTCTCTCATTTAGTTGAGATTATAGGGAATTCTGGGAAGTACCAAGGACTTCTGGGGATTGAAGTCTGGGGTTCAAATCTCCATTTTTAAAGTTGAAGACCCAGTTCTCTGGCCTTTCTGAATAAAATGTTCCAGGTCTTGCGGTCCTTTAAGTATGGAAGCTTCCAGGTCTTCTGTGATCCTGTTTGGTGCTCCTTAGTATCTGAATTGTCTCTTTATGCCTTTTTTGTAGAATTTTCTCCTTAGCTTGAAAGCTCTGGAATTTGGCAATTACATTCCTGGGAGTTGTCTTCTGGGTATTAATATAAAGGGTGTTCTGTGAAATCTTTCAATATCTATTTTCCCCTCTTGTTGAAGAACATCAGGGCAGTTTTCTTGGATGATTTCTTGTAGTATGATGTCAAGATTTCTGTTTATTTTTGGATTTTCAGGTAGACCAATGATTCTCAAATTTTCTTGTCATGACCTGTTTTCCTGATCTGTCACCTTGTCAGTGAGATATTTTAGGATTTCTTCTATTTTTTCAGTCTTTTGACTTTCCTTTATTAATTCTTTCTGTTTTGCAAGATTATTGGTTTCCAGTTGCTCAATTCTAGTCCTTAAGGCATGGTTTTCTGCTTTAACCTTTTGATTTTCAGCTATAATTTTTTGTTTTTCTGCTATAATATTTTTACTATAATTTTTTATCTTCTTTTTGAACCATTCCCCACTTATCTTGCCAGAAGTCTTCCATCTTTTTGATAAGCTCCAATTTAAATTCTTCCAGACCTTGTGGAAAATTTCCAATATTTTAGGTTTTGTATTTGTTTGAATTTCCTCGTGTATATCCTCTGTAGCATAGGTTTTCCCTCCATAAAAATTTTCACCAGTGACTGCCTATTTTTTTTTTTTTTGCTTTTTTTTGGGAGGAGTTTGGGGCTCCTCCTGTGTGCAATTATCAATCACTGTGGAAGATATACCTTCCCTTTTTAGACAGAAATCTGAGTGAGCTGGGCAGGTTCTCTGTGTATGGAGTTAAGGAGCAAGGATTTTGTTTGAGGCAAGCTCTCGAATCTCCACAGCTGCGCTACCTTTTGGGGGTACCTGGGCTGCACTCCCCTGCCTGCTGGGGTTTCAGGTGTAACTACTCTCAATGGTAGTTCCTTGGTGGTCTTAGTCAGCTCCCAAGACCTAGAGATGTCCCTTGCCACTCCAGAGGTGCCCCCTCACTCACTCTCTGATTTTAGCACATACTGGCTCTGACTCTGGCTCCATAGGTGGTGTGGGAAAGGGAATATCAGCTCACGTTTGGGTGGGAGCTTTTCACCCCCTTATAGTGTGGAAATGCCCAAATCCCACATACCTTCAATGCTTCACCCTACTGTAGAGTCCCTTCATTCTTATGAAAATGTTTTTTTGGGTCTTTTGAGGTAGTCTATATTGGTGGGTCTGAGGAAAGGGAGAGGTCCCATGTCTAGACTGCTGCCATGCTTACCCGGAAGTCACATGCAATCCTTTAAAGCCCTTCGGGTATCATTGTAAATTGTTTCAAGAATGTCATTCTTGAAGGTTAGCTGGAACATATTCTTCTCATTCATTGTTTGTTAGATATTTAATCTTTCAAGGCTTCAAAATGCTCTCTAGAATCACCAAGTTACCTTAGCCATTCCTAACATACTTCATGTACATTATACCACTTCAGATCCAGTTTATTCAGAGACTTTTTATATTTAGTTTAAGCATTTGATTGATTGTATTCAAACAAGATAAATTTCCACTTGGCTAAGGAACCAGGACATGGTATTTTATCATTTTTGTTAGGTGGTGTAGATTAATTTGATTGATTTACTCAATTGACCTCATCATCACATCTGAAATCCTCCATCGTAATTTCTTACATGTGCCTAATATCTTCAGTCTTTTATTCATGTTAAACAATGCTTGCCACTCTGGGAAAATGTTTTCCTCTGATGAATCTTTAATGTGTAGTTATTAGCAATATTTGTATTCTGCAGATTGCTTATGCAAGAATACAAAAATATGTCTTGATAAAATGGCAGTTTCTAAGTGCTGCCTTGAAATTAAGAGGTAAAAAAAAAAACAACCTTAAAACAATATGTGAGACCAGACTATGGCAATCCATAGGCCAACTGATATTATTAAACTGAATTCAGCATGTTTTCACTTTCCCCCTATAAACAGGTATATGCAATCATTCAAAATCTCTTTTGCCCTATCTTTCAGTATCAGGGAAGATTGTTGTAATTGGATACTAATGAATGGGTGATTAAAGCTTTAATAATGATTCAGAAATCATCCTTATCTAACTTCTGCCAGTGGGATCATTGGCAAAACTATGGTAAGGCTGTCATAACCTACCTCATAAGCTCAGGCAGCTGAGGGAGACTTTCCTATCTACCTGCCACTTGATAGGATGAATGCCAAAGTAATATATTAGGCTCAGAGAGATGAATGATGGTTATAAAATACATTTAAGAAAGCATATTGTGGCAGCATTTCTATATAGTATAATACAAAATACATTTTCATTTGACCCCTTAGACATGTTCAAAGAAAGAGCTATTCATAGAGCATTTTAAAATTCATTATTAAATTTTGTGTTCCTGGAATTTATGTTTGTAAGAATGAATATTCTAATAATGTTCTACTGAGGAATTATGACCGGGATTTCCTTATTTTTGACAGCAAATAATACATTTCAGTAGACATGTTTGGAACTTGAAAAACTCCTGTTGAATGAATGAATGGCATACATTTATAAGTTGAAACAATTGACTTTCCATAATTTTAATGCTTTTTTTTTCATTCAGAATGAAATTCACATTTTCAGCAATTAAAATGCATGGCATTTATATCAAGTGTCATGAGAGCATGAAAACTAACGAGGAGGTCTTTATGTCGGAATTAGCATAGGATAATTTGCATAAACATTTAAAGCAATGTTGCCCTTGAGGACTGCATCCTATAATTGGTGACATTCAATTTTCAAAACAATATACTATGGAACTGTTTTTGGGAAAATATATTGAACTTAGTGGATCCTTCTATTTCAGTAGGCTATACAAAGAAGCATAATGTAATTTAAAGGACAATAATTCATAACATACATAGTACATTGTTCCAAATTTGTTCTGATATCTATTTTAAACTCTATCTAAAATGATAGGAGGATTAGACAATCACTCTTGGTGTCAAAATTTTCATTACTTGTGTTTTGTTAATTTGAGAAAAAAGGTAGGAAGGAAAAAAGGAAGGAAGGAAGGAAAAAAGAAAGGAAGGAAGGAAGGAAGGAAGGAAGGAAGGAAGGAAGGAAGGAAGGAAGGAAGGAAGGAAGGAAGGAAGGAAGGAAGGAAGGAAAAGTGAAAGTGAATTTTTATTCACTTTATCTGTTTTAAGTTAATCAATCAAGAACACAAAGTATCCTTACTTAACACATAGTAAGTCACTAAGGGAAAAAGTTCACAGCCCCAAAGACCACAAGCACTTCCCCTTGGGCAGTGCAAGCGAAATTGGAAGGCTGTGATTGGTTCCTGTGGAGAGAGACAGGAAGTGATCTGGAGAAATTGCTTATAAAAAGCCAATCTAAAGATTCCTGGGGAGGCATTTTTAGGAGGAATTTGGCTGAATAGGAGGCTTTTTCTGTGACTCATTCTGTGAGGTATAGATTTATAAACAGTGACCACAACATATCTTTTTTTTAACCATTAAAAACATTAGTTAGAATGAAATATTTGTGAAGTACCTGGCACAGTGCTTTAAACACAATATACACTTAAATATTCCCTCCCTCTCTCCCTCTTCTTTCTTCCTTCTGTAAAAATTAATTGTAAATGTAAAAATTGGTCAAACCATTAATTTTGTAAATATTCTGTATATATTTATGTGTATGAATATGTATACATTGTCTCTTTCAATAAAATATGTTCCTTAAGAATAAGGATTTCATTTTTTCTTTGTATCTTTGTATCCCCTTTGTATACTATATTAAGAGTCCTTTGGTAAATATGTGGTGCTTTGTTAATTGAATAGATTACCCAACATTGCAACGCTATCAAATGGAACTAATGTCCCTACTTTGCCACATCCCCTCCAGCATTCATTAGTTTCCATAGCTGTCATGTTAGCCAATCTGCTAGGTATGAGGTGATACCTCACAGTTGCTTTGATTTGCATTTCTCTGATTATAAGAGATGTAGAACACTTTGTCATGTGCTTATTAATAGTTTTGATTTCTTTGGCTGAGAACTGCCTGTTCATCTCCCTTGCCCATTTATCAATTGGAGAATGGCTTGATTTTTTGTACTATTGATTTACTTTTTGTAAATTTGAGTAATTAAACCTTTGTCAGAGGTTTTTATGGAGATTGCTTCCCAATTTGTTGCTTTCCTTCTGATTTTAGTTACATTGGTTTTGCTTGTACAAAAGCTTTTTAATTTGATGTATTCCAAATTATTTATTTTGCATTTTGTGACATTTTCTAAGTCTTGCTTGGTTTTAAAATATTTCCCTTCCCAAAGGTCTGACATGTATACTGTTCTGTGTTTGCCTAATTTTCTTATATTTTCCTTCTTTATGTTCAAGTCATTCACCCATTTTGAATTTATCTTGGTGTAGGGTGTGAGGTGGTAATCTAAACCTAATCTTTCCCACACTGCCCTCCAATTTTCCCAGCAGTTTTTATGAAATAGTGTATTTTTATCCCAAAAGCTGGGTTCTCTGGGTTTGTCGTATACTGTTCTGCCAAGGTCACTTACCCCGAGTCTATTCCACTGATCCTCCTTTCTGTCTCTTACCCAGTACCAAATTGTTTTGATGACTACTGCTTTATAATATAGTCTGAGATCTGAGACTGCAAGGCCCCCTTCCTTTATATTTTTTTTCATAGTTTCCTTGGATATCCTTGATCTTTTGTTCTTCCAAATGAACTTTGTTATGGTTTTTTCTAAATCAGTAAAAAAATTTTTTTTGGAATTTCAATGGGTACGCCACTAACTAGATGAATGAGTTTGGGTAGGATGATCATTTTTATTATATTAGCTTGTCCTACCCATGAGCAGTTAATGTTCTTCCAATTGTTCAAATCTAGTTTTAGTTGTGTGGAGAGTGTTTTGTAATTGTGTTCATATACTTCCTGGGTTTGTTTCAGGAGATAGATTCCTAAGTATTTTATTTTGTCTAAGGTGATTTTGAATGGGATTTCTCTTTCTAGTTCTTGCTGCTGAGCTGTGTTGAAAATACATAGAAATGCTGATGACTTATGTGAGATTATTTTGTATCCTGCAACTTTGCTAAAGTTGTTGATTATTTCAATTAGCTTTTTGGTTGAATCTCTAGGATTCTTTAAGTATACCATCATGTCATCTTCAAAAACTTGGTCTCCTCCTTGCCTATTTTAATGCCTTCAATTTCTTTTTCTTCTCTAATTGTTACTGCTAGTGTTTCTAATACAATGTCAAATAATACAGGTGATAATGGCATTGGGCATCCTTGTTTCACTCCTGATCTTAATGGGAATGGATTTAGTTTATCCCCATTACAGATGATATTAGTTGATGGTTTTAGATATATACAGTTTATTATTTTTAGGAATGGCCCTTCTATTCCTATGCTTTCTAGTGTTTTTAATAGGAATAGGTGTTGTATTTTATCAAAGGCTTTTTTTGCATCTATTGAAATAATCATGTGATTTTTGTTGGTTTGCTTGTTGATGACATCAATTATGTGGATGGTTTTCCTAATATTGAACCAGCCTGGCATCCCTGGTATAAATCCTACTTGATCATGGTGAATGACTCTTCTGATCACTTTCTGGAGTCTTTTTGCTAGTATTCTATTTAAGATTTTTGCATCTATATTCATTAGGGAGATTGGTCTATAATTTTCTTTCTCTGTTTTTGGCCTGTCTGCCTTTGGGAACAGAACCATGTTTGTGTCATAAAAGAATTTGATAGAACTCCCTCTTTGCTAAGTATGTCAAATAGTTTGTATAGTATTGGGATTAGCTGTTCTTTGAATGTTTGATAGAATTTACTGGTGAATCCATCTGGCCCTGGAGATTTTTTTTAGGAAGTTCTTTGATGGCCTGTTGGATTTCATTTTCTGATATGGGATTATTTAAGAAATCTATTTATTCTTCTGTTAGTCTAGGCAATTTATTTTTTTTGGTAAACATTCATCCATATCACCTAGGTGGCATATTTATTGCCATATAGTGTAAACCTCAAATTTCCTTAGACTTATAATTGTTGAAAATTTCACCATTGGGATATTTCATACTTGGAAAATTTCTTACTGATAGTCTATTGGAATGGGAACTCCATTGGCATGGGAGGTTCCTTCTCTTCCCTTCTTAAGATTACTTTAGGACAGAAACCCTTTGCTGAACAATGGAAAGGACTTTGACCTATGCTTAAGCATAGAACAGGAATTTCTTTGAGTCTTGATTGATTTAGAATTGATACAATGGAGATACTTGGAATAAATCTCCACCCTATTCAGTCCTAATAGGATTGAGTAAGGGCTGTAGCCTAGATCAAAATTTAATTATTCCAATCTCTACCATACTCAAGTTAACAGGATTTAGAAAGGGCTGTAACAAAGGAGTATAGATTTAATCATTTGAAAATATGACCTTCAACAGACATGTGCAAAAGCCAGAAACCTCTGGGCGGTCCTGGGTTAAGCGAGAGCCTCCATTGACAGGGAAATTGATGAAGAGTGATTGGTAGATGTGAGGACTGAGGGGAGGCAACTTGGATGGTGTCCTTAAAGATAGGAGGGTCTGGAGACTCAGGGGAGAGGATGGAGTTTTTTGGTCGGTGTGGTTCCTGGGCTCTGAGGAAGCTTGCTCTGAAGGAAGCTGAAGGTGGGGGCCTCTGAGACTGTTTCTCCATTTTGGACACGTGAGTGAAAGGGACTGATCTCTTTTCTTTGCCCCAGCTATCTAAGGGCTTGGGCCTTTTGGCCCAGCCTAAACAGAAGGGGTATTTAAGCCCTATTCCCTTCTCTCCCCTTTCTCTCTCTATATATATCTCTAATTCCTTTCTTGCTCCTATTGTAATTAAACTCCAAAAAAGGCTGACGGCTGACTTGAGTTTTTCATTTAGGAATTACATAGCTGATTCCTTGGCGACCTTAAATTAATATATATCAGTCTTTTAAAGTGATTCCCTTGTAACATTGTGGCTGACCACACGGGAGTCTAAAGAATCCTCTCAATAAAACTTTTTCCTTGCCTTTTTACTATACTGTTTCACCACTTAGTTCTTTTTTTTTTAACAAAAAAACTTGGCTTAAAGACACAGCTGCTAGAACACGTGAGTATAAAAAACTTTTTCTCTTTTCTCCTTAAGTTAAATTGGAATCAGCAGTTTTTTCTTTTTCTTCCCTTTAATCTTAAGGGACAGCTGGGTAGCTCAGCGGATTGAGAGCCAGCCCTAGAGGCAGAAGGTCCTGGGTTCAAATCGGACCTCAGATACTTCCCAGCTGTGTGACTCTGATAGACAGAAAACAGCTGTTTTTAAATCTCAGCAACAGGACTCTAAAGTCCTGGCTGGAAGAACTGTTTCTAAATATCCTTTCCCTTAAGGAACAACTTCCTGGATTAGAAAAAAAAAAACCCTGTGGAAAGTTTGTTGCTTTGCCCTGCTCCCCACGTGTTTTGTGAAATTACAAAATATACATATAAAAATGAGTACTACATTCTTTGACAATTATATGGCAGCTGAAGAAGTAGGGGCATTGAGGAATGAAGGATACCTCCAAATTTTTATATTAATAGGTACTGTCATTTTTGTACTCCTCAATACTATATTTAGAGATGAAAAAATAAAAAATATTGAGGATAAAATAAAACAAAATGAGGATAAAATAAAACAAAATGAGGATAAATTAAAACAAAATGAGGATAAAATAAAACAAAATGAGGATAAAATAAAACAAAATGAGGATAAAATAGAAAATATTGAGGATAAAATAGAAAATGTTGAGGATAAAATAGAAAAAAATGAGGATAAAATAGGAAATATTGAGGATAAAATGGGAAATATGGAAGATAAAATAGGAAAAATTGAGGATAAAATGCAAGCCCAATTAGAAGATCTAAAAAGTTTCTTACAGGATCAATTGGCAAAAAACCACTCTACCAGAAACAGACCTGTTTCTGAACCTTTGAATGAGGAAATTTCCTTCCCTGAAATAGAGATGGAAAACACCTTCCCTATAGCCCAGTTAACAGACTGCTTCTCTCGTGCAGTGCAAATCTTGTCTGAATTTAATCCCCAAAACCCTTCCCCTGCAATCCCAGCTTCTCATGTTCCTTCTCCTACAGAAAACCAAATTCCAATGCAAGGGAGATCTTGTCCTCCTAGAGAAACCTGTCCTTGTCAAACTGACCCACAGGTGCAAAATTCAACTAGAGGCCTGTTTCCTCTAAGAGAAGTACCTGAAATAGGACGAAATGGGGATGTGGTGACTTTAAGACATAGGATACCGTTTACTCCCCAAGAAATAAATGAATTTACACGAAATATCCCCACATATGAACAAGATCCTTTTCTAGTAACAAAAAAGATGGGAGACATATTTTTTCAATATAATCCGTCTTACAAGGACGTTGAGAGCTTACTACAGGCCTTTTTAAGTGAACGTGAAAAAAATAAAATAATTGCTCATGTCAACAAAACCCGGGGGTGTAATGCAGCACATTGGCCATCTCAGGATCCCGAATGGGACTATAATAATCCTGAGGACTATCTACAACTATACCGTTGTAGAGAGGCCATCCTCACGGCCATGAAGGAATGTGCGGACAGTACAGATAAGTGGATGGAACTGGAAAAAATTAAGCAAAAGGAAAACGAAACACCCTCCAGATTTATGGACAGAATTATCGAGTTTGGGGACAGATACTTAGATTGGGACTTAAATAAAGAGAATAGTTTAAGACAAGTTAGAAGAATATTTGTAAACAATTCTTGCAAAGTAATTAAAAATTATTTTAAAACACAATGCCCAAGATGGTCAGATATGGACCTTGAAGAATTGCGAAAAACAGCTATATATGTTTTTAAGGGAAACAAAGAAAAGGAGAAAGAGAATAATGATGACATGGAGGAAATGAAGAAAAAAATGAGATGTGTAATAGATAGGATAACTAAATTAGAAAGTGGGCATGATAATGAACCAACGACAATTGCCCCTCTCCAGAAATCCAATTATCAATCCATTACTTGCCACTTCTGTGAGAAGAAGGGCCACAAAATGATGGAATGTAGAACCTTTCTTAAGATGTTTGGAAGGAATACACAGTTTAATAATGGTTTTAGAAATAATAACTATAGAAATTATGATAATGGTTATAGAAACCAAAATTCTAGAAATTATGATAATGACTATGGAAATAACTATAATGAATATAGAAATAAGAGCTTTAGAAACCAGAATTATAGAAATAGGAATTGGAAATTTAATGACAATGCTCAAATTGAAGAAAATTTTAATGATAATACTCAACAATATATGAGAAATGGCGCTCGTCCAAAAATTACTCGAGGTACTAATGACCCTCAGAGAGGTGCCCTTCAGGGGGGTGCCCAAGGAATATCCCAAACACAATGATGGTGCCCGGGGGGGGGGGCTGGGGCACAGGAATCAGAGGATACAACCTTTGATTTCCCAGACCCTGATGTCCTACTACCCGTTGTCCCTATCCACTGCCCTCCCCATACTAATGAACCCCATGTTACCTTAAAAGTGGGTAACACCTATTATGATTGTCTATTAGACACCGGAGCTTCCTGGTCTGTATTAAAGAGAACACCTGATTTACAATGTTATTCTATTGGCTCAGAGAATGTAATGGGAGTATCAGGAATAACCCAAAGAGTTAAAAGACTTCCTCCTAGAATGGTGTCTGTAGGACCCCTAGAGGTACAACACTCCTTCCTTTTGATGCCTGACTCCCCTTTAAATTTGCTGGGGAGGGACCTTCTATGCAAACTCAGAGCCACAATAACCTGCTCCCCAGATGGCTCATTATCATTAGAAGTACCAGAGGAATCTTTAAATTTACTCCCTGTACTTCTCTCGGAAAACCAGGAGGGAAAAGAACCTTCCATTTTTGAAATACCTAAAGATATACCGGAGTCTCTTTGGGCCACATCTTCTTCTGACGTAGGCTTACTCAAATCTGCTGTTCCTGTGCAGATAAAAACTAAATCTAGCCCACCTCCTTCTATCCCTCAGTATCCCCTCTCAAAGGAGGCAATTGAGGGTATTACGCCAGTTATTAACTCATTAATAGAACAGGGAATAATAATCCCTTGCAAATCTGAATACAACACGCCCATCCTGCCAATTAAAAAACCAAAAAAAGGACCCGATGGCAAACACATCTATAGATTCGTACAGGATCTAAGGGCAGTGAATAATCACGTTATAAAGAGACACTCCGTAGTTTCTAACATACATACTATTATTTCATCTATTCCTAGCACAGCTACATACTTTACAGTAGTAGACTTGTGTTCAGCTTTCTTTTCCATACCAATACATGAAAACTCCAGGCATATTTTTGCTTTCACCTGGAAGGGCTCACAATATACCTGGTGTCGGCTGCCACAGGGTTATGTCGAAAGTCCGAGCTTATTTGAGCAAATTTTGAGCCAAGACACAGACAATATAACATTTAAAAATAGCAAATTAATCAAATATGTAGATGATCTACTCTTGGCTTCAACAGATGCAGAAACATGTCAAGAAGATAGCAAACACCTTTTTTTGGAATTGCACAAAAGAGGACATAAAATCTCTAAGGATAAAGTTCAATGGTGTCTCCAAAAAGTAGAATATTTGGGATTCATCTTGACTGCGGGTGCTCGTTATATTTCTCCAAAACGAATTGAGAACATTCAAAAATTGAGTGCTCCTACCACTAAGAAACAGCTGAGAGCAATTTTAGGAGCAACAGGGTTTTGTAGACAATGGATTCCATGCTATGGGGAAATCACTAAACCCCTTATAGCATTAACAAAGGATTCGGTTCCTGAACCCCTCAAATTAGAGCCTGAACACTTGTCAGCTCTAACAGATCTGAAAAAGGCTATCATGTCTGCCCCTGCTCTAGGCATCCCAGATTACAACAAGCCATTTACCTTATATGTGCATGAGCGAAGAGGAGTAGCCTCTGGTGTGTTAACTCAGACTTTGGGACCTTCTCAGCGCCCAATTGCTTATTATTCTGCCCAACTAGACCCAGTAGCAGCAGGAGCACCACCATGCCTTAGAGGAGTAGCTGCTACAGCCTTACTAGTAACAAAAACCGTTGATTTAGTATTGGGATGTCCATTAACAATAATGTGCCCACATGAGATTGAAGCATTATTGGTAAAACATAGAACACAGGCATTCTCGGATCAGAGAATTACAAGGTATGAAATAACCTTATTAAATAGTGAAAATATTACCTTGAAACGCTGTTCAACTCTTAACCCTGCCACCTTGCTTCCAGATTTACCCACTTCAGGAGAACCATTACATAACTGTGAAACATTAGTGTCCATGGCAGAAAAGCCTCGAGATAATCTCTTGGACACACCCTTAGACAATGCAGATCTGATTTTATTTACCGATGGTTCCTCTTTTATGAGGGATGGCATATGTTACACTGGAGCTGCCGTAGTCTCAGAATTTGCCACTGAATGGTCAGCTTCACTACCTTCTAACATTAGCGCTCAAGGAGCAGAACTCATAGCTCTAAAACAAGCTTGTATAATTGCCAAGGATAAAAAGGCAACAATTTATACGGATTCTAGATATGCTTTCGGCATTTGTCACTCAGTCGGAATGCTATGGCTCCAAAGAGGATTTTTAACCTCAGCTGGAAAATCCATAGCTAATGCAGAAATTATTAATGAAGTTCTTTCTGCTCTCAAACTGCCTAAAGCCCTAGCTGTAGTTCATTGCTCTGCCCATACAGGTGGCTCTGACCCTGTCTCTAGAGGAAATGACCGAGCAGATGCCGCTGCAAAACTAGCAGCCATAGAAGGACCTGGATTAATTTTAACATTAACAACCACTGATAATTTAAATTTATCACTCTCCTATAATGAAAAGGAAGTGGAAAAATGGAAACAAAAATTTAAAGCAAAACAAATTAATGGAGTATGGGTGTCACCTGAAGGAAAACCCCTGCTCCCTAGAAGTTTCTATAACCAAATTTGCCAATCTATTCATAAAAATGGTCATTTTGGCACCCAGGGCATCGTGGACTCTGTCAAGAGAGTATGGATAGCCCCTGGTATAACTACTGTAGCCTCTAAAGTATGTTCAGCCTGTCCTATTTGCCAGGCATATAACCAACATGCATATCGTGGAAAAGCCTTTGGGGGACGTCCTTTGGCTTACACACCTTTTGAACATCTACAGATAGATTTCATTACAATGCCAAAAGCTGGACGTTATAAATTTTGTCTAGTAATTGTAGATCAACTAACCAGATGGCCGGAAGTATTTCCTACGACCCGAGCCACAGCAGATTTTGTTGCAAAGATACTTTTAAAAGAAATTATTCCTCGTTTTGGCCTACCAGCACGTATTGACTCCGATAGAGGGAGTCATTTTACCGATTCTGTCTTAAATCAAATATATTCTTGCTTGGGGATAACTCCAAAATTCCATGTTCCATATCACCCCCAGAGCTCAGGCCAAGTGGAGAGGATGAATAAAGAACTTAAGACTATGATTGGCAAATTATGCACTGAGACCCATTTAAAATGGCCTGAAATTCTCCCTCTGGCCCTATTTTATCTTAGAAGCAGGCCTAGAGGAGACTTACATATTTCACCATTTGAGATGCTTTTTGGACATCCGCCTATACAGGCTAAGCCTTTCTCCCCGGCTTATACATCGCTATTAGGGGGAGATATTACTATTGCTTCCTATATACAGGAGTTACAGCACAAACTACGTGAACTTCATGAATCCGGAGCTGCAGTACAAGCTGGACCATTAGACTTTTCTCTGCATGACCTGAACCCAGGAGATAAAGTTTATATCAAGAATTTCAAGCGAACTGGAGCAACTGAACCTTCATGGGAAGGACCATTCCAAATATTATTAACTACTCCAACATCTATAAAGATTGGAGAAAGAGACTCTTGGATTCACTGTTCACATGTGAAGAAAGCATCTTCTGCTGAGACTGATTAACTCTATCTTATCATATGAATTGTGACTCTATCTTATCATATGAATTGGAGATAATAATCCATAGACAAATGGATATTTTTTTTCAAGAATATATTGAATTACTGATTTTTTTCTTATTTTTTCTTATTTCTTTATTTTATTTTTTATCAGAATATTTGATTTTTTTTCTCATTTTTTGTACTGAAGGTACACATAATTAATATTAATATTTTTTTCCCTGCAGTAATACAAGTTAATATATATACTCTTGCTATAATATCAATATATGCCTAAAAGCTTTAAACTATCGGAACCTGCCATTTATTGATAAAATATTATAGGACTATGATTAATGTTTGTGTCTGATTCCAGGAAAAGGGATAAAAACAAGGAGCACAGACTAAACCTGAATAGTGCCAATAGAGCACACTAGAAATATTAAAGTGAGACTCGAGGTTGCGACGCTTAACTTATGTTTAAGTCGTAGGACTTCCTTGTATCTACACTCTTTTTGAAGTACTCAAACAAGTAAAAAGCTTGACTATCATGCTGGCTCCCTATATCCCTGAGGAAAAATCAGACAAGGGAATGACATTTCCCCATCAAAATAGAATTCTAATTCTTTTCTTCTTATATTATGGCAACTTCCTGTAGTCTTGGCTACAAATGGCTAAGTGAAATATTACTGCATTCTGTCCTACATACTTGTGGGATAGAAATTACTTTAAACTGGACCTATACAAGGTCTATTTTGAATTTTTCTTATGTTTTTGATTATTTTTCTATTCTTTTGATAATTGACACATACACCCCCATAACTGAACATTGCATTCTGAGCTAAACTTGATATATATATATATATATATATATATTTTAAAATACTTACTTCAGGGGGGATTGTATTTTAATTTAAAATCTAAGAATTTTTGAATTTTTTTTGTTTGAGATTGTATTTTTATAAAAATCCAAGACTTTTGTTTAACATTTTACTGTTATAAAAAAATTTTTTTTTTTGTTCGAGAAAAGATCTTCAAGAAAGAAGCTTGAAACTTTTATATCCAGAGAATGAACTGTTGCAGAAAGATGCCAAAAACCTACACTTCATCAAGAAGATCAAGAATGAACTTTGGATGTGATTGATTGGACTGAACTTTTGATTGAACATTTATTGTAACATTTATGCCAAAAGGGACTGCCCCTAATTTGGTTTTCTGTCAATGCGCCTAGCAAACATTGGTTTTGCTTTCTTTTCTTTTCTATTTCCTCTCTCACTATTCTAATTTCTCCTAGAAAATTGAATATTGTGTATATCTTTAGTTAGAAGTGAATTTAGAACTACAAAATGATTATGTTAAATGATCAATGGGGAGACTAGTCTCCCAATGATCATCAGGGGGGATTGTAAACCTCAAATTTCCTTAGACTTATAATTGTTGAAAATTTCACCATTGGGATATTTCATACTTGGAAAATTTCTTACTGATAGTCTATTGGAATGGGAACTCCATTGGCATGGGAGGTTCCTTCTCTTCCCTTCTTAAGATTACTTTAGGACAGAAACCCTTTGCTGAACAATGGAAAGGACTTTGACCTATGCTTAAGCATAGAACAGGAATTTCTTTGAGTCTTGATTGATTTAGAATTGATACAATGGAGATACTTGGAATAAATCTCCACCCTATTCAGTCCTAATAGGATTGAGTAAGGGCTGTAGCCTAGATCAAAATTTAATTATTCCAATCTCTACCATACTCAAGTTAACAGGATTTAGAAAGGGCTGTAACAAAGGAGTATAGATTTAATCATTTGAAAATATGACCTTCAACAGACATGTGCAAAAGCCAGAAACCTCTGGGCGGTCCTGGGTTAAGCGAGAGCCTCCATTGACAGGGAAATTGATGAAGAGTGATTGGTAGATGTGAGGACTGAGGGGAGGCAACTTGGATGGTGTCCTTAAAGATAGGAGGGTCTGGAGACTCAGGGGAGAGGATGGAGTTTTTTGGTCGGTGTGGTTCCTGGGCTCTGAGGAAGCTTGCTCTGAAGGAAGCTGAAGGTGGGGGCCTCTGAGACTGTTTCTCCATTTTGGACACGTGAGTGAAAGGGACTGATCTCTTTTCTTTGCCCCAGCTATCTAAGGGCTTGGGCCTTTTGGCCCAGCCTAAACAGAAGGGGTATTTAAGCCCTATTCCCTTCTCTCCCCTTTCTCTCTCTATATATATATCTCTAATTCCTTTCTTGCTCCTATTGTAATTAAACTCCAAAAAAGGCTGACGGCTGACTTGAGTTTTTCATTTAGGAATTACATAGCTGATTCCTTGGCGACCTTAAATTAATATATATCAGTCTTTTAAAGTGATTCCCTTGTAACAATAGTTGGGAAAAGTAGTTTTTAATGATTGCCTTAACTTTCTCTTCATTGGAGGTGCAGTCTCCCTTTTCATCCTTGATGCTGTTAATTTGCCTTTCTTCTTTCCTTTTTTAAATTAGATTGACCAGTACTTTGTCTATTTTGACTGTTTTTTCAAAGTACCAGTTTCTAGTCTTGTTTATTAGCTCAATAGTTCTATCCGTTTTGATTTTATTAATTTTTCCCTTAATTTTTATCATCTCTAGTTTGGTTTTCTTCTGGGGTTTTTTAATTTGTTTGTTTTCAAGTTTTTTTATTTGCATTTCCAATTCATTGATCTCTATCCTCCCTAATTTGTTAATATATGCACTCAGGGATATGAATTTTCCTCTAAGTACTGCCTTGGCTGCATCCCATAAAGTTTGAAAGGATATCTCACCATTGTCATTTTCCTCAATGAAATTATTAATTGTTTCTATGATTTCTTCTATAACTAACTGATTTTGAAGTATCATATTATTAAATTTCCAATTAATTTTTTATTTGGCTCTCAATGTACCTGTACTGATCAATATTTTTATTACTTTATGATCTGAAAAGGTTGCATTTATTATTTCTGGTTTTCTGCATTTGAGTGCCATGTTTCTGTGACCAAGTGTAAGATTTATTCTTGTGAATGTGCCATGTGGTGCTGAGAAGAAGGTTTATTCATTTTTGTCCCTATTTATTTTTCTCCATATGTCTATTAATTCTAATTTTTCTAGGATTTCATTCACCTCTTTTACCTCTTTCTTATTTATTTTTTTGGTTTGATTTATCTAAGTTTGATAGTGGTTGGTTCAAGTCTTCCACTAATATGGTTTTACTGTCTATTTCCTCTTTCTATTCTCCTAGTTTCTCCATTAGAAATTTGGGTGCTATTCTGTTTGGTGCATACATGTTGATTAGTCATATTTCCTCATTGTCTATATTCCCTTTTAACAGAATATATTTACCTTCCCTATACCTTTTGATTAGGTCTATTTGTGCTTTGACTTTGTCAGATATCATGATTGCAACTCCTGCCTTTTTTCTATCAGATGAGGCCCAAAAGTTCTTACTCCAACCTTTAATTCTAACCTTGTGACTATCAACCCACCTCATATGTGTTTCTTAAAGACAACATATGGTAGGTTTTGGGGTTCTAATCCAATTTGCTATTCGTCTACATTTTATGGGTGAGTTCATCCCATTCACATTCAAAGTTATGATTGTCATTTGTGGATTCACTGGCATTTTGATATCTTCCCCTAGTTCTAACATTTCTTCTTTAGCTAGCTCCTTTTGAACTAGTGATTTATTTTCAATGAGTCCCTCTTGTCCCCACCCATGGTATGCTTCCCTTTCTAGCCCTTCCTTTTTTATGCTCCCTTCCCCTCCCCCCTCTCCTTCCCTTCCTTTTTATTCCCTCTCCCCACTCTCCCTCCTTAATTTCCCTTTCTTTCCTAACCAGTTGGATAAGATAGAATTCAGGATCCCACTGGATCTAGATGTTCTTCCCTCTCAGAGTTGATTTCACTGAGAGAAGGTTTTAGTAATACCACTTCATGCTCTCTTCCTCTCCTTCTCATATGAGAGATCTTCCCCTCCCCTTCCCATGTGTATCTTTGTATGGAAAAGTTTATACTATTTAGTCCCCTCCCCATTTCTTGAAGTAAGTCTTAGTATTGTCGAACCTTCCCCCCTCCATTTTCCTTTCTTTGCCCACCCCCGTTCACCAAATCTTCTTGATGCCCCAATCTTTCCCTATGTATGATTTTTCTAACTACTCTTATGGTGCATACAATTTTTGAGAGTTACAAAATACATGTTCCCCCACATATTAGTATATATAATTTGATGTAAATGTAGTCCTTATAGAAGAGAGTTTGACTTAATGAAAAAGATAAGATTTATCTCCTTTTCCCTTTCTTTCATATTTACCTTTTCATGTTTCTCTTGCTTTCTGTGCTTGGATATCAAATTTTCCACTAAGTTCTGGTCTTTTCTTAGCAAATGCTTGGAAATCTTCTATTTTGTTGAATGCCCATACTTTCCCCTGGAAGTATATAGTCAGTTTTGCTGGGTAGTTGATTTTTGGTTGGAGACCCAGCTCTCTTGCCTTTCTAAATATTGTGTTCCATGCTTTGCAGTCTCTTAATGTGTTAGCTGCTAAGTCATGAGTGATCCTTATGGGAGCCCCTCTATATCTGAAGCTCCTCTTCTTGGCTTCCTGTAGGATTTTCTCCTTTCCTTGACAGCTCTTGAATTTGGGGATTGCATTCCTTGGGGTTGTCTTTTGGGGATATAGTATAGAGGGTGTTATATGAACCCTTTCTATTTTGCCCCCTTGCTCCAGAACATGTGGGCAATTTTCTTCTATGATCTCCAGTAGTATAGCATAGAGGTTTTTTTTTTTTTTTTATCTCTGGTTTTTCGGGCAGACCAATAATTTTCACGTTGTCTCTTCTTCCTCTGTTTTCCAGGTCTGTGACGTTTTCAGTGAGATATTTTGTGTTTTCTTATAATTCGTTAATTTTTTGGCTTTACTTTATTAATTCTTGCTGTTTTTCATGCTCACTGTCTTCGAGTTGCTTAATTCTGGTTGTTAGGGACTGGTTTTGCTTTTCAGCTTTGTCTTCCCTTCTATTAGATGCTTCAATCTCTTTCTCCAATTGTGAAGTCTTGTCTATCAGCCTGCTGATTTCTTTCTCCCATTTTTCTTTCCAGAAGGTTTCCATGTTTTGGGTAAGCTCAAATTTGAGTTCTTCCAGAGCTTGTGGATAATTTCCATTTTCTGAGGCATGTTTTGATTTTGTTTGAGTTTCATTCTCTTTCTCTTCTTTTCCTTGGGTACTCCCATCAAAAAAAGCTTTCAATAATCACCTTTTTCCTTTTCTTCCTGGAGGCTTGATTTTGGGCCATGTGAGCCATCCCTTTGGTGGTTTTATTCCTCTTTCCTTTTTGATTTGGGGTCTGGATGATATGGGAGGATTTTCTGAGAATTTAGGTTGGCTCAGACTAGTTCTTCCCAGCCTCCGAGGTTTCTTAGAGCAAAGGCCCTTGTTCTCAGTGCATCTGCCCATTTGCTCAGCAAGGCCGCCCCTTTGCTCAGTGCAGCCTCTCAGAGTCCCCCCCCCTGCTTTGCTCATTACAGCCTCTCAGCATGGCCACCCCCTTGCTTAGCACGGCCTCTCAATGTGGCCACCCCTTTGCTCAGCGCAGGATTTTCCCATGAAACCACCCTGAGAGGTCACCTCCCTGCAGTCCCTAGATCACAAGGACCCCGGCATGCCCCCCCAGGCAGAGACACTCCTCACTCACTCGCTGTCCAAGTGAGCACTCTGATACCTTACTCTGGTTTGATGGGGGTTTGGGGGGAGAGGGGAGGCTCAGTTCACATTTTTGTGCAAGATATTCCTCCTCCTTATAGTGTGGAAATGTTCAAGCCCCATGTATCTTCGTTTCTGTGGGGTACTGGAGAGTCCCTCTGTTCTTCCAAAGGTGATTTTTTATGCTCTTTTGAGGTAGTCTATTTCATTCAGTGCTGGGGAGAGGAAGCAGTTTGCGTCTAGATTGCAGCCATGTTAACCAGGAAGACCGATATAAGTAATCTTAAGATGATTTGGCTCATTTAAAGACATGAAAACTATGTAAAGTGTAAGATTTATCAATTTATTTTAGGTGTGCTTTTCAGGAGATATTTTCCCTCATACCATTAAAACTTGAATTTTTTTTCCCTTTCAAAATAGAATAAATATATCATATATAGAAGTTTCAGGTTTCTATATCATGAAAATATTATTTAAATAATGACTGGGAAATACTGAACAGAGTAACCAAAAAAGTAATGGCACAGGAGACAACTCATAAATATATTCAAAACAAGTTACATATGCATAGGAAAAATAAGAAAACATTAAGAGGGAAAAGTGAATAGAATTTAGAAGGACTGGTTAAATCTTCCTGTATACAGTGAAATTTAAATTGGGACTTAAAAGAAGTAATGGGTATCAATAAATAGAGAGAGGATGGAGAGTATTTTAGACATGTGGATATAGCCAGAACTGAGGGATGTTGTGTATTGCTTGTGGGACAGCTAGAAAGCCACTATTGCTGGATTGAAGACTACATGTCCCTTCTCAGCTATAGTGAACATTATTAGCTGCCTATTGTACACTTCAAATACCACTTCTCCATGGCATTGTAAACTTAACATATTGAGAACAAAATGTTATCTTTTCTCCTATTATAGGGTTTTAATGATTTCATGATACATCAAGAAACAAAAGAACAAAATCAAAAGAAAAAAACAAGAAAACATGAAATATCTAATTAAAAAAAAAAACAACTGACCTAGAAAATAGATCCAGGAAAGACAATTTGAGAATTATTGGACTACCACAAATGCTGTGATTAAAAAAAAGACAAAAACAAAAATCTGGACATCATCATACATGAAATTATAAAAGAAAACTGTCCAGATATTCTTGAACAAGAAAATAAAATATGAACTGAATGAATCCACAGATCACTGCCAGAAAGAAACCCTCAAACTATAACTTCCAGGAATACAAGAGCTAAATTCAATTGCCCCAATCTAAGGAGAAAATACTTCAAACAGCCAGAAAGGCATAATTCAAATGTAATTGAACTACAATCAGAATCACTAAGGACTTAGCAGCTTCCACATGAAAGCATCAGAAGACATGGAATATGATATTCTGGAAGGTGAAAGATCTAGGTTTACAATGCCAAACCATAGGTTTACAACGTATACAACAAAACCGACTATATTATTTTAGAATAAACAATTTAGAAGAAAAAATGGTCATTCAATAAAATATAATAATTCCAAACATTCCTGATTAAAAAACCCAAACCTAATCAGACAATTCGAAGTCCAAACATGAGACCTAAGAGAAGCCTAAAAAGGTAAATAAGAAAGGGAAAATTTAAGGGACTCAATAATTTCAAAATATATTTATCCCTATATGGAAAGAGGATATTTGTAATTCTTTTTCCCCCAAAGGCTATCTTTTCCCCAAACTTCTCTATTACTATTGAAGGAACAACCAGGCTGCTAGTTACCCAGATTTAGAACCTTAGTGTCATTATCAGTTCCTCATCTCACATCTTCATTTAGTTCTCAAATCTTTCTTGTTTATATGCATATGTATGTATATGTCATATGTCTGCACTCATATAAACCATAATCTTAGTACTTTCCACATAATAAATGTTTAATAAAAGTTTGTTAAGTGTTTGTACTCTGATTTTAATTCATTCATTTGAACTGATCTCTCTGCCTCAGGCCACATTCTCATCCTTCTCCTCTTCATGCTTTTATCATTATTATATATATATATATATATATATTTATATTATATTTATCATTATTTTATCATGCTCATTCTGGAAGTGTAATGTTTACTCAAAATGAACTGAGCTAAGTTTGAAGTATATTTATAGATCTCTAGTTATTTTCATCTTTGCCTTTCCCATAAGAATATGAGCTCCATGACGAGGTAAATTGTTTTATCTCTCTTTATTTCCCCCCAAAATAGAGCCATTCATTGAAAATGATTATGGTATTATTTCGAATAACTTTCTTTAAATGAAATATATTGATATTAAAATGGTATTTTTTGTAAATATGTAAACTTGATGGGTAAGCAAAGCCTTTATACTCTGAGCCAATCACCTTTAATTCTGAATTTTGGGTATTAACTAGAAACTGAGGACAGATTATGGTTACAATTTAATCCCTCAGAAATCCAGAATTTAAAAAAGAGACACCAAAGGTTTCTTTATGTTCCATTCTGATGTTGTTGGTATTTCTGGATTAAGAGGGACTAATGAAGATCTAGCTAGTAAATAATATATGGAGCTTCATGTTTTGAAAGTTACTTTTGTGGACAACTTTATTTGCAACAAGGGAATAAAAATACACAGCAGACATTTGTCTTAGGAATTGATTTGTAGCATTATTATGGGAAGAGGTTAAGTGAAAGACATTATGTTAAAAAAAGTGCTTTGACCCACTGACAGGTAAACCACATTAATTTTCACTATAACATTGACTGGAAATGATTCTAATTGGTAAAGGCCTCTCCTCTTAGAATCCTAAACATTTACTACAGTGGACTGATTCATTCTAACTCACCCCTGGGGAACTGACCTTGTAGTAATTAAAGGCTTTAAATGAAATCATTTCTGATAGAATGCCATGCTGATAGACCAAGTAGTTCCTGACTTGGTGAGTATTCAGATCTCTACATAGCTCCAGAAATTAAAAAAACAAACAAACATTGAGCTCTCTTAACACAATTAAAGTGGATAAAGATTTCAAAAGGGCTATATAATTAAATGATTCAGTTCTAAGCAAATTATCTTCTAGGTCACTCATATTTTAAAATTCTAAAAAGGATGTTCCTCATTCAAGAGAAAATTGGATAATGTCATTAATTACTGATACTTATGAATAATGGTTATCTTGGGATTGTTTTTAAGTTTTCAAATTGCTTTTCTCATAAAATGTCATGCACAACAATCCTGTGAGTCAAGTATTAAAGATATCACTATTCCTATTATCCAGAAAAACAGAGTGAGGAAATTTAAGTGAGGTTCTTGTAGTTATATAACTAATAATTCTAAGACTAAGAATTTAAACTCAGATCTTATTGATTCAAATGAAAATAGGCAATCATTATTCAACATATCTCTTAGTTTGTAATTTATAACATGGCAGAACTATGAGGGCTTGATATAATCAAATTTAAGAATGCAAGTCATATCTTGAAGGATTTTAATAAAGACTGGCATATTAGGATGTGCTAAGACAAATCTAAATATACCAGACTATCAGACTCCTTAGGACTATTAAAATGATGGAATTTCTAGGACTAGTGATATTGGAGTATGCTTATTTTTGCAAGTAATTAGAAGGTAAAAACCATAAAAAATTATTTTAAGGGTTCATAGACATAGGAGGAAATAGTTTCCACTGAAGATTTTCAAATGAACCTATATGACCTCTTAATAAGAAAATTATAGAAAGGATTTTTATTCAGGTACATATTGAAACACACAGCCTCTAATTACATAAATTTGAAAATATTGTGATCCTCTAACAGGTTAGAAAAATATGCATAGAAAATAAAATAGTAATTCTTGACTCAGATGTTAGCATGGTATGATCTAGAGCCATGGTGATGAAATTATGGCATGTGTGCCAGAGAGGGCACACAGAGCCCTTTCTGTGGGCCCAGCTCTATTGCCTGCCAAAGTTAGTTACTAGAAAGGCAGAGGGACTCAGGGGCTGAGCTGATCCCTTTCTCCTCCCACCACACCTGAGGACATTTTTTTTTTCTTTAACTGTCCCTCTGCCCAGCAGACCAGTGGGATCTCTTTCTCCCTCCCCTGTCTAGAATGGAGTGGAGTGTTTGTGGGGAGCCAGCAGTCCACAGAACTTGATCTTTAAAAGATTTGCCATCACTGATCTAGAGAATATGTAACCCAATAATAACCTGATAGAGGAGACAGTGAGGAGGGTCCCATTCTTACTCCCTCCCCTTGAACCCCATGGGTACCCCTCAGGGACTTATAGGAATATCCCAGTGGCCCCAAACAGGAGCACCTAATGCCTTATATCCCAGATACGAAGCAAATCTTTAAAATTTACAAAATAAAATGGAAGATTACTTACATGAAGTCAGCTGTATGCTGAAGAGTCATACCATGGGCAGATGGGAGACAAGTGGCACATCCTTGGAGGCATGCCAGGGTACAGTGGATGCCCTCAGCAAAGCCTTCTCCACTTCTTTCATGTTCCTTGTGGGGCAATACTCAAGTGTTGAAGATGTCAGCCACACTGAAGTTGGCTTCCCCAGCGATTCCAGGCCCCTTCATAAACATGTTTCACTCTCCTCCAAGTCTGGCTCATTCCCTGACCTTATTTGGCAGCTATAAGCTTTCACAGCTTGACATCAGGACTGGGGAAAGCTGACACTTCTTCAGGATCCAGTGCAATCAAGACGTAAGTGGAGATGAGGAGAACACATCAGTGGAGGACAACACAGAGAAGGATAAGAAAGAGATGAAGCCCTCCTAGACTAGAAAAAAGTCAATATGAGAATGAGGAGAATTAACTTCTTTCCACAAAACAGAAAGCTGAGAGAGTGAGAGGTGAATGGATAATAAAGCTAGGGAGTACTTCCTTGTCCCCAACAATAAAGAATCCTTTAAATACTTCAGTTGTAGGTGCCAACTCCATATTAACAGTGAAAAACCAAAGTTCAAACATTTGATTCTTCACCAGGCCATGGTAGTTATTTTTTACCTGGAACAGCAAGTGTGAGAGTACAATCTAAATATCAAAACCACCTGCTTGAAGTGTGGGGAAAAAGAGGAAGTGTAGGAAATGGTAGATGATCCTCAAATGACATTTTCAAGTATCCATCTGGGCCTGGGTGATGATCATAACCCTGTTGGACATATGTAAAGGTCCACCACTCCAGAAAGACATTTTCCTAAAGCAGAAAATCCTGTCCTTTCTTCTGCAAACTCCTGCCCTGGGATAGAAATTGGGCACAAGCCATGAGAAGCAATGGTTTATTGTCTGTTTGTTTTTTAAAGAAAGGGAGGGAGAAGAAAGGAAATAAACACTTCCTCAAAAGAAAATTGTCTTAAGTATAAACAATAGAAAAGTCAATCTACATTGCACAGTTAAGAAGGGGAAGATGCTGTGTTAAGCTTATATATACCCATAAATACTGTAAATTTTAGTACAATGAAACAGATGAATGAAAGAATGAGATGAAAAATTATTATTTTGCAACTAAAAATAGACAACTTCATCTAAAATGAAATTTTGGAAAATTAGAACAGGAAAAGCAGAAATCAGTGGCTCCATGTGAAAGGACTTTTACCTAGATCTTGATCTCAGTTTTGTCCTCAATCCTTGATCAAAAGAGGACTTTGTAAACTCTAGGTATTCTAATGATTTGTACTTTTATCAGTTTCTTAAAAGTTCTCTGGAGAGGTCTATGTAGCAATCTGAGGGCAAAGTAGATTTAGCAAAAAAAGACAAATTCAAAATTCTATAAGGATAGAAACAGAAAAGGAACATAATTCCTAAAGGAAATTCATCAATATTATACAAAAAGGAGGAAAGGATTCTGTGAAAATCAGAATTCTGAGCTACTACTTTCCTAAATGTGGTCTCTAAGATTTACCTACTTCCAGGTGGATTCTGGATGAACTGGCAGGAAAGTGTCCCAGATTTTAGGGAAATAAGTTTGAGCCACTTGTTCTTAATATACATTTTATACATCCCCTTCTAAAAACAAAATTTTGTAGGGAAATTGATATCAACTTAATTACAATAGTGAGGATTCATTTACTTTAGAATTATAACCCCAGCCCACATCTTAGTAATATCCCTAAAATCTGAAGAGAAGAGGAAACTGAGTTCTCGGGTATGTAAATTGTCATGATAATAATTTCGTTGTGCTCAACTTGCACTACTATATGTGATGGAAATGTGCAAGATTGACTCTATTTATCTGAGACAGAGTGATTTGGTCTCAAATTCAATCTATGACTGAATTTATCTCAGCCTCTACTATGGGACATCTGGCCTTAAGTATCATTGGGTCATTATATTGCTGAAAAATTTAGATTTAGTCTCTTCAAGATACTATCTTGCTATATTAGGCTAAAATATGTACAGAGATGTCTTTGGTCCCCCTTCGCCCCAGATACCTCCATGGAAAAGTCTCTTACAGCCCCTTTCCTGCTTCCTTTCATTAAGAATTATTAAATTAGTTGTTGACAGCTGTTATTTGTGCTTTTTGGTATTTACTCCCATGAAAAATTTTATTTAATTAATCAATTTAGAATATTTTGCCATTGTTACATGCTTCATGTTCTTTGCCTCCCCTCCTTCTACCTCCACTCCATAGCCAACACACAATTCCACTGGGTTTTACATGTGACATTGATCAAGACCCTTTTTGATATTGTTGATATTTGCACTATGGTGATCCTTTAGAGTCTATATACCCAATCATATTCCCATCAACCCATGTGATTAAGCAGTTATTTTTTCTTCTGTGCTTCTGCCCCCACAGTACTTTCTCAGGATGTGAATAGCATTCTTTCTCATAAGTATCTCCAAATTGTCTTGGATGATTGAATTGCTGCTAGTAGAGGTCTATTACATTCGATTGTGCCATAGTGTATCAGTCTCTTTGTATAATGTTCTCCTACTTCTTCTCCTTTCACTCTGCATAAATTCCTGGAGGTCATTCCAGTTCATAAGAAATTCCTCCAGTTCATTATTCCTTTCAGCACAATAGTATTCCATCATCAATAGATACCACAATTTGTTCAGTCATTCTCCAATCAAAGGATATCCCCTAATTTTCCATTTTTTTGCCACTACAAAGAGCGTGGCTATAAATATTTTTGTGCAAGTCTTTCTCCTTATTATCTCTTTAGGGTATAAACCCATCAGTGATATGGCTGAATCAAAAGACAGTCTTTTAAAGCCCTTTGGGAATAATTCCAAATTGCCATCCAGAATGTTTGGATCAATTCACAACTCCATCAGCAGTGCATTAATGTCCCAATATTGCCACATCCCCTCCAACATTTATTACTTTCTTTTGCTATAATTTTAGACAATCTGCTAGATGTGAGGTAGTACCTCAGAGTTGTTTTGATTTGCATTTCTCTAAAGATAAGAGATTTAGAACACTTTTTCATGTGCTTATTGACAGTTTTGATTTCTTTATCTGAAAATTGTCTATTCTTGTCCCTTGCCCATTTATCAATTGGGGAATGCCTTGCTTTATTGTACAATTGATTTGGCTCCTTAAAAATTACAGTAATTAGACTTTTGTAAGAATTTTTTGTTATAAAGATTGCTTCCCAATTTGGTACTTCTCTTCTAATTTTGATTGCATTGGTTTTGTTTGTACAAACCCTTTTTAACTTAATGTAATCAAAATTATTTATTTTTCATTTTGTAATATTTTCTTACTCTTGCTTGGTCTTAAAATCTTTCCTTTCCCATAGATCTGACATGTAAACTATTCTATGTTCACCTAATTTCTTGTGGTTTCCTTCTTTATATTCAAGTCATTCACCCATTCTCAATTTATCTTTGTGTAGGGTGTGAGATGCTGATGTAAACCTAATCTCTCCCATACTGTTTTCCAATTTTCCCAGCAGTTTTTGTCAAACAGTGGATTTTTGCCCAAGAAGCTAGACTCTTTGGGTTCATTATACACTGTTTTGTTGAGGTTATTTGCCCAACATCTATTACACTGATCTTCCCTTCTGTCTCTTAACCAGAACCAAATTGTTTTGGTGACCACTGCTTTATAGTACAGTTTAAGATCTGGTGCTGCTAGGACCCCCTCCTTCACTTAACATTTCATTATTTCTGTTGATGTTCTTGACATTTTCTTCTTCCAAATGAAATTTGTTATAGTTTTCCTTAATTCAGTAAAAAAGTTTCATGGTAGTTTGATAGGTATGGTAGTGAATAAGTAAATTAATTTTGGTAGGATTTTCATTTTTATTGTTAGCTTGTCCTACCCATGAGCAATTAATGTTTATACAATTGTTTAGATCTAGTTGTAATTGTGTGGAAAGTGTTTGGTAGTTGTGTTCATACAATTCCTGTGTTTGTGTTGGCAGATAGATTCCTAAGTATTTATATTTTCTACAATGATTTAAAATGAAATTTCTCTTTCTAACTCTTGCTGCTGAGATGTGTTGGAAATATATAGAAATGCTCATGATTTATATGGGTTTACTTTGTATCCTGCAATTTGGCTAAAGTTGTTGATTATTTCTACTAGCTTCTTAGTTGATTGTCTAGCATTGTTTAAGTAGATAATAATATCATCAGTGAAGAGTAATAGCTTGGTCTACTCATTGCCTATTTTAATACCTTCAATTTCTTTTTATTTTTTAATTGCTACTGCTAGTGTTTCTAGTACAATGTTAAATAATAGAGGTGATAATGGACATCCTTGTTTCACTCCTGATCTTATTGGGAAGGCATCTAATTTATCTCAGTTGCAGATGATGCTTGATGATGGTTTTAGATATTACTGTTTATTACTTGTAGGAAAGGCCCATCTATTCCTTTACTTTCAAGTGTTTTCAATAGGAATGAGTGTTGTATTTTCTCAAAGATTTTTTTCTGCATCTATTGAGATAATTATGTGATTTTTGTTGGTTTACTTGTTGATAAGGTTAATTATGTGAATGGTTTTCCTAATATTGAACCATTCTTGCATTCCTGGTATAAATCCCACTAATCAAAATTAATAACCCTTGTGATTACTTGCTAGAGTCTTTTTGCTAGTATTCTATTTAAGATTTTTGCATTCATGTTCATGAAGGAGATTGGTCTGTAGTTTTCTTTCTTTGTTTTCAATCTGCCTGACTTTGGAATCAGTGCCATATTTGTGACATAAAAGAAATTCATGATAACTCCTTCTTTGCTTATTATGCTAAATAGTTTCTGTAGTATGGGATTAGTTGTCCTTTGAATGTTTGATAGAATTCACTTGTGAATTCATCTGGTCCTGGGGATTTTTTCTTAGGGAGTTATTTGATGGCTTCTTCAATTTCTTTTTTCTGATATAGGATTCTTTAAGTATTCTATTTCTTCAACTGTTAATCTACACAATTTATATTTTTGTAAATATTCATCTATATGACTAAGATTTCTGTATTTATTGCCATATAATTGAGGAAGATAATCTTTAATGATTGCCTTAACTTCCTCTTCATAAGAGGTGAGGTCTCACTATTCATCTTTGATAATTTTAATTTGGTTTTCTTCTTTTTTAAATTAAACTGACTAGTACTTTATTTTATTTGACTCTATGATTTTTTCTTGAAATAAACAATTTTGGAGAATTATATTATTTAATTTCCAATCAATTTTTATTTGCCTCTCCATGTACCCTAACTAATTATCATTTTATTGCATTATGATCTGAAAAGGTTGTATTTATTATTTCTGCTCTTTTGTACTTATTTCCCATGTTTTTATGCCCTAGTCCATGATCAGTCTTTGTGAATGTATTATGTGCCACTGAAAGGAAGGTGTATTCCTTTTTGTTCCTATTTATTTTTCTTCATGTATATGTTAACTCTAATTTTTCTAAAATTTCACTTATATCTCTTACCTCTTTCTTATTTATTCTTTGGATTGATTTATCTAGATATGATAGAGGAAGGTTCAGGTTTCCCACTAATATAATTTTACTCTATATATCCTCCTTAAGTTCCACTAGTTTCTCCTTTAAAAATTTGGATGCTATACTATTTGGTGTATGCAAGTTGAGTACTGACATTTCCTCATTGTCTATACTGCCTTTTATTACGATATAATAACCTTCCCTATCTCTTTTAAATAGATCTAGTTTTACTTTGGCTTTGTCAGATATCATGATTGAGACTCCTGCTTTCTTTTTCTCAGATGATGACCAATAGATTTGTCTCAATCCATTTACTTTTACCCTATGTGTGTCTCCCTTCCTCATGTGTATTTCTTGTAGACAGCATATGGCAGTATTTTGGTTTCTAATCCATTCTGCTATTTGCTTGCGTTTTATGGGTGAGTTCATTCCATTTACATTCAGAGTTATGATTACCAGCTATGTGTTTCCCAATATTTTGATTTCCACTCCTAGTCTTGTCCTTTCTTCTTTCACTGTTTCCTTCTACATCAGTGTTTTATTTTTAATCAGTCCGCCTTTCTTCCCCACATCTTCTTATTCCTCTCTTTTTTTGTTAGGGTCTTTTAAAATTGGCACCCCACTCTCCTTCCCTTATATTGCTTTCCTCTCTACCAGTCTGCTATCCTTCTACTTCTAAATAGGGCATGAATCAATTCTCTGCCCCAATGGATCTGATTGTTCTTCCCTCTTTGAGTCATTTTCAATGAAAAATTAAGTATTTCTTATCTCCAATCTCTATACTTGTCTAGTGAATTGGTCTTCTCCCCTGCTTCCACCATGAGCTTTTTATGTAATATAAAATTATTCCATTTTGGTTCTTTTCCCATTCTCTTAGTATTATTCTCTTTTTTTGACTCTAGTTTATATATATATATATATATATATATATATATATATATATATATTTGTATGTACATATATATTTACATTTTATCCTATACAGTTTGTCACTGTTCCCTCTAAGTGTACATCTTCTAGCTATCCTGATTATAATAACAATTTTTAAGAGTTAAAATATCATATTTTCTTATAGGAATACAAATCATTTGAACTCATTGGGTCTAAAAAAGTTTGCTTGTTTTTTCACCTTTCTTAAATACCTTTTGATGATTCTCTTGAGTTCTGTGTTTGGACATCAGATTTTCTGTTCAGGTCTAGTCTTCTTTCATTAAATGACCATACTTTCCACTGCAAGAATATAGTCAGTTTTGTTGGGTAATTGATTCTTGATTGTAGACCCATTTCCAATGCTTTGTGGAATATCATATTCCATGCCTTCTATTTCTTCAGTATAGATGCAGACAGATCCTGTGTTATCCTCACTATGGTTCCATGGTATCTGAATGACTTCTGCTTAGCATCTTGTAATATTTTAACTTGGTCTGATAGTTCTTGAATTTATCTATAATATTCCTGAGTGTTGTCAGTTGGGAATTAAATTTAGGAGGTTATCTCTGGATTATTTTTAATCTATACTTTTCCCTCTTTTTCAAGAATGTTGGGGTAGTTTTCTTGGATAATTTCTTGTAATATGATGGCCCAGATTTTTCTTTTGTCCTGATCTCCTGGTAGTATAATAATTCTTAAATTGTCTCTTCTCGATCTGTTTTCAAAGTCTGATGTTTTGTCAGTGAGGTGTTTCATATTTTCCTCAATTTTTTCATTCTTTTCATTTTGTTTTATAGATTCTTGTTACCTTGTGAAGTCATTTGCTTCTAGTTGTTAGATTCTAATTTTTAAGTACTGAATTTCATCCCTGGATTTTTGATCATACTTCTCCTTCTGGTCTATTGAGATAATCATGTGGTTCTTGTTGGTTTGCTTGTTGATGTGGTCAATTATGTGGATGGTTTTCCTAATATTGAACCAGCCCTGCATCCCTGGGATAAATCCTATTTGATCATTGAGGATGACCCTTCCAATCACTTGCTGGAGTCTTTTTGCTAGTATCCTATTTAAGATTTTTGCATCTATATTCATTAGGGATATTGGTCTATAGTTTTCTTTCTCTGTTTTTGACCTGATTGGTTTTGGAATCAGTACCATGTTTGTGTCATAAAAGGAGTTTGGAAGAATTCCTTCTTTGCTTATTATGTCAAATACTTTGTATAGTATTGGGATTAACTGTTCTCTGAATGATTGATAGAATTCACTGGTGAATAGATCAGGCCCTGGGGATTTTTTCTTAGGAAATTCTTTGATGGCCTGTTGGATTTCATTTTCTGATATGGGATTTTTTAAGAATTCTATTTCTTCTTCTGGTAGTCTAGGCAGTTTGTATTTTTGTATATATTCATCCATATCACCTAAATTGGTGTATTTATTGCCATATAATTGGGCAAAGTCATTTTTAATGATTGCCTTAATTTCCTCTTCATTGGAGGTAATGTCCCCTTTTTCATCTTTGATGCTGTTAATTTGTTTTCTTCTTTCCTTTTTTTAAATTAGATTGACCAGTACTTTGTCTATTTTGTTTGTTTTTTTCAAAGTACCAGCTTCTTGTCTTATTTATTAAATCAATAGTTCTATCACTTTCGATTTTATTAATTTCTTCCTTAATTTTTAGGATTTCAAGTTTGGTTTTCAGCTGGGGTTTTTAATTTGATTGCTTTCGAGTTTTATTATTTGAATTTCCAATTGATTGATCTCTGCTCTCGCTAGTTTGTTAATATATGCACTCAGGGATATGAATTTACCTCTGATTACTGCTTTGGATGTATCCCAAAAGGTTTGAAAGGATGTCTCGCCATTGTCATTTTCCTTGATGAAATTTTTAATTGTTTCTATGATTTCTTCTCTAATTAAACGATTTTGGAGTATCATATAGTTTAAATTCCAATTAGTTTTTGATTTGGTTTTCCATGTACCATTACTAATCATTATTTTTATTGCCTTGTGATCTGAGAAGGCTGCATTTATTATTTCTGCTTTTCTGCATTTGTGTGCTATGTTTCTGTGACCTAATGTATGGTCAATTTTTGTGAATGTGCCATGTGGTGCTGAGAAGAAGGTGTATTCCTTTTTATCCCTATTTATTTTTCTCCATATGTCTATTAATTCTAATTTTTCTAAGATTTCATTCACTTCTTTTACCTCTTTCTTATTTATTTTTTGATTTGATTAATCTAAATTTGATAATGCTACGTTTAAGTCTCCCACTAATAGTTTTACTGTCTATTTCTTCCTTCAATTCTCCTAGTTTCTCCATTAGAAATTTGGGTGCTATATTATTTTGTGCATACATGTTGATTAGTGATATTTCCTCATTATCTAAAGTCCCTTTTAACAAAATATAATTACCTTCCATATCCCTTTTGATCAGGTCTATTTTTGCTTTGGTTTCATCAGATATCATGATTACCACTCCTGCCTTCTTTCTGTCAGTTGGGGCCCAGAAGGTCTTACTCCATCCTTTAATTCTGACCTTATGGGTGTCTACCCGCCTCATGTGTGTGTTTCTTGAAGACAACATATGGTAAGGTTTTGGATTCTAATCCATTCTGCTATTCATCTACGTTTTATGGGTGAGTTCATCCCATTCACTTTCGAAGTTATGACTCATTTGTGGACTCCCTGGCATTTTGATAACCTTCCCTAATTATAACTTTTTTTTCTTAGGCTCTACCTTTTAGTCCATTGATTTACTTTAAATCAATCCCCCTTATTACCTCCCTTGATATGTTTCCCTTTTTAGTCCCTCCCCCTCCCCCCTCTCTTTCCCTACCCTTTTGTTTTCCCTCTCCCCCTCCCCCCCTTGTTTTTCCCATCTCCCTACCCTTATTGGGTAAGATAGAATTCAAGATCCCAATGGATCTGGATGTTCTTCCCTCTCAGAGTTGATTTCCCTGAGAATAAGGTTTAAGTAAAAACTCTCTTCCTCTCCTTCTTATAAGAGTTTTCTTTCCCTCCCCTCCCCATGTGAATCTTTGAGTGAGAAAGATTATTCTATTTGATCTTTCTTTTCCCCCTATTTACACATTACATTTCCCCCACATGTTAGTATACATAGATTGATATAAATATAGTCCTTATAGAAGAGAGTTTGAGTAAAAGAAGAAGATAAGATTTTTCTCCTTTTCCCTTTCCTTCATATTTCCCTTTTCAGTTATTCCATGCTCTTTGATTTTCTATATCGAACTTTCTACAGAGCTCTGGTCTTTTCTTTGCAAAAAATTGGAAATCTTCTATTTTTTTGAATGCCCATACTTTCACTTGGAAGTATATAGTCAGTTTTGCTGGATAGCTGATTCTTGGTTGAAGACCCAGCTCTCTTGCCTTTCTGAAAATCATGTTCCATGCCTTACGATCATTCAGAGTGGAACTTGCAAGTTCTTGTGTGACCCCTGATTGGCATTCCTTTATATCTAAATTATCTTTTTCTGGCTTCTTGTAGGATTTTTTCTTTTGTTTGAGAGCTTTGGAATTTCGCAATTAGATTCCTGGGAGTTGTCTTTTCGGGGTTTAGTGTAGAGGATGTTCTGTGAGCTCTGTCAGTGGATGTATTGCCCCCTTGTTCTAGAATCTCTGGGCAATTTTCTTTAATTATATCTTGTATTATGATGTCGAGTTTGCTGTTTATTTCTGGCTTTTCTGGAAGTCCAATTATTCTTAAATTATCTCTTCTTCCTCTATTTTCCAAGTCTGTCACCTTGTCAGTGAGATATTTTATGTTCTCTTCTAATTTCTTGGCTTTTTGGTTTTGCTTTATTAGTTCCTGTTTTAAGGCCTGGTTTTCCTTTTCAGTTTAGTCATACTGGTTTTGTAGATGCGTGAATTTCTTTTGCATTATTTCCCACTTCTTCCAGAAGGCTTCCATCTTTTTGATCATTTCTGATTCAAATTCTTCATGGGTTTGTGGAGAGTTTCCATTTCCTTTGGAAGGTTTCAGAGCATTTGCTTGTGTTTCCTCTTCTATCTCTTATGTATTTTGTATTTTTGCTCCATAAAATGTGTCCAAATTCACCCCTTTCTTCTTGTTTTTCTTGGAATTTTGGGGCTTTTGTGCTTCAGTGTAGTTTGCCATCTCTATCTGAGTGGGGAGGATTAGCTTTTCTTATCTCTGTCTGGTGTTCAGAGGTTTTAGCCCCAGGCAGATTGTCCTTTCTATGAAGTTGTTGGTCTGTCTTCCTGGGGAAGCCAGGAATTGCTGGGGTGTCCCTGGGTTGAATTGAGTGTGCCCTGAGGCAGGGACCTGAGACTGGGATGGAGGGATCCAGCCAGGGGGTTATAAGCTCCCCCATCTCACTGTTTCCCTGCTGTCTGGGTGCCCCCTCGACTGGGTCAGGTTGTTTTCAGGAAGTGTCCTTCTGAATAGCCGGCCCTGGGGTCCTTTTGCCAGCCCTGAGGGTTACTGTTGTTTCTGAAGACCCTGCTTCCTGAGGGGAGGGGCCACGGCTTCCAGGAGCTCAGGGAGAGGGCACCTGACAAGAAGATTAGCTTTCCATGGGTTGAACTGAGATTCTGATGGAAGGATCCAGCCAGGGGGTTACGAACTCCCCCGTCTCTCTCTTTTTCCCTGCTGTCTGGGTGCTCCCTCGATTGGATCAGGTTGTTTTCAGGGTGCGGCCTTCAGAATAGCAGGCCGTGGGGCTCTGAGGTTGCCTCTGCTGCCTCGGACTCGGCACTCAGGGTTGGGGGGAATGGGTCCTAGGACCTTCCTTCTGCCTGCCCCTTAGGTCTGAGTGATCTTGGGTTCTGGCTTTTGGGGGGAGGGGCGTACCTTTTGATCCAGGTCCAGGTCCAGGAGGAGGACTCCCGGGGTCTATGCTGTTGATTGTTTTGAATTTCAGTGTCCTAGGAGCATTAGGTTTGAGATCAGTAAGGAAGGGTTTCAGGAGATCTGAACTTTAGCTTTCTCTAAGCCGCCATCTTGACCGGAAGCCAAAAATGTGCTATTTTTAAAGAGACTAAACATATAGGAATATGTAAACTTTTCTTACTACCTAATCCAGGAACCAACGTCATAATAGATAATGAAGAAAGTTTAGAAACCTTTCTCATAAAATCAAAGTTAAATAAAATGTAACCATTATATACTATTATTTAGCATATTATTTATTTCTCATCAATACTATTATTTTTAGCAATAAAATAAGGAACAATGAGAGAATATTAATAAGTCTAGGACAAGTAATTCTCTCCCTTTTAATATATGCTACAATGTTTTATTTAGAAAACTCTAAAGCATTAAATTAAAATTAATTGAAATATTTAAAAAGTTTAGTAGAGTAGCAGGATATAAAATGAAACCATATACATCATTAAATTTTTTCTATATATTATCATCTATCAATAAGATCCAGGAGGAAGATAGAATGAAACATTTCATGAAAAATTACTTAAGAATATGTAAAGTATTTGAAACACTACTTTCTAAATAATGTATATCAATCATGTGAAAATCACTTCTGAAACATATTTCATATGTATAGTCCTATATTAACAATTTCATATACATATATACACACATACACATATATATGGTTGTGTTTGCATTATATGTGTGTATAAATATGTTTGTATTTGTGGGCATGTATGTTGACACATATAGATACACATATATAATTCAACTGTTTCTTTTCTTGAATATGAAATTACCAAACATCATGAGTATACATTGGTTTTAACTGGAATTGACATAGAATTTATCATTGAATTTTTCTACCATTTTTCTTTAGTAAAAAAGTGCCTGAACACAGTTTAACTGAATGTCTTTTTTTTCTAAATGCTTATCACAGGTGTGTAATGCTTCATGCTCTTCAATGTTACCATAAGCAAATAGCTAAAATTATTTAAATATTTAGTCATCATAACATAATACATATAGATGAAATGAGCACAAAAATATTTTTAAAATGTTTAAAAAAGAGAGCTAAAGGTTACATAACTATTATCTTATTTTTAAACCAAACTGTGAGTACATAGTATCCTCATCAAAGCACAATCTAAAAACATAAACAAGAAAGCTTATAGATAAGTTACTGGACATATTCTCAGAATATCTTTTGTACTCCATCATCATTGCTCAAATCTCCCTCTCCTCACCCCACCACAAACTTATATTTGCCTACTGTTCCAAGTTTCATAAGTTAATTTTGACTCATTTTTTTTTTCAGAAAATGAGCTTCCACATCATTGTTTTCATTATTGCCACACCACACAGTTAATCCTACTTCACTTTTGAGTTCCTATTTTTGGTTACATTCTCCATTAGAATAGCATAATTTTGATAGCAGGGTTTGCCTTACATAGTTCCTTTTATTTATTTCTTCAGCCTTCAGAAGACTCTGTGATACACAGTGAACATGATAAATATTTCGATAAAATATTTTTCTATCAAATAAACATTTGTGACTCATTGACCTGATAACATAAATGGCCAATGGTACTACATCATAATGCACTTATGGTAATTCATGACTATACCTTTTGTGTTTTCATTTAATCTTAAGTTCTTAAAAGCCTTATTTTTCTTTTTATTCCTTCATATTACCCATCACACATACATGAAGCTTCTGGTTACTAACCTTTTTTCAAAGAAATTATTTATGTACCTATGTGTGGTTATGAATCTTGCTTCAGTCCCATTTAAGGGCAGTATAATACAATGTTTATATCAGATATAAAGGATAATAAGTTGGATGAGTGGGCATTAAAGAGTTATATATGGAGCTACACACATTTAATATATATTGAGCACCAAATTGAACACATCCTTCACCATCATCCAAGATGGCAAGAAATTTCATATAGATTATACATGTTCATTATGCAAAATATATTTCTATATTAGTCATACTATGAAAGGAAGAATATGCCAAAAACCAAACAAGAAAAATTAAGTTTTAAAAAGTAAGTTTTGATTTGCATTCATATTATATCAGTTCTTTTTTCTGGAATTAAATAACATTTTTCATAAGTCCATCAAAATTATATTTGATCTTTATATTGATGAAATTAGCTAAGTGATATAAAATTGATCAATGCAAAATCTTGCTGCTGCTATGTACAGTGTCCTCCTTGTTCTGCTCATTTAATTTTGCATCAATGTATATAACCTCATCCAGGTTTTTCTTAGAGAATCTTGCTTGCCATTTCTTGGAGCATAATATAGTATTTCATTACAATCACATACCACAACTTGTTAAGTCATTTTTCTATCCATGCACATCCCATCAAATTCCAGTTCTTTGCCATGAAAAAATGGAGCTGATACATAATTTTTCATAAATATAGGTCCTTTTATTTTTGTATTTTTATCTTTTTAGGATATAGACCTATTAATGGTTTTGCTAGGTCAAAGGTTATGAATGATTTTATAATCCTTTGGGCACAGTTCAAAATTACCTTCCATAATCTCTCTCTTTCCTCTCTCTCTCTCTCTCTCTCTCTCTCTCTCTCTCTCTCTCTCTCTCTCTCTCTCTCTCTCTCTGTGTGTGTGTGTGTGTGTGTAGTGTGTCTCTCTGTCTCTGTCTGTCTGTCTGTCTCTGTCTCTGTCTTTGTCTCTCTGTCTGTCTGTCTGTCTGTCTCTTTCCTGTCACCCTGTGCATCCTGAAAAAGTATTTTCCTTTTGACTACCACCTCTCACAAACTTTCCTCCCTTTTTTGTACATTCCTCCATCCCTTCTCTTATCCACTTCCTCTGCTATTTTCCTGTATAGAAAAATATTTTAAAATCTGACTGAGCATGTATATTATTCCCTCTTTTAGCCAATTTCATCAATAGTAAGTTTCAAAGATATCCCCCGTCATCCACATCTTCTCCATTGTAGATTTTTGTACCTCCTTTTTAAATTTTTTATTTTATTTTCCCCTAATTACATGTGAAAATAGTTTTCAGCATTTTCAAATAATTCCCCTGCCTGTTGAAATAGTAAACAATCTCATAAAGTTTTTAAAAGTAAAATCAGTTAAAATATTTTTCCAACTTAATCCTTTTGTGGAAAGAATTTTGAACAGCAATATCAACAAAAAGTGTGTTTTGGTTAGGTTTCAGACTCCAACAGTTCTTTCTCTGGAAGCAGATGGGACTTTTTTATCGTGAGTCTTTTGGGATTGTTTTGGATCATTGAATTCCTGAGAATAGCTAAGTTATTCACAGCTGTTCATTGTACAATATTCCTCTCACTGTGTAATATGTTCTTCTGGATCTGTTTATTTCACTGTGCTTCTGTTCTTGTATGTCTTTCCAGTTTATTCTGAGCTCCTATCATTTTTATAGAACAATAGTATTTCTACCTTTCATATACTATAACTTTGGCAGGCATTCACCAATTAATTAATATCCCCTCATTTTCCAATTCCTTACCTCCACAAAGAGAAATGCTTCAAATATTTTTGTACATATAGGTCTTTCCTTTTTGTTTTTTATCTCTTTGTTATACAAACTCAGTAATGGTATTGCTGGGCTGTAGGGTATGTACTATTTTATAGTCCTTTGGGCATCTGTCCAAATCACTCTCCAGAATGATTGAATCAGTTCAAAACATCCTCAACAGTGAATTAGTGTCTCTATTTTCCTACATCTCCTTCAAGGTTTGGCATTTTCCTTTTCTGTCATAATAGCCAATCTCATAAGTATGGGGAGGTATCGCTAAATTGTTTTAATTTCTATTTCTCTAATTAATAGTGATTTAGATCAATTTTTTGCATGACTAAAAAGAGCTTTGATTAATTTGCCTGAGAACTACTTATTCATATTCTTTGAATATTTATAAATTGAAGAATGACTTGTATTCTTAATATATTTGACTGACTTTATATTTGAGAAGTGAGGCCTTTATTAGAGTATAACTTTCTTGGGCCATTAAAATTGGTATGTATTACTCCCCAATTTATTTCCACTTGTTTAATCTCCCTTATCATCTGATTTGCCCACCTCCTTTCTCTTCTCCTCTTTATTTCTTATGTTCCTGTGGGTTAAAATAGATTTCCATAGCCAATTGGTTATATATGTTGTTCCTTTATTGTGCCAGTTGTGATGTGAGTAAAGTTCAAATGATTCCTTCTCAACTCCCCTTCCACTGCAAAACCTCTTATAATATTTTATGTGTGATAACTTACCCCCTTCTATTTTTTCTCTCCTCCTCTCTTCTCAGTTCATTCCTCTTTCTCATGCTTTAATTTTATTTTTTAATATGATCCCATTATATTTAATTCATACCATTGTCCCCTTATCCTTTAACATAGAAGAAACTAAATTCAATGTTATTCTGACTGTGGTTCCACTATATTTGAATTGTTCTTTTTTTCTGGTTGCATCAATATTTTCTCTTTGACCTTGGAGCTCTGGAATTTAACTCTAATATTCCTAGGAGTTTTCATTCATGTATTTCTTATAGGAAGTGATCACTGGAATACTTCCATTTCTATTTTACTTTCAAATTTTAGAGTTATCTGGGCAATTTTCCTTGATAATTTCTTGAAAGATGATGTCTAAACTCTTTTATTGATCATGGTTTTCAAGTAGTCCAATAATTCTTAGGTTATCACTACCTCATTTATATTCTAGATCGCTTATTTTTTTTACAATGAGATATTTCATATTTTATTCTTTTTTTTCAATCTTTTGACTTTTGGTTGTTCCTTGATGTCTCATGGAATCATTATCTTCCACTTTCCCAATTCAAATTTTTTAGACATGATTTTCTTGAGTGTAGCCTTTTCCATTTGACCAATTCAACTTTGTAGAGTTCTTTTCCTCACTGAATTTTCTAACTCTTTCCACATGGCCAATTCTATCTTCTAAGAAGTTCTTTTATAGGGCATTTTTATTACCTTTTTCCATTGGGCCAATTCTTTTTCTTTAATTAATTATCTTCTTAGAGTTTTCCATGGTTACATGATTCATATTCTCTCCCTCCCCTGTTACCTCCCCCCTCCTGTTTCTGATGTTCAATTCCACTGGATTATATATGTATTGTTTTTCAAAACCCATTTCCATATTATCAATATTTACAAGAGTGATCATTTAAAGCCAAAAACCCCAATCAAAACATTTAATCAATCAGATGTTTTTCATCTGTGTTTCTATTTACATAGTTATTTCTCTAGATATGTATAGCATTCTTTCTCATAAGACCTTCAGGATTGTCTTGGAATGTGGTATTTCTACTAGTAGAAAAGTCTGTTACATCCTCATATGAAACAATGTGCCAATTTCAGAGTACAATATTCTCCTGGTTCTGCTTCTTTCTCTCTGCAGATGATAAACATTTTAAGAGTTATAGATATCATCTTTTCATATAGGAATACAAGTCATTTGAACTTTTTGAGTCCTTTAATTTTTTTCTTTCTTATTTACATTTCTGTAATTCTCTTCAATTCTGTATTTGAGCATCAAATTTTTCTTTTTAAATCTGACCTTTTCTTCAGGAAGGCTTGGCAATCTTCTATTTTATTAAATGAGCATACTTCCCCCTGCAAGAGTATAGTCAATTTTGTGGGGTATTTGATTTTTGGTTGTATTCATTCAGTGTGGATGTGGTCAGACCCTGTGTAACCTGACTGTGGTTCCATAATTTTTGAATTATTTCCTTCTGGCCACTTGCAGTATTTTTTCATTGACCTGGAAATTCTTGAATTTGACTATAACATTCCTGGAAGTTTTCAATTGGGGACTTAATGCAGGAGCTAGTCTACAGATTCTTTCAAACTTTTATTTACTCTCTTGTTAAAAAATATCAGGCAGTTTTCTTAGATAATTTCCTATAGAATGATATCCAGGCTTTTATTTTTCTTCATGACTTTCAACTAGTTCAATAACTATCCAATTGTTTCTAATATATCTAATTTCCAGGTTAGTTGTTTTATCAATGAGGTATTTCATATTCTCATCCAATTTTTTATTCTTTGGATTTTGTTTTATAGATGGCTTTGTGAAATCATTCACTTGTAGTTGTTCAGTTCTAATTTTTAAAGGCTAAATTTAATCCCTGTATTTTTGATCCTCCTTTTCATTTTGATCTATTTTCTTTATAAGACATTGTTTTTATCTTTTATTTTCTTTGCCTTATATATGAGCTGGTCAATTCTGGCTTTTAAAATACTATTTTCTTGCTCTGTTTCCAGATGACCTAGTTTGCTTTTTAAATTATTTTCCCAATTTTCTTTTACCTTTCCTTTAATTTTTAAGTTCTTTTTCAAGCTCTTCCATATTCAGAATCCAATTTACTGGAGTTTCTGAGGTTTTCTTTGCTGGTCCTCCTCTATTCCATTTTTTTTCAGTAACTGAATAGAAGCTGAAGATTGTAATTTCTTTTTTTCTTTTTCTGTTCTTTACTCATAATTTTTCCTTCATTCCTCTTCCTTATGGGCTGTTTTCTTGCTCTTCTATTTGTTTTCTGGATCAGTGAGTTTGAGCTTTTCTTCCCTTAAAGGGCATCTTCTCTGCTCCACTGGTAAAATAGATTAGTCTGTTTACCTGACATGTTGCATTAATATGCCTTGAGACCAAATCTTCTCCAGCTGCTGAAGGGAAAGGTGAAGGTGTGGAGTTTAAAGGTAGTTATCAATAACCCTCCCCTCTTCTCCTCTCTGTTATCTGCCTCCCTGCCAGTCATCAGAGCAGAGAAGAGCCTTAAACTTACCCTGGTTTACCAAGGTACTCTGTTGTGGTTGCAGCCTTCACCCTAGAATCCCACAGTCAGCCCCAATCCTACTAAAGGTCTCAGCTCAGTAGGTGGAGGAAGGGTATTGGATCTTTTCCTTAAATATATGATAATTGAAGTTTCCCTTTGTACTTTTTAGGTTGAATTGAGTAGAATAAACCTGGGGCTCTATCGTGTTTCTGAGTTTGACTTCCTGTCTTTATTGAAGCTTTAATTTTTGGAAAGATAGTTACAGAGGATTAAGCTTCCACTGTTTCTAAGTCACTGTCTTGACTCTCCCTGGACAATTCTTTTTGATAAGTTATAATATTAATTGCATTTTTGAGCAACTTTGGCCTTTCCTGTTTTTTAAGATGTTAATTTCTTCAATATTTTTATGCCTCCTTTATGAAGCCATGGCCTATTTTCATGATTTTCATGTATCACTCTCATTTATTTTCTCAATTTTTCTTCTACCCTTCTTATTTCATTTAAAATTCCTTTTTGGGCTCCTTCATTAATTCTTTTGGAACTAATGAGCAATTTGTAGTGTTTTTTGGGGGGTGCTTTTTTGTTGTCTTTTTGTGAGTTATATTTTGTCTTCCCTGTCTTTAAAATAACTTTCTTTGTTGAGTTCCTTTTTGACTTCTTGCTCATTTTCCTGTTCCTTTCTTCTTTTCTTTTAATAAAAATACTGCTAAAGTTGGGTTATGTAACTATGCTGAAGGGAATACTGTTCCAAGTTTCAGATTCTTTGCAGCCTTCAGAGCTAGCTCTGGAGATCTCTCTAATTCCAAGTTCTTCCAACTTTTCCCTCTGTCTCCTTAAGAGGCTAGAGAGATGGATCTTTAAGTAGATCAGAACCGACAAGAGTCACTGAGCCAGAGTGACTCTGTGTTACCAGGGAGATTCTGTTACCAGGGAGACCAGGACTGAGGACATGAAGTACTGGGTTTTTGGACAGGAAGTAGAGATGACAGTTGGTCAGTAAGGATATAAGGAAGCAGTGTAGGCAGAAAAACCTCATGATAATTTCTTGAACACTCCTTTGGAAAATTCAGATCTAGTTTTATTTACAGATGGTTCTTTCTTCATGAGGGATGGTATAAATTATACTGGAGCAATTGTAATTACAGAATTTGCCCTTCTGTGGGCACCCTCATTGCCATAAAATATAAATTCTCAAGGTACAGAATTAATAGCTTTTAAACATGCCTGTTTAATTGCAAAAGACAAGAAAGCAACAATCTACACTGACTCGAGATATGCTTTTGGAACATGTCACTGTGTTGGTATACTTTGGCTGCATAGGTTTTTTTTTAACATCAGCTGGCAGAAGTATCACAAATGCTAAAATCATCAATGAGGTTCCTTCTGCTCTCCAACTAACTGAAACCCTGGCTGTTGTACATTGCTCTGCCGATACAGGTGGAACTGATTCACTCTCTAGAGGAAACAATAGGCAGATGCTGCCACAAAACTTCCTGCTTTAGAAGGTCCTTAGTTAATCTTAAATTTAGCAATTACCAATGACCCAGATTTATCCCTTTCCTATAATAAAAAATAAATTTAAAATGGAATCAAAATTCAAGGCAAAGCAGATTAATGGAGTATTGATGGCATCCGAAGGAACATTCATACTCCTAAAAAGTTTTTATCATCAAATCTGTCAATACATCCATAAAAATGGTCATTTTGGAACCCAACACATTGTAGATTATGTGAAAAAAAGTATGGATATCCCTTGGCATAACTAACATCACCTTTAAAGAGTGTGCAGCCAGTGCCACCTGCCAAGCATATAACCAGCATGTCTTTTGTGGAAAAGCTTTTGGTGGATGTCCTTTGGCTTACACACCTTTTGAACATGTGCAAATAGATTTCATTACAATTGCAAAGGCTAGACATTAGCACATTTTGCTTAGTCATAGTAGACCAGAAGCATTTCAAATCACTAGATCAACAGTGGCATTTGTTGCCAAAGTGCTTTTAAGAGAAATTATACCTCGTTTTGGCCTGTAAAAATGGATTGATTCACACAGGGGAATTCGTTTTACTGACTTGGATTTATCACAAATTTACTCACATTTAGAAATAACACAAAAGGTTCATGTACCATACCATCCTCAGAGCTCAGAGCAAGTCGAAATAATGAACAGAGAACTGGAGACCATAACCGTTAAATTATGCACTGAGACTCATTTGAAATGGCCTGAAGGAGGCAGAGACAAGATGTAGGGGTAGAGGAAGCAAAAATTCAAACCTATGAAAACCCTTCCTTACTGATTAAAAACTAAATGCTCCTAGGGGACTGAAAATCGAATGTAACAATAAGACAGAGCCATGGAATCCTCCTGCTGGACTCAAATTAAAAGGTATACCAGCCCCAAGCCAGAATTCAAGAAAACTCTGGGTTAAGGGGAAAGAAGAAGGAAGGTCCCAGGACCCCAGCCCCACCTAGAGTGCTAAGCCTCCAGTGGCAGCTAGAACCTCAAGGCAGTCAAAGTGCTGGTCTGGAGGGAGTGCATTGTGGGCAGGTTCAAAGTGTCCAACACAGACAGTGGGGAAGCATTTAGAGAAGAAACACAGAATGCTGAGTAGGCAGAGGTTTCAGCAGTGGAGACACTCCATGTTACCCTCCCCCTTTTCAAGGTTTTGGCCTCAGGGAACATGCAGCAAACCAGCTGGAATTAATCCCTTCAAAGCTTCAGAGGGCAGGGAAACTCAACTTCCAAAACCCCTACTCCACAGACTGATGGACACAATCCCATCAAAGCCTCCATAGGGCAGGGAAGCTCAAGCTCCAAAACGCCTCCCCCATAGACTGCACTGAGAGATTTACTGACAAAACTCCAAGGGTGAAGGCTGAAATAAAATCCCAAAACCAAAACAAGTGAGAGGAGCAAGAACTCAGGTAACTGTAAGGAGTAAACAAGGGATAAATATGAACAAACAACAGAAAAAGAAAGTAGGAATAACAATCAACAGCTTCTATACAGGCAATGAAAAAAAGAGCAAATGGAACAGAGAAGAATGAGGGAACAGCAACCAAAAAATCAGAAAACACAGTAAATTGGATACAGACTCTGGAAGAACTCAAAATACAATTCAAAACACAATTAAGAGAGGCTGAAGACAACAGGGAAAAGAACTTACAAACTAAGATAAGTCATCTGGAAATGGAGGCACTTGAATTAAACAAGAAAATAGTGTCTTGAAAGCCAAAATCAACCAGATTAAAAATGAGGCAAAGGAGATGAAAGATGAGGTAAAGACAATGAAATATGTCCTCCAAAGAAAATCAGACCAGAAGGAGAAGGATGACCAAAAATCCAGGGATGAAATCCAGTCTTTAAGAACCAGAATACAACAACTAGAATCAAGTGACATCACAAGGCAGTAGGAAACTACAAAACAAAATCAAAAGAATGAAAAAATTGAGGAAAATAAGAAGCACCTCATTCATAAAACAGAAGATTTAGAAAAAGGTTCCAGGAAAGACAATTTAGGAATCATTGGTCTACTAGAAAACCATGGCAAAAGAAAAATCCTAGACATAATACTATAGGAAATGATCTAAGAAAACTGCCTGGATATTCTAGAACAAGAGGGAAAAGTAGATATTAAAAGAATCCACAGATCTCCTGTACTCAATCCCCAAATGACAATACTCAGGAATGTTATAGCCAAATTCAAGAACTATCAGGCCAAGGGAAAAAAATATTACAAGCTACTAAGAAGAAGTCATTCAGATACCATGGAACTGCAGTGAGGATAACACAGAATCTGGCTGCATTTACACTGAAGGACCAAAAGGCATGGGATATGATATTCCTGAAAGTAAGTGGACTAGGTCTACAATAAAGAATCAACTACCCAGAGCAAAACTGACTATATTCTTACAGAAGAAATTATGGCCATTTAACAAAATAGAAGAATTCCAAGAATTTGTAAAGAAAACACCAGACCTGAACAGAATATTTGAAGCCCAAGGACAGAACTCAAAAGATTCATCAAAAGGTAATTAAAAAGTAGGGAAAAAAGAAAAACAAAAAAAGAAACAAACAAAACTTTTTTTTAAAGAAATCCAATAATTTAAAAAGATATATTTCCCTAAAAGAAAAGAGATCATTGGTAACTCTTAAAAATTATTATCATCTGGGCAACTAGAAGAATTACACATATAGGGAATAGTAACAAACTGTATAGGATGAAATGCCAACACATAAATATATATATGGATTTATGTATGCATATATATATATATGTACATATATGCATATACACAATTAGAGCTAAAAAAGAGGTTAATACTGAAAGAAATGGGAAAAGAAACCAAAGGGGGTAAATTTATATGTCACAAAGAAGCTCATGGTGGGAGGGGGTAGAATATCAATACACAGGAAAGGTAAAGAGTTTGGAGATAGGAAATACCCAGTTCTTCTGTGCATTGAAATTGAAACAAAGAGGGAAGAACAATCCTATCCATAGGGACAGAGAATTTATTTGCAACCTATAGGGAAGTAGAAGGGTAAAAAATGGACTGGTGGGAAGGGAAGTAGTACAAGGGAGGGAGAGAGTGGAATAGTTTAAAAAGACTGTAAAGAAAATAAGGGGGGAATAAAAAAGGAGGGGTAGAAAGGGAAGTAAAATAAGGGGGGGAATTAGGGGGACTGATTAAAAACAAACGATAGATGTAAAAGGAAATGGTGAAAGAAAAAAAGCAGGACTAGGAGTAGAAATCAAAATGCTGGGAAATACACAGCTAGTAATCATAACTCTGAATGTGAATGGAATGAACTCACCCATAAAATGCAAGTAGATTAGAATCCAAAACCCTACCATATGCTGTCTACAAGAAAAAAAAATAAGGAAGGTAGACATGCATAGGGTAAATTAAGAGGAGGGAGTCAAATTTATTGGGAATCAACAAGGGCAAAGAAAGCAGGAGTCTCAATCATGATGTCTGACAAAACGAAAGTAAAAATAGATCTAATTAAAATTGATAGGGAAGGTAATTACATCTTAATAAAAGGCAGGATATACAATGAGGAAATATCAGTACTCAACATGTATGCACCAAAATACATGGCACCCAAATTTCTAAATGAGAAACTAATGGAGCTCAAGGATGAAATAGATAGAAAACTAGACTAGTGGGGGACCTGAATCTTCCTCTATCAGACATAGATAAATCAAATGAAAAAATAAATAAGAAAGAGATAAGACAAATGAATGAAATCTTGGAAAAATTAGAGTCAATAGATATATGGAGAAAAATCAATAGGGCCAAAATGGAATACACCTTTTCAGCAGCACATGGTACATTCACAAAGAATGACCATTTATTAGGGGATACAAACATTTTAAACAACTGCAAAAGAGCAGAAATAATAAATGCAACCATTTCAGAACCCAATGCAATGAAGATAATAAATAAGGGTACATGGAGAGTCTAATAAAAATTAATTGGAAATTAAACAATACATTTCTCTAAATCAGTTAAAGAACAAATAATAGAAACAGTTAATTATTTCATTGAAGAAAATGACAATGATGAGACATCCTTTTAAAACCTATGGGATGCAGCCAAAGTAGTATTCAAGTAAATTTATATTCTTGAGTTCTTTTATTAACAAATTAGGGAGAGCAGAGGTCAATGACTTGGGCATTCAAATTAAAAAAAAATAGAAAGTGTACAAATTAAAAATCCTCAGATGAAGACTAAATTAGAGATCCTAAAAATCAAAGGAGAAATTAATAGAACTGAAAGTCAAAGAAGTATTGATTTAATAAATAAGACTAGAAACTGGTACTTTGAAAAAACAAATAAAATAGACAAAGTACTGGCCAATTAAATTTTTAAAAAAGGAAAGAAGAAAACCAAATAGAGATTATCCAAGATGATAAGGGAGACATTACCTGTAATGAAGAGGAAATTAAGGCAATCATTAAAAATTATTAAGCCCAATTATATGGCAGTAAACATGACAATCTGGGTGATATGGATGAATATTTACAAAAAGACAAATTGCCTGGATTTACAGAGGAAGAAATAAACTACCTAAGGAACCCCTTATCAGAAAAAGAAATTGAAGAAGCCATCAAAGAACTCCTTAAGAAAAAATTCCCAGATCCATATGGATTCACAAATGAATTATATCAAACATTCAAAGAACAACTAACCCCAATACTATACAACCTATTTGACAGAATAAGCAAAGAAGGAGTTCTACCAAATTCTTTTTATGACACAAATATGGAACTGACTGGAGTGAGAAACAGAGAAAGAAAATTATAGACCAATCTCCTTAATGAGTATAGATACAAAAATCTTAAAGAGGATACTAGTAAAAAGACTGCAGCAAGTGATCATAAGTATTATTCACTATGACTAGGTAGAATTGATACCAGGAATGAAAGGATGATTGAATATTAGGATAACCATCCACATAATTGACCCTACCAACAAGCAAAAAAACAAAAACCACTTGATTATCTCAATAGATGCAGAAAAAGACTGACAAAATACACCACTCATTCTTATTGAAAACACTGGAAAGTATAGGAATAGAAGGGCCTTGCCTAAAAATAATAAACATTATATATCTAAAACCATTAGCAAACATCACCTGAAATGGGGACAAACTAGAAGCTTTCCCAATAAGTTCATGAGTGAAACAAGGATGCCCATTATCACCTCTATTATTTAACCTTGTACTTGAAACACTAGCAGTAGCAATTAGAGAAGAAAAAGAAATTGAAGGCATCAAAATAGGCAAGGAGGAGACCAAGTTATCACTCTTTGCAGATGATATGATGGTATACTTAAAGAATCCTAAAGATTCAACCAAAAAGCTAATTGAAATAATCAACAACTTTAGCAAAGTTGCAGGATACAAAATAAACCCACATAAATCATCAGTTTTTCTATATATCTCCAACACAGCTCAGCAGCAAGAACTAGAAAGAGAAATCCCATTCAAAATCACCTTAGACAAAATAAAATACTTAGGAATCTATCTCCCGAGACAAACACAGGAACTATATGAACACAACTACAAAACACTTTCCATACAACTAAAACTAGACCTGAGCAATTGGAAAAACATTAACTGCTCATGGATAGGACGAGCCAATATAATAAAAATGACCATCCTACCCAAACTCATCTATCTATTTAGTGCCATACCCGTGGAACTTCCAAATTTTTTTTTTTACTGATTTAGAAAAAAACATAACAAAGTTCATTTGGAAGAACAAAAGATCAAGGATATCCAGGGAAATAATGAAAAAAATACAAAGGAAGGGGGTCTTGCAGTCCCAGATCTCAGACTATATTATAAAGCAGTGGTCATCAAAACAATTTGGTACTGGCTAAGATACAGAAAGGAGGATTAGTGGAATAGACTCGGGGTAAGTGACCTCAGCAGGACAGTATATGACAAACCCAGAGAACCTAGCTTTTGGGATAAAAATACACTATTTCATAAAAACTGCTGGGAAAATTGGAGGGCAGTGTGGGAAAGATTAGGTTTAGATCAATACCTCACACCCTACACCAAGATAAATTCAAAATGGGTGAATGACTTGAACATAAAGAAGGAAACTATAAGAAAAATAGGTGAACACAGAATAGCATGGCCTGGCCATCAAGACCAGTTTGCTCAAACAGCTGCCAGACTTTCCTGTGGGCATCAGCGAGAGGCTCATGAAGATCCATTTACCTCTCAGCAAAGATTGGTATGTCACAATCATCTACGCATATGCCCCTACACTGACCAGCACAGAGGAGACCATCGAGCAGTTCTACTCTGACCTGAGTGCTGTCCTGCACTCAGTGCCCACAAATGACAAGATGATACTACTGGGAGACTTCAAAGCCCGCATTGTCCAGGACCATGAAAGATGGAAAGGAGTGCTTGGCAAACACGGCGTGGGCAAAATGAACAACAACAGCCTACTGCTACTCAAAAAATGCTCAGATTTCCAACTCACCATCAAGAACACTGTGTTCAGAATGGAGAACAAATATAAAACAACGCGGATGCACCCACGTTCAAAACAGTGTCATCTCATTGACTACATCATTGTATGTTGGTGAGACATCCAGGATGTAAAGATCACCAGAGCCATGAGAGGAGCTAAATGTTGGACAGACCACTGATTGGTTAGAAAGACTCTTCAAATGCGCATTGTGCCTCGCCATCCAAAATGCGCCCAGACAGTTCGCTCATTTTACAACATGAGTCATCTTAGAGATCCATCTTATTTGCAAACATTCCAGTCCTGCCTGGACAACAAGATGTCTGCCAAGGGATCACTCACTGGAAGCTCAACCAAGAAATGGAACCAGTTCAGAGACTCAGTGAAGGAAACATCAAAGGCAGTCCTAGGCCCAAAACAATGCAACCACCAGGACTGGTTCGAGGAGAACAACACTGCTATTGAAGACCTATTGAGCAAAAAGAACAAAGCCTTTATGGAGTGGCAAAATAACCCAAACTCTGCTCCTAAAAAGGACAGATTCAAGTCTCTCCAAGCCACAGCGCAGCGTGAGATCAGGAAGATGCAAGACCAATGGTAGGAAAAAAAAGGCAGAAGTAATCTAGCTTTTTGCTGATACGAAAAATTACAAACAATTTTTCAGTGCCCTCAAGACTGTCTATGGGCCATTAAAACCCACCACCACTCCCTTGCTATCCTCTGACAGTGACACTCTCATAAAAGATAAAAAAGGCATCAGCAACAGGTGGAAAGAACACTTCAGTCAGCTTCTCAACCGACCCTCTTCAGTCGACCAAAGCACCCTTGACCGGATCCCCCTAAACAACACCATTGAACAACTTGACGTCCCTCCTTCAATAGAGGAAGTCCAAAAAGCCATTAAACAAATGAATACAGGCAAGGCACCCAGTAAAGATGGGATCCCAACTGAGGTGTACAAGGCCTTAAATGGAAAGGCACTCCAGGCATTCCACGTAGTGCTGACCAGCATATGGGAAGAGGAAGACATGCCCCCAGAACTCAGAGATGCCTCCATCATGGCCCTATACAAGAACAAAGGCTCACGAGCAGCATGTGACAACTACAGAGGCATCTCACTACTCTCCACTGCTGGAAAGATCCTTGCCCTTGTTATACTCAACAGACTCCTGTCATCTGTTTCAGAGCAGAACCTTCCTGAATCACAATGTGATCGCAGCACCTTCGACATGGTCTTCACAGTGAGGCAAATGCAGGAAAAATGCCTTGAGCATAACCTGAGTCTCTACATTGTCTTCATAGACCTGACAAAGACATTTGACACAGTGAACAGGGATGCATTGTGGGTGATCCTCAGCAAGCTCGGTTGCCCAACAAAATTCATCAAACTGATCCAGCTCTTTCATGTTGACATAACAGGGGAAGTCCTATCTGGTAGAGAGACTTCCAATCTCTTCAACATCTCCAATGGCATGAAACAAGGCTGTGTCCTTGCACCGGTACTATTCAACCTATTTTTCACCCAAGTATTACGACATGCTGTGATGGATCTAGACCTGGGCAAATACATCAAATACCGACTGGATGGCTCACTATTCGACCTTTGCTGCCTGACTGCAAAAACAAAGACAACAGAGAGAGTCATCCTGGAACCTCTCTTCGCAGATGACTATGCTCTCATGGCCCACCAAGAAAATCATCTTCAAACCATTGTCGACAGGTTCTCTACTGCAACAAAACTGTTTGGCCTAACTATCAGCCTCAGCAAAACAGAGGTGCTGTTCCAACCTGCACCAGGGAGGCCAACTAACCTGCCATGCATTACAATCGATGGCACACAGCTTTCTAACATCAACACTTTCAAGTACCTGGGCAGCACCATCGCCAACAACGGATCTCTAGACTACGAGATTAATGACAGGATCCAAAAGGCCAGCCAGGCACTCGGGAGGCTGAGCTCCAAAGTCCTCCAACACAGAGGTGTAAGCACTGTGATGAAGCTCAAAGTGTACAACGCAGTGGTCCTCAGCTCGCTCCTGTAAGGTTGTGAGACATGGACACTGTACCCAAAGCACATGAAACAGCTGGAGCAATTCCACCAATGCTCTCTCCAGTCAATCATGAGGATCCGATGGCAGGACCGAATCACCAATCAGGAAGTCCTTGACAGAGCCAACTCCACCAGCATCGAAGTCATGGTCCTCAGAACCCAGCTACGATGGTCTGGACACGTCATCCGCATGGACCCACAGAGAATACCAAGACAGGTATTCTATGGTGAACTGTCAGCTAGACTCATGAAACAAGGCCGGCCAAAGAAAAGATTCAAGGATCAGCTAAAGTCCAACTTGAAGTGGGCTGGCATTACACCAAAGCAACTAGAACTTGCTGCCTCTGACAGAAGCAGCTGGTGAACCCACATTAACCATGCCGCTACCACTTTTGAAGATGAGTGATGTCAATGTCTTGCTGCTGTGAGTGAAAGCCGACACCAGGCCACAACCGCACCTCCCGTAACAACTGGCATCCCATGCCCCATGTGCCAGAAATTCTGCGTCTCAGCCTTTGGACTTCAAAGCCACATGAGGGTAAAACATAGATGAAACTGCACAAAGACAATAGTCATTCTTGATCACTGAGAGACTACCACTATAACTATAACTATTCTTTATTTCCAACAGAACTTAAAGGGTAATTGGATACAATATTACTTCAAATCTGTGAAAACTATAGGGTTTGTGGTACAGTAGTTACTCATCAACATGTCTTTCTGACTTTCTCTTTTTGTATGGGAAAAACCCATTTCATATGTAATCGTCAATATTTCTTTAGTCCTAGTAACTCTTGTAAAGTAATTGGAAGATAAGCAAAAGTATTATTTATTACCTCTGTTCTCAGATTCATACTTTGTTATCCTTAAGTGGTATAATTAGACAAAAATGGTAAGGGGAGCAGAAGGAGAAAGAAAAAGAAAAAAAAGCAGGAATCTGACTTACCACCATAGACCAATATGAACTATTTTCATTGAAAAATGGACCCTAGCTATCACAGATTTTGAAGGAATCTGATAAACTCTCTCTGATATATTTGTTTGTGAACTCATTAGAAAAAAATTTCAAAGTGCAATAGTATAAATTTTTTATTTACATTAGTTCTCACAATACTCACACTAAGGCATATTTAATATGCATTTATCAGGATAAAGTTCAGTCAGGGTATTTTCTTTTATCTATTGTATTATCTTATAGGCAGGAGATGAACCAATAGAATTATCAGGAAACTATGATAGACCCAAAAATATTGTTATAGATCTTCCAACAAAGTCTAATGAAATTACTCTAGCAATTTTTCCCCCTATGGGATGTAAAGGCCAGAAATGTAAGAGGATGGACTTAAAAGGACTAGATTATTTAAGAGTATGGTCAGCAGGAATGTAATCAGTTTGAAATGAACTTTAGCAATTTATTTATAAAATAGAGGGAAAGTGTGAAAGTAGAGAAATGAGAAAGAGGGCAGAGTAAGAAATCTAGCTTAACAAGCTAGACTAGTTCTCAAGCCCTGTCTTTACTCTGGCAGGGCTCTAGAAGGCCCAGACTTAGGACCTAAAGGTCAATTAAGAAAGGCTTTAGCCAAGAGGTCTTCTCCCAGATGAGGGACCACTCCAAAGGCTAATACCTTTAGGAATGCCAGGGAAGGGAGTCAGCCTTTTTCATTCACCCACATGGTAACTCTAAGGGAAAAAAGAAGCAGACCAAGGCCTTAGCCAGAGCAGTTTTAGCAGAAGCTAGTACCTTCTCAGAATAGACCAGAGAAATGCCTTTCTCACTTACCCTCAGGGTAGTCCTAATAGAAGTAATCCTCAGTCAGAGCTCCTCCAGGTCATGTTCAAGGCATAAGACCTCTTCATAGAAAGTTCTTGCCATTTTTAAAGACCATTCTTTATTGTTATTCCTGTGACTTCCTTCCATTTTGACATGGAGAAATTATAGTCTATAGTTTTGCTTAGGACTGCCCAGTGGGCAGTCAGTGGTTTCTGATTCATCACCTGATTTCATACATGTGGGTCACAGACTTCCCCCAAGTGTAACTGGGGTGTATACATTTCTGGCAATTAAATCTAAAAATGGGCAGAGGTGAGTTAATCCCATCTTCACAGAGAATAGTTCAATTCCTCCTCATTTTTATCTCTTTGCTCACTTCATTGCCTAATTTTAATTCAAGCCCTCAAAATATATTAATTAAATATCAGTATAAAATATCTTTAATTATTGAAATAGTTCTTCCTCCTTTTCTTCTGAATTTGGTCATTTTCCTAAAATTTGGCTTCTAAAACTCACTGGTATAGATTTCTAGAGAATATACCTATATTCATCAAATATTCAAGACTGACTGCAAAGACTTGGCAAATGACTCATTGGCATTTAGCATGGAGCAATTCTGGAAAGGCTGCTGACTGCAATGGCATTAATATTCTGAAAAAATAGCTTACTTATAAATAAGATTGGCTCTACTGAAAATCTTCTTACACTCCCAGAGGTCATCCATAATTTGAATGAATATATTTCCTTCAAAGAGACAGATAACCACAATAACATTATAAACAGAAAGACAGCAACTGGATTAAGTCAGAGATGCTAATCTACTTATTTTTAAAATATATTTTGCACCACATTACAAGCACAGTTTTTTTTCCTAAGGTATAACAAAAATCATGTATGTGTCTGAAGGTTGTTAATAGTTCCCATAACTTGGACATTAAAACCAGATCTCCATTCATTTTGGGAAATGTCTGTAGAATGAATGCAGAAATTACTATATATTCTGGATCTAAAAGAAAAATTTTCTTTTTAGCAATGTTACACAATATTGAATATTTTATCAAAACTATAGTTGGTTATCACTTTAACATATTTTTTGATAATTAAATGAGTTAGTATGTAAATTCCAGGATCTGTTAATGATCACAAAATTTTTGGCACCTTCTCCAATACCAAACATGGTGATTCAGTGAAAAAATGCTAGGTTTTCATTCTGTTTTTTGAGAGTGATTGTATATTAAAGACAATGATTAGAAAGCTCATACTGGGGATCAAAAATAAAAAGATAAAAGAGGAGCAGAGGTTATTACATAAGTATAGTGGTAATATCTACATTAAAATACCAGTCACTAATGGATTTTTAGTTAATGAATTAAACATTAATTTATTAAAATCAATATAATGTAATAATTTTATATATATGTAAATACATATTACATACAATATATATATATATATATATATATATATATATATAGTATTATTCAAAAAAGTCCCTTTTCAAACAAACACCAACAGCTGCTAGAATCCCTGCCAACAATTTTCTTTCTCTCAGAACTCTGGACCAATTCTGAACATGACTAGTTAGAAGTAAGGTACTTAAGAGCTGCAGTTCACTGTCTTAACAGATTCTGACTTGCCCTACAAGTTAGCTTAGTCTCTTGATCTCTTTTGTGAAAATTCCTGCCTGATTACATTGTCTCTCCATAAGCTTGACTTTCATTAATTGGAATTGTATTTCACTTTGAGTGAGATAGAATTAAGTGTGCTATTCTAAGAATGATCATTCAGCTTATGCCCCTCTTATTTTCAAGGGGATAAAAACCACTCAGCTAACACCATCAACTAAGAAAGGGATGTGGAAGGGTAGTTTGTTGCCTTTTGTTGAGTAAAGACTCTGGGATAAGTTTGGGAAAGAGAGTGATTAAAGATGGAGGGTCCCTGATACAAGGGCAATAAACAACTCAGTTGCTCCCCTTACCTCTCTCAAACTGGGTTACAAGCACCTGTGTTTTAGATTTTAAGTCAAGGCTCAGAGGGGATGGATCCTGTGGAAGGGACCTTTATATTGCCTGCTTGCTGCCAAGTCAATTGACACTTTTTAGTCCATCATTGAAGTTCCCCATTTCATAAAAGGAATAAACAACTGCCTTTTTTTTACTCCTACCTTATGATTCCAGGTTTTGTTGACCTAAGTGAGTGGGACACTTGTGCTCATTATTATCCCATGCAAATTCAACAAAACTGTATTTACCATCTAATAGATCTATGGATATAAAGAGAAAAACTAAATAGTCGCCACCCTCTTAATAGCTAACATTTTATTTTGGGAAACAATTTGTATAATAAATCAATTACTTTTCCCTCTCTAATTGCTACGACTTGTATTTTTAGTATAATATTAAATAATAGAGGTGATAATGGGCATCCTTACTTCACTCCTGATCTTACTTGGAAGGCTTCTATCTTTTGCCCATTGCAATTGATGCTTGCTGACAGGTTTAAATATATACTGTTTATTATTTTAAAGCATGACCCTTCTATTCCTATACTTTCTAGTGTTTTCAATAGGAATGTGTGTTGTATTTTCTGAAAGGCTTTTTTGGCCTCTATGGAAATAATCATGTGATTTCTAATAGTTTGATTATTGATAGGGTCATTTATCTGGATGGTTTTCCTGATATCAAAACATACTTGTATTCCTGGTATAAATCCTACCTTGTCATAATGAATAATCCTTATGATAACTTGCTGAAGCCTTTTTGCTAATATTTTATTTAAGATTTTTGCATCTATGTGTGAATCTTAAAAACTGCTCAGACTGTACCTTAGAAGATTTGTTTAAGCTATTCCCATATGGTAATAATGGAGGTATTTGATCAGAAATGTATTGAGAATGTTTAAAATTACTCCACCCTACTCAGACAGTGGCTTAGGGGAAGATAAAGTTAAAAACCTTAAGCTAGGTCTATTTTTAGATCTAATACAAAAAGGTACTCAGTACCTATAAAGGTTACATTAGTACCTAAAAGGTCAAGCAACTTACAAAAGGCAAGCTTAACAAAAGAAGTGTGAAGTACTCAGTAGATTTAATCTAACCAGAGAAGGTGAGAACAAAAGAAAATGAGAACTAAGAATGGGCAGTCCTGGGAAAAAGCATCTACTGTGATTGGTAAGTATGAAAATTCAGAGGAGGTGATATAAGACAACATTTCTTTAAATGGAAGGGACTTATTGAGTTGGGGGTAGTTTTCGGATTGGAAGTTAGTTGGAGTTGGAGTTTGGAGGTTTGGAGCTTGCTTGAAGACGATCTTGTGGTGAGTGATAAAGATTGACTTGGCCTAGGCCCTTTCTGCTATTTTCTCTTTCTCTCTATCTCTCTCCTTCCCTTAAATTCTTCATTTACATTAATTAAAATCTCCATAAAGCCCAGTTGACTTGGATATTTTCATATTTGGAAATTTTTCCCATGGAGTCCACTTAATTTTAGATTTTAATTCAAGACACTAAAAATTTTGAAATATTAGATTTTTTTAGTTTCCAATTAATTTTAAATTTGCCTTTCCATGAACTCTTGTTAATTATAATTTCATCACATTATGACCTGAAAAATTTGCACTTATTATTTCTACTTTTTTGTGTTTGTTTGTAATATTTCCATGTCCTAGTATATGGTTGATCTTTGTATATGTACCATGTACTGCTGAAAATAAGTTATGTTCCTCTGTATCCCTGTTCAATTTTCTCCAGGTATCTATTAACTCCAATTTTTCTAACATTTCATTTACTTCCCTTACTTCTTTCTTATTTTTTTTTGTTTGATTTACCTAGTTCTGAAAGGGCAAGTTTGATATCCTCCACTAATATTGTCTTACTCTTTATTTCTTCCTTAAACTCTTTTAATTTTTCCTTTAGAAATCTAGATGCATAAATGTTTAGCAATGATATTATTTCATTGTTTATAGTACCATTAGAAGGATGTTATTTCCTCCCTTATCTCTTTTAATCATATTAATTTCTACTTTAGCTTTGTCTGGTATCATGATTGCTACTCATGATTATTTTTTTTACTATAATAAATTCTACTCCAGCCTTTTACCTTGGATTTATATGTTTCACTCTGCCTGAAATGTGTTTCCTGTTAACAACATATAGTAGGATTGTTGTTTTTAATCCACTCATATCTCTGCTTATGTTTAATGGGTCAGCTCCTTCCATTCATATTCAGCTTTATGATTACTAACAGTGTATTGCCCTCTATCATATTATCCATTTTACATCATGCTCTATTCCCTTTCACTCTGTTCCTCCTCACCAGTATTTTGCTTTTTGTCACCCCCACTTCACTCTGTAATGATTTTTCATGCCTCTTTATTATTATTATTATCTTGAATGAAATTTATTTTATATAATTTACCCCATTCTATCTCTCCCTTATCTTTTCTTTCAGTGCTACCCTCTCTTTCAGTCCTTACTTGATTTTTATATATCATTTATGTGCATATATATCACACATACATACATACATAACATTTCATATCATCACATATTCATTTATATCATATCATGTTATTTTATCCTATACATCATATCATCATAATCAGCTTATGTCTCCACTCTATTTCGGTGTAAATTCCTTCTATCTTCTCTACTACTAAGAGTAATTTTTGAGAATTACAGGTATCTTCTTTCCATGTAGACATATAAACATTTTTACCTTAATGGATCCCTTAAATTTTCTCTTTATTATTTACTTTTTGAGTTTCTATTATGTCTTGTGTTTCAACTTCAAATTTTTTGTTTAGGACTGGCTTATTCCCTAGGAAAGTTTGGAAATCTTCTATCTTATTGACTATCCATTTTTTACAATTTGAATGGTTTCTTTTTGGCTGCTTGAAGGATTTTCTCCTTACCTTGTTGGCTCTTAAATTTATCTATTATATTTCTGGAAGTTGTCATTTGAGGATTTCTTTCTGGAGGTGATCTGTGAATATCTTTAATTTCAATATTATTTTCTTGTTTGAGGGACTCTGGGCATTTTTCTTGGACAGTTTCTTCTAGTGTGATGTCTAAGGTTTTTTCATGATCATGGCTTTCAGGTAGTTCAATAATTCTCTATTTTCTAGGTCATTTATTTTTTTCAATAAGTATTTAATGTTTTCCTCTGTTTTTTCATTCCTTTGATTTTACTTTATGGTTTCTTGGTTTCCCATGAAATCATTACTTCCTAGATGCTCAATTCTGATTTTTAAGATCTGATTTTCCTTTGTCAGTTTTTGGTTCTCCTTTTTCAATTAGCCCATTTCTTCTTGTTTCACTTACTTTTCTCCTTTCATAACTTTCATTTGTCTTCACCACTTTTCTTCTCCCTTTCTTAATTGGTTTTTGAAGTATTTTGTGAGCTCTTCCAGAATTTGCATCCAAAGCATATTTTTCTTTTGGATTTTGCATGTGTCTCCTTTGATTTTACTGTCTCCTCCTGTGTCTGTACCTTGCTCTTTGTCTCTATAAAAATTCTTTAGACTAAGGTGCTTTTTTCCTGTTTGCTCATTTTTCCTATCTAAGTATATGTATGCTGGAGGATGATGTGATATTCTGAGGGATCCCTTCCCCTGCTGATTCAATTGACCTTTGAAATTCTGTTAGCTTAATAACTTGCCTCAGATTAGGTCTGAGCTTTTGATCTCACTCTTAACTTGATGATGTCAGGGGTTGATAAAATTCTAGCCCCAGGCTTAGGCTCAAGTTTTTGCTCTCACTGTGCACTTGACCCAATTAGGCACACCCTCAATTTTCCTGTCTTGGAGCTCCATTCTGAGCTTTAGACAAAAAGATCAGTACTTAGTACTTAGTACTATCAGACACCCCAAACTGTGTACTATGTCCTTATCCCAATTCCAGACTCATATTCCTGGCTTAGCTCTGGTCCCACACAGATCAGTTCACTTCAGCCCAGACTTCTCTGTGCTGGGACTACAGACTTCTTTATATGTTTGAAATTTCAAGGAGTGTGGGTTGGATGCTACCACTATTTTCCCAGGCAGGATCTCAGGGTCTGGATGTTGGTTCAGACTTAGGTTCTGAACCTGGCACAGCAGATGTGGGGTGGGGTTCATGTGGATTTCTCTTGGCTTTCTCTTCCTCATTGCTATAGCCTCTTGCTGGCTCTGTTCTCCTCTCACCCGAGTGCCCCAGATGTTCTCTGCCTACATTTTCAGTTTTTCTTTTCTTGAAAGTTGTTTCACTCTGTCTCCTTATAGGTTCTTTCACTCCTGTATTCTTTTTGTGGCAATTTTTAAATCTTGTTCAAAGAAGATTCTCATGGAGCCACAAAACTTCTCTGTATCACTCCACTATCTTCTCTCCACCTATTGAACTCCTTCAAAAACAAGAAGAATTCATTTTTTCTTGAAGGCATTAAGGAACCACTGGAAATACTTGTATAGAGTAGAAATAGAGTCAGAATATATTTAAGAGAATATCAGTTGACTAATGGTAAAGGTCTGTAATGGGATACTATATATGTCTGTACAAAGAAGGTGATAGATGTACAAAATGTATCAGGGATAGAGTTGTCAAACTAGGCAATTGAGTGAATGCAAAGGAATGTAAAAGAAGGAAGGGTTAAAGATAATTTTGAGATGTTGGAATTAGGTGGTTATCAGGATGATGGTGCCCTTAACTTAGGGGAAATGCAAGTTTCATTTTAGACAACTGGAATTTGAAATGTCAATTGGACGTTCAGTTTGAAATACTCCCAAATCAGTTGGCAATATACTGATGTATGAATGGAGTTCAAGCAAAATATTATGATTACATATATGGATTTTGGAGTTATCTAAATGGGGCTTACATTTGGTGAAATGGGTGCTGTTGAGATTCTCAATAAAGAACAACAACAACAACAAAAAAAGAAGGCCCAGGCTAAAGTACCAGATGTAAGGTAAAAACTGTAATAATCTGAAATGGTTGAATGCTTTGAATGACAGGATAATTTTCAATGGTTCAATTTTAGTTACAAGGAGAGATTTAAGTGATTTTCCCAGTTCTTTGCTGTATATCACTTTTATCAGTCCCTTCAATAAAGGCATAGTTGAAAGACATGAAATAAAAATGTAACACAAAGCAACTAGTGATAGATGCATACTTAATAAGAGAGTTAGGATGCAAAGAAATTTTGGAAGAGGATACTTGTTCCAACAGTATAGAATGAAAAACATGCACAATTTTTTTTCTTTATATACTATATAACACTTTTCTATAATTTTAAAAATAAATCCTGCTTCTTTGGAAACTGTCTTCATCCAGACTCAGAGATATATAGCATATTATAAAATATTATGGTAAACATAAAATAATTGATGAATGTTTTAAAATTGAATTTACCGCTATTAGCTGTGACATTTAAGCTTCTGTGCTTGATTACCATGTTCTGATTTACCCAATGCCTGTCACTTAACTGTACTTACCTTTACTTTTTCTTCTTTCTGCTTACTTGTCTCTGTTGATTACTTGGGTCTGACACTTTTCAGCTACTTGGTGAGTTTACCCAACCTTTCCCTCATCCATGTCTTAGAATGATTTCTCTGCTGGGCAGTTCCACTTAACTTCATATCCCCATGTTCCCACACTTTCATTTACCAACATCTCACTTTGGTACCAATAATTATCTCATGGCTTTTACCTAACACTGGTTCTATTGGGATTCACTCTTGGGCTTTCATTAGTCTGTCCAATTCTACTCCTGCACTAGTTCAGACAGTGACCAAATAGGTACCTCTGTATCTGACTCTTAGGAAACATAAAAGTAAAATTGTCAGATTTAAATTTTATTCAAGTCACTATACCTGTTCAGAAGTGTTTTAAACTCAATTTTAAATCATTAAAAATTGATTTCTATAGAGAATTTGCAAATAATTGCTTTTCCTACCAAAAGAAAAATTTTCCACCTTTAATTTACTAATTTAAATAAAAGAAAAATGCCTTGTCAGAAAGAGGAAATTTTAACTAAAGCTGACAATTCATTTTCCTTATCCATATTGGGTTGCAATCTTACCTTGATAACTTTTAGTAGTGTACTAAATATTTCTTCATTCTTTAAGACATTAATCATGTTAAACTAGTTTGCTAGTTTCTCTGTTGAGACAATTCACTTGGATAGTAGCATGGTCAGACAGTCTTATTAATGTGATTCTGATCCTTGCTAGTCAGAAAATTGTTTCTTCTTTAGGTCTCTGACATAAATTAGAACTATTTCATCAGGAGCTTCAGACTTGAACAGTTCATCTTGAGCCCCATGATCTCTATTTTTAGACAATGTCATGTTTTATGTTGTTTAAATGGATAGATAGATGAATGGACAAATGGATAGATGGATAATCACTAATTCAGTTCAATAAACACATAAACCATTGTGTCCATGAACATACGTCTTTAACATTTGCATATATTATTGTTGTCCTTCATACTTGATGAGGACCTACATAACAACAGTATGTCAGGGTCAATGTATAGGATTATCCAACTCTGGAGCATGACCAATATAAGCTCAGAAGGCTTTACCACAGATTGGGCACAAATAAGCCATAATAAAATTTGGGAAAGAGATGTCTCTAAATTTTTATATCTAACATTTATTTTAGACTACTGAAATTCTGCTTTGCTCAAAAAGTACAGTGACTTCTTTGGTATAGGCTAGCCATACTGAATAGCCCTGTGCAAATTTCTCCCATGTCTCATGATAAATACCAAAGATATATGTGTATATAGATGTAGACATACATACATGAATATACATAAATATGTGTCCATGTTATTAATTTTTGTATTTATATCCATTAACTTTCATGTATACACACATATATATATAGCGTATGTTTGCAAATGCACATTGTGAACATGACATGTAGACATAAGTACGGAATATATTTCATGGACACATGGTTTAGCTACTATTTAATGAATTAATGAATCACAGGAAATATCTGAACAGGTTATTCACATGCACATGTATGTGTGTTTTGTGAATATATGTGCATATGTTAATGTACATTCACTCTCCTCTTGTAATTTAAACTTGATGTATCCTACAGAACTTTTTTAAACAGAGTGCTCATGTAGAGATATCATTACTCTCTGGACAAATAATACCTTAATTTCATTGAAAGATTCCAGAAAAAAAAATTTGTTAATGAATGATCTGAGTACGTATGTGTATATATATGTATGTATATGTGTATCTATCTAACATGTATAATCATATATTAGAATATTTGTGATAGACACAAGCTTATACAATTATTTTATTAGTGGTCAAATCACAGGAAATATCTTGCTTAGGAAATTATATGCCACACTTTGACAGCTTCATTCTATGCAATATTTTATAGCATTTTCTACATCTTAAAAAGAAAAAAATAAGTTACTGTCTGGAGCTTATTACACAATGAAAATAAGTAAGATATCAACAATTTTAGAACCTTCTGAATTTCTACAAAAAAAAATGATATTTTTAGTACACTTGCAAGTGTTTTTAATTAAGTGATATTTCCCCTGGAAAGTGTATTTTTTCTTGACTCGGATATTTAATAATTTTTTGAACCTGTGAAAGTCACTTAATATTGTTCTGCTTTAGTTACCTTTACTCTAAAATAGGGATAATATTAGGGTATAACTTCCTTAGTTGTTGTGAGGATCAAAATGAAATAATTATAAACTATAATTCAGTATCTGGCACACAGTAGATTCTCTTCTCAGTCTCTGTCTCTTTCTGTTTCTGTCTCTCTTTTCCTTTCTCTCATTTTCACTCTTTCTCTATATCTGTCTCTATGTGTGTATTCATATTTTTTAATTTCACAAAATATAGGATAGGTAGTGCTCTAAACTGGTAACAATTCAATTGGGAACTTAAAATGAATACTGATACAATATGAAGGGAAAATAGTTTAGGAACTGAGTGGCCATCAGTATCTAAAGCAGAGTTAATAAAATCTGCCATAATTTTTTTTAATTTCAAGTGGGACAATCAGATCATGATAACCAGGATGTATTAAGTCTCAATGAACTGATATTGATAAACACAATTGGTGCAGATATATTTTATATATCAACACAGGCACTGTAGCAAAAGTTTATACTTTTAGGGATGATAAAAGAGATTCACACTGTTTTTAATTTTTGACAGAGTAAAATATATCAGTTCTGAAATGAGCTATGACAATTATTCTATTGTGATCTATTTGCATATCTCACAAGATAGGAAATAAACAGCAACAGTATAATGAGTCAAAAGTTATTTTCTCTCTAGCTATTAGAAAGGAATAAACATTGTCTTAAATTTTGCCATAATAACGATATTCATTTTGAGTGGTCTCTTGAAAAGATATATGAGAGCCAGATGTCTCATTCTCTCTAGCAAGCTAGTGAAAGTTCAAGTATACAATAAACTATGATTTAGTTTAGGTTGAAGATCTTTATTTATTATATCATTGGTTTTTGCTAAACATCTTCTGTGTACCCAGATTTGTGTTAATTGTAATAAAGAACACAATGGAAGCAGAATAGTTAGACCTGCCCTTGAGGAGATTACAATTCACCTTAAGACAATAGATGAATTTATCAAAGAGCTAGAGAATAAGCCAAGCATTATGAAACAAACAAGCAAAAAGATGGAATAGAATTTCTTTAACAGCAGAAGAGACATAAAATATGAATTTAATTATTCCTCTGGAACTTATTGGATATTTTCCCTGATCAGAGTTAGGTTGGGTATCCATTTTGCCATTTGAAATAAAGAAAACCAAGCAAGGAAGAAGCATTTATTGCAAGTCCTAAAGATATGAAGACAAAAATTAACATTCTCCATTCTCAAAAAGCTTATATTTGATTAAACTAGAAAAAAGTAATACATAATTAATTAGAAATGCACTTTTCAGTTTACCCAGGGGGGAGAAATATTTATTTCCAGTCTAAAGACATTCATAGTATCTATGTCATAGGAGTGGAATTTTTAAAATTTGCAACAGAAATGATAAATTATGTATTCCAAATAGAATTTATTAATAAATAAACTGAGGCTCAAATGTTTAAACGATTTCTCTAAGAACTTGATTTATCCAAAGAACTTGAAAAGAGTTAGATAGATGATTTACATGAATGAACTGTGCTTAATATAGTGGACTAGAAGAGATATGTGTGAAATACTTTCCATAGCTGAGTGCTATAGAAATGTTAACTATGTTAACTACTACTACTACTACTACTACTACTACTACTACTACTACTACTACTACTACTACTACTACTACTACTGCTACTACTAGTAATAATTTCTTAATTCTCTAATAGGGAGAGGGCATTTGCACAAGATTCTGTAATGCAAATGTTAGAGTGATTGACAGGAGCATGTGACAGACTCACATGGGAGTCTAAAGGTCAGGATCTGGGTAAGGATTCTAAGGTCCCAACCGTCTTGGCACTTCTTTCCTGAAGGACCTTGAGTTGGAGGTTTCAAAACAGGTTTCTTGCTTCTGGTGATACCAGCTGAAGAGAGGAATCTTTTCAACAGAAGATTGAGGACCCACTTGTCTACTGGACCTGTTTTGAATAGTTTTCATCTGAAGATCCTGGCCCATTTGACTAAACTCCACTTGTGAGATTTGCTTATTGGGGAAACAGTATTTTAGCTTAGATAAGATATGTTATGATATATTTATTGAAATTAGAGTTTAAGATTAATTGTAATAATTCTTTTAACCTCTTTTCTTTCCTCCCTTTTCCCCAAAATCAATCTGAATTTTTATGTTTCTTTCTTGTTCATTCCCCTACCAAATCCCACAATTACAGTACAAATACTGATGCAAATAATGTCCTATGAATAATGTTTTATGTCCTGCTCTAGGTTTAGAAAGAGAAATGGGGAAAGCCTAGTTTCATGGGATGAAGGCACAGCACAAACAAAGCTATGAATGTGATAAAAATCTCATTACAAAAAGTAAATCAACTGAATATTGCTTTAGCCTGACCATAATAGAATAGAGAAATTTCTTCTTACCTAGTAGAAAACTTCTAAGGGCTCCAACACCAAAATTTCCAGGAGAAAAGTGTGGAAGACATGAAGTCTGAAGTTCATGAGAAAGATGATATAAGGACCAAAAAAGGAATCACTCTGAGCTCAGAGAAGGAATGAAAACAGGGCATCAATACTAAAATCATTACTAGTTCATCTATAATACTTAACAATGTTGCAAAAAGATTTTTACAATAACTAATTTCAAGGAATACTAGAGAATTATCTGCCCTAGTTCCCAGGCTTTTAAATATACAGCAAAACATTAAGCAGGGACTTTACAAACAATGACACAGATTATTGTTTTTTTTTTCCAGCTGAATTCACAGCAAGTGAACTAAAACCAAATTAACAATGAAGACAAAAATTGGCAGGATTATATCAGGCAATAGTGAAGAATGAATTAAAAGAAAAGGTACTATAGTTTCTCTTATTTTGTTTTTTTTGCAACATTTTATTTTATTCTTAATTGCAAATTTTACAAAACCAAATAAAATAAGCATTTTCATATACAAAGAAAAAGATCATACACAAATGAAACCATAATTCTCATATGTATAGTTTACTTTTCTCATATCTACATAATAAATCCCTCAGGAAACTTTCAAAGCTTTTCTGCTTGTCTATGTTTCCTTCTAGATATCTCATCCTTCTCTTTTATTTGTCGATTTATAGAATTTATCCACAAGTATTCTGTTTTTTCCATAAACTCCCCACATCACAGAATGTATCATCTAGGAGACTAGATGTTCATTCAAACTAAGTTTTCATGTTCTCCCCATCAGTACATTGTCTGGAGGTTCATTCAAACTAAGTTTTCATGTTCTCCCCATCAGTACATTCTCTGGAGGTAATGTTCACAATTTATCATTGAAGTATTAATATTGTAGCTATGTATAATGTTCTCTTGATTTTCCTCACTTCATTGTTCACCATCCCATGTAGTTCTCACACTATATATATATATATATATATACACACACACATTGTGTGTGTGTGTGTGTGTGTGTGTGTGTGTGTGTGTGTGAAATTAGGCTGCTCATTACTTCTTATGGCACAGTAGTCTTCCATGACAATCATATGCCACAATTTGTTTAACCATTCCCCAGTTGATGGACATTCCTCAATTTCCAATTCTTTGCTACCTCAAAAAGAGCTGCTATACATATTTGGGGCCATATGGATTCTTTCATTCTCCCCTCGTGTCCTTGGAAAACAGAACCAGCAAGTGTATTGCTAGGTCTCAGGACATACACAACATTATGGGCATATTTCTAAATTATTCCACAAAATGGTTGTATCAATTTACAGCTTCACCAATAGTGTATTAGTGTTCCTATTTCCCCACACCCTCTTACTTAGGATTTGTTCATCCATATTCATTAATTGCATTGGTCTATAGTTCTCTTTCACAGTTTTTTTCTCTTCCTGACTTAGGTTTCAGCATTATATTTGTTTCATAAAAAGAACTATCATAACATTCCTTCTTTATCTGTTATTTCAAATAATTTATATAATATTGGAATTAGTTTATCCTTAAATGTTTAGTAGAATTAATTTGTAAATCTATTTGTTCCTGATATATTTTTTATTAGGAAGATCATTTGTGGTTTGTTTAATTTCTCTTTTTCTAAAATAGGTTTATTTAGACATTCTATTTCTTGCTCTTCTAGTCTAGACAATTTACTTTATATAAGTATTCTATCATTTCTCTTATATTGTTAAATTTGTTTTCCTATAATTGAGTAAAATAACTCCTAAAAATTTCTTGAATTTAATTTACATTGGTGATATGTTGACCCACTTCCATCTTTAATGCTAGTCATTTGGTATTCTCCCTTTTTTATATATCAACCAATGGTTTACCTATTTATTGATTTTTCCCCATAAAACCAACTCCTAGATTTATTTATCAATCCAATGGTTTTCTTACATTTAGATGTATTGTTCTCACTTTTAATTTTTATGATTTGTAATTTGGTGTTTAGTTGGGAATTTTTAATTTGTTTTTCTTAAAGTTTTAAAAAAAATTGTATTCCCAATTCATCAATTGTTTCTTTCTATATTTTATTAATATTAGCATTTAGAGATGTAAATTTTCCTGCAATTACTGGTAAGTTGTATTATTCTTATTATCATTCTCTTTAATGAAATTATTTATTTTTTCTATGATTTGTTTTTAATCCACTCATTCTTTAAAATTAAACTACCAAATTTTCAATTACTTTTTTAATTTTATTGCTTCCATGGTCCCTTTATCATATACAATTATAATTGAATTATGGTCTGAAAAGGATGTTTTTAATATTTATTTTCTTCTACATTTAGCTCTAATGTTTTTGTGTCCTAACATATGATATATTTTTTTAAAAGGCACCATGTACTGCTGAGAAGTCATACTATTTTCTGTTCCCATCTAATTCTATCTAGATAGCTATCATATTTATTTATTCAACTCCTTGATTTCTTTCATATTTAATTTTTGTTATATTTACCTAGTTATGAGAAAGGTAAATTAAAGTCCCCCACTATGATTGTTTTGCTATCTATTTCCATATGAAAATCATTTAGTTTTTCCTTTAAAAATGTGAATGTTGTAATATTTGGTATATATAGATTCAATATTGATAATGCTTTATAATCTATGATACCTTTATACATAATATGTTTTCCTATTTATCTCTACTCATTTTATCTATTTCAGCTTTAACTTTCTGAGAGATAATAATGGATTTCACTGCTTTTTTGTATCAACTAAGGCACAGTATATTTTTGCTCCAGTCCTTTATTTTTACTCTATTTTCTCTCATTTATAAATGTGTTTCTTATAAACAGCTTACTATTAGATTTTGGTTCTCGATCTATTCTGCTATCTATTTTCATTTCATGGGTGAATTAATCCCATTTCCATTCAAAACAATAATTACAAGTTATATATTTTCCTTCATTCTGTTTTTCCTTACTGCTTATCCTCTTCCTCACTTTTTGCCTTATCCCTCCACAGATGTCCAATTTCTTCTTTCTGCCACTTTTCCAATTTGTATTCCTTCTTAGAAACCTCCCCATATTCTCTCTTTTTACTCTCCTGGTTTCAAATTGACCCACTTTCTAAAGGTCCCTCTCTGATCCCTTCCCCATTACCTTTTAGTTGTTATTCTAGATGCCTTTTCAAAAGACCTTTTCCTCATCTCCCTAACCGTGCCCTTCTGTTCCTTCATACAAGTTCAAATCTAAAAATCTTTCCCTTATCTTATTGTAAATGCTCTTCTTTTTTCTGCTCTCCTTAACCCCATATTTAATGATATATATTTACTTCTAGGTAGCCTTCCCTTTTTTATCTCCTTGTCCTCCTTTCTCTTAATGTAACATTCCTTCTTTTAGTCCACCAGTTCTGGAAGTGGATTCTATTCCTCTCTTAACTTGTTCCCTTTAATTCCAGTTTATATCTTAAGAAGATTTTTATACTTATATATATATATATATATATATATATATGTAACCTAGATTTGATGAAAGAAGGGGAGAGGGATTCTAGTACTTCCATTCATTTTTGTTTTATATGAGATAACAGATCTACTGTTTTACCTTTTTCTTATCTATTTTGTTATTATTTTAGTCCATTCCATTATATTCGTCTTGACCTCATATTTTGGCTAAATATGACTTTCCTAAGGATGCAGGTAGTGCTACATTTTTAGGGGTACAGTTACACTTTCCTATGTAAGAGTTAAACAATTTATCTTTTTGGCTCATTTATGAATAGTATTTCATAATTACCTTTGTATGTTTATTATAGGTCAATTTTTCCATTTAGTTCTGGGTTTTCCCCTGAGAATAATTGAAACACTTTTAGTTTTTTTTTTTTAATTTCATTATTTGTACTTTATATTATTAGGCTTAACTTAGTAAGTTATTCTTAGTTTGTAAGTGCTGCTCTTTTGCTCTTTAAAATATTGTTTTATATTCCCTTCATTCTTGTGAAGTTGAGGATGCAAACTCTTATTATTCAGAGTATAGGTCAATAGTATTTAATGTTTTTCTTGTTTATTGTAATATATTCTCCTTAACCTAGGTACTACAGATGTTAGCATCAATGATTCTACACTTTTTCTTCTTGGGTTCTCCTTCTGGTGGTGATTGGTGGAATTTAAGTGTTTTATTTTACCTTCTAGTTTTAGCATTTCAGGAAGTTTTCCTTGATTTCCTTGAGTATTGTGTCTAAACTCTTTCTTTGTGTGATAACATTCTGGGAGTTTAACTGTCCTTATAGTGTATCTTCTTGATCTATTTTCTAGGTCCATTGTTTTTGTGAGGTTTTATATTAATTTCTATTAATTTTTTCTATTGATTTTTTCTTTATTATTTTTGTTGTCTCAGGAAATCACTAGGTTCCTCTTTTCTAATTATAGTTCTTAATGAATTATTTTATTTTCACTAGTTACTTGATCTCTTTCTCCATTTGGTTGATCTTTATTGATTTTCTTATCTTGCTCTTATATTTTTTTCAATTTTTTTCCTCAACCTTTTTCATTTGATTTTTAAGTCTTTTTAAAGCTCTTCCAAAAACTCTTTTTGAACATGTGACCATTTATTGTTTTTCTTTGTTATTTTTGAAGTAGATGTTTTTATTTCACTTTCATCTGAGTTTGAATCCTGGTCTTCTTACTCCCCATGATAGCTATCAATAGTTATATTTTCCACATTTTTGCTCATTTCATTTTATTTTATTTTAATTTTAAGACCAGGGTAATGTGCTTAATTATTAGCTTTACATTAGAATTGCAGGGTCCCTAAGGTATTGGGGGATGGTTGACTTAGGTTTCATGACTTTTTACATTTTTTTTCCTCTGCACTATTTAGTTCTTTTAATTTCTATAACTCAGGGTCAGGTGTAATTTAAATTCCCCTGTTCAAGCCCAAGTCCATAATTGGTCTCAGGTACTCCAATACTACCACCCCTCTCCTCAAACCCCCTCCAGCCAAGAGAAGATCTGCTACAGTAAGCAGATAGTTCACCTTCCCTTGTGGCAGGAAATAGGTACTTCACTCCCCTGTGGGTAACCACAGTCAACATGGCCCAAGTCCCTCAGCAACCACTCATAATGGTGTGTATTCCACTTCACTCTCCTTTTCATAAAGCCACAGTCTGGGATAGAGCAGATGTCTAGTCCTAATTCCTTGGGCCTCCAAAGGCCTTTCCTGCACAACAATGAGGATGTAAATCCTACCTCCAGGACCCAGTGCTACTAGACTCTCTGGTATCTCTTCAGTCAACTCTAGGTATAGGTTTGTGGTGATATCTGGACCTGAGACTACAGGTAGCATAGCTGCTTCAAAGGCCTTCTTCCTATCAATGCCAGTGGTATCCTCCAGCATGCAAGTTCCAGGATGAGTAGAGAAGGTAAGACTGCTGATTGTGCCACTTAAACAGTTTGTCAACTGTTGGTCAAACAGAGGAATAAACAAAGAAAATGTGATGGAATTTAAGAATGCAAAATGATTATACTTTATAGACGTCCTAGTCTTAATGACTTTATTAAGATGAAATGGCCAGATTGAACTGCTAAGAGAGTTTACTTAACTAGAGGAAGAAGGTTATATGATCCTTTAATTTCAGACCAATCCACAGAGGAGTGATGCTGTAAATCTTGAAATCTCTCAGACTTGTGAATGTTAAAAATTTCCCCATCGGGGAATTCTTTTTTTTTTTAATTAATTAATATATTTTATTTGATCATTTCCAAGCATTATTCGTTAAAGACATAGATCATTTTCTTTCCCTCCCACCCCACCCCCCATAGCCGACGCGTAAGTCCACTGGGCATTAGATGTTTTCTTGATTTGAACTCATTGCTTTGTTGATAGTATTTGCATTAGAGTGTTCATTTAGAGTCTATCCTCTGTCATGTCCCCTCAACCTCTGTATTCAGGCAGTTGCTTTTTCTCGGTGTTTCCACTCCCATAGTTTATCCTTTGCTTATGAATGGTGTTTTTTTCTCCTGGATCCCTGCAAGTTGTTCAGGGACATTACACCGCCACTAATGGAGAAGTCCATTACGTTCGATTATACCACAGTGTATTAGTCTCTGTGTACAATGTTCTCCTGGTTCTGCTCCTCTTGCTCTGCATCACTTTCTGGAGGTTGTTCCAGTCTCCATGGAACTTCTCCACTTTATTATTCCTTTTAGCACAATAGTATTCCATCACCAACATATACCACAGTTTGTTCAGCCATTCCCCAATTGATGGGCATCCCCTCATTTTCCAGTTTTGGGCCACCACAAAGAGCGCAGCTATGAATATTTTTGTACAAGTCTTTGTGTCCATTATCTCTTTGGGGTACAGACCCAGCAGTGCTATGGCTGGGTCAAAGGGTAGATAGTCTTTTAGCACCCTTTGGGCATAGTTCCAAATTGCCCTCCAGAATGGTTGGATCAGTTCACAGCTCCACCAGCAATGAATTAATGTCCCTATTTTGCCACATCCCCTCCAGCATTCATTACTTTCCTTTGCTGTTATGTTAGCCAATCTGCTAGGTGTGAGGTGATACCTCAGAGTTGTTTTGATTTGCATCTCTCTGATTATAAGAGATGTAGAACACTTCTTCATGTGCTTGTTAATAGTTTTGATTTCTTTATCTGAGAACTGCCTATCCATTTCCCTTGCCCATTTATCAATTGGAGAATGGCTTGATTTTTTGTACAATTGATTTAGCTCATTATAAATATGAGTAATTAAACCTTTGTCAGAGGTTTCTATGAAGATTTTTTCCCAATTTGTTGTTTCCCTTCTGATTTTAGTTATATTGGTTTTGTTTGTACAAAAGCTTTTTAGTTTGATGTAGTCAAAATTATTTATTTTACATTTTGTGATTCTTTCTATATCTTGCTTGGTTTTAAAGCCTTTCCCCTCCCAAAGGTCTGACATGTATACTATTCTGTGTTTACCCAATTTACTTATGGTTTCCTTCTTTATGTTTAAGTCACTCACCCATTTTGAATTTATCTTGGTGTAGAGTGTGAGGTGTTGATCTATTCCTAGTCTCTCCCACACTGTCTTCCAATTTTCCCAACAGTTTTTTTCGAATAGTGGATTTTTGTCCCAAAAGCTGGGATCTTTGGGTTTATCGTATACTGTCTTGCTGAGGTCGCTTTCCCCCAGTCTATTCCACTGATCTTCCTTTCTGTTTCTTAGCCAGTACCAAATTGTTTTGATGACTGCTGCTTTGTAATATAGTTTTAGGTCAGGGACTGCAAGGCCCCCATCATATGTGTTTTTTTTCATTATTTCCCTGGATATCCTTGATCTTTTGTTCTTCCAAATGAACTTTGTTATGGTTTTTTTCTAAATCAGTGAAGAAATATTTTGGTAGTTCAATGGGTATGGCACTAAATAGATAAATAAGTTTGGGTAGGATGGTCATTTTTATTATATTGGCTCGTCCTATCCATGAGCAGTTAATGTTTTTCCATTTGTTCAAGTCTAGTTTTAGTTGTGTGGCGAGTGTTTTGTAGTTGTGTTCATATAGTTCCTGTGTTTGTCTTGGGAGGTAGATTCCTAGGTATTTTATTTTGTCTAAGGTGATTTTGAATGGGATTTCTCTTTCTAGTTCTTGCTGCTGAGCTGTGTTGGAGATATATAGAAAAGCTGATGATTTATGTGGGTTTATTTTGTATCCTGCAACCTTGCTAAAGTTGTTGATTATTTCAATTAGCTTTTTGGTTGAATCTCTAGGATTCTTTAAGTAGACCATCATGTCATCCGCAAAGAGTGATAACTTGGTCTCCTCCTTGCCTATTTTGATGCCTTCAATTCCTTTATCTTCTCTAATTGCTACTGCTAGTGTTTCTAGTACAATGTCAAATAGTAGAGGTGATAATGGGCATCCTTGTTTCACTCCTGATCTTATTGGGAATGCATCTAGTTTATCCCCATTGCAGATGATATTAGCTGTTGGTTTTAGGTATATACTGTTTATTATTTTTAGGAATGACCCTTCTATTCCTATGCTTTCTAGTGTTTTTAATAGGAATGAGTGCTGTATTTTATCAAAGGCTTTTTCTGCATCTATTGAGATAATCATGTGGTTCTTGCTGGTTTGCTTGTTGATGTGGTCAATTATGTGGATGGTTTTCCTAATGTTGAACCAGCCCTGCATCCCTGGTATGAATCCTACTTGATCATGGTGAATGATCCTTCTGATCACTTGCTGGAGTCTTTTTGATAGTATCCTATTTAAGATTTTTGCATCTATATTCATTAGGGAGATTGGCCTATAGTTTTCTTTCTCTGTTTTTGACCTGCCTGATTTTGGAATCAGTACCATGTTTGTGTCGTAAAAGGAGTTTGGTAGAACTCCCTCTTTGCTTATTATGTCAAATAGTTTGTATAGTATTGGGATTAACTGTTCTCTGAATGTTTGATAGAATTCACAGGTGAATCCATCAGGCCGTGGGGACTTTTTCTTAGGAAGTTCTTTGATGGCTTGTTGGATTTCAATTTCTGATATGGGATTATTTAGGAATTCTATTTCCTCTTCTGTTAGTCTAGGCAGTTTGTATTTTTGTATATATTCATCCATTTCTCCTAAATTGGTGTATTTATTGCCATATAATTGGGCAAAGTAATTTCTAATGATTGCCTTAATTTCCTCCTCATTGGAGGTGCTGTCCCCCTTTTCATCTTTAATGCTGTGAATTTGCTTTTCTTCCTTCCTTTTTTTAACTAGATTGACCAGTACCTTGTCTATTTTGTTTGTTTTTTCAAAGTACCAGCTTCTTGTCTCATTTATTAAATCAATAGTTCTATCACTTTCGATTTTATTAATTTCTCCCTTAATTTTTAGGATTTCTAATTTGGTTTTCTGCTGGGGGTTTTTAATTTGATCGCTTTCCAGTTTTTTCATTTGCATTTCCAATTGATTGATCTCTGCTCTCCCTTGTTTGTTAATATAAGCATTCAGGGATATGAATTTACCTCTGATTACCACTTTGGCTGCATCCCAAAAGGTTTGAAAGGATGTTTCGCCATTGTCATTTTCCTCGATGAAATTATTAATTGTTTCTATGATTTCTTCTTTAACTAAACGGTTTTGGAGTATCATATTGTTTAATTTCCAATTGGTCTTAGATTTGGTTTTCCATGTACCATTACTAATCATTATTTTTATTGCCTTGTGATCTGAGAAGGCTGCATTCATTATTTCTGCTTTTCTGCATTTGTGTGCTATGTTTCTGTGACCTAATGTATGGTCAATTTTTGTGAATGTGCCATGTGGTGCTGAGAAGAAGGTGTATTCCTTTTCATCCCTATTTATTTTTCTCCATATGTCTATTAATTCTAATTTTTCTAAGATTTCATTCACTTCTTTTACCTCTTTCTTATTTATTTTTTGATTTGATTTATCTAAATTTGATAATGGTTGGTTTAAGTCTCCCACTAGTATGGTTTTATTGTCTATTTCTTCCTTCAATTCTCCTAGTTTCTCCATTAGAAATTTGGGTGCTATATTATTTGGTGCATACATATTGATTAATGATATTTCCTCATTGTCTATAGTACCTTTTAACAAAATATAATTACCTTCCCTATCCCTTTTGATCAGGTCTATTTTTGCATTGGCTTCATCAGATATCATGATTACCACTCCTGCCTTCTTTGTGTTTTGGCTTTGCTTTATTAGTTCTTGCTTTAAAGCCTGGTTTTCTTTTACAGTTTGGTCAAACTGGTTTTGTAGATGCATGAATTTCTTTTGCATTATTTCCCACTTTTCCTCCCAGAGGGCTTCCATCTTTTTGGTCATTTCTGATTCAAATTCTTCATGGGTTTGTGGAGAGTTTCTATTTCCTTTGGAAGATTTTGGAGAATTTTCTTGTATATCTTCTTCTATTTGCTCTGTATTTTGTATTTTGGCTCCATAGAATGTGTCCAAAGTCGCCCCTTTCTTCTTATTTTTCTTGGTATTTTGGGGCTTCTGTGGTTCTGTGGAGTTTGCCATTTCTGAATGTGGAGGATTAGTTTTTCTTGTCTCTGTCTGGTGTTCAGAGGCTTTAGTCCTGGGCAGATGGTTCTATGAGCTTTCCCTGGGTTAAACTGAATATGCCTCACTGGAACTGAAATGGAAGGGTCGGACCACGAGGCCACACTCTCCCCCCGGCTCGCTTTCTGGAAGTTGCCTTCAGAATCGCTGGCCATGAGGCTGTTTCATCGGCCTGCGGGGGGATGGGCTGCAGCTAGCCCAAGCTCCGAGGGCAAGGATTTTCACTGAGACTTGGATAGCAGGATCCAGCCCGTGAGGCTGTCTTGCCCGCCCTGAGGGTTGCTGTTGTTTCGACCAGCTCTCTGCAGCGGAAGCCCCAGGCAGTAACTTTCACCGGGACTGTAGAAGGCCCTGAGGGTTCTGCTCTCTGAGCCCGGCCAGGCTGCGGCTTCCGGGAGCCTTGGACTCTGCGCTCCTACCCCTGAGGTCCGAGGGATCTCGGGTTCTGGCTTTTAAGGGGAGGCGTACCTTTTGATCCGGGTCCAGTTCCAGGAGGAGGGTTCCCAGGGTCTGTGCTGTTGATCGTTTTGAATTTCGGCGCCTTAGGAGCTTATATTTTGAGATCGGTTGGGAAGGGTTTTCCGGAGCTCTGAGATTTAGCTTTCTCTAAGCCGCCATCTTAACCGGAAGTCCCGGGGAATTCTTAATTGGAACAAATTCCCTACTGAGAAACATTCCCCATTTTGATGTGAGAACTCGCCAGGATCAGAAATGGGAGCACCTCTACTCCAACCGTACTTAAGACTGCTTTAGGGGAGAAAACTCCTTGCTATGGGAGGACCCCTACTCTACCCATACTTAAGATTGCTTTAGGGGAGAAAATTCCTTGCTAAACAAAGAAAGTACTTGGATCCATGCTTATGGTGGGGCAAGGAGTTCTTTGAGCCAGGCCTGTTTTTAGAATTGATACAATGGAATGCTAGGTACCTAAAAGGGTCGGGCAAGTTTTCTCTTGATGAGATTAGTTGACTCAGCTGTGTTTTCTCTTGTTCAGACTTACTGAGGAGATTGGTTGACTTAGCAGGAATTTAGATGGGTAGTCCTTTGGAAAGCATCTACAGTGATTGGTAGATGTAGGGACTTAGGGGAGGTGACATGGGAGAAAAACCCCTATATAAGAAAAAGCATAATCTCTTGAGGATATTTCCTTTTGGAGAAATCCTTTTGGAGGATCTCTGATGAGGATCTCTTGGGAAGAATCTCTTGAGAGAGGCTCTGGAGAAGGGAAGCTTTTGGAGGACAATCTCTAAGGAGGTCTAGCTGGAGCTCCTCTAAGGGGACTCTGTCTCTCTGGAGACTCTGGAGAGAGTCCCTTTGGAACAGTATCTGGCTGGAAGGCTCTCTGGTGAAGTCAGCTGAGATGGAGCTGGCCTGGTGTTACTAGAATCCTTGTTTAGTCAGACCTTGTGGTGAGTGTTAAAAAAACTGACTGATTTCTCTCTTAAGACTCAGGTCTAGGCCATATTGGCTTGAGGCCCTTCATACTTATTCCTTTCTTACTCTCTCTCTCTCTTTCTCTCATTACTCATTGTATTATTAATTAAAAATCCCTATAAAACCCACTTGACTTGGGAATTTGAATAATTGGGAATATTTCCCTGGCAACCACCTTATATTTGATTTAAAAACCGAGACACTGTAGTGAAACATTTTCTGTGGTCAAATTTACTCACCCTCTCTTATATCTATCACAATTTATATCTTCCACCATTTTAACTCACTAAAGTTTATGGGCTTCACTATTTTAAATCTCACGATGCATATCAATTTATAGGCTCATAATCCTCCCTAATTTATATATGAACACTTATATAAGCCACTTGAAATTCATTAAGGTTGTTTTCCAAGATAGGTGTGACTTTGAGCACTGTTCTCATATGAGAAATGTGGGTGAATATGGCTGCTCTTGAGTAAACTTTGCAGTTTGCAAAAATGGAAGTGGTTGGCCAAAGTAATAAATGATCTTAATTTCACAAATTATGTGGTGAGGAGGTAACAGTTTTCTTAATAAGAGATGGTGTTTGAAGGTGCTCTATAGTCACTAGCCATTAGGAAATCAGTAAAGTCCTCATATGAAAAGTGGCTCCTAACCTAAAAGGCAAAGTGGTATGTGACAAAAAAAGAGAATTAATATACATGAAAAATAGTTAATGTTGACAAAACTCACACCACTTGGTAATATTCTCAGTAGCCCAATTCTACACCTTCCAGCAAAACAGTCTGGTTTTATAGACCAAATTAATTCAGGACTATAAAAATTTAAAGAATGGATGACTATAATGAAAAGTAAAATTTCAATTATCACCTGATACTTGCTTTCCCCCTAATTTGTTATGGTGAAAAATATAGTTATTTTTTTAAAATTTGGAATATTTTACTTAATTAGTTAATTTAGAATATTTTCCATGGTTACATGATTCATGTTCTTTCCCTCCTTTCCTCCCCTTTTTTCCCTTTTAATTTACCTGTAGGGTAAAATAGATTTCAATATCCCAATGGTCTAGTCTAGATGCTCTTCCCTCTGAATTGATTCCACTGAGAGTAAGGTTTAATTATTACCTATTAGCATTCTCTTCCTCTCCTTCTTATAAAAAGATTCTTCCCCTAACTACCCCCACCATGTGCCTCTTTTTGTGGTATATGTTTTCCTATTTTTCTTATTCCTTGAAGTTTTTCTTGCTGCCATTTTCCATTACCCCCCCTTTTTTGCATATCATCTTAAACTACTTAGTACCCTAACCTCCACCTATAAATAATTCTTCCTACTACTATACTAATGAGTACATTTTTTCAGAGTTACAAATAACATTATTCCATATAGAAATATAAATGTTTTGATCTTATTGAAGTTCTTAAAAAAGAAAAAAAATTCCCCCTTCTCCTTATTTACCTTTTTGTGTTTCTCTTGGTTTTTGTATTTGGATATCAAAATTTCCATTTATTTCTAGTCTTTCCTTTACAAATACTTGAAAATTTTCTCTTTTGTTGAATGCCCATATTTTTCCTGGAAGTATATAATCAGTTTTGATGGGCAGGTGATCCTTATTTTTGACCCACTTCTCTTGCCTTTCTGTATATCATATTCTAAGCCTTGAGGTCCTTTAGTGTGGATGCTTCCAGATTCTGTGAAATCCTGATTGATGCCACTTGATATCTGAATTGTCTCTTTCTGGCTTGCAATATTTTATCTTTAGCTTGGAAGCTTTTGAATTAGTAATTACATTCCTGGAGGGGGGGTTGTCATTTGAGGATTTAGTGTAGAGGGTGATCAATATATTCTTTCAATGTCTATTTGACCCTCTTGTTGAAGAACATCAGGGCAGTTTTCTTGGATAATTTCCTATAGTATGATGTTAAGGTTTCTGTTTATTTCTAGGTTTTCAGGTAGACTAATGATTCTCAAATTGTCTCTTCTAGATCTGTTTTCCTGGATAATCATCTTCATGGTGAGATATTTCATGCTTCCTTCTATTTTGTTATTATTTTGGCTTTACTTTATTAATTCTTGCTGTCTTGTGAGATCATTACCTTCTACTTGCCAAATTCTGGTCTTTAAGAACTGGTTTTCAGCTATGCTCTTTTGATATTCCTTTTTGGTTTGGTCTATCATGCTTTTCATGGCTTCTAACTATTTAATTCTAGTGTCCAATTTATTTATCATTTTATTTGATTTCTTGGCTTCTTTTCCCAAGTGAGAGTTTCTGTCTTTTAAACTGTTCTTTTCTTTTTGAACCATTTCCCACTTTTCTTGCCAAGTTTATTATATTTTCTAATTTAGCTTATCATCTCAAATCTGAGCTCTTCAAGAGCTTATGACCAATTTCCATTATTTGGGGAAGGTTTGGACGTGTTTACATTTTTGTTATCATCTGCTTTCTCCTCTGTATTCTGGTTTTATTGTCCATAAAAATTATCCAAGGTCAATGCCTTTGTTGTATTTTCTTTGGTGGTTATAAATTGTATTTATCAAGAATTGGCCATAGCTTTGTTGGTTTTTATTTCCTTTCCCAGCCAGAGGTCTGAGTGAGGAGTGCAAGCTCTCTGTGTATTGAGTCTAGGAGCAGTTTTTGCTCTGCAGCTCTTTTTGAGTCTTCACAGTGTCTTCTGTGTGTGTCCCTCTCTGCCCTATTTCTGCACCCAAGGTCCTCTTTCCTCAGCCTCCTTCTGTCTCAAGTCTCATTGTTCTCCAGGGTAAATCTTGTCTAGCTCCCAAGAACCTAGATATTGCCTTGCACTCACTCTGACTCTGCAGAGGTGGGTCTAACTCTGCCTCAGTAGGTGGAGTGGGGGAAGAGGTGATCAGATTGCCTTTTGGTGGGAGTTATTTTATCTCTTTATAGAGTAGAAATGCCCAACTCATGCCTACTTTTGAGGCTGTTTCTACAGCAGATCCCCTTTGTTGATCTGTTTTTGGGGTTTTGTCCTTTTGAGGCACTGTATATCATTTGGTGAAGAGGAGAGGATGAACATTGCTTCTCTCTGGGGTCATCTTAATACAGAATTCCTCAACACCTTTCTTTTAAGAAAGGAAGAATCCAGCAACAATCTTCTTCCTTAATTCAATCAGGACCAAATATAGTTTATTAAAGAAAGATATAGATTGATTGTAAATTCTTATTTTAATTTTTCCCCAAGTTCTGAGAATTTCAGATAGATTGTAGAATCTGAAAGGGAAAAAATAAAATGAATGGTTTGGGAAATTTGGGTATGCATTTTCTGAAGAATGTAGGTGAATTGATCCCCTAAAAGTATTCCAAATGAGATGTTTAGGGGGGAATAGTTATATTATCTCTTTCTGTTACATATGTAAAATACATCTTGATGTACTTTGGCTTACTAAAAAGAAAATTTAAAAAATATTCTTTCTTCTCTTCTCAGAGAATGAAAGCAAAGGTAACTTCTGAGAGAAAAAAATTGATATCTCTCTTTCACTCCTATATATTGTGAATCATTATGTCATTGTCCTTTAATGATCATTAGTACAAAGTTGCTAAAAACCTGTTTACTGGAATTTGGTCACAGTAGGCAGAACTGATTCTCAGCCAGTTATGATATTAGAATGCAAATGAGGCTCATTTTATCTTTGATAAGATTCCAACCCCAACTCGCTTAACTATAGTCCCATCTTCATAGGCATCACTATTTTGCCAATTTTCAGGACAATTTTTAAAAGAGCTAGGAAAAAAAAGGTGAAATAGAAGATGTGGTTTGTTTTTCTTTTAATCTTAAAAACTGTCCAAATTTTCACCCTTTCTTCAGTCAAGCCACTTATTAATTGCTTAATTTTCCACTTGACTTTTCCTGGCTGGACATAGTGTAAGCTCCTATTTTTGGTATCTCAGGAAAAAAGCTAAGAATGTAATTGAAAGGCAGGTTCCTGGCCGCAATTTTTGGCATCCAATCACAAATCAAGCTCATCTAATCTTTCATAAAATCCAGAATCTGTAATCAGACCACAAAACATAAAATCGTTGAAAGTCGTTTGCAAAGCCAATGCAAAAATAGACCTGATCAAAAGGGATAGGGAAGGTAATTATATTTTGTTAAAAGGGACTCTAGACAATGAGGAAATATCATTAATCAACATGTATGCACCAAATAATATAGCACCCAAATTTCTAATGGAGAAACTAGGAGAATTGAAGGAAGAAATAGACAATAAAACCATACTAGTGGGAGACTTAAACCAACCATTATCAAATTTAGATAAATCAAATCAAAAAATAAATAAGAAAGAGGTAAAAGAAGTGAATGAAATCTTAGAAAAATTAGAATTAATAGACATATGGAGAAAAATAAATAGGGATAAAAAGGAATACACCTTCTTCTCAGCACCACATGGCACATTCACAAAAATTGACCATATATTAGGTCACAGAAACATAGCACACAAATGCAGAAAAGCAGAAATAATGAATGCAGCCTTCTCAGATCACAAGGCAATAAAAATAATGATTAGTAATGGTACATGGAAAAACAAATCTAAAACCAATTGGAAATTAAACAAAATGAACTCCAAAATCGTTTAGTTAAAGAAGAAATCATAAAAAACAATTAATAATTTCATCGAGGAAAATGACAATGGCGAAACATCCTTTCAACCTTTTGGGATGCAGCCAAAGCGGTAATCAGAGGTAAATTCATATCCCTGAATGCTTATATTAACAAACAAGGGAGAGCTGAGATCAATCAATTGGAAATGCAAATGAAAAAACTCGAAAGCGATCAAATTAAAACACCCCAGCAGAAAACCAAACTAGAAATCCTAAAAATTAAGGGAGAAATTAATAAAATCGAAAGTGATAGAACTATTGATTTAATAAATAAGACAAGAAGCTGGTACTTTGAAAAAACAAACAAAATAGACAAAGTACTGGTCAATCTAATTAAAAAAAGGAAGGAAGAAAAGCAAATTCACAGCATTAAAGATGAAAAGGGGGACAGCACCTCCGATGAAGATGAAATTAAGGCAATCATTAGAAATTACTTTGCCCAATTATATGGCAATAAATACACCAATTTAGGAGAAATGGATGAATATATACAAAAATACAAACTGCCTAGACTAACAGAAGAGGAAATAGAATTCCTAAATAATCCCATATCAGAAATTGAAATCCAACAAGCCATCAAAGAACTTCCTAAGAAAAAGTCCCCACGGCCTGATGGATTCACCTGTGAATTCTATCAAACATTCAGAGAACAGTTAATCCCAATACTATACAAACTATTTGACATAATAAGCAAAGAGGGAGTTCTACCAAACTCCTTTTACGACACAAACATGGTACTGATTCCAAAATCAGGCAGGTCAAAAACAGAGAAAGAAAACTATAGGCCAATCTCCCTAATGAATATAGATGCAAAAATCTTAAATAGGATACTATCAAAAAGACTCCAGCAAGTGATCAGAAGGATCATTCACCATGATCAAGTAGGATTCATACCAGGGATGCAGGGCTGGTTCAACATTAGGAAAACCATCCACATAATTGACCACATCAACAAGCAAACCAGCAAGAACCACATGATTATCTCAATAGATGCAGAAAAAGCCTTTGATAAAATACAGCACTCATTCCTATTAAAAACACTAGAAAGCATAGGAATAGAAGGGTCATTCCTAAAAATAATAAACAGTATATACCTAAAACCAACAGCTAATATCATCTGCAATGGGGATAAACTAGATGCATTCCCAATAAGATCAGGAGTGAAACAAGGATGCCCATTATCACCTCTACTATTTGACATTGTACTAGAAACACTAGCAGTAGCAATTAGAGAAGATAAAGGAATTGAAGGCATCAAAATAGGCAAAGAGGAGACCAAGTTATCACTCTTTGCGGATGACATGATGGTCTACTTAAAGAATCCTAGAGATTCAACCAAAAAGCTAATTGAAATAATCAACAACTTTAGCAAGGTTGCAGGATACAAAATAAACCCACATAAATCATCAGCTTTTCTATATATCTCCAACACAGCTCAGCAGCAAGAACTAGAAAGAGAAATCCCATTCAAAATCACCTTAGATAATAATATACGTAAATAAAATACCTAGGAATCTACCTCACAAGACAAACACAGGAACTATATGAACACAACTACAAAACACTCGCCACACAACTAAAACTAGACTTGAACAAATGGAAAAACATTAACTGCTCATGGATAGGATGAGCCAATATTATAAAAATGACCATCCTACCCAAACTTATTTATCTATTTAGTGCCATACCCATTGAACTACCAAAATACTTCTTCACTGATTTAGAAAAAATCATAACAAAGTTCATTTGGAAGAACAAAAGATCAAGGATATCCAGGGAAATAATGAAAAAAAAACACATATGATGGGGGCCTTGCAGTCGCTAACCTAAAACTATATTACAAAGCAGCAGTCATCAAAACAATTTGGTACTGGCTAAGAAACAGAAAGGAAGATCAGTGGAATAGACTGGGGGAAAGCGACCTCAGCAAGACAGTATATGATAAACCCAAAGATCCCAGCTTTTGGGACAAAAATCCACTATTCGATAAAAACTGTTGGGAAAATTGGAAGACAGTTTGGGAGAGACTAGGAATAGATCAACACCTCACACCCTACACCAAGATAAATTCAAAATGGTTGAGTGACTTAAACATAAAGAAGGAAACCATAACTAAATTGGGTAAACACAGAATAGTATACATGTCAGACCTTTGGGAGGGGAAAGGCTTTAAAACCAAGCAAGATATAGAAAGAATCACAAAATGTAAAATAAATAATTTTGACTACATCAAACTAAAAAGCTTTTGTACAAACAAAACCAATGTAACTAAAATCAGAAGGGAAACAACAAATTGGGAAAAAATCTTCATAGAAACCTCTGACAAAGGTTTAATTACTCATATTTATAATGAGCTAAATCAATTGTACAAAAAATCAAGCCATTCTCCAATTGATAAATGGGCAAGGGAAATGGATAGGCAGTTCTCAGATAAAGAAATCAAAACTATTAACAAACACATGAAGAAGTGTTCAAAATCTCTTATAATCAGAGAGATTCAAATCAAAACAACTCTGAGGTATCACCTCACACCTAGCAGATTGGCTAACATAACAGCAAAGGAAAGTAATGAATGCTGGAGGGGATGTGACAAAGTAGGGACATTAATTCATTGCTGGTGGAGTTGTGAACTGATCCAACCATTCTGGAGGGCAATTTGGAACTATGCCCAAAGGGCGACAAAAGACTATCTACCCTTTGACCCAGCCATAGCACTGCTGGGTCTGTACCCCAAAGAGATAATGGACAAAAAGACTTGTACAAAAATATTCATAGCTGCGCTCTTTGTGGTGGCCAAAATCTGGAAAACGAGGGGATGCCCATCAATTGGGGAATGGCTGAACAAACTGTGGTATATGTTGGTGATGGAATACTATTGTGCTAAAAGGAATAATAAAGTGGAGGAGTTCCATGGAGACTGGAACAACCTCCAGAAAGTGATGCAGAGCGAGAGGAGCAGAACCAGGAGAACATTGTACACAGAGACTAATACACTGTGGTATAATCGAATGTAATGGACTTCTCCATTAGTGGCGGTGTAATGTCCCTGAACAACTTGCAGGGATCCAGGAGAAAAAAACACCATTCATAAGCAAAGGATAAACTATGGGAGTGGAAACACCGAGGAAAAGCAACTGCCTGGATACAGAGGTTGAGGGGACATGACAGAGGAGAGACTCTAAATGAACACTCTAATGCAAATACTATCAACAAAGCAATGGGTTCAAATCAAGAAAACATCTAATGCCCAGTGGATTTACGCATCGGCAATGGGGGTTGGGGGGGGGGAGGAAAAGAAAATGATCTATGTCTTTAAAGAATAATGCTTGGAAATGATCAAATAAAATATATTAAAAAAAATAGAAAGTCGTTTGCAAGTATGAGAGAAAAAATAAAGGATTTGTAGGAAGAAACACAAGAATCATTGCTCAGTGTTTCTGCTTACTCTATGTAATGTTTTGTTCTTTTCATTCCAGTGAGAATATTGGAAACATATTTTTAAAAAAAGAACAAACATTATACAAGATGTATCCATAATATTTGTCTTGGCAAATACAAATACAAGCACATGGTGTAAAAATGTCAAAAAAATATAATCAAATGCTTTATGTAATATATCAAGATTATTGTATTACTTCAAACATACAGACACTTAGAAAATCAATATGGTACACTTTGATGCTGCAATCTATTCATTCTAAAGATTAATTTTACCTAGATTTCATGTTCACTTCATTTTGAACTTCATTAAAGTTTTGGTAATACCCAGAGAAGAGTGTTTTACAAAGTAGGTCATAGGATCACAGATTTAGAAACTCAAAGAGTTATCAAAATTCCTTTGCCTGAAATTTTCCTCAAACAATTTTAAATTTTGGATTTTATGACAATTATATAACACCCCCACCCTGAAATCCCTCATGGGGTGGGTGTTGACCAACATTTGGATCAACTTGGGATTTATGGTTGAGTTATGGGGTATAGTCAATCAGTATCAATAGAAGGTGCTCTCTTGACATGTGAGAAATGAATCCAAGAGTCATTTTCTCCAATTTTTATAGCTGTTGGAGTAGTACATGAAATGAACGTTGTAATACATGAAATGAGACACCATTGAATCTTTGTCTCTGAGACCTTGTGGTCTCTCTTATGTAATTTTAAAAGAAGATGTTTGCTATCTTTTTTGGCATGCTGCTGCATTTGGTGAAGCCAAGAGCAAACCATCCACATATTTAATTAAGTGACTAAGTTTAAATTGAATATTATATGTATCTTGGGCCAAAATTTGTGCAAATAGAGTAGGGCTTCCCATGTATTCTTGTGTAAATGGACACCAGGTCTCTGGGAACTTTTCCAGGTAAAAGCAAATACATTTCTGAAATCCTCATGAATTGGTATCAAGAAAAATGCTGAGCACAAATCCACTACAGGAAAATATGTGGCTGCACTGGGAATAGAGGAAATTATTGTGTTTGGGTTTGCAACTACAGGATGTATTTTATTATATGCTTATTTACAGCCCTTACATCATGGATGAATCTACATATGGCTTTTCTAGCTGGGACTAATTTTGACTTTTTACCAGGTAAAATAGGTGTATTATATTCTGATTTGCATGGAATGATTGTTCCTTGCTCAATTAATGATTTTATTAACAGGGTAATTCCCTCAATTGCCTCTTTTGATAGGGGGTACTGAGGAATGGAAGGTGGTGGGGAAGTTTTCATCTTAATCTGAATTGGATCATCTGATTTAAGAAGGCCTATGTTGGAAGATGTGGCCCAAAGAGACTCATGTATATCAGCTGGGATTTCAAATGAAAAAGGAGCTTTCACCTCTAGTCTTTCTGAAAGAAATACAGGGAGAAAATTTAAAGATTTGTCAGGTAATTCTAGTGACATAGAACCATCTGGAGCTCATGTTATTGTTGCTTTTAGCTTACATAATAGGGCTCTTTGTGGGAGACCCAGGTATTAATAGAAAAAAATATTCTACAGATAAAGATCCCACAGATACTAATTGAGGAGAAAGTGTTGGGATCTTTTGAGGCATTCCTAATATACTTACTAGATTTATAGATCCAATGGGATTACACTTTTCATCTGGTTTACTCTCCAGAACTGATCTATATGTTCCAGTGTCTAAAAGGCAGTCATAGTATGAGTTTCCTACTTTGGATTATGTGTTTCATTACTATTTGGGGGGAGGGGAATGGCTAGGGATTGTTGGCATTAAAACATCTGATTCTAGAAAATCAAAGGTTTTTATTTTCTGATCCTAAGGGCTTTGCCCACATCCCACCCTCACCCATCACATCTTCAGAAAGATGTTTGCGTATTTCTCTGGGATCCTCCACTCTGAGGGCAAGTTTCACCCTGTGCATAATGTGAATGAGCTCCATTTTTTATGTATTGTTGGGTGTTTTGTTGTGTATCATCATTTTCCTCATTTGGAGTATAATTTCTATAATTATTTCTATTATAATTTTGATAATTGTTATATCTGTTATTTCTGAAATTAACATTGAAATTATCATTATTACTAAAATTCATGTTATTGAATACCTTATTCCAATTTCTGCAATTTAATATTAAGTGACCTTTTCTTCCACATAAATAACATTTTTGTTGTTTATTTGTGGATTCTTGCTGTGGAAACGAAAACTGAATCAAGCTTTGTGATTTCTGCCACTGAGGTGGGGTAGACAGCAGTTGGAATGTTAGAGTGAAGATTGATGGACAGCAATGACAGTTGGTTGGGGGGAGGGGAGACTTAGAGAGGGACAGTTGTTCTCAAGGGGACTTTTTTCCTGGCCCTTAGATTGGAAGGAGCACTCTCTCCCTGTCTCTAAATAGAAGTACCTCTATTCCTCAGTTTTTTCCCAATTGTGTGTTCTATCTGGATTCCTGTGTATCATGTCATCAAACAAGGGATTTAAGGGGATCAGTTTGAACTTAAGGCTGGTCTTTAGGGGTCCTAGCCTGAAGAGACAGGACCAACCACCTCTGAAATTCAGAATCTTTTTTTCCTCTTGTTGTTTACTGCTAAAGATTTTGAACCTAAGAAAGCTAGCATAGATTAGCATAGATAGGAATAAAAGAAACCCTCCACCAACTTGCGAGGCCTGACCTCCGCTCAAAAGCTGCAAGAGACTCAAACACAGTCTCTCACAAACTATAGGGAAATCCCTACTCTCTCTACCCTGAAACCTTCCAAATCCAAACTTGTTATTTAATCATCTTTAGTTAAATAACACAGTCATATATCTTTGTAAGGGTGAGGGTGTGAGATTTAAAATAGTTGAGGTCTTAAACTGTAGTGATTAAAATAGTGGAAGATATAAATTGTGAGAGATATAAGAGAGGGTGAGTAAATTTGACTGCAGAAATATGTTCACTACAGTGTCTTGGGTTTTAAAATCAAATATAAGGTGGTCGCCAGGGAAATATTCCCAATTATTCAAATACCCAAGTCAATTGGGTTTTATAGAGATTTTTAATTAACAATACAATGAGTAATCAAAGAAAGAGAGAGAGAGAGAGTAAGAAAGGAATAAGTATGAAGGGCCTCAAGCCAATATGGCCTAGACCTGAGTCTTAAAAGAGAAATCAGTCAGTTTTTTAACACTCACCACAAGGTCTGACTAAACAAGGATTCTAATAACACCAGGCCAGCGTCCTTCCTCAAAGAGTCTTTCAGCCAGAGATAGTTTCAAAGGGCCTCTCTCAAGAGCCTCCAGAGCTCCTACGCCAGAGGGACAGAGGCCCTCAGAGGAGCTCCTCAAGGAGCTCTCCTTCAGAATGAGATTTCCTCCAAGAGCACTTCTCCTCAAAGAGATCTATCTCCAAGGAAAGAGCCCTCAAGCATCAGTCCTCAAGGAAATGAGTCTCTCAGAATGAGATCCTCCAGAATGAGAATCAGAAATCGAGATCCTTTCTTCCTTGCTCTTCTCTGAGCTCTTATTTTTAAGGGCAAAATCTCCTCTCACCTCCCCTAAGTCCTTACATCTACCAATCACTGTAGATGTTTCAAAAGGACCGCCCATTTTGAATTCACAGATGAGTAGTTTTAATCTCTTTAGTAAGTCAGGAAAAAATGCTGCTGTGTCAACAAATTTCATTAAGAAAAAACCTCTGAATAAGTTATCACCCTTTTAGGTTTAAGTAGTTTACAAGTTGCCCCACTTATATGGGTACCTGGCATCCCATTGTATCAATTTTAAAAACAGGCATGACTCAATGAACTTCCTGTCCTTTCCATAAGCATGGGTCAAAGCACTTTCATTGTTCTCAAGGAGCTCTCTGTCCTAAAGCAGTCCTAAGTAGGGTGGAGTAGGGCAAGGAGCCCTCACATTCAAGTAGAATTCTCACTATCTGCTAGGGAATTTTTTTAAGTAGAAGATTCCCCAATGGGGAAATTTCCAGCATTCATAAGTCTGAGAAATTTTAAGGTTTACAGGGGACCATGATGGGAGTAAGTTTTTTTAGGGGAGAAGGTTCTTTGTAACCTCAAGTACCACAGATCTTGAGGTGCCTGTCTATGCCACTCCCCCTCTTATCCCTGGTATATTATCTGTAAGAGGACTATTTTCTTATATTGAAAAGGTGCTAGAGTCACTCCATGATCTTTTCTTTCCAATTTTTCTTTTAAAATTTTATATTCTCTCCTTAATCCTCCAGTGACAACCCATCTTCTTCATTTTTTCTCTGGTGGCTGTCAAATATGTATATAGCTACTCTCCTTAATTCTTCATTGTCCATACTGGACCAATTTAGGCAATTGATTCTAAAATAATATTTTATGACTTTAGAGCAGTTCGGTACAAACTGGTGTCTAATCTATCTGACATCCCTTTCTCTGGAAAGGTCCAGTTCTATATATCTACCTCCCAGCTCAATAAGTCTTTCCATAAATTGGGAGGGAATTTCATCTAATTTTTGTCTTAGTTTTCAATTTTTGTCCATGTGCCTGGTGTTTCAGAATAAGCCCTCATTGTCTTTAGTAATGGCTCTCTAGACTGTTATAACCTTATGTAATTTGTTCATTTGGGGGGTTCCATTTTGAGTCACCATGAGTCCAATTAATGGATTTCCTTCTTTGGGCCTGATTAACAAGAGATATAATCTTATTTTTCTCCCTTTCCATCAAAAAAAGCCTTGTAGTAGGTATTCAAAATCCACCATTGTAGGGTCATATGATTTTTATTACTACAATTGGTTTGTCTTTAAAAGAAGGACTGTCTTGTTTGATTCTTTCAATATCCTGAGGGATTAATGGTGAATAGTGCCTAAGGGAAACTATATCCCCACTCCTATTAAAGGTGGGTACTAACTTCAGGGGGCAAAGGGTTTCAGCTGGATTATTTTTTATTCCTGTTTCTATGCTCAATGTTTGGTTTTCAATGAGGTAGGTGAGCTGAGAGGGAGAGATTCTGGGAAGAGAGAGGCAGAGGGCTAGGTAGGGGCAGGGTGAGGCAGGGCCTGGCAGAGAAGGAGTTAGGAGGAGAATAGGTTTGGCAGGGGGAAAGGGGATGGGGCAAGAGCAGGATTTGCAGAGAGATTTGGGGGAAGGATGAGTGGAACATGAGGGAGGGACTGGGGTAGAGGCAGGGGTGAGGGAGTGATTCATTGGAAGGGGGAAAGGGGTTGGAGCAGAGGAGAAAGGATAGGAGGAAGAGGGGGTGGGGGAGGGGTGAGTTGAGTAGGAGAAACAAGATTATGTAGGGTAGGGTGGGACAGATATTGAATTGGTTCCAATAATGAGGAAGAATGGAGAGATTTATTCTGGAGGATTTTTTGAGTTTCTTCCAATAGAACTTTTTATCACCCACAAAGTATTCTCCATACTTTCATTTTGAGCTCTGAGTATAAACAAACAATTGTTTTGTTTCTTCTTAAGATAGAATATGTAGAGTATCAAAACTGTTTCACTGGCTATGTAGACATACTGTGAAATACTCTCTGAACATATGAGCCATTTTAAACAGAGAACAGAAAACTTGTTTCCAACTAATGTTATGTTCATAAAATCCACCTTAACTGGTATTAATTTACTTATTAGATTCATTGTAATTTGTTTTTGCTTTCTTACCAGTAGATGGCAATATTGGCTAGGGGTTAGGGTCAGAATGTGGTCTTTTCAAGGATTTTTTTCAAGGACTTTATAGAAAAATACAGGCATGCCCTTAATCAACTAGCCTCAGGATAAAAGAATTAACAAAAAGGACTCTAAGTCATTAAAAAAAAAAAAACAGAAATTTGAACTTACCTTCTCAGTTGAAATTTGTAGAAACAGAAAAATGACTGATTTGAGATAGTAAAAGAAAATTTAAGAAAAGTGAGGGAAATTTGAGGGTACTTGTCACAAACTTTGTGGTCATCAGAAATGTAAGGGTTAAATTTAATGGTTGGACAATAATTTTATAAAATTATGTAGTCTATACAGGTGTTAATAGACAGTTGCCATTTATTCTATATCCCTGAATTATAAGGGATTCTACAGATAATTCAGTTCAATCTCTTGAAACCTGCCCATCATTATACATATAGTGAAGTAAAGACTTGAATATTTATACTGTTAAATGAAAAATCAGTCCTTAGCTATGTCAGAGGTGGTAAAATGGATAGAACATTGTGCTTGGAATTAGGAAAATACAAGTCACTTAACTTACTTTTGCCTAATTCCTCATCTGTAAAATTAGTATTGTCAGGGTCAAATGAAACAATAATTATAAAGCCCTTAGAATAGTACCTGATACAAAGTGTTATATAAATGTGAGTTACTGTTTCTATTATCGTATTACTTCTACTACTATTTCTACTAGTTCTACTTCTACTACTATTGCTACTATTGCTGCTGCTGGTGCCCCTGCCCTGGCTCTTGCTCCTGCTCCTTTTACTATTATTTACATTTGGTTATAGAGCAGTGACTCATTGAAATGCCAAAAATGAGTTTCATTCATCTAGGCACTGCATAAAAACAAATGGAAAAGTGACTGTTGGACAGAGATCCCATACTCATTAAATAAATTGTAAATCAGGGGTTATTTAAATAATAACTTTAAAACATCAGTTCTTCATTGGCAAGTATTTGTGAGGTAGTAGGGCCAGATTATAGATTAAAGGCCTCCCACCCAAGGGAGCAGGGGGGAAGACAGAAACAGAGAGTACTAATAGGAAGGTATAATGTCTAAGAACCAAAGTTATTCTAACAACTTATTTGTGCATTTTTATTTGTTTTACTCATTGTTGGTATGTTAAAATTTTCCTGAATGGTACATTTATAAACAGTATCAAAGCCATTAGTTTACTCTTAAGTACAAAATAATATAAACCTTGATGTTCAGGAATTTCACAGGATAATCAATTTGTCATCCTGGCAAAGCTATTTTCAAAGTCCCTGACACATAGTAAATGCTTAACAAATAAATATTAATTGGTTGATAAGCACCTGGACAGGTTTAATGAATGCTTGCTGTGGCTCATCCTAGCATAAGGAAAAACATGATTATGGTAGTTATTTCATACTCTGGCATACATTCTCAGTGGTAGCTCGATATTGTAGTGGGTAGACTGCTTCTCCTGAAGTAGGAAGTCTCATTTTTGTAAGTTAACATTTGGCCTCATATATTTCATATCTGTCCCTGGGCAAACCTAATCCCATTTGCCTCAGTTTCTTCATCTCTAAAATTATCTGGAGGAGGAAATGGCAAACCACTTCAGTATCTTTGCCAAGAAAATCACAGAGGGTTATAAAGAGTCAAACATGACTTAAAATTATTGAACAGTAAATACATATTGAATGCATAATTTGAATTTTAATTAGTAATTATTATTAATCATAGCTAGCATTTAAATAATGTTCTAGGTTTTGTAATTGCATTAAAAATATGATCTGATTTTAGCCTCAAAACAACCTTAGAAGGTTATTATGCCCATTTTTAAAAAGAGGAAACTGAGGGAGTCTTAAATGGAATGTCATACAAGTACTAGGTTTTTTAATCTATATTTAAACTCAAGTGTCTAGGGCCAGTGCTTTATCCACTACACAACCTAAATGCCTCTATTACTTTCTTTAAATTTATAAATGTACTGTTCTTATAATTGCTCAACAAGTACAGAGACTGAAAAAAATATTGCTTCTTCTATGGACATGGGTGAATGTTATGTTACCAAAAAATATGGGAACATAGAAGGGTATTGGAATAGGCCTTTTATATTTCTACAGTATCTCTTCTCTAAAGACAGCAGTTCCTGATAAAATCATGCAAGAGTGTGCTTTGTTTAATAACTAGTTATCAGGAGAAGTATGTACCCAGATCATATTTTTAATTTGCTTTATTAATATTTTATCTATCACCTTAATTGATGCAATCAAGAGAGTTACAAATCAAGTCCTGATTTATAGTCTGATCAATTTATGATGTAGAAATGTTAACCATAAAAAAAAATTAAAAATGAACAATGGCTCTTGTGAACTAGCTTGATCTGACTCCAGAATACCTATGTCCAAAGGGATATGAATTCAGAAGGGAAATAAAACTTCTTGTAGAGCTCTATTTACTTCAACTACCTATTGGGGCTTACAGTGGGGACAGTATGGTCAGAAGAGTACAGAGTTGTATTTAATTTCATAATTTAATCTAGTTATGAAGGCAAATTTGTTTTAGATATAGTTGTTCTATTGAGAGGCAGTTTATGTTGGACAAAAGCTTTGATTCAAGCCCTGCCTCTGACACATACTGATTATGTGATTTTAGACAAACCTATTAACCCTTTGGTGTTCTCAGCAATAAAACTAAAAATTTCACAGGAGATGCCAACTGGTATTGGTAAAGAAAATTTCCTTGCCTGGGAGTCCTACATGCCAATGAAATCACACATCCAATCTTTCCTATGTAGAAAATGCTTCAGGACATACCTACTATGGCAACATTACAACCCAGCACTATAATTTGATGGCATTTACTGAATTAGTTTTGACTTAGTCACATTATTTCAAATCACAAAGAACTAGAGAGTTGTGAGTCTTTACCTCACTCCTGGCACCACTAACTCAGCAACCCCTGCTACTTGGAAAACAATGTCCATTTATTATCCTGTCTCTAGCAAATTCTGTCTTCTAAATCCTTGTGATTCAGAACAGAAAACTATCCCACTTAATGCTTCTTCATTCCCATATGCATAGTCCTAAACCTTTAAGTATCCATGTAGCTGTACCCTTTGCTTCTACTGTGTCCTTTGGAAATCTATTCTATAATTATATGTCTCATGACAATACTGGACCTTTTTCTCATGAACACCTTAATATCTTACATTTATGAAAAATGGCTCTCCTTAGATTTTGCTGTTTCCTTGGCCACTTTCTGCAGTACTAGATACATCTTCCCCAAGGGTCCTTTTGTCATTCTGCCTGGACCAGAGAAAAGTCTCAGTTCCTGTGACCTCTGCCACTTAACCTTAGTGGCTTCTGCTTCTGCTAAGAAAGGTTGAAGGAAGAATAGTCATTATAACAAAATCTTTGCTCCACACAACCAATTTATAATTTATGTGTGCTATTATTCAGTAGTTTCACTGTTTTTGAAGTTCATGTCATATATATATATATATATATATATATATGCACACATATATATACACACATACATCACTTTATCCACATATTGTTAATAGCTATTGTACTTACTCTCAAACCATGTTTCTGATTTCCCTATGTTAAATTATTGGAATCACAGTCTTCCTTACAGTTCTATCCATGAAACTTACACTCATGGACTTCAATGTATATATTGATGTCATTGCAAAAGCCCTCTCTTTCAAGTTACTCAACCTTTTCCACTCCCTTTTATCTACAGTAAGCCATTATCTCTTTATTAAACTTATCTCCACAACTATTCTCAAAGATCCAGAACATGGAAATTCTGCCACATGAACAAATCTTCCTCTTTTATATTTTTTTTCTGTTCTTCATCCCTCCTAAATCTATTTCACGTCCCTATACTGAGGTCCTACTCCACCTTTCTTTCCTTTCTCAATAAATTTCCTTCTATAAATTCGTCATGTCCCATCCAAATACCTTGATTCAATTTTAAGTCATTGTCACCTTATCTATCATTAATTTTCCTTATTCAAACCTCAATATAATATTTTATCTCTCATAAAGGTTTATAAATTGGTTGACATATTGCTGAACTACACTGAAGGAAGTCATCCAACTTTGCTAACCGAATCAATGAGTTTTAGCTATCCAAAAATAACTGGACCCCAACCACCATATTGAGATTAACCCTTTGGAAATTGATTCTCTCTCTCTCTCTCTCTCTCTCTCTCTCTCTCTCTCTCTCTCTCTCTCTCTCTCTCTCTCTCTTTCACACACACACACACATATGAGTGTGTGTATAAAATAATTTCAGTGTTATTGAGAAGGAGAATGATACTACAAATTGGGAATTCAGAAAAAAGTGTGTAATAATACATGACACTAGTGTTAATTGTTAAAGAAACTAGAGTTGATAACAGGTCACTAAGTGGAAAGACAATGTTTTAGGAAAAGGTAGGCAGACAGAAAATAAGGTATGAATAGAATATAAAGTTGAAGGAAAAGAAGTTAGTCTCACATAGATGGATATGGAATATGGAAAATATAAACTACTCCAATATGTTTAACAAGAAAACCAAAAATGGGGTAATGTGTAGGATGTAGCTGATGTAGTAATTAAAATAGTGGAAGACATAAACTGTGGCAGATAGAAAAGTGGTTGGCTTAAATTGTGACCGCAGAAAATATGGTTTCAAGACAGTGTCTTGTTTTAAATCAAATATAAGGTGGTCACCAGGGAAAATTTCCCAATTATTAAATATACCCAAGTCAGCTGGGTTTTGTAGAGATTTTAATTAATACAAATGACGAATTAAAGAAAGGGAGAGAGAGAAAAAAAGGAAATAATGAGAAAAAGATAGGTCGGCCCAGGCCAGCCCAGGCCCAAGCCCTAAGAGAGAGATCAGTCAGTCATTTATCCACTCACCACAAGATTTGTCCAAGCAAGGATTCTAGTGTTCAGAGAGACACCAGTTCAGCTTCCTCCAATTCAGGTTTCCTAGCTAACTTTCCCGAGAGAGAGACCCCAGAGGGACAGTCTCCTCAGAAGGAGCTCCAGCGTGATCACTTGTTCTCAGTTTCTCATCTCCTTTGAAAGGGAATTTTCTCCTATGTCACCTCCGGTAAGTTCTCACATATACCAATCACAGTAGATGTTTTCCAAAGGACAGACCATTCTTAATTCACACCTAAGAAGGATTGAACTTTTTATTAAGTTCACACCTGAAATACCTCTGAGTAAGTTTCTCCCCTCTTTGCTCCTTGTAAATTCACAAGTTGACTGACCTTTATAGGTACTTAGCACCCTTTTGCATTAGATCTAAAAATAGGCGCAGCTTAAGAACTTTTGTCTTACTATAAGTATGGGTTTAAGTATTTTTCATTGTTCAGCAAGGAGTTTCTTCCCCTAAAGCAGGCTTAAGTAGGAGTGGAGTAGAAGTCTCACATTCCTGATCTAAGTCCCCTCATTGTTTAAATGGGGAATGGTCTTAACCAAATCTTTTGAAGTAGGGTCTGAAAATTTTTAAGATTCACAATCCACCCTGATGATCATTGGGAGACTAGTCTCCCCATTGATCATTTAACATAATCATCTTGTAATCCTAAATGCACTTCTAACTATAGATATATACAATATTCAATTTTCTAAGAAGAAATTAGAGTAGTGAGGGAGGAATAGAAAAGAAAGAAAGCAAAACCAATGTTTTGCTAGGCGCATTTACAGAAAGGAAAATTAGGGGCAGTACCTTTTGGCACAAATGTATACATTTACAATAAATGTTGTAAACCTCAAAATTTCTCAGACTTATGAATGTTAGGGGTTTCCCCCATTGGGGAATCTTCTACTTAAAAAAATTCCCTAGCAGATGGTGAGAATTCTACTTGAGTGTGGGGGCTCCTTGCCTTGGGAATATCCCTACTCCACCCTACTTAGAACTGCTTTAGGGCAGAGAGCTCCTTGAGAACAATGAAAAGTACTTTGATCCATGCTTATGGAAGGGACAGGAAGTTCTTTGAGTCATGACTGTTTTAGAATTGATACAATGGGATACTAAGTACCTATAAAGGTGGGGCAACTTGTAAACTACTTAAACCTAAAAGGGTGATAACTTATTCAGAGGTTTTTTCTAATGAAATTTGTCAACACAGCAGCATTTTTTTCCTGACTTACTAAAGAGATTAAAACTACTCAGCTAAGAATTCAAAATGGGCGTTCCTTTAGAAACATCTACAGTGATTGGTAGATGTAAGGACTTAGGGGAGGTGACAGAGAAGATTTTGCCCTTAAAAATAAGAGCTCAGGGAAGAGCTGGAAGGTCATTCTGAAAAATTCAGATTGGAGAGACTCATTCTGAGGAGACTGATTCTGAAACATTCAGATGGAGGTGGGAGCTGGTGAAAGCAGCTGAGATGCTGCTGTCCTGGTGTCATTAGAAATCCTTACTTAGACAGATCTTATGGTGAGTTATAAAAAACTGACTGATTTCTCTTTTAAGACTCAGGTCTAGGCCATATTGGCTTTGAGGCTCTTCATACTTATTCCTTTCTTACTCTCTCTCTCTTTCTTTGATTACTCATTGTATTTTTAATTAAAATCTCTATAAAATCCAATTGACTTGGGTATTTGAATAATTGGGAATATTTCCCTGGCGACCACCTTATATTTGATTTTAAACCCAAGACACTGTAGTGAAACATATTTCTGTGGTCAAACTTACTCACCCTCTTATATCTATCACAATTTATATCTTCCACTATTTTAACCACTACAGTTTAACACCTCAACCATTTTAAATCTCACAATGTTCAATCAAAGTTCAGTTGAATCAACCATATCCAAAGTTCATTCTTGATCTTCTTGACGTTGTCTGGGTTTTCTGGCATATTTCTGCATCAATTCATTTTCTGGATGTAGGAGTTATCAAATTTATTCCTAGAAGATCTTTTCTCGAACAAAAATCAAAATCTTGAATTTTATGTAAAAATACAAACTCAAAAAAAAATCAAAATTCTTAGATTTTAAATTAAAATACAACCACCCCCTGAAGTAGGTGTTAACAAACATCCAGTTCAGCTCAGGATGCAATGTTGAGTTATGGGGGTATATGAGTCAATTATCAGAAGATTTGAAAATCAAAAAACATAAGGAAAAATTCAAAATAGGCCCTTGTATAGGTCCAATGTAAAGTAATTTCTATCCCATAAGTCTGTAGGACAGAATGCAGTAATATTTCATTTTCCCATTTATAGCCAAGACTACAGGAAGTTGCCATACTATAAGAAGAAAAAGAACTAGAATTCTATTTTGATAGGGAAGTGTCATTTCCTTGTATGATTTTTGTCATTCTCAGGGATATAGGGAGCCAGCATGATAGTTAAATTTTGTACTTATATGAGTAATTTTCAAAGAGTGTAGATACAAGGAAGTCCTACAACTTAACATATGTCAAGCATCACAACCTCGAGTCTCATATTAATATTTCCTGTGTGCTCTTTTTGGCAGTTTTCAGGTTAAAGCTGTGCTCCGTGTTTTCATCCCTTTTTCTGGAATCAGATACAAACATTAATCACAGTCCTATAATATTTTATCAATAAGTGGCAGGTTCCCATATTTTTAAGCTTTTGGGGGTATTCATTGATATTATATATGTTAAACTTGTATTACTGCAAAAAATAATATTAATAATATGTACCTTTAGTACAAGAAATGAAAAAAAAATCAAATATTCTGATCAAAAGAAAAGAAAAGCAAAAATAAAAATTAAGGAAAAATCAGTAATTCAATGTGTTTTTTGAAAACAAAGTATCCACTTGTCAATGGATTATTATCTCCAATGCATATGATAGGATAGAGTTAATCAGTCTCGACAGAAGATGCTTTCTTCACATATGAGCAATGAATCCAAGAGTCCTTTTCTCCAACCTTTATAGATGTTGGAGTAGTTAACAATATTTGGAATGGTCCTTCCCACGAAGGCTGAGTTTCTCCAGTACACATGAAATTCTTAATATACACTTTGTCTCCTGGATTCATGTCATGAAGAGAAAAGTCTAGTGGTCTGGCTTGTACTGCAGCTCCAGATTCATGAAGTTCACATAGTTTGTGCAGTAATTCCTATGTATAGGAAGCAATAATAGTATCTCCCCCTAATAGTGATATATATGCAGAGGAAGAAGGTTTAGCCTGTATAGGCAGATGTCCAAAAAGCATCTCAAAAGTTGAGATGTGTAGGTCTCCTCTAGGCCTGCTTCTACGATAAAATAGGGCCAGAGGTAGGATTTCAGGCCATTTTAAATGTGTCTCAGTGCATAGTTTTCCAATCATAGTTTTAAGTTCTTTGTTCATCCTCTCAACTTGTCCTGAGCTCTGGGGATGATATGGAGCATGTAATTTGGGAGTTATCCCTAATCAAGAATATATCTGGTTTAGGACAGAATCCTCTATCAGAATCAATACGTGCTGGTAGACCAAAGTGAGGAATAATTTCTTTTAAAAGTATCTTAGCAACAAAATCCGCTGTGGTTCAGATTGCAGGAAATGCTTCCGGCCATCTGATCAGTTAATCTACAATGACTAGACAAAATTTATAACATTCAACCTTTGGCATTGTTATGAAATCTATCTGTAGACGTTCCAAAGGTGTGTAAGCCAGAGGACGCCCACCAAAGGCATTTCCATGAAATGCATGTTGGTTATATGCCTGGCAGGTAGAGCAGTCTGAACATACTTTAGAGGCTATAGTAGTTATACCAGGGGCTATCCATATTCTCTTAGCAGAGTCCATGATGCCCTGGGTGCCAAAATGACCATTTTTATGAATAGATTGGCAAATTTGGTTATAGAAACTTCTAGGAAGCAGGGGTTTTCCTTCAGATGACACCCATACTCGATTAATTTGTTTTCCTTTAAATTTTTGTTTCCATTATCCACTTCCTATTCATTATAGGAAAGTGATAAATTTAAATCATCAGTGGTTGTTAATGTTAAAATTAATTCAGGTCCTTCTATGGCTGCTAGCTTTGCAGTGGCATCTGCTCAATCATTTCCTCTAGAGACAGGGTCAGAGCCACCTGTATGGGCAGAGGAATGAACTACAGCTAGGGCTTCAGGCAGCTGTAGAGCAGAAAGAACTTCATTAATAATTTCTGCATTAGCTATAGATTTTCCAGCTGAGGTTAAAAATCCTCTTTCGAGCCATAGCATTCTGACTGAATGACAAATGCCAAAAGCATATCTAGAATCTGTATAAATTGTTGCCTTTTTATCCTTGGCAATTATACAAGCATCCTTCAGAGCTATGAGTTCTGCTCCTTGAGCACTAATGTTAGAAAGTAATGAATCTGACCATTCAGTGGCAAATTCTGAGACTACAGCAGCTCCAGTGTTGTGTATGCCATCCCTCATGAAAGAGGAAACATCGGTAAATAAAATCAGATCTGCATTGTTTAAAAGAGTGTCCAATAGATAGTCCAATAGATCTTGAGGCTTTTCTGCCATAGACACCAATGTTTCACAATTGTGTAATGGTTCCCCTGAAGTAGGTAAATCTGGAAGCAAGGTGGCAGGGTTAAGAGTAGTACAACGTTTTAAGGTAATGTTTTCACTATTTAATAAGGTTATTTCATACCTTGTAATTCTCTGATCTGAGAAAGTCTGTGTTCTATATTTTATCAACAATGCTTCTACCTCATGTGGGTACATAATTGTTAATGGGCATCCCAATACTAGATCAATAGTTTTTGTCACTAGTAAGGCTGTAGCAGCTACTCCTCTAAGACATGGTGGTGCTCCTGCTGCTATTGGGTCCAATTAGGCAGAATTATAAGCAATTGGGAGCTGAAAAGGTCCCAAAGACTCAGTTAAGACACCAAAAGCTACTCCTCTTCGCTCATGCACATACAAAGTAAATGGCTTGTTGTAATCTGGGATGCCTAGAGCAGGGGCAGACATAATAGCCTTTTTAAGATCTGATAGAGCTGACAGGTGTTCAGGCTCTAATTCGAGGGATTCAAGGACCGAAACTTTTGTTAATGCTATAAGCGGTTTAGTAATTTCCCCATATCAAGGAATCCATTGTCTGCAAAACCCTGTTGATCCTAACATTGCTCTCAACTGTTTCTTAGTAGTAGGAGCACATAAATGTTGAATATTCTCAATTCTTTTTGGAGAAATATAACGAGCAACTGCAATCAGGATGAATCCCAAATATTCTACTTTACGGAGATACCACTGAACTTTATCCTTTGAGATTTTATGTTCTCTTTTGTGCAATTCCAAAAGAAGGTGTTTATTATCTTCTTGACATGTTTTGCATCTGTTGAAGCCAAGAGTAGATCATCAATATATTTGATTAATTTGATATTTTTAAATGTTATATTGTCTGTGTCTTAGCTCAAAATTTGCTCAAATAAACGTGGACTTTCCACATAATCCTGTGGGAGATGACTCCATGTATATTCTGAGCCCTTCCAGGTAAAAGCAAAAATATACCTGGACTTCTCATGTATAAGTATGGAAAAGAAAGCTGAGCACAAGTCTACTACTGTAAAGTATGTAGCTGTGCTAGGAATAGAGGAAATAATAGTATTTTATGTTAGAAACTATGGAGTGTCTCTTTATAACATGATTATTCACCACCCTCAGATCCTGTACAAATCTATCGAGGTACTTGCCATCAGTCCCTCTTTTTGATTTTTTACCTGGCAGGATGGGTGTGTTGTATTCTGATTTGCAAGGATTATTATTCCCTGTTTAATTAATGAGTTAATAACTGGTGTAATACCCTCAATTGCCTCCTTTGAGAGGGGATATTGAGGAATGGAAGGAGGTGGGCTAGATTTAGTTTTTATCTGTACAGGAACAGCAGATTTAAGTAAGCCTACATCAGAAGAAGATGTGGCCCAAAGAGACTTGGGGATATCCTTAGTTATTTCAAAAGTGGGAGGCTCTTTTGCCTCCTAGTTCTCCGAGATAAGTACAGGGAGTAAATTTAAATATTCCTCTGGTACTTCCAATGATAAGGTGTCCCTTCTTCTCACAGAAGTGGCAGGTTACTGATTTATTTGTGAATTCCCGCAAAGGGGCTATAGTCTCTCCCTTATTATTAAATTGTCTCCTTAACATTTCAACTTCTTTCTTTAAGTCTTCCAGTGATGTATTGTGTTCCTCAGGTCTTTTTACATGACCTTCATAAACATAGGTTGCAACTCTCCGCAATTCTTCAAGGTCCATAGAGTCCCAATTAGGACAGCTAGTTTTAAAGTAGTCTTTTACCACTGAACAACAATTCTCAATGAATTGCCAACATATTTGTCTAATGTCTCTTTCTCTGGATAAATCAAGGTCCATATATGTATTCCCTACATCAATAAGTCTGTCCATAAACTGGGAGGATGTTTCATCAATATCTTGTCAGGTTCTTTCAAATTTTGACCATTGTTCAGGTTTATCGGACCAAGCTCTCATGGTTGTCAATAATGCTTCTCTGGCCTGGTTTAGTTTTGTGTAATCTAGTTCAACATTGGGGTTCCAATGTGGATCTTCTGTTGGCCAATAATTTCCTTTTTTTACCTTGTTTTTGATTAGCCAGAATGTCAATATTGTTTTTCTCTCTCTTTGTCAAAAATGCTTCTATTTAATTCTCAACATCCAACCAAGTGGGGTCAAAAGTTCTGAATATGTTCTCTAATTTTTTTTATAATTAATATTGGTTCTTCCTCAAATGATGGCATATATTCCTTAAATTTATTTAAATCCTCAGGGCTAAAAGGTGTATGATGTCTTACAGATTCTAAGTTTCCATCTTTATTAAAAATGGGTACTTCCCTTAAAGGAAATAACCTATCTTAATTATTTGGTACTCCTGTTTCTAGGCTTCTTTCTCCATTCTCAGTGGGGTAAGTATGAGAAATAGAATAGTTGGGCACACTGAGAGAAAGGGTTTGTTGTTGTCCCATAGTGCCAGAAAGATCATAGGTAGGATCTGAGAATTGATGACAGCCTTACTCCATTATTCTCTTTCTCTTTAAAATTTTGTTTCCATTTTTTTCACTTTCTTTTCATTATAGTAAAATGATCAATTTAAGTCATCAGTGGTTGTTAATGTTAAAATTAAATCATGTCCTTCTAAGGTGGCTAGTTTGGCTGTGATATCTGCCCGGTCATTTCCCCTAGAGATAGGGTCAATGCCACCTGCATGTGCAGAGCAATGAACTACAGCTATGGCTTTGGGAAGCTGGAGAGCAGAAAGAACTTCATTAATAATTTCTGCTTTAGCTATAGATTTTCCAACTGAGGTTAAAAATCCTCTTTGGAATCATAGCATACCAACAGTGTGTCATATAACAAAGGCATAGTGGGAGTCTGTGTAGATTGTGACTCTTTTATCCTTTGCAATGATACAGGCATGTTTCAATGCTTTGGATTCTGCACCTTGTGCGCTTACATTTGAGGGTAAGGAAGCTGACCACAGAGTTTCAAATTAATTAACTCCTGAAGCTCCTCTATAATGCACACCATTTCTCATGAATGAAGAACCATCTGTAAATAACATTAAATCCAAATAATCTAATGGGGTGTCCAGTAAATCATTATGAGGTTTTTCAACAATGGACACTAAAGATGTACAATCATGTAAAGATTCTCCAGAAGTTGGCAAATAAGGAAGTAATATTGCAGGATTAAGTGTTCCACAGCATTTTAGTGAGATGTGTTCATTGTTTTGTAGTGTTATTTCATACCTAGTAATGCTTTGCTCAACAAAATCCATTGTCTTATGTCTTAATAATAATAATACCTCAATCTCATGTGGGCACATTATGGTCAGAGGGCATCCCAATACCAGATTGGCTGATTTGGTTGCTATTGTTACAAGGGAATCACTTTAAAAGACTGATATATATTAATTGAAGGTCGCCAAGGAATTCAGCTATGTAATTCCTAAATGAAAACTCAAGTTTGCAGTCAATCTTTTATGGAGTTTAATTACAATAGGAGGAAGAAAGGAATTAGAGATAGAGAGAGAGAAAAAGGGAGAGAAGGGAATAGGGCTTAAATACCCCTTCTGTTTAGGCTGGGCCAAAAGGCCCAAGCCCTTAGATAGCTGGGGCAAAGAAAAGAGATCAGTCCCTATTACTCACGTGACCAAAATGGAGAAACGGTCTCAGGGGCCCCCAACTTCAGCTTCCTTCAGAGCAAGCTTCTCAGAGTACACTGCCACCACTCCGATCAACTCCTCAATCACCCCGAGTCTTCAGACCCCCCTGATCTTTAAGGAAACCATCCAAGTTGCCTCCCCTCAGTTCTCACATCTACCAATCACTGTCCATCAATTTCCCTGTGCCAATGGAGGCTCTAGCTTAACCCAGGACCGCCCAGAGGCTTTGCACATGTCTGTTGAAGGTCATATTTTCAAATGATTAAATCTTTGCTCCTTTGCTACAGCCCTTTCTAAATCCTGTTAACCTGAGTAGGGTAGAGATTGGAATAATTAAATTTTGATCTAGGCTGCAGCCCTTACTCAATCCTGTTAGGACTGAATAGGGTGGAGATTGATTCCAAGTATCTCCATTGTATCAATTCTAAAATCAATCATGACTCAAAGAAATTCCTGTTCTATGCTTAAGCATAGGTCAAAGTCCTTTCCATTGTTCAGCAAAAGGTTTCTGTCCTAAAGTAATCTTAAGAAGGGAGAGAAGGAACCGCCCATGCCAATGGGGTTCCCATTCCAATAGACTATCAGTAAGAAATTTTCCAAGTATGAAATATCCCAATGGTGAAAATTCCAACATTTATAAGTCTAAGGAATTTTAAGGTTTACACTATTAAAGCTGTAGTGGATACTCCTTTAAGACATGGTGGTGCTCCAGCAGCTACTGGATCTAGCTTGGCTGAATAATAGGCTACTGGGCAGTGAGCAGGTCCCAAAAGTTGAGTTAGAACACCTGAAGCTACCCCTTTTTTTCATGTATATATAAGGTAAATGGTTTATCATAAGTTGGGATACGTAGAGCAGGGGCAGACAAGATAGCCTGTTTTAAATTTGAAAGAGTGGTTAGGTGTTCCTTTTCTAATTTACGTGATTCAGGGCCTGAGTTTTTTGTAAGTGATACAAGGGGCTTAGTGATTTCCCCATAACAAGCGATCCACTGCCGACCAAATCCTGTTGCTCCAAGAAACTCTCTTAATTGTTTTTTAGTGGTAGAAGCACTTTATTTTGGGATATTTTCTATGCTCTTAGGAGAAATTGTGTGGGCACCAGCAGTTAGAATAAATCCCAAGTATTCTACTTTTGGGAGACACCATTGACCATTTTCCTTTTGTTATCTTCTATCCTCTTCTCTGTAGTTCTATGGGGCATTGTTTAATACCCTCTGTTGAAACCAAGAGTAGATCATCTACATATTTTAATAATTTACTGTTTTTAAATTTTTATCATCAGTGTTGACTTAAAATTTGCGCAAAAAGTCCTGGACTTTCCACATAACCTTGAGGCAGATGAGTACAAGTCCTCTGAGAGGCCTTCCTTGTGAAGGTAAAAATATACCTGGAATTTTTATGTACGTGTATGGAAAAGAAGGCAGAGCACAAGTCTACTACTGTAAAGTATGTACCTATACTAGGAATGGAAGAAATAATAGTATTCATGTTAGAGACTACAGGGTGTCTATAACATCATTGTTCATTGCTCTCAGGTCTTGTACAAATCCATAGACATACTTGCCATCAGGCCCCAATTTTGGTTTTTTAACAGGCAGGATGGGTGTATTATATTCAGATTTACAGGTAATTATGATTGACTGGTCAATTAATGAAGTTATTATCAGGGTAATACCCTCAATTCCCTCTTTTGAGAGGGGGTACTGAGGAATGGAAGGAGGTGGACTAGATTTAGTTTTAATTTGGACCAGGATAGCTGATTTAAGTAAGTCTACATCAGAAGAAGATGGGGCCCAAAGAGACTCTGGTATATATGCAGGTATCATAAAGGTGGGAGACTCTTTTATCTCCTGGCTCTCTGAGGGAAGTAGAGGGAGTAAATTTAAAGATTCCTCTGGTACTTCCAATTATAAAGAGCCATCAGGAGCACAAATTATTGTGGTCTGTAGTTTGCATAGTAAATCCTTCCCCAGCAAGTTTGTGGGGCATCCAGTCATTAAAGGAAAAGAGTGTTCAATGGTAAGGGTCCCATGCATACCATGTGAGGAAAAAGTTTTGGGACCTTTTGAGGTGTTCCTAATACACCTACTGTATTTATAGAGCCAATAGAGCTATATTTTGCATCTGGCTTTGTTACCAAGACCAACCTACAGGCTCCAGTGTCCACGAGACAATCTTAGTATGAATTCCCCAACTTTAAGTTGACATAAGGTTCCTTACTATGAGTCTATGGGGAGGAATGCATGGGGATAATTGGCATTAAAATATCAGGGTATGGAAAATCAAAGGTTTTGTTCTTTGATTCCAAGGGTTCCTTCCCACCACCCCGTAATCACACTATCAGAAAGATTCTTGGGCAGTTTTCTGGGATTCTCCATACTGATGGGAATTTTCACCCTGGGTTCAGCATGGACAAGCTCCATTTTTATTTATTGTTTTGAATTTTGTTGTGTATGTTCTTTTTCTTAGTTTGAGTATTGTCATTTTCCCAATTTCTATTTCTATAATTTTGATTTCTAAAATTTTGATTCCTATAATCATTATAGTTACTTCTATCAGTTCTAAGTTGTGATTTCTATGATCATTATCATAGTCATTTCTATATAGTTATTAGTTTTAATGTTGTTATTATTTCTTTTTTCCAATAGCCAGTTCCTATAGACCATCATTACATGAACTCCTTTTCCACAGTAAAGGCATGTTATAGATTTATATCTGTGGAATCCTGTAAAGGGGTTATGGTCTCTCCCTTATTTTTCAGTTTTCTTTTTAACATTTCAATTTCTTTCTGTAAGTCTTCCACCTATTTACTTTTTCCTCACATCTTTTTGAATGGCCCTTATAAACATAGACTGCTACTCTCCTCAATTCTTCGAGGTCCATAGAGTCTCAGTTCTGACAGCAAGCTTTAAAGTATTCTTTTACCACTGAGTAATTCTTAATGAATTGTCTATGTATTTCTCTAATGTCTCTTTCTCTGGATAGATAAAAGTCCATATATAAGTTCCCCACATCAATAAGTCTGTCCATAAACTGAGATAGAGTCTCATCTATTTTTTGTTTGGTGCTTTCAAATTTAGACCATGAACCTGGCCTATCAGAGCAAGTTCTCAAGGCTGTCAATAATGCTTCTCTCAACTGTTTTAGTTTTGTATAAATTAGTTCAACATTGCAGTTCCAATGTGGATCTTCAGTTGGCCAATAATTTCCTCTCTTACCTTGCTTCTGATTATCCAAAGAGATGACTTTATTTTTTTCTCTGTTTGTCAGAATTTTTTCTAATACTTTTTTAACATCTATCCAAGTGGGGTCAAAAGTTTTGAATATGTTTTCCAATCATTTTATAATTAATATTGGCTCTTCCTCAAATGAGGGAAGGTCTTCCTTGATTTTTTTTAAATCCTCAGGCCTGGCTTATAGATACCAAGTTCTCATTTTTATTGAAAGTTGGAATTTCCCTTAAAGAGAATAAATTTCTGTCTGAATTTTCTCATGTTTCTGTCTCTCGGCTTCTTGCTCTATTTTCAATGTGGTAGGTATGAGAAAGGGAAGGGGTGGGCATGCGGAGGGGGAGGGGTTGTTGTCCCATAGTGCCAGAAGGATAAAAGGTAGGACCAGTATGGGAAATGAATTGGACAGTGTGGGAAGGATGGAGAAAGGAATAAGGGGGAATAGCTGGGGGAAAGAATGCAGAAGGGTTGATGCAGGAGGAAGGGGCACGGTTTGAAGTTAGGGTGGATAGGGTGGGGCAGCCAGTATGGGTGGGGGGAGGAATGGGTTGGGTAGTAGTAAGTTGGGTGTGGGAGGAGATGATTTATGAACTAGGAGCCATATTATCTAGAGTAGAGTGGGACAGAAATTCTGATAATGAGGAAGCATGGAGAGATAAGTCAATCCTATTTGGGGATGTTATTGAGTCTCTTTAATGCTTTTCATAAAAGCTATTAGCTCCCCCAAAATTTCCTCTATAAACTCAAGCCATGTATCTATTTCTGAATTTTGTTGAGTAGTAAAAGTAACAGATGGTTAGTTTGACTGTGAAATGGATTTTTCAAGGGAAAACTGACATAATTCTCCTATCTGATTCTCTATAATGTATGGTATTTTCTAGTTTTCTCTAAGAGAAAAATAGATACAATATTACAGCTCCAAAAATTAATATTACAACCAGGAGCAGTGTGGAGTATAGTCATTGTTATACATACTCTGGGATTATGAAATAGAGAAAGAACAATGTTTGCCCAATTTTGGTCATTTTACTGAAAAGCCAGTTGTTAATTAAGTGGTGTGCTGGCTTTACCACAGTTTTTAAGGTGTTTGGGTGTGGTCCTTTTTAAAGTTTCAATACTTTCAATACCAGACTTCTTCTGGGTGAAAGGTCAGAGCGAGACAATGCTAAAACTTAATACAATCACTCTCTCTAGCAGGGCTCCTTTCTCCAGGTTTTTCTCACAGCTACTTAAGAACACTCCAGTCAGTTAGTATTTTTATTGAGGATCAGCTAATTGGGTTGTTTGTTCCTTAAGACAAGGGAGGGAGATTTAGAAACAGCTCTCCCAGATAGAACCTTAGGGCCCTGTTGCTAAACTTAAAACAGCTGTACTCTATCTAATTTAAGGAGAGAGAAAAAAAAACAAATTTGAACTTACCTCTACAGCTAATCAAAATATGCTATTAAAAGCTGACTTAGGGATAGTCACAGTAAAGAAAAAGTTTACGAAAGTTAAGAAGATTGAGGGCATTTCATCACAACTGACTTGGTCAGTCAAATAAATGTTAAACTTAATTGTGGTTGGACTCTGAATAAATTAATAAATATATATATGTATATATACATACATGTATATATATAGTGTGTGGCCACCAGGGATTTAATTTCTTAATCCCAAAATGAATTACTAAAGTAAATGGAATTTGGAATTTATGGTAGTTTATTTACAACAGAGTGAAGATTTTAAGGAAGAGGGAAAAGGGGAGAAGAGAGAGAGAGAGAGAAGAGAGAGAGAGAGAGAGAGAGAGAGAGAGAGAGAGAGAGAGAGAGAGAGAGAGAGAGAGAGAGAGAGAGAGATGAGAGAGAGAGATCTTTGGCTTCTGATATCAGTTAGAATTTCTAAGCCCCAGCCAGGGAAAAAAAAGTCTCAAGACAATGGACCTTTACCTCCAAGAAAGTCATGTCACTAAGTCAGCCTTTTACTCCGAGTCAGAGAATCCCCCATCCAATTCGAATCTCAAATTAAAATCTCTACTTCTGGCTTCTGATCCTCTTTTAAAGATCTTTTTCTCTTCTGTTACCTCCCCTAAATTTCACGTCTACCAATCAGCAGATGCTTTTCTCCAGGACTGCCCATTCTTTACTTCACACCTTCATTAGTTAGATTATACCTTTTGGGTTACTTAAAACCTTTTTTGGTTAGTTCACTTTTTGCAGTTATTTAACACCTTTTTGTAGTTAAAATGGGTAGATAGACTTCAAATACTGAGTTATCACCTTTTGGGGATTAAAATCTAAAAATAGACTGTGGATTACAATTCAATCTTCCCAATAAAGGAAGAGCTAAGTACCTTCACTGTTACAATCAAGGGATTATAATTTAATCTTTTCAATAAAGTAAGAGCTAAGTATCTTCATTGTTACAATCAGGAGTTAGCTAAATCAAATCTTCACAATAGTCAGTTTTCTGTTTTAGAAAATGTGCCTCATAGCTGACATATTGTAGATAGGTAATGTAGAGAGGTATGTCACAGAGATCCATTAAGTGGCCTTTGAAATGGTCAAGACAAAAGGAATATAGTACCATAGGTCCTATAGAGAGTTGAGGCTTGAAAATGTAATTCTGGGAGTCACAGGCATAGAGATGCTAAATAGACCATTAGGAATTGGTGAAATACCTGTTTGCTAACTTGTTTGTACAATTTATCAACTGTGCCTTGATGCCATGCATAGATGTAGACCATAGGAATCTTTCTGAGACTGACTTCTTTCCTCTGTTTGAATCTTTTTTCTTGTTCATCTCATCTATATTTCTAATTCTCATCTCTCTTCTGAGTTCTATCCCCATAGAACTACTTCATATATACTACTAGAGATGCCAAAAATTTATCAAAAATAACATTTCCAAAACATTTCTATTTATCTCTTGCCTCCAACAACAACTTGAAAAATAATAACTAAAAAAAACCCTGACCTTCTTTAATTCCATATTTACTACAAGATATCATTTTCCTTCTATTCACCTATTTTCATAATTTTGGAGTCATCTCAACTCTACCTTTCCTCAACTCTAATATCTAATAAATGTAAAATTATTTCCCTTCCTCTCATAATATGCCTCTCTTCTCTTAACTCAAATATGAAACACCTTGTTCACACTCTCATCATCCAGTGCCTGTATTATTAAAACAGCCTACTCTTGGTTTTCAGTATCTGATCTCTTTTATCCCAATCTCATTCTCTACACTTCTGAAAAACTGATCCTTAAAGCTTAAATCTGACACATCAGCCCTTTGTTTAGAAGCTTCAATGGCTTCCTATCTTTTGTCTAGCATAAAATATTATTCCTATATAAAATTATATCTCATTCTATTTATGTGTCATCACCTATCCATATCTATATGTCTATCCCTTGCCTTATTTTCCCTTATTAAGTTGGCTGAATTTCCATGGAAATTGGAAAAATTAAGTATACTATATTTATCTCACTGTATGTCTGGGTAAATTCTTTCATTATTTAATGTCTTTGTAGTATATAATTTCTCTCTTCAGTTATCTTGAGATATATATATACATATGTATGTATATATATGTGTGTGTATATATATATATATATCGGTTTGTCAGAGATGTTTAATATTATCACAAACAATGCCTATAAATCCAAACTATTTTGATCACATTTCATATGTTATTACTTTTCACAAGACACAATCATCTATTTTAAAGCTAGATATGTGTTTACTACAATACATTAAAGTAATACATTAATTATGGGATTTATTACACAAAGTTGGTATAAATCAAATATTTTAGTTTGCTAATGCTTTAGGAACACTGGAAAATCATTGAATTGATATAAATCTGGATGAGGTTTCACATATAAAAGAAGCTCAAGAGTAGATGGTTTTGCAAAATATTCCTAATCCATTTTAATTGGATTAAATTGAATTTGGAGAGATGTTTTTCTTAACTGGAAATGATAAAAAAATTTGCATTGAACTTTTAGCCTCTTCACCCCAAGTACTCCAGACAGAATTTTTCTTTTTAATCTCTGCAAGCAAGAAAACAATTTTTTGTTTAAGTGAAATACCCATAATTAATTCCCATGGAATTATATTTGATTATATTTAATATTTAACCTTGTCTAATGTGGAAGAGCTGGAACCATCAAAGCATAATGTCTGTCTAATGTTACTGCAATCATCTGGTAAGTAATTCAACCCACATGACAAAATCTTTATTTATGCCAATATAGCCCTCTGCATCTTAATTGCTATCTTATGATCACTGGATGATGTAAAAATGGAGATTTGAACCCTGGACTTCAATTTCCAGAAATCCTTGGTAGTTCCCAGAATTCCCCCAAATCCCACCTGAGATACCCACCTGGGCCGAGAACAAAATGGGTATTTAAACTGTCTGTACCGCCTACCGGCTCTCTCAGCTTCCGCTTCTAAGACACATGGCTCTCTACCTAGCAGGCAAGATGTAGGTTGCACGTGCTTTTCTTATTTTGTATTTTCTTTATTTCTTAATCTTTAATAAACCTCCTAAAATATAATGCTTTTAGCAGAGAAACTAATTTCAACTGTTACAATGAGAATACTTCTATCTTAGTGATACTGGGAATGACTGAATTTTGTTGAAATCTCATCTTCATTGAATTCTGAGAATTCATTAGAAAGTAGAATCTAGTTTCAAAACTTCATTCTTCTAAACAATCATTTCATAATTAAGTGTCTATTATGTATCAGTTGCGTTTTAAGTATTATAGAGCCATTCATAGTCCCATGAATAAAATATAATTTTTCTACTATTCATATTCCCTCTCAATGAATCACAGTGCTAGACTGGTATATGGTATTTTAATTAAGACAATCAAGGTAGAACATTTTCAATTATATTTATGAACAACCTTTTAATTCATTCTTAAATTTATCCTCAGATAAACACATATGGAGGTTTATTACTGGGCAGAAAGAAATAACAAATAAAATGGTCCTTGGAGTTGTAAGAGAACTAAAGGATTGAAATATTATCACCCTCCTCTATTCACTGTTGCCTAAATCAGTTATGGGCCACCTTTTGAGCTTGGTGTGTCAAAAATTCACCAAAAAGCCTACCATAACTTGGGTGGTGTGTCACATCAAGAAAAAAAGACAACACATAATTTCATGATATTTAGAGTTTAAATAATAAAAATGTATAATTGTAATATATAACTGTATTTAATAAACCAAGAACTAATTATTTAACTTACCTGTTTAGTGACTTTTTTGTTCATCTGTCACTTGGTTTCTTTTGTTGGTTTTGATATTATTTAACACTGAGAATAAGGTCTCACAAAAGTAGGTAGAGGGAGAAATTGTGAGAGAAGCCATTGCTATATTTTTAAGGATGCTAAAAGTGTCTGGCAATTTGTTCCAGGCACTCCTCCATTGAATGTGGTTTGGAACCCCGCCCAGTCTTCCTCAGGCTTGGCCACTCTCTTCTCTGCCCCTCCTCAGCCAGCTGGCCTCTGGGTGCTGCAGGAGTAACAGCTGCCCCTTCCAGCCTGCCTGCCCACTTGCCCCAGCTACCTGGGGTACCTCACCCCTGGCTCAGCTCCCACCCCTGTGGCCAATCATGTGTAGCAGTCTTCCCCTGCCACTCCCTCGCCCAGCCAGGCCAGGGCATGACCATAGCCATGGCTGTGGGTACATGGCTCCATGGCAACTCCCAGGCCCCAAGGTGTGCTGAGCTGGCATGTGGTCACATTTCATTGAAAATGGCTACATATGTCAGTGATGACACATGTGTCATAGGTTAGCCATCATGGGTTTAAATGGCTTACTACTGACTTTCTTAAAGTTTTAAGTAATTATTAGGACATATTAAGTAGAATGATTTTGGAGAAAGAGAAATAAATACTGGTTAACTATATTATGTTTAATTAACATATATAATGTGAATTATACTATCATGTTATTTATTTCATACTGTAGACATACAAATGAATATATAGATTTTATAAGTGTCTCTTGCCACAATTTATATTTTAGCTAAATCATTTTTGTTGTCTTCTAAACATAGTATGCATTGACTGTCCATCCAATTATCCCCTCCTGCCTTTCTGACTTTTTCTTATGTTTTGCTTCTGCCTCTACAGAATAAAATTTTCTCAAAAGAAAATGTCTTTCTTGGACTGGGGGAAAACCTTGTTTCAAATTTATGGAAGTATAACCATGAGCAAGTATCTAACTTTCATTTTTTAGCAATTGGTAACAATGAGATCATTTTTACCTCACAAGGCAATTATGAAAAATCAGATAACATTAAGGTTTATAAAACCTTTTATGAAATAAAATACTATCCAAATACTAGTTGTAATTATTATTAGAATATGTAGATGCCTTCAAGACTCACCTAAAATGCCAACTCCTTAGAAATATATATTTTTTTATCTTCTCACCTCTGACCTCAGGTTTTATGGTTTTTGCTCCCTCTCCTTCTTAAATACATTTTGCGTGAACAGGATGATAACACAAGAACAACAACAAAACCTGGAAATATTTATACAAAGTGAAAAGTGAAGTGAACAGAATCAGAACATTTTACACATCAAAATCTATGATGTACAATGATCAGCTATGATTCTCAGGACAATTCAAGGATCTAAGACAACTCCAAGGGACTCATGACAAAAAAAAAGACTATCCACCACCAGAGAATGAACTAATGAAACCTGAATGCAAATTGGAGCATATCATTTTCACTTAATTTCCTTCATGAATTTTTTCTAGTATAAGAAATGTATGACCTCTCTCTCATCATGACAACATAGAAATGTGTATTGTGTTATAGCACATGTATAACCTATATTGTTACCTGTCATCTTGGGGAAGGAAAGAGATAGAAGGAAGGGAGAGAACATGGATTGCAAAATGTCAAAAACCAATTATCAAAAATTATATTTATATGTAATCTGGCAAAATACAATAAAATACATATTGTATCCACCCAGTAAAATGCAAAATCCTTAAGTACTAAGAGTTATTTTTGTCTTTGTTATTCCTATCAGAAAGCACTGTCTTGCTAAATACATATGCTTAATAATTCTTTGAACTGAATTCTATTGAAATCAATAAGTATTTACAATGTGCAATACTGCTTAATTCATTGAGAATTGTATGAGAAATTTAAATACTTGTCTTTGAAAGCTCCCAATCTGCTACAATTTGATAGAAAAGACAGATTGCATGAAATAATATATTATGTGATCAGAGTACCAAAATTTTGCACAATTTGTATATAACCTTTATCAGAGCTTTTGCCTGATATAAAGAGCCAAGGCATATTTTGAACATATCTGACTTAGCTTGCTTCTTGGTCCCCTAAAGTGATAGAGTTAAATATAGTCCCGAGACTCCTAAAGAGAAACAGTATTGACATCTAATCTCAAGGAAGGTAATTATCACCCCCCCCATCCCAATCCATGAATAACCCTTTCCTAAAATCTACATATTATTTCTATAAACTTTTAATTTTACATGACTTATAGTAGTGCCTTGAGTAGAACTCTAGCTAGGGTTTATTTGGGTTGACTTCTTTGTAGTGGAACTCTGTATGATTGAAAATCTGTTACCCTAAAAAAGAACTACATATCCCTATAGCCCACTGACTTCCTGTCATTATGTACTTCCTTTGGACAGAGGATAAAGAGGATAAACCTTTGGAGGCTTCTCCTCTCTGATGTAGAATCAGCAGTGATGATGATGAGTGGGGATGGCTAAGATGGCTAACCAGCCATAGACATGTGGTCTTTATTTTGTATCTTCTTTATTCCTTGACTTCTAATCATCATTAATAAATTTCTTAAAATATAATATTATTATTGAGATTTAATTTTCACTTTTACAACTCCTAACATTCAGATTTGCATTATTGCCTCTGATATTTTCTTTTTCTTGCCAGCAAGTATACTTAGCTGCAAACTGTTATCAGTGCTCCTATTCTCATTCTTCTTCCACTACTCTGAAGCCTCTGTCATTTGTCCTCAGCAGGTATTGACTTTCTTCTCAGAGTCATTTTTGTAGTTTAGTTCCTCTTAGTTGTTTGGTACTCATTAATTTGTCTTCACTGGATTCAGTATTGAGAATGGCATTTTAAGGTTAAGAATTTCATCTTTGTTTAATTTGGCCTTGATATTTTATTTTATTTATATTCAGTCCCACAGTGTACCATGCCCCAGATCTTCATATTGAAGACTCATTCCATCCCTGAAAATCATACATCGGAAGTATTCACTGCCTCTGAAACATCTCTTTCTGAGTGGAAAGTTCCTCTTAGAATCTCCATTTAGGACTACACCAAAAGATCTTCTGTAAAAGTTCCAACAGGGGAGACTGATAGAAGTACCCAAAAAACAAAGAAAATGAGAGGAACAAGAGCACAGACAAATACGGGGAGTAAAGAATGGGTGAATTTGAGCAAACAAGAGAAAAAGAAGGAAGAAACTACAATAGACAGCTACTACTCAGCAAATGGAACAGAGGGGGAGAGATCAGCAAACGATAAACCAGAAATCCCAGCAAATTGGATACAGGCTGTGGAAGAACTCAAAACACAACTAAGAGAGGCTGAAGACAATTGGGAAAAGAACTTAAAAATTAAGATAAGTCATCTGAAAACAGAGGCACTTGAACTAAAACAAGAAAATAGTGTCTTGAAAGCCAAAATCAACCAGCTGGAAAATTAGGCAAAGGAGATGAAAGATGAGGCAAAGGAGATGAAAGATGAGGTAAAGAGGATGAAAGATGATCTTCAAAGAAAATCAGACCAGAAGGAAAAAGAAGACCAAAAAGCCAGAGATGAAATCCAAACTTTAAGAACCAGAATACAACAACTAGAATCAAGTGACCTCACAAGGCAGCAGGACACTATAAAACAAAACAAAAAGAATGAAAAAATTGAGGAAAATGTGAAGCATCTCATTCACAAAACAGATGATTTAGAAAATTGTTCAAGAAGAGACAATTTAAGAATCATTGGACTACCAGAAGACCACGACAAAAGAAAATCCTGGACATAATACTAGAGGAAATTATCCAGGAAAACTGTCCCGAGTTCCTAGAACAAGAGGGGAAAGTGGAGATTGAAAGAATCCACAAATCACCCCCTGTATTTAATCCCCAACTGACAACACCAAGAAATGTTATTTCTTGAGCAAAATTTAAAAAAAAGCCAAATTTAAAAAAATCAGATGAAAGAAAAGATATTACAAGCTGCCAAAAAGAAGCCATTCAGATACCATGGAAACACGGTGAGGTTAACATAGGATCTGGCTGCATCCACACTGAAGGACCGAAAGGCATGGAATACAATATCCTGGAAAGCAAGGGAACTAGGTCTACAACCAAGAATAAAATACCCATCAAAACTGACTATATTCTTACAGGGGAAAGTATGGTCATTCAACACAACAGAAGAGTTCCAAGCATTCATAAATAAAAGACCAGACCTGAACAGAAATTTGATGTCCAACCACAGAACTCAAGAAAATCATCAAAAGGTAATTTAAAAAGAGGGGAAAAAAACAAACAAAACAACAATAAAAAATTTATGAGACTCAATAAGTTAAAATTATATGTATCCCTATAAGAAAAAGGTCATTGGTAACTCTTGAAAACTGTTGTTATCACCTGAGCAGCTACAAGAATTACACTCAGAGGGAAGAGTGACAAACAGTATAGGATGAAAGGACAAGATATAAATAGGTATATAGATATATGCATACATAAATACATATACATATGTATGTATATATATATATACATGACTAGAGCTAAAAAAGAAAAGAAAAGATGTTATGACTAAAAGAAATGGGAAAAGAAACAAATGGGGGTAAATTTATATGTCACAAAGAATCTCAAGGTGGGAGGGGGGAGAACATTGATACACTGGAAGGGTAAAGAGGTTGGAGACAGGAAATACTCAACTCCTACATACTTTGAAACTGACCCAAAGAGGGAAGAACAACACAATTCATTGGGGAAGAGAATAGATCTGTGCCCTATAGAGGAGTAGAAGGGTACAAAACAGACTGGTGGGGAGGGAAGCAGTATAAGGGAGGGAGAGGGTGGGGGGGAATTTTAAGAAGACTACAGGGGAAAATAAGGGAGGGAATAAGAAGGGAGGGGGATAGAAAGGGAAGTAAAATAAGGGAGGGAATGGAGGAGGGGGCTGAATATAAATAAGCATTAGTATAGAAGGAAACAGTGAAAGAAAAAAGGCAGGACCAGGAGTAGAAATCAAAATGCTGGGAAATACACAGCTAGTAATCACAACTCTGAATGTGAATGGAATGAACTCACCAATAAAAAGCAAGTGAATAGCAGAGTGGATTAGAATCCAAAACCCTACCATATGCTGTCTGCAAGAAACACACATGAGGAAGGTAGATACGCATAGGGTGAAAGTAAGAGGATGGAGCCAAACCTATTCGTCATCAAATGATAAAAAGAAGGTAAGAGTAGCAATCATGATATTGGACAAAGCCAATGTAAAAATAAATCTAGTTAAAAGAGATAGCGAAGGTAATTACATCCTGATAAAAGGCAGTATAGACAACGAGGAAATATCTGTACTCAATATGTATGGACCAAATGGCAGAGCATCCAAATTTTTAAAGGAGAAACTAGAGGAGCTCAAGGATGAAATAGATAGAAAAACTATTCTAGTGGGAGATCTGAACCTTCCCCTATCCAAACTAGATAAATCCAATCAAAAAATAAATAAGAAAGAGGTTAGAGAAGCAAATAAAATCTTAGAAAAATTAGAGTTAGTAGAAATATGGAGAAAAATAAATAGGGACAAAAAGGAATACACCTTCTTTTCAGCAGTACATGGTACATTCACAAAAATTGACCATGTCATATGGCACAAAAATCATTGCAAACAAGTGCAAAAGGGCAGAAATATTAAATGCAAACTTAGACCACTGTGCAATTAAAATAATAATTAGTAAGGGTACATGAGTAGATAAATCAAAAATTAATTGGAAATTAAACAATATGATTCTCCAAAACCAGGTAGTTAAAGAACAAATCGTAGAAACAATTAATAATTTCATTGAAGAAAATGACAATGGTGAGACATCTTTTCAAAACCTATGGGATGCAGCCAAAGCAGTACTCAGGGGGAAATTTATATCCTTGAGTTCATATATAAACAAATTAAGAAGGGCAGAGGTCAATGGATTGGGCATGCAAATTAAAAAAACTAGAAAGTGAACAAATCAAAAATCCTCAGATGAAGACTAAATTAGAGATCCTAAAAAAGGATCAATCAACAAAGAAGAAATTAATAAAATTGAAAGTCAAAGAACTATTGATTTAATAAATAAGACAAGAAGCTGATACTTTGTAAAACCAAATAAAATTGACAAAGTACTAGTCAGTCTAATTAAAAAAAGGAAATAAAAAAAAAACAAATTGACAGCATCCAAGATGAAAAGGGAGACCTCACTTCTAATGAAGAGGAAATCAAGGCAATCATTAAAAACGACTATGCCCAATTATATGGCAAAAATATGGCAATCTAAGTGATATGGATGAATACTTACAAAAATATAAATTTCCTAGACTAAAAGAAGAAGAAATAAATAACCTAAAAAACCCCATATCAGAAAAAGAAATTGAACAAGCCATCAAAGAACTCCCTAAGTAAAAATTCCCAGGTCCAGATGGATTCACAAATGAATTCTATCAAACACTCAAAGAACAGCTAACCCCAATACTATACAAACTATTTGACAGAATAAGCCAAGAAGACATTCTACCAAATTCTTTTTATGACACAAACATGGTACTGATCCCAAAGCCAGGCAGGTTAAAAACAGAGAAAGAAAACTATAGGCCAATTTCCCTAATTAATATACATGCAAAAATCTTAAATAGGATACTAGCAAAAAGACTTCAGCAAGTCATCACAAGGGTTATCCACTACAATCAGGTAGGATTTATTCCAAGAATGCAAGGATGGTTCAATATTAGGAAAACCATCCACACAATTGACCATATAAACAAGCAAACTGACAAAAATCATATGATTATTTCAATAGATGCAGAAAAAGCCTTTGACAAAATACAACACCCATACCTATTGAAAACACTAGACAGTATAGGAATACAAGGGCCTTTCCTAAAAATAATAAACAGTATATACCTAAAACCATCAGCAAACATCATTTGCAATGGGGAAAAACTCAAAGCCTTCCCAATAAGATCAGGAGTCAAACAAGGATGCCCATTATCACCTTTATTATTTAGTACTGTACTAGAAACACTAGCAGAGAAGAAAAAGAAATTGAAGGTATTAAAATTGGCAATGAGGAGACCAAGCTGTCACTCTTTGTGGATGATATGATGATTTACTTAAAGAATCCCAGGGAATCAACCAAAAAGCTTATCGAAATAATCAACAACTTTAGCAAAGTTGCAGGATAAAAAATAAACCCACATAAGTCATCAGCATTTCTATATATCTCCAACCCAGTTCAGCAACAAGAATTAGAAAGAGAAATTCCATTTAAAGTCACCTGAGACAATATAAAATACTTAGGAATCTATCTGCCGAGACAAACACAGGAACTATATGAACACAACTACAAAACACTCTCCACACAATTAAAACTAGATCTAAACAATTGGAAAAACATTGATTGCTCATGGGTGGGACAAGCTAACGTAATAAAAATGACCATCCTACCCAAACTTATCTATCTATTTAGTGGCATACCCATTGAACTACCAAAAAACTATTTTACTGAATTAGAGAAAACCATAACAAAGTTAATTTGGAAGAATAAAGGATTAAGGATATCCAGGGAAATCATGAAAAAAAAATACAAAAGAAGGTGGCCTTGCAGTCCCAGATCTCAAACTATATTACAAAGCAGTGGTCATCAAAACAATTTGGTACTGGCTAAGAGACAGAAAGGAGGATCAGTGGAATAGACTTGGGGTAAATGACCTCAGTAAGACAGTCTTTGACAAACTCAAAGACCCCAGCTTTAATCCAGTATTTGATAAAAACTGCTGGGAAAATTGGAAGACAGTGTGGGAGAGATTAGGTTTGGATCAACACCTCACACCCTACACCAAGATAAACTCAGAATGGATGAATGACATGAATATAAAGAAGGAAACTATAAGTAAATTAGTTGAACACAGAACAGTATACATGTCAGAACTTTGGGAAGGGAAAGATTTTAAAACCAAGAAAGACTTAGAAAGAGTCACAAAATGCAAAATAAATAATTTTGACTACATCAAATTAAAAAGTTTTTGTACAAACAAAACCAATGTAACTAAAATTAGAAGGAAAGCAACAAATTGGGAAACAATCTTCATAACAAAAACCTCTGACAAAGGTCTAATTATTCAAATCTATAAAGAGCTAAACCAGTTGTACAAAAAATCAAGCCATTCTCCAATTGAAAAATGGGCAAGGGACATGAATAGGCAATTTTCAGTTAAAGAAATCAAGACTATTAATAAGCACATGAAAAAGTGTTCTAGATCTCTTATAATTAGAGAGATGCAAATCAAAACAACTTTGAGGTATCACCTCACACCTAGCAGATTGTTCAGCATGACAGCAAAGGAAAGTAATGAATGCTGGAGGGGATGTGGCAAAGTAGGTACATTAATGCATTGCTGGTGGAGTTGTGAATTGATCCAACCATTCTGGAGGGCAATTTGGAACTATGCCCAAAGGGTGATAAAAGACTGTCTGCCTTTTGATCCAGCCATAGCACTGCTGGGTTTGTACCCCAAAGAGATAATAAGGAAAAAGACTTGTGCCAGAATATTCATAGATGCACTCTTTGTGGTCTCCAAAAATTGGAAAATGAGGGGTTGCCCTTCAATTGGAGAATGGCTGAACAAATTGTGGTTAATGTTGGTGATGAAATACTATTGTGCTAAAAGGAATAATAAAGTGGAGGAATTCCATGGAGACTGGAACAACCTCCAGGAAGTGATGCAAAGCGAGAGGAGCAGAACCAGGAGAACATTGTGCACAGAGACTGACACATTGTGGTACAAGAGAATGTATTGGACTTCTCAAGTAATGGCTTTACAATGTCTCTGAACAATCAGAAGCGATCTCCGAGAAAAAAAAAAAAACAAAAACAAAAACTAAACTATCCTCAAGCAGAGGACAAACCGAGGGAGTAAAAACACAGAGGAAAAGCAACTGCTTGACTGCAGAGGTTGAGGGGACATGATCAAGGAGAGACACTAAATGAGTGCCCTAATGCAAATACCAACAACAAGGAAATGGGTTCAGAGCAAGGACACATGTGATACCCAGATGAATCATCTGTAGGCTAGGGAAGGGGTGAGGGGAGTTGGGGGGGGAGCAAAAGAAAATGATCTGTTTCCAATGAACAATGTATGAAAATGACCAAATAAAATAATGTTTAAAAAAAAGAATCTCCATTTAGGAGGGTGCCAAGGTCAACCATGTCCTGCTTCTTTCCAGTCTATATTGTCCAGATGAGAGGTTCTTAATCTGGGGTCCTAGATTGTACATGTATATGTGTTTGTGTTTGTTTGTGTTCATTTGTGTGTGGGAGGGTGTGTGTGTGAGAGAGAGAGAAAGACAGAAAGACATATCAAATTTTGCATGATCTCTTCTCAGAATATTTGTTCGCTATAGTTAAAATTGAAGGAAATGCTAAATTGCAGTTAAAAGATAATGAAAATAAAGGTTTGTTTTCCCATCCAAGTTCCTGATGCTTATTGAGACATATACTTTTAATACACTAATGCATAATGTTGAAAGTATAATCACAAGAATGAACAAATGTCCATAATATAGCAAATGAAGATGAAATTGAAAGAAGAGAATATACGTAAAAAACTGTTACCAATATGAATATGTCAGAAAAAAACATTAAAATGCAATAGTCAAATAACATTTATTTAGTGTTTATTATGTGCCAGATATTTTGCTAAGAGTTAGGAATATAAATAATGAAAAAGAAGATAGTCTTCCTCAAGAAGTATGCAATCTAATGGAGAAAGATAATACAAAAAGGAAGCTGAATAGGGAGATGAAGCTGGTGACTACCAGAGGTTACTTGGCAAGGGACAGTGAGTGTGGTGGCTAGTGGTATTCATAGAATCATAAAGGAAATAGAGCAGCTGATGGGAAATAAAGTGAGCTGGAAAATTCTGAGCCCTGTATAAAGGGAGTTTATTACTTTACCTATCTGTATTTTAAACTGAGGGGGGAGGCAACTAAGGGTACTAAGCAAGTGTTGAATATCAAAACTAAATCATTCTGTATGGAGATATTTCAGGTGATAAAGTTACCCTTGGGGGAGCATAAAGTTCCTGTGTCTAAAACCAAGCAGAGTTGCCGTTGGGAAACATGGGGAAATTCATTCCTCTCCCCTTCTCCACTCTCAATCCTTACCTTCTGCCTTAGAATCAATACTGTGTATTGGTTCCAAGACAGAAGAAGAGGTAGGGTTTAGGCAATGGGGGTTAAGTGACTTTCCCAGGGTCACACAAACCAATAAGTGTCTGATGTCAGACCCAGGATCTCCTGTCTCCAGCCCTGATTTTCAGTCTTTCCTCTCTATTAAGAATAAGTGAATTGTAAATGAAGAATATGAAATGTTCTTGCCAATTTCAATCACTATATCAGATTAGATGCTGTTCTTACCTGTTTTTAAGAGAATTTATTGAGGTTATTAGGAAATAATTTCTAGTTTCAGAACAGAATGAATCAACAGATTGTTTTAATCACTTCCCACATGTAAGGGACTATTTCTTCAACTAAAGGACTATAACACAATAAATCACTACAACAAAGTAGATACCTATTGACTGGGGAATGGTTTAACAAAAATTGTGGTATGTAAATATAATGGAATGTCACAGAAAAAAGACTAATGTGATGAATACAAAAAAGCAAGAGAAGATCAAAAAGATCTCATGGAGAGTGAAGAAAGTAGACTCCAGAATGCAATAAAAAATATAAGACTAACTATATAAGTGGAAAAATTAATATAAAAAACAGTGTGTAGCAAAATTAGAAAGTCTCAAAAAGATGAGATATGAGAAGACACTCTTATTCCACTCATTTGCAGGGATTTCTTTGTTCACATTATACTTAGTTCTCCAAGAAAAAGTTTAGTATCCACTCCCTGAGACTGACAATGTTGAGATTTTAGTGCAGAAAAAACTTATAAAATAACAAAATATTTTAGTGAGATTTATTTAGCACATAAGAGGAGATCTGAGAAGTCATACACCAACCATTCCATTTTGCTGTCATCCTTGATTTGAGTTCACTTATTTTATATCTTGGAACCAAGTTTACTGGTTATTAAAGGATTTTGGAATCCCCTAGATTAGATAAGCTAAAATACAAAGAATCAAGAGAACCAATTACTGCATTCTTAAAATCATTACACATAGTCCAGTCACTTGTAGATCCAATATTTTTCAATAATTCACCTTTGTATATATTTTGTTAAAGGCCTGTATTTATTTCCTTTGGTAGATGCTAATTTACCACAAAGTCACCCATTTAGAAAGGATTTGCATCTAGATGAAGATAGAAAAGCTTCTTTTGCCCCAGTAACACTCTAAGTCTCAGTCAAATGCAATTTGTATTAGTAGAGAGAGGATTTTTACATGCACAGATGAGAAAACAAATGTAATAACTTGAAGTATGAAAAGGAGTAACATTTTGTTAGTATGAAATGTTATTTATTGTCAATACTTATTATTCAAGATGAAAGTTTCAATAATTAGTTATTAAAATATTTTTGCAAGAAAAGCGGAAATATATTTTATTTGGTGATGAGCACTTGTGATTTTAATTTTTCTTTCATGAAATATTGTGTTACCTCAGTAATATTGTCTTGTGTTTTCTTCCAAAATTTTAAAATACATGTCACCTTATGTTTATGGAAACATATGGAACATAGAAGAATTTGATATTTTCTTCTTTAAAGACTTAAATGTAGATAATTCACAACACCTCCATAAAAATAGGAAGATATGCAACAGGATAGTAGGCATATGAGATATGATACTGAGCCTATCAAGGGAAAAAGATCAGTAATATACATTAAAATATAAAGGAAATTAAACACATTTTAATTCTGATGCCCTACTACTTATTTCTTACCTCCTGTTTAAAGCGTTTTCATTTTTCTTTCCTGCCTTCCAAATACTGCTGCTGAAATGTTGATTTCTAGAAGCCCAAAGTCATCACATTAGCCCCTTACCTAAGTCTGGAATAATTTCTGGAATAATTAGCTCTTTAAGATTTCCTGTCTTTCAAAAGTCTCATTCATTCAGGTTCAGGAACTCAGATATAAAACACACACACACACAACTTGATTGAACATGTTCTTCTATTTTGAAAAGTAAAGCAACTTGAGATTTGACATATCCTTAACTTGAAATTTTATTTTTATTACCATTTTAACAAGTAACACATTAATTCTTCCTCCATACTATATACTTTGGTCAATGATCTCTGTATATCATGAGTTGCATTTTAGTTTCCATGTACAGCAAACATTATCTTGATAGATTCTAGATGTTTTTTTATTGTACATATTTAAAATTAGCAGTTGTTTTAAAATTTAATATGTAAAAACAATAATTTGAAAACAATATTAGCAAAATAGAATTAAGGAAAGGAGAAGAAATCGACAAGGAATACATTAAAAATAATCTTGCTTGAATAGGGAAACCATTTAAATCATTCTGATTTTTTGGGTGTCTGCCCTTGAAAATTATTTCTTTTATTATTCCTAGCTATTCACATGCTAGGCACAGTTCAGAGAATGAAATGTGAGTCTAAAATGAAAGGACATTTGAGAACTGATTGTGAATTTTGTTGAATGGATATAATAGAATAATATTCAGATGAAAGATCTAGTTGGTCACAAAGGATCAGGTGCCCTGCTTTCAATTCTAAGTCAGAGAAAAACAAGAGCACTTGCTGCTATAGGAGAGCATGAGACTTATTCCATGGCTAAGAGCATGACTAGCATTCATCACTGCTGAGGAACAGTATACTTTCCAGGGGATAGAGAAGGAGAATGTTCACTGAGTATCTCACTGGATCACACACCTTTGAAAAACTGAAAACTTACTGATCCCCAGAACTATATCAAAAAAACATAAAAAATGTCTGAACTTTGGGACATTGGCTTTTGTGACCTAGGTGAGCAGTCCATCTTTAGGAAAGAGTTCAAAGTCAATAAATAAGTTTGAAAAATAAGCAAATGATAAAGTACCTGATTGTAAACAGGTAGTAGAGTGGAAGGGTGGACTAATACACAAATTGAGAAGAAGACAATAATGTGAAAACAACCACAACTAATGCCTCAAAAAATTCTAATTGGATCCAAGTTCAACAAAAATTCCTGCAAGAATTAAAGAAATAGATGAGTGGTAGAGGAAAAACTGAGAAGAAGAAATGAGAGTGATGCAAGAAATTATAGAAAATAATTAACAGTTTAGTTTAAAACACACACATAATTACTGGAAAAATTGTCTTAAAATAGTATTGGCTTTCTGATAAAAAAGTACACAAATTAATGGAAGAAATTAATTTTTTAAAAAGCAGGACAGGCCAAGTGAAAGGGAGGTCCAAAATTAACTGAAGAAAGAGTTTTTAAAAAGCTGAATTGGCCAAATGGGAAAAGAAGTACAGATTCTCAATGATGAAAATATTCTCTCAAAAATTATAATTTTGTAGTGATAAGCTAATGCCTCCATGGAATATCAAGAAAATAATAAAATGAAGTCTAAAAACTTTTTAAAAAGAAAGAAATGTCAAATATCTCATAAAAACTAACCTAAAAGTTAGGTTGAAGAGAAAGAATTCAAGAATTAGTGGACTACTTGAAAGAAAGAAAACTAAATGTCAATTTGGATTCAAAATACATCAGTTCTTCCTCTGGTGGACAGAATTATGTTATTATGAATACTTTGAAATTTTCCTTGAATCATATCATAATGATTGTACGTAGAATACAGAATAGCTATTTTTCACAGTTGATACGTATTACAATATTGCTGTTACTGTGTAAAAAGATCTCTGTTTTATTCATTTCATTTTGTGTATGTTCCTAAAGATCTTCCCATGTTCTTCTGATACCATTCCCATTATCATTTTTAGCATAATCATTCACCCTCACTACCATATGCCGCAACTTGATGAGCCATTCTCATCTAAATTTCCAATTCTTCATCACCACAAAAAGGTGCTATAAATATTTTTGTACATATAGATCCTTCCTTTTCCATTAATATCTTTGGGATACAGTTCTGATAGTGGTATTACTGGATCAACAACTATGCATAGTTACTCCACTAACAGTGCATTATTATATTTTTCCCTTATTCTCTCCATAATTTGGAATTTCTGATAGGTTTGAGGTGGTACCTAAGATTTATTTTAATTTCCCTTTCTCCAATCAGTGATATAGAGCATTTTTTCACATAACTATAGATAACTCTACTCATTTTTCATTTCTAACTTCCTGCCTAAAATAGAATAATGTTTTGCATAATTCCATATATATGCACATATATAATTGATATATTTTTTGCCTTCTAAATGGGTTAGATAGAGGAGAGCAAAAGTGATAGAATTTGAAGCTCAATTTTTAAAAATATTACAAATAAGCAAATAACAAATATTAAAGAAACAAACAACAAATATATTATCTAATAGCTAAAAGAAGGAAAATGAACTGCCAGACCACTTTGATTATTAATTAGTAAATGGCTATTTCCAGGTTTGTTACAGCAGGCAGATATGAAATTTTGAATAATGTTCTAGAAAATCACTATAAATTAGTCTAAAGACCTTTACCAAAGGAAGTAAGATCTGAACTGGACAAAAAAAGAGTATGTTTCTCTCACCTTCTTTGTGGGAAGTAACAAACCTATTAAACAAATTAGGGCTGATTTCCTAATAGAACAACTGAGGAGGTTTCCACCATAATTAGCCAAAGTTCTCTTCCCTTTCTGAAAGTGCACAATAACAATCCACTTAAAACAGCTTAATGCACCACAAGAAGAGGAGCTTCATAGTAATCGAGTCTAATGTGAGGCTGGAGACTACAGCTACCTATCAAAAATTGAGCCCAGGAAGTACAGAAGATCCTGCTCTGTATCATTGATTTTTCTTGGCAAAGGGGCTTCCTTTTTAAGGAAGTTTAAGGAAACTATGAGAAATGTCATGTAGGTTTATCCAAGATGGACAGACCATTGTGGATACTTCTAAAAAAAGCTATCCACAATGCAAACCACTCTAGTGTCTTTACTAAGTAAACCACATGGACAGTATTAAAATGCTAAAAAGATGTAACATTCGTAGATAAACCTCTGAGGTTGGAAGGAGTCCAAAATGTTATGGAGTACAGAAGGATCTGACCTGCTATGTCCATGAGGATATAAAGAGTCAGACCCAAATAAAAGATTCAACAACAGAAAACATGATAAGCTTCTTTAGCAAAGGTTCCATGTGTTTGTGAGCTTTAAGCCAAGGAGCTCAGTAATCTGCCTTTCTCAGATTGATAGAAAGTCAATTCATTGCAAAATCACCTTTCAGGGAGCCAACCTAATTTACTTAATTTTATTTTTTTGAATTTATGGTAGTTTATTTTACAATAGAGGGAAGATATTAAGGAAGACAGAAAATGGGAGAGAGAGAGAACTCTGGCTTCCTCAGAGCCAGGTAGATATTCTAAGCCCAAGCCAAGAGAAAGTAGTCTCAAGACAATGGGGCTTTCTCAGAGATTCACATCTCCAGAAAGGCAAGGAAACTAAGTCAGCCATTATACTCACCAATGATACTGTCTAAAAGGAAAGCATTCTGAGGTCTCCTGCACGAGTTCCTCCAGGGGTCCAGTTCCACAGCCAAATGTCTTCACTCCAAGTCTGAGTGTCTGTCTTCCAGTCTCTCCTCAAGTGTCTGTCTTCCACTCTAAGTGACTGATCTTCCAGTCTCTCCTAGTGATTGAATCATTGATTCCTCTTGAATGACTCCCCACATGCCTCTTTCCACTATTTAAAGGTCTTTTTCTCTTGTGTCACCTTTCCTATATTTTTATGTCTACCAATCACAGCAGACGCTACTCTCCAGGGCTGCCTACTCTTTCACAGGATGGTTAGCGAACTCCCACTCAATGAGTGAAATGGGTGTTCACACCTTTTTGTTGGGAGTTCCCACCTTTTTGTAGGTAGTTCTCACTTTTTTGTGGTTAAAATGGGTAGATCTACTTTAAATACTGAGTTAACACTTTGTGTATTAAAATCTAAAAATAGAGCAGGGATTAAAATTTTATATTCACTATCAAGAAAGAGCTAAGTACCTCCATTATTATAATCAGGGGAGAGCCAAATCCAATCTTCACAGCCAGCTGGTAAGATTTTAGTTAGCTAGAAGGGTTGGACAGACTGAGAGTAGCCCAGCTGTGTGGGGACCAAGCTGGCCCCTGGAGCCCAGTGTCTGAGTGAGATCAAGTAGAATCTGGGAGCTTAGGGCACTCCTTTAACCCTGCTCCATTGCCCATCCTGTTATTTATAAAGCAAACATCATTTATTTGAATCACATCAAACCACAATCAGATTTTTGTTAAATGTACAGAGGCCTGGTGTGGCTGACCCCTGGGGTCTATAGATAGGCCAGAAACACTGTTTGGGCCAGCACCAATCCAAAGCTAAACCCACACTACATACCCCCCATTCTCTCAAATGTCAGGCCTACCAACAGGAGGTCCTGTGTTCAAATCTGCTCTCAGACACTTCCTAGTTGTGTGACCCTGGGCAAGTCACTGAAATCCATGGCCTAACTCTTATTATTCTTCTGCCTTGCAACCATTATAAAGTATTAATTCTAAAATTAGGCAAAGCTTTTCAAAGCAAAACAAACACAAATAAACCCAGATGTCAGTACAAATGACCTCAGTTGAACAATTTGTTAGTCTAAAACAATACGATAATGATATTTGGAAATATTATGTCTCTATATGTCTTCTCTCATCAACATCCCTTACTAATGGAATTGACATGATTGTTATCCCCTCCCTATCCTTAGAAAGAATGAAATTAGAGCAATATATTTGCACTCTATTTCCCCAAAACATCACCAAAAGATCAGACCCTCGAACCCAATCCCAAAAGACTACCATGGGTTAACTTTTACTTAGGTACATAAATCTCAGTAAAACCATAGCCACAAGCCAAATGCAGAACTTTTCCACTCACAGAAACTTATTCTCCCAGAGTAAGAATATAAATCAATCATAAAGGCCCATACAAAATGTGCAGGTCCACCAAGCTTCATCATGCCTCATTGTCTTGATTCTTCCCCTTGAGAAACTCCCTAGTAAACCCTGGAAAATGATGAGTCTAATATCAAATCTGAATTGTGTTCTCAGTACATCTCAACCTCAATGTGTCTCCAGTGTGAATTCTCTGATGTGCACCGAGATTTCTCCTCCATGGAAAAGCCTTTCCACATTGTTTACATGCATAAGTTTTCTCTCCAGTGTGGATTCTCTGACATTTGCCAAGATCTCTCCTCCTTGTGAAAGTCTTTCCACATTGTTTACATGCATAAGGTTTTTCTCCAGTGTGGATTCTATGATATTTAACAAGATCACATCTCCATGGAACATCCTGCCCACATTGTTTACATTCAAAAGGTTTCTTTCCAGAGTGGATAATTTGATGTGAATTACGTTCAGAGTTTTAACTAAAAGGTCTCCCACCTTTATTACTCACAGATAGTGTCTCTACATGTTTATTTTTTGTAGGTCTAATGAGCACTAAATTCCTATCAATGACCCTTCTCTCTGGGTTTTCTTGATACATGGGCATTTAAGGAGGTTTCTCATGCAACTGAATAAATCCTACTTCTTGAAGAAAGCATTTATTGTATTCTCTATCATGACAATCATCATTTCCTCATGTCAATTTCATGTACTGATTTAGGACTGAATATTGCTTGAATTTCTCTGCAATTTTATCAAATTCACAGTCACTCTTTGGATTTTTATTTACCTTCATATTAGAGTCACAGATTTCTCTCAAACTGAAGTCTCATGGACCCTCATTTATGAATCTTTGGGGGCCAGATTCTTCCATAAAAAGTCTTAACTTTGAAGATATCTGCACTTCAAATTTGGTCTCTGCCTCCACAAAGAGCAGATTTTGCTCATTCTCCAGCATGACCTCCAGGAACTGCTCTTTCTCAGCATGTTCCAAGAGGCACCACTCCTCCTGGATGAAGTCCACAGTCACATCCTCAATGTTATTGACCCCTGGGAAGGGGGCCTCTGGGTCCCTGGGGCCATTCCCTCTGGCTCTAGAGTTTCTACTGTGGTCCTTCAGGGGGTGGGAGCCCCAAGTTGGGGAGACTTCTTCCTTGTGCACCAGGTTGTGGTTCACTCAGAACTTCCCACTCCCCAGGAGCTACAGAGGGAGTCCCGGCTGCTGCACCTGTGCACTGACTCCCTCCACTCCCCTTCTAAAGGAGGAAAAGCCCAAAGAACTGAGCTAGCCTAATTTAGAAAAAGAGCAACTGGTCTATCACTATTGTCACAACCTGCAGTGAACTTCATAATGATCCTCCAGAAGACAAAGGATATGAAGGTTCTATGGCCCTAGATTTGAAAACTACTTTTGCTTCCTATCTGTCCTATATATGTGACTTATCATCATGCTTTAAATTGAAACTAGTCTCTCCCAAGATAAATGATATACTCTAAACGTACTTTTTTTTGCTTTTTTATGGATTTCAGTTATATTTTATACCAATTCCTTTTGCCTTGAACAATTTGAGTGAACATCTTTGATGAAAGCTAGTGAGTTTTCTTGTTGATTGTTAATGGAGTCACATCTGAGAGGGCTTTGTAACTAGAGTAGGATTCAAGATCCACATGGTAAACTCTATAAATCAATGTATCATTCACTTCTCTAGGAAACCAAATTGTTTGAGTAAAAGGTAACCTACAGGGAGTGATTCTTAATTTTTGTTAAGCAATTAGAGGGTTTACCAAGCAAACTAGCCCCCAAAATAATTCATAGAATTAGGAGAAGGGAACAAAGGAGGAAGTAAACCATTTTATTTCTTTTCCATTGAGAATATAATATTTAGGTATAGGTCAAAGAAATGCATCCTTATCTAGTTGTATCAATTTTCTCTAGAACAGTCTCAGATCCATTATCCCTTTCTTCTACAGTTAAAAAGAGAATATTCTATTGAATAAATATCCTCTTTTCCAGAATCAAGTCTCCTGGAGTCATTTGGTTTGCATTTAACACTTTCGACACCCCAAACCTTTATGACTTTACCTGGATGGTTCCTCTTTTGGATATGACTAAACTCTTTGATCCAAGTATCCTGGTGAAATCATTCTCCTTTTTAAGGATATTCTGTTAAGTAGAAGAAATGTATTTATACATTAAACATAGCCATTTTATTCACATAGACACAAAATATATAATAAATTGAATAAATGAAAGATGTATACAAAGTAGTTGAAAGTGATAGCCCTCAATCAGTTACAGAGTTCAACAAAGTTTTCATGTAGAAGACAGCTCAAAATGAGTCTGAAAAGAAATAAAGCATTCCCTAATGTGAAAGTGAGAACATTCTAGGCATGAGAAAGAGCTTGGTATCCTAATAGAATGAATCAATTCAACTCTAGAGGTTAAAAAATAATATCCATCTTCATTTCAATGATAAATTCTATTCCTTTTTAAAAATATCAGGAATTTTAAAACTTTTGAAAGTATATTTTCTTATCTTTAATATCTCAAAATTTCATGAACTTGAATATCTTCACTGATGAAGATTGCAAATGCTCCAATGCTTTATAAGATGGTTTCATGAGTCATGGTAATGGATCAACTCTGTCTGGGGCTTAGCAAGATAAAAATGTATTTAAAAAATCAGAAAATCAGGGACAAAAGAGAAATTGAAAGGTAAGGACTATGATAGAGAATGGAGATATATGAAATTGACTAGAAGACATAATTTTTCTTCCTCTTTTCAAAGACTGAAGGAAGTGTCCATGCAAACAGTTCTTTCATCAACTTCCCATCCCTGTTACTGTTTAATAATAGATAATGTATTCATTCAGTCCTGATCAAGATTTCAAAGGTTGTTCACCATGTCAGTAGCTTCTCTTGCTCAGTTCTTGTAGTGAGGACTCATTCATTGTTTGTCCTTTTTAAGACTGAAAGTGTCCCTTCAAGAACTTACTGTGGAATTCCAGTCACAAAGATTCCGTTAGTCTCAATTCATTTTCAGTACTAAGGAGAAATACTTGCCCTCTGAACTATAAATCTTAAATAAATTCTCAAATATATATTATAAGAACTTAGTCACCTCCAAGTCATGATGAGCTATCTCAATGGTACATTAGTGGGAAAAGAAAATATTTAGCTACTTTTATGCAAATTATTATGTTTTTTAAAAAGTAATATTCATCTGTCCTATGAATTAACTTAAACAAAAGGTAACTTTCAGTGTAGAAAGAATGAGTGGGGTTTGGAAAGGGAAAGAAGGAATAATTCAGTTTCTGAAGAAATTTGAAATGTACCAAATTATTTTCATTGTCATGGAAACACTTCCATATTGGCCATTGTTGTAAGAGTACATTCATACATAATCAAAACCTCCAAATAAAGTGAAAGATGACTCTAATTGTTCTTTTTCTAGAGGTGGATAGCATTCCCTAACATGTCTTTCAGGATTATCCCAGGTCTCAGTGTATTGCTAAGAGTAGCCAAGTTTTCACAAATAATCATTGCCCAATATTGCAGTTACTATGTACAGACTTCTGGTTCTGCTTATTTTGTTCTGCATCAGTACCCACAAATCAATCCAGTTTTTTTTTTCAGAAATCATCTTACTTATTATTTCTTAAAGCATGATTGTATTCTGTTACCAATATATACCACAATTTGTTTATCATTCCACAATTTATGGACATCCCCTAAATTTTCAACTCTTTGCCACCACAAAATGAGCAGCTATAAATTTTTTTTGTACAGGTAGGTACTTTCCACACTTTTATTGTCTTTGGGATTCAGACCCAGTAGTGGCAATATTGGATCAAAAGATATGAACAATTTTATAGCCCTTCGGGTATGGTTCCAAATTTTCCTCTAGAGTGATTGGATTAGTTTACAACTCCATCAATAAGTCATTAGTGTCCCAATTTTGCCAAAATACCAAATTTGAGTCAACTTTTATATTACGCAGAAGGGATGTGCACTTATGCAGGAACACAAAGGATGACAGAAGTTCCCAAGCAAGAGCTTTAGGGAAAGGCTATAGACAAAATTATGTAGGAAGCCAAATTTTTACCCCTTAAATTTAGGTTAATAATTGCCATTTCCTACTCTCTGTCTTTTCTTCCTAATATTAGTGAATACCTTTGTTCAGAAGCTAAGAAAGAGCAAGGTAACATTGTGAGTCCCATTGAAACTTGTGTTCTTCCCCTAGTGTCAGGACCTAGCCTCTTCTTGTGGCTCAGTCCTAGGGGAAATCCTAGGAATCTATTTAAACTAAGTTATGACAATCTTTTTTTTACACTTTTAATGTTGTACTCAGAAAACAGGTTAGCATTTCAATAGGTGTCATTACTTCCTTAACTCAAAAGAATAAAGTAAGTAATGCTACTGTTGGTGCGTAGGCAGAACAACAGGCAAGGCTGCCTTTCAGGACCTTTCAAAGCAAAACACATAGGAAATACTTTTCTCTCTCTGATCACACAGCCCTGTTTCTGCATATATATATATGTAGATTTTGGTGTGTTTTAGGGCATAATTAGAAATAGAGAAATGCATGATGATACATATTCATCCAATGAATAAGTATTTATTATGTATCTACTGAATATTAGACATTGTCCTAGGTGCTAGAAATAAACAAAGAGATATGGAATAGTTCCTCCCAATTCTATTGGGAGAAATAACATTAGTATTCTTTCATTCTTTGTACAAAAGTGTTTTTCATAATGTTTTTTATTATATTCTCTTATTTTCTCACTTCAAGCTTCATCAGTACATATAAATCATCCTGGGTTTCTCTGAAAGCTTTCTATGCATTATTTCTAATATCTCAAGAGCATTCCATTCTATTAACATATCATAATTTAACCAACCATTTCCTAATCAATGGATGCTCCATTAAGTTAACACTCAATTACCACTACTAAAAGTATTTTGGTTAATATGTCATCCCTTTTTAAAAGATAGAGAAGTTACATACTCCCCCCTTCATTCCTTCTCGATAGCCAAGATGGAGGCAGAAAATACCCTTCCCAGTACCACTTTCTGTACTTCAAGTCATGGTGAAAGGATGTGTTGGTAGTTGATTCCTTAGGGTGGTAACTCTACCACTCAGACAGAGGGCCTATATGTGTAGGCCAGGGGCAACAACTTATTTGACATTATCACTATCCGTCCTGCTGAGCTATGAGGCATGCCTGGAGCCCCAAGCAGCAGGAGCCAAATAGTGCTCATGATTTTATATAGTTCAGAACAGCAGTTTCCTCATCTTCCAAAATAGCATTTGTTTTGTGAAATGCCTTCTCATCCAGAAATAAGTTGAATGCAACAGTCAAAGCACTCTCATATTTTAATATTTATGAAAAAAACTTTATTGCCATAAAAAAATACAACTTCTTTTAAACCCTTGAAAAGAATAGCTTTTAAAGTAGCATTTATAGAAGAATTCAAATGTGGTGTTTTATCTTTGACCTTAAATACCTTTTTATGTGAGAATCTGTGTTTTTATACAGAATCCTTCTGATACTTGTTATCCATGCTTTTAAATTCCATATTATTCCTGGCCTCAAAGATTATAGCTATAAAGCAAGGTTGACCATTCACAAGAAATTTCTATGGGCTGTTAGAGGAATTGGATCCCAAAAGGTAGCATTTTAAAATGGCTTTAGTGAAGCACAGATTTCTGTAAATTTCCTTTAGTTGTAGGGTTGCTCAGAAAAGCTGCTGCTCCAATTTCCCATCATTTGGAGTAACAAATGGAAATGGAAGGCCTATATTGAGATTAATGGCCACTTGTAAAATAATTACATGCAGTAGCTGTGAGTCAAGTCTCTCAAAATGTAATTATATCTCACTTTAATAGAATTTATTGTAAGAATGTTCCAAATTAATTTTTTTGGTAAAATTATTCTGTTCAAATATTCTAAAATTGAGTGTAATATTTTGCTAGCCTATTGGATATTTTTATTTAGCTATGCTTCAGAGTTCCAATAGATCTATCCTCAGTTATGAAGATTTTAAAGTATCTTCAGAAAATATTACATAGAACTTAACCAATAAATGTAGAAAAGAACAATAAACAAGATTGCATTGTAGTGCAAGTAGGTGGTTCAGTGGATAGAGTGCCAGAAAGGGAATCGGGAAGATCTGAATTCAAATACAGCCTCAGACACTTATTAGCTATGTGACAGTGAGCAAGTCACAACTTCAATTTCCACATTTGAAAAATGATGATGATAATAGGATCTATCTTATAGAGTTTTGATGAAGATCAAATTAGAGTAATTGTAAAGTACTTGGTATAGTGTATAACACATAGAATGTGCTTATAAATATTAGTTATTATCCCATCTTGCACAATTATAAGACTTTTGACCAACAAAAAGCTACTAAAACTCTCTCAAACTTGCTTTTCATATCTGAAAAATGGGAATAATGTAATAAATAAAAATTATTTTTAAAGACTTTATATTAAATTTATAATTATTTATTGGTAAAAGGAAAGAAAAAGAGAAATAAGGTTACCAGTGTAACTACCCAAAGTTTCAGACTTCTGCTTCATCAGGTCCTAGATTCCCCACAGGCCCAAGCTCCTTCATTTCCCAAATGGAGGTATGGCACCCAACTAACTACTTGGTCAGGCCAAACTAAATTAATTCCAGCCAGGGAGTGGGCTTAAATTCAAGAAAGGACCAGCCATGACTACAGAAAGTTGCCATACTAAAGAAAGAAGAAGGGATAGAAGGCTGACAAAAAACAGATATTATCCCCTAGTTTGATTTATTTTCCAAACATAGGAATAACAAGGCAGAGTTAGAGCCAAATAAAGATATATTTTAGTCTCATATAGTAAAGGCAAAAAACTAGGGAAGTCCAAACTCAGGACTTCCTGAAGAGCCATTTCCCAGATTCCAGTAAGATAGGTCCTGTACTTTGGTATTGACATTCACTACCTCCAAAGAGGTTGTGGGCTTTCTTGATCCTGTTCTGCTCAGCACTGATCAGTGGCTTGTTAGCAGTCCCTTTTCTGGAATCTGATACAAACATTAGTAATATCCCATAATATTTAACAACAAATGGAAGCTTTTAATAGTCTAAACCTTTTGGTTATGTAATGATGTCAGGGTAGATAGGCATTATATCAATCACAATTCCATAAACTCAAGATTCTTTTAAAGGAATCAAATTTATATTATCAAGAAAGAGAAAAAATAAAAAAGAAAATTATATTATGAACCCATTAAAAAAGGGACAGTCAAACATGGGAATAAAAAAGCAGACTGGTCACTTAAAAGTGAAAACTATTGTATTGTATTGAGTCCACAAATAGACCAGGGCAAAAGAGCCTGGGTTCCCAGATTCCCATCCTGGCCCCCTGGAACAGTACTTTGATGGTCCCTGTTGTACCATTTGCCAGAGATAGCTTACATAGATAAGTTTGAGAGCTACTTTCAAAAGCTAAAAAGTTGCAGAAACCTCATTCTTTCTTATTCTAGCTCTTATATCTTGGCCATGATGTCATACCTACTTGGCTTGCTTCATAACATAAAGATTAAAATTAATAATCAATAACTAAGTATCATTTTTATAAAGTTTTGTTAATAAAAATGATAACTAAAACAAAAGAATTGCTAGAACTCAGTCTGGGCTCAGGTCAAAGAGAGAGCACAGGAGGAGTTACAGCCAGTTTAATACCAATAACTTGATCTTGCCAATTTAGAAATGCAGGAAAGATTATAGGGAATTTTGGGAAATACTAAGGACTTCTGGAGAATGAAGTCAAAGGTTAAACATCTTCGTTTATACATACCACCTTGTGATCCTATTGGGAGACCAGTTTCCACAAAAGGATCATGGAAATATAATCAACTTAAAAATTGTAATAATTTGTGGATACAAAGGGAAAAAAAATCAAAATAATTACTTTGTTGACAAAAAAGCCTATTTGGAGGCAGTCCCCTTTGGCATAAGAATATATATTCAAAAGAAAGGCATTTCAACCCCCCAATAGTTCAATTTACATTCCAAAGTTCACTCTGTATCTTCTGGTGCAGCATGTGGTCTCTGCAGGCTTCTAAATTCATGGTGCATTCTGGATCCCACAAGATAGCAAGTTTCTTATTCTAAAATTGCTCAAATTTAAATAAAAATTCAAACAATAATCCTGAAGTGAATAATAACAAACACAGGAATCACTCAGGGATGCATGGCTGATTTAAGATGTATATGAATCAATTTGCAAAAGAAAATCAAAAACATGCAAAAATCCAAATAAAAGAGAAAAATAACTCGTAAAAATAATACAAAATATAAAAGTCTTATGTCTAAAAAAATCCAAGTAAAAGAAAAACAAACCTATAACAGGTCCTTGGATCAGGACCCAATTAAAATTATTTAAGAAATTATGCACTACCCAATTAATAGACAGGACTACAGAATGTTTGCCAATACTATAAAAGACAGAAAATGGATTAGATTTCAGCAGCAAATGGGATCGAGGATGGCAGTGAAAAGGAGGTGCTTGATAGAATGTGGTTCAGAGGAAGTTCAGACTCTGACATATGTCAAAACAGCTGCAACCTTGAACCCCAAACAAGTTCAAGTCCTCTTATCTTTACTCAAAATCATATCAATCCCACTGGGATCAATCTCCTTGACCTTGTGCTACATAGGCACTATGCAGGTGCTCTGTACTTCTTTAGCCTTATACAGTGGCTTTTTTGTATATTCCCTTCTTCTGGAATCAAACAGAATCACGAAGCAAAGTCCCATAATTTTTAAACAACCAGTGGCATCATTTTTATAGTCTAAAGTTTTGGGGTATGCATTAATATTAGAACAAAAGTATTTTAAACTTATATTACTGCAAAATCAAAAGAGTTAAAGAAAGATCTTCTCAATACTCTTGACATGTGCTTCAAATGCAAAAAGGAGAGAAAAATTAAAACTCAGATGCTATCTTGAACATGCAAGGAAAAATAATAAAACAAAAGTTTTAAAAATCAAAGTGTATAGCTTATAACCAGTGACACATTGGGTTAGTCAAGGAGAGGTAGAATGCAAAAGTTCCTCATTAAAAATGAGATCATTTCCCTTTTAACTTGGCCAAATGTGTGGGTACATTATGATCTTCAGAATAAAACAATAATATCATAGATAATGCATATTCAAAGAAGTACCACATTCCCCCAAATCCACAATAGCCCAATTAATTACAATAGCAAAGAAACCCACTATCATATTTCATATAAGTTGCTGTATGACATAAAAAACCCCTATGAACTGATGGGTATTTGTCACAATTTTTACAGATGTAGCAAATCTTTCAACTAAGGCAAATATATGTTTAAACAGAGTAAAGCTTATTTGGGACTAGAACATCACCAAGAAATCTAGATTGTTCCAGTGGAAGTAAATTAAACTGAGGAGTTATATTATTATGTATGAACAGAAGCTCTTTTTGACTTCTTGCTTTATATTAACTTTTTATCTTAAATACAATATTTTTTATTATATATATATATATATATCATTAATTCAGAAATCACTAGTTATCTAAAATTATTTCTGAAGACTCCTCAAAATTATAATTTAAATTCTTAGTTCATTAAATTCTCCAAAGGTTATATATAGCTTTTGATAAAATCCATCCACCATCATCTATGTGACAATTCACAAAGGCAACATGTGATCTTCGATGGATCTTATGATGAGGGTTTGGGCAAGATGTTCATGGGCTTATACAATATTTTGTTCTTCACCAAAGGTAAAGGTACAAATTAAAGATAAATATAGGGAAAACATAGTAGCTTAAAATGATCCAGTATTACAGAAAGATATTGATTAGATTAATACAGATAAACTTTAAAAAATTTAAACTTTAAAGCAACCAGTAAATACAATAATATAAACTAAAGAGAAAGTGCATGCAGGCAGTGCAGTCAAAATCCTTTTTACCAATTCCAATAGACTTGTTCTATATTATAGGAGAATAAAATCCAAATAGTTAGAAATAAACTTCCAGATGCCTTTTAAAGTTTCTTTTCCCTACCCCAGTATTTATCATCCATTCACATTTCTTTTGTCAGGCTCTGAAGTTCATCACAGTGAGGGAGAATTCTGCATTGAACATAGTATGGAGGGATCCCAAATTTATGTATTGTAGAGCCTGGGCAGGCCCAAATGCCAAAAGTATGTAGGAAGATGAATCTCTTCTTTGAATCTCAGGATTATTTAAGCTAAATGCCAGGATTAGTAGTAAGAAAAGACACTCCAAAACTCATTATTCCTCAAGAGTAAAAAAAAAAAAGACTGAATGAAGTCTGTTTATAGAGTAAACAAGTTAGGAGGCAAAACTCAAGGGAAACCAATAGCATATTTGCATATGAATGAAAGGTGGCTTTGTTTGGTGTTTTGAGTCAAGAGAGAGAAGCAAAAAGAAAAAAAAGATTTGTTTCTTAAAACTGACTTTAAATATACTTATTTTGACTAATTGTCCTCCCTGTGGGAAAAAAAAAACTTGAATAACATGTTTCTAAATTAGAAGATCAGTGTCAGTGTAAAAAAAAAAATCTGCTTGAAAACTAGAACAGGGAGGGTTTCTTTTCTCTAAGCTGAGAAATGGTTACAGCTCACTAGAAAAATCCATGTAGAGTTTGGAAAGGGATTGGGATGGAAAGGTTTTAATACATCACCCTCTGTTCAGAGACTTGACTCAGAGATAATAGTGGGAGGCGGCAACAGAGCAGCACACTGGATAGGAGCACTAGGGTGCCAGGAACAGTGGACCAGGAGGCCAGAAGACAGGGCCACCAGGGGGAGCCATAGATAAAACAGATGACTGGCTGGAAAATAGCAGTGGGAGCAGGAGATGGGTGGCAGGGTGGGGCAGGAGTGCAGACAGACCAGACCACTGGACCCTCATGGTGGGAGGTGACCAGGAAAACAGACTAACTTTACTGTAAGGCTATATGCTCAAAGCTTTTGAGAATTCATAATTGCTTCACAGTAAGCCAAAATATAAAGATTAAAATGAATAATCAATAACTAAGCATCATTTTATAGTGTTTTATTAATAACAAGTAAGGCAGAGAGGAGACAAGATGGTGGCATAGAGGCAACAAACATTCAGACCTCTGAAAACCCTTCCTTATCTATTACAAACTAAATTCTCTTATGGGACTGAAAATCAAACCTAACAAGACAGAGCCAAGGAACCCTCCTGCTGGACTCAACTTAAAAGGTATGCCCCCCAAAAGCCAGAATTTGAGAACACTCAGGTTTAAGGGGAAAGAAGAAGGAAGGTCCTAGGACCCCTCCCCCACCTAGAGCACTAAGCCTCCAGCAGTAGCTGGAACCTCTGAGTGGGCAAAGGCACTGATCTGGAGGTAGTACCTTGTGGACAAAACTGTGCCAAACTCAGATCGTCCAACAAAGGCAGTGGGGAAGAAGTTAGAGAAGAAATCCAGAGCACAGAGTGGGCAGCAGTTGCAGCAGAAGAGACACTCCATATTCCCCCCCCCCAGATTTTGGCCTCAGGGCACATCAAGCAACCCATCTGGACTTAATCCCATTAAAGCTTTCAGAGGGTAGGGAAGCTCTAGTTTCAACACCCCTCCACCCCAGGCTGCACTGAGAGATTTACTGACAAAACTCCAAAGATGAAGGTGGAAAGAAAAGCCTAAAAACACACACAAAAATCATGAATGATAGGAAGAAGAGCTCAGGCAACTGCAGGGAGTGAAGAAGGGGTAAATATGAGCAAACAACAGAAATAGAAAGAAGAAATTACAATCGACAGCTTCTATACAGGCAATGAACAAAAAGAAATGGAACAAAGAAGGATGAGGGAACACCAAGCAAAAGAAAACATAAACCCTAGTGAATTGGATACAGGCTCTGAAAGAACTCAAAATACAATTCATAACACAATTAAGAGAGGCTGAAGACTACTGGGAAAAGAATTAAAAACTAAGATACGTCATATAGAAACAGAGGCACTTGAACTAAAACAAGAAAATAGGGTCTTGAAAGCCAAAATCAACCAGCTTGAAAATGAGGCAAAGCAGATGATAGATGACCTCCAAAGAAAATCAGACCTGAAAAAGGATGGCCCAAAAGTCAGGGATGAAGTCCAGTCTTTAAGATCCAGAATACAACAACTAGAAACAAGTGACTTTACCAGGCAGCAGGACACTATAAAACAAAATCAAAAGAATGAAAAAAAATGAGGAAAATATGAAGCACCTCATTCACAAAACAGAAGACTTAGAAAATCATTCCAGGAGAGACAACTTAAGAATGATTGGTCTACCAGAAGACCATGACAAAAGAAAAAGCCTGGACATCATACTACAGGAGATTATCCAAGAAAACTGCCTGAATATTTTAGAACAAAAGGGAAAACTGGAGATTAAAAGAATCCACAGATCATCTCCTGTACTCAGTCCCCAATTGACAATACCCAGGAATATTATATAATTCAAGAACTATCAGACCAAGGAAAATATTACAAGCTGCTAAGAAAAAGTCATTCAGATACCATGGAACCACAGTGAGGATAACACAGGATCTGGCTGCATTCACACTGAACGACCAAAAGGCATGGACTATGATATTCCAGAAAGCAAGGGAACTAAGTCTACAACAAAGAATCAACTACCCAGCAAAACTAACTATATTCTTGTAGGGGAAATTGTGGTCATTTAACAAAATAGAAGAATTCCAAGCACTTGTAAAGAAAAGACCAGACCTGAACAGAAAATTTTATGCCAAAGCACAGAATTCAAGAGAATCATCAAAAGGTAATTAAAAAATAGGGAAAAAAGAAAAACAAAACAAAACAGGAAAAAATCTTTTTTTAAGAGACCCAGTAAGTTAAAATGATATGTATCCCATAAGAAAAGAGGTCATTGCTAACTCTTAAAAATTGTTATTATCACCTGGGCAGCTAGAACAATTGCACTTAGTGGGAACAGTGACTAACTGTATAGGATGAAATGCCAAGACACAAATATGTATATAGATATATGTATGCATAAATACATATATATATATATATATATATACAACTAGAGATAAAACAGAGGTTAATACTAAATGAAATGTAAAAGAAATAAAATGGGGGTAAATTTATATGTAACAAAGAAGCTCATGGCAGGAGGGGAGAGAACATCAATACACAGGAAGGGTAAAGAGGTTGGAGATAGGAAATTCTCAACTCTTAGGTACACTGAAATTAACTCAAAGAGGGAGGAGCAATCCAATCCATTGGGGCAGAGAATTGATTTGTGCCTTATAGGTATGTAGAAGGATAACAAATGGACTGGTGAGGGGGGAATCAGTACAAGAAAGGGAGAGGGTGGGGGTAGTTTAAAAAGACTGTAAAGAAAAAAAGGGGGGAATAAGAAGGGAGGGGGGCAGAAAGGGAAGCAAAATAAGGGTGGGATTAGGGGGACTGATTAAAAACAAAACATAGGTGTAGAAGGAAATAGTGAAAGAAGAAAAGGAAGGACTAGGAGTAGAAATCAAAATGCTGGGAAATACACAGCTGGTAATCATAACTTTGAATGTGAATGGAATGAACTCACCCATAAAACACAAGTGAATAGCAGAGTGCATTAGAATTAAAAACCCTACCATATGCTGTCTATATGCTGTCTAAAAGAAATACACATGAGGAAGGTAGATACGCATAGGGTGAAAGTAAGAGTATGGAGCCAATGGGCATCAAGTGATAAAAAGAAGGCAGGAGTTGCAATCATGATATCTGACAAAGCCAAAGTAAAAATAAAAATAAGGTAATTACATCCTGATAAAAGGCAGTATAGATAATGAGGAAATATCAGTACTCAACATATATGTACCAAATGGCATAGTATCCAAATTTCTAAAGGAGAAACTAGTTAGTGGAGCTCAGGGATGAAATAGATAAAGAACTATACTAGTGGGAGACCTGAACCTTCATCTATCAGAACTAGATAGTGGGCAGCTGGGTGGCTCAGTGGATTGAGAATCAGGCCTAGAGATGGGAGGCCCTAGGTTCAAATCTGGCCTCAGACACTTCCCAGCTGTGTGACCTTGGGCAAGTCACTTGACCCCCATTGCCTATCCTTACCACTCTTCTGCCTTGTAGCCAATACACAGTATTGACTCCAAGATGGAAGGTAAGGGTTTTAAAAAAAAAAGAACTAGGTAATTAAACCAAAAAATAAACAAGAAATAGGCAAGAGAAGTGAATGAAATCTTAGAAAAAATAGAGTTAGTAGATATGTGGAGAAAAATAAATAGGGACAAAAAGGAATACACCTTCTTTTCAGTAGTACATGGTACATTCACAAAGATTGACCATGTATTAGGGCATAAAAACATTGCAAACAAGTGCAAAAGAGCAGAAATAATAAATGCAACCTTCTCAGATCACAATGTAATGATAATAACAATTAGTAAGGGTACATGGAGAGGCAAATCAAAAATTAATTTGAAATTAAAAAATAAGATTCTCCAAAATCTGTTAAAGAACAAATCATAGAAACAATTAATAACTGCATCGAAGAAAATGACAATGATGAGACATTCTTTCAAAATCTAAGTGGGATGCAGGCAAAGCAGTACTCGGGGGGAAATTCATATCCTTGAGTTCATATATTAACAAATTAGAGAGGGCAGAGTTCAATGGATTGTGCATGAAATTAAAAAAACTAGAAAGTGAACAAATTAAAAATCCTCAGATGAAAACTAAATTAGAGATCCTAAAAATCAACAGAGAAATTAATAAAATTGATTGAAAGCTGACTTACCTCCAAAATCCTGAGTTAATCTCTCCTCGATGTCCCTACTCCCAATCCACAATGATCTCTAGTTGCCCATTCTCTATAGTATTCACTGCCCATTCTCCTCCTCTGATATATGATTTTCTTTTACTGTTAGCTATTTTTACATGTGCATGGGTCTTGGTTCACTCCTGGGACTATAGCATCCTTGACAGGAGGGATTTTTCTCAGTTCGTTTCTGTTTATTCTTCCTAAGCATCAAACTCTATGCCTTGAAAATAATTGATCAGTCAGGAAATTACTGAATTCTCTGTCAGGATACTGAAACTTCTACCAAAATAACTAATGCCCACAATTTGTAAAGTGTCATGAAGAGTGATTTCTGAGGAAATGTAAACACATTTTAACAGCAGTCTGAACAACAATACAAGAAGGAAAGAAGAAAAAGGAAGCCAATCAATCCTGAACAGGTTTTATTAAGAGCCCAAGCTAAGTATATGTTTAGACACAAGACCACAATTCATTCATGAGCTTAAGTCTATACATTGAGAAAAGATTACAATTCTCCTCTCTTTCACTCTCTCAGGTATATAGATAGATGCATGCTGAAGTAGGTAAATTAAATGCATTTTAAGCTGATCAAATAATTAGCAAAGTAAAAGAGATAGGTAACCAGGGATAAAGTGACTGTTCTACTTGAGTTCAAGATAGCCAAATAGGGCATAGTCTCACACACCTTAGATTTGTAGGAAAGCAGATTTCAAAAAGTTTATGAGAATTGGAGGGAAATATTAACATTATTTAGGAACTAGTTCACAAAAAAAATAGGTACTAGTCTGTGCCTAAAGACTCTAAAAGTGAAGATAGTCAAAGAGATACAGGAAAGCCTCAAAAACAAAATTCTGACAATAAAATCCCATGAATAATTCTAGTAACTGAGAAAAGAAGGCATCTAAACAAGTTATCTACATACACAGGGAACTCATATAAATTTGGATGTTAAAAAAAGAAAAATCCAAAAGATGGAAAGCTGGCATTAATACAAAAGTGCAAAACCCCCTAAGAATAGGATCAGAAAGCTAAATCTCCAAATGAACTGAAAAAATCCAAATAAAACAACATCAAAAAAAATTTTAAAGGATAGAGGAAAGCATAGAATAGATTGGCCAAAATAAAGTTCTCCTTTGCCTCTTATTGATCTCTATCCCTAAAAGTTTAACAGTAAAGTGTAAACTCTGACAGTTCCTGTACCAATGTGGAAAAGCTTCATATATATGCCTGACTGCTAGACTAGAGGTGTGCTATCTGAGAGAGGAGCAGACTAGGTAAATCCAGACAAGCTCATCACCAAAATGGTTACAGGCTAATGTATTATTTAGCCAGATAATCATGAAGATAGCCTAATAAAACATATAGAGTTTGTGACCTTCATCAGTGGTTGGAATATCCACAGACAGCAACATGGATCCACTGAATTTTTCCCTTTATTCCCCCATAAAAGGAATAAAATCAAATAGACTAAATGCCTGCAATTAGAGTAGTGTAAACATAAAACTGGGAGAAATGAGAGCTGTTCATCTCCTATTTTGCTTCTCTCTTATCTCCTTAATCAAAAAAATGATCTTGAAACTGGAAATAGAAGAACAAATGTGGTTAAGAGGGAAGCTAAGCCTAAGATAAGCAATGAGACAGTAAGAAATCACTCCATTGCTTTAAAGGAGTTCAGATTAACTGGATAAAATGCAATTTAAGTGAAGGTAGGGAAATATCTTGCAGATGTGTTCACCAAACCATTGCCTATAATCTATGAGATATCACAGAAAATATCATAATATGAATAACCTAGTCTTGATCAAATTTTTTGAGATTTACAAAAAAAAAACAAAATAAGTAAGGCAAAAGAACTGTCTGAACTCAGCCTGGTCTCAGGTCAAAGAGAGAGCATAGGAGGAGTTAACAGCCAGTTAAATTGCAATAACATTGTTAAAATTAAATTGTAGTTGGACTCTGAAATATATTAATTAGGTGGTCACCAGGGATTTAATTCTAAATCCCAAAATGAAATTTTATAGTAAATAGAATTTATGGTAGTTTATTTACAATATTTATAAAAGAAGGAGGATATTAAGGAATGAGAGAGAGATAAAACTCTGACTTTTTCTGATACCAATTAGAATTTCTAAGCCCCAGTCAGGGGAAGAGAGTCTCAAGAAGTTGGGCCTTACCTGGAAGGTTCATGCCTCCAGAAAGGTGTAACAGTTAAATTAGTTTTTCTAGTAAAAGTATTATATTTTTAAAGGTTTATTAATGATTATTAGAAATCAATGGTAAAGAAATACAAAATAAGAAAAGCACGTGCAACCTACTCACTATATCTTGCCTTCCAGGTAGAGAGACGTGTGTGCTTAGAAGAGGAATCAGAGAGACCCTAGTAGGTGGTACAGTTAGTGTAAATACAAATTCTGATCTTGAACTCAGGTGAGGACTCAGGTGAGATTATAGGGCATTCTGGCAAGTGTCAAGGACTTCTGGGGATTGAAGTCTGGGGTTAAAATCTCCATTTTTACCTCACCCCATTTGATCATTATTGGGGAAATTTCCCCCAAAGAGTATCATGAAAACATAATCAACTTAAAGATTACAATAATTTGAGGATAAGCGGGAAAAAAGAACAAAACCAATAATTGCTAGATGCATTGACAAAAAGCCAGTTAGGGGGCAGTCTCCTTTGGCATGAAAGAACACATACAAATAAATATTTAATCAACCACACCCAAAGTTCAATCTTGATCTTCTCCTGCAGCTTGTGGTCTGGAGGCATCTTCATGGTGTCTTCTGCAAACAGTTCAGTTTCTGGATTTGGAGGAGTATCATGTTTCTTAACCTAAAATTTCTTCTCAAAAGGAATTTAAATTTTTCAATTTAAAATAATAATATTTTTACATTGCCCCCTTGAAGATGGTGATTGAAAAACACAGGGATCATTTAGGGATGCAAGGATGAGTTATGAGGTATATGAATCAATTTGCAAGAGAAATTAAAAAGACATCAGAAAAATCCAAATAAAAAAGATAATTTCTGGATGAAAACATAGACTATCAAAGTCTTATGTGTAAAAATTCTAAGTAAAGGAAAAATAAATCTATAACAGATCCTTGAATCAGGGCCCAATTAAAATGATATAAGCAAACAAGCATTTGCCCAGTCAGTAGTCAGGACTATAGAAAGTTTGCCACACTATGAAAGACAGAAAAGGGACTAGATTATAGGAACCAGGTTAGGAGCCAAGTTTGGGATACTTGTCTGTAAGTATTTTCACAAAGAGTGTGGATATAAGGAAGGTTAAATGTTGCAACCTTGAGTCTTCACACTAGGTTCAAGTTCTTTGTATTGGCTTAGAAGTGCATCAATCCTTCCTGGATTGGTTTCTTTGGCCCTGTGCAATGGTTCTTTTGTATATGTTGTCCTGGAATCAGACAGATCCATTAAGCAAAGTCCCATAATTTTTTTTAAAATTAGTGACATCATTTTTATAGTCTCAAGGTTTGGAGGGCATGCATTGACATTATAGCAAAGATATTTTAAACTTTTTTTTACTGCAAAATCAAAAAGATAATAAAATCTTAATATTGATGACATGTGCTTCAAATATAAAAAGGAGAGAAAAAACTGAAATAGTATTTTGAACATGCAAGAAAAATATAATAAAAGAGTTTTAAAAATAAAAACATAACTTATAATAATTGATACACTGTGTTAGTTAAGAATATATAGAATACAAGGCTTTATCACCAAAAATGAGATCCATTTCCTCTTCATACCTGGCAATGATCCACTGTGAGTACAAGCAAATGAATTTTACAAGGCAACAGTGTTTTTTATAAAGAACAGTAGTACAAATATGTAGGTATCGATATCCCCAAAATTCTCAATAGTCCAGTTAATTACAATAGCAAACAAACCCACTATCATGTTTCACATAAGTTGCTGTAGGGCATTTTTAAAAGCCTATGAACTGATGGAAATTTGTCACAATTTTTACAAATGTAGCAAATCTTTTAACCTTGGTAAACATACTATTAAACAAAGTAAAACTCATTTGGATCTAGAACATTATCAAGAAATCTAGATATCATTCTGGGGGAAGTAATGTGAGCTGAAGAGTCATAAATGAGAGATGCTCCTCTTTTGGAGAGCCATACAGGGGTAATATATGCCCTGGGATTAACCTCCCAGACTCCATTCACATTTTTCTAAATGTGGGAGGTGGAGATTATAATTGTATTTTACTTTATCGACTAAAATGGGCTTTACCTCCTATTAGGGGCAGGCAAAAAGATCAGAGATTGTTTTAAAAAATTCTAAAAATCATGTCTAAAGAACCCTTAAAATCAATTTGAGATATTTAGCTCATTAATTTTTCCAAAGGTTATCATACAATTGTAGCAATTTTCTGATGGAGTCCATCTATCCTGTATGTGACAATTTACAAAGTCAAAAATAGAAAAGCTGTTTTTATATGGGCTTACTCAATAATGTTTCTTCAGTATGGTTATAGGGGAAAAGCAACAGAATATAACAGTAGTTAAAACCCAGTACATTAAAATGATTCAGTATAACAGAATAGTATTGAATGCAGTAACATGAACTTAAACCAACAAGATTAAATCTTAAACAAAACAATCAGTAAAATGCAAGAAAATACAGAGATTTTTATAAAACATTGGAGTCTGAAATGCCTTAAAAATATAACCTCTAGTCTCTTTAAATTTCCTTGGTTTTTTGTTTTTAGTTTTTTTTTTTTTAGTTGATTTTCCATTTAGATGCCTATTGTCAGAAGGCAGAAATTGGTAAGGGGTAGGCAATGGGGGTTAAGTGACCCGCCCAGGACCACACAGCTGGGAAGTGTCTGAAGTCAGATTTTAACCCAGGAGCTCCCGTCTTCAGGCCTGGCTCTCAATCCACTGAGCTGCTGAGCTGCTTCCCCATAGTGAGGGTGGGTTTTAGGAATCTCAAATTGGGCCAAAGAATTGCAGGGAGTTGAATTTCTCTCCTGACTCTCTGAGAGAATTACTTGGAGTAAGTTTAAAGATTCCTCAGGTACTTCCAATGATAAGGAACCATCTGGGGAGATAAATAAAACAACCAATGCACTCAAAAGATATCCTTTTAAAGCCATGCTTGTAAGTTCCTATTTGGAAAAGTCTCTTCCTTCTCTTCTTTTTCCCCCCTCCCTCTTTGTCCCCTGCCCCTTGCCATGTGAAGGCTAATCATAGCCTAAGGAAAAATCACCCCCCCCCCGTTTTTACCAGCTGGTTTTTGATTCTGAAGAAATTGGGTCTGCTACCAGCAGCCTGGGTCCTGAGGGTGAGCCTGGGGTGATGAGCTATCTGTATTGGAGGCCAGCATTTCTGGGGCTGGGGATCAGCTGGGCCAGGTGAGTTAGAAAGAGACCACTGGGGTGGGCAGGGCCGGGACCAGGTGAGCACAATCTGGGTCCAGATTGTAGGCAGGAGTGAGATGAGTCAAGAGGCTTGCTAAAATTCCTTGGAGAAATGTGGCTTAGCATCCAATAGAAGGGCAGAGAAGGCTGAAAAGCAAAACCAGTCCCTAATGACCAGAATTAAGCACCTCGAAGAAAGTGAGATGATAAAACAGCAAGAATCAATAAAGCAAACCCAAATAATTAATGAATTGGAAGAAAACATAAAATATCTCACTGAGAAGGTCACAGACCTGGAGAACAGAGGAAGACGAGAAAATCTCCATATTATAGGTCTCCCAGAAAAACCAGAGGTAAACAACAAATTGGATATTATTCTACAGGAGATTATAAAAGAAAATTGCCCCCACGTTCTGGAGCAAGGGGGCAAAATAGAAATAGAAAGGATTCATAGAACACCTTCTATACTAAATCCCCAAAAGACAACGCCTAGGAATGTAATTGCCAAATTCAAGAGCTTCCAAGTAAAGGAGAAAATCCTACAAGAAGCCAAGAAGAGGAGCTTCAGATATAATGGGGCTCCCATAAGGATCACACACGACTTAGCGGCTAACACACTAAGAGACCACAAAGCATGGAACACAATATTTAGAAAGGCAAGAGAGCTGGGTCTCCAACCAAGAATCAACTACCCAGCAAAACTGACTATATACTTCCAGGGGAAAGTATGGGCATTCAACAAAATAGAAGATTTCCAAGCATTTGCTAAGAAAAGACCAGAGCTCTGTGGAAAGTTCGATATCCAAGCACAGAAAGCAAGAGAAACATGAAAAGGTAAATATGAAAGAAAGGGAAAAGGAGATAAATCTTATCTTTTTCTTTAAGTCAAACTCTCTTCTATAAGGACTACATTTACATCAAATTATATATATTAATATGTGGGGAAAATGTTTTGTGTAACTCTCATAAATTGTATCATCATAAGAGTAGTTAGAAGAAACATGCATAGGGAAAGATTGGGGCATTAAGAAGATTTGGGGAAAGTTGGGGCAAAGAAAGGAAAAGGGAGGGGGAAACTGCGATAATACTAAGATTAACTTCAAGAAACAGGGGGGGGGGAATCAATAGAATAATCTTTCCCATATAAAGATACACATGGGAAGGGGAGGGGAAGAACTCTCATATGAGAAGGAGAGGAAGAGAGCGTGAAGTGGAATTACTTAAACCTTACTCTCAGTGAAATCAAATCTGAGAGGGAAGAACATCTAGATCCAGTGGGATCCTGAATTCTATCTTATCCATTAGGGCAAGAAAGAAAGGAAAATCAAGGAGGGGGAGGGGGGAGGGAGTACAAAAAGGGAGGGAAGGAGAGGGGGGAGGGGAAGGGAGCATAAAAAGGGAGGGGCTAGAAAGGGAAGCATCTCAAGGGAGGGGACTAGGGGGACTGACCTAAAGTAAATCACTGGTTCAAAAGGAGAAAGCTAAAGAAGAAAGGTCAGAACTAGGGGAAGATATGAAAATGCCAGCGAATCCACAAATAACAATCATAACTTTGAACGTGAATGGGATGAACTCACCCATAAAATGTAGACAAATAGCAGATTGGATTAGAACCCAAAACCCTACCATATGTTGTCTTCAAGAAACACATATGAGATGGGTTGACACTCACAAGGTTAGAATTAAAGGTTGGAGTAAGACCTTTTGGGCCTCAACCGATAGAAAGAAGGCAGGAGTTGCAATCATGATATCTGACAAAGCCAAAGTACAAATAGACCTGATCAAAAGGGATAGGGAAGGTAAATATATTCTGTTAAAAGGAAGTATAGACAGTGAGGAAATATCACTAATCAACATGTATGCACCAAATGGTATAGCATCCAAATTTTTAATAGAGAAACTAGGAGAATTGAAGGAGGAAATAGACAGTAAAACCATATTAGTTGGAGACTTGAATCAACCACTATCAAATTTAGACAAATCAAACCAAAAAATAAATAAGAAAGAGGTAAAAGAGGTGAATGAAATCTTAGAAAAATTAGAATTAATAGACATATGGAGAAAAATAAATAGGGACAAAAAAGAGTACACCTTCTTTTCAGCACCACATGGCACATTCACAAAAATAGATCATACACTAGGTCATAGAAACATGGCACTCAAATGCAGAAAAGCAGAAATATTAACTGCAGCCTTTTCAGATCACAAGGCAATTAAAATATTGATCGGCAAAGGTACATGGAGACCCAAATCAAAAATTAATTGGAAATTAAATAACATGATACTCCAAAATCGGATAGTTAGAGAAGAAATCATAGAAACAATTAACAATTTCGTTGAAGAAAATGACAACGGCGAAACATCCTTTCAAACCTTATGGGATGCAGCCAAGGCAGTACTTAGAGGAAAATTAATATCCCTGAGTGCATATATTAACAAATTAGGGAGGACAGAGACCAAGGAATTGGAAATGCAAATAAAAAAACTTGAGAATGAACAAATTAAAAACCCCCAGAAGAAAACCATACTAGAGATCCTAAAAATTAAGGGAGAAATTAATAAAATAGAAAGTGACAGAACTATTGAGCTAATAAACAAGACTAGAAGCTGGTACTTTGAAAAAACAGACAAAATAGACAAAGTACTGGTTAATTTAATTAAAAAAAGGAAAGAAGAAAGGCAAATTAATAGCATCAAGGATGAAAAGGGGGATCTCACCTCCAATGAAGAGGAAATTAAGGCAATCATTAAAAACTACTTTGCCCAACTATATGGCAATAAATATACCAACCTAGGTGATATGGATGAATATTTACAAAAATATAAATTGCCTAGACTAACAGAAGAAGAAATAGTTTTCTTAAATAATCCCATATCAGAAAAAGAAATCCAACAGGCCATCACAGAACTTCCTAAGAAAAAATCCCCAGGGCCTGATGGATTCACCAGCGAATTCTATCAAACATTCAGAGAACAGTTAATCCCAATACTATACAAACTATTTGACATAATAAGCAAAGAGGGAGTCCTACCAAACTCCTTTTATGACACAAGCATGGTACTGATTCCAAAACCAGGCAGGCCAAAAACAGAGAAAGAAAACTATAGACCAATCTCCCTAATGAATATAGATGCAAAAATCTTAAATAGGATACTAGCAAAAAGACTCCAGCAAGTGATTATAAGGGTCATCCACCATGATCAAGTAGGATTTATACCAGGGATGCAGGGCTGGTTCAACATTAGGAAAACTATTCACATAATTGACCACATCAACAAGCAAACCAACAAGAACCACATGATTATCTCAATAGATGCAGAAAAAGCATTTGATAAAATACAACACCCATTCCTACTAAAAACACTAGAAAGCATAGGAATAGAAGGGTCATTCCTAAAAATAATAAACAGTATATATCTAAAACCATCAGCTAATATCATCTGCAATGGGGACAAACTAAATCCATTCCCATTAAGATCAGGAGTGAAACAAGGATGCCCATTATCACCTGTATTATTTGACATTGCATTAGAAACACTAGCAGTAGCAATTAGAGAAGAAAAAGAAATTGAAGGCATCAAAATAGGCAAGGAGGAGACCAAATTATCGCTCTTTGCAGATGACATGATGGTCTACTTAAAGAATCCTAGAGACTCAACCAAAAAGCTAATTGAAATAATCAACAACTTTAGCAAAGTTGCAGGATACAAAATAAACCCACATAAGTCATCAGCATTTCTATATAATTCCAACACAGCTCAGCAGCAAGAACTAGAAAGAGAAATCCCATTCAAAATTACCCAAGACAAAATAAAATACTTAGGAATCTATCTCCCGAGACAAATACAGGATCTATATGAACACAACTACAAAACACTTTCCACACAACTAAAACTAGACTTGAACAATTGGAAGAACATTAACTGCTCATGGGTAGGACGAGCCAATATAATAAAAATGACCATCCTACCCAAACTCATCTATCTATTTAGTGCCATTCCCATGGAACTTCCAAAATTTTTTTTTACTGATTTAGAAAAAAACATAACAAAGTTCATTTGGAAGAACAAAAGATCAAGGATATCCAGGGAATTAATGAAAAAAAAATACAAAGGAAGGGGGTCTTGCAGTCCCAGATCTCAGACTATATTACAAAGCAGCGGTCATCAAAACAATTTGGTACTGGCTAAGAGACAGAAAGGAGGATCAGTGGAATAGACTGGGGGCAAGCAACCTCAGCAAGACAGTATATGACAAACCAAAAGATCCAAGCTTTTGGGACAAAAATCCACTATTTCATAAAAACTGCTGTGAAAATTGGAGGACAGTGTGGGAAAGATTAGGCTTAGATCAACACCTCACACCCTACACCAAGATAAATTCAAAATGGATGAATGACTTGAACATAAAGAAGGAAACTATAAGAAAATTAGGCGAACACAGAATAGTATACATGTCAGACCTTTGGGAAGGGAAATACTTCAAAACCAAGCAAGAATTAGAAAGAGTTACAAAATGCAAAATAAATAATCTGGATTACATCAAATTAAAAAGGTTTTGTACAAACAAAACCAATGTAACCAAAATTAGAAGGGTAGCAACAAATTGGGAAACAATCTTCATAAAAACCTCTGACAAAGGTTTAATTACTAAAATTTATAAAGAACTAAATCAATTGTACAAAAAATCAAGCCATTCTCCAATTGACAAATGGGCAAGGGACATGAACAGGCAATTCTCAGCCAAAGAAATCAAAACTATTAATAAGCACATGAAAAAGTGCTCTACATCTCTTATAATCAGAGAGATGCAAATCAAAACAACTCTGAGGTATCATCTCACACCTAGCAGATTGGCTAACATGACAGCTATGCAAAGTAATGAATGCTGGAGGGGATGTGGCAAAGTAGGTACATTAATTCATTGCTGGTGGAGTTGTGAATTGATCCAACCATTCTGGAGGGCAATTTGGAACTATGTCCAAAGGGCGATAAAAGACTGTCTGCCCTTTGATCCAGCCATAGCACTGCTGGGATTGTACCCCAAAGAGATAATGGACAAAAAGACTTGTACAAAAATATTCATAGCTGCGCTCTTTGTGGTGGCCAAAAATTGGAAAATGAGGGGATGCCCTTCAATTGGGGAATGGCTGAACAAATTGTGGTATATGTTGGTGATGGAATACTATTGTGCTAAAAGGAATAATAAAGTGGAGGAATTCCATGTGAACTGGAACAACCTCCAGGAAGTGATGCAGAGCGAAAGGAGCAGAACCAGGAAAACATTATACACAGAGACTGATACATTGTGGTACAATTGAAGGTGATAGGCTTCTCCATTAGTATCAATGCAATTACCCTGAACAATCTGCAGGGATCTAAAAAAAAATACTACCCACAAGCAGAGGATAAACTGTGGGAGTAAAAACACCACTGAAAAGCAACTGCTTGACTACAGGGTTGGAGGAGATAAGACTGAGGAGAGACTCTAAATGAACACTATAATGCAAACTCCAACAACAGGGAAATGGGTTCGAGTCAAGAACACATGTGATAACCAGTGGAATCATGCGTCGGCTATGGGAGAGGGAAATGCGGGGGGGGGGGAAGGGGAGGGGTGGAAAAGAAAACGATCTTTGTTTCCAGTGAATAATGTATGAAAACGACCAAATAAAATAATATTAAAAAAAAAGAAATTATTATTTAGGCTATCTTTTTTGTTTTGTTTTGTTTTACATTGAGAGTTTTTCCCATTTGGTCACCATCAACTGAAACAGTTGAATTAGTTTCTCTACTAAAAGTATTATATTTTTAGAGGTTTATTAAAGATTATTAGAAATCAATGGTAAAGAAATACAAAATCAGAAAAGCATGTGCAACTTACGCACTACATCTTGCCAGCCAGGTAGAGATGTATGTGCTTAGAAGCAGAAGCAGAGAAACCCAATAGGTGGTACAGTCAGTTTAAATACAAATTCTGATCTTGCACTCAGGTGAGGACTCAGGTGAGATTATAGGGCATTCTGGGAAATGCCAAGGACTTCTGGGGATTGAATTCTGGGGTTCAAATCTCCAGTTTTACAAAGGCGGGGTCACTAAGTCAGCTTTTCACTCACAAATGGTAACAGTCTAAAAGAAGTCTGGGTATTGGTCTTCCAGTAGCTCCTCCACCCTTCACTCCAAGTCCAGGAGACTGACTGTCTGAATGTTTGTCTTCCCTTCAGCTCCAAGTGACTGATCCTTCACTCCAATCCAGGGGTGACTGACTATTTTTTAACTCATCCAAATGTCTGAATCCAAATTCTCCTTTAGTCTTTTTTCCCTCTATTTAAAGACCTTTTTCTCTTGTGTTACCTCCTCTAAATTTTCACGTCTACCAGTCACAGCAGATGCTTTTCTCCAGGACTGCTCATTCTTTAGTTCTCACCTTCTTTGGTTACATTTTCTCCAGGATTTTTCATTTATTTCTCACCTTCTTTGGTTAGATTATATCTTTTGGGGTTACTTAACACCTCTTTTGTTAAGTTCACTTTTTGAAGTTACTTAATACCTTTTAGTGATTAATTCACCTTTTGTAGTTATTTAATACCTTTTTGTAGTTAAAAATCTAAAAATAGATTATAGTTTACAATTCTGGCTTCACTATAAAGGAAGAGCTAAATACCTGCATTGTTACAATCAGGAGATTATAGTTTTATCTTCACAATAAAGAAATAGCTAAGTATCTTCATTTTTACAATCAGGAGATAGCTAAATCCAATCTTCACAACATGATCTAGCCAACATGGAGATGCAGGAGAGATCATAGGGAATTTTGGGAAATACTAAGGACTTCTGGGGAATTAAGTCAAAGGTTCAAAATCTCCATTTATACAATGACTTCCAGATATGTAATCATACAACACTTCTAGGTCAGAGGCCACACAGGAGGACTTTTAACAGCCCATAACAGAATTCAGAAACTGCACTATAACTCTGTGTCCTACCTTAATGCACAGGTGCAAAATATGAGTTCTTTTTTATGTTAATTTCACACAATAATAATAACACCTTCAATATTCCCATCATTTAGAGCTGTTGTGAGGATTTGATGAATTTGCTTAGATAAAATATTTCTCATATTTTAAAGTGATACATATCAGAAGACATAGTTCTATGGAGAGAGGTGGATCAAAAATATATAATGTATGTATGTATTAAAGAGAGATCTAGGTGATTAATCATTCTATTTATCTATCTGTGTCTCTCTACATTTTATTAAAATGTCTAATTTCTCACTACGGCATTTAAAATATTTGGATATTGATTCAAGAATATCCACATATTAAAATTAAAAGGGAAGCAACAAATTGGGAAAAAATCTTCATAACAAAAAACTCTGACAAAGGTCTAATTCCTCAGATTTATCAAGAGCTAAATTAATTGAACAAAAAATCAAGCCATTTCCCAATTGATAAATGGTCAATGGACATGAATAGACAATTTTCAGATAATAAATCAAAACTATCAATAAAAACATGAAAAAAGTGTTTTCAGTCTCATAATGAGAGAAATGCAAATCAAAACAACTCTGAGGTACCACCTGACATCTAGCAGATTGGCTAACATGACAGCAAAAGAAAGTAATAAGTGTTGGATGGGATGTGGCAAAATTGGAACATTAATACATTTCTGGTAGAGTTTTGAATTGATCCAGCTATTCTGGAAGGCAATTTGGAACTATGCCCAAAGAGCACTAAAAGACTGCCTACCCTGTGATCCAGTCATAGCACTTCTGGGTTTCTACCCTAAAGAGATCATTAGGAAAAAAACACTTCTCTATAAAATGAACTGGAGAAGGAAATCATAAACCACTTCAATATCTTTTTCAAGAAAACCCCAAATTATTTTTCATTTGAAATTCTTCCCACAAAATGACCAATATGAAAAAATTCTTTACATGATTATACATGTAAAATCTATATCAGATTGCTTAGCATCTCAGAGAAGAGGAGGATAAAAAGAAAATTAGAAAGGGAGGGTCAAAAGAAGGGAAAGAATTTGAAACTCAAACTTTAAGAAAAATAATATCTAAAAAGGTTTTTACATGTAATTAGGGAAAATAAACTAGTATTTTAAAAAAGAAAATGAGGGATGTAAAAAATTGGAAGTGCATTGGGTTTGAACCTTGACAATGAAAATAATATTATACAATCAGTAAGCACCATAGGACTTTCATTTCCTCATCTTCAAGAAAATTGCCTTAATTAGGTAATGAAGTCTCCCTGATAGCCATAGATGTCATACACCTAGTAATCACGAGTGTAGGCAGAAGTACATAGCCTGGAGAGTGTGTAATTTTTCTAAAAGTCCAAAGTACAAGATCTTAAAAGTAATTTTAGGAAAGAGATAGTCACCATAAAACCTGGACCAGGAAAGCAGATCTTCTGGAGAAACTGCGGTTAGGATGCTTGCAATATCATATACTATGTCAGGAGATTCAGAGTGAATTTTTGGTTATAATGAACTAAACTGAGGAGAATGTTGTGCCCTCCTTTTTTCCTGATTGCAAACACTTATTCCAAAAGGGAATCCTCCTTAAGTGGTTCTTTGTTAATGTGCCTATCAATTTTTTTTCTGTCTATTCTCTTTCTTTTATTCCTAAAATAGTTTTAACTCTCTCTGTGAAATGTACAATATCTTTTAAGCTTTTATATCTCCTACTGAGAAAAACCTAACTGTATAGATTCCATACATGGAATCATTCACTGGGGAGACCAATATATTAATCTCCTGGATAGCTGAGAGTATGGAGAATTAATGCGCTGGTCTTCCAAAGAATCAGAGGGAGGGATTCTGTAAAGTAGTTATTTAGGGGATTTGGATCCTGTGCACCCTAGTGGCAGAACATACAGCAGTCATGACACCACATGATGTGTCTGACAACTTGACACTTGGGTTCCACATCATTGTGGATGTCTAAAGTTTCAATGTGCCAGAGTCAGCACAACATTGAAGGAGTTTTAAAAGCTCCCTTGGGAAGCTCAGGAAGGAGAGTGGTCTTTTCCTTTTTTTTGGCCACTAAATCCTTTGGAACTGCTCTCTCTATTCTTCTCTTATTTGGTCATCTCTGGCAAGGGTGGCCTGAGCTAGCTAAATTGAGAGTCAGATCTCTCCCTAAAGTCAGACAGACTGAGACCTATCTCTTTTCCTCCTTTTTTCTCTCCTTACTAATAAATGTTGATAAATCTGATAATAAGCTTTTAGATATTTTTTAATAACAAGAGAACTTTAACTTGTGGAAGTTTAAGTTTTATACACCAGAAAGTTCTAAGATATCAAGGAATCAAAGAAATCTAGTTTCTTTTCCTCATCTGTCCTCACAATCTTGTCAACTTCCAAAGATTACCAGAATGAGGAAGAATTTAGGTGAAGAATTAAGACCATAATTAAATGAGATAATATAAATTATATTAAAATTATGTACCTATATACATTAAACATTGCTCTATACATTTCTGCTTGAAAAAAATAGAATGATAAGCGTCTACCACCTAACATTTTCTTAATTTAGATTCATTAAATGACTAAATTTAAAACCATCATTGTTAATGGCTAAAGAATGTCAGGTTTCCTAACTTTAGCAGAAGCAGATAAAGTTTGTTTTCTATTAAATGTCATTTTTTGTGTATTAGATAAGACAAATTTTCTCAGTTATTTATCCTATTCATTTAACAATAAGTTGTAGAAGAAATAGTTATATTAGTCTTTAGTCTCAGGCAGCTAATGTATAAATCATAATCTTCAAAAGAAACTAACAAAAGAACCCTCTAACCATATTATTAAATAAGCCCTATTTCTATAATGGTAAGTGACGGATTCCAGGAGAGCTTAAGACTTCGGTGACTTTTGTAGCATAACACTGTTTAGATAATTCCAAAGGATCTTAAATTTTTATTTGGGAAGTATGACTCCCCTAATCACATAATTTTCCTACTTTATAGCTAAAGAGCTTATTAAAGATGACGTCTTGGAAACCAAATACATAAAATTATACTGAATTAATGCATAAGAATTAGGACCAAGAAATTAAGATCAATTTATCAATTCTGTTTTGTATGTTGAAAACATGGTATATGGGCTGGGCTTGGGAGCAGGTGACTTATCCCAAGGACATAATGGATAGCATCAAATCCCGAAAATGTTCACACCCCAAAGGCTATGTTTGTACAACAACATTCCCCAAGAGTCAGCTGAATCCATGAGATAACCTAATTTCGAAGTAATAGTTCCCAATACCTAGGTCCCTAAAACAGGACAGACCTGATTCTCTAAGAAAATAATGAGTTAATTGTTTTAATTCATTATATTTTCTATGTTTTTTATTTAGAGATTTTTTTCTATTTATATTATTTTATTTCTGTTGTTTTTATGTTTCTTACCATGCTCATTTATTCTCTCCTTTGCATTTTACTTATTAAATAATAAACTAGATCATGACTTAATTTTGAGGACCTCATTATAAACTTCATGAAGTTTCACTATCTTTATATCATGTTATTGTTGGCATATCAGCTTCAATTATATTTGTGACGATCTCATGCTTATCTTGAACACTGCCGTATAAGATGTCTAAATGATTCATAGCATAATGTATCTTGTGACATTAAGTCACACAATAAAACCTTCCAAGCCAACATTTTATTTACTTTTCTGAGGAAATCACAAGTTTATTTGTAATTTCTTAATTTATTTAACTGCAGAGTCTTTCCACATCTCAGTCTCATTTATAGGAAAAATGTTAGTAATGATAGCAGCTAGCATTTATATAATGCTTTAAGCCATACAAAACAAGCTACACAAATTATCTCATTCACAAGAAGCTGTAAGTTAGATGCTATTATAATAATGTCAAGTCAGAAAACATTTATTAAGAACTAACTATGTGTCAGGTACAACAGTCTACCTGAGTTACTTAGAATAGCACTACAGTATTTTGTGTTTCTAGCCTGGAAATTCTCACTATCCTTAACTCTGCCAAATATTCAGTTAGTTGTCTAATTTTGCTCATTTTCTACATTTTCTTCATCTCTTGAACTTTATATTTTATCTCTATGCATGCTCACAACATTTAGCTCAATTTCTTACCACCTCTTTTATCATATATTTTAATTAATTTTGAAGACCTTTTAATATGATCTAGAAAGGGACTTTTAATTCTATACATCTGGTGGGTTTCAGAATACAATTATTCACAGAAGAATATTTTACAGTTACTATGTCTTGTGATGAAATAACTAAAAGTAATTGGATCTCACAGGCCTGACCAAGCTTTGGTTCTAGAGATAGGCAACAACAACAATTATCGATAAATGAGTACAAAATTTCTCTGGTGTCAGTTTTTAAAATAATGTACACATTTCTCCCACCCAGAGAAACCATTGGAAGAAATTTAAAATGATGCACCAAAGAATAATTCGTCAACTTTCTTTGCTAACTTTACTGCAGCAGTAGATAAATTCTATGGGGAACCTGGTTGTACTTGGACAATAGTTGCATCCCAATTTTAGTTCCCACCAGAGGAAAACAACTATAATTAGGACATTTGAAAAAGAAATCAATCCATCTGTTTTTTTTTCTGCATCATAATAGTAAAGGGATTTTTTAAACAAATAGTTTTCTTCTGTTTTCTTCATGTTAAATGAATATCTTTTCATAGTATATCTGACAGCATATTGCATTAAACAACCACATGTTCTGATTGCATTTAAGGTACATTTTAAAGTCTTGTAGGCCATTGACCAATGCAGACATGAAGGGTGTGAAGAGACTAAAACACATATTTTACACTCGATTACACGAGATGACAAATCTAATGAGAACATGTAACAGCTATTATCCTGTTAGACATAATTTCAATCAGCAAGCGTCAGACATCATTAGTTTTGATAACACTGGGGTTTAGAAATTCATTTCGATGAAATATTGCTTTTTGCAATATAGTAAAATATTTTTTATAATTAGATTGAATTAAAAGAATAGAAATAAATGTTACTTTTTCTCTCTAGAAAAAGGAGTATCAAGAAATAAAAAGAAAAATGAGAAAGTTGTCTTTAACAAGCAGACACATATGAGAATCAACTTAAGATATTCTGAGTTGGTAAAATATATCATGACCTGGTAGTTAGATTCTTGAGAAATTTTAATAGAGATCATCCTTGTTTAGTGGTTAAAATTATATAATTCACATTAGGAAGACCTGAATTTGAGTTATACCTCAAGAAATTCTTAGATAAATCAACCTGGAAAAGTCTCTCTGAGACTGTTTTTTCACATATTAGAAGACTAGCACATATCTTGGGCGACTGTAGTGAGATTTAAATAACACATTGTGCTTTAAATGCAATGCAAATCTGAAAACTACTTTAAAATAACACCTTTTCTTATTTTTCTTTAAAAATATGTCAGTGGGTACAAATGTGAGAAAATCACTAAATCTCTCTAATCTTCGTTTCCTTCTCTGGAAAATAGAAATGCTAATATAGGTCTTGAGCAATTCATGATATTGTGATGATAAACTGAAACAATGGATGTAGAAATGCCTCAAAAACTATTAAATGATAGTACAAAAAGTTTCATTATTATTATTTTCTCATTCTGGACATGTTGCTATTTTGTTATAATTCTTTTATATTTAATTTTATATGAACTCTTGCATGGGTGGATAAAATAACTACATACTGACCAATAATTATTTGCTTCCTAAAAAATGTATCTTCTGTAATTTCTGGAAATGATGCATTGACCTTTTATTGCCTCCATAAATCTCTTCTAGTTCTAAAAACACCCAAATAAACTATTTGTTTGATCCTTCTTTGTAGGTGTATGGTCAATAGAGTTAATGTGGGTGTTGAACCAAGAGGACCTATGGTTGTCCTCTTGGATCATATTTTATTCTTTGGTTCCAGTAGAAAGTACACAACTTCTGGTCACTTTCAGGAACTCCAAAACTGTATGTCCTTTATCAAATTTATAGCTCAGTGAAATGTTTTCTCTCCCCTAAAAATAGTTAAATTTTAACTGTTTAATTAGAATTTGGCTAACCTATAGTCCAATTTTTTCAGAGAGACTACAATTATATTTTGGAGCATAGGTGTTCTGTAATTCACTATATTTTCATTCAAGTGTTTTTTTTCCTCCTTATATTTCTTTTTTTTAAACATTATTTTATTTGGTCATTTACAAACATTATTCATTGGAAACAAAAATCATATTATTTTCCTCCCCCCCCAACCACCTCTCCCATAGCCAGTGCATGATTCCACTGGGTATCACATGTGTTCTTGACTCAAACCCATTTCAGTGTTGTTGGTATTTGCTCTAGAGTGTTCAATTAGAGTCTCTCCTCAGTCATATCCCCTCCACCCCTGTAGTCAAGCAGTTGCTTTTCTTCGGTGTTTTTACTCTCACAGTTTATCCTCTGCTTGTGGATAGTATTTTTTAGATCCTTGCAGATTGTTCAGGGACATTGCATTGTCTCTAATGGAGAAGTCCATTACCTTCGATTCTACCACAGTGTATCAGTCTCTGTGTACAATGATTTCTTGGTTCTGCTCCTTTCACTCTGCATCACTTCTTGGAGTCCATGGAATTCCTCCACTTTATTATTCCTTTGAGCACAATAGGATTCCATCACCAACATATACCACAATTTGTTCAGCCATTCCCCAATTGAAGGCATCCCCTCGTTTTCCAATTTTTGGCCACCACAAAGAGTGCAGCTCTGAATATTCTTGTACAAGATTTTTTCAGTATTATCTCTTTGGGGTACAAACCCAGCAGTGCTATGGCAGGATCAAAGGGCAGACAGTCTTTTATCGCCCTTTGGGCATAGTTCCAAATTGCCCTCCAGAATGGTTGGATCAATTCACAACTCCACCAACAATGAATAAGTGTCCCTACTTTGCCACATCCCCTCCAACATTCATTATTTTCCATAGCTGTCATGTTAGCCAATCTGCTAGGTGTGAGGTGATACCTCAGAGTTGCTTTGATTTGCATCTCTGATTATAAGAGATGTAGAGAACTTTTTCATGTGCTTATTAATAGTTTTGATTTCTTTGGCTGAGAACTGCCTGTTCATGTTCCTTGCCCATTTATCAATTGGAGAATGGCTTGATTTTTTGTACAATTGATTTAGCTCTTTGTAAATTTCAGTAATTAAACCTTTGTCAGAGGTTTTTATGAAGATTGCTTCCCAATTTGTTGTTTTCCTTCTGATTTTAGTTACATTGGTTTTGTTTGTACAAAAACTTTTTAATTTGATATATTCCAAATTATTTATTTTGCATTTTGTGACTCTTTCTAAGTCTTGCTTGGTTTTAAAATCTTCCCCTTCCCAAAGGTCTGACATGTATACTATTCTGTGTTTGCCTAAATTTCTTATAGTTTCCTTCTTTATGTTCAAGTCAATCACCCATTTTGAATTTATCTTGGTGTAGGGTGTGAGGTGTTGATCTAAACCTAAACTTTCCCACACTGTCCTCCAATTTTCCCAGCAGTTTTTATGAAATAGTGTATTTTTATCCCAAAAGCTTGGTTCTCTGGGTTTGTCGTATACTATCCTGCTGAGGTCACTTACCCCGAGTCTATTCCACTGATCCTCTTTTCTGTCTCTTAGCCAGTACCAAATTGTTTTGATGACTACTGCTACATAATATAGTCTGAGATCTGGGACTGCAAGGCCCCCTTCCTTTGTATTTTTTTTCATTGTTTCCCTGGATATCCTTGATCCCTCCTCATATTTCTTATCCTTACATTTTTGTTATGTGGGACTTCTTAAAGCCATATGGACAACTGAAAGTATTTTGGCATTTCCCTTCTTCAGGAATTGTCTTTATTGCTGTTTTTTCATGCATTAATGATGAAATTTTAAATGCTGATTTTTTTTCTTTCCATTTCCAACTTTGGATATGCTTTCACTTCTTATATTACCTAAAATTTTTGACACTCAATAACTGTTTAAAGGTATTAGGAATTTCTGATATAATTTTGATTTCCAGATTCTTTCCAAGGTTCTTTCTAGTATAAAGCTGAAATTCTATATTTTTACTTTCTTTATGAAATGTGTGGAAGAATTGTTTTCAGAAAGTTAATAACATTTATAAAAATACAAGCTTTTGAAGTTATTCTGTTAGTTAATTATAGTCTGATTCAAATTATACTCTCAGTGTCTAAAGTCCTAGCTGAAATATCTTCAAATCCTTTTCAAACTCTCATGAGACATTGTTAATGTTTTTGTCATGAATTCCATCATGATGTAAAATTTACAAAATTTGCATTAAATGATGCATTAAATGCATTAAATGCAAAAATTATCACAATTCCTTCAATATTTCCCAGTCAAATTTTTCTAAATTCTCCATTTTACCCTTTTGCTATCTAATCTTGAGTTATAGTTGAAGATATTTTTATAGTTTTCCTTCATTAGACTGGCAAAAGTCATTTGACTTATAATGTTAAAATATTATATGGATACATAACAAATCTATCTATGTATTTCAAATATATTTAGCTTGTATACTTCTGAGGTCATTATTATCTGTCTTGATATATTTCCAGCTATATTAGAATTGGAGTTTCTATTTGATCTAGTTCAGTGATGTGGAACCTTTTGAAACTTTTAGGGGAATTGGTTCTGTGCCCTACCCATCCCAGACTGACTCACCCCATCCTGAACCAGTGCCCACCCCTACCATTGCCTGCCATGCCCTGCCCCCAACTACATGCCCCACCCACTGACTGAGATGTTACATTAGGAGATCAGTATGTACAATTAGAGGAATACACCTACATTCCTTTCCTGGACGTGACAGGTTCTCAGAGCAATTTCTACACAGTTCATATTAAGTCATATTGAGTCATATTAAAAAGAAAAGATGACCCAGCCATTATCAATGCACTTATACCTTAAAGGGTCCTGATTAACCCATCCATCCAGAATAAGCATCATCTCCTTGTGCTGGGCCTGGAGTTATGTATCAAAAGTGAAAGGCTACTGCTAGAACTAGATTTGAATTTTCTGGAAGACTAGGGCATTTGGTAGACCTTTGAGGCACCAAGACCATGAACAAGGAGCCAGGAATTTTCTTCACTTTGTGGGTGTTTCTTGCATACTTAACAGTCTGAGGGATCTGCTTTAGCCATTGCTTCCCCCTATTACATTAGGGAAATATCTGCTCAAGTATATGGTTGCCTGATAGTTTAAAACTCAGGAAAAAAATCCCAGAATATGAAAAGAGGAATAGTCATGGGGTCAGGAGTTAAGAGTTAAAAAAAAAAAAACAGGTATCAACAGGAGGGATTAAGATAACAGAGAGAGGGGGAGGGGACTACTTTTTCTAAAGTGTCCTACAGCTCTTTTTTGCTGTGAAAAAGATATTTGAGGTCTTTCACAAGCTCATAGGAATAGATGTCCCACCTCCTCTTATGTCACCTGTTTCTGGTGGAGAAAGGGCATAATGTGAGAGAAAGAAATTCATGTATTCCGCCCTCCCAGTTTTAAAGTGCTGGGGTGGATAGGATGATTTGATGGGAGTCCCCATCAAGGTGTTAGCTGGTTTGATCCCACCATTTGGGCTTGGTGTGTGATTTTATTTCCATTTTTCTTTGAAGGATCAGGGAGGATCTGATTAGCATAGTCACTTAGGGAGTTGTGAATGGGGCTCAGCTCTAGATTTTTCAGGGGGCTATTTTAATTAGGTTCAATGCAACCAAGAGGTCCTGGACCCAATCAATACTTTGTCTACAAAAGCAAGTCTGTTGGAGTGATTGGGATTTGGGGGAGATGTGTGCAGCCCCAGGGCTGAGCCCAGCCCCTAAAAAAGTGGAGAGAGGATAGAATGCTCCACACCCTTGGCATGCCCACAGAGATACCTCTGCATGCCATGTTTGGCAAATGTGCCATAGGTTCTCCATCACAGTTCTAGTGTGTTTTAACTTCCTTTGGTTCTAAAATGTGAAGAATTACTAGTCTCTCTGGTGTCTTCATTGTTGAGTTCCTTATCTGGTTGGTTTTGAATATGATCAGGTTGTAACTCTGTGCCACATTTTCTGCTTATTTTATTGTTAGAAGCAATCTCACCAGATATAGCCAAAGCAGAATTCAGGGGAAAATATATCCCTAAATGCTTATATCAATAAAATAGAGAAAAACCAGATCAATAAATTGATCATAGAACTTAAAAACTGGCAAGAGAACAAATTAAAAATCCTCAGTTAAAGATACATTTGGAATTCTAAAAATCAAAGGAGAAATATAAAATAAACATTAGAAAAAACTATTGAACTAATAAATAAGATTAGGAGTTAGTTCTTTCACAAAAACAACAAATAAAGTAGAGTGTTGTTTAATTTGATATTAAAAAAATAAAGAAGAGAATCAAATTACTAGTATAAAAAATGAAAAGGGTGATTTCACCTCTAGTGAGGAAGAAATTAAAGCAATTATTAGGAGCTATTTTGCCCAATTATATAACAATAAATCTGACAACATAGGTAAAATAGATGAGTATTTACAAAAAGATAAATTTTCAAGATCAACAAAAAAGGAATTAGGATATTTAAGTTGTCCCATCTCAGAAGAAGAAATTGAACAAGCCATCAATGTATCTCCAAGAAAAAAAATCCCATAGATCAGATGGATTCACAAGTGAATTCTATTAAACATTTAAAGAACAAATTAATCCCAATATTATACAAACTATTAACAATATAAGAAAATAAAGAGTCCTATCAAATTATTTTCATGACAGAAATTTGGTGGCAATACCTAAGGCAGGAAGACCAAAAACAAGAAAGAAAATTATAGACCAATTTCTTTAATGAACACTGATGTAAAAATCTTTAGTAAAATACTAACAAATAGACTACAGCAATATATCACAAAGATTATTCAATATGATCAGGTAGAATTTATACTGGGAATGCAAGGCAGATTTAATATTAGGAAAATAAAAAATACAGCAAAATTAACCATATGAATAATCAAACTAACAGCAATCATATGATTATTTCAATAGATGCAGAAAAAGCCTTTGACAAAATACAACACATATTCCTATTGAAGACATTAGGAAGTATGGGGTGGGGAGGCATTTCATTAAAATAATTACTATTTATTTAAAACCATCAGCAAGTATCATCTGCAATGGAGATAAGTTAGAAGCCTTCCAAAGTAGATCAAGAGTGAAGCAAAGATGCCAATTATCACCATTATTATCTAATATTGTACTTGAAATACTAGATTTAGCAATTAGAGAAGAAAAAGAAATAGAAGGAATCAATTTAGGCAATAGTGAAACTAAACTATCATTCTTTGTGGATTATATGAGGGTATACTTAGGGAATCCTAGAAAATGAACTAAAAAAATAGTTGAAATAATAACTTTAGTAAAGTTGCAGGATAAAAAAAGAAACCCACATAAATCTTTAGCATTTCCATATATTTCCAACAAAACTCAGAGTGAGTAAGAGAAACTCCATTTAAAATTACTCTAGACAATATAAAACCTTTGGAAATCTATTTTCTAGGACATACATATAAATTATATGAACACAATTACAAAACAATTTTTGCACAAATAAAATTAGATCTAAACAATTGGAAAAATATTAATTGCTGATAAGTAAGCTAAGCTAATATGATAAAAATGACAATACTACCTAAATTAATTTACTTATTTGGTGCCTTAACAATGAAACTATTTAAAAAAACCTATTTTATAGAACTAGAAAGAATAATAAAATTCATCTGGAAAAATAAAAGGGCCAGAATCTTAAGGGCATTAATGGAAAAAGGGGGGGGGGGTATGGGGACCTAGCAATACCAGATCTTAAACTGTAGTATGAAGTAGTAATAATCAAGGATGAATGGAATAGACTAGGAGTAAATGCCCTCAGCAATTTAGTGTTTGAGAAATACAAAGATCCTAACTTTTGAGATAAGAACTCATTATTTGACAAAAACTGCTAAAAATGGGGGGGGGGATGTGATGAAAATTAGGTTTAGATTAGTATTTCACACCCTATATCAAAATTAGGCCAAATAGGTATATGATTTTAAAAAAAGAGTGATATTATAAGTACATTAATGTTGAATAATTTACTTGTCAGATCAATGCAGAAGGGAAGAATTTATGAACAAAAAAGAGATAGAGATCTTTACCAGAGGTAAAATAAAATAATTTTGATTATATTAAACTTAAAAGATTTAATACAAACAAAATAAATACAACCAAGATTAGAAGGGAAGCAATGAACTGAGGGAAAAATATAACCAATTTCTCCAATAAAGGTCTAATTTCTCAAATATATAAAGTACTAAGTCAAATTTTAAAAAATCCAAGTTATGCCTCAATTGATATATGGTCAAAAATATGAATAGGTAGTTTTCAGATGAAGAAATAGAAGATATCAATAATCATATGAAAAAATATCCTAAATATTTCTTTTCTACAGAAATGCAAATTAAAAGAACTGAGATACCACCTCATACCTATCAGATTAGCCAATTTGATATTAAAGGAAAATTATAAATGTTGGTAGAGATGTGGAGAAATTGGAACTAATGCATTGCTGATGGAGTCATAAACTGATCCAATAATTTTGGAGGGCAATTTGGAATTATTACCAAAGGACTATAAAAGAATAGATACCCTTTGAACCAGTAACACCACTAGTGGGTCTGTATCCCAAAGAAATTTTTAAAAATTAGAAAGGAACTTTTTCTACAAAAAAATATTTATAGCTGCTCATTTTGTAGTGGCAAGGAATTGGAAACTAAGGAGATGTCCTTCAATTATGGAATGACTGAAGAAATTATGGAATATGATGGTGATGGAATACTAAAAGGGATAATGATTTCAGAAAGAGCTTGAATGACCTACATCAACTGATGCAGAGTGAAATAAGTAGAACCTGGAGATCATTATACACATTAACTTCAATATTGTGGAATGATCAAATGTGATAGACTTCTCTATTGTGACAAGGAAATCACTTTAAAAGACTGATATATATTAATTTAAGGTCGCCAAGGAATTCAGCTATGTAATTCCTAAATGAAAACTCAAGTCAGCCGTCAACCTTTTATAGAGTTTAATTACAAACAGGAGGAAGAAAGGAATTAGAGATATAGAGAGAGAGGGAGAGAGAAAGGGGAGAGAAGGGAATAGGGCTTAAATACCCCTTCTGTTTAGGCTGGGCCAAAAGGCCCAAGCCCTTAGATAGCTGAGGCAAAGAAAGGAGATCAGTCCCTATTACTCACGCCACGTGACCAAAATGGAGAAACAGTCTCAGAGGCCTCCACCTCCAGCTTCCTTCCGAGCAACACAACCTCTCAGAGCCAAAAAACTCTCCAACCAACCCCCCCTCCGTCCTCAGACCCCTCTATCTTTAAGGAAACCATCCAAGTTCCCTCCCCTCAGTTCTCACATCTACCAATCACTGTCCATCATTTTCCCTGTGCCAATGGTGGCTCTAGCTTAACCCAGGACCACCCAGAGGTCTGTGGCTTTGCACATGTCTGTTGAAGGTCATATTCTCAAATAATTAAATCTTGATCTTTTGCTACAGCCCTTCCTAAATCCTGTTACCCTGAGTAGGGTAGAGTTTGGAATAATTAAATTTTGATCTATGCTGCAGCCCTTCCTAAATCCTGTTAGGACTGAGTAGGGTGGAGATTGCAATTTCCAAGACCTGATTCTGTCATTCCAAGTATCTCCATTGTATCAATTCTAAAATCAATCATGACTCAAAGAAATTCCTGTTCTATGCTTAAGCATAGGTCAAAGCCCTTTCCATTGTTCAGCAAAAGGTTTCTGTCCTAAAGTAATCTTAAGAAGGGAGGAGGAGGAACCTCCCATGCCATTGGGGTTCACATTCCAATAGAGTTCCCACTCTCAATAGGAAATTTTTCAAGTATGAAATTTCCCAATGGTGAAATTTCCAACATTTATAAGTCTAAGAAATTTTAAAGTTTACACTATGCACAGCTATACAATGTTCCACGACAGTTCTGAAGACTTATTTAAAAAAATGGTATCTACCTTCTAAGGAAAAAAAAAACTGTTGAAGTAGAAATGCAGGTGAAAACATGATTTATGACTTGTTTATTTGGGTATATGCTTTGGGATTTTGATTCTGTATGATTATTTGCTAAAAATGAATAATAAGGAAATGTTTTGCATGATAATTCAGATATAACCAGATTCAATTGCTTATCATTTCTGGGAAAAGGGGCAGAAGAAGGGAGGGTAACAATAAAATTATATGAATTTGGAAAACTTATGTGGAAATTTGTTATTAAAATAAAAAAGCAACCCAATAAAGTTGGCTGCCTATACTAGTCAAATTATTAGAATTACTCAGAACTTAATTCAATAGCATAAACTAGTTTGTACCAGGCCTTCACAATGACTATAGAGACTTTAATGAATGCCAGTTATTCATCATTTATTAGCCTGTATGAATTAACTTGTCTTGCCTTAGATATACTACCACATCATGATGGGTAATGATTTTAAAAGGTAATTATAATTATTTCTATTATCATTTTATAATTTAAACTAATATACCCCTGAAATATCTCACAGAATTTCAAAAATCTCAGCCTCTGTTTTGCCCAGAGAGGGTATTCCAAAATCAGTAAGTTTTTAACTTATTAAAATTGAAACTTCACTGAAGACTTTTTCATTATGCTGACCACTTTAGTTAAAAGGCTGTCTTCTGAAGTAGTTGAATGCTGTCTCAGCAGACAGACTTCTGTCTTTCCTCCTACTTAGTTATATATACATAACCACTTCTACATTCTGGATCTTTGCTTCCTGAAGTGGTTGGACTAGATTACCACTAAATTTATAATTTGCATCAAGTTATACATCATGTTTTGTTGTTAGTTGTTTTGGTCATGTCTGACTCTCTTTGACTCCATTCGTGCTTTTCTTGGGAAAGACACTAGATGAGTTACAATTTTCATTCCCAGCTCCTTTTATACAGGAGGAACTGAGGCAAACAGACTTAAAGAACTTGCCCAGGGACTCAGAAGTAGTAAATGTAATAGGGCATAATTGATCTCAAATCTTCCTGTTTTCAAGCATAGTATTCAATCTACTCCACAACCTTGGTGCCCTTATATCATGTACGTCAGTCTAAATGAAAACATATTATGAACTAATCAATATGACAATATTTTAAGATTTTAAACCTGAAAAATTTTTTTCTAATGCTTTGTTTCTCCCTTCTCTACCCTATGTTTTCATACATAACTCTGGAAATGACATGCAAATGGTTTCCCATTATAAATAATGAGTATATTGTTTGGCTAAAGCTATAGTCATTCAAACACCAGCTCGAGCATGTCTCTGATTTTTAAAAATGTTTTACAATATTTTTTTCCCATTTTAGCATGGAGTGTTTTTTGTTATTCTTATATAAGGAAGTGAAAAGGCCAGCAACTGATTTTGCAAAGCAGTCAACTCCATAATATAGAAATCTAGGAAGGCTGGAATTTTAACCCAATATTTCCTCCCTGCTAGAGATGACCACTCAAGTTACTAAATGGAGTTGTCTGAGCCTCCATTATACATTTCATTTTGTAATGTTTGGAACTTACCTATAAAGCAGGCACAGAGAATGAAACTAAACACAAAGGGACAGAGCATGTGAGTGCTTTATTTTTTTACTCAAATTTAGTTTAAATTAGTACAGCTATTTCTGAGTAACAAGAGGGCAGTAAAAAGCAAAATGTGGAAATGATGCATGCCTTTCACATTCCCATAACTAGAAAATTAATTTATTTTCAAGCAGCATTTTTTCCAGAATGTTCATTAGAACCATATTCTTCACTGTTTGGGGTCAGTTACTAAAACTGTTGAGGAGGCAAGAAATGAGCAATTGTAGATATCTATGTCCAAATTCAGTTTCCCCAAGTGTCCCTCAATTGACATTTATTTGAGAGACCATTAAGTTCCTTTGAAACTACTCTAGTATCCCAGGTAGATAAATAATTCTCTTATTAAAATGACTTTGGTTATGTAAATGCTTCATTAAAACCTCAGAAGAAATATGAAATTCTTCCTTTGAGTTATTTCCAAGCATTTATTTGAAATTTCCCACATATGTAGGGGGATGTCAATTATAATTTCAGGGCATATATTTGAAGCATATTCATCTAATCATTTTAAAAATTTCCATTTAAAAGCTCCCCAGAGAATATATCTATTTCTCTAACTGTTCAGCCTCTTCCACAACCATTAAATTTTGAGGGATAATTATACAAATTGCAAGATTATAAAATGTATATTATCAGTTACTTTCCTCTTCCTCTTTCATATTAAAATACAGTCATTAAACAGTCCTTCACACCTACCACTTGCTGACCCACTGTGACCAGGGCCTTGAGTAACAGTAATTTTCCTTATAGTGGGTATAGACTATTGCTAAGCCATTTTCATCCCTTTGACTTTGTTACTAAGAACAAACAAGGTTCATCAGCATGCAGTCATCAATCATGTTGCTAACAGCCTGGAGGATGGGAAAGAATCATGCCTATAACATTGAATTTGTGAGGACAGTGTGTGAGAATCCCCTCAGAATTCTATCATTTGTCCCCTTGTTTGAATCCTGAATCAGGAAGTGTGAATAATGTTATGTTTCAAACTGCCTCTACATCTGGCTGACTTGGAATCCCAAAATCCAGGTTGCCTCTTGAGAGAAAACACTGTTTTTTTCTTTACCCTGATTCACTATTCAAAGCACATGAATATTGAAATTATCTAATAAAAGATTTGCTGTTAAATGAAAATTGAAGCAGCTAGTTATTCTGAGAGACATAGGTTATACATGTAAGGCAGACCAATTAACCACAACTATGTCAACCAGCATCTATACGAAGAGCCTTATGGAGACCATCCAGAAAACTAAGCACAAGAATTTTAGAGATTCCCTATCAACCATTAGTCCTGCTTTTGGCCCAAGGATGCAGCCGTATTTGGGTATTTCACTATGGAGAAGAGTATCACCTTCCTCAACATCACCTGTACCAAATGCTGACCAAATGCCAATAGTGAGCAAATTAATCTGAGAATGTCAGGACTACCCAGAGCACTGGTACTGCATCTAGTCAAGCTACTGTAGTCTTCATTTTAGGAACCAATCCCAATGGAGATGTTTCCTGACTTCTTCATTAACTTCTGTGATGCTACACCCATAACTATTTGAGAATCAGAAAAATGATCATACGCAAAATTCTTTGATATTTCCAAATAATTCAACATCAAAAATTAATATGTTTTTATCAGTGGCATTGATATTAAAGATCATATGATATCATGCATTTTCCACTATCACCTAAAGACCATGAGAGGTTTCCAATTGACATCACTAAAACCTATATATATTGCCTTCCTAGATTTGAATGCAGTCAGGACATTTCTTACTTTTCAATTCGTATTCTCAGAGATTTGCACATTTTAATTTACAATTAATTAACAATATTTGCACATATTAAGTGCATAATATATATAAAGAATATACCCATTTTGACCTTATCTTGATATATGGTATGAGATATTGGCCTACATGAAATTTCTGCCATCCTGTTTTCTAGTTGTTCCAGTAGTTTTTGTCATATGACCACTTTTTGATTTTATGGCATTGAATATCTAAATTAACTTAGATAGAATTATCATTTTATGATGTTAATTCAGCCTACCCATAAGGAATTATTTTTCAGTTGTTTAGTTCTGAGTTTATTTGTATGAAGTATTTTGTAATTGTGTTCATATGGTTCTGTATTTTTTTCTAGAAATTAGAATCTCTGGTATTTCATGTTCTTTAGAGTTATTTTATTTTATTTTTTAAATTCAAGTTATCTAGGGAGAGTTAATAGCTTAATTTTTAGCATGAACACATATCTTGGAAATTGACAATAAGGAATTAGAAGAATGAAAGGATCGGAGGTCTAAGCAGGACTTTGAATCAGAAATCAGGAGTAGATTGAGGTCTGCAGTTATAAAACAGCAATAAGAAGAGATCCAGAACTGTTGCAAAGTCTGTAGGAAACAAAAAGTCTCTTCTCTCCTTCCTGCCTAGACAAAAGTCAATTAAAGAAAATGGCCAACCCATGGTCTGTGAGTAGAAATAGGTATATCTCATTAGAGAAATATGATGATGATCAGAGTCTGTCTTATTTGGGAGTTATAGGGTAAAATTTAAGGTAGAGCCTTTGATATCTGAATAATGTGCATTTACTGTCCTTACTGATCATGTAATTATGAAACTTTCATTTTCATTTTACTCTCAATGTTTTCTTTTGTTTTTTTTTTCTCTCCAGGGGCAAGATTGGTGCTAACATAGCATAAAGGTAGATATTTTCAAGGAGGAAATGAAAAAGGATTCTATAAATCTAAAATAATAGGAAGCCATAATAGCAACAGTGCCTACAAATCAGGTATTCAGAAAACAACAATTAAATCAGATTCAAATTATCATTGGTGTATAAGAGCCCATATTCTCCTTTATCACTTTGTCAGGTTGTTATGTTTTATGCAGTTACACAGAATCTGAATGGATGGTTTGTAAAGCATGAGGGTGAAACAAAGGAGGTGAAACAATCTATGAGACTATATGTAAAGACAATCTTTGGAAAATAGTGTTTAATTCTTTTTGGCATTATTACTGTGCACAATAAAATAACCATCTATATGGTTTAATTGGTTCTTCCATTTGTCCTAACAAAATATTTGTAAAGACATTTTACATCTGTGATTTTCTTGTATTATTTTCCATTTATCTTCTGTAGATTTTGCAAAAGTAACTGTTTCATCAGAAAATATCCATTATGATACAAAAAGTAAATATGGATAGGCAACATAGGGAACAGAAGAAATATCTGTCCATTTGTTTGTAGGAATGGATGGTTTTACCATGTAAGACCAGTTATAAGAATCAAATGATATCTGCAGTATTTTTTAAATTCTCCGGCTCTACCAATTCCCATCAAGGCAAATGATATCTTCATTATGGACTAATCATTGTGGGTCGACATTCAAATTCCAGATTTCCAGATATGACTCTTTCATGAATCTTGTATAAACATTCACCATATCAGGCACTGGGGAGACAAGTAAAAACGGAGAAAGTATCTACCCTAAATAAATCTCCACTCTAGTAGGAAGAAACAAATCAAGGAATAGCATTGGCCAAGAAAGGGATGTTTTTTATAATGGGGAATTGCATAGCCAATTACTAGGAAAGTTTCAGCAAAAATAATTCACTCTGATTGTCAGACTTATCTGCTGAAAAATCTCAGGATTCACATGAAAGCAATTGTCTAGAGACTATTAAGCAGCTTCTATTATGACTGTGTAGATAATGATAATAAATCTGATATTTGATTAGCTGATTCTAAAGTGATTCATCCAAAGTGAATGGAATGGAGTAAAAAAAAAAAAATTGGATTTGAAAGAGGCCAAGAAGAACATCCAGGCAAATCATACCTGGACAAGAATTCTTCTTTTTGTAACATAGCTGACAACTGATCATTCAAATTTTTCATAAAATAACTCCAGGATAGTAAACTTAGTACCTCCCAAGGAAATCCATTTGTCTTTGGGATGGTTATAAGTTTTAGGAAAATTATCCTTAAATCAAACCCATTGTTGTATTTTTCTTTTGAAGTCCCCAACCATAACTCTTAGTTCTGCCCTCTGATACCAATCAGAATGTATTTAATTCTTTTTTTAATGCAGAAGCTTTTGAAATACATGTAGATGACTATCAAATCTTCTCTTTTGTCTTCTCTAATTAAATAATAAAAATAATTATAAAAATTGTATTCCTAATTCTCTCATTTTGAATTAGAGGCTGCATAGCAGATATAAAGCAATCATCTATACCAAGAAAACCTGAATTTTATCCTAACTTTTGGTTTACAGTGACTGTGTAACAATGGGCTCATTTTTTAAAAATCTCAGTGGAAGGGTGCAGTCATATTTTACACATGGATTTTGTAAGTATCACTTGCTTTCAGAAGAATGCTTCAAATGCAGATATATGAAATATTTTAGATAAATATCTGATGAAATATATATATATAATTTGTTCAAACTATGGCTTCTAACAACATTTTATAGAAAAAATGCAAGTTATTATTTCTGTCAGTTTTCTAAGGCTATAAACTACAGAGTAAGTTACTTGATAGCATTGATAGAGAAGAAATGATTGAGAGAATGTACTTAGCACTCATTCCCTAACCAATGAAATTATAGGTCCATACCCAAAAGATTTTTTAAAATAAAACAGAGACATAGGTATCACTTTTCTGGATCTAATCCTTTGATGAATGTGGGAATGTGGAATTTTTTCTTCTATTATACATTATAATTTCCTTAAGCAGAATGTGTTAATGAATGGAACCAGCATGTTATTTTACCAGAGGAAAATATTTCATTGTCTTTCCTATAAGCAATGGTAATTTTCAGCCTTCTCCCCTGGCAAAATATTAAGTGCTACTTCCTTTTATTTAGATTTTGGTTATGAAAATTTGTTTATACTAGTATCTTGGATAACACTAACTGAAAACATAACTAAAAAAATCAAAAGTCACATTAATTCCCTATTCCCTAAAGTATATATAAAATTTGAAATCTCTGATGAATCATCCATGGGTATGTTTTGGGAGATGGTATATTGTTAAAGATAAATTTGAAAGCTCTGAAAAATAAACAAGAAATAAATTATTCAAATCACTGAGACTGTGCCAGCTTTTAAATTATCAAATCATTTGGGAGTCTTTCTCTTTTCCTGAATCATTTTTCTTCATCAACTACCTAAGATCAGATTCGTTTTCATGTGATTTTTTGGAGTATTCTTCATTTTCCATGTTCCTTGGACTGAATTAGCAGATCCTTGAGTCAAATTTTCAACCACAGAAACAAAATGTTTGAGATAAGGGAGGAAAAACAAACTGAATTAAAACAAATTTTGACATTTGTTTTGTAAAAAGTTAATTTCCAGATATAGCCCTTTCTATTGTATGTACAATTATCAATGAACAGGACATTAAAAAAGTACTATTATTATATCTATGTTGGATATTTCATGCAACATTCTGCTCAGAATACATAATCTCCCCACCAAGTAAAGAACTATATGATACCAACATTCAACTTCTTTTCAGAGGTTTTTAAAATTATATTATTCATTGTGTATATGGTTCTTTTGGTACTATTTACTCCATGACAGATGGGTTCATTCAGGTTTCTTGATTTTTTTATTACATATAAGTGATGCCTGGCACTGTACTAATTGCTGGAGACCAAATGTAAGCAAACATATTACCTGACCTCCAAGAGCTTATATATCATCGGGGAAAGACAAAATATTAAAGGGGTACAATGAAATAAGGAAGAGAAGTTCTGAGTGTTATGGTCTGGAGAGGCTAGAAAAATGGAGTGTAGGCCAGTACTTCATAAAGGAAAAGCAAATGCCTATGTATGTTGAATTTAAATAAAACAGTCAAATTTACTAGTGGGTAGAAATTTATGATGAAAATCAGAGGAAAATCTTTCTATGATTCTCTGAAACTTAGTTTTTTCTTTTAAATGCATAAAAATGTTTTATAAAATTGCATAGAACAGTCTCAATCTATTTCCAATCAATTGACATTTGTCTTTTATTTTTCTTATTTCACCAAAAGTGTTGCTATGAATAAACTGACCCTTAATGGGCTTTGCTTTTGGTCCCTTAACTCTTGATATATATGTCACAATGGTATTAGTAGGACAAAAGATATGAAGAAATACATCAACTTTCTTACATAATTATCAAATATTTTCCAAAATTGTTGGACTATTTCATGGTTCTATCAACATTCCTCTTAACCCTCAATATTTGTTTCTTTTTGTTTTACATTACTTATGTTGTTTTTAAAATATCTTTTAATTTGAAATAATTTATTTTTCCCATCATATGTAAAAACAATTTTAACATTCATTGTTAAAAATTTTGTGTTCTATAATCTCCTTCCCCACTGTATTCACCCCTTAATTGAGATGGCAAGCAATTTGATAAAGGTTATACACATGCAGTCATATAAAACATATTTCTATATTAGTCCTGTGGTGAAAGAAAACACAGACCAGTCATATAAAAATCCAATAAAAATAAATAAAGTAAAAAAGTATGATTTAACATGCACGAATTCTCCATTTTCTCTCTCTAAGATGGATAGCATTTTGCAATTGACTTGGGTCATTGTATTGTTGAGAATAGATCTCAATGCCATTTAATCTTCATACAATATTGATGTTACTGTTAACAATGTTCTCTTGGTTCTCTTCAGTTGACTTTGTATTGATTATGTAAATATTTCTAGGTTTTTATTTTGGTCATGATTTTCAGATAATCCAGTGATTCTTATATTATCTCACCTGCATCTATTCTCCAGGTCAATTGTTTTCTCAATGAGGTGTCTCATATCATGTTCAATTTTTTTTCATTCTTTTGATTTTGTTTTATTATGTCTTGGTGTCTCATGAGGGCATTAGTTTCTAATTGCCCAATTCTATTTTTTAATCACTGATTGCCTTCCATGGCCTTTTGATTCTCCTTTTCCTTTTGGTCCTTTTTTATTTTCAAGTCATTCCTCTCTTCTTCCAATTTGTTCATTTTTTTGTATCATTTTCCAGCAGATCAATTTTGGCTTTCAATGCTTGTGCCTCTATTTCCAGATGATGTATTTTGCTTTTCAGGCTATTATTTTCCTTTTCCCACTTTTAATCAACCTTTCTTAGTTGATTCCTAAATTCCCTTTTGAGGTCCTCTATAGTCTGCACCCAGTTCTCTCAGTTCTTGATTTGTTTTTGTTTTTGTTTGTTTTTGGTTTTTTTGAGGCTTTGCTTGATATTTCGTGGATGTTGTCCTCACTCATTGGTTCTGTTCTTTAGTCCTTACCCCCATAGAAGCTTTCAATTATGCCTTTTTCTTCTCTCTTTTTTACTCATTTTATTTACTTTTTCTGTCCTAAGAACTTGCCCCTCTCTTGGTTTATTGAACCAGAGTGCTGAGCTGACCTGCCCTTAGGCAAATTTATCATTGTGGTCAGCAGACTGGGGATGTCCAGCCAGGTGACCCACCCCTGTTCCTCCCTGCCAGTCTTGTTATATCCCTGGTCCATGTATGGTGGGTCAGAGGTGAACTCTTGTGGCTACTGTTTCTGCCCAGATCTCACATAGACAGGCTGCTTTTTTATTGTAGGTCTTAGCATGGTGGGTGGGGAATGGTGTACCACCTGATGGTTGCCCCAAGTTCCTCCCTACCAGCCATTGTTATCAGAGCAATGGACCATGTGTGTTGGGTCAGAGTTGAGTATTTCAGTCTGCCATCTCTACATCTGAGCGGGGTCATGCAGTGTTCTCAGAATTCTGGGTGGTGGAAAGTGCCTCTCCCTTTTTCAGTGAAAACAGATGTACTGTGCCTACCTTTCAAGTTGTTTTCAGTAGGAGAGTCTTATGATGTCTTCTTGTTGGGTTTAGATTTCTTTGTTCTTTGAAGCACAATATGAATATTGGTTTGGAAGGATGGTAGAGAAGGTTATGGCTTTTGGTGTGCCTAAGCCACCATCTTGGCTCCACCCCCTCTTCCCAGGTTTTTATGAAAGTATCCTGTTCCTCATTGCTTAAAGCACAATAGCATTGCATCATAATAATATATCACAATTTATTTATCCATTCACCAATTAATGGGAATCCCCAGAATTTCCAAATGTTTGGTAGTACAAAAAGAGCTACTATAAATATTTTTGGACATATAGGCCCTTTGCCTTTTTCTTTACTTTTTGTACAGAGACCAAGTACTGACATTTCTGGGTCAAAGGATATACATAGGCTTTTGAGATAGTTCCAAATTGCTCTCCAGAATGGTTGGACACATTGAAAATTCCATCAACAGAACCTTATTATATAACTCCCACATTCCCTAAAACATTTGTCATTTTCCTTCTCTTGTCATATTATCCAGTTTAATGATTAACCTAAGAGGTATTCTAATTTTGTATTATCTAACCAATTTTTTCAATTATTTTATATGACTCTAGATAACTGATTTCTTTATCTGAAAACTCCGTGTTTATTTGACTCAATTTCTACATATTTGAGAAATTTGGCCTTTTTTCAGAGAAATTTGCTGTATTTTTTCCTGTTATGATTACTAACTCTGCATTTCTCCCCTCCTCCCCCCGTTATCCTTCTCTTGCTCTCATTTTAGCCTCTCCCTCCAGAAAAGTATTTTGTTCTGACTACTGCTTGTTCCAATTTCTCTTCCCTTCTATAGACCCTGATTTCCTTATCTTCTCCTCCTCCTGCTTTTCTATAGGTTAAGATAATTTCTGTATTCCAATGAGCTTGAATTTTATTCCTTCTTTGAACCAATTTCAGTGAGAGTAATATTCAAACATTGTAACACCTCCATCTAATCCTTTACTCTAGAAATTATTTAACCCATCCAACCTTACCCTTTCTCTTTCTCACAGTTCATTTCTCTTTCTCAGCTCATGATTTTATTTTTTATATATTGTCTCATCATAGTCAATTCATACCAATACCTTCTGTCAATAATTAATGGTTCTAACTGCCCTAATAATGACAAAGACCTTAGAAGTTATAAGTATCAACTGTCTTTGTAAAAATATAAATAATTTAGCCTTATTTAATCAATTATAACTTCTCTTTCATGATTATCTTGCTATGGTACTCTTGAATATAATATTTGGGAATTACTTTTATATTCAGCCATGCTATTTTCAATAGGAATTTTTGAAATTCCTCTATTTCATTAAACATTTATCCCCCCAAAAATATTATACTCAGTTTTCCTGAGTATAGGATTTTTTGTTATCCCAGACCTTTTGCCCTACAGTGAACTTTATCTTAAGCTCTATGATACTTTAATGTAGAAGTTTCTAAATTTTGTGTGGTTATAATTGTGATTCCGTGATATTTGAATTTTCTTTCTTTCTGACTATTTGCAATATTTTCTTATTGTCCTGGGGACTCTGAAATCTGGCTATAATATTCCTTGGAGTTTTCATTTAGGGGTCCCTTTTAGGATGTTATTGGTGAAATTTATTTTTAATTTGCTTTCTCTCTAGGATATCAGACATTTTTCCTTGACAATGTCTTGAAATATGTTGTGTAGGCTATTTTTTTCTTATGGCTTTCAGGTAGCCCAATAATTTTGAAATTATCTACCTTTGGTCTATTTTCCAGGTCACTTGAGATGATTATCATGGTTTGAAAAATGAAGCCTTCTTAATTTGAAGATATAGATAGATAAACACATAGATAAATATATATACATATACATATATAGCTGTGAAATATGTTTTTCAACTAAGATAATCTTTAAAAAGTGATAATGAGGTGTGGAGCCAAGATGACAGTGTAGTCATAGGAAGCTAATAAATCTCCTTCTCACTGATCATTAAAAAACATCTCAAAAGTATAGAAATCAAAACCAGTGGGAGGTGTCTCCCACTGGACACAGCATTATAGGTAGGCAGTAAATAGGGATTCCCATGCTTTAAGGGGTTGAGACTGCACTAAGCAAAGCTCAAGCTGATCACCCCCCCTCACACCACCTACTGTGCCAGAGTTGAAGTGAGGGCCAGAACAATCTCTAAATTCTTGGGGTCAGGCTGAAAACACTACAGACTTACCCCTGAGGGCAATGCTAGGCCTTGGTAGTGAGACCTGAAGCTGAAGAGAGCTGAGTTTGGGCAGAAACATGGCTGGCCACAGTGAAAGCAATAGGGGCTGGGAAGATAGCCTCAGAGCAAAATGCTTTAAAGTGAATGCTACACAAAGAACAACACAGATCTACCTGCCCTCACTCAGGCTTCTGACAGGAAAGGGAAGATATTACCAAGGCAAAGCCCTGCAAGACAGAAGCTAAGAAACAATGACCACCAACATGAAGGAACCCCAATCTGCTAGTGGCAAAAGAAATAAGCAAGAGCAAAAAAAGCTCTTGAATCTGGAGAATGTCTACAGAGAAAAAGAGCAAAATACAAGAGCAAAATCAGAGAGTGAAAAACAAGCAAACACATCCAAACACTCCCTAAAGATGAAAATTCATCATGACATTCAGGGGAAATAAAAAAGGACTTCAAGGACCAAATAAAAAAGATAGAAGAAAATAGGATGAAAAGTGGGAAATGGAAATACAAAAAAGAAAAAAAAAAGCTTAAAAGACAAAAATTGCCCATATGAAAAAAGAGGCACAGAAATCAAATGAGATAGTGAGCAAATTGGAGACCAGAATTGACCTGATGGAAGCCATGGAAAGCAGGATAGATCAAACCAAAAAAAAGGGGAAAAAAGATCATAGCTGAGAATCAGTCTTTAAAGATTAGAATTGGGTGAGTAGAAGCTTATGATCTCATGAGACATCAGGAATTAGTAAAGCAAAATCAAAAGTATAAAAAATAGAAGAAACATGAAATATCTTATTGAAAAGACAACTAACCTGGAAAACATATCTAGGAGAGATAATTTGAGAATTATTGGTCTACCTGAAAGCCTGGAACACAAATGAAAAGCCTTGACATCATATTTCAAGAAATTTTCCAATAATATTGCCCTCATATTCTTGAATAAGAGGTCAAAATAGACGTTGAAAGAATCCGTAGAATGCTCCTTACATTAAATCTTTAAAAGACAACCACCAGAAATGTTATAGGCAAATTCAAGAGTTTCCAGATCAAGGAGAAAATACTGCAACTGTCCAGAAAGAGATGATGCTCTGATATTCTCAAACAAGAGGTAAACAAGAAATGGAAATAGACAACATCTGGGAATGCTATAGCCAAATTCAGGAGCTCCTTGATCTACTTTATCTAGGAGAAAATATTGCAAGTAGCCAGCAAGAAATAATTAAAAACTCATGGAGCCCTAGCCAGGATTAGAAAGGATCTGGCAGCTTCCAAAATGAAGGACCAGAAGGCTTAGAAAATAATATTCTGGGAGGCAAGGGAACTCGGTTTACAGCCAAAAACCACCTACCCATAAAAATTAACTATGTTATCTCAGGGGAAAATATAATTTATAAAGAATAGAATATTTCAAAGCATTTCTGAATAAAAGGCTAGATTTATACAGAAAATTTGATGTTCAAATACAAAATTCAAGACATCCATAAAAAGAAAAAGAAAAAAGTTAATGTCTTTAATGAGGTCAAATTGTTTATATTCATATTCCTATATGGAAAGATGATATCTATAACTCTTAAAATTGTTATCATTTTTATAGTAGTTAGAAAAAATATGCATATATGGAGGGTGTAATAGTAGGTTATTTAGGATGATATGTAAAAGAAACATCTAGGGGTGAAAAGAGGAATTGCCTAATAATAATGATGAACCCTTAAGAGACTGAGTATCATATTCTAGTGAAGGTAAAACTTTTTTTACTTACTAAATGATAATATTTTTAAATATAATTTATTATTTGTCAAATTCTTTTAAATTTTATAATCATGAATCATTAATATATGTTTATTTGTTCTATATGTGTGTATATCAATATATATTAGGTATTGTGATAAGGAAATCACCTTAAAAGACTGATATAGATTTATTTAAGGTTGCCAAGGAATTCAGCTATGTAATTCCTAAATGAAACATTCAAGTCAGCTGCCAATTTTTATGGTGTTTTAATTACAAACAGGAGGAAGAAAGTATTAGAGAAAGAGAAAGTGAGAGGGAAAGGGGAGAGAAGGAAATAGGGCTTAAATACCCACTCTGCTTAGGCTGAGCCAAAACGGGCTCAAGGCCCTGAATAGCCAAGGCAAAGAAAGAGATCAGTCCCTATCACTTACATGACCAAAATGGAGAAAACATTCTGTGGCTCCTCCAACTCCAAGCACCAGGCTCCAACCCACTTCTCCCCCTCCACCCAGGAAGTCCCCAGAACTCCTGAGCTGTCCTCTACCTCATTTCCTGTTTCTCACATGTGCCAATGGCGGCTCTAGCTTGACCTAGGACCACCCAGAGGCCTGTCCTTTTTTCACATGTCTGTTGAAGGTCATATTCTCAAATAATATATCTTGAGTTTTGCTGCAGCCCTTCCTAATCTTGTTACCCTGAGTAGGGTGGAGATTGTAGTTTCCAAGACCTGATTCTGTTATTCCAAGTATCTCTATTGTTATTGATCAGAAAATAGCTAAAATCCTATCTTCTAAAGAATGGTCTGAATAGGGTTGAGTAGTTTTGAAATTAACAATCCCCCTGAGGCCCAAGGAAGACTAGTCTCTCCGATGGGTCTTGTAAACATACCAACTATGAAATTACAATAGTTAGAGATAAGGGAAAAATAGGAGAGATAGAGAGAGACAGTAAAACCAATGTTTTGCTGGACACATTGACAAAAAGCCAATTAGGGAGCAGTCCCCTTTGGCAGAAGAGTGTACATTCAAAATAAATTCAATCAACCTTCAGTTCAAGCAACCACACCCCAAGATTCATGCTTGATCTTGATAATGTAGGTTTTCTGGCATCTTTCTGCAACAGTTCATTTTCTGAATTTAGGAGTTAGGAAGCTTATTCCTTGAACATGTTTCTCAAACAAAAAAAAAAACTTTTCAAAATCTTGGAATTTTATTAAAATACAGTACACACACACACACACACACACACACACACACACATATATTTACATCAGATTTATATCAGTGATATTTGAGAAGATTTTTTCCCATCCAATATATTTCATTTCTTAGGGCCACATGTAAAATCTTATGTATTCAACACTGTCATTTTTTTCCTCTTTTTTACTTCCTCTATCCTTTGATCTGTAAAAGATCTCCAAAGTTAAATCTCAAAGATGACTCCATTTTCCTTTCATTTTAATTTAAATGATTCTTTGTAGTTAGGCCAGATAACTCTCTTCTCCATACCCTATGTTGGATCAAATATTGAGTTCTAACAAATCTACATTCAAAACATATCTCATATCTATACCCTTCTTTCATGACTTGTGTCCTTTCTAATTTAGGACATATTTTCTCTTTTTCTGAATTACTTAAATGGTTTCTTATTATGTATCATTTTGTCTAGTCTCTACTTCTTTTAATCCTTCCTCTATGTACTATCAAATTGATTAAAAATTGCAAGTCTGATCATATTATTCTCTTTTCCCATAATCTTCATTGCTCCCTATTGCCTCTTTGATAACATGTAAATTTCTTTCCTGGCACTGAAAGCCTTTGTTATCCTAGATACAACTACAGAACAATTACAAATCACTCTGTCTAAAATCCTTTGTGCTCATGCCAAACTGTTCTATTCACTCTTTGTGACTCCATGACTTTGTGTACATTGTCCTCTGTGTCTTCATTTCTGTAAATATGCTATATAAACCCCGAGTTTGTCTTGTAGATAACTATCAAATATTTTAGGAATGTTGTTATTTTCAACATAATTTCTCTTACTATAATCTTCTCCAGTTTTATGTTAGTTTTCCATAGGAAAAAAAAATCTTTCTTTCTCTGTGTCTCTATTTCTTTCATCTCTATCTTTATCCCTCTTTGTCCTCTTATCTGTCAATTTCTTTTTTTTAACTCTTTTTTTATTTGATCGTTTCCAAACATTATTCATTGGAGACAAAGATCATTTTCTTCTCCTCACCCTGCCCCCACATCTCCCATAGCTGACACATGATTCCACTGGGTATCACATGTGTTCTTGATTCAAACCCATTTCCATGTTGTTGGTATTTGCATTAGAGTGTTCATTTAGAGTCTCTCCTCAGACATGTCCCCTTAACCCCTGTAGTCAAGCAGTTGCTTTTCCTCGGTGTTTTTATTCCCACAGTTTGTCCTCTGCTTGTGGATAGTGTTTTTCTCCTAGATCCCTGCAGATTGTTCAGGGACATTGCATTGTCAATTTCTTTTTAACAGGATGAATAGGAAGTTTAGTGTCCTCTAACTATCCAAGTAGATGCCTTAGCCTTCTTTACAGCTTTACCAACTTATTGCTGATTTCTATTCTTCCCTGACTCATTAAAATAAAGATTCAACTTTTCATTATGATTGGATAGGATTATGGAAAGCAACTATTTTGATCAACATAGTTGGGATAAATATTCACATTACTGAGGTCAAAAATTCTTCCTTGGATTCATATTTTACAGTTCATTAAGTTATTTGAAGTAATTAAAACTATACTTTTATTCTTCAAAAGCTTTCTAAGCTTTACTAAGGATGAAAACATACAAATCCCTCCCCTTCAAGCAATGCAATTATTCCCAGAACCATTCACTTCAATAACAATAGCTAACCTTTTTATAACACTTTAAGATGTTTACATGTTTAAATCATGTTATTATTATTATTTAATCAATTTAGTTTAATTTTGATTCTTCATGACCCTATGGACCATATTATGTAGGAGAATTTCTTGGCAAAGGTATTGGGATGGTTTGCCATTTCCTTCTCTAATGGACTAAAGCAAACTGAGTTTTAGTGACTTACCTAGCATCATACTGCTAGCTACCAAGTGCTTGAGGACAGATTTTATTTTAGATCTCCCTGACTCCAGACCCAGCACTCTATCTACTGAGCTATTTAGCTCTTTCCTCCTAATAATATGCATAACTGTAAATATGGTATCTCCATTTTATCCTGATACAATTATATGAGCTAGATACTATAGATTTGTTAACTTAATTTTGTAAGTTATGGTACTATGGCTTTGAGAAGTTAAATGGTTTGTTCATGACCATATCTATAGTAAAGTTCGAAGTCTGACTTCAGATTCAATGCTTCCTGATTCCAAGTCCATCACTATATCCACAACCCCAGAGTGCCTCCTTCACTTTGATAATACCATATGAAAATTCTTGTCTCGTCTCTATACCCTTTAGATATTTTTTACCCTGGAGATGCCTACACCCCTCAAGACTCACTACATACATTGGTGAGTCTCTGCCTGGGAACACCATTTCAAGAAATATTTAGCTTTCTGTGGTTATTTCTGTGGTTATAGCACCTACTATGTGCTAGCCATTCTGTTAAGTGCCAAGTGTACAAAAGAGAAAACATAGTTCCTATTCCTACTCTGCCTAAATCTCCCCCCATGCCTTGGGAAACCTTACAAGTTAATAACTCTAACTCTTCAGACTTTTACATCTCACCCATATCTGAGTACTCTTGTCTCTAACCAATTTACAGCTCCCTTTTATGTATTAATATTCTCCATTAGACTATAAGTTCCTTGATGTTAGATATCATATGTGAATTTTTATTCCCAATATTTAACACAGCATTTAGAACATAATGAACACTTCACAAATTCCATATCCAAATATCCATATCAAAGCAAAGGATGAAGTATATTTCATTGACACTCATCCTATCATTCTCAGTTTTATCTTTTATGTTAAGGGAGTGGCTTTGCCTTCCCCCTCTTCTCCCAAGGGAAAGTATTCTGCATATAACTGGCATGCTGTGTTCATATACATATCTGTCATATTCTTCTGGGCCTTTACATGTTTTTCATACATCTAAAATGGAATAATGTTAACATTTGAGAGAGAAAAGGCTCTAGATATACTGTAAAACCAATTACAAAGGAGAAAAAAATGGGAATTCTCTTCACATTGTCCTATATTTTAATAGCTTCAGTTATAGTCCATATAACAATAGGGCCAAATCATTTAATAATTCTTGAGTTCTTGAATTCTTGAGGGAAAAACATCCAGATCCATTGGGATCTTGAATTCTATCTTACCCAACAAGGGTAAGGAGAAGGGAAAACCAAGGGGGGGAGGGGGAGAGGGAGAACAAAAAGGGAGGGAAAGAGAGGGGGGAGGGGGAGGGAACAAAAAGGGAGGGACTAAAAAGGGAAACATCAAGGGAGGGGACAAGGGGGACTGTTTCAAAGTAAATCACTGGACTAAAAGGTAGAGCCGAAGAAGAAAAGGTTAGAATTAGGGAAGGCTATCAAAATGCCAGGGAGTCCACAAATGACAATCATAACTTTGAACGTGAATGGGATGAACTCACCCATAAAACGTAGACGAATAGCAGAATGGATTAGAATCCAAAACCCTACCATATGTTGTCTTCAAGAAACACACATGAGGCGGGTTGACACCCACAAGGTCAGAATTAAAGGATGGAGTAAGACCTTCTGGGCTTCAACTGATAGAAAGAAGTCAGGAGTGGTAATCATGATATCTGATAAAGCCAATGCAAAAATAGACCTGATCAAAAGGGATAGGGAAGGTAATTATATTTTGTTAAAAGGGACTATAGACAATGAGGAAATATCATTAATCAATATGTATGCACCAAATTAATATAGCACCCAAATTTCTAATGGAGAAACTAGGAGAATTGAAGGAAGAAATAGACAATAAAACCATACTAGTGGGAGACTTAAACCAACCATTATCAAATTTAGATAAATCAAATCAAAAAATAAATAAGAAAGAGGTAAAAGAAGTGAATGAAATCTTAGAAAAATTAGAATTAATAGACATATGGAGAAAAATAAATAGGGATAAAAAGGAATACACCTTCTTCTCAGCACCACATGGCACATTCACAAAAATTGACCATACATTAGGTCACAGAAACATAGCACACAAATGCAGAAAAGCAGAAATAATGAATGCAGCCTTCTCAGATCACAAGGCAATAAAAATAATGATTAGTAATGGTACATGGAAAACCAAATCTAAAACCAATTGGAAATTAAACAATATGATACTCCAAAACCGTTTAGTTAAAGAAGAAATCATAGAAACAATTAATAATTTCATCGAGGAAAATGACAATGGCGAAACATCCTTTCAAACCTTTTGGGATGCAGCCAAAGCGGTAATCAGAGGTAAATTCATATCCCTGAATGCTTATATTAACAAACAAGGGAGAGAAGAGATCAATCAATTGGAAATGCAAATGAAAAAACTGGAAAGCGATCAAATTAAAAACCCCCAGCAGAAAACCAAATTAGAAATCCTAAAAATTAAGGGAGAAATTAATAAAATCGAAAGTGATAGAACTATTGATTTAATAAATGAGACAAGAAGCTGGTACTTTGAAAAAACAAACAAAATAGACAAGGTACTGGTCAATCTAGTTAAAAAAAGGAAGGAAGAAAAGCAAATTCACAGCATTAAAGATGAAAAGGGGGACAGCACCTCCAATGAGGAGGAAATTAAGGCAATCATTAGAAATTACTTTGCCCAATTATATGGCAATAAATACACCAATTTAGGAGAAATGGATGAATATATACAAAAATACAAACTGCCTAGACTAACAGAAGAGGAAATAGAATTCCTAAATAATCCCATATCAGAAATTGAAATCCAACAAGCCATCAAAGAACTTCCTAAGAAAAAGTCCCCAGGGCCTGATGGATTCACCTGTGAATTCTATCAAACATTCAGAGAACAGTTAATCCCAATACTATACAAACTATTTGACATAATAAGCAAAGAGGGAGTTCTACCAAACTCCTTTTACGACACAAACATGGTACTGATTCCAAAACCAGGCAGGTCAAAAACAGAGAAAGAAAACTATAGGCCAATCTCCCTAATGAATATAGATGCAAAAATCTTAAATAGGATACTAGCAAAAAGACTCCAGCAAGTGATCAGAAGGATCATTCACCATGATCAAGTAGGATTCATACCAGGGATGCAGGGCTGGTTCAAAATTAGGAAAACCATCCACATAATTGACCACATCAACAAGCAAACTAGCAAGAATCACATGATTATTTCAATAGATGCAGAAAAAGCCTTTGATAAAATACAACACCCATTCCTATTAAAAACACTAGAAAGCATAGGAATAGAAGGGTCATTCCTAAAAATGATAAACAGTATATATCTAAAACCAATAGCTAATATCATCTGCAATGGGGATAAACTAGATGCATTCCCAATAAGATCAGGAGTGAAACAAGGATGCCCATTATCACCTCTACTATTTGACATTGTACTAGAAACACTAGCAGTAGCAATTAGAGAAGATAAAGGAATTGAAGGCATCAAAATAGGCAAGGAGGAGACCAAGTTATCACTCTTTGCGGATGACATGATGGTCTACTTAAAGAATCCTAGAGATTCAACCAAAAAGCTAATTGAAATAATCAACAACTTTAGCAAAGTTGCAGGATACAAAATAAACCCACATAAATCATCAGCTTTTCTATATATCTCCAACACAGCTCAGCAGCAAGAACTAGAAAGAGAAATCCCATTCAAAATCACCTTAGACAAAATAAAATACCTAGGAATCTACCTCCCAAGACAAACACAGGAACTATATGAACACAACTACAAAACACTCGCCACACAACTAAAACTAGACTTGAACAAATGGAAAAACATTAACTGCTCATGGATAGGACAGCCAATATAATAAAAATGACCATCCTTCCCAAACTTATTTATCTATTTAGTGCAATACCCATTGAACTACCAAAATACTTCTTCACTGATTTAGAAAAAAACATTACAAAGTTCATTTGGAAGAACAAAAGAACAAGGATATCCAGGGAAATAATGAAAAAAAACACATATGATGGGGGCCTTGCAGTCCCTGACCTAAAACTATATTACAAAGCAGCAGTCATCAAAACAATTTGGTACTGGCTAAGAGACAGAAAGGAAGATCAGTGGAATAGACTGGGGGAAAGCGACCTCAGCAAGACAGTATACGATAAACCCAAAGATCCCAGCTTTTGGGACAAAAATCCACTATTCGATAAAAACTGCTGGGAAAATTGGAAGACAGTGTGGGAGAGACTAGGAATAGATCAACACCTCACACCCTACACCAAGATAAATTCAAAATGGGTGAGTGACTTAAACATAAAGAAGGAAACCATAAGTAAATTGGGTAAACACAGAATAGTATACATGTCAGACCTTAGGGAGGGGAAAGGCTTTAAAACCAAGCAAGATATAGAAAGAATCACAAAATGTAAAATAAATAATTTTGACTACATCAAACTAAAAAGCTTTTGTACAAACAAAACCAATATAACTAAAATCAGAAGGGAAACAACAAATTGGGAAAAAATCTTCATAGGAACCTCTGACAAAGGTTTAATTACTCATATTTATAATAAGCTAAATCAATTGTACAAAAAATCAAGCCATTCTCCAATTGATAAATGGGCAAGGGAAATGGATAGGCAGTTCTCAGATAATGAAATCAAAACTATTAACAAGCACATGAAGAAGTGTTCTACATCTCTTATATTCAGAGAGATGCAAATCAAAACAACTCTGAGGTATCACCTCACACCTAGCAGATTGGCTAACATAACAGCAAAGGAAAGTAATGAATGCTGGAGGGGGTGTGGCAAAATAGGGACATTAATTCATTGCTGGTGGAGCTGTGAACTGATCCAACCATTCTGGAGGGCAATTTGGAACTATGCCCAAAGGGTGCTAAAAGAATATCTACCCTTTGATCCAGCCATAGCACTGCTGGGTCTGTACCCCAAAGAGATAATGGACACAAAGACTTGTACAAAAATATTCATAGCTGCGCTCTTTGTGGTGGCCCAAAACTGGAAAATGAGGGGATGCCCATCAATTGGGGAATGGCTGAACAAACTGTGGTATATGTTGGTGATGGAGTACTATTGTGCTAAAAGGAATAATAAAGTGGAGAAGTTCCATGGAGACTGGAACAACCTCCAGGAAGTGATGCAGAGCGAGAGGAGCAGAACCAGGAGAACATTGTACACAGAGACTAATACACTGTGGTATAATCGAACGTAATGGACTTCTCCATTAGTGGCGGTGTAATGTCCCTGAACAAATTACAGGGATCCAGGAGAAAAAAACACCATTCATAAGCAAAGGATAAACTATGGGAGTGGAAACACCGAGAAAAAGCAACTGCCTGAATACAGAGGTTGAGGGGACATGACAGAGGATAGACTCTAAATGAACACTCTAATGCAAATACTATCAACAAAGCAATGGGTTCAAATCAAGAAAACATGTAATGCCCAGTGGACTTACGCGTCGGCTATGGGGGGTGGGGGGGGGAGGAAAAGAAAATGATCTATGTCTTTACCGAATAATGCTTGGAAATGATCAAATAAAATATATTAAAAAAAAATTCTTGAGTTTAAATGTCCATAATTGAGCATTTAATATCTGTAGGACCTGATTCATATCATTGTTTTTATGCTAAAATGAGAAAAAGTTGATAAGTTGCTTTGAAACCTATGCTAACTGTGTATGGTTTTGATAGATTTTATTATTTCCCTCAGGGAAAATTATCATTCTTTAACATCTTCTCATCTTTTCATATATTTCTATAAACTCTCTGTGGATGGTCAATTGTTACACTTAAAGATTCTTCTTATTCTTTTAATATTTGAAACATCTTACATGTAAAAATGAAAACACAATGCATGCAGTTATAAGGAAAAGCTTTATTTAGGAATTGGGTGACCTTAGTTACCAGTAGGAAGTATTGTATGATCATGGAGTTAGAAAAATCATAGTCACCCAAATTCATGTTCTTTGTTTTATATCACAGGAAATTTGATTCCTGGGACATAAAGTGATTATAAGAAATAAAATTTATCATTATGGAGAATCAACACTCATAGCCAAGTCTTTAAAATAAAAGTTTTGCATTCTTTCCACTGTGACATCCTGCTTCTTATACTTAGAGGCATCATCTTGGGTCAACCCAACAGTTCTTTAATTACCTATAAAATGTGTGGATTAAGTGAGATGAACTCTGAGATTCTTACAAGTCTAAAAATCTATGATTCTTTGCCTACTAAGTTTCTCAAGGAGACAGTATGATTGTTCAAGAATGATTTTTATAGTCTCAAATGTTCATATGTGAAGAGTATGAATAATAGATAAAGTGAACATAAAAATTCAACACAGGGAGCCAAAGAGAATCTCAGAGCAATTGCTTAGAGGTGATGGTCATGAAAGGGTATGCCTTATTAAAAAGAAACAGATGGAAAGGCTCTCATTACCTCTCACCTGGACTATTCCAATAGCCTTCTAATTGGTCTCCCTGAATCCTGCCTCTCCTCTCACCAACTCATTTTTTTACCAAGCCACCAAATTGATCTTCCTCCAGCACAAATACTGACAAATAACTTCTCTAATCAAAATTCTCAGATTTTCCCCACTGGCTCTAGGAAAACTTGGAAAGTCTTTTTTATTTGAAAATCCTCATAATTTGGCTCCTGCTGACTTTTCTAGTTTTATTTCCTAACTTTTGTCTTCATGCTCTCTCCAGTCTAGCAAAACTGGCCTACTAACTGTTGCCATACTCAAAATTAAATTTGCCAGATTCTATCAGTTATACAGATTTCCCCCAATAAATGGAATGTGTTATTTACCAACTTATTTTCCCTTCTTGGAATTCTTAACTTCCTTCAAAAGAGTCCTCGGGAGCTACCATCTACATTAGAATTTATTCATTTTAATTCCATGCTCTCTTTTTTTTTGAGAGAAAAGATATAGCTAAAAAGACAGACATCTATATCTCTATCTCTATCTCTATCTCTATCTATCTATCTATCTATCTATCTATCTATCTATCTATAGAGAGAGAGAGAGAAAGAGATATTTGTTATGGTTCAATCATGTCAGACTCTTCATGATGCCATTCAAGGTGCTTTGCCATTTCCTTCTCCAGCTCATTTTATAGTTGAGGAAACTCATGAACATTTGCCTGGTATCACATAGCTAATAAATGTCTAATGCTGAATTTGACCTCAGAAAAATGAGTTTTCCTGATTTTGGATTTCTGTTCTATCTACTGTGCCAATATGTGGGATATTTAGGGAAGACTAGCACCTCTGGTATGGAGGTTTGCTAAGCACTTTCCAGAGCTGCTCATCTACCTTTGTTGTCCACTTTTCACCCAACTCTCATCTGTGGACCCAAAAAGCTATAGCATGTGCTGTATCCATGCCCTGGTAAAACTGTTTCCACAGACAGGCTAAAACAAGTTGAAAGTAACTAACAGGTATCAGACCCATTAGCAAGTTAGGGAGATATCTACCCCACATATATGAAAGTTAAATCTGGTGGAATCCATATGTGAATACAACTTTTCTCAAGAGTCATAAAAGCAGCAGAAGCAGTCACTGTGGATCAATTAGAAATTGATCAGACCTCAATAATGCCAAGATCATCCACCGTACCCTAAGCTACCACAACTCATCCTGACTTTTGTCTTGCTACTGGACTTCATTGTTTTTGAAGAGAGAGGTTGATGACTGTACATCTTTGCTTCAGTTAAATTGAATTCATGTAAAAGTCAAGACATTACTCCATGATGTCACTGGTCCTCTTTGAAAATGAAGGATGAACAATAACTCTCTCTTCTCTCTCTTTGTCTGTCTCTTTTTCCCTCTTTTTCTCTCTCATACTAATAATTTACTTTGGTATTTCATGAATTATTTATATTAATTTATATACTTGTATATGTTCATTCCAATAATAAAATATATACTTTAAGATTTTAACATTGGGAAATTTTTATTTTGTTTTATATACACAGTGCTTTTAAGTTTGAGAAATTATTATTGAATTTATTGATGAAAATAAAGTAATAAAAACATTTTAGTAACATCTGTACCTAAATATTCTTTCACAAATATGCTGAGGATTTGGGTACTTATTTTAAAGGAGAAACAGATGTTTTGCTGTGGGAATAAATTACAGATAACACAACCAGACAAAAGTCATGGGAATAGATTTATTGTTAAATATAAAAATGTTATCCTTATTTTACCAAATTTATTGGGGGTTTAAACTATCCAAAAGTTTGATGAGAGTCTCATTCTGTAGAGATATACCGAGAGACCAATTTTTGGGTGTCCTTGATGAGATGCCCATTATTTGAAAGCTAAAGGAAGAAATGATGGAAGCCAACACACTGGGTTTTTGCTTAAGCGGTAGTTAATGATAAGGAAGTGACCAGAAATTTGAATGGGGAAGGGAACTAACTACATCATTTTAGCATGAGAGTAAAGGAAATTAATTATTCAACATCCTCTTACCCAGTTCTGTATCCCTGAGAGTATCCTTCAATTATCTGCCCATGTAGATGTTTTAAGTCAAATCATCCAAACTGGTCATCGTTTCTCTATATGAGTTACCTCCAATCCGCCACCATTAACATAATAGTTCCCTGAGAGAAAAGACTGTCTTCTGATTTATTATTTGTATTCTTCAATTAAGCATATTCACTATAGTAATAAATCTACTTTGATTAATTCATTTATTCAATCAATAATTCTGATATTCCCTTACGTCCTGATCTTAACACTAGAGAATATATATTAGTATTTTCATGGTATCATAGATTCTTAAATGTATAAAGTTAAAAATAGAAAAAATCCAAATAAAATCTCACAAAATTAGATTACTTTCAATAGAAAGGAAAAGTCTGAGATATCTAATAAAGTCAATGTGGCTTCATGCTAAGCTCACTAATAAGCTTCAGTCCAAATGGATAAGAAGTCTAAAAGAAAAGTATCAAGTTTAAAATCTGAAACAATTGGAACTTATTAAATACTACTAAGGGAAATGAATTAATATAGAAAATATAGTGCCTATTGTTTAATACACAGTGACAGCAAGATATAAAATATGGCATAAATAATAAGTACTTATTTTGTTCTAAGACTTGTCATGATAGATAATAATTTTCAAATTGCAATGAATATACCAAAGATCAGTAATAGGACAGTGAGCCAAAAGGAAGTGAAGAAAACATTAAAGAGCTACAGATTTTAAATGATTTAAAGTTGACAGAGCCAATAAATTATATCATAATGGACAAGTTCATAATTTGGGGAGTTCGTGAGCTCCTTTAACAGACTGTTAATGCCTATGGATTTATCAGAATATTTTAAATGAATGAATTAAAACACATAGTTTTACAAAAGAAACTAATTATATTGGGACACATTTTTTAAAGATATCACAGACCATTGGGTGTCTAGACTAGGTGGCTCAGTGGATTGAGAGTGAGGCCCAGAGATGGGAGGTCCTATGTTAAAATCTGTCCTTGGACACTTCCTAGCTGTGTTACCCTGGGAAAATCACTAAACCCACCTATACACAATATTGATTCTTAGGCAGAGGTAACAGTTTAAAATTTTTCACAGACCCCAATTTATGAACCTCTATTTTAGAATATTTTTAAAAATACAGATATGCTTCTGAAACAATTATAAATAATACTTAAGTGACTGCTAATACCAAAAATAATAATTTATGAAATAATATGTTCCAAACTCCTTGGTGGATAGAGATCTGACCTTGGTTTCAGTCCTGTTTCTGGCACAAACAGACTTTATACTAATGGGTAAGTATCTTTATGTTATATGAATCACTCCAAGATTATAAGTAACAGAAAAGTTGTCTATATTCATAAACTTTCACTGTGCTATTTAAAACTCAGAATCACCCCTTTCATATCAATTTATATGCTCAATACTGTACTTGTACCATTGTTCCTTTTTTAGGTCCTTCAATAGCCTTCAAAGGTAATACACAGAAACCTGTTTCCAACCATCATTGTTTTTTGGGCAGCCTAGAGTTTTTATTCCTTATAGAGAAGTATTGGATCAGTTGTAGATGTATAATGTCACCAAAAATATTGATGGTTGCTGTTTCAGACAGAAGCTTAAAATAAATGAATGTTCTGTATAATTTCCTGAAATAATTCAGTTCACTTTCTTGTGAGGCAACATGATATTATGGAAAGAGATTTGAACTTGGTGTCACCCAAAAGAAGTTCAAATTCTGATTCTATCACTAATTACCTGTATCATTTTGGCCATTGATGATTTATTAGCTAGGAATTGAGGATGACACCAAAGTTTCAAACTTGGGTGTCTTAAAGTCATAATGGATTCCTTATCAGAAATAGATAAGGTAGAAATTGGAGTAGGTTTCTAGGTAAAGTTCCTGAATTACATTTTATAATATATATTTGTGGAAAACATTTGGGACAGAAAGTTGAAGAAGCTCAACATGCAACTGTTAGTGAAAGAATGGAACTCAGAAAAGACACTAGGCTTAACAAAGTTGTTCCATCTTTTGGGAGCTGGTGAGCACCAAAGGAATATATGTAAAGCAAGAAAAAGCTTCAGGACAGATTCCTGAAGGATGCTCTCAGGATATACTTGACCACAAATTCAATGAGTCAACACCATGCCAATGATTCTGACAAGATATATTAAAATAATTTAAGCAGTGGAGAAATCACTTTAAAACAGAGCATATATAATTGTAGGTTATATTTTGCATTCAATTATATTATTTTACTTTTAACAAAAACTATTAATATTTTAAGAGCATATATCACATGTGGAGTAATAGACCAGTGTTTCTATCTAGCTCAATATGAACAGATCATATGTAAAATATTCTGTCCATTTTTGTTGTCATAGATAGGGATTTTGATAAGCTACAGTATATTCAGAAGAGAGTAACTAGTTTGGATAAAGTTTTTAAAATATTGTTATACTATAAAATTTCTTCATACAAGGAATATCTAGGAAAAAACTCCCTTCATTTATGCATATTGATCATCAGACTGAATTGTTTTGAAACAACAGTTTTCCAGAATTATCTGGGGGAACTAATAATTTAAAGTGATTTGTCTGGATGTTTGTGGTCACAATTTGTTAGGCAGGACATGAACCTAGAACTTCCTGACACCAAGGCCTCTACCCACTATAAAAGGCTGCCTATAAAAATAGTTGAAGAAATATTGGAAGTATATCTTAGAATATATGTAACTGAGACATGACAGCCATCAAAATATTTGAATGCCTACCATGAATTGTACAAAATTCATTATGTTTCTTTAGAGGAAAAAACTAAGATTGATAATTTCAGATTGTAAGAAGGTGATTTTATTTCATGATAATGAAACACTTTTTACCAAGTAGAGTTGCCTACTTGTCAAATTAACTTCCATTTAGAGTTAATCATCACTAAAATTCTGTTTAAGTAGAGATTGGATAAGCACCTGTTTGTGATGTCATTGGAGTGATTCTTACAGTGGATACAAAGTTCTCTAAGAAGCCTTCTAACTATAAAAATCCATAATATTACAATATATCTAATAAATACATGTTTCATGTAAATGAAGTTAGAATCTTCTATTAACTTTAATTATAATACATAAAGGCAGCTTAGTAATTCAAGAATAAATTCTTAAATATATATGTATATATATATATATACATCTAAGAATATTTAAGAATTTAATAATATTATGAACTGAAAGTTTAGAACCTTAAATTGACCTAAGGGATATTAATGCTTAGGTTTAAATTGGATTTCCATCCAAATTGTTGGCTGCTTTTTATCACTATCTCAGCAATTAAATCTTCCAACATTCCTTACTGAAAATACATTATTTAGTGATAACCATATTCAGAAAATCATTAAGGTTCTTTGAAAATCAGAGGATTCTAATGAAAATGCAATGCCACCATAGATAGTCATTATATATAGTAGCAGAGATATATTTTTACACTTGTATCTATAAAAACCCCAACAAACTAATAGTCCTGAAAAAATGGATGTAGGAAAAGATGAGTCCCCTAAAATGAAGTCACAGGAGATTGAGAAGGGCAGAAGAAAAGTGGAAAGGTGAAAATTTTACCTGACATATTCCTTGTGTCTTTTGTGTACCTCTAAAAGGATTTTGCCATACAAATCATAGGCATATACAAGTGGGAAACAGAAATTAAAGGTATGACAAGAGTTTAATTATTCTCAATAAAACTACCTCCCATACTCTCTACAAGAGAGATCAGAAGAGTTTAAATAAGAAGGCCGTACCATATAGTGGAAAGAATTTTTCCAGAGAACTTTGTTTTCAATCCCAATCTTGCTACAGAAGTGAATTTGGATGAGTTACTTAATCTTTCTTCAGTTGTAAAATGAATCTATTGGCCTATTTTGTTTTCAAGTTCTTTTCTGACTGTATTATCCTAAAAATTGACCTCTGTTCTATTATCAGCAGAATAGATAGGCTTTATTTCTCTGAACCAAAATGGAAGAAGGACATCAATATTTTAATATCATTAACCTTTCTGATTCAAGTAGGTGGTTCATCATTATAGTCCAAAGAAAAATTTTAAGGGTGAGTGATTCATTTTCCATGTGTCCCAGAATCTTTAACCTCCCCTCTCTGACTCCTTCCTGAATCTGGAGGTATAACAAGGGACCAAAAAACACGGGCTATCTAATTCATCATTATAATTTCTTTTCCTTAATTTTTAGTTATGTACAACTCTCCATTACCTTATTGGGAATTCTCATGAAAAAGATACTGAAGTGACTTGCCATTTCCTTCTCCAGCTCTTTTTTTATAGATGAGAAAACTGAGGCAAATGGAAATAAGTGACTTGTCCAGGGTCACACAGATAGTAAATGTCTGATGCCAAATTTGAACTCATGAAGATTAGTCCTGACTTGAAGCTCAGTGTTCTATCCACTGTGTAACCTAACCATATCTTAAATAACAATCATTTGGCAACAGAAAACAAATATTATTTTTTTCCTTTTAAGCATTATTTTATTTGGTCATTTTCAAACAGCATTCATTAGAAACAAAGATCATTTTCTTTTTCTCCCCCCCCTCCCACCCCCCCTCCCAATGGCGATGTGTGATTCCTCTGGGTATCACATGTGTCCTTGGTCTGAACACTTTTCCATGTTGTTGGTATTTTCATTAAGGTGTTCATTTAGTCTCTCCTCAGTCATATCCCCTCTACCCCTGTAGTTAGGCAGTTGCTTTTCCTCGTTGTTTTTACTCCCACCTTTTGTCCTCTGCTTGAGGGTAGTGTTTTTTTCTCCTTGATCCCTGCGGATTGTTCAGGGACATTGCATTGTCACTAATGGAGAAGTCTATTATGTTCGATTGTACCATAATGTATCAGTCTCTGTGTACAATGTTCTAGCTCTGCTCCTTTCACTCTGCATCACTTCCTGGAGATTGTTCTAGTCTCCATGGAATTCCTCCACTTTATTATTCCTTTTAGCACAATAGCATTCCATCACCAACATATACCACAATTTGTTCAGCCATTTCCCAATTTAAGGGTATCCCCTCATTTTCCAATTTTTGGCCACCACAAGGAGCGCAGCTATGAATATTCTTGTACATGTATTTTTCCTTATTATCTCTTTGGGGTACAAATCCAGCAGTGCTTAAAGGGCAGATAGTCTTTTATTGCCCTTTGGGCATAGTTCCAAATTGCCCTCCAGAATGGTTGAATCTCCCAACTTTGCCACGTCCCCTCCAAACAAATATTATTTACTTTTTGTCATATTCATCAAAAATACTACTCAAAGAAAATTAGATTAATGATCTACTTCTAACTACTCTAAGGATGTGAAGTACAAAGAGTTTCTGATGCTACTCCAATATCACTGATTTTTGAATAAGTAGGTTTAGAAAAAAAGATGAACAACTGTATAAATAAACAGAGTAAATTGCCAATCTGAATGAAAAAATAAGGCTATTTTAAGTTAACAAGGAGTCATATGTTGAACAGGATATTTTTCCTACAATAAAATTTGTAAGAGGAAGCAATTTTCATTTGGATTTAGATATCCTTTGCCTTAAAATTAATTATTACATTCTAAAACCTTTGCAGAGAGCAGCTAGTATTTTGATTTCTCTCATATTATAAAATTTTAATAGGATTGTGACTGTGATGGGGGATAGAGGAAAGTAAGTTCTAGACAAAGGAGATTTTAGAGGCACCCATAATTGTATGTATCCAAGATATTTAGCCACTTGCTCTTATCCTTCTGTGATTTCTGTTGAGGGACTAATGGGAACACGAAAAGGAGAGAACACAGCAGAATAGAAATATATAACCCTGATCCTGTATAAGACTTCCAATCTTATATCTCCACTTGCTTTTCAGATATCTCACATGGCTTATCCAGTTGATATGTTAAATTCAATATGTACCAAAGGCAATTCATATCTTTATCCCTAATTGAACTCACCCATATTACTGCAGAGGGCAACTGCATTCTCACAGTCCTTTAGTCTCACAATCTAGGAGTTATTCTGGATTCCTCACTATCTCACTATCTCTAACTCTTCCAAATCTAAGCTTTAGAAATTCTATCAATTTAACCTTTGTAATATCTTTGAATATGCCCCATTTTCACATCTGATAATACCACCATGCATATGAAGGCCCTCATCATCTCTACCTTCTTTATTATTATAATATCCTGCTAGTGGGTTTCTCTGCCTTCTGTCTTTCCCTACTCCAATCCATCCTCCATTCATTCACTAAAGTTATTTCCCAGAAGTGCAGGTCTTATCACGTTACATACACATAAACATGTATACACACACATGCACACACACACAAATGTCTGACTACATTTTTTGGTCCTTAAATTTTATCAGTGACCTCCTTGTAATCCTTGCCTTGTATTATAATTCCTATGTCAAAGAGTATGGACGTTTGCTTGCATTACTCCAAATTACTTTCCAGAATGGTTATATTAATTTATGACTCCAACATTAGTATTCCTGTTGCCCACATAACTCACTCCTACAACATTATGATCGTGATTATGTTTAAAACTTTGCTGGATGTCAAGCAAAACCTTGGGTTTATTTTTGTTTTGTACTCTTGTAAGTCTTAGTATCATCATATATGTTTCTTTAAATTTGCAATTATTCTGAGAATTGTTTGGTCATATCATTTGAGTACTTATCAGTTACATAGTAGCTTTTGGTCTTATATGTTTCTAGATAGCTATTGACATTTAATGTAATGTTATTCAGTCAACAAATTTTTATTTAGAACCTACTAATGATTAGACATTATGCTTATCACTGAGAATATACAGAAACATTAAAAAGAAAAAGAAAATAAATAGAAAATAAATCCCAACTATTTAGGAGCTTACATTCTAAAGGAGAAAACAAAGCACATTTTCTGGTGCAATAAATCATATGTAGGGCAGGTAGAAGGGTATTTCAGAGGGGTAAACATTGGCAACTGGAGGATGGGAAGTCATTGTTTAAAAGATAAGCTGAAAGCTGAAAGAGTCTTAAAGAAAAGCAGAGAAATTGAGGAATGATAGTAAAGAACTAGATCATTGCATGCATGGGGCAGATCATTGTAAAGGCACAAAGAGAGGAGATGGAGGGCCTAGTGAGAGCATCAATTACGTTATTACTCTTTTATCATAGAGAATGTGTATTCACATTATCTTTGTTCCCCTAATCTATTTTTATCTGCCTCATTTTTATATAAGATATTTTTACTATTTTTACTATGTTTACCAACCATGACCTCAAAGAATTCCTACCTTCCTTCTAACTATTTCGGGTGTAAACTCATGCATGTGAGCTTTCTAGCTCTCTCATTTATTAGTGATTCTTTCTTATTAAGTTTTATTTGTATTTATTTAATATTTACCTATTTACAGATTGAATGCCTCAGTAGAATTCTTATATTGGTATTCTACAACTAGTACAATAGCTTTGTACATAGGAAGTGCTTCATACATTTTAATTGATGTGTAGTGAATTCTTATACAGATGGTTTCTTTGTAAAAATTTTACATTTTTACTAGAAAATGGGTAATGTAGCTGGCAATTTCCATAGTGTATCAGTTCCCATGGTAGGCAGTCTAGAACTCATTCAGAATCAAAGGGTATGATTCTTAGAAAATCAGAACTGCTCATTCCTAAATCTGCTGCTTAATGTATGTTTATATGAATAATATTGAAGGAGGAATGGAAGATCCCTCCAAGGACACCTAGTCCAAACTTCTCATTTAACATCTTAGGAAAATGAAGTAAGTCACTTTTTCAGTGTGGCCTCTCAGCCCATGAGAAGCCACAAGGTAAGAAAGATAGAGAAAGGATAGAAGTTTATGATATCGTGAGGGGTGTGGTGGAGCCAAGTTATAGATATGAGATGGCAGAAATGAGTCAGAAATCAGGCCGTATTGATTATAATGGAGCCACAGCAGAACTCCTATCAGAGGACCTCTCAAAAGGCTAATTCCATCCAATGATCCAAATTTAATACCACACAGGTTGGAGACATGATAGAGAAAAGGAAGTGCCTGGCTGAAGGCCAGGTCCCAGGTGAGAGAGATAGAGAAGGAAAGGAGCAAACTCTAGCAAAGACAGGCATCAGTGAGAGCTAAGATCTAAGAGAGGGCAGATATTGCTGTGGCTCCTCTTTTAATATCTTTGATATGCAAAAATACACAATACATAGGGATGATTATCATTGGTTAACGACAAGATATAGGTGTGGTTTCTCTTAGCCAGGTGAACACAAAGAAACCTGTTTTTCCCGCCTAACCTGGGGGAACCTGGGATCAAGGGTCAGAGACTTTCCTAGCCATGCACAGGACTGAGCATGCTCTCTTCTAAGCCACTCTGTGCAATCTAACTGTTTTCCTTATCCATAGCTAGGTGTGGATTGCTACATTCAGTTGCATAGGCAATAAATTTCAGCATAAAGACGGGAATTCAGAGACATTGATTCCAAATACAGTAGTCTTTCCAATATGTTGAATATTAATCCAAATCCATTAGCTGACACATTGATTTTGATACTCTGCTTACTCCCTCCTTTTCATACTGATTTGTTGTCCTGTTTGCTGACCCTAATTTCATATCTTTATCTGCACAGTCTATTGCCTCATCTCTATCCCACCGGCCTCATCACATCTATATGCATCCTATCCTCTTTCCCTTTTGTTGGTGGAAACTCCAAGAAAATAATGTGTGCATATGTTGTTTCCCAGAGAATACTTGTTAAACTTAGTGTTTTGAGTATTTTTTCAGTCATATTTGACTCTTCATGACACTCTCTGAGGTTTTCTTGGCAAATATACTGGAGTGGTCTATCATTTTCTTTTTCAAGTGACTTGCCCAGAATCACAAAACTAGTACGTATCTGAATCCAGATATGAAGTCAGAAAGACTCATTTTCTTGACTCTAGACCCACTGATCTAGCTACTACAGCACATAGCTGACCTTTTGTAGACCTTAGGGTACCAAATAAATGTACATTGCCCTTGTTCTTATTATCTTTAAAACCATAGCTAATAATCCTGGATGTCCTGTAGTTACCTCACACTAACATATGCAAAACTGAACTCATTACCTTTCCCCCAAAATTCTACCCTTTCTCCAACTTAACCATTAATTTTGAGGGTATCCTAGCCACATATACTTATGGCTGAAGTAAATTCCTTAACTCCTCTCTGTCTTACTACTGATATTCAATTTGTTGTCGTCTTATAAATTTGACTTTTATAACATCTCTCTTCTCTGAAATGATTACCTTATTAGTGCATCTCCTCACACTTGAGCTGCAAAGGCCTACTGGTTGGTTTACCTACTATATGGCTCTTGCCACTGTAGCCAATTCCCAATCAGCTATCAAAATGACCATCCTACAATACAACCATGGTATAATGATATCATTTCCCTTAGTGCATTCCAGCTGAGTTTACCCCCAATTTTTGTGTATGTATTTTTTTTTTTGTTTTAATCTTTAACTTCTGTCTTAAAATTAATACTGTTCATTTGGTTCCAAGGTTCCAAGGAAGAAGAGTAGAAAGGGCTAGGCAATGGGGGCTAAGTGTCTGAGGCCAAATTTGAACCTAGGATCTCCCATCTCTGGGTCTGGCTCTTAATCCACTGAGATACATAGCTGCCTGTGCCCTTTTTGTATGTTTTTGTATGTAGCATATATATATATATATATATATGTATATATATATATATATATATTTGTATGTTGTAGCTCCTTAAAAGCAAATCATTCAATATCTCTGACTCAGTTTCACTATAAAATGATGAAAATAATAGAGCCTACTTCCCAAGATCATTGGGAAGATCAAATGATATAATACATGTAAATCATTAAGTATGGTGCCTGGAACACAGTAGATGCTTAAAGAAATCTCATTCCATTCTTCTACAATTTAATAGAAATAATAATAGGAGGTAGGGATTGAGCCTGCCATTTCACTGATATAGAAAAATCCAAAACTCGAAAACAATGTAGATCAACACATTCTTTGGAACTTATTAACTTAGAGAATTGCCTAGAATACAGAGAAATTCAGCCTTTTCAAGATCATTTAGCTTGTACATGTCAAAGACAGACATTGAACTTAGGTTTTCCTAGTTCTGGGGTCAGTTCTATTTCTATTACATCATGTCTTGATATTAATGTAAATATTAAAATAAAACATGGCAAGTTTAAAGATGATCGTCAACAGAAAGATGAATATAGATCCCTGTATTAATTAGAAAATTGTGAACCCCAGAACTACGTTCCTCAAAGTTCCTTTCCAGAATCCTTTCCCCTGCATCCTCACATTTGTGCTGTTATTTATTGTTTGTAAATTTCTATGATTCCTCCCTCTGGGCCTCTTCTCTTGAGACCATGACTGAGTTTACTCTAATTTCTTAAATTTTAGTTATTATTAATAAATCTTGAAAGATATAATGTTTGTTATTGTATATTAATTTTAATTCTCACATCCCCCAGTTATATACACACTAGATTGTAAAGGGATAAAAAGTAGTTTATAGTCAATGTGGTAGGACAACCTTACTCTGCTCTATTTTTTCATTTAACTTTTCTGAATTTCAGTCAAATGGCTTCTCTATGGAAGAAATTTCACTCCAGAATTAAAAAACTATAAATGATTATAGGAGAAACAACCTTTTAAAGTAGGTGAGAGCTTAAACATTGGGGTAATGGTCACATTTTGCAGAATTTAGAGAGAGAACAGGAACTAATAAAAGAAACAATGAGAAAAATAAACAAATAATAAATTATTTAAATTAATTAATAAAATTAAATTTAAAAATAGAGACAAAGAGCTAATACAACATTATAGAAGCTAAGGCAAAAGAAACTTTACTGGTGAAACTATTTGATTATAAAAGTGCTATATAGCCAAGGAGAATAACAAGTGACCTATAAGAATTAATTTTCACCATAATTGGTAAGGCAAATCCCACAATACATAGGATAAAAGGCATAGTAAGTTTGAAATAGTACATGTATGTATAAACTACTAGTTGGGGAAGTTTAACACCAAGGCGAAATAAAAGAGAAAATCAATGTCATAAGTCATTTGCATTGTATAATATATGCTCTATCCTATGATATAAATACTTTAATAGAGAAGCAGTATTGTATGATCTATAGACTCTTGAATTCTGGATATATTGGAATTAAGTTCTGTCTCTATTGGCAATAAGCTATATCATCAGGGCAGGTAGTCAAGACAGTGGAGAGAGTAACAGGCCAGGAGTCAGAAGGACCTGGGTACAAATCTGACCTCAGATATGTCCTACTTGTGTTTGGGCAAGTCACTTAATCCTACTTCTTAGTCCTTGCCATTCTTTTTTCTTTGAATGGATACTGAGATAGAAGATAATGCTTTTTAAAAAAATTTTTTAAAAAGTAAAAAAAAAAAAGCACATACAAATCACATAACTATCCAATTACCCCCCAGAAAACTTTCTCAAACTCCAAAAACTAGATGTGTAGCTTATCTTCATTAGTGGAGAAAAATTCCACATTGTTAGTACCTCCTATTTTTGAGATATAATATTTAATTTAATACACTATTATTTTAATGCATTTATAAATTATAATGCTATGGAACAAATTCACATAACTCAAATTTAAATATATGATAATACCAGGATTATAATTTATGTGACTTAATTGGAATCATATACTTGCCTAAACTACATATTGGCTTAATGATAGCTAGATCTCAAGTCTTCTTACTGACATTTATAAAGACAGTAAATTTAGTAAGGTTATTTGATTAATAAAGAAATCTTAGGTCTTATTATTTTGTTTTATGGCTCTTTGTATCTGTATATACTAACTGAATCTAGAAAGCATTGGTATCTTAGCAGTGATGCCCATAAAAGTGATATTCTTCAAGGTCTCATTTTTCCTCTCAACATCATATACAAATTTTCTATGCAACAACCTTGTAAATAGGTACAAAAAGAGTTATCAAACCATTAATCTTTATATTCGCCCATCAGCTCCCTTGGATATATTTTCTTTGGGAGTAGAATAGGACGAAGTAGAATAGGAAAAAAATAGGAATTTTTTACACTCACCTAACTGAAGTGGAATGACATTTTTATATAACTATTACAAAATGTGTGCATGTGTGTGGGGTTGCTGTTGGCAATGTAAGTGAATAAGGTTTTTTTTTTCCCTATGAGCAGTCATTCATTTCACCAAATAGAATAAGAAACAGAAATGTTAGTCTGAAAGAAATTCAGGAAAAATACAAAATATGAACCACTTCAAGAGGTTTCTGACACAATGTAGCACTGATGGGTCATTTAGATTGTTATAAAGTATCTAAAATGAAAATTCATCCATGTGTGATGAATAGTTATCCTAAATACTTTATTTTTATAAACTTGAAACAAGTTGTGTGTGGTACTCTCTGAGAATGGAAATGGCTTATGTGATTTTTCAAGATCCTTTATAGCCCCTTAGATAATTGCATATAAATATATTTTTCTATGTAAAATCCAGTTATAGCTGCCATTTAGGAAAAACATAATTTCTAAATGATGCATAGCTTTAAAAACAAAAGGGTCAGATATGCAAAGGTTTTGAGGCTCATTTTTTATTTAATAATTTATCAATGCCCAGGAACATTATAGGCAAGTTCAAGAACTACAAGATCAAGGAAAAAGAGAATACAAACTGCTAAGAAGAAACCATTAAGATATCATGGAACAGTGGTTAGGATAACACAGAACCTAGTTGCATCCTCACTGAAGGACTGGAAGGCATGGAATATGATATTCTGGAAAATAAGGGAACTGGGCCTATAACCAAGAAACAACTACCCAGCAAAATCGATCATACTCTTGCAAGGGAAAGTTTGGTCATTTAATAAAATAGAAGACTTTCAAGCATTCCTAAATGAAAGACCTGCCTTAAACAGAAAATTTGATGCCCAAATGCAGAACTCAAGAGAATCATCAAAAAGTAATTAAGAGGGGGGGAACCCACCTTTTTAAAGGGATCAATAATTTCAAATGATTTGTATTTCTATGAGAAGAGATGATACTGTTAACTCTTAAAAATTGTTATTATCATCAGGATAGCTAGAAGAAGTACATTTAGAGGGAATAGGGACAAACTGTATAGGATGAAATGTGAAAAAATATGAAAAACTGGGTAAAAAAGAGAATAATACTAAGAGAAATGGGAAAAGAGATAAAATGCAGTAAATTTATATTTTATAGTGATGTAGACTGACAAATACTTCTGCAGGTGCTATACCCAAAGCTATTGAAGCTTCATAAAATAAAGTTCTTGCAACAATAGCTTGCATTAACAAAGTCATTGGAACTTTCTAGTATTCCAACATCAATAATTCATATTATTTTATAAGTGGAAATATCATTAAAAAGAAACATTACCAAGTGTTTTGCCACTACACTTTAAGGAATAGGGGATCTTTCTATACAACTGGCTACTTGAAACCTTCCATATGTGTTGTTTCCCCAACTAGAATGTGAGCTACTTTAGAAAAGGGACTGTCCAGTTTTTCTATTTGTATCCCCAGACTGTTAACATAGTAAATACTTGATAAATGCTTAAGTAATTAATTTATTCATTCTTTAATACTTGTGTGACAAACAGCTGCTTCTTCAGAGGTTCATCTTATTATTTTTAAGCCAGAGCTAAGGATGTGTCCTTAGCTTCCGGTATTAAGAGTAATGAAGCATTCCAATTAATTGTAAGTGTTGTCAATGTGAAAATAAAGAAATCAAAGAATAGGAAGAAAAATATGTGAATAGTTGTGGGGTTCCCCTGACCCACAGGGCCCACAAGAGAAAGGGTTCTCCTTTGTGGTGGGGACCCGAGGAGAGGCAGGGAATCTGAGAACCAGGGTGAAGAATGACAGACACAGACAAATCAGTGTTTAAATAGGGCAGGCAAACCCCTATGATATTCTACTTTTATTGTCAATGTGTGAATAAAGTGATGAAATAATCACTCATCTCAGTTTTTAAGACAAAGTTTTTTGCATAACCAGATATTAAGGATTAGTTTCAAAAGTATTTCAACATATCAACTTAGAGGGAGGTCATTATTAATATGCTCCAGAAATCTATGCTTCAAAACTTTTAACATTCAATTTGATGCAGGGGTATGCTTATCAAATTTGAAATAGATATGAATCTGTGAGGTAGAGGTAACCTACTGAATGAACGTCAAAATCTGAAGAAATTTCAATCTTAGAATGATTGAAGGAATTTTAATGCACACATGTGTTAAAATTATCTCTTTTATTTTCCCTCTAGTCACCATGCTTTCTTGATAATAGATTAAATAAAATTACAAGAAGCCAGTATAAAGTAATAATACTAAAAATCACAATTTGACTATGGGTTAAATGAGGGGAATTCACCTAGGCCTTAATGTAAGGATCCTTTCTTCCTGTTTCTCATTATCTGTAAACATTAAATAAACTCCAGACATCTACAGTAAGAACAGTATACATAAAACTACCAAAATATTATTGATATCTCTAGAAAATGCTACCAAATTTAATCAGAAAAACAAATATCAAGAATAACAAGGGAATTAATAAAAGAACATGCTGAAGGGAGATGACCTAACCTTACCAAATCTCCAACTATATTATAAAGTGATAACCAACAAAATAATCTGATACTGGAGAAGAAATAGTGTGGTAGATCAATGGAGTACACTAAGAACACAAACCAATGACCCAAGACAATTCTAAGAACTCATGATGTTCTATGCTATCCATCTCAAGAGAAAGAATTGAAAGCATATCAGGGCTTAATAATTTTTCATTTAATTTTCTTCATACTTTTTTATATCTTTTGCGACATGATTAGTATGAAACTATGATTTGCAGGATGACACAAATTACTTATAATCTCAGGGAGGAGAGTTGGAAGAGGGAGGAAGAAAATTAAGAAATCAAACTTTTAGAAAATGAACACCAAAATTACTTTTACATGAAAATGGGAAAAATAAAATATTATTTTGTGTAATAACAACAGAATGTCAGATATTGCATATAAGTTTCAAATTATGTGGATATGCAAATGAACTAAATTCACAGTGGTACAGATAAGAAATAATCTGTCCCCACCAAAACCCTATTAAAATGAGACTCCAAATACTTTTTAATCATTCTTCCCCCTTATGGGTCCATGCTGCCTGAGTGCTCCCAACTCTTATTCATGGTTAAATAAGTGATTACATATGCCTCTCTTCCCTTGAATTTTCTTCCCCATGTTGGCTGTTGTCCTCCATCATTCTACATCACTGCTCATATGATCTGACTTTATACACTTCCTCATTCTATTTCTCTAGTTACTCTCTGTGCCTTAATAAAGTTAATTGAAGCTTTATTCTCACTTGTTACCACTGTGGTCTTTCCCACTGAGTTTCTGAAACATAGGTATGTCTACTCCCATTCAGTCTAGAGGAAACCCCCTATGTTTCTTTTTGTTTCTTTTCTTTTACTGAATAAATATCAATTCAGCACAAATACAATCCTCGACTTGGTTTATAATATAAAAGGCACAAATAAAACATTATGGGGGAATCCAATGATTATAATTAATGAACAGTGACATTTGTTAGCTAAAAAACTTGTAGCCCCCAGTAGTAAAAGTAGACCCCAGTAAAATCACAGCTATAACTTAGAAGTAGTCAGACATGTAGCTTCCCCCCACAAACATGAAAACATAATCCAATTCCTTCCCCAATACTAGATGTTCTTCCAATACATCAGTGGTGCAATAATTCTATATTAAATTATCACCTATAGAAAACTCTGTTCAGAACTGAGGTAATCCAAATCCATTTTCTACATGTTGTAAATCATTACTAACCATTGTCACTTCAAAAGGCTTACCTAATCCATTAGCATACATCATTTTCCCTATAATATGTATGCCCCAAATCATTAAACTTTGTCACTGCCTGGCAAGAAGATTACATACATATCTTTCTGTCAGTCTGGCAGTTTGGCCATCCTGTAATCCCAGAATCATTTTTCTCATCTTGGTTTGTTGACTCATGAATAATTTGTCAAGCAGATTTTGACAAAACCTAATGTAATCTTATGCTGCATTAATAGAAATATAGTTTCCAGTGACAAATCCCTGCTATACTTTTGCATTGGTCAGACCACATCTAGATTTTTATATTAAATTTTTACTATTACTTTTCAGAAGAGATTTTAAAAGTTGGATAATACCCATAGAAGAAATATGATGAAGATCATTTGGACATTGGAAATTTTGCCATCAGATAATTAATTGGGAAAAATGATGCTGTTTACACTTGGGAAGAGAAGTCTGAGGGATGATATGATAATTGTATTCAAGTATTTGAAGATCTATGATGTAGGGAAGAGATTATAATTATTCTTTTTCATCCAAAGGAGTCTAATTTACAGTCATAGAGAAATATTTTGGCTAACATAATGATAATCTTCCTCACAAGTAGAGTTCTCTAAAGGTAGAATACAGTCCATATTATAGGGCCTTAGTTAACAAAAAGGAATATTATATGTTACTAACCTTCAACAATAGGTAGCTCATTACTTTTCAAAGGAGCCCATTTAATCTGTACACAAGCATTCCAGATATTTTTGACAAAGGTTGATTGTAGAGAGAGTTTGTATTCCAGAAAAAGTTGGACTTGATGTCTGAAGTGTCTTACAATTCTGAAAGTTTATGATACATTCAAAAGCAACCACACTTTCATGTTCAGTAGAGCATGATACAGGACAATTCTTATTACCATGACTAAGAACTTTGACGGCCATAGCATATCCATAATTTCATATGAATAAAACAAAGAAGTAAGAATACAATCATGACACTACAACTCAAAAACGTATTGAAATATCAATTGACAATAAAATTTCACTCTCTATTTAAAAATGAATGTCTGATGGATTTTATAGGATCATGATTTCTTCCAAGTTGTTCTGGTCAGTTTTATTTGAAAGAAAAATTACACATAGGAAACTATGCTCTTATTATGTTATTTTAAAGACCTTTAATATTTAATGAAAATTTCTCATGGTAAGTTAAAAATTATGATATGTAATATTCATCTTAAAATTTTATGTTTCCAAATAAAAGCCACATACTTGTTAGCATTCAAATATACTGAAGGATCTTTTGCATATATGTGAATTAAATGGTCTATCCAGAAGAATAAATTTTAATGAGTTTTTGAAATTGTGATTTTTTAAAAAAATGACCCTTAAAGTAGAAATGCTTTTTATGTTCCTTAGAGAAAAGGAAAAACAATTATCCTTTTATTACAATTGGTTCCTAAAAATCTCTAACCAAAAAGATATGTAGATATTAGAAAACATTATTAGATGAGTTGCAGGAAAAGTGAATTAGTTAATATATATATACACATATATATTTCAATACAAAACAATTCTAGTACATAAAAATTCTGAAAAAGGAAAAGGAAATACAAAAAAGTCACTTTTATTTTAAAGAATTATAGAAGTTAAGAGTGGTTTAGATCATACAGGGTTATTCACAGAAGACATATTTATCAAGTTCTGAGACAGGAAGTAAAATTAATTCTCTTCTTTACAAGCCTAACACTTTATCCCTAATGCTATGCTGTCTTACCTACTGACAGTAGAGGTTAGCTGCATTGGGGAAAGAAAAGAAGGATAAGAAAAAATAAACCAGACACTTCATTATCCAAACATTTTCTTTTCAACTTATTTTAATGAAAGGTAGACTAGATTTGATTCTCTAGTCAAGGGCCAGAATTAATCACTGAAACTCATTAGTAGGTAGCTTTAGGCAATTAAAATGAACAAACATTAATTAAATACCTAATATGTGTAAGATATTGTTCTAGATAAAATGATTAAGTATAGGCAATCAACCGGCCAAAGTTTCATTGTATTCTTCTATCAAGGATGAAAATATACATATTAAAGCAATATAGTATATTATGTGATTTAGACCATATTGACAGGAAATCCTTCAACTTGGTATTTTACCATTGAAATTTGTATATGAAAAACATCTATTATTTAACCTAATATAATTTTCTAGAAAAAATTAAAATCTATAAAAATCAAATAATTAGAATTTTAGAGATGGAAGAAGCCTATATTTTTGCTCAACATGACTAGTGTTTTAAATAAAAAAACAAAAACAAAAAGCAGGCATTTCAATATATGTATGTATGCTTGCATGAATATATGCATGTATGTAAAATATGTAGATAGAATTATAGGAATATAGATATATGAATTTACTACAGTGATATATTTGGTAATGTATTAAAGATATATATCAGAGATGTAAAAGTCATTGACTGAAATAAAATAAACAAAATATTAATATTTTATTAATGGCCTATATCATCTTCCTTTCAATAAGAGTACAAAATATTTTAGTAGAAGCAATGTGATTTATTACTCTTGATATATGTGTTTATCCCTTTGTAAAACAGAAATTCAAACATTTGATTATAAATTCAGAAGCTTTAAGAAGCTTGCAGGAATTTGGCCCAGATCCAGAAACAATCTCACAAATTCCCTGCCTTCAGAACTATGGGATGAGAGATATCACTTAAGGCAGGGATCTCTATTGAAGTCAAATATAGAACAGGCACTATACCTACACCATACCAACAGCCCATGGTCCAAAATCTCCTGTGTACCTTCATGGACTGGGACTTAAACTTCAACTCAATCCTGGGGCCTTAATCCTAAAAGGCCATACCTTTTCATCGCAATTAACATTTACTCTAAGAGTATTAACACTGCTATAACTAGTATGGACAGGGGTTTCATTAAATCCAAAACCCACTCTCATTAGAGGCATTCCTCATTAGCCTGTGTATCTCCAGTCATATTTTTTACATTATCTATTTGTTCTAGCCATGTATGGGTACAGAAGAGTTCAATACCCTCCCACTTCCCCCACATTAGGGCAACATATCACCTAAATTGTAGAATCAGCATGAGAAGAAACATGGTGGTTGTGATGGTTATGATAATGATCACCATTACAATAAAAGAAAACTTCTAGGTGATCACCATACTATAATCACACATTTGACATTTCTGATTTTGAATCAATCAGATTTAGAGTCATCAATGGAAATTAAGATAATTCAGTCAGGCTAGGAAATCAAGTAAAGTGAATGAAGTAGTATAATGCTACTGAAAGTTTGAGGTAATCATTTGAAGGCCAAATTAAAAGTGATTTTTGTTATTCGTTTTATGAGAGAATACCATGCTAAAAAGAGAAAATTAAATGAATTCAGAAAACAGATTCTGAACATTGCATGAACTCATAATTTAGCAGTGATAGGAAACTTGCATTCTCTAAACATCTAAGTCAGTGAGTAAAAAAGAAAAAAATGAAGACTTGTCATCACAAATTCCAAGTATCTAAGCCAGGTATACAAATATTTTAATAAATGAGACAATATTAGCTCTAAAATAACTCACATTTTAATGGAGGAGATAAGATACATGAATTCATTACCTCAAGATTTATTTAAAACCTAAAAAGTTCTAAAGGTAGATCAAAGATCATGACAGTGCCCAGAGATTTGAGAAGCATTGTGGTAGTGAAGATGATAAAGCCCAAAGACTATTAAGATCAATGATAAGGCAAATGATAAGTAATAGTGATTTTTCTAGGGGCAGCTGGGTAGTTCATTGCATTGAGAACCAGGCCTAGAGATGGGAGATCCTAGGTTCAAACCTGGCTTCGGCCACTTCCTAGCTGTGTGACCCTGGGCAAGTCTATTGATCCCCATTGCCTAATCCTTACCACTCTCCTGCCTTGGAACCAAAACACAATATTGATTCCAAGACAGAAGGTAAGGTAAGAGTTTTATTTAAAAAATAAAAATAAAAAAATAGTGATTTTTCTATGTTTTCAAAATGATTATAATTAGTAACTCCTAGATCCATCTATGGATTGCCATAGTATCAATATCTTCTATGCAGGGCTTGGGGTTTAGCAGGACCTTGGCCCACCATCTCTGGGAAAGAAAGAGTGGACCTGAACATATGATTGGACAGGGACTCCTGGTCTCTTTCCTTCAAGAATTTGATGGGGGTAATGATGTTCATCAAGGATAAGGGAAGTAGAGGAGGTCATTTAGCATAATTGTAAAGAAAGTACAGACTCCAGGTAGTTATTCCTACTTGGTACCTGATGAGGTCTTAGAAGTCTTGGTTTGGGCTGGGTTGCAACTGGTGGGATTTTCTTCAACTGAATGAAAGTCAACTAAATTTTTCTCAATGTGTTTTATTAAACACAACTTTAATATAAAAAATAAGGAAAAGATCTAATATACAGCTGATTCTCAAAAAAGAGAAGAAATTAATTGAAGGGAGGAGAAAGATGAGAAAACTCAGGAAAAGTTACCATTATAATTTTTAGATTATTGTAGAAAAGAAGACGAAAGCCAGAGATAATCAGACATTTCTTCTCCAGAAAGTTCATCTTTTATCAGAACTCTCTATTATTACTTCTAATAATCCTACAAAGAATAGCTCACACCTTCATTGAGTTATGTGAACCCCTCAACAATGATAAGATAATGAAGTGGCCTTAAAGCATAATTCTGACAAAGTACTTGTTCAATAAATACTATTCATTTCCTTCATGAATTATCTATTGTATGTATGATATATGTCTTCTTTCAAATCAGGAGCAATATGGAAATATGTAATGCATTAAATCCCTGGTATAATTTTTATCAGATTATTTACCATATAGCAGAGGAGTGTAGGGAGGGAGAGAGAATATTCAAATCCTAAAATGCCAGAAAACAATTATCCAAAATTGTTTCTATGTGTAATTAAAAATAACAAATTAAAAAAAGAAAATAATAAAAATTTTGTTGGATCAGATATTCATTGCCTATCTTATGAAATAATATGAATCAAAAAGGTTCTAAGGTGGATACTTTATATTTTTTTGTAAGCTTTTTCTTTTTTTTTCTTTTTTTAATTTTTAAACATTATTTTATTTGGTCGTTTTCATACATTATTCACTGGAAACAAAGATAATTTTCTTTTCCTCCCCTCCCCCCGAACCCCCTTTCCCTATCCCATAGCCAACGCATGATTCCACTGGTTATCACATGTGTTCTTGACTCGAACCCATTTCCCTGTTGTTGGAATTTGCATTATAGCGTTCATTTAGAGTCTCTCCTCAGTCTTATCTCTTCCAACCCTGTAGTCAAGCAGTTGCTTTTCATTGGTGTTTTTACTCCCACAGTTTATCCCCTGCTTGTGGGTAGTATTTTTTAGATCCCTGCAGATTGTTCAGGGACATTGCATTGATACTAATGGAGAAGTCCATCACCTTCGATTGTACCACAATGTATCAGTCTCTGTGTACAATGTTTTCCTGGTTCTGCTCCTTTCACTCTGCATCACTTCCTGGAGGTTGTTCCAGTCTCCATGGAATTCCTCTATTTTATTATTTCTTTTAGCACAATAGTATTCCATCACCAACATATACCACAATTTGTTCAGCCATTCTCCAATTGAAGGGCATCCCCTCATTTTCCAATTTTTGGCCACCACAAAGAGCGCAGCTATGAATATTTTTGTACAAGTCTTTTTGTCCATTATCTCTTTGGGGTACAAGCCCAGCAGTGCTATGGCTGGATCAAAGGACAGACATTCTTTTATCGCCCTTTGGGTATAGTTCCAAATTGCCCTCCAGAATGGTTGGATCAATTCACAACTCCACCAGCAATGAATTAATGTCCCCACTTTGCCACATCCCCTCCAGCATTCATTACTTTGCATAGCTGTCATGTTAGCCAATCTGCTAGGTGTGAGGTGATACCTCAGAGTTGTTTTGATTTGCATCTCTCTGATTATAAGAGATGTAGAGCACTTTTTCATGTGCTTATTAATAGTTTTGATTTCTTTGGCTGCGAACTGCCTGTTCATGTCCTTTGCCCATTTGTCAATTGGAGAATGGCTTGATTTTTTGTACAATTGATTTAGTTCTTTATAAATTTGAGTAATTAAACCTTTGTCAGAGGTTTTTATGAAGATTGTTTCCCAATTTGTTGCTACCCTTCTGATTTTGGTTACCTTGGTTTAGTTTGTACAAAAACTTTTTAATTTGATATATTCCAAATTATTTATTTTGCATTTTATAACTCTTTCTAATTCTTGCTTGGTTTTGAAGTATTTCCCTTCCCAAAGGTCTGACATGTATACTATTCTGTGTTCGCCTAATTTTCTTATAGTTTCCTTCTTTATGCTCAAGTCATTCACCCATTTTGAATTTATCTTGGTGTAGGGTGTGAGGTATTGATCTAAACCTAATCTTTGCCACACTGTCCTCCAATTTTCACAGCAGTTTTTATGAAATAGTGGATTTTTGTCCCAAAAGCTGGGATCTTTGGGTTTGTCATATACTGTTTTGCTGAGGTTGCTTGCCCCCAGTCTATTCCACTGATCCTCCTTTCTATCTCTTAGCCGGTACCAAATTGTTTTGATGACCGCTGCTTTGTAATATAGTCTGAGATCTGGGACTGCAAGGCCCCCTTCCTTTGTGTTTTTTTTTCATTATTTCTCTGGATATCCTTGATCTTTTGTTCTTCCAAATGAACTTTGTTATGTTTTTTTCTAAATCAGTAAAAAAAAAAATTTTTGGAAGTTCCATGGGTATGGCACTAAATAGATAGATGAGTTTGGGTAGGATGGTCATTTTTATTATATTGGCTAGTCCTACCCATTAGCAGTTAATGTTCTTCCAATTGTTCAAGTCTAGTTTTAGTTGTGTGGAAAGTGTTTTGTAGTTGTGTTCATATAGATCCTGTGTTTGTCTCAGGAGATAGATTCCTAAGTATTTTATTTTGTCTAAGGTAAATTTGAATGGGATTTCTCTTTTTAGTTCTTGCTGCTGAGCTGTGTTGGAATTATATAGAAATGCTGATGACTTATGTGGGTTTATTTTGTATCCTGCAACTTTGCTAAAGTTGTTGATTATTTCAATTAGCTTTTTGGTTGAATCTCTAGGATTCTTTAAGTAGACCATCATGTCATCTGCAAAGAGTGATAATTTGGTCTCCTCCTTGCCTATTTTAATGCCTTCAATTTCTTTTTCTTCTCTAATTGCTACTGCTAGTGTTTCTAATACAATGTCAAATAATAGAGGTGATAATGGGCATCCTTGTTTCACTCCTCATCTCAATGGGAATGGATTTAGTTTATCCCCATTGCAGATGATATTAGTTGGTGGTTTTAGATATATACTGTTTATTATTTTTAGGAATGACCCTTCTATTCCTATGCTTTCTAGTGTTTTTAATAGGAATGGGTGTTGTATTTTATCAAAGGCTTTTTCTGCATCTATTGAGATAATCATGTGGTTCTTGTTGGTTTGCTTGTTGATGTGGTCAATTATGTGGATAGTTTTCCTAATGTTGAACCAGCCCTGCATCCCTGGTATAAATCCTACTTGATCATGTTGGATGACCCTTCTGATCACTTGCTGTAGTCTTTTTTGCTAGTATCCTATTTAAGATTTTTGCATCTATATTTATTAGGGATATTGGTCTATAATTTTCTTTCTCTGTTTTTAGCCTGCCTGGCTTTGGAATTAGTACCATGTTTGTGTCATAAAAGGAGTTTGGTAGAACTCCCTCTTTGCTTATTATGTCAAATAGTTTGTATAGTATTGCGATTAACTGTTCTCTGAATGTTTGATAGAATTCACTGGTGAATCCATCAGGCCCTGGGGATTTTTTCTTAGGAAGTTCTTTGATGGCCTGTTGGATTTCTGTTTCTAATATGGGATTGTTTAAGAAAACTATTTCTTCTTCTGTTAGTCTAGGCAATTTATATTTTTGTAAATATTCATCCATATCACCTAGGTTGGTATATTTATTGCCATATAGTTGGGCAAAGTAGTTTTTAATGATTTCCTTAATTTCCTCTTCATTGGAGGTGAGATCCCCCTTTTCATCCTTGATGCTGTTAATTTGCCTTTCTTCTTTCCTTTTTTTAATTAGATTGACCAGTACTTTGTCTATTTTTTTCTGTTTTTTCAAAGTACCAGCTTCTAGTCTTGTTTATTAGCTTAATAATTCTGTCACTTTCGATTTTATTAATTTCTCCCTTAATTTTTAGGATCTCTAGTATGGTTTTCTTCTGGGGGTTTTTAATTTGTTCGTTCTCAAGTTTTTTGATTTGCATTTCCAATTCCTTGGTCTCTGTCCTCCCTAATTTGTTAATATATGCACTCAGGGATATGAATTTTCCTCTAAGTACTGCCTTGGCTGCATCCCATAAGGTTTGAAAGGATGTTTTGCTGTTGTCATTTTCTTTAACGAAATTGTTAATTGTTTCTATTATTTCTTCTCTATCCGATTTTGGAGTATCATGTTATTTAATTTCCAATTAATTTTTGATTTGGGTCTCCATGTACCCTTGCCGATCAATATTTTTATTGCCTTGTGATCTGAAAAGGCTGCAGTTATTATTTCTGCTTTTCTGCATTTGAGTACCATGTTTCTATGACCTAGTGTATGATCTATTTTTGTGAATGTGCCATGTGGTGCTGAAAAGAAGGTGTATTCTTTATTGTCCCTATTTATTTTTCTCCAAATGTCTATTAACTCTAATTTTTCTAAGATTTCATTCACTTCTTTTACCTCTTTCTTATTTATTTTTTGGTTTGATTTATCTAAATTTGATAGTGGTTAGTTCAAGTCTCCCACTAATATGGTTTTACTGTCTATTTCCTCCTTCAATTCTCCTAGTTTCTCTATTAAAAATTTGGATGCTATACCATTTGGTGCATACATGTTGATTAGTGATATTTACTCATTGTCTATACTCCCTTTTAGCAGAATGTATTTACCTTCCCTATCCCTTTTGATCAGGTCTATTTGTTCTTTGGCTTTGTCAGATATCATGATTGCATCTCCTGCCTTCTTTCTATCAGTTGAGGCCCAAAAGGTCTTACTCCAACCTTTAACTCTAATCTTGTGAGTGTCAACCCATCTCATATGTGTTTCTTGAAGACAACATATGGTAGGGTTTTGGGTTCTAATCCAATCTGCTATTTGTCTACGTTTTATGGGTGAGTTCATCCCATTCATGTTCAAAGTTATGATTGTCATTTGTGGATTCGCTGGCATTTTGATATCTTCCCCTAGTTCTGACCTTTCTTCTTTATCTGTAACCTTTTAAGCCAGTGATTTACTTTAAATCAGTCCCCCTAGTCCCCTCCCTTGAGATGCTTCCCTTTCTTGCCCCTCCCTTTTTATGCTCCCTTCCACTCCCCCATCTTCTTCCCTCCCTTTTTATACTCCCTCCCCCCTCCCCTCCTTAATTTTTCTTTCTTTCTTGCCCTAATGGATAAGATAGAATTCAGGATCCCACTGGATCTAGATGTTATTCCCTCTCAGATTTGCTTTCACTGACTGTAAGGTTTAAGTAATTCCACTTCATGCTCTCTTCCTCTCCTTCTCATATGAGAGTTCTTCCCCTCCCCTTCCCATGTTTATCTTTATATGGGAAAGATTATTCTATTGAGTCCCCCCTATTTCTTTAATTTAATCTTAGTATTATCGAAGGTTCCCCCCTCCCTTTTCTTTTCTTTGCCCCCAGTTTCCCCAAATCTTCTTGATGCCCCAGTCTTTCCCTATGCATGTTTCTTCTAACTACTCTTATGATGCTACAATTTTTGAGAGTTACACAAAACATTTCCCCACATATTAATATATATAATTTGATGTAAATTTAGTCCTTATAGAAAAGAGTTTGACTTAAAGAAAAAGATAAGATTTATCTCCTTTTCCCTTTCTTTCATATTTACCTTTTCATGTTTCTCTTGCTTTCTGTGCTTGGATATCGAACTTTCCACAGAGCTCTGGTCTTTTCTTAGCAAATGCTTGGAAATCTTCTATTTTGTTGAATGCCCATACTTTCCCCTGAAAGTATATAGTCAGTTTTGCTGGGTAGTTGATTCTTGGTTGGAGACCCAGCTCTCTTGCCTTTCTAAATATCGTGTTCCATGCTTTGCAGTCTCTTAGTGTGTTAGCCGCTAAGTCATGTGTGATCCTTATGGGAGCCCCCTTATATCTGAAGCTCCTCTTCTTGGCTTCTTGTAGGATTTTCTCCTTTTCTTGGAAGCTCTTGAATTTGGCAATTACATTCCTAGGGGTTGTCTTTTGGGGATTTAGTATAGAAGGTGTTCTATGAATCCTTTCTATTTCTATTTTGCCCCCTTGCTCCAGAACATGAGTGCAATTTTCTTTTATAATCTCCTGTAGAATAATATCGAGTTTATTGTTTATCTCTGGTTTTTCTGGGAGACCTATAATTCGGAGGTTTTCTCTTCTCCCTCTGTTTTCGAGATCTGTGACCTTCTCAGTGAGATATTTTATGTTTTCTTCTAATTCATTAATTTTTTGGGTTTGCTTTATTGATTCTTGCTGTTTTATGATCTCACTTTCTTCGAGCTCCTTAATTCTGTTTGTTTGGGACTGGTTTTGCTTTTCAGCCTTGTCTGCCCTTCTATTGGATGCTTTGAGTTCTTTTTCCAATTGAGCAGTCTTATCTGTCAGACTGCTGATCTCTTTCTCCCATTTTTCTTTCCAGAAGGTTTCCATCTTTTGGATATGTTCTAGTTTGAGATCTTCCAGAGCTTGTTGATAGTTTCCATTTTGGGAGGCATGTTCTGATTTTTTTTGGATTTCCTCCTCATTCTCCTCTTTTCCTTGGGTACTTCCACCATAAAAGTTTTCAATAGTCACTTTTTTCCCTTTCTTCCTGGAGGCTTGATTTTGTGCCATGTGAGCCATCCCTTTGGTGGTTTTATTCCCCTTTCCTTTTTGGTCTGGTGTTTGGGTTATATGGGCAGTTTTTCTGTGATTTTAGGTTGCTTCAGACTAGTTCTTCCCAGCCTCTGAGGTTTCTTAGAGCGCTGGGTCCCTGATCACAGCCACACTGTCCAGTTGTTCTGCTCTGCCCAGATAATCAACGCGTGGTCCTCCCCTGGTGTTTAGCTCAGCGGAGATGTTCAGCGCAGCCACCCCAAGTACAGCTCTGCTGACCCCCGTATTCAGAGCCGGATTCTCCAGTGAAACTGCCCTGAGATGTTTTTTCCTGGCAGTCCCCAGATCCCAAGGACCCTGGAGTGTACCCCTCCAGACAGAGATGCTCCCCAGTCACTCCCTGTCCCGGTGAGAGCTCAGGTAGCTCACTCTGGTTTGGTGGGGGAGGTGGGGTGGGGAAAGGGTGGCTCAGTTCACTTTTCTGTGTAAGCTTTTCCTCCTTATTATAGTGTGGATATGTTCAAGCCCCATGTACCTTCACCTCTGTGGAGTACTGAGAGTACTGGGGTGTCCTTCTCTTCCTCCAAAGGTGATTTTTATGCTCCTTTATGTAGTCTATTTTGTTCGGTGCCAGGGAGAGGAAGCGTGTGGCATCTAGATTGCAGCCATGATTACCCGGAAGTCCGGATACTTTTCTTAGTTGTGAATAATGAATGATTTACTCTCCTGAAACATTCCCTGAAATTCCTATTTGGTTTATAAATAAACAGAGAAGCAAACAGAAATAAATATCACAAGAAAATAAACAACTAAATAAATAGAAGAAAAATCCTGTAACAGGGGATACTAAAGCACACTGTAAAAGGGAAGTTAAACACCTTAGGAGATTGTACAGATGGTTGACTTGGGTTTTACTAGCCTGCTTAAGGTGTTCTCCCCAGAGACAGAGAACTAGCATGATAGAGAGATCAATGATGGTTGTCTGGGAATTTGGCTCAAGCCAGTTGAGGTAGAACTCTCTCTCCAGTACAAAACCCAAAAGACTGCTTCTCCCTCTCATGATTCAGTATTATGAATCTGACTGTTTCTCAGTGATGTATAATTTATTTGTATGAAGTAAAATGGGGATGAGATTAGGAATGAGTGATGTAAGTTTTCCCTAAGCTAAAGAATCAAGCATAGATGTCAAGTCTTGTTAGCCTTTGGCTAAAGTCAAGGCCAATCTGAATCTCCACTCTATATAGAGCAGTGGTCCCCAAACTACAGCCCCTGGGTCACATGTATCCTGAGGCCATTTATCCAGCCCCAACAATACTTCCAGAAGGGGCACCTCTTTCATTGGTGGTCAGTGAGAGGAGCACTGTATGTGGTGGCACCACAAAGCATAATGTCGCTCACTTACAGTACTACTTCCAGTGACATAATCCTTTGTGTGGTGCCTTATTCTGATAGTAACTGAACTAGAATGAGGTGCCCTGCAAAGGATTATGTGGTTGCACAATGGAAGACATCAGCATGGTGAGCAATGGTCTGGGGGAGGGGATTCTTCACTGTTTATACCGTTGTCCAGTATAGGGGTAGTGGTGATGGGCCTGTGCAAGCTGTGACAGGCCCATCACAGTTAGTGCTGCACCCTCCACTATCCCAGACAACAGTATACAGATTTGTTCATAGTTGTTTTTTTTAATACTCTGGCCCTCCAAGGGTCTGAGGGCTCCCTGTGTAAAAAGTTTGGGGACCCCTATAGAGTTTTTATGTTGACTAATCCTAGGCTAAATTCATGAAAGGAATAAATCTCTAAATATTAGTCGAAGCAGGTGAGAGGTCAGGAATTAGGAGAGGTTCAGTCTACCCCAAGAAATAACCCTTGAAGGTAAACTAAGCAGTATAAATCCACTTCCTCTTTGGTCTTATTCTTCAGTGTGAAAGGACAGGTTGTAGGACTATGGAGATATTAGTTTTGATAGAAAATCCTTGGCAGAAGTGGGTTTCACTTCCAAGTGCTGGAGTAGGGGTCTCAGAGCTGCCTCTCCCCTCAAAGTTCACAAGCAGCTCCCTCAAGCTGGCAGTTCAACTCCCAGAAACCCCCTCCCTCTCCAAGATTCCAAGCAGGCTCTCTCCTCTGTTTTCTGCTCCATTGAATTCTTGCTTGCAAACTCATTTCTTTTGCGAAATACCATCTCTCAATCCATATTTCCTTTCTTCCTAAAAGGAATGTTACTGGAAGGCAAAAAGACTTGATCTTTGTGTGTCATCTAAGTAGTCAAGTTGCCAGGGGTGTTTATTTTAGAGTTTCAGTTAGTGTCAAGTGGATTGTTTCTATTATCATTTTGCTCTCTGATTATGATAGACTTGGACAATTTTCATTTAGCTATATTGAAATATGCTAGTCAAGCTCATTGACTTATTTATATACTTGTGTATTCATTCAATGATCTATTTACTTATTTTATTTATTAGTCATGAGCTTCACAGAGGCATATTATTCAATTCTCTCTTCTTAATTTTTGTTCCTATTCAGTTGTGTTTTATTCTACAGTATATTCCTTATAATTTATTATCTAAATACTTTTGTTTTATTACTTCTTTTTGTCTCATGAAGTAATTGTCTTCTTTTTGGTCCTTTCCAGATATTATAATCTAATTCATGATATATTTACCACCTTCTGTTATGGGCTATTAATTCTATATCTTGTTATTTCCTATTTTTCTGCAAATAGTCTTATAGTTATTAGAGCAACTTCATTCTTTTCTATAATGTGCTATATGGAATATTAGTGGAGTTAATCTCTTAACCTAGGCTTAGTTCTTGGACTTCATTGGAAAAATATAAAATATTTAATTGTTGCATTTGGAATTTTATTTTAATTAATTTCATCTCCAGTTTATTTTAAATTTGAGTTTGGGGTCTGGCTTATCCTCTTCTAAATACCATTCTCTTGGATGGTATGAAGAATCATTTTTATGCTGGATATGGTGGATAAGGAAAAGGTTTGATCTTTAGTAGGAATGTATGAATTTCAGATCAAACTTCTGGGTGACTGATTTTGGTTATGATTTTAATCAGTTCCATTTTTTTCCCCCTTGTATAACCATTAACCCAACAATTTTCAATGGTTTGATACTTGTACTGTTTTGTCTGCTGAGTATTTTACTTGATGTCAATCTATCCTTCTGTTCTGACTTTCCCTGTCTATGTGTACACTCTGCCTTCTTCCATATCTAGCTTGTCTTTAGGAGAATCCACATATTTCTTGATGGATTTTTTGTGCTATCTTAGATTTAAAAAATGCTTATATCTCTTTATTTTATTTATTATGTTGCTTCCAGGGCATTTTTAGAATATCACTGATGAAGTATGACCTTTTTTATAGTGGGGAAAATTTTTCAGGAATTAGTTGGATTTAACAGTGCCTAAGAAATCTTCTGACTTTGAATCATGGATCCAGACAAACAATATAAATTCGTAAGTTGAGTTTTTTAAAATTATTCTTTTGCTAAACCTTAGTAAGTAAAATGAAGGTGATTTCTACAAAACTTTCCCTTTGTCTCCATGCTTTATTCATACATTTAAAATCTTTTCTTCTCGTTTACTGTGCTAGACTAAGCCCAATTGTTTTATAGATACTATATAATAGCACAATGTAAATGCATAGAACTTCTGCATATTCTTTTATTTTCCACTAGATATTATTTCCCAAAACTCTATAAATGAACAGTCCTTAAATTTAGATTTCTATTTTCAATAAAAATGTTATTGACTTTAGATTTCTTTTCTTTTTTTAATAACTAGAAAACTACCCTGCCAGATTCCTCAGTAGAGAATGCTATTTAAGCAAGGTTATTTCAAAATTCTATTTAAAATTGTCACCTCAAGGCACACTTTAATTTTAAAGAAATGTAATAGAAAGGGTAAAAAGACGTCTTAAAGAAGAATTGTGTTTGGTGTTATATGATTTTTTTCAATACAAGTCTAACATGGAAAATGCCACTTTTTCATATTGTGATATATAAAGAATGCATTGCTTTGTAGCCACTCATTACTGAAGAAATAGAAATATTAGGCAGGAAAGAGATAGACTTACACTAGAGGGACAAAGTATTTTTAAGCCAGGATTTTAATACTGGGAAATTTTCATTTACTTTGAAGCTGTTTATTATTTAGTGAAGTATCTTTATCTCCATGAAAAACAATTTATGCATCTTCTAGGGTACACAGATGACACTATATCTTATACTACATCACAACAATCTAAACAATTTATGTTACTGAAAGAATGAAATGGAAGTATATTGACATATCCACATACATATCCATTTTAGAGCTGGAATCATTAAGCATTTGATTTTATTGTAATTACATGAATTTGTGAAGAAAGAGCAGTCAGTTTGACTATTAAAATATGTAATATATGTGTATATATACATATATATTATTCTGACCAAATGTGAAACTTGAAAATGTTACTTAAGTAATTCAAGAATGTCAAATTAGTGATAATGTCAATGTGCAAAATTTAATGCTGCCATATAATAATGTTTTATATACATTTGTCTAGGTTTTGTAAATTTAACAAATATCTATTATGCTCATATACTTTTCTCCTAGGCTGATATCTATTCTACCAATTAATTGAGAATGTTTTTATGTCATTTGGCCCAAGTCAAAAATTTTTATGGCAGATATCTGACTAAATCATTCCTCCTCTCCTCCTTAATAACTCCAGTGCCTCTGTATTACCTTTTTTTATCATTTAAACTTTTTACAACCTGACCCTTTTTTATATTTCTAATATTCTTACATGCAGGTAGTATACTCCTTTTCTTCCCACATTGCTCCATTTTTCTTTTCACTTCCTTTTCACTGACTTCCTCCTTCCTGAAATTCTTTCCCCTCCCACCTCCAATTCTTGTTATTTCCTGTAGGAAGCCTTTTGGGCTAACCAAACTTCTAGATTTATCCTTTCTACTCTATTTTGTACATGTTGATTTATAAGTGTGTATTGTGACATGGAAATCACTTTAAAAGACTGATATATATTAATTTAAGGTCACCAAGGAATTCAGCTATGTAATTCCTAAATGAAAACTCAAGTCAGCAATCAACCTTTATGGAGTTTTTTATTACAAACAGGAGGAAGAAAGGTATGAGAGAGAGAGAGAGAGAGAGAGAGAGAGAGAGAGAGAGAGAGAGAGAGAGAGAGAGAGAGAGAGAGAGAGAGAGGAGGGGAGAGAAGGGAATAGGGCTTAAATACCCCCTCTGCTTAGGCTGGGCCAAAGGCCCAACCCCTTAGATAGCTGAGGCAAAGAAAAGAGATCAGTCCCTATCACTCAAGTGACCAAAATGGAGAAACAGTCTCAGGGGCCTCCACCTCCAGCCTCCTTCAGAGCAAGCCCTCCTCTCAGACCTCTCCAGGAGCTCTCCCTCTGGGACCTCTCTCCTCTCAGACTCCTTCAGAGCAAAACCTCTCAGAGAAAAACCTCTTCCTCTTCTCCTCAGACCCCGCTATCTTTAAGGAAAACATCTAAGTCCCCTCCCCTCAGTTCTCACATCTACCAATCACTGTCCATGTCTCCCCTGTGCCAGTGGTGGCTCTAGATTAACCCAGGACCGCCCAGAGGTCTGTTTCCTTTGCACATGTCTGTTGTAGGTCATATTCTCAAATAATTAAAACTTGATCTATGCTACAGCCCTTCCTAAATCCTGTTAGACTGAGTAGGGTGGAGATTGTAAGTTCCAAGACCTGGTTCTGTCATTCCAAGTATCTCTATTGTATCAATTCTAAAATCAATCATGACTCAAAGAACTTCCTGTTCTATGCTTTAGCGTAGGTCAAAGCCCTTTCCATTGTTTAGCAAAAGGTTTCTGTCCTAAAGTAGTCTTAAGTAGGGAGGAGAAGGATCCTCCCATGCCAAGGAGTTTCACATTCCAATAGAGTTCTTACTATCAGTAGGAAATTTTTCAAGTATGAAATTTCCAAATGGTGAAATTTCCAACATTCATAAGTCTAAGAAATTTTAAGGTTTACAATCCTCCCTGATGATCATGGGAGACTAGTCTCCCCATTGATCAAACAACATAATCAATTTTGTAATTCTGAATTCAATTCTAACTATAGATATACACAATATTCAATTTTCTAAGAGAATTAGAATAGTGAGAGAGAAAATAGAAAAGAAAAGAAAGCAAAACCAAAGTTTTTCTAGGCTCATTAACAAAAAGCCAAATTAGGGGCAGTCCCTTTTGGCATAAACGTGTACAATTACAATAAATGTTCAATCAAAAGTTCAGTCCAATCAATCATATCCAAAGTTCATTCTTGATCTTCTTGATGAAGTGTAGGTTTTCGGCATCTTCCTGCAACAGTTCATTCTCTGGATATAAAAGGTTCAAGCTTCTTTCTTGAAGATCTTTTCTCGAACAGAATCAAAATCTTGAATGTTTATAAAAGTACAATCTTAAACAAAAAATCAAAATTCTTGGATTTTTATAAAAATACAATCTTAAACAAAAAAACCCTCAAAAATTATTAGATTTTAAATTAAAATACAATACCCCTGAAGTAAGTATTAAAAAATATCAAGTTTAGGTCAGAATGCAATGTTCGGTTATGGGGGTGTATGTATCAATTATCAAAAGAATAGAAAAATAATAAAAACATAAGACAATTCAAAATAGGCCTTGTATAGGTCCAGTTTAAAGTAATTTCTATCCCACAGTATGTAGGACAGAATGCAGTAATATTTCACTTAGCCATTTGTAGCCAAGACTACAGGAAGTTGCCATAATATAAGAAGAAAAGAATTAGAATTCTATTTTGATGGGGAAATGTCATTCCCTCGTCTGATTTTTTTTCTCAGGGATATAGGGAGCCAGCATGATAGTCAAGCTTTGTACTTGTTTGAGTACTTCATAAAAGTGTAGATACAAGGAAGTCCTATGACTTAAACATAAGTTAAGCGTCGCAACCTCGAGTCTCACTTTAATATTTCTTGTGTGCTCTATTGTCACTATTCAGGTTTAGTCTGTGCTCCTTGTTTTTATCCCTTTTCCTGGAATCAGACACAAACATTAATCCCAGTCCTATAATATTTTATCAATAAATGGCAGGTTCCCATAGTTTAAAGCTTTTAGGCATATATTGATATTATAGCAAGAGCATATATATTAACTTGTATTACTGCAGAAAAAAATAATATTAATATTAATTATGTGTACCTTCAGTACAAAAAAGGAGAAAAAAATCAAATATTCTGAGTAAAAAAGAAAAGAAAAGAAATAATAAAATTAAGAAAAAAATCAGTAATTCAATGTGTTCTTGAAAAAACAGCATCCATTTCTCTATGGATTATTATCTCCAATTCATATGATAAGATATAGTCACAATTCATATGACAGGATAGAGTCAATCAGTCTTAGCAAAAGATGATTTCGTCACATGTGAGCAGTAAATCCAAGAGTCTCTCTCTCCAATCTTTATAGATGTTGGAGTAGTTAATAATATTTGGAATGGTCCTTCCCATGAAGGTTGAGTTGCTCCAGTTCACTTGAAATTCTTGATATAAATTTTATCTCCTGGGTTCAGGACATGCAGAGAAAAGTCTAATGGTCCAGCTTGTACTGCAGCTCCGGATTAATGAAGTTCAAGAAGTTTGTGCTGTAACTCCTGTATATAGGAAGCAATAGTAATATCTCCCCCTAATAGCGATGTATAAGCCGGGGAGAAAGGCTTAGCCTGTATAGGCGGATGTCCAAAAAGCATCTCAAATGGTGAAATATGTAAGTCTCCTCTAGGCCTGCTTCTAAGATAAAATAGGGCCAGAGGGAGAATTTCAGGCCATTTTAAATGGGTCTCAGTGCATAATTTGCCAATCATAGTCTTAAGTTCTTTATTCATCCTCTCCACTTGGCCTGAGCTCTGGGGGTGATATGGAACATGGAATTTTGGAGTTATCCCCAAGCAAGAATATATTTGGTTTAAGACAGAATCGGTAAAATGACTCCTTCTATCGGAGTCAATACGTGCTGCAGGCCAAAACAAGGAATAATTTCCTTTAAAAGTATCTTTGCAACAAAATCTGCTGTGGCTCGGGTCTTAGGAAATGTTTCCGGCCATCTGGTTAGTTGATCTACAATTACTAGACAAAATTTATAACATCCAGCCTTTGGCATCATTATGAAATCTATCTGTAGATGTTCAAAAGGTGTGTTAGCCAGAGAACGTCCCCCAAAGGCTTTTCCACAATATGCATGTTGGTTATATGCCTGGCAAATGGAGCAGGCTGAACATACTTTAGAGGCTATAGTAGTTATACCAGGGGCTATCTATACTCTCTTGATAGAGTCCAAGATGCCCTGGGTACCAAAATGACCATTTTTATGAATAGATTGGCAAATTTGGTTATAGAAACTTCTAGGGAGCCGGGGTTTTCCTTCAGATGACACCCATACTCCATTAATCTGTTTTGCTTTAAATTTTTGTTTCCATTCTTCCACTTCCTTTTCATTATAGGAAAGTGACAAATTTAAATTATCAGTGCAGTGATTGTTAATGTTAAAATTAATCCAGGTCCTTCTATGGCTGCTAGTTTTGCCATGTTATTTCCTCTAGAGACAGGGTCAGAGCCACCTGTATGGGCAGAGCCATAAACTACAGCTAGGGCTTTAGGCAGTTTGAGAGCAGAAAGAACTTCATTAATAATTTCTGCATTAGCTATGGATTTTCCAGCTGAGGTTAAAAATCCTCTCTGGAGCCATAGCATCCCGACTGAGTGACAAATGCCAAAAGCATATCTAGAATCCGTATTAATTGTTGCCTTTTTCTCCTTGGCAATTATACAAGCTTGTTTTAGAGCTATGAGTTCTGCTCCTTGAGCGCTAATGTTAGAAGGCAGTGAAGCTGACCATTCAGTGGCAAATTCTGAGACTACGGCAGCTCCAGTGTAACGTATGCCATCCCTCATAAAAGAGGATTCATCGGTAAATAAAATCTGATCTGCATTGTCTAAGGGAGTGTCCAAGAGATTATCTTGAGGCTTTTCTGCCATGGACACTAATGTTTCACAGTTATGTAATGGTTCTCCTGAAGTAGGTAAATCTGGAAGCAAGGTGGCAGGGTTAAGAGTTGAACAGCTTTTCAAGGTAATATTTTCACTATTTAATAAGGTTATTTCATACCTTGTAATTCTCTGATCCGGGAATGCCTGTGTTCTATGTTTTTTCAATAATGCTTCAATCTCATGTGGGCACATTATTGTTAATGGACATCCCAATACTAAATCAACGGTTTTTGTTACTAGTAAGGCTGTAGCAGCTACTCCTCTAAGGCATGGTGGTGCTCCTGCTGCTACTGGGTCTAGTTGGGCAGAATAATAAGCAATTAAGTGCTTAGAAGGTCCCAAAGTCTGAGTTAACAGGCCAGAGGCTACTCCTCTTCGCTCATGCACATATAAAGTAAATGGCTTGTTGTAATCTGGGATGCCTAGAGCAGGGGCAGACATGATAGCCTTTTTTAGATCTGATAGAGCTGACAAGTGTTCAGGCTCTAATTTGAGGGGTTCAGGAACCGAATCCTTTGTTAATGCTATAAGGGGTTTAGTAATTTCCCCATAGCAAGGAATCCATTGTCTGCAAAACCCTGTTGCTCCAAAAATTGCTCTCAGCTGTTTCTTAGTGGTAGGAGCACTCAATTTTTGAATATCCTCAATTCGTTTTGGAGAAATATAACGAGCACCCGCAGTCAAGATGAATCCCAAATATTCTACTTTTTGGAGACACCACTGAACTTTATCCTTTGAGATTTTATGTCCTCTTTTGTGCAATTCCAAAAGAAGGTGTTTGCTATCTTCTTGACATGTTTTTGCATCTGTTGAAGCCAAGAGTAGATCATCTACATATTTGATTAATTTGCTATTTTTAAATGTTATATTGTCTGTGTCTTGGCTCAAAATTTGCTCAAATAAGCTCGGACTTTCGACATAATCCTGTGGCAGCCAACACCAGGTATATTGTGAGCCCTTCCAGGTGAAAGCAAAAATATGCCTGGAGTTCTCATGTATAGGTATGGAAAAGAAAGCTGAACACAAGTCTACTACTGTAAAGTATGTAGCTGCTGTGCTAGGAATCGATGAAATTATAGTATATATGTTAGAAACTACAGAGTGTCTATAACATGATTATTCACTGCCCTTAGATCCTGTACAAATCTATAGAGGTGCTTGCCATCGGGCCCTCTTTTTGGTTTTTTAATTGGCAGGATGGGTGTGTTGTATTCAGATTTGCAAGGGATTATTATTCTCTGTTCTATTAATGAGTTAATAACTGGTGTAATACCCTCAATTGCCTCCTTTGAGAGGGGATACTGAGGGATAGAAGGAGTTGGGCTAGATTTAGTTTTTATCTGCACAGGAACAGCTGACTTAAGTAAACCTACATCAGAAGAAGATGTGGCCCAAAGAGACTCTGGTATATCTTTAGGTATTGCAAAGACGGGATGCTCTTTTTTCTCCTGACTCTCTGAGAGAATTACAGAGAGTAAATTTAAAGATTCCTCTGGTACTTCTAATGATAATGAACCATCTGGGGAGCAGGTTATTGTGGCTCTGAGTTTGCATAGAAGGTCCCTTCCCAGCAAATTTAAAGGGTAGTCAGGCATCAAAAGGAAGGAGTGTTGTACCCCTAGGGGTCCTACAGACAGCATTCTAGGAGGAAGTCTTTTAACTCTTTGGGTTATTCCTGATACTCCCATTACATTCTTTGAGCCAACAGAATAACATTGTAAATCAGGTGTTCTCTTTAATCCAGACCAGGAATCTCCGGTGTCTAATAGACAATCATAATAGGTGTTACCCACCTTTAAGGTAACATGGGGTTCATTAGTATGGGGGGGCAGTGGATAGGGACAACGGGTAGTAGGACATCAGGGTATGGGAAATCAAAGGTTGTTGTATCCTCTGATTCCTGTGCCCCAGCCCTCCCCCCCCCCCCCGTACACCATCATTGTGTTTGGGATATTCCTTGGGCACCCCCCTGTAGGGCACCTCTCTGAGGGTCATTAGTACCTCGAGTATTTTTTGGACGAGCGCCATTTATCATATATTGTTCATTATCATTATAATTTTCTTCATTTGGAGTATTGTCATTATTTTCCCAATTCCTATTTCTATAATTCTGGTTTCTAAAGTTCTTATTTCTATATTCATTATAGTTATTTCCATAGTCATTATTATAATTTCTAGAATTCTGGTTTCTATGACCATTATAATCATTTCTATAGTTATTATTTCTAAAGCTATTATTAAACTGTGTATTCCTTCCAATCATCTTAAGAAAGGTTCTACATTCCATCATTTTGTGGCCCTTCTTCTCACAGAAGTGGCAAGTAATGGATTGATAATTGGATTTCTGGAGAGGGGCAATTGTCATTGGTCCATTATCATGCCCACTTTCTAATTTAGTTATCCTATCTATTAAATATCTCATTTTTTTCTTCATTTTCTCCATGTCATCATTATTTTCTTCCTCCTTTTCTTTGTTTCCCTTTAAAATATATATAGCTGTTTTTCGCAATTCTTCAAGGTCCATATCTGACCATCTTGGGCATTGTGTTCTAAAATAATTCTTAATTGCTTTGCAAGAGTTATTTACAAAGATCTTTCTAACTTGTCTTAAGCTACTCTCTTTAGTTAGGTCCCAATCTAAGTATCTGTCCCCAAACTCGATTATTCTATCCATGAATCTGGAGGGTGTTTCTTCCTCCTTTTGCTTAATTTTTTCAAGTTCCATCCACTTATCTGTACTGTCTGCACATTCCTTGATTGCCGTGAGGATGGCCTCTCTACAACGGTATAGTTGTAGACAATCCTCATCAGTGTTGTAGTCCCATTTGGGATCCTGAGATGGCCAATGTGCTGCATTATGCCCCCGGGTTTTGTTGACATGAGCAATTATTTTATTTTTTTCACGTTCAGTTAAAAAAGCCTGTAGCAAGTTCTCAATGTCCTTGTAAGATGGATTATACTGAAAAAAATATGTCTCCCATCTTTTTTTGCTACTAGAAAAGGATCTTGTTCATATGTGGGGATATTTTGTATAAATTCATTTATTTCTTGGGCAGTAAACAAATGTAAGATCCTTGAGATCAAATGTTCATTTTCTGTTCCCCTATATATACAGTGTTAAGATCATTTCCTGGAATAGAATAAGTATTTAGTAAAAGCATATTGATGGTTGCTCACTTGCCTCAGATGCAAAAATATTAAATTAAGTTCTTAGATCTATTGAAAAAACTGCTTAAATATCAAAAGTTAATGATGGTTTGAAGAGGATGAAGACTAGGCAATCTAATTTTTTTTTCACATAAAAGAGTAGTGGTGTATTGAAAAGGTAAATTGTAAGAGCTATAGAAGGAAGTTGGTCAAGAAATGAAACAAAGACTTATGCTCTAGCTTAAGGTGATAGTAGGATGAAGCAAAATACAGGGAAGTATCAGAATTTGTATAAACATATTTTTCAAAATAAAATTAGCAATGGTCTTTATTTCCTCCATGATAGTTTTCCCCAAATAAATCTTTTTTTTTTTTTCCTTCTAGTTGTCTATTCTTGAAAAATGTCAGCTGGAAGTAGAATTTGGCTTAGGGAACATTGTGAATAGAAAACTAGTTTTTTAGGTATTCCAAATTTTCTTTCTTTAGTAATCACTTTTGTTCCTTGATGTCTCTTCTTTCTAAAACAAGCATCTTCCACCCATGGCTCTCTTCTGGGAATTATATCTATATTCTTTCCCCATTTACCCTTATTCTTCTCAGCATTACTTATTGTATTGTGAGACTTATACCATTGCTGTCTTGTGGCACTTAATTCTCCAAAACTTCCTCTACTCCTTTATTAGCATCATTTCCCTCTTATAACTGACTCCCTCAGGATCCTGCTAAGTGATGTATTTTTTGTGTTTAGATACATTTTTTCTTGCTAAAATAATGAATCACTTTATGTTATGAATATTATCCTTCTGCAGTAACACATCTACATTTTGCCATGGGGGGGCCTAAATCCTTAGATGAATGACTAGAGAAAATATCAACCTATCTTTCAGACATAGGATTATATATTTGTCAGGGATAATTTTTTCTCTGATTATTTCTGAATTCAGACCCACACCAAATTTTTGACCCTTCCATTACCCAAATAACTCTTCAAATCATACAATGTTTATATTCATTATATATTTGTATATGTTATTTTATTGCAATGAAAATTCCTTTAGGGAGACTATTATGCCCCTTTGTAAAGCGAAAATAACATTAATTTAGTCCCTCAATAAATATTATAATTGGCTTATTTTGCAAAAAGGAACACAAATACAAGGAGGGGAATGATGTAACACTATATATGAGATATAATGGAATTCTTCCTTGTGTCCTTGGTTCAAATTATCTTGGATAATGTCTTATGAAAGGAATCAACAATCAGAAAAGAATTTTTTCTGCCTCCCTTGAGCACTGCCAACATATAACAGAGGCAGTTATATGACTTCCTGAATCACATCTCTGATTTTTTACATTAAATACTACCCCCCAAGAAGCAAGTCTCCAAATATCAGGTTCTGATCTTTATTACACAAAGAAATATTTCAAAAATTAATATAATGTTGATAATCTAGGAAAAGATCAGGCCATGACTTAATGCTCAGAAAATGTAGGAAAAAGGCAAGAATATATTAGAGTCAGCTCAATCAATCTCAGGAGAATAGATTAAAATTTTAATGAATATTTATACTTTTGAAATGGACAAATTCCACAATGCAATGTATTAATTTTATGGTTAAACTGAATATTTAATTGGTCTTGAGGGATTTAATTTCTAAATCGCCAAAATGAATTACTAAGGTGAAATTGAATTTATGGTAGTTTATTTTTATAATAGAGGGAAGATATTAAGGAAGAGAGAAAAGGGGAAGTATCTATATCTATATCTATAACTATAGTTATATATATATATATAATACATATATATATATATATATATATATATATATATATAGAGAGAGAGAGAGAGAGAGAGAGAGAGAGAGAGAGAGAGTTCTGGCTTCCTCTGAGTCAGGTAGAGATTCTAAGGCCCGAACCAGGGGAAATGAGTTTCAAGATGATGGGCTTTACCTGGAGGTTCACACCTCCAGAAAGGGTAAGGAAGGAAGGAAGCCTTTACACTCACCCCACATGTCAGTTCAATCAGCAAGATTATTTAGCAGGTATCAACTCCAGCAGGCTCCACTCCAAGTGTGTCTCTTTCAAACTCCAAGTGTCTATCTTCACTCAAAGTCTCTCTTCAATCCAAGTGACTTTCTTCACTCCAAGTGTCTCTCTTCACTCCAAGTGTCTCTCTTCAAGTTCAAGTGTGTCTTCACTCCAAGTGCCTCTGTCTGTCTGTTTCCACTTTTAAAGACCTTTTTCTCTTGTGTCACTTCCCCTAAATTTTTATATCTACCAATCACAGCTGACACTCCACTCCAGGACTGCCCATTCTTTCAAACATTGGTCACAGACCTCCCACTCAATGTATGAAATGAGTGTTCATACCTTTTTGTGATTAAAATCCAAAATGGGTAGATATCCGTACTCAATTTTAAGTATTGTGCTTTATACTTTGGGGATTAAAATCTAAAAATAGACAGGGGATTACAATTATAATCTTCATAATCCAGGAAGAGCTAAATATCTTCATTGTTACAATCAGGGGAGAGCCAAATCCAATCTTCACAAAGGTTTGATTTATTGTTCTGAGGGATTTTTGTTTGTTTGTTTGTTTGTTTAGGCTTAAGATACAGAGAATGTAGATAATGTTGATTAAATTTAAAATGCATCATGCATACATTTTTTTCTCAGATTGCTAGTTGTTACATATTTACAAGAACAATACTAAGCAAAGTTCACTAGTATTTTAAATCTTCTCAAAGATAACTTAGAAGCATTGAAGGAACAACTCCATTATATCTCAAACTAATCTTTACATTCTTCCTTTGTTAGTATTTGCTAGCCTTTTAGTGGTCTTCTCCAGATACCTCTCTACCCAGAATATCATTATCAACTTATAACATAGAGAATGATGGGAAATTTTGATAGCATTTTGCTTTCTAGTTACACTTAAGACATTTCCCACTATATTTCTAAGAAATAGAGATATGAAAATAAATTTTAGCCATATCTGCATTTTATACACATATACACACACAATACACATACACACATATGTCACTATAATACAATTAGATGAACACAGAATGTATTCAAAGGCTAAAATCACAGGTTGATGTTTCCTTGACAATTTGAAGCATATCAGTGGAGTGTCACTGGGATCTTTGCTTAGTCCTCTGCTGTTTAACTCTCATTTTTCAGTGTTTTGATAAAGGGATAGATGATATGAAATGTTTTGATGACACATAAATTCACAGTCATATCCAAAAAAATGATCTCAATTGGCTAGAACTTTAGACTAACTCCAATATAATTAAATTTAATATTGATTATATATAAAGTATATGAGATAAAAATTCAGTCTCTCAGGTAGATGAAGAAGAATGATTAGACAGAAGGGGTTTATTACTGTTTGCTTTTGTTTTCTGAAAGAAGGCCTAATAGTTTGGAGTTTTGATAAGAGTTGGTAGTCTGGTGTAGTATGACGAATAATAGATTTAGTGAAATCTTAATCTTCATTATAATTGAAATTGTTTCCTTGAATTAGAAAATATGATTCTCAGTATACTCTGCTCTTGAGAAGATTTTATTTAGTTTCAAAAGTATAATTTAGGTACATTTTTAAAAAATTCAATCCCCAGAATTTTGCAGTGACTGCATTAGCACAGTAAGTACTTAGCATATTTTTTATTAATTAATTGACATCCCTAAGAGAATCAAAAGGAATGTAACAAGAATAATAAAGGACATAAGACTACATAATATAAGGATTTGTTAATGAAGTTTTTTTCAATATAGAGAATATAGGGATATGATAGTTGTATTTGAATATTTAAGGGCTATTCTATAAAAAAAGAATTAGACTTCCTCAGAATGAAAATAAAAGGCAGACATAGTAGCAATATATAGAAATTAGAAAGAAAAATATGCATTTTATGTGAGGGAAAAAAATTTTCCTAAAAGGTTATACTTATGTGGGATAGATTACTTCAAAATTTGGCAAATTATTCCTCTTTGGAGTTTTTAAAAAACAGTCTTGAAGATTTGTTAGGTATATGGTGAGTAGGAATCTCTTTTACTGTGTGAATAAAATCAGTCTGTATAGATCAGTTTAGTGATTCTAAGGAAAAGACGATGAAGAGAAAAAAAAACATTTCAAGATGCATATGCATTACCAAAATAAACCTAGCAACTATATGAACATAATTATGAAAATCCTTTCAGATAAAGTCAAGCCTAAGCAATTGGAAAATTATTACTTGCTCATGGATAGGCTGGGCCAATATTTTAAAACTAATTAAAGTTATTTGCTTGGACTAGAAAAAAAGAAAATTAATCTGGAATAACAATAAGTCAAAAATATCAAGAAGAATATTTGAAAAAACATGAAGGAAGGAAGTCTAGCAGTACAAGATCTCAAACTATATTATAAAATATTAATAAAATACATAATAAAATAATAATAAAAACAATCTGGAATTTGTTAGAAATAGAGTAGTGGCTTAATGAAATAGGTCAGGAAATCAACAATTAGTAGTTAATGACCATATAACCTAGTGTTCAATAAAATCAAAGATCAAAACTATTAGAGGAAGAACTGATTATTTGACAAAAACTGCTGAGAAAACGAGGAAAATATGGTAGAAAATAGGCATAGACTATCTCACACCATAAACCAAGATAAAATCAAAATAGATACTTGTTCAAAAAAATAAAAGGTGATGCCATAAACAAATTAGAGAAACATGGAAAAGTTTACCTGTCATATACGTTTAAAGGAAGAATTTATGACCAAAGAAGACATAGACAACATATTGAAAAATGAAATGAATCATATTTATTATAGCAGATTCAAATAAATAAATCAAAATGATATAACCAAGAAAATTAGAAGGGAAAAGAAAAATTGGTAGGAGGGGTCTATAGGAAGCTTCTCTGACAAAAGCCTCATTCAACAAATATATAGAGAATTTTGTCAAATTTATAAGAATACATGCCATAGGTGGAGTCCAGCCTCATTTGTGACTCCAGAGTTTCCCAGCATGTGGTGAATGATCAGTCAAAATGAATAAGAAATGGAAGACAGCTTAATCATTACAGCCATGGGACTGCTTTGCATCTGATAGCTGCTCCACCATTTCCAGGCCTGGGATTTATTTTTATTCCCATTTTCTTGGCACACAGACACATTACCTAACACTCATGTTCAAAGAGAGATAAATGGAAAAGTGATACATTAATTTTTAACAAATCACTTGATTAACATTCTATATTCTTGTATTGTGATTACACACAGTATACAAGATAAATGATTTTGTCACAGGTGGCTTAATTTTCTCATTACCCAGTGAGAAGTTTTAAGGTTACAAACAATCAAGGAAAATTACTTATTGCTTTTAACAAAATGGAATAATTAATCAGAAGTTCTTAAAAGACAAATCAACAATAATATCATTGAGGTTGAGGGGTACTGGGAACACAATTCAAATAAGAGGAAACCAAAAAATGTGGCATTACAAGGGGAATAAAATTGGACTGGAGAAAGGAAGGACAGTAGCTCCCTTTAGCTTTAGAATTATGGTGAGAGGAGTTGACTAGGTCAAGCTTAAGGGGATGTAGCTAGGAGAGTATTAGCACAGGTAAGCATGGATAGGGGATTCCTAGTGTACACATATGATCAGGTTTGGGGTAGTCCAGGAAAGACACAATATGTCTGAGGCCTGGTTGAGAAACTCAAGCAGATGGCTGGGGGAGGAGGTTTGTATAGGAAACAGCTGATCACATGTGGCTGGTACTTTTTATTTCTCTGATTTGCTTTTTATTATTTAATAAATAATTATATATTAGGATAAAGTCTCCAGAGGATTTTTATTTAGAAGCTACAGTAACATTTTCAGAGTAAGGGAAAATGTCTTCTTTTCCAGTGACCAACAAATGGATATGCTATTAGGGGACCTGAATTATTTCAAACTTTAGGCAAAAGAAAATATAAAATGAAATCAAAATAACCACTCAATGGAAGTGTAGCTCACAGGTTATCTTTGCAGAAAAAAACGTTGTTTTTTTCATAAATCCAATAGCAGTATTATAATATTTCCTGGATAATTTCCACATCTTATATAGCCATGATCATGATAAGTATTTGAAAAAATAAACCATAAAGGCAATTGTAGTTTATGCACTAGCATTTGTTGAAGAGAATCTCTAAAAATATTTCTATATGAACTTGTAGGTTAAATTGACATATATTTAGCATTTAATGACTTTAGTTCACACATGGAAATAGGTAAAATAGAAAAATATGTTGAAAAATATGATAAAGAATAAATAAAAGTGAAAAAAGACTTTTACTTAGAAATGTCACATTTCTTTTATGACTATTATAATGATAATAAGAAATTAAGAACACCACAAAACATTAAATTTAGTTTTTTCTACAATAATTAATTAATCCATTACTGATGACTCAACTGACTCAATTTATTATTGACAACCTTCTTTGTACAGTATGACTATTAAATTTTAGAAATAATCAAAATAATAAAAATCTAGAAAAATAAGTCTGAGGAAACAGTTTGAAATTGGCACCTCTATTATCTTCTATTTAAATATGCCATTAAAATAGATGTGGATGAATGAAATGCCAGTGATGCTGACTACAATAATTTCATTCAGAAACTTTACTAATAAATTAACTGACAAAAAAGCATAGTACAAAAAGCATAGAGAAAAAGAACTCAAAAGGCATCTTAATCTGCAAACTCTTGACTTACACACAGGATACATCTGATAGCCTGCATGAATGTTGCATAGGCATAGTAATTATTGTATAGTTTCATGGAATAGAGTGGAAAATTTGGTGCAAAGAGAATGAAACAGTGGAGGATAAAAGATTATTGAAGGAAATATTGATAAGAGACCAAAATAACCATAACTATCCTAAAGTTATTTATGAATAAATCTAGAAACAAGGCACAAATATATGGAAATCTTCTTTAAATGCCTTATAACATATTCTATATCACTACAAAGTGTGGCAGAACTACAGCAATTTTACTCTAATATCATTGACTCATCTGTACTCATAAAAATGAATATAAAACATTTAAATAGAACAAATGTGGTTAAATGAATGAACAGGAAGGAATGAAAAATGAATAAAAATAACCAAAAATATGTTTACTATGTGCTCAAGCCCTAGGAATTCAAATGTAAAAGTAAAGGCAATCTTTGCCCTGAGGGAGCTTTTACTCTAATAGAAGAGAGAATAAATAGATAATGTTGAGGAATGAGGGACATTTTGAAAGGAAAGGTACAGGGATAATGAATGTTTCCCTATGGGAGTAGTTTGGGATACTCTTAAACTGGAACAATTCCACCTTTGATTTGATCTCAGTAAAGGTTACTGAATTGGAAGACAAGTAGATAAGGATGAATCAAGAGTACCAGGTTAAAGGCAGCAAGGAAATTGGTGAGATTGTGGAGGGGATAGCAAGAGAGTAGGGAGCAAAATAAGACACTGCTGAAATTTTATAAATAGTGGTATGAGAGATGCTGTCAATAAGAAGAAAACTTGGGGATGAGGCAAGGATTTACTGAAGAACAGAAAGGTTCTGAATCTAAAAATCAGGAAGAGACTATCAAGAGGTCTATGAACTTGAATAGTAAAAATTTACATCTTTATTTTCACTAACCTCTAATTTAAATTTATTATTTTTTAACCTGTAGGATCTATGACTGTTCAAGGATAAGCACCTATGGAGTGAGGTCTTGCTGAGCCCTTTTCAGAACTGTCTGTCTACACCTTTGGTAATCACAGGACATTTAATTTCCACCTGTATTTCCTAGAAGCTATAGCATGTGTAGTGGTCTCACCTTGGTAAGCTATCTTGACAGGTGAGCTAAACCAGGTTGAAGTAACTGATGGGTCACAAACTACCCAAAGCATGTGAAAACATCCCCAAGTGAAATGAATGGAGAACAAAGGGTTGCAATGGCCATGAAAATGCCTGAAGCAGGCACTGTGAAGTGCTTAGATCTTGAATAGATATGGAATATGCCAGTCATCCCCTGTACCAGTCTTGGTAAATGGATTGTCAGTAGTTTGAAGTTATTTAATACCAAATCCATTGGTAATTTGGAGGCATAGTTCTACCTCAAATATGTGAAAACTTTCCTTCATAAAATGGGTGAATGAGAACAATTAGTTTCAATGCACATGAGGAGGCTGAAACATGTGCTATCATGCACTTTGAATTTGGTCAGAACTGGAAGATGCATACTGGGCCATCATGTATCATCCTGACTTTTGTCTTACCACTAGATTTCAATGACTGAAAGAGAGAGGGAGCTTGGCAACTTTGTGAAACTTTGCCTCACTAACACACAATAACACTAAAATAACACAATACACATACATACACAAATACTTTTTCTAAGGTGTATTCTCTGGTCTGGGTAGCAAGGTGTTTTGTGAAGCTATAAAGATGGCTGAAATACAGGAAAAAATAATGTAGACAGCAGCTAAATAAGATCATTCATAAGGAGAAAAGGTACACATCAAAGGAAAAACAACCATAAGAATTATGTGAAATTGATTTTTTTCAGTATCTCAAAGAGGATAGTTAAGTATAGTGGGAAAATAAATATGTGACCTAACTTAAAAAAATTAAAAAAAGGAAAAATAAAAAAAACTATTGACATAAAAGACTGTTTCTTTATATCTTTAAACTTGTTATGAGAATACTCCACACAAATATCAAGGGCATCATTGAACAGGATATTAGAAAGAACAGGAAAACTTGTGATTGATATACCAAACTAGACAAAAACTTTGCCATTTTAAATGGACTAAAAGATGTAGCAAGTGTAACATTCCACTATCTTATTTTTTATTAGAAACCAATATTTGCAGAGAATAATACATCAAAAATCCTTCTCTAACAAGGAATCTCCCATGCAAAAATTATAATTATATAATATTTCTTGAAATATATATTGGCACAAATTATCTCTCCTTGTTTTTAAGTAAGGTATAACAAAAATATATATAGATATATAAAATGAAGGGTATTCCCAATTATCATACTGGTGATATAGCATGGAATCGAATTCAAAGACTTAAGTTCATTTGAATCCTTCTGATTTCAGGTGTTATTATGCTGATTATGAAAAGCACAAGAATACTGAAGATTCTTCTGGAAGAGGCTCATGATTTTTAAAAAATTGAGTCCACTACTCATCTATGAAAATCTAAGTGACTGAAAAATTATTCAGATTTTATGATATGCAGCTGCAGGGTCAACCTATATAGTCAGGTCACATTAAGTAAAAAAAAAATATTAATTACTTATTACATGTCCGACACTGTGATAAGGGCTGAAAATAAAAATAAAAGCAGTAAGTAAAGTAGATTCTGCCCTTACAGAGCTTCAATTCTAATGAGGGAAGAGAAAATAGAAAAAAATGTTATACATTTCATCCATCACTCTATATATCTTGGACAGATGTTATAGATAAGCATTGCTGGATTGCTTGGGAAAATTGAAAAAAAGGTTGGGTTTTTTATGCCTCTAATTAACTCTGACAGAAATGACAAATGACGAAAAAGACACATCCTGTCTTTTTAAATGTCATCATTCTGTAAGTGTTGTCATATAGTTGTAAGATATGGAACACTACATACTTTATAGAACTGAAAGAAAGTATCTTCAGGAGGCAAGATATTTTTAAGTGGCGTGTAACACATGAACTGAGAATTTTTAAGAAATAAATAATGTAAGTAATTAAATGTATTATTGAAAAAAAGGTTCTAGGACAATCCCCAGGAATTCATGTTGAAAATTACTATACTACACAATAGTAGTAATTGAAGGAGTCTAATTGAAGATGAAGGCATACCATTCTTCACTTTATCTCTTCCATGAATTTTTCTCTAACTAAATCATATTTGTATTTTTTCATATGATGAACATGTAAATATGTACTGCATAATCACACATATACAGCCTATATGATATTACCTACCATCTCAGTGATGAGGGAGGGATGGGAGAGGAGAGAACATCAATATATAAGTGTACAAACACAATTACTTAAAAAGTTTCAATGAAAAAAAATTTAAAAGAAAAAGGGAGTTGGAGCCAAGATGGTGGAGTAGTAGCAGGCTCCTTTGGAATGTCCTTCCAATTGATCATTACAAAGCATCTCAAAAAGACAGAAATCAAAACCGGATGAGTAAAAGGGCTCTCCTACTGGATACAGCATGAAAGGTAGGAAGTGAGTGGTGATTCCCACACTATAAAGGGGTGAAACTGCACTAATAAAAGCACAAATGGACCACCCGTTCCCCTACCATCTATCATGCCAGTTAGAGAGAGGATCAGAGCAATCCAAAATTTCAGGGGCTGGCTGAAAGCACCACAGACTTACCCCTGAAGGCTGTGCCAGGCTTTGGTAGTGAGACTCAAGGCTAAATAAGCGGCTTTGTCCTTGTAGCTGGACAGGTAACATAGATGGATACAGCCCAGGCAGCAGGTGCAAAGAAGATAGCTTCAGGGCAAAATGCAGTTTAGCTGAAAATCCAAGCCTCAGCAGCTGAGGAAGATTGCCTCAGGGTAAAAAGCTTTAAAGCACACTACCCAAAAAATATCACAGGTCTACCTGCCCTCACTCAGGCTTCTGACAGTGAAGGGAAGATAGAACCAAGGTAAAACCCTTAGAGACGGAAGTTAAGAAAGCAATGACCACCAACATGCAGGAATCCCAATCCTCCCGTGTCATAAGGAGTAAGCAATAGCAAAAAAGCTCTTGATCCTAAAACATTTCTATGGAGAAAAAAGCAAATACAGAAGCAACAGCTGCGAGTGAGAAACAAGCAAACACATTCAAACTTTCCAAAACAGAAAAAAAAGCAGTGTTGGTTATGTGATGAAAATGAAGGATAATCAATGGAGAATATTAGTAAATCATTGATATCCTCTGACTATCATACTCCATCAGGTTGATACTCTATGGTGAACTTATAGGAGGACCTAAAAGTAATTCTGAAAGGACAGGCACAAATGAGTTATGATCTTTATTATAATATTTTAATATAATAGATGCATAGTAAATTTTAATTTTAAAATGCTTTTGCTATTAAACTTATATACAAGGATATCAATTATATTTTATTTTTCTGCTGTGAGTCATAGGGAATTCATAGGTCACTGACAAACATTGAATATCAGAGTAAAGAGAAAGGAATATGTTTAATAAATTTCATCCTGTAGAAATTTTCACCTCTGAAAATAAATGAGACATTCTTACTTCACACAATCTTTTTTGTCACTATTGTGCTTCTTATAATCCTTGTTATTGATTTCAGTTTAATTGTTCTTCTAATGAAATAGAAAGACAAATATGGGAATATATATCCACTCACTGATGAAGAGAGACCACAATAGGCAAGATAATTGAAAATTTTCTCTCTTCTGATGTGGAAAACAGGAGATTCCTGAGCTTTCATTAGGAACATGAGCAGCCTAATTTCTTCATTCAGTTCAGAACTTCTATTTCACCTCACAAAAATCTAATAACATAATCCAGGGAAATAGTTTCAGAGAGTGAAAAGTGATTTATACATTTTAATTCAAAATATGATTGATTTTTGGAACCTACACAATTTATATTTCTTCAGTTATTTTTCTTAATCTGATGAATATTACAGTGAATTTATCCTGATGTACCAGGCAGAGTGCATCACTTCAACCATGACTAAAAGCAATAGATACAATTTTAACTTTATTTTTCACACTATTTTTATTTTGAAACTGTTGCAGAAATAAGTGATTTGTTATTAGAATAAAAAGATCTATTCATGACAACAAAATATATTTTTGTAAATATTCCACCTAATTACTTATTTTGTTCCAAATCAGTGACAGCATAGGCCTTATTTGTTCTTTAGGCTCAACCTAAGGGCCTGAAAACCTGAGAGAATGCTTTTCCAGCTCATTTAAAAATACACATTGAGTAAAACTGTCTAGAAAGTTGAAAATATTGATTCAACATAACCAGATTTTTAAGTGAATGAAGTAATATGTTATTCATTATTTTCTGGCTCAGATTTATGATTATATCAGGGTAGGAAATGCCCAAATAGAAAAAGTTGTCTAATTAGGAAAGTCAAGAACCACAAGGTAATTTATTCTAATACTACTAAGGAGAAATGACTTGCCTATATTTACATAAAAAGTTTCTTTAAGAATTGAACCTTTTACCCATGGCTTCTTGACTCAAAGTTAAGTCATTCAATTACTATCTTGTATATTGGAAGTATATGTTTATAGGAAATAGTAGCTTTGTGTGTATAAATACAGCTTTATTTTTCTATAGTGACATTTTAGGACAAATAGAAAACTAGAGTATACTTCAATTCTTTTAGTTGCCATTGCAGCACCACAGAAAACCAATAAAAATACTATATTTCTCTGCAGATTGTAATTTTGTTGGGACTAATATTATTTTTATTATTTCTAAATCCCTCACCTTCTGTCTTAGAATTGATATTAAGTAATAGTTTCAAGGCATAAGAGCGGTAAAAGCTAGGCAATTTGTGTTAAGTGACTTGCTGAGGGTTACATAAATAGGAAGTGTCTGAAGCCAAATTTGAACACAGGACCTTCTATGTCCAGGGCTGTCTCTCTATCCATTTCACCACCAAGCAGTCCCTGTGACAAATTATTTTTTAAAGTCATTGAATAAGTCCATTAGCTGTTGCAGAAATCAAATGGTAAGTACAGTGGTTGAAAGAAATAATAATATGGGGCAGCTAGGTGGCTCAGTGGATTGAGAGTCAGACACAGAAATGGGAGGTCCTGAGTTCAAATGTGACCTCAGATTCTTCCCAGCTGTGTGATCCTGGGCAAGTTACTTGACTCCCATATCATAACCTTTACCACTCTTCTGCTTTGAAACCAATACACAATATTGATTCTAAGATGGGAGATAAGAGTTTTATTTTTTTTTAAAGTTTTGTTTAATTAGTCAATTTAGGACATTTCCCCTTGGTTACAATAATCATCTTCTTTCCCTCCCCTCCCCCTTCCCTATCCCATAGCTGACACACAATTCCATTGGGTATTACATGTGTCTTTAATCAAAACCTATTTCCATGATATTGATGTTTGCACTAGGGTGATCATTTAGAATATATATCCCCAATCATATCCCCATCAACCCATGTGATCAAGCAATTGTTTTACTTTGGTGTTTCTACTCCCACAGTTTTTCCTCTGACACTGGATAGTGTTCTTTCTCATAAATCCCTCCAAGTTGTTCTGGATCGCTGCATTGCCTTTAATGGAAAAATCCATAACATTCAATTGTACTACCACAGTGTATAATGTTCTCCTGGTTCTTCTCTGTCTCTGTGTATAATGTTCACCTGGTTCTTCTTCTCATTCTGCATCAATTCCTGGAGGTCATTCCAGTTCACGTGGAATTCGGGAGATAAGAGATTATAAAAAATGAAAAAAATAAAATAAATGAAAATACATAGTTATAAATATGATTATGAAAAGTGTTAGTAAAATTGAGAATGTCACATCTTATTAAAAACTTTCTAGTTTTATACAATAAAAAATGTACATTGGATCTGTTACCTTTTCTCATATTTGTTTTGTCCTAAATTCTTCCCATTTCCAAAAATCTGAAAGGTAATTCTTCCCTGATTTTTTAATTATTATTTTTTAAAACCCTTACCTTCTGCATTGAACACAATACTTGATATTAGTTCCAAGGCAGAAGAGTGGAAAGGGCTAGGCAATGGGGGTTAAGTGACTTCCCTAGGGTCAAACAGCTGGGAAGTGTTTGAGGTCAGATTTGAACCTAGAGCCTCCTGGCTCTAGGCCTGGCTCTCAATCTACTGAGCTACCCAGCTGCCCCCTCTTTAATTATTTTTTATAATGTAATCCATTATACCTGTGCAACATGGTAATTTAAAGCTTGTTCAATATGTTTTGTTATTTACTGGTTTGGAGCTAGTTTCTACCTAACTTCTTTCCAGATCTTTCTGTAGTTTTTGTTAAATAGTGAGTTTTTTAATCAAGTAGATGGTATACATGAGTTTATTCAAAACTAGTTTACTGTGCTCATTTGCTTCTTTATGTGATGTATCTAATTTAGTCCTTTTTTCATCTTCCTATTCAATAACCAGGTTCAAAACACTTTGATAATTAACACTTTATATTAAATATTAAAATCTGATACTGCCAAATGCCCTTTATTCCCCTCTCTTTAACTCTGTAAAATAATCATTTGCTAACTTGAGTGTTATATCTCTGAATGAGCAGATTTATTTAAGTATTCTTATTATTTATATTATGTTGCCTTGTTCTACCAGTGAGCAATTAATATTTCTTTAGCTGTTTAATTCTTCCTTCATTTTTATAGAATATTTTATAAAAATATTTACATAGTTATTATTATTATTATTGTAGTCTCTCGGTAACTGAGGATGACGATTGTCTTTGTGCGTTTTTGTGCACAAAGACACTTGTGTGTGAAGATTTAAGTGGAAAAGTTAATGCACAAAGACAGTCCCACTCTCTCAGTGTTGGAAGACTGGGTCATTTGGCACGAAAAATCGTTATACCTGGAGACTTCCTCAGCTGCATTGGATGGCCGTGTTGTCTTTTGTGCTGCAACACGCCCTAAGCACTCCACAGTGCTTTGTTGCATTGCCCTCTCAGCCGTTGAACCTTCTTATTGGTTTCTTACGTCTGTTCTGCCAAAGCAGTCTTCACATGCTGGGTGAGCAAAGCCCTGTTTCACCAGGGGTCAACGACCCGCTGGCTACCCTCACAAGGTATATAGCCGGCCTGTCGAAGCCATTTCCCGGGGGTGTGGCCACTACCGCATGCTAGCAGCCACTGGGAGCCACAAGTGAGAGCTGGGTGTCAGGTGGGGTTCAGAGGCTGGAGAGCTGCCCTAAGAGGGCATGACAAGCCCTCCATTCCAGAGATACTACGCCACCCTGAGCACCTGTAAATCTTGTGAATGTTAAAAATTTCCACATTGAGGAATCCTCCATTGAAACAAATTCCCCACTGGAAACATTCCCCATTTTGATGTGAGAACTCACCAGGATCAGAAATGGGAGGACCTCTACTCCACCTGTACTTAAGACTGCTTTATGGGAGAAAACTCCTTGCAATGGGAGGACCTCTACTCCACCCATACTTAAGACTGCTTTAGGGGAGTAAACTCCTTGCTAAAGAATGAAAGTACTTGGACCCATGCTTATGATGAGGCAAGGAGTTCTTTGAGCCATGCCTGTTTTTAGAATTGATACAATGGGATGCTAGGTACCTATAAAGGTCAGGCAAGTTTTCTCTTAATGAGATTAGTCGACTCAGCTGTTTTTTCTCTGGTTCAGACTTACTGAGGAGGTTAGTCGACTTAGCAGGAATTCAGATGGGCTGTCTTTTAGAAAACATCTACGGTGATTGGTAGATTGAAGAACTTAGGGGAGGTGACATAGGAAAAAACCTCCTATATAAGAAAAGGAATCTCTGGAGCAAGGGATCCTTGGAGGCTTGGAGAGGCTTGGAGATCCTTGGAGATAGATTCCTTGGAGATAGATCCTTGGAGATAGATCCTTTTGGAGGAGGCTTTTGAAGGCTTTGAAGGAGATTCTTTTGGAGATAGCCTGAGAAGGAGCTCTTGGAGGAATTCTCTAAGGAGGTCTCTCAAGTGAGGCTGACTCTGGCTGGAACTCCCTCTGGGGAGACTCTGTCCCTCTGAATCCCTTACTTGGACAATTTTATGGTGAGTGATAACTGACTGGTTTCTCTCTTAAGGTTTAGGCCTGGGTTGGCCAGGCCTGCCCAGGGCCGACCTATTCTTTTCTCATTAATTCCTTTTCTCTCTCCTTCTCCTTTTCTTTAATTCCTCATTGTATTATTAATTAAATTCTCTATAAAACCCAGTTGACTTGAGCATATTGAATAATTGGGAATATTTCCCTGGCCACCACCTTATATTTGATTAAAAAACCAAGACACTGTAGTGAAATATATTTTCTGTGGTCACAATTTACTCACCCTCTCTTATATCTAGCATAATTTGTATCTTCCACCATTTTAACTCACTACAGTTTACAACATCAATCATTTTAATTATAACAGTTTATACCCTTAACTCTTTTAACTACTTACAATTTATGACCCACAACTATTTTAATTATTACAGTTTAAGCCATATACTATTTTAAATCTCACACACCCCATACACCCCATTTATTTATTTACAAAGTTTTACATATTTACATAGTAATCATATATATGGGCATGAAACAAGCAATATATACATATTATTTATATATATATTTATATATATAATAATATAATATAATATATATATATAAACATATATAAATATATATTTATATATTTATATATTATATTATATTATTATTGTATTGTATATTATTATGTAAATATATATAATATTCATTTATTTATTTATTTATTTATATTTATATATGTTATATATTATATTATATTATATATTATATATTATGTATTATATATATTATATATAATATATATTATATATATATATATTGCTTGTTTCATGCCCATATACTTTATATAATGTATAATTATTATATAAATTGAATTTCTAATACTTCTATCTTTTTCTGATGGGTTTTGATTTTTATATAAAGAGATGCTGATGACTGATTATTTCATCCTCTGCTTATTTGCTATATCATTTAATTATTTGCTATCCAGGATTACCTGAGTATCTTATCAAATTTTCAAAACTGATAAATTTATTTCTCCTTTGTCTATGCTTATTCCCTCAATTTATTGTTCTTAAAAAACTCCTTGAGGGAACATTTCAATTAATATATCAAATAGTTATTGTAATAATGGATATTCATCATTTATCCCTAATCTTACTGGAAAGGGCTCTTTGTCCTCATGACATAATACTTTTTCTCAGTTGTAGATAGATACTTTGTTTTGAATCACTATATAGATATTCCTGTTTCTATTATTTTTTGAAAATAAGGATGCATCTTTTATCTTGTAAAAAAAAGCTTTTTGGCGAATTATGAAAAAAATGACAATCTTTGTTGTTCTTATTGTCAATATGGTCTATTTTTATTTTCCTAATAATGAATTAACCTAGAAAAAATGATTATGTTATATAATCTTTTGATATCTTTAGTTAGTTTCCATGTTAATATTTAATTTATAATTTAGCATGAATCAATATTTGTTAGGAATATAATTGTATAGTTTTATCTTCACTTTTACTCTGTGGTTTAGGTATCTGTCATATTTGAATATTATAAAAAATTTATTAGGGACACTTTTTTCTAAAAGTGTATGCATTACTGGAATTAATTTTTCTTTAAATGTATCCTGTAAATTATCTGTAAATGTGTATGATTCAGGGCATTTTTGCTTCAGCAACTCACTTCTGATTTATTCAAAACTTCATTCTGAGATTAGAATAAGATTTTTATTTCTTATATTGTTTTATTGGTTATAGGTACATATAGTAATATGTAAATATTCATAATCATAATTCATTTCCTCATCTTATTCTCTTATAGTTTTCTCTTTTTTTGTCTGTCATCTGATTTTTTTTTAAGAAGAGGAATTGTAAGGAGTATACTGAGCACTCCTGTTCAAGGTGGGAGAACTAGTTTTGTTCTACAACTTCTCCATTACTCTCACCAAGACAACAAAAAAGGATTTTATCCTTCATTTTCTTATAAAAAAATTTTGTCATGTATCTTCTATGGAAATAATTTGTTACACTTTTGACTAATCCCTTCTTTCCTCTTTTATTGCCTACTCTCCTCTCTCCTTTCATTCCTCTTCTTTTTTTTTTCTGAGTTGTAGATAGATACACTCATTCCTCTTCTTTTAATGTTGAATGAAATGTATTTCTTTAACCATCTTTGTGTATTTTCTAACATTTGATCAATTCTGAAGAAAATAAGCTTCAACTATTCTCCCTTTCCATTCTTTCCTCCTTCCTTGTATATATATTTTTCCTGCATATCTGGATTGCAAAAGAATTTCCTTCTGTTTTGAATAAATAGGAGAAAAGGAACTAATTTAAAAGAATTTGCTACTTAAAAAGGCTGTCTAGGAAAATTGCAAAACATTTTGGCAGAAATTAGATTTAAACAACAACTTATGCCTCGTGCCACAATTAACTTAAGAAAGATATGCCACTTAACTATTAAAGGTCACACCTCAAAACTAATTGAAGGAAAAGAAACTACATACCCTTTCCAAGTAATGACTAATCAAATTCTTGAACAAGGAAAGAATTGAGTTGATTACAATGTATAAAATAGGTAATTTCAATTATATTCAATTGAAAACTTTTTCAGCAACAATCCAGCTAGAATAAGGAAACCAGTTTTAAAAAAGAAATAATTACATGACATATTTTAAATTACAAATTAAAATCTAATATTTACAACAAAATGACAAAAATTTATAACAAAACATTACTCAATGAGTAAATGCTCAAAGCAGATTAATGATTTTCCCCTAAAGGACTAATAAATATTAAAATCCATATCAATCTTTACATCAGATAACTAAAATAAGAAATGATTAACAAGTGTGTCACTTCCCATCACACAAATTATCACAATCTTAATATTGCTAATATAAATATTGAAGGGCATATGAAAAGAAAGGCTTAATATTACAGTGTTGTTAGAGCATACAATTACTTTATTGGTTCTCATATCCCATTGTTCTTGTACAGTACTGTGATGTCACAAGTGAACTAAGCTTCCTGAAGTGAGTTATAAATAAAATGTGAACTTATATTAGAAAACTCACTTTGAAGTTGTTAAATCCCATTGAATTTCAGTAAAATTTAACTCTCTGACCTCTCAAAATCTGTGACGTCTTGCTAATCAACACAACATAACTAAATATAACTCTCACTGCTTTTCTCTAACTTGGTGAGATTCAGGATTTTTCAGTAATAACTTCTTAATCCCTTCATTCCCCTATCACAGCTTTGAATACAAATACTTCAATGTGAGCCCTAAATTGAGTTTCCAGATTGGTACCTTTATTAAATTGCATGCCTTCCTCTGCAATAATATTAAACTACATGTATTATTATACCATGGCATCCTTCTGGTTTGTTTGCTATCATCAAATTAGACCTTTTATCATGACCTGAAAACCTTGATTTAATTATTGAGCTCAAAATAATTGGCATTAACAACTATTCTCTAGGGTATCACCTTTTTTACATTGTATAGACATAATCTATTTTATTATGAATATTTTCTTTCCCATTCTTATATTTTATGCTTGGCTTATTGAAAATATAGATTCATTAGTAAAAGCAACCTTATAAGATTATTAGCACAATGCTTGTCAGAGAGTAGGCATCATATAAATGCTTATTTCCACCTCCTCTTAAGAAAATTTTATTCCAACACAAAAAAAACAAAATATACATAGATATAAAATGAAGCTCTCTTTTGGATTGAATTTGTTGTTGTTCTCTTCCATAGCCTCAGACTAGGCAATCAATTTACATTCTTTTGACCATGTAAAATTCCAATAACTCATATCTATTTGTTTTTGTTGTTTAGTCATTTTTTCAGTATCTGACTTTGTGACCCATTTTGTGATTTTCTTGGCAAAGACACTGGAATGGTTTATCATTTTCTTCCCCATCTCATTTTACAGATGAGGAAACAGCAGTAAACAACTTAACATGACTTGCTCTGGGTCACAACGTTTAGTAATTGGCTGGGGTGAATTTGACTTCAACTCTCCCTGACTACAGACCCAATACTCTATGTAGTAGGCAACCTAACTGCCCCAAATGTATGCACCATTCAATTAAGTTGAGATTTTGGTTCATTGGACAGTATTATCACTTTTATTTTTCTTTTAACATTATTTCATTTAAAGCCTATAATTTCAATGTAACACTGGGTGTTACCTCATGTTTTTTTTTCTTTTTTTTAACTAAATAATCTTGCTCTCTCCAAGAAGTGTTAAAATAAATCATTTTAAATATTCTGCTTTTCTACCATGTAGGAGATCTTCTTTGATTATGTAATGCTGTATTTGATATGCCACACCAAATGGAGTGATTATTTCCTAACAAAACAACTTTTTACTTTCTCCTTTAGCTTTTTAAAATAAGAAATTACATTAATACCTAACTAATGGTGCTTGGTTCTGAGGCAACATTAGATACACTGAGAATGTTCTCTTCCCATACCTCTGTCTTTCAGAAACAAAGTTCAGACATAAGAGAGACTGAATTTGGCCATGAGAAGAACCAGCTGCTAATCCAGTCATATCATATTTCATGGATTCATATCTAGAGCGAAAAGCAGCTTAATGAATACCATCCAACACATAAAGTGAGATAACTAATTTGATACTCTTCAGTAAAAGAGTAGTTTTGCTCACTATCTATTAGACTGTGGATAATTCATTGGACATTAAGCATCAATAATTGGAACTTGAATCTATGTGCTTGACATTCAATCTGGGTAATAGAACTTCACGTAATCAGTACAGAAGTTTGCTATAATTAGGAGTTTTTTTACTTGGCCAAGTTATATTATCACCTGCCATTGCTGTCAATCTATTTGGCTACTGGTTAGATCTGGGATTAAAACAGAGGAATAAAAAAAAAGCAGAGAAGAGATAAATCAGAAAGGATAAAGTAGCTAAGAAAGTAGCTAAGAATGTCAACATAAGGTAATGGACTGAGAAACTTCCAAATGTTGATCAGTTCATGGTGGGTTTTGTTCTTGATGTCATTTTATTATTATTTAGTATAAAGAATAATTATCTATCTTTCTATCAATGTATCTATCTGTTTGCGCATGCATCCATCTCTCTGTCTCTCTGTAGCTAAATATTAAATGGGATGCTGTAAAAAAGGATAATGAAGTTGATAGTACCGCAATAGTTCAGATATTAATAAACATGAACAAAGGAGTAAGATTTATGTTGAATAGGTCATTGTTTTCAGTATCATAAAAAAGAACACCCAATGATTATGGAATCCTGAAGTCCTGATTAGGGATAACTATGTAGCAAAACTTATATAATGTTTAGCCTAGATTCACAAAGACCCAGGTTCATAGCTGATCTCACACACTCACTTGACCCTGTTTGCCTCTTTTCCTCATCTTGAAAATGAACTAGAGAAGGGATTTGAAAACTACGCTAGTATCTTTGTCAAGAAAACCAGAAATGAGATCATAAAGTGTCTGATGTATTGACAAAAAATAATATCAAGGAAGACTGATTAATGCAAACAAGGAATGCTCTAAATGTATCAATAAATTTGATTTTGCTTTGCATATTTCCATTGGCTTTGGACAAATTGTAGTATGTTAAATAATTAAAAAATAAAATATTGCATATTCAAATACATGAAACTATTTCAGGGAATTCATTTTTTGCACTAAACAGGGTCAAAACTTGTGTACATCATTGTGAACATGCCACTTACATTCACATAACCTAGATTTACATAACTATGATTTTGCACATAATTTTAGAGTTCTTCTAAAAGCTATATTACCTGAACGCAGCCATTGCTCTTCTCCCCATAATTTATATTGATCTTTTGATATTAACATCCACTAAGAATGTATTTACTAAGTGCTAGTTTACTAAGTTGTGAGGATGAAGATGTGAAGAATTGAACAATCTCACAAAGAGATTGATTTATAATAAAAAGGTCATAAGAACATATTTATAACAGGAATGCAAGGATGGTTCAATATTAAGAAAGATATCCACATAATTGACCATATCAACAAGAAAACCAACATAAATCACATGATTATCTCAATAGATGCAGAAAAATCCTTTGAAAAAATGCAATACTCATTCCTATTGAAAACACTAGAAAGCATAGGAACAGAGGGCCTTTCCTAATATTAATGAACAGTATATATCTAAAACCATCAGCAAACATAATCTTCAATGGTGATAAATTAGAGGCCTTCCCAATAAGATCAAGAGTGAAACAAGGATGACCATTATCACCTCTATTATTTAACATTGTACTATAAACACTAGCAGTAGCAATTAGTGAAGAAAAAGAAATTGAAGGTATAAAATAGGCAATGAAGAGACCAAGCTATCACTCTTTATGTATAATATGATGGTCTACATAAAGAATCCTATAGAATCAACTAAAAAGCTAATGTAAACAATCAACAACTTCAGCAAAGTTGCAGGATACAAAATAAACCCACATAAGTCATCAGCATTTCTATATATTTCCAACACATCACAGCAGCAAGAATTAGAAAGAGAAATTTCATTTAAAATCATCTGAAACAATATAAAATATTTAGCAAACTATTTGCCAAGTCAAACACAGGAACTATATGAACACAACTATAAAATACTTCCCACACAATTAAAACTAGATCTAAATAAATTGAAAAACATTAATTGCTTATGGGTAGGATGAGTTAACATAATAAAAAATGACAATCCTATCCAAACTTATTTACTTATTTAGTGCCATACCCACCAAACTACCAAGAAACCTTTTTTTACTGAATTAGAAAAAAAAAAAACATAACAAAGTTGATTTGGAAGAACAAAAGATCAAGAATATCCAGGGAAATAATTTAAAAAAAAAAACATGAAGGAGGGTGGCCTTGCAGTACCAGATCTCAAACTATACTGTAAAGCAGTGGTCATCAAAACAATATGGTCCTGGCTAAGAGACAGAAAGCAGGTTGAGTGGAATAGACTTGGGGTAAGTGACTCAGCAAGACTGTCTATGATAAACCCAAAGATCGCAGTTTTTTGTACAAAAATCCACTATTTGACAAGAACTGCTGGGAAAATAGGAAGGCAGCATGGGAGAGTTTGGGTTTGGATCAACATCTCACACCCTACACCAAGATAAACTCAGAATGGGTGAATGACTTGAATATAAAGAAGGAAACTATAAGTAAATGAGGTGAACACAGAATAGTATCCATGTCAGATATTTGGGAAAGGAAAGATTTTAAAACCAAGCAAGAGTTAGACAAAATTACAAAATATAAAATAAATAATTTTGATTATATTAAATTAAAAAGTTTTTATACAAACAAATCCAATGCAACTAAAATCAAAAGGGAAGCAAGAAATTGTGAAAAATTCTTCATAGCAAAAACCTCTGACAAAGGACTAATTCTTCATATTTATAAAGAGCTAAATCAATTGTACAAAAAATCAAGCCATTCCCCAACTGATAAATGGGCAGGGGACATGAATATGCAATTTTCAGTCAAAGAAATCAAAACTATTAATAAGCACATTAAAAAGTGTTCTTAATATCTTATAATCAGAAATGCTAACAAAACAACTCTGGGATATCACCTCACACCTAGAAGATTGGTTAACATGACAGCAACGGAAAGTAGTGAATGCTGGAGGGGATGTAGGAAAGTTGGGACATTAATTCACTGCTGGTAGAGTTGTGACTTGATCCAACCATTCTGGAGGACAATATGGAACTATGCCCAAAGGGCGCTAAAAGACTGTCTGCCCTTTGATCCAGCCATAGCACTGCTGGGTTTGTATCCCAAAGACATAATAGAGGAAAAAGTATTGTACAAAAATATTCATTCTGTGCTTTTTGTGGTCACAAAAAATGGAAAAAAAGAGATTGCCCTCAGATTGGCCAATGGCTGAATTGTGGTATATATTGGTCATGGAATACTATTGTGCTCAAAGGGATAATGAACTGGAGGAATTCCATGTTAACTGCAATGACCTCCATGAATTGATGCAGAATGAAAGGAGCAGAACAGGAGATCATTTTACCCAGACATGGTACAATGGAATGTAATGGACTTTTCCAGTAATAGCAATGCAATGATCTAGAACTATTCAGAGGGATTTATGAGAAAAAAAACATTATCCACATCTAAAGGAAGAACTGTGGGAGCAGACACATAGAAGAAAACAACTGCTTGATCACATGGGTTGATGGAGTTATGATTGGATATATGGACTCTAAATGGTCACCCTAGTGCAAATTCAACAATATGAAAAAAGGTTTTGATCAATGACACATGTGTAACCCAGTGGAATTTTGAGTTGGCTACAGGAGGAGGTGGGAAGAGGGTAGGGAAAGCACATGGCTCTTGTAACTAAACAAAAATATTCTAAATTGATTAATTAAATAATTTTTTAAAAAGAGTTGAGAAAAAAATTTAAAAAGAGAATGTGTAGATCAATTAAAAATACTTGAAAAGTACTGCATGAGATGATGAAGAGTGAAAAAGTAGAATAAATAGAATATTATGTACAACTTCAGATTTCATCTTTGAAAAATAACTTGCAAATGTTTGCTTCCAGAGAGTGAACTGAAAAGCAGAAATGTGAAAGGCATTATTTATATATACATATATATTTGCTAGATTATGCCTTCTTTGGTATAGGGAGAAGGATGGACTGTGGTACCCAGAAATAAATTTTATTTATACTTTATTTCTAATTTTAAAATGCTCATAAAAATCTTCCTTAAGTGCCAATTATTCATTGCTCAGGATGAATTTCTCTAAGAAATACTACTCATCAATGGTAAATGCATTCATTAAAGACTGCCAGAATGGTGCTGACTTTGAAAGAAAGCAATACTGGCTTTAAATATTTAATATCTCCATAACTATGATAAAGTTACTTGACTTTTTTCCCTTTCATTTCCACATCAGCAAAATGGGAGGAGGATTTGATGACCTCTATGTTCTAGTACACTTTAATGTCAATGAGCCTTTGGTCTTATCCAAAGATGTACTCAGTAATGACCATTACCCCTATTGTTTGAAGCCTAACATAAGGTCAGAGAAAGTATAAATCACATTGGTACTAAACCACTGCACAATGACAAAAGTTATAGGCATAATATCCCTCAAAAACCTTCAACTAATTTATGAAAAAATTATGATCAAATCTTTTGGAGTTTACATTCCCAAGAGCAAAGTGTGAAGATTGGATTTGGCTATCTTCTGATTGTAAAAATGAAGGTACTAAGCTCTTCTTTTATTGGGAAGATTCAATTGTAATCCTCAGTCTATTTTTAGATTTGAATCCCCAAATGTCTTAATTCAGTATTTGAAGTAGATCTACCCATTTTAATCTACAAAAAAGTAACTATCCACTAAAGATGCAAACTAACTACAAAAGGTGTGATATAACCAAAAAAGGTATAATCTAACCAAAAAAAAAAAGGTGTGAACTAAAGACTGGGAAGTCCTAGAGAGACTGTCTGCTATGATTGGTAGAAGTGAAATTTAGGGGAAGTGACACAAGAAAAAAAGATCTTTAAAAAGAGGACCACAGAGGCCAGAAAATAGAGATGGAAGAACTCTGAATCAGAATTGGACTGGATGATCAATCTCTTGAGCTTGGAGTGAAGAAGAGTCACTTGGAGGAGAAACTGGAAGACAGACAATCAGACTTGACTGTGGAACTTGACCCTGGAGAAAGACATATAGGAGACCTTAGATTGCTTTCCTTTTAGAAGGTCACCATGGTGAATGTAAAGGCTGACTTAATTTATTTGTCCTTTCTGGAGGTATGAACCTCTGAGAAAGGTCCATCATCTTGAGACTCCTTTGCCTGATTATGGCCTTAGAATATCTACCTGGTTCAGAGGAAGCCAGAGTTTTCTCTCTCTTTTCTCTCATTCCTTAATATCTTCCCTCTATTGTGAATAAACTACCATAAATTAAATTTACTTAAGTAATTCATTTTGGGATTTAGAAATTAAATCCCTGGCAACCACCAATACTATATTAAGTCCAACATACAAAAATTTAACAAAAGTAACCACCTTTCTGGAGGGCCTTCTTGTTGTACAAATAAAATAGTTGATTTGTGACTGTGGGTAGTGTAGTTAACCCATTCTATCTGTAAGTTCTGCTAAGTGTAGCTCAATCCAATTTCTAATTCTTTTCTAAATTTAATTACTGATGAAATTTTTACTATAAGATTAGTCAAGGGAGCAAGTCTTCCCCTTGGGTAAGGGTGGTGCTAGGGACTTGAGGCAAGGCCATAGGGAGCCTGAACCTTGTTGTGCAATTTATGCATAATACTCCAGCCAGGGTTTCACTTGGTTTATGGTGTGAGAGAAATGGGATGCCTATCAATGAGGAGAGGCAATCAAAAGCAGGAATCTTCACCTGGCTGTATCTGCCAGGGAGATTGTGCAATTTGTAGCACATAGTAGAGATCAAAACTAAAATACCTACAAGCCCATAAACCCCCAGTACAAATATAATGAATACAATCTCATCACCAATCATCAGTGCCTCTTGAATGTCAACTTCAAGGCTTGTTCTTCTAAAGTGAAGTCATTGGCCCCTTCACTTTGGTTTAGTGAGTCCATCCTTTCTCAGCCATGCTCACGGCTGTATCTGTTGTTTGTATAACTGGGAAGGAGTTTTCCAGGTTGGGATCATTTCATTATTTTCCTATGTTAAAATCAGGACCCAGTCCTTTGCCTGGAATCTATGCACTGGGAAACCCAAAGATGGAGTCTGACCAACCAAAACCTTTATCTACAAGGAGGAAAGAGTTAAATCCTGAGAGTTTGTCTCTTCCTCTTACTCACTTCAGAGCTTGGTTCAAGAAATAGGAATCACTAAGCCTTGACCTTCGTAGCCTAAAAATCCTACTTTTTTATGGACATAATTTGTTCTCTTTTATCACCTAATTGCTTAGTAACTATTATCAGAATATTCAACTATTCTTTGAATAAGTTTTACAAAGCAGGGTATTTAATCAAGGAATTATTTAAAAAATCCCTGTTAGAAACCAAAAATATTAGTAGAATAGTAATTAATAACATTAATTAAACATTATACTTCCTTGCATGAATGAATTGAATGAGTTGAATTGGGAATGAAGTAATGATGGTTAGTGTCCCTCATGAAATGGTGATTTTACTCAGGGTCTCACCATTCAGAAAATTGGTCTTAGGTATGGTCAAAGTATTCACCTTTCTATAAACTTTTATTTAAATTAACCTGTAAAAAATCCTCCTGGACTTCTGATTCTCCATAGTGTTAGAATAATTGTATGGTAGAATACTACTCTTGTTATCAGGAAGACATAAGTTCAAATCACCCCTTACTAGTTGAGTGACTTTAGGCAAATTGATTGATCCTTGTCTGTCTCAGTTTCCTCATTTAAAATGAAGATAATATCACCTACCACTCTTGGTCATTCTGAAAATAAAAATTAGACATCTATGTAATATTTTGTATATCTTAAAGAATACAACAATTCTAGTAGTAATGATGATTGATGATAATGATCGTGATGATGATGATGATGATGATGATGTGATGATAGTGATAAATTATGGACAAGAAGAACCAAGTATGATATTCACCAATGTCCTTAATTTGTTCAATAATATGATTCAAACATTTCTCTCCAGACTAATTCCATGTTATATTATACATAATATAGTAGTGGTAGTCTCTCGGTGACCAAGAATGACTATTGTCTTTGTGCAGTTTCATCTATTGATGTACCCTCATATGGCTTTGGAGTCCAAAGGCTGAGGTGCAAAGTTTGTGGCACATGGGGCATGGGATGCCAGTTGTTACAGGAGGTGCGGTTGTGGCCTGGTGTTGGCGTTCATGCGCAGCAGCGAGATGTCGACGTCGTTCATCTTCAAAGGAGGTGGCGGCATGGTTAATGTGGGTTCTCCAGCTGCTTCTGTCAGAGGCAGCAAGTTCTAGTTGCTTTGGTGTAATGCCAGCCCACTTCAAGTTTGACTATAGCTGATCCCTGAATCCTTTCCTTGGTTGGCCTTGCCTCCTAAGTCCAGCTGACAGTTCACCATAGAATACCTGTCTTGGTATTCTCTGTGGGTCCATGCGGATGACGTGTCCAGACCATCGTAGCTGGGTTCTGAGGACCATGACTTCGATGCTGGTGGAGTTGGCTCTGTCAAGGACTTCCTGATTGGTGATTCGGTCCTGCCATCGGATCCTCATGATTGACTGGAGAGAGCATTGGTGGAACTGCTCCAGCTGTTTCATGTGCTTTGGGTACAGTGTCCATGTCTCACAACCTTACAGGAGCGAGCTGAGGACCACTGCGTTGTACACTTTGAGCTTCATCACAGTGCTTACACCTCTGTGTTGGAGGACTTTGGAGCTCAGCCTCCCGAGTGCCTGGCTGGCCTTTTGGATCCTGTCATTAATCTCGTAGTCTAGAGATCCATTGTTGGCGATGGTGCTGCCCAGGTACTTGAAAGTTTTGATGTTAGAAAGCTGCGTGCCATCGATTATAATGCATGGCTGGTTAGTTGGCCTCCCTAGTGCAGGTTGGAACAGCACCTCTGTTTTGTTGAGGCTGATAGTCAGGCCAAAGTTTTATTGCGGTAGAGCACCTGTCCACAATGGTTTGAAGATGATTTTCTTGGTGGGCCATGAGAGTACAGTCATCTGCAAAGAGAGCTTCCAGGATGAGTCTCTCTGTTGTCTTTGTTTTTGCAGTCAGGCGGCGAAGATCAAATAGTGAGCCATCCAGTCGGTATTTGATGTAGACGCCCAGGTCTAGATCCATCACAGCATGTTGTAGTACTTGGGTGAAAAATAGGTTGAATAGTACTGGAGTGAGGACACAACCTTGTTTCATGCCATTGGAGATGTTGAAGCAATTGGAAGTCTCTCCACCTGATAGGACTTCCCCTGTCATGTCGACATGAAAGAGCTGAATCAGTTTGATGAATTTTGCTAGGCAACTGAGCTTGCTAACGATCACCCATAATGCATCCCTGTTCACTGTGTCGAACGCCTTTTTCAGGTATATGAAGACAATGTAGAGAGTCAGGTTCTGCTCAAGGCATTTTTCCTGCATTTGCCTCACCGTGAAGATCATGTCGATGGCGCTGGGATCTGGTCAGAAGCCACATTGTGATTCAGGCAGGTTCTGCTCTGAAACAAATGATAGGAGTTTGTTGAGTATAACACGGGCGAGGATCTTTCCAGCAGTGGAGAGTAGTGAGATGCCTCTGTAGTTGTCACAGGCTGCTCGTGAGCCTTTGTTCTTGTATAGGGCTACGATGGAGGCATCTCTGAGTTCTGGGGGCATGTCTTCCTCTTCCCATATGCTGGTCAGCACTATGTGGAATACCTGGAGCACCTTTCCATTATGGCCTTGTACACCTCGGTTGGAATCTCGTCTTTACCAGGTGCCTTGTCTGCACTCATTTGTTTAATGGCTTTTTGGACTTCCTCTATTGAAGGAGGGAAGCCAAGTTGTTCAATGATGCGGTTTGGGGGGATCTGGTCAAGGGCGCTTTGGTCGACTGAAGAGGGTCGGTGAGAAGCTGACCAAAGTGTTCTTTCCACCTGTTGCTGATGCCTTTTTTATCTTTTATGAGAGTGTCACCATCAGAGGATAGCAAGGGAGTGCTGGTGGGTTTTAATGGCCCATAGACAGTCTTGATGGCACTGAAAAATTGTTTGTGGTTTTCTGTATCAGCAAAGGGCTGGATTTCTTCTGCCTTTTTATCCCACCATCAGTCTTGTATCTTCCTGATCTCATGCTGTGCCATGGCTTGGAGAGACTTGAATCTGTCCTTTTTAGGAGCAGAGTTTGGGTTATTTTGCCACTCCATAAAGGCTTTATTATTTTTGCTCAATAGGTCTTCAATAGCAGTGTTGTTTTCCTTGAACCAGTCCTCGTGGTTGCATTGTTTGGGGCCTAGGATTGCCTTTGATGTTTCCTTCACTGAGTCTCTGAACTGGTTCCATTTCTCGGTTGAGCTTCCAGTGAGTGGTCCCTTGGCAGACAACTTGTTGTCCAGGCAGAACTGGAATGTTTACAAATAAGATGGATCTCTAAGACAAATCACGTTATAAAATGCGCAAACTGTCTGGGTGCATTTTGGATGGCGAGGCGCAATACGCATTTGAAGAGTCAGTCACTCTAACCAATCGGTGGTCTGTCCAGCATTCAGCTCCTCTTATGGCTCTGGTGATCTTTACATCCTGGATGTCTCACCAGTGTACAATGATGTAGTCAATGAGATGCCACTCTTTTGAATGTGGGTGCATCCATTTTGTTTTATATTTGTTCGCCATTCTGAACACAGTGTTTGTGACGATGAGTCGAACTCTGAGCATTTGCTGGGTAGCAGTAGGCTGTTGTTCATTTTGCCCACACCGTGTTTGCCGAGCACTCCTTTCCATCTTTCATGGTCCTGGCCAAAGAGGGCGTTGAAGTCTCCCAGTAGTATCAGCTTGTCATTTGTGGGCACTGAGTGCAGGATGGCACTCAGGTCAGAGTAGAACTACTCGATGGTCTCCTCTGTTCTGGTCAGTGTTGGGGCATATGCGCTGATGATTGTGGCATACAGGTCTTTGCTGAGAGGCAAATGGATCTTCATGAGTCTCTCGCTGATGCCCACAGGCAAGTCTGGCAGCTGTTTGAGCAAACTGGTCTTGATGGCCAGGCCAACACCGTGGATTCTGTCTTCATTTGTGACTCTACCTTTCCAGAAGACGGTTTATCCAGTGGTGGGTTCGCTGAGTGATGCCTCTTCTTGTTAGCGTGTTTCGCTTAAGGCTGGATGTCAATGTTATATTGTGCCAGTTCTTTACCAATTAGAGCTGTTCTTCTCTCAGGTCTTGGGGTATTTTCTCTGTCATGTAATGTTCTGATGTTCCATGCTCTTAGTAGGAGTTTCTTTATAGTTTTTCTTTGATTTCGACCACTTAAAGGGATGACCCACCAGCCGCGGTGTGCTGACAGGGCAGACAATGTTTGCAACACCTTTTCTAGTCCCCTCCCTTGATTAGAGTGAGCAGTGCTGTCCTAGAGAGAGCTGCTCAGTCACCCAGGATGCTGCCGAATGTCCCTGTTGCCCACAGGGCCAAGTGACCACTGGTCCGTGGGCCACCTATGTGCAGGATCATGACTACAACTGCCAGTGATCACCTCCACCTGTTGAGTTGCCACTCCTCCATTGCCGCAGGTCTTGAAGAGGGTGGATGGGGTTAGGATAGATGTGTGTGCACAAAGATACTTGTGCTTGAAGGAGATTTAAGTGGAAAAGCCGATGCACAGAGACAGTCCCACTCTCTCGGCGTTGGAAGCCTGGGTCCAGTGGCACGAAAAATTGTTACATCTGGAGACTTCCTCAGCTGCATTGGATGGCCATGTTGTCCTTTGTGCTCCAACACGCCCTAAGCACTCTACAGCTTTGTTGTTTCACCCTCTCAGCCGCTGAATCTTCTTATTGGTTTCTTCTGTCTGTTCTGCTAAAGCAGTCTTCACATGCTGGGTGAGCAAAGCCCTAGTTCACCAGGGGTCCATGACTCGATGGCAACCCTCATAAGGTTTGGCCAGCCTGTCGAAGCCTTTGCCCGGTGTGTGGCCACTGCCACATGCTAGCAGCTACTGGGAGCCAGAAGTGAGAGCTGGGTGTCAGGTGGGAGTCAGAGGCTGGAAAGCTGCCCTAGGAGGGCATGACAAGCCCTCCATGCCAGAGATACTACCCCTCCCTGAACACCCCATACACCCCAATGTATGCCTAGATACTCAACTTAAAACTGCAATATTATTTTGTCATCTCCCAGTTTATACACCTCCTCCTTTCCTTAGGCCAGGAAAGAGTTAATAAACCTGCAGACAGTTTAACTTCTTGGTAGCATTATCTCAAAGTCTGTCTTTCTATGATTCTTTCATGATTTGGTGCCCTGGGAGATGAGGGGAAATATTCTTAGCTGCTTCAAACACTGACAACAGCTTTAAAACATCAGTGCTCTCTTTCTTCAAAGCCGCTGTATAAAGCAAATTACAACTTCCTTTTTGCTCCCACTCCTCACATTTCTATATGCTGAAACTTCCCAATGGAATTTAATTGAAAGCCCCATACTCTTTCTTTCATATTTGAATTCCCTTTCTTCACCTACTTCTACTTCTTTTTCACCATAATTATTCAAACTTCACCCCACCAAGTATTCTTTTTGCCTGATTTTGTTCACTTTAAATCTCAACATTAACAGCATATTTCCCACTACTAGATTTATAGGATAACAATGAAAAAAAACCCACCACTTCTGGAGTCCTATAAAACCTATAGACAATTTTCAATACTGAGATTTTGAAGCTTCGCTTAGTTCAACAAGCACAATTGAAAATTAGGTTGTTATTTTTCAAAACCACATGAACATATAGTCCAACTTTAAAATAAACACATTTAGGAGATCTAATAGAGAGATTAAATAGCTCTCTCTATCCTTTTTCCACCTTCCCTCTCTTTGTCCAACAGAAAGGGGGAGATTTCAAACATCTTTTTGCCTGCCCCTGTCTTTCCCAAAACCAAGGGTGAAACCCAGTGAACAATTTCTTTGCACTTGTTCAGCTATCCTAGAGTTTAAGAAACTCAAAATTCACACAAAAGTACCTTTTTTAACCTCTTGACTCATTTTCTTGTCCCCCACCCCAAACATCTGTGTTTTTCAGGAATGTAGGGAGAGACAGAATTAACACATAAGACATGTAAATGCATAAACTTACAAAGACAAACTCTTAAGTAAACTTTGCTTCAGGTTTTAGGCAACTCTGGGTTCCCTCAAATACACACTCACACACACACACACACACACACACACACACATGCACTCCATTTTGCATCTTTTTTATCTCTGATCCCCCTCCATTCCCAGATTTACAGGAGGGTGAGAGGGGCTTCTTATTTCCTTACAATAATAGCCATTTGGTAGCACAACAGAAAAGTCATTCATTTCTCATCCTTATTCTTCTACTTTTGCAGGTCATTCCAATATCCTAACTGAGCCCCTAGTGGGCCCTCTTTGAGTATCTCAGGTAGTTTTTTTTTTTCCAATCCAGGCTTTTAGAACCCTCCTGATCCATTTTGGATTTTCATCCTGTATCAGAATTAAGATGTCTGGAACCCTGTTAAGTTTCTGCTGGTAGGCATTAATTGTTCAGTCCTAAGGTTTACCATTCTCAGAGGTCTTGCAAGTTAACTTTTCCTTGATTCACTCACTCTCAGACTCACCAGTCCAGACTTGGGCACCCGTGTCTTGCCTGAGATGTCTTGCAAACTAGAAAAATGAGTCGCTCCCTCTTGGGCTCCCCAGCCTAAGATAACTTGTGATCTAGCCAGGGCATTTCAATCTTGTGAAATCTCAATGAGGCTCCTAAGGGATCCTTTTTATCCCCAGGGGTTCAGGGGACAGAAAAGTTAGACAGAGTTTGGGTATGGGTTTTTGCAATTTAAAATGAGGTCTGGTCTCCAGCACTCATTCAAGGTCATTCACTTCATCGTTTTCTGGCAGCATCTTCACAAGTAGACTGACTCACACACTCTGGAGTCCACACTTGCTTTGTGGCTAAGCCATGTCTCATTCACACACTTTCAGGGGAGCCATGTCCTCCTAGCTGCTTGCCAAGACTCCAGTCCAAAGATTGCTGTTCTCCTGTTAGTCACACAGATACCTGGGTCTGTGCACAAACGTATGTCTTTCAGCAGTGAATTCTTTGGTCCAGACTTCTCCTGTTTTCTGCTTATACCTTCCTCTCCCTTTGGCTCTGATTGACTATCTTGATTATCCCTCTCCTAAAGGCCATGAGAATGACCAGTGGGAGGTCCTGGCTATCAGGGCAGAACCTATCAGAACTCTCTTACCAGTTCTAGCATCCAGGACAAGTTCCAAATTGTGTGGGACAGAGGCAGAGACCACCCTTCATGAAGATCCCCTCGTCACAATCAGAAATTAGGAGCAGAAAAGAGTTTGTTTATTCTTTTTCATGTAAAAGGGCACCACCACTAATCATAGGGCAAATGCACCCTCTTCTGGTTGAACCTAGCCTTTTATTGCCTTTAACCACAAGTCCACCTTCTCCATCTCCTTTCCCTGTCTGCCCCTCAGAAACTGGGGAGCCAAAACTTACAGGCTAAACTTTTAGCCAATCAGAAAATAGGACAACCACAACTTTAACACCTGGAGCTTTAGCATAGAAGCTTGACTGAGTTCACAAATGGCAAAAACACAAACTTTACCACCTGTAGCATTCTGGCACATGTTCAGGGGCACAGCTGAGCGGAATCAGGAGATCATGGTTGGGAGTTTCCTGGAATGACACTCCTGTCAGCATGTTTGAAACTAGAACACTGCTTGGCCAGGGGGTTTGGAAAACATTCTGAAGGTATCATGTAGCCCACTCCTCACAACTCTCACTACAAAAAAGTCTCCAGACTACATTGTTTTTCTCCAATTTTGGGTCCCAGTTCAAGTGGTGGCCAGCCACAAAGAGTGGAAAGTCAGGTAAAATCAGGGACTGTGTGAACAGAACCAGGAAAGCACTAGTACCCCTATGGAAAAAAGAAAAAGAGAGAGCCAGGCCCTACTCAGCTTGTCTGTTATAAGGCTAATGGTGTAATTCCTGATTTGGACAGCGAGTTAGAAGTTTGGACCTAGGAACATCCTGTGGCAGCTCATTCAGAAAGTCAGGGCTTCAGGTGGTCATGTGGTCTCCCTCATACCATGATTTGGAATTCTTTCTTAAGGAGCATGTGTGGATAAAGGACCATATCTTTCTGTTTTATTTAAAACGCATCTAAGCTTGCCCATTCCTATATGGACCAGCAATTTTAGAGGCTAAAATATTGAGGTGACTTAGAAGTCACTGTTCTAAAAGCTGATACCAAATTACCACAAAATAATTAAAACACTCGATTTAGAATCAGGGCCTAACTACACATATACATACATACATATGTATGTATGTATATATGTATGAAAGAAATATACACATTAACTACATAGTTGATGTGTGTATTTCATACATACACATATATACGTATACATGTATATTACATATATCAAAAACATCATATATATACACATATATATGCATGCATGCATACACAGTCTGGACAAAGACAAGGACCTTATAGAATTGGGTATAGGGAAACAATTCAGAGGAACAGTATTGAACTGAAAGCCAAAAGTATATTGCTGCATAAAACTGACACATTCTTCTAAGAAACATTATATATTTCATTTTCTTTCCATTAATCTGCCAGTCACTCCATTTTTCTGTTTATATAAATGTGGTAACAAAGTGTATTCAAAATGACCAATATTATTAAAATATTACATTTAATTAAATGATCTGGATATGTCAATGGCTTAGAAAATTATCAATTTCTACCTTTCTACCTTTCATAATGGACAGACTTCCAGATTGTTTTGTGATGTGGTTTCTGTGTTATTTCAGGTTCACTATAAAACTGAAGAACTCAAAGAACACATATTTAAGGAAGGGAATGTTTTGGGGTTTTTTGCATTTCCTAAATTTGTGAAAAATTCTATATACACTCTTGAAGGAATAGTAGAATTTTAGACATTATATCTCAGGTAGTAAGTACTCACATTTCAAATTCCATTGGTTTTCTGTTTCTTCCTTCTGCAAAAATAGAAAACCAACCTGCATAACATAATATCAACACATATAATTTGAGGCTAAGTCATGCTTGTGATTCTCCTGAATTTATCCCCAAGCTTATTTATTTTCTCACTCCATTAACTTCTCTTAGGTAGAAAATGTCTCAGAAAGAAACTTCCCTCAACTGTGCCAGCCTTTTCTTCTACTAGTGGATTACTTCTAAATTTCTCCATTTTGAAGGATGGGTCACCATGTTTCATTACCATCCAAGTTGTGCATATATTCCCTGAATTTTAGAAGTCAAGTCTGATCTGGTCTAACCATATTCTAGTTTCCTTTTACATATGTCTTGTCTTCTGCCTTAGATTTCTGAAAGCCAGTCTTGAAAATAATTTTCGAAAAGCTAAGGCCACATCATTTAATCTCTGTTCTTTCACTCAGTTTTTCCTCATTTTATTTACAACCAATTTTCCTCTATTTTATTTACAATCAAATTGATTTTAGGTTTATACCTAACTACTTTCTCTTTCAGATATATACTGCTTCGTTTTTCATCTCTGCTTTTTGTACCAACAGGCTCTTATTTTTGAAATGCTTTCATTCATCTTTCCTCCCTCTTGGAATCCATGGCTTCCTTAAAAACTTCTTCCCTTATATCCCTAGCAAAATTCAGTCTGTGGTGTGAGTGTCTCATAAACTAAACCCATTTTTACTTGCCTATATATCTGTATGCATCTGTAAACCGTTTTTATTAAACTTAGAGCTAATTAAGATAAGACCCTGAAAAAAAAGGCAAACCCAAAAGGAACATCATGTAAGGTACCATTCCCTCCATTATATGTGTATAGTGGCTACTTTTCACTCATACATTCTTCACCAAAATAGTCTCTATCCTACAGAATTTAATTATCACAGATGGATGAGCCCTTCTTCACATGCTTTGAGGGAATATTCCTTTAACTATAATTATATTATTATGTCTATGAGTGTGTATATGCAGTTTTTACATATATATGAATATCTACATATATGTGTATGTATATAGATGGTGTATCTACATGATGTAGTTTCCTGCCAAGGAATGCAAGCAAGCTTCTTTAGGTCTGAAATTTTCAGTTTTGACTTTGGGTCTCCACTGCCTATCACAATTCCTAGTACATAATGAACACAATCAATGATGATGATTGATTAATTACATTGATTAAACTCCTAAATAGATATATGGATAAATAATCCTTTAAATATAAAAATGTTATGCTTTCTAACACCATCTTCAGTTCTACCATATAACTGATCTCTAAAGATCTTCACCCTTTGATTATACTACAGAAGCATCATCTGAATAAAGCGGGATCAGTAACATATAAATTGAGGTAGAAATGGTTTAAATGCACAGCTCATTTTCTCGATTCTCCACTTTCTTCTATGTACACGGACATAAAGTGGATTCTTGGGTAGATGCAACTCTTAGGGATAGAGTTGTTAAGGAATATTGAAAATGAACTGTATTCACATAAAGTCTTCCTAACCTAAATGGACCATGAGAGAGCAGTATTTCTGCCTTTCTGTCTTAGGGTCATGAAAGGATTTTGTTTGCCATGGAAACAGACACTTGGGTTGTTAAAAATGGTCAGTAGATTGATGTAAAGTAATCATTTTATAAGATGTCTGAAAAGTGTGTAAGTGTATGTTTTTACACATCTAATAGTAGCAAAGGGAATTTTCTTTCCAAGAACATTGGCTTTTTCCCCTGTTATATCTTTGCTACAATGTCCATTGATTTCTGTACAGGAGGGACCTAAAGCAATAGGAAATATATTTGCATTGGTTCCCTTTGCTCCTTTCCACTTGCTCAAGTGAAAGACACTCTGAAAGTCTGGGTGAAACAGGGATTAGTTTTAAATAAACCTGCCTTGTTTTCAGAAATTGATGTATGTTTCCATGGCAGCAGACAAAGTAGCCAGAAGTAGAAAAGCCAGAAATTTGATACATTTCAAAGGTAGGACACTGTATTTTTTAATGCAGGTTTCAGAAGGGTATCCACCTTATTCTGTTTCAATTTTCCCTTTTTAAATGTGTCTGAATTATCCCCTATGCTACATTATTTATGAAAAGAGTTTGGCCAACATTCCTAATCCTGTATGGTTATCCTAAAATCAGATCAGGAGGATTCTCAAGCTCTTTAGAAATGCCTTTTAGGGACTTGCGGGTAAACATGGCTGCAATCTAGACGCCACAAGCTTCCTCTCACCTGCACCGAAAGAAGTAGACTACATCAGAGGAGCATAAAAATCACCTTTGGAGGAACAGAAGGACTCCCCAGTAACCCACAGAGGTGAAGGTACATGGGGTTTGAATATTTCCACACTATAATAAGAAGGAGGAAAAGCTTGCACAGAAACGTGAACTGAGCCACCCTTACCCCCCCAACTTCCCCCACCAAACCAGAGTGAGCTATCTGAGCACTCACTGGGACAGCGAGTGAGTGGGGAAGGTCTCTGTCTGGGAGTGCACTCCAGGGTCCTTGGGATCTGGGGACTTCCAGGAAACAACTGTCTCAGGGCGGTTTCACGGGAGAATCCTGCACTGAGCACAGGGAGCCTGTGGAGTTGTACTCAGGGAGGTTGCGCTGAGGATCTGTGCGGAGCTAAACACCAGGGGTGGACCACTTGCGGGCAGAGCTGATCAGCTAGGTGGTTGGATGAGAACAGGGTCCCTTGCTCTAAGAAACCTCAGAGGCTGGGAAGAACTAGTCTGAGGCAACCTAAATTCACAGAAAACCCGCCCATATTACCCAGACCCCAGACCAAAAAGAATAGTGGAATAAAATCACCAAAAAGATGGCTCACATGGCCCAAAATCAAGCCTCCAGGAAGAAAGGGAAAAAGGTAACTATTGGAAACTTTTATGGTGGGAGTACCCAAGGAAAAGAGGAGAATGAGAAGGAAATAAAAAAAAATCAGAACATGCCTCCCAAAATGGAAACTATCAATAAGCTCTGGAAGATCTCAAACTGGAGCTTACCCAAAAGATGGGAAGCTTATGTAAAGAAAAGTGGGAGATCAGCAGTCTGACAGATAAGACTGTTCAATTGGAAAAAGAGCTAGAAGCATCCAATAGAAGGGCAGACAAAGCTGAAAAGCAAAACCAGTCCCTAAAGACCAGAATTAAGCAACTGGAAGAAAGTGAGATCATAAAACAGCAAAAATCAATAAAGCAAACCCAAAAAATTAGTGAATTAGAAGAAAACATAAAATATCTCACTGAAAAGGTCACAGATTTGGAAAACAGAGGAAGAAGAGACAACCTCTGAATTATCAGTCTCCCAGAAAAAACAGAGATAAACAATAAACTCGATGTTATTCTACAGGAGATTATAGAAGAAAATTGCCCACATGTTCTGGAGCAAGGGGGCAAAATAGAAATAGAAAGGGTTCATAGGACACCCTCTATACTAAATCCCCAAAAGACAACCCCCAGGAATGTAATCGCCATATTCAAGAGGTTCCAAGAAAAGGAGAAAATCCTATAAGAAGCCAAGAAGAGGAGCTTCAGATATGGTGTGTGTGTGTGTGTGGGGGGGGGGGGGCTCCCATAAGGATCAACATGACTTTGTGGCTAACACACTAAGAGACCATAAAGCATGGAACATGATATTTAGAAAGGCAAGAGAGCTGGGTCTCCAACCAAGAATCAATTAACCAGCAAAACTGACTATATACTTCCAGGGGAAAGTATGGGAATTCAAGAAAATAGAAGATTTCTAAGCATTTGCTAAGAAAAGAACAGAACTTAGTGGAAAATTTGATATTCAAGCACAGAAAGCAAGATAAACATGAAAAGGGAAATATAAAAGAAAGGGAAAAGGAGATAAATCTTATCTTTTTCTTTAAGTCAAACTCACTTCTAAAAGGATTACATTTATATCGAATATATATATATATATATATATATATATATATATATATATTAATATGTGGGGAAAATGTTTTGTGTAATTCTCAAAAATTGTATGCACCTTAAGAGTAGTTAGAAGAATCATGCATAGAAATTGATAGGGGCATTAAGAAGATTTGGTGAAAGTGGGGGCAAAGAAAGGAAAAGGGAGGGGGGGAACCGTCGATAATACTAAGATTTACTTCAAGACATGGGGGGAGGCTTAATAGAATAATCTTTCCCATATAAAGATACACATGGGCAGGGGAGGGGAAGAACTCACATATGAGAAGGAGAGGAAGAGAGCGTGAAGTGGAATTACTTAAACATTACTCTCAGTGAAATCAAATTTGAGAGGGAAGAACATCTAGATCCAGTTGGATCCTGAATTCTATTTTATCCAACAGGGCAAGAAAGAAAGGAAAATTAAGGAGGGGGAGGGTGGAGGGAGTTGAAAAAGGGAGGGAAGGAGAGGGGGGAGGGGAAGGGAGCAGAAAAAGGGAGGGGCAAGAAAGGGAAGCATATAAAGGGAGGGGACTAGAGGGACTAACCTAAAGTAAATCACTGGTTCAAAAGGATATAGCTAAAGAAGAAAGGTCAGAAATAGGGGAAGTTATCAAAATGCAAGAGAATCCACAAGTGACAATCATGACTTTGAATTCGAATAGGATGAATTCACCAAAAAAAACTGAGACAAATAGCAGATGGGATTATAACCCCAAACCCTAATATTTGTTGTCTTCAAGAAACACATATGAGGCAGGTTGATACTCAGTAGGTTAGAATTAAAGGTTGGAGTAAGACCTTTTGGGCTTCAACTGATAGAAAGAAGGCAGGAGTTGCAATCATGATATCAGACAAAACCAAAGTAAGGATAAACCTTATCATAAGGGATAGGGAGGGTAAATATATTCTGTTAAAAGGGAGTATAGACAATGAGTAAATATCACTAATCAACATGTATGCACCAAATGGTATAGCATCAAAATTTTTAATGGAGAAACTAGGAGAATTGAAGGAGGAAATAGACAGTAAAACCATATTAGTGGGAAACTTGAACAAATGACTATCAAATTTGGATAAATCAAACCAAAAAATAAATAAGAAAGAGGTAAAAGAGATTAATGAAATTTTAGAAAAATTAGAGTTAATAGACAGATGGAGAAAAATAAATGGGGACAAAAAGGAATACAACTTCTTTTCAGCACCACATGGCACATTCACAAAAATAGATCATACACTAGGTCACATAAACATGGAACTCAAATGCAGAAAAGCAGAAATAATAAATGCAGCCTTTTCAGATCACAAGGCAATAAAAATATTGATTGGTAAGGGTACATGGAGAGCCAAATCAAAAATTAATTGGAAATTAAGTATGATACTCCAAAATCGGTTAGTAAGAGAAGAAATCATAGAAAAAATTAATAATTTTGTTGAGGAAAATGACAATGGAAAGACATCCTTTCAAACATTCTGGGATGCAGCCAAAGCCATACTTAGAGGAAAATTCATATCCATGAGTGCATAAATTAACAAATTAGGGAGGACAGAGAGCAAGGAATTGGAAATGCAAATCAAAAAACTTGAGAACAAACAAATTAAAACCCCCCTGAAGAAAACCAAACTAGAGATCCTAAAAATTAAGGGTCAAATTAATAAAATCGAAAGTGATAGAACTATTGAGCAAATATACAAGACTAGAAGCTGGTACTTTGAAAAAACAGACAAAATAGACAAAGTAATGGTTAATCAAATTAAAAAAAAGGAAAGAAGAAAGGCAAATTAACAGCATCAAGGATGAAAAGGGGGACCTCACCTCCAATGAAGAGGAAATTACGGCAATCATTAAAAAGTACTTTGCCCAAAAATATGGCAATAATTATACCAAACTAGGTGATATGGATGAATATTTACAAAAATATAAATTGCCTAGACTAACAGAAGAAGAAATAGATTTCTTAAATAATCCCATATCAGAAAAAGACATCCAACAGGCCATCAAAGAACTTCCTAAGAAAAAATCCCCAGAGCCTGATGGATTCACCAGTGAATTCTATCAAACATTCAAAGAACAATTAACCCCAATACTATACAAACTATTTAACATAATAAGCAAAGAGGGAGTTCTACCAAATACCTTTCATGACACAAACATGGTACTGATACCAAAGCCAGGCAGGTCAAAAACAGAGAAAGGAAACTATAGACCAATCTCCCTAATGAATATAGATGCAAAAATCTTAAAAAGGATACTAGCAAAAAGACTCCAGCAAGTGATCAGAAGGATCATTCACCATGATCAAGTAGGATTCATACCAGGGATGCAGGGCTGGTTCAATATTGGAAAAACCATCCACATAATTGACCACATCAACAAGCAAACCAACAAAAATCACATGATCATTTCAATAGATGCAGAAAAAGCCTTTGATAAAATACAACACTCATTCCTATTAAAAACACTAGAAAGTATAGGAATAGAAGGGTCATTCCTAAAATAATAAACAGTATATATCTAAAACCATCAACTAATATCATCTGAATAGGGATAAACTAAATCCATTCCCATTAAGATCAGGAGTGAAACAAGGATGCCCATTATCACCTGTATTATTTGACATTGTATTAGAAACACTTGCAGTAGCAATTAGAGAAGAAAAAGAAATTGAAGGCATTAAAATAGGCAAGGACGAGACCAAATTATCGCTCTTTGCAGATGACATGATGGTCTACTTAAAGAATCCTAGAGACTCAACCAACAAGCTAATCGAAATAATCAACAACTTTAGCAAAGTTGCAGGATACAAAATAAACCCACATAAGTCATCAGCATTTCTATATAATTCCAACACAGCTCAGCAGCAAGAACTAGAAAGAGAAATCCCATTCAAAATTACCCAAGACAAAATAAAATACTTAGGAATCTATCTCCCGAGACAAACACAGGATCTATATGAACACAACTACAAAACACTTTCCACACAACTAAAACTAGACTTGAACAATTGGAAGAACATTAACTGCTCATGGGTAGGACGAGCCAATATAATAAAAATGACCATCCTACCCAAACTCATCTATCTATTTAGTGCCATACCCATGGAACTTCCAAAAATTATTTTTTACTGATTTAGAAAAAACCATAACAAAGTTCATTTGGAAGAACAAAAGATCAAGGATATCCAGGGAAATAATGAAAAAAAGAAATACAAAGGAAGGGGGCCTTGCAGTCCCAGATCTCAGACTATATTATAAAGCAGCGGTCACCAAAACAATCTGGTACTGGCTAAGAGACAGAAAGGAGGATCAGTGGAATAGACTCGGGATAAGTGACCTCAGCAATACAGTATATGACAAACCTAAAGATTCCAGCTTTTGGGACAAAAATCCACTATTCCATAAAAACTGCTGGGAAACTTGGAGGACAGTGTGGGAAAGATTAGGTTTAGATCAACACCTCACATTCTACCCGAAGATAAATTCAAAATGGTGAATGACTTGAACATAAAGAAGGAAACTATAAGAAAATTAGGCAAACACAGAATAGTACACATGTCAGACCTTTGGGAAGGAAAAGACTTCAAAACCAAGCAAGACTCAGAAAGAGTTACAAAATGCAAAATAAATAATCTGGAATACATAAAATTAAAAAGTTTTTGTACAAACAAAACCAATGTAACTAAAATAAGAAGGGAAACAACAAATTGGGAAACAATCTTCATAAAAACCTCTGACAAAGGTTTAATTACTCAAATTTACAAAGAACTAAATCAATTGTACAAAAAATCAAGCCATTCTCCAATTGATAAATGGGCAAGGGACATGAACAGGCAGTTATCAGCCAAAGAACTCAAAACTGTTAATAAGCTCATGAAAAAGTGCTCTACACCTCTTATAATCAGAGAGATGCAAATCAAAACAACTCTGAGGTATCACCTCACACCTAGCAGATTGGCTAACATGAAAGCTATAGAAAGTAATGAATGCTGTAGTGCATGTGGAAAAGTATGGACACTAATTCTTTGCTGGTGGAGTTGTGAATTGATCCAGCCATTCTGGAGGGCAATTTGGAACTATGCCCAAAGGGTGATAAAAGACTCTCTGCCCTTTGATCCAGCTATAGCACTGCTGGGTTTGTACTCCAAAGAGATAATAAGGAAAAAGACTTGTACAAGAATATTCATAGCTGCGCTCTTTGTGGTGGCCAAAAATTGGAAAACGAGGGGATGCCCATCAATTGTTGAATGGCTGAGCAAATTATGGTATATGTTGGTGATGGAATACTATTGTACTAAATGGAATAATAAAATAGAGGAATTCCATGGAGAGTGGAACAACCTCCAAGAAGTGATGCAGAGCCAAAGGAGCAGAACCAGGAATTCATTATACAAAGAGACTGATACACTGTGGTACAATTGAAGGTAATGGACTTCTCCATTAGTGTCAATGCAATGTCCCTGAACAATCTGCAGGGATCTAAAAAATACTATCCACAAGCAGAGGATAAACTGTGGGAATAAAAATACCGATGAAAAGCAACTGCTTGACTTCAGGGGTGGAGGGGATTTGACTGAGGAGAGACTCTAAATGAACATTCCAATGCAAATACAACAACATGGAAATGGGTTAGAAACAAGAACACATGTGATAACCAGTGGAATCGTGCATCGGCTATGAGAGAGGGAAAGGTGGTGGGAGGGAGGGGGAGGAAAAGAAAATGATCTTTGTTTCCAGTGAATAATGTTTGGAAATGACCAAATAAAATAATGTTAAAAAAAAAGAAGAAATGCCTTTTAGCTGTAATCTTTGGTTTATAAAAAGATAACTTTTTGTTTTTAAGGCAACATCCTTGCCTGGGTTTTGACCAGATAATTCAATAAATAAGGAATTGCAAATGTGACCATATAATAATTTTAAAAGTCCAATCACTTTAAAAAATAATAAAATAATTTCCTCCCTTTGTTTCTTAGTTTCTTGCTTCTATCCTTCCTTCATCCCTTCCTTCTTTCTTCTTCCTTCCTTCCTTCCTTCCTACTTCCCAGCTTCTCTTCTTTTTTCCCTTACTTCCTCTATTTGAATCCTTATTTCTTCTTCTGTCTTCTGTGTTCTTCAGTGAGTCCAAAGCGATTATTTATTCTTTACTATAACTAGGAAGTGTGCTGGTGATCCAAAGAAATCAAAAGACTGTCCTCCCTTTCAAGAAGGTTATCATCTAATGAGAGAGATTACATGAATAACACTAGGTACAAATCATATAAATGAAAAATAAAACAACAGGAGATGATAAGCAAAAGGAATGTCCTGGCATTCAGGGAGATTAGGAAAGTCTTTACAGTGAAAGTTAGGTTATAAAGGTCTTTAAAAGCTGCAGAGATGATTATATAAATGATATCAGAGGTGATAGGGAGTCACTGCAATTCATTGAAGCTGGAGGGTAAGGGGATGTATTAGGGTTTGGTGACATGGATAGAACTATACTTTAAGAATTATTTAACCCCAGACTTCCGGGTTAATGTGACTGCAATCTAGACGCGAATCTCTTCCTCTCCCTGGCACTGAACGAAATAGACTACTTCAAAAGAGCATAAAAATCACCTTTGGAAGAACAGAGGGACTCTCCAATACCCCACAGAAAAGAAGGTACGTAGGGCTTGAACATTTCCACACTATAAGAAGGAGGAAAAGCTTGCACAAAAACATGAACTGAGCCACCCGTCCACCCTCTCATTCCCCCCCACCAAACCAGAGTATGGTATCAGAATGCTGACTGGGACAGTGAGTGAGTGAGGAATGTCTCTGTCTGGGGGTGGGTCACACCCGGGTCGTTGGGATATAAAGACTACAAGGAAAAGACCTCTCAGGGTGGTTTCACAGGAGAATCCTGTGCTGAGCAAAGGGGTGGATGCTCCGAAAACAGGGGTAGTTGCACTGAGCAAAGGGTCGGCCATGCTTATGTAACAAGGGAATCACTTTAAAAGACTGATATATATTAATTTAAGGTCGCCAAGGAATCAGCTATGTAATTCCTAAATGAAAAACTCAAGTCAGCCGTCAGCCTTTTTTGGAGTTTAATTACAATAGGAGCAAGAAAGGAATTAGAGATATATATAGAGAGAGAAAGGGGAGAGAAGGGAATAGGGCTTAAATACCCCTTCTGTTTAGGCTGGGCCAAAAGGCCCAAGCCCTTAGATAGCTGGGGCAAAGAAAAGAGATCAGTCCCTATTACTCACGTGTCCAAAATGGAGAAACAGTCTCAGGGGCCCCCACCTTCAGCTTCCTTCAGAGCAAGCTTCCTCAGAGCCCAGGAACCACACCGACCAAAAACTCAAAACCCCTTCAGTCTCCAGACCCTCCTATCTTTAAGGACACCATCCAAGTTGCCTCCCCTCAGTCCTCACATCTACCAATCACTCTTCATCAATTTCCCTGTCAATGGAGGCTCTCGCTTAACCCAGGACCGCCCAGAGGTTTCTGGCTTTTGCACATGTCTGTTGAAGGTCATATTTTTCAAATGATTAAATCTTTACTCCTTGGTTACAGCCCTTTCTAAATCCTGTTAACTTGAGTATGGTAGAGATTGGAATAATTAAATTTTGATCTAGGCTGCAGCCCTTACTCAATCCTATTAGGACTGAATAGGGTGGAGATTTATTCCAAGTATCTCCATTGTATCAATTCTAAAATCAATCAAGACTCAAAGAAATTCCTGTTCTATGCTTAAGCATAGGTCATTGTTCAGCAAAGGGTTTCTGTCCTAAAGTAATCTTAAGAAGGGAAGAGAAGGAACCTCCCATGCCAATGGGGTTCCCATTCCAATAGACTATCAGTAAGAAATTTTCCAAGTATGAAATATCCCAATGGTGAAATTTCCAACATTTATAAGTCTAAGGAAATTTGAGGTTTACAATCCCCCCTGATGATCATTGGGAGACCAGTCTCCCCATTGATCATTTAACATAATCATTTTGTAGTTCTAAATTCACTTCTAACTAAAGATATACACAATATTCAATTTTCTAAGAGAAATTAGAATAGTGAGAGAGGAAATAGAAAAGAAAAGAAAGCAAAACCAATGTTTGCTAGGCGCATTGACAGAAAGCCAAATTAGGGGCAGTCCCTTTTGGCATAAATGTTACAATAAATGTTCAATCAAAAGTTCAGTCCAATCAATCACATCCAAAGTTCATTCTTGATCTTCTTGATGAAGTGTAGGTTTTCGGCATCTTTCTGCAACAGTTCATTCTCTGGATATAAAAGTTTCAAGCTTCTTTCTTGAAGATCTTTTCTCAAACAAAAGCAAAGTCTTTGAATTTTTATAATAGTAAAATCTTAAACAAAAGTCTTGGATTTTTATAAAAATATAATCTCAAACAAAAAAAATTCAAAAATTCTTAGATTTTAAATTAAAATACAATCCCCCCTGAAGTAAGTATTTAAAAAAAATATCAAGTTTAGCTCAGAATGCAATGTTCAGTTATGGGGGTGTATGTGTCAATTATCAAAAGAATAGAAAAATAATCAAAAACATAAGAAAAATTCAAAATAGACCTTGTATAGGTCCAATTTAAAGTAATTTCTATCCCACAAGTATGTAGGACAGAATGCAGTAATATTTCACTTAGCCATTTGTAGCCAAGACTACAGGAAGTTGCCATAATATAAGAAGGAAAGAATTAGAATTATATTTTGATGGGGAAATGTCATTCCCTTGTCTGATTTTTCCTCAGGGATATAGGGAGCCAGCATGATAGCCAAGCTTTGTACTTGTTTGAGTACTTCGAAAAGAGTGTAGATACAAGGAAGTCCTACGACTTAAACATAAGTTAAGCGTCGCAACCTCGAGTCTCACTTTAATATTTCTTGTGTGCTCTATTGGCACTATTCAGGTTTAGTCTGTGCTCCTTGTTTTTATCCCTTTTCCTGGAATCAGACACAAACATTAATCACAGTCCTATAATATTTTATCAATAAATGGCAGGTTCCCATAGTTTGAAGCTTTTAGGCATATATTGATATTATAGCAAGAGTATATATATTAACTTGTATTACTGCAGGGAAAAAATATTAATATTAATTATGTGTACCTTCAGTACAAAAAATGAGAAAAAAATCAAATATTCTGATAAAAAATAAAAGAAAAGAAATAAGAAAAAATAAGGAAAAAATCAGTAATTCAATATATTCTTGAAAGAAAAAAAACCAGCATCCATTTGTCTATGGATTATTATCTCCAATTCTTATGATAAGATAGAGTCACAATTCATATGATAAGATAGAGTTAATCAGTCTCAGCAGAAGATGCTTTCTTCACATGTGAGCAGTGAATCCAAGAGTCTCTTTCTCCAATCTTTATAGATGTTGGAGTAGTTAATAATATTTGGAATGGTCCTTCCCATGAAGGTTCAGTTGCTCCAGTTCGCCTGAAATTCTTGATATAAACTTTATCTCCTGGGTTCAGGTCATGCAGAGAAAAGTCTAATGGTCCAGCTTGTACTGCAGCTCCGGATTCATGAAGTTCACGTAGTTTGTGCTGTAACTCCTGTATATAGGAAGCAATAGTAATACCTCCCCCTAATAGCGATGTATAAGCCGGGGAGAAAGGCTTAGCCTGTATAGGCGGATGTCCAAAAAGCATCTCAAATGGTGAAATATGTAAGTCTCCTCTAGGTCTCCTTCTAAGATAAAATAGGGCCAGAGGGAGAATTTCAGGCCATTTTAAATGGGTCTCAGTGCATAATTTGCCAATCATAGTCTTAAGTTCTTTATTCATCTTTCCTACTATTTGGAGAGGAGAGAAAAAAAAAACTGAAAAAGGTTAATTAATATCAACAAAATCAATACAATCTAAGAAGAATCATCTTTATTATACTGGGAAGTTCCCTGGGCACCCTCCTGAAGGGCACCTCTCTGAGGATCATTAGCACCTCGAGTAATTTTTGGACGAGCACCATTTCTCATATATTGTTGAGTATTATCATTAAAATTTTCTTCAATTTGAGCATTGTCATTAAATTCCCAATTCCTATTTCTATAATTCTGGTTTCTAAAGTTCTTATTTCTATATTCATTATAGTTATTTCCATAGTCATTATTATAATTTCTAGAATTCTGGTTTCTATAACCATTATCATAATTTCTATAGTTATTATTTCTAAAACCATTATTAAACTGTGTATTCCTTCCAAACATCTTAAGAAAGGTTCTACATTCCATCATTTTGTGGCCCTTCTTCTCACAGAAGTGGCAAGTAATGGATTGATAATTGGATTTCTGGAGAGGGGCAATTGTCGTTGGTTCATTATCATGCCCACTTTCTAATTTAGTCATCCTATCTATTAAATATCTTATTTTTTTCTTCACTTCCTCCATGTCATCATTATTCTCTTCCTCCTTTTCCTTGTTTCCCTTTAAAACATATATAGCTGTTTTTCGCAATTCTTCAAGGTCCATATCTGACCATCTTGGGCATTGTGTTTTAAAATAATTTTTAATTACTTTGCAAGAATTGTTTACAAAGATTCTTCTAACTTGTCTTAAACTATTCTCTTTATTTAAGTCCCAATCTAAGTATCTGTCCCCAAACTCGATAATTCTGTCCATAAATCTGGAGGGTGTTTCGTTTTCCTTTTGCTTAATTTTTTCCAGTTCCATCCACTTATCTGTACTGTCCGCACATTCCTTCATGGCCATGAGGATGGCCTCTCTACAATGGTATAGTTGTAGATAGTCCTCAGGATTATTATAGTCCCATTTGGGATCCTGAGATGGCCAATGTGCTGCATTATGCCCCCGGGTTTTGTTGACATGAGCAATTATTTTATTTTTTTCACGTTCACTTAAAAAAGCCTGTAGTAAGCTCTCAACGTCCTTGTAAGACGGATTATACTGAAAAAAATATGTCTCCCATCTTTTTTGTTACTAGAAAAGGATCTTGTTCATATGTGGGGATATTTCGTGTAAATTCATTTATTTCTTGGGGAGTAAACGGTATCCTATGTCTTAAAGTCACCACATCCCCATTTCGTCCTATTTCAGGTACTTCTCTTAGAGGAAACAGGCCTCTAGTTGAATTTTGCACCTGTGGGTCAGTTTGACAAGGACAGGTTTCTCTAGGAGGACAAGATCTCCCTTGCATTGGAATTTGGTTTTCTGTAGGAGAAGGAACATGAGAAGCTGGGATTGCAGGGGAAGGGTTTTGGGGATTAAATTCAGACAAGATTTGCACTACACGAGAGAAGCAGTCTGTTAACTGGGCTATAGGGAAGGTGTTTTCCATCTCTATTTCAGGGAAGGAAATTTCCTCATTCAAAGGTTCAGAAACAGGTCTGTTTCTGGTAGAGTGGGTTTTTGCCCATTGATCCTGTAAGAAACATTTTAGATCTTCTAATTGGGCTTGCATTTTATCCTCAATTTTTCCTATTTTATCTTCCATATCTCCCATTTTATCCTCAATATTTCCTATTTTATTCTCAATATTTCCTATTTTATCCTCAAGTTTTTCTATTTTATTCTCAATATTTCCTATTTTATCCTCAATTTTTTCTATTGTATCCTCAATTTTTTCTATTTTATCCTCAATTTTTTCTATTTTATCCTCAATATTTTCTATTTTATCCTCAATATTTTCTATTTTATCCTCATTTTTTTCTATTTTATCCTCAACATTTTCTATTTTATCCTCAATATTTTCTATTTTATCCTCATTTTGTTTTATTTTATCCTCATTTTGTTTTATTTTATCCTCATTTTGTTTTATTTTATCCTCATTTTGTTTTATTTTATCCTCAATATTTTTTATTTTTTCATCTCTAAATATAGTATTGAGGAGTACAAAAATGACAGTACCTATTAATATAAAAATTTGGAGGTATCCTTCATTCCTCAATGCCCCTACTTCTTCAGCTGCCATATAATTGTCAAAGAATGTAGTACCCATTTTTATATATATATTTTTTAATTTCACAAAACACGTGGGGAGCAGGGCAAAGCAACAAACTTTCCACAGGGTTTTTTTTTTTAATGCAGGAAGTTGTTCCTTAAGGGAAAGGATATTTAAAAACAGTTCTTCCAGCCAGGACTTTAGAGTCCTGTTGCTGAGATTTAAAACAGCTGTTTTCTGTCTATCAGAGTCACACAGCTGGGAAGTATCTGAGGTCCAATTTGAACCCAGGACCTTCTGTCTCTAGGCCTGGCTCTCAATCCGCTGAGCTACCCAGCTGTCCCTTAAGATTAAAGGGAAGAAAAAGAAAAAACTTCTGATTCCAATTTAACTTAAGGAGAAAAGAGAAAAAGTTTTTTATACTCACGTGTTCTAGCAGCTGTGTCTTTAAGCCAAGTTTTTTGTTAAAAAGAAAAAGGACTAAGTGGTGAGACGGTATAGTAAAAAGGCAAGGAATTTCAAAAGTTTTATTGAGAGGATTCTTTAGACTCCCGTGTGGTCAGCCACAATGTAACAAGGGAATCACTTTAAAAGACTGATATATATTAATTTAAGGTTGCCAAGGAATCAGCTATGTAATTCCTAAATGAAAAACTCAAGTCAGCCGTCAGCCTTTTTTGGAGTTTAATTACAATAGGAGTAAGAAAGGAATTAGAGATAGAGAGAGAGAGAGAGAAAGGGGAGAGAAGGGAATAGGGCTTAAATACCCCTTCTGTTTAGGCTGGGCCAAAAGGCCCAAGCCCTTAGATAGCTGGAGCAAAGAAAAGAGACCAGTCCCTATTACTCACATGTCCAAAATGGAGAAACAGTCTCAGGGGCCCCCACCTTCAGCTTCCTCAGAGCCCAGGAACCACACCGACCAAAACCTCAACCCCCCCAGTCTCCAGACCCTCCTATCTTTAAGGAAACCATCCAAGTTGCCTCCCCTCAGTCCTCACATCTACCAATCACTCTTCATCAATTTCCCTGTCAATGGAGGCTCTCGCTTAACCCAGGACCGCCCAGAGGTTTCTGGCTTTTGCACATGTCTGTTGAAGGTCATATTTTTCAAATGATTAAATCTTTACTCCTTTGTTACAGCCCTTTCTAAATCCGGTTAACTTGAGTATGATAGAGATTGGAATAATTAAATTTTGATCTAGGCTGCAGCCCTTACTCAATCCTATTAGGACTGAATAGGGTGGAGATTTATTCCAAGTATCTCCATTGTATCAATTCTAAAATCAATCAAGACTCAAAGAAATTCCTGTTCTATACTTAAGCATAGGTCAAAGTCCTTTCCATTGTTCAGCAAAGGGTTTCTGTCCTAAAGTAATCTTAAGAAGGGAAGAGAAGGAACCTCCCATGCCAATGGGGTTCCCATTCCAATAGACTATCAGTAAGAAATTTTCCAAGTATGAAATATCCCAATGGTGAAATTTCCAACATTTATAAGTCTAAGGAAATTTGAGGTTTACACTTAACACAGGATAGTTTGTGCTGAGCATAGGGGTGGCTGCGCTGAGCAAAGGGGAAGCCGCGCTGAAGAAAGGGGAGGCCGTGCTAAGCAAAGGGGAGGCAGTGCTGAAAAGAGTAGAGGTTGAGCTGAGCAAAGGGTCAGCCTCGCTGAACACAGCAGAGGTTGTGCTCAGAAATGGGAGGCCGCACTGAGAAAAGGGGAAGCCATGCTGAGCAAAGGGGCAGCATCGCTGAACACAGGGGAGGTTGAGCTGATAACAGGGGCCTGCCCTCTAAGAAACCTCAGAGGCTGGGAAGAACTAGTCTGAGGCAAACTAAATTCACAGAAAACCCGTTCATATCAACCAGACCCCAGACCAAAAAGGAAAGGGGAATAAAACCACAAAAGGGATGGCTCACATGGCCTAAAATCAAGCCTCCAGGAAGAAAGGGAAAAATGTGACTATTGAAAACTTTTATAGCAGGAGTACCAAAGTAAAAGAAGAGAAAGAGGATGAAACCCAAACAAAATCAAAACATGCCTCACAAAATGGAAATTATCCACAATATCTGGAAGAACTCAAATTGGAGCTTACCCAAAAGATGGAAACCTTCTTAAAAGAAAAATTGGAGAAAGAGATCAGAAGTCTGATAGACAAGACTTCACAATTGGAGAAAGAGCTGGAAACATACAATAGAAGGACAAAGCTGAAAACCAAAACTAGGCCCTAACAACCAGAATTAAACATCTGGAAGACAGTGAGCATGCAAAACAGCAAGAATTAATAAAGCAAAGCCAAAAAAATATAGAATTAGAAGATAACATAAAATATCTCACTGAAAAGGTCACAGACCGGGAAACAGGAAGAAGAGACAACATGAAAATTATTGGTCAGCCCGAAAAACCAGAGATAAACAAAACCTCGATGTTATTCTACAGGACATTATGGAAGAAAATTGCCAACATGTTCTGGAGCAAGGGGGCAAAATAGAAATAAAAAGGGTTCATAGAACATCCTCTATACTAAATCCCCAAAAGACAACCCCCAGGAATGTAATCACCAAATTCAAGATCTTCCAAGAAAAAGAAAAAATCCTACAAAAAGCCAACAAGAGGAGCTTCAGATATAGGGGGGCTCCCATACATGATTTAGCGGCTAACACACTAAGAGACCATAAAGCATGGAACATGATATTTTGAAAGGCAAGAGAGTTGAGTCTCCAACCAAGAATTAACTACCCAGCAAAACTGACTATATACTTCCCGGGGAAAGTATGGGCATTCAACAAAATAGAAGATTTCCAAGTATTTGCTAAGAAAAGACCAGAACTTAGTTGAAAGTTTGATATCCAAGAACAGAAAGCAAGAGAAACATGAAAAGGTAAATATGAAAGAAAGGTTAAAGGATATAAATCTTATCTTTTTCTTTAAGTCAAACTCTCTTCTATAAGGACTACATTTACATCAAATTATATATATTAATATGTGGGAAAAATGTACAGTGTATCCCTCAAAAATTGTATGTACCATAAGAGTAGTTAGAAGAATCATGCATAGGGAAAGATTGGGGCATCAAAAATATTTGGTGAAAGTGGGGGCAAATAAAGGAAAAGGGAGGGGGGAAGCATCGACGATACTAACATTTACTTCAAGAAATAGGGGGGTGGGGAACTAAATAGAATAATCATTCCCATACAAAGATACACATGGGAAGGGGAGGGAAAGAACTCACATATGAGAAGGAGAGGAAGAGAGAGTGAAGTGGAATTACTTAAAACTTACTCTCAGTGAAATCAAATTTGAGAGGGAAGAACATCTAGATCCAGTTGGATCCTGAATTCTATTTTATCCAACAGGGCAAGAAAGAAAGGGAAATTAAGGAGAGGGAGGTTGGAGGGAGTTGAAAAAGGGAGGGAAGAAGAGGGGGGAGGGGAAGGGAGCATAAAAAGGGAGGGGCAAGAAAGGGAAGCATAAAAAGGGAGGGGACTAGGGGGACTAACCTAAAGTAAATCACTTGTTCAAAAGGATATAGCTAAAGAAGAAAGGTCAGAACTAGGGGAAGTTATCAAAATGCAAGAGAATCCACAATAAAGTGGAGGAATTCCATGGAGACTGGAACAACCTCCAGGAAGTGATGCAGAGCCAAAGGAACAGAACCAGGAAATCATTATACACAGAGACTGATACACTGTGGTACAATCAAAGGGAATGGACTTCTCCATTAGTGTCAGTGCAATGTCCATGAACAACCTGCAGAAATCTAAAAAACACTATCCACAAGCAGAGGATAAACTGTGGGAGTGAAAACACCGAGGAAAAGCAACTGCTTGACTACAAAGCTTAAGGGGACATGTCTGAGGAGAGACTCTAAATGAACACACTAATGCAAATACCAACAACATGGAAATGGGTTTGAGTCAAGAACACATGTGATACCCAGTGGAATCATGTGTCAGCTATTGGAGAGGTGGTATGAAGGGGGAGGGAGGAAAATAAAATGATTTTTGTTTCCAATGAATAATGTTTGGAAATGACCAAATAAAATAATGTTCATTAATAAAAAGAAAAGAAAAGGAAGATCTTTCTAGGTTTCTCAAAAAAAATGAATGATTTGACATCTAAATTATAGACATATTAGAATAAGAACAGATTTGAATGGGGGAGAATGCCTAGCAGGCTATCAAAATAGACTAGGCATGATGTTTTGGGGAGTTATACAAAGTTCGTGGCAACATTATAGAAAAGATTTAATATGACAGATGTTACTAAAGTGAAAATTAATAAGTCTAGTTGATATGTGGCAGGTAGGTGGCTCAGTGGATAGAGATTAGCTTCGGAAGTCAGAAAAAATGAGTTCAAATCCATTATAATTGTTAGCTCACTATAACGTTGGACATAACCTTTAACCATATTTGAACTCTCAATTTTCCCATTTATAAATAGGGATAAAATATCACTCAACTCCTAGGGTTATTGACAAGATAAAATGAAATAATTTTAGTAAGTCCTTTGGTAACCTTAAATTTGTTTGTAAATATTAGCTATTATTATTATATGTGATTGAGAATGAGAAATGGACAATATCTATTTAATAAGCCTGGATGACAGAAAGTATGGTAATATTTATAAGGGTAATATGGATGGGAGCATCTAGGTTATTCAGAGTTTAGAAAACTAGATCCAGAGACAGGAGTTTCTAAGCTCAAATCTGGCTTCAGATACTTCATAGCCATGTGACCCTGGGTAAGTCACTTCAGTCCCATTACCTGACCATTACAGCTCTTTAGTCTTAGAACCAACACACAGTATTGATTCTAGGATAGACGGTAAGGGTTATTTTAAAAAAAAGTAATATGGATGTTCAGAAGGAGTGAGGATCTCAGGGAAAAGGCAAAGAATTCAGTTTGGGAGAAGTTAAGCTGCTATGATCTGGATGATGATACAGCAAAGGACAATGAAAAGTAGTCAGGGAAATAGAAGAACAATAAGGAGATAACAGTTTCCTGAATGCATAAAATGAAGATAGTATTAAGAAAAATATGATAAACAATATCAAAGACTAAAAAGATTTAAAGAATGATGAGGTTTGAGAAAAGCCATTTGATGACCATCAATTGTTACAGTGTATAAATACATATACTATTGTGCTATAAAAATAATGAAAAAGTTAGTTTCAAAAAAACAGAAAAGACATCCTTTAGGATTTCTTTTGGAATGAATTATATGAATTTTGGAATCAATTTGTATGAATTTTTGTAAATTAAAATGAGCAGAACTAAGAGATACAGTTACACAGTAATAGAAATTTTGTAAAAACAATTAAATGTGAAAAACAATAACCAATCAGCACAATGATCTACCATAGTCCAAAGGTCTATAAAGGTCAATAAACCTGATGAACTCCGACTACATATTGAAGCATATTTTGTTCTCATTATTTTTCTTTCTTATTTTTATGGGTTTTGTTTCCTCCTCAGTGGGTGAAGGTATGAATCTATAACAATATAAAATAAAATTGAATAATGAAACAATAAATAATATTTTTTAAAAGTTCATTAAATTTGGCAATTAAATAATCACTGGTAACTTTCAAAAAAGCTAGTTAAGTAATGTTGGAAGCCATACTATAAAAAAAGTTAAGGAGAGAATGAGAGGACAAGAAGTGGACTAACTAATTACAAATTGAATTCCCAAGATTAGTCAAAAAAGGGGGATAGATAAGAAATATCAAGTGTGGTTAGATAAGTCAATTGAAGGTAATTTTTGACAGTGGAGGAAACATGGACATGTTTATAGATAATAGTAAAACATTCAATAGACTGAGAATAAAAATAAAGAAGAATCAGGGGATGATCCAGGGTACAATTACCTGGAGATGATGATATAGAATGGTATCAACTTTACATATAGAAGAGTTTTATTAATCAAGGAAAAGAACTAGTTCTTCATGGAAGGCAGTGATAAAGGAAGAAATAGTGGTATAAGATATCTGATTTATATAAAATGTGTGTGTGTGTGTGTGTGTGTGTGTGTGTGTGTCTAAAGGGGAGTTCTCTGAAAATGCCATCATTTTATTCAGTGTTCTTTGAAGCAAGTTTCTTAAATGACTGAGTAAAGGGAAAGGGAATAATGGGAAGTCTGAGGAGGTATGAAAATTTTTGAAATAATACTGTGTTGAATGGGCTAATGAGATAATTAGAAGTGCCTTAACATAGTGAGGAGCCAGTTGAGATTATGTAACATAAGTTTTTAGAGCACTAAATCAGCACAGCTTGGTGATTTTTCTCTAGCATCTTTCAGAAACACATGGTAAGGATTGAAGGCAGCAGATGGTGGGAGCAATATAAGGCTGAGACTTGGCAAAGCCAGATCAGCAAATGTTCTAAGAGGGATACAGGAAGAGAGCAAAGAAGATAGATTAGAGCTAAACTGGTTTATCCAAAGATCAAAATCTGTAAAAGAGGAAAGAGTAACCAAAAGCGTGGATAAGAACTGAGGGGTGAACTAATTGTAGGACACAGAGAGCACAAAGAACAGAGAAAAACTATGTAATTCTATACAATGCAGAGAGAGAAGTAAATTGACAACAGATTGTGATCAGATAAGGGAATTTATGAGTTGTAACAAGAGAACTGTTTCATTTTTGAGTTATAGAAAAATCAGGGAAATCATTATGTATAGCTGAGAAAGAATAGTGATTAGAAATCAATAAGATGGGGAGTTGAGATGATTGAGGGCTTGAAGGAGTATCACTATATATTTTGAAGACCCCCAGTATGAGAGCAGGAGTTTTGGATAAGAGCAAAACTATGACATGACTGAGGAAAAAAAAAGGGGTGTGTATGTGTGTGTGCACATGCACATGCATAAGCATATGCACACTTGGGAACATGGTACAGTTGGGTTTACCACGTTCCAACTTCCATCTAATTCTAAAAGATAAATTTAGGCAGGGAAGAGAAATGAGTAGTTCAGAAATGTTATTTCCTGACTATGAAGATAAAATGAATTTTAGTTTCATTTCATTTTGGGTGCTCACCATGTCAGTACTTGTCAATGCTTTTTCTCCCCATAGGATTAGTCTTTTAAGAAGTCCACATCTTTGTAGCCTTACTTATTTCTTTTTAAATATTATTTTATTGTTTCAGTTGTCAAAAGAAAAATAGAAAAAGCATATAAAACCTGTATGAAATAAGCACAATCAAGTAAGGCAAATCTACATATTAGTCATTTCTAAAATTTTATTCTGTTTATTAACATTTCATCTTTCTGTGCTGAGTTATACAGAATTTTTATTAATCTTCTGAAATCATGATTTATCACTTAATTGATCAGTGGTCTTAAGTCTTTCAGTACTATTCTTTTTTAAAAGATAGATATTAAAGCTTAATTTGGTTCTTTTCTTAATATTAATGAAGCCCAGGGAAAAATCAATCAATATTTATTAAGTACTAGTATGTGCCAAACATTGTATTAAGGGCTGGAGATTCAAAAAGAATTAAAACAAAAAACAGTCCCTGCTCTCAAGAATCTCACAATCTAATTGGGTAGAGAGAATTAAACTATTTTTCAATGTTTTATATATAAGACACTGTAACATATGAAGATATAAAATGAGAATATAATGATAATGCTGCTGCTGCTAATAACAACAGCAAAATTAAAATATTTTCTGGATCACAAAGTGATTTACAAAAATGACTTCATGTTATCCTCATAACCACTCTGGGAAACTGTTGCCATAATTATTCCCAATTTGCTGGCAATGAATATAAGGTTAAGTGATTTTCCTAGGATCACATAACTAATAAATGTCTGAGGTTGGATTTGAACTTCATATTTCTTGATTCCAGGATTTATGTTCTAAACAGAGAAAAAGACAAAGAATATTGTTATTTATCTTCTAAAGTTCATAATCTAGTTGGGGAGATAGGAAATATAGACATGAAGATAACCAAAGAGTAAAAATGATAAGTATCCAATGAATAAATGTTATACAAATTTAGTATGAGGAGAGATAATTTATATTTAATGTGTCTCAAGAAAAGGGGGGTTATGTTGAGTCTTGAATGATGGAAAGAATTTGGGCTGGCAAAAAGAAAAAAGAATAATAGAGAAGCCATGTTAGCAAAGAAAAGAATTAACAAAGCTACAGTGAGTGGAAATATCATAGTGTAATTCAAAGACAATAAGTTGCCCCCCAAAAAACAGAACTTTATTAACTTGGCTATTTTGGTTATTAAATCATTTATTAATAACAGTTATTTTTTCAAGGTTGGTTAATAAGGCAGTTATTGGACTTATTAAAATTATATTTGCAATCTAAATTATCTGGTTTGGCTTTAGCTGAAATCAAGTATTCATGCTAAACTTTCCTTTTTTTCAGTATACATAAAAGACTTAATGAAGGTCATAGTGTTTATTAAATTTTCAAAGTAAATTCCAACTATGATAATAAATTACCAGAATATGGAGTTTTGGGATCTAGTCTACAGATTTCATTTTTTTCTGTACATTTAACTTTTTAGATGCAAACCTTAGTCACCTAGGCTGAGGTAAGTATCTTTTGCCTTAGGTAGCCATTTCCAGGGAAAGGGCATCATCTAGATCCCAGCATATCAACTTAGTTCATTAATGGATTGTCCTTGCACTGTGCTAAAATTCTGAATTTTTAATGTGCCGTAGCTACTGGAGTGCTAAATATTAGGCTTCTATTCATAAACCAAATAAAAACAAGAGTGTTGAATAGGGTATAACTTCCTACTTTTTAAGAATGAATATCTCCAGAAATTTTTCATAAATACATTGAATTGGAGATTTCAAAGGATTTATAGCAGAATATCATTGAACAATAAAAATAAATGTGTCAGTGTACTGAAAGTTAGACCTTTGATTCAAATTTGCATAAACCTGTTAAGAGATAAAATCAATATAGTTGTATTTTAGCATTTACTAACTTTAGGAATACTCAACCATAAATCCAATTGGAAAGGCATTGAAACTGTAATTAATATAAATTCACTATATGTTCTATTGTAAGTGATTTAAAGGTATTTATAATGATATGAAAATTAACAACAACAAAACAGGCTTTAGTGATTTCTGAATTGGCTGTAAAAGCTAATTAACTTTGATAATCTTAATTATTTTAATGTCAAATGGTGAAGCCATAATATGCAAACCATAAAGAAGTCCCTGGGGCACCAAAGAGATTTAGAGATTGAAAAGGAAGAAGGCAAACCTGTTCCATATAAATGAAACCTATTTTACTTCTCTGTTATTTTTAAAAGAAAGATATGGAATATTATATTTAGAATACGAAGACTAATATTACTGAAGATGTTGAAAAGTATAGGAATAATGAATATTAATACATCTAGAGAAGAGTCTAAAAATTGTGCTTGTCCTCTCATTAAGATAAATATAGCTTGTGTACCTAATATATCATTTTTTCAGAGAAATGTTTTCACCAAGAAAAAATCATACCTCCTAATTTATAGTGATCATATAGATGAAAATGATCATGCAAACACATAGGTTTGTACGTGTTTGTAGATAAAAGAATTCCCTCACTTTTTCAAATGTAGGTATTAATATGCTCTAACAAGGAAGAATGATACATACATATGTATGGGTATTCCTATACTTATAGATGTGAAAACACTTTTGGGTGGCAAAGTTTTCTTTTGCCATATATATCTCATTATACAATAGTTCTGACTATTCTATTTTTCAAAAACAAATAACTTTCTATGAAGACAGAAGCCATATTTTACATTCTTAGAGTTTTTATGGTCATTTTTCTCTTAATTCATTTGGAAAGTGAAATATTTTGCAAGAAAGAAATATAGATAGATATATAGATAGATATAGATATACATATAGATATAGATATATAGATCTTAACCTGTAAAATTTATATATTGAGAAGATAAAACTTGACTGTGGTCTCACTGGGATAGTTTTTAAAGCTCACATCTCATTTCACCTGTGGTTTACTGGGGACTATAGATTGTATTTTGTAAGATGTGAATAAAGGAAGAACTTTGTATGGATTTGTTAGAATCCCTCTATTCATCCAGCATTATGACTAACACATGGGGTAAGTTAAGGAAATATAAAGGAATGCGTTATGGAAAGATGGTGGAAAAGGGCATGAAGTTTTCTCATTATCCTAATACCTCCCACAAAAAACCAAAAAGAAGTCCATAGAATTAAAATTTAAAAAAAAAAGCAATAACAGAGTGGTATCTGAAAGGAAACTAGATAGCCCAGAAAATGAGGAAGGAAGATTTCTCACTGCCTTGGACTTAATCTCATTCCCATAGGCCCTTGAGGTCATGATCAGAACTAACATAGGGGGAAACATCAAGATAATCCTAGAAGTTAGGATTTGAAACCTTACCTTGTTTGCCTTTATCTCTGAGTATACCACTAAGATCCACAGGGTATCCCAGCTGTGTTTCCAGTGGCCTAGAATCCAGAGGTCCCTGCTAGTCCATAACTGGGGATTAAGGTGATGGATGCAATGGAGTCTGTGGGCACTGAACCCTAAAAGCAAAAATTCCAGAATCTAGGGGCTTTGGATTCCTATGAGATGCAAACTGAATGTCTTCTCTGTCCTGGTTGTAGCCTTAGGGAAGGAGTGAGGAAGAAGCTTGAACCAGTGAGAATGGTTACTGAGGAACTGGAGCACAAGCAGATGTGATCACTCTCAGGAGAGTGGAGTCTATGGTTGCTTCATGGTTGCAGAGAGCACTCTGGCTGCTAGCAGTGGCAGAACATCTTGCTGGCTCTGGTCAGAAAACCAGAGGTCAATCATATGCTGGCACTTGAGTAGAGAACCAAGGATTACATCAGATGCTAGACCATAAAAACTGGAAAAACTAAATAGAACCCAGTAAAATAAATAAATAAATGAATAAACAAACGAATGAATGAATGAATAATCAAATAAATAAATAAATCAACAAACAAATGAATAAATACATGGACAAACAAACAAATAAATAATAAGTCTGAAACCTGAGGTAGACTACCCTAGCAAAATAGGAACTCTGAGAGTCCAGTAAAAAGCCAATGATTAATTCTATTGCTCTGGCCACTGAATAATAAATAAATAAATAAATAAATGAGCAAACAAATAAATAAATGAACAAAAAAACAAATAAATAAAATAACAAAGCAAATGAGAAAGAACTTATTAAGAACTATTGTGGAGACAGAGAATATCTCTCCTTAACTCAGAAGATAGATGATACCTATTGTAAAAGGAGCAAAGGAATACAATAAATGAACAAAATCTCACAAAGGGTTTTTGGAAGAACTTCCAATAGATCTCAAAAACCAAATAAGAAAGGTTGAGGAAGAATTAGAAGAAAGAGTAATGCAAGAAATTTATTTAATAAAGATCACCCCTCTGGAAAAAGAGATCCTGAAACTCAGAGAAGAAAAAATGTATTAAAAAGTAGAATTAGACAAGAAGCCAATGATTCCATAACAAAAGAAAAAATTAAATTAAATCAGAAGAATGAACTAATAGAAGAAAATATGAAACATGTTATCACCCAAATACATACACAATAACCTGGAAAATAGATAATGGAGAGATAATAAAAGAATAGTTGGACTCCTGTAAAGTTATAAACAAACAAAAATGTTTAAAACACTATACTCAAAGACATCAACAGAGAAAACTTCCAATAAATTCTAGTAGAGGATAAAATAGAAATTTAAAGACTCCAATGACCACTAACACAAAGAACCCAAAGATGAAAATGCAAGGGAACATCATTGCTAAGTTCCATAGCTCCCATATTAAGGAGCAAATACTATAAACAAAAAGAAAAAAAAATGAAAAGATGTGGAACTACAGTCAGAATAACACAAGACTTAAGTAGCCTCAACATTAAAAAAACATAGGACATGGAACACTGTTAAAGGGATTTTCTTAACCTCTCCCTCTGTCTCCTTAAAAGGCTAAAGAGCAGGATTTCTAAGTAGATCAGAACTGACAGGAGTCAGTGAGCCAGAGCTGTAGATTCCATTACCAGGAGACCAGTACTGAGGATTGAGGAAGTAGTGGGCCTTCTGACTGGAAGTTAGGGAGGGACAGTTAGTCAGTTAGTTAAGAAAATGGAAGCACCTGCTGACAGTTAAGGGGCTTTTGCCTCTGAGATTTCTAGAAAGCAGGAGGTCTGTCTATGAGGAAAGGATCTGCTGGTAGTTGGATAATGACAGGTGGACTGCTATAGAAAACTGATTGAAGGAGCGAGTGAGTGTTGGCTGTCTAATATTTTGGGGAGGTAGATAGTTAGTGAATAATTTATAGATAGAGTAGGTTAACATAGGCTTGGCATACCAGGCAGAAGAAACACTCCTCAGAAGACAGTTAGAAATAGTTTTAGGGAATTTTAGTTAGTATTAGGAAATTTAGGTATATTTATATGGTATAAGATTAATAATCTCTCTTTCCGTATGTAAGAGGTAGAAATGTGAGGGATTTTATAAAAGGTTGGACTGGATTATTTAAGAAAAAGGTTGACAGGATTATAATTAATTCCAAAGAGATTTATTTTTAACAATTTAAGAGTGAAAGTAAGAAAAAATCAGAGAGAGTATAGGGTAAGATATCTAGCCTATACACTAAGTAATTTGCTCTGGCCCTGGATCAACCCAGGTAGGGCTTGTTAGTCCTTAGCCAGAGGGGTCTTGGTCTTAAGCCAAGGACCTGATGATGCAGGGAGCCACTTCCTAGAAGTAAGTCTCTCCGAAGGCTAGTCCCTACAGAAAATCCAGGAAAGGAGTCAGCCTTTTTCACTCACCACATATCAGTCCAAAGGGAGAGATTTAAGAACAGTGACACCAAGTCCAAGGTCTCAGGTCCAGTAAGCAGATTCTTCTCAGCCTCCAACTCAAACTCAGAACTCCAGAAGAACTCCCCACAAGAAGTTGTGACTTCTTTTGAAAGACACTTCTTTTGCATCACTTACTGTGCCTACCTTCCATTTTATGTGTACCAATTAAAGCTAAAGCTATGTTTAAAGAAGGCCAGGGGGGAAAGTCAGTTGATTCTGATTTGTCACTGAGCACATGTGGGTAACAGACCTCCCCCATTCAATTCTGAGTGGGATGTATATGCTTTTGGTGATTAAATCTAAAAATGGGCAGGGGAGATTTAATTTATTGTTCAAACTCATTTCTATCTTTCTATCTGTACCTTCTTAGATTAAACAAAGTTTCTGTTAAACTGCACTCCCCACTTTGTCAAACTCCTTAATTTAACCCTTACAACATAGCATTTCATACAACAAAAGAAGTGGGTTTACAACCAAGAATAGTATACCCAACAAAGATGAGCATAATTATTGTAAGAATTTAAATTTTGGTTTTATGCTAAATATGAGAATTCTAAAGTAATATTATGGCTGCTGATTTAAAAATTTTATAGCTTAAGTCAAAATGGCTTTTATCAGACTTATTTACAAAGAGGTGGAAAGAGAGAAAGTGGAAAAATATAGAAAAAGAGACAGAAAATTCTGCCTAACTACTAATACCCTAAGTTTAATCCTAATGTATCCAGATCACAAATGCGAATCTGATAGAGAATCTCAGCAGAATCCAAAGTCCTGATTAGGAAGCCAAAACCTGAAAAACCAGGAGAAGCTGAAAAATCTTCCAAGAAACTTCAATGCACATGAGGCTAAGACCTACAAAAATCTCACCAGAACTCATGCTGAAGGGAGTGTCCCACCAAAGTGCCAATGAGCAGAGAGGTCCCCTCACCAAAAAACAAAAAACAAGGAAGGAATCATTCCACTCACCACCACAGGATCCAAGGAAAGAGTCTCCTCCTCTAGTCCAGCTCACTTAAACAGAGTAAATGATAGAATCCTCAAAGTGGTCTTTTTAAAGTAGTTTTCTCTATGCCACTTCCAGTTGCTTCCCCATTTTACAGGAACCAATCACAGTCTTTCAATTTGCCTAGAATTGTTTAAGGGGCTGGGCAGTGCCCTCTGGAGTTGTCACCCACTCTAGCAAGTCACCTGTGAACTCTTGTACTTGGTGATGGTCAGGTAATAAATAGGGGTACTTAAGTTTTTGATTGATTAACTTAAAAGTTGCTGATTGATAGACAAAGACAGTTTGATTCACTCTTCATATTATCAAAGATAAAATGGATATTTAACAAAATAAAGACATTTCAACTGTTCCTGGGGAAAACCCTAGAACTCTGCAGATATTTTGACCTATGAGAAACTTACAAATGTGATGAAAGACTAATTAATAATAAACAAGTCAAAAGGTCATTTTTCCTTAATGGGAAAATGAGATATATGACCCCCAGGAAATGGCATTATACCTGATATTTTGAAAGGGCATATATAGAAGACTCAAGCTTAAGTAATGGAATGATATGAAATGGTAGTGGAATATACCAGGAGGAAGTATAGTGGTACAGCTATCTTATTTGGAAGAGGAACTTCTTTGGAAAAGGTGGTGGGCAAGGGAGATACTAGCAGTGCCAGAAGACTACTCTCATCAAATTTGTGATAGAAACCAACATAGACTTTTAGAGGGGTAGTTTTTGTTTGTTTTTCTACAAAGAAACAGGAGGGAAGTAGGATGGATAAGGTGGGAACTGGATAGTAGGGGTACAGAGAAGGGATAGGGAAAGAGCTTGTCTTAGGACAAAGTAGGAGAGAGAGGTTTTTATAATCAAACTCTTTTCTAGAAGTGAATGTGAATGGGATGGATTCACCCATTAAAAGGAGCAGAAAGCAGAGTGGATTAAAAAAAGGAATTCTATGACATATTGGTTATAAGAAATACATTTGAGGCAGAGAGAAATATATGGAATAAAAATAAGAGGCTAGAGCAGAATTTTTGTGTAACATGACACAAAAAAAGCAGGAGTAGCAATCGTGATCTCAGCCTAAACTATGTAAAACTGGACTCAATTAAATGAGATAAAGATTGAGATTATATCTTGCCAAAAGGTTCTACAGACAATGAAGTAATATCAATATTTAAAATATATATACCAAATAGTATAGCCTCAGAATCATTAAAGGAGATATTGAATGAGTTGCAGGAGGAAATAGACAGTAAAATTATACTAGTGGTGGACCTCAAATTCTCTCTTTCAGACCTAGATATATTAAACCAAAAAATAAAGAAGAAAGCAAGCAAGCAAGAAAATGAATGTATTTTTTTTATTTTATTTGGTCAATTTCAAACATTATTCCTTGGTTTAGAAATCATATTCTATTCCTCCCTCCCCTCCCCATGCATTTCCCATTTCTGATGTGCAATTCGACTGGGTATTACATGTATCCTTGTCAGAACCTATTTCCATGCTGTTGATGTTTGCACCAGGATGTTCCTTTAGTGTCTATATCCCCAATAATATCCCCTTCGACCCATGTAATCAAGCAGTTGTTTTTCTTCTATGTTTCTACTCCCTCAGTTTTTCCTCTGAATGTGGAAAGTGTTCTTTCTTATAGGTCCCTCTGGGTTGTTCAGAATCATTGCATTGCCACTAATGAAGAAGTCCATTTCATTCTATTGTACCACAGTGTATTTATCTCTGTGTACAATGTTCTCCTGTTCCCCTGATTCTGCTCCTTTCACTCTGCATCACTTCCTGGAGGTTGTTCCAGTGCCCATGGAATTCTTCCACTTTAATATTCCTTTTAGCACAATAATATTCCAACACCAACATATACCACAATTTGTTAAGGCATTCCCCAATTGAAGGCCATCCCCTCATTTTCCAATTTTTTTGCCACCACAAAGAGCATAGCTATGAATATTCTTGTACATGTATTTTTCCTTACTATCTCTTTGGGGTACAAACCCAACAGTGCTGTGGCTGGATTAAAGGGCAGACAGTCTATTAATGCCCTTTGGGCATAGTTCCAAATTGCCCTCCAGAATAGTTGGATCAATTCACAACTCCACCAAAAATGCATTAATATCCCAACTTTGCCTCATCCTCTCCAGCATTCATTACTTTCCACTGCTGTCATGTTAGCCAATCTACTAGGTGTGAGGTGATACCTTAGAGTTGTTTTGATTTGCACCTCTCTGAATATAAGAGATTAAGAAAAAAAATTTGTGTGCTTATTAATAGTTTTGATTTCTTTAACTGAAAATTGCCTATCCATGTCCCTTGCCCATCTATCAATTGGAAATTGGCTTCATTTTTTTTTTTGTAAAATTGATTTAGCTCTTTGTAAATTTGAGGAATTAGAACTTTGTCAGAGGGTTTTGTTATGAAGATTGCTTCCCAATTTGTTACTTCCCTTCTAACTTTGGGTATATTGGTTTTGTTTGTAAAAAAAAAACACCTTTTTAATTTGATGTAATTGAAATTATTTATTTTATAGTTTGTGACCTTTTTCTAAGTCTTGCTTGGTTTTAAAATCTTTCCTTTCACAAAGATCTGACATGTATACTATTCTGTGTTCAACTGATTTACTTATAGTTTCCTTCTTTATGTTCAAGTCTTTCACCCATTCTGACGTTATCTTGGTGTAGGGTGTGAGGTGTTGATCAAAACCCAATATCTCCCACACTGTCTTCCAATTTTTCCCAGCAGTTTTTTATCAAATAGTGGATTTTGGTCTGAAAAGCTGAGATATTTGGGTTTGTTATAGACTGTTTTGCCGAGGTCACTTACCCCAAGCCTATTCCACTGATCCTCCTTTCTGTCTCTTAGCCAATACCATATTGTTTTGATGACCACTGCTTTAAAGTAAAGTTTGAGATCTGGTATTGCAAGGCCACCTTCCTTTGAATTTTTTTTCATTATTTCCCTGGATGTCCTTGATCTTTTGTTCTTCAAAAGGAACTTTGTTATGCTTTTTTCTAATTCAATAAGAACATTTTTTGGTTGTTTGATGGGTATGACACTAAATAAGTAAATAAGTTTGGGAAGGATAGTTATCTTTATTATGTTAGCTCATCCTACCCATGAGCAGTTAATGTTTTTCCAATTGTTTAAATCTAGTTTTAATTTTGTGGAAAGTGTTTTATAGTTGTGTTCATATAGTTCCTGTGTTGTCTTGGCAGATAGATTCCTAAGTATTTTATATTGTCTAGGGTGACTTTAATTGGAATTTCTCTTTCCAATTCTTGCTACTCAAATGTGTTGGAGATATACAGAAATGGTGCTGATTTATGTGGGTTTATTTTGTATCCAGCAACTTTGCTAAAATTGTTGATTATTTATACTACTTTTTTAGAGCATTCTCTAGGATACTTTAAGTAGACCATCATATCATCCACAAAGTGTAATAGCTTGGTCTCTTCATTGCCAGTTTTAATACCTTCCATTTCTTTTTCTTCTCTAATTGCTACTGCTAGTGTTTCTAGTATAATTTCAAATAATAAAGGTGATAATGGTCATCCTTGTTTCATTCCTGATTTTATTGGGAATGCATCTAGTTTATCCCCATTGCAAATGATGTTGGATGGCAGTTTTAGATAAATACTTTTTATTATTTTTAAGAAATATCCTTTTATTCCCTAATATTACTTAATTAATTTCCAGTGATTTCAATAGGAATGGGTATTATATTTTGACAAAGGCGTTTTCTGCATCTCTTGAGATAATCATGTGATTTTTGTTGGTTTCCTTGTTGATATGGACAACTATGTGGATGGCTTTCCTAATATTGAACCATCCTTGAATTCTTTGTATAAATCCCACCTGATTATAGTGAATAACTCTTGTGATGATTTGCTGGAGTTTTTTTGCTTTTATTCTATTAAAAATCTTGTATCTATGTTCATTAAGGAGATTGGTCTGTAGTTTTCTTTCTCTGTTTTTGACTTGCCTGGCTTTGGATTCAGTCCCATATTTGTGTCATAAAAAAGGAATTTGGTAGAACTCCCTCTTTCCTTATTATGTCAAATAGTTTGTATAATACTGGTATTAGCATTTCTTTGAATGTTCAATAGAATTCACTTGTGAATCCATCAGGCCCTGAGGATTTTTCATTAGGGAATTCTTTGTTGTCTCACTCAATTTCTTTTTCTGATATGGGATTATTTAAGAATTTTATTCCTTTTTGTGTTAATCTAGGCAATTTATATTTTTATAAATAATAATCCAGAGAGCCTAGATTGGCATATTTATTGTCATATAATTGTGCAAAATAGTATTAAATGATTTCCTTAATTTCCTATTTATTGCAGGGAGATCTCCCTTTTCTTCTATGATACATTAATTTGGTTTTCTTCTTTCCTTTTTTATTATATTGACCAGTACTTTGTCTATTTTGTTTTTTTTTTCAAAATACCAGCTTCTAGTCTTATTTATTGGTTCAATAGTTCTTTCACTTTTGATTTTATTAATTTCTCCCTTAATTTTTGGGTTTCTAATTTAGTTTTCTTCTGGGGATTTTTAATTTGTTTTCTTTCAAGTTCTTTCATTTGAATATCCAATTTGTTGACCTCTGCCCTGCCTAATTAGTTAATACATGAACTCAAAAATATAAATTTTCCCATAAATTTTGAAAGGATGTAATTTTCTTCAATGAAAATATTAGTTGTTTTTATTATTTTTTCTTTAACTAACCAATTTTGGAGAATCATATTATTTAATTTTCAATTAATTTTTTATTTGGCTCTCCATGTACCCTTACTGATCATTGTTTTTATTGAGTTATGATCTGAAAAGGTTGCATTTATTATTTCTGCTATTCTGCATTTTTGCCATGTTTTTATGACCTAGTACATGGTCAATCTTTGTGAATATACCCTGTGTTCTTGAAAAGAAAGTATATTGCTTTTTGTCCCTATTTATTTTTCTTCATATGTCTATTAATTTTAGTTTTTCCAAGATTTCATTCATGTCCTTTACCTCTTTCTTATTTATTTTTTTATTTGATTTATCTAAATTTTGATAGCCTAGGTAGGTTCAGGTCTCCCACTAGTATAGTTTTACTATCTATTTCCTTCTACAGTTCCAGTAGTTTCTCCTTTAGGAATTTGGATGCTATACCATTTGGTGCACACATGTTGATTACTGATATTTCCTCATTGTCTATACTTAGGATGTATTTACCTTCCCTATCCCTTTTAATTGGATCTATTTTTACTTTGGCTTTGTCAGATATCATGATTGCAACTCCTGCCTTCTTTTTATCAGTTGAGGCACAAAAGGTTTTGCCCCAACCTTTAATTCTAACCTTGTGAGTATCTACCTACCTCAGGTGTGTTTTTTGTAGACAACATATGGTAGGATTTGGGATTTTAATCCACTCTCCTATTTGTTTTTGTTTTATCGGTGAGTTTATCCCATTCATGTTCAAAGGTATGATTGTCACTTGTGTATTCCCCAGCATTTTGATATTCTCTTTGAGATCTGTCCTTTCTTCTTTTGCTATATCCTTTTAAACCAGTGCTTTACTTTTAATCAATTCCTTTAATCCCCTCCCTTCATATCTTCCATTTCTGGCCCCTCCTTTTTTCTAAGATTTCATTCACTTCTTTTACCTCTTTCTTATTTAATTTTTTATTTGATTTATCTAAATTTGATAGTGGTTGTTTCAGATCTCCCACTAATATTGTTTGACTGTATATTTCCTCCATTCATTCTCCTAGTTTCTCCATTAGAAATTTGGGTGCTATACCATTTGGTGCATACATGTTGATTAGTGATATTTCCTCATTGTCTATAGTCCCTTTTAACAGAATATATTTACCTTCCCTATCCCTTTTAATCAAGTTTATTTTTGCTTTGGCTTTGTCAGATATCATGATTGCAACTCCTGCCTTCTTTCTATCAATTGAGGCCCAAAAGGTCTTACTCCATCCTTTAATTTTGACCTTGTGATTGTCTACCTACCTCGTGTGTGTTTCTTGAAGACAACATATGGTAGGGTTTTGGATTCTAATCCATTCTGTTATTCGTCTATGTTTTATGGGTGAGTTCATCCCATTCACATTCAAAGTTATGATTGTCACTAATGGATTCCCTGGCATTTTAATATCCTCCCCTAATTCTAACCTTTCTTCTTTATCTATAACCTTTTAAGCCAGTGATTTACTTTAAATCAGTCCCCCTAGTCCCCTCCCTTGATATGTTTCCCTTTCTAGCCCCTCCCTTTTTGTTCCCTTCTCCTCCCCCCTCCTCTTCCCTCTCTTTTTGTGTTCTCCCCCCCCAACCCTCTATGTTGTCCCTTCTCCCTTACCCTGTTGGATAAGATAGAATTCAAGATCCCAATGGATCTAGATGCTCTTCCCTCTCAGAGTTGTTTTCACTGCGAGTAAGGTTTAAGTAAAAACTCTCTTCCATTCCTTCTTATAGAATTCTTCCCCTCCCCTTCCCATGTGTATCTTTGTGTGAGAAAGATCATTCTATTTAGTCTTTTTTTCTATTTCTTAGACTATATCTTAGTACCATCAATAATTCCCCCTCCCTTTTTCTTTCTTCCCTCCCTCCTTTCTGCACATCGTCTTGATGCCCCAAATTTTCCCTATGCGGGATTCTTCTTACTACTCTAATGATGCATAGAATTTTTGAGAGTTACACATTACATTTCCCCCATATATATATAGTAGTAGTAGTAGTAGTAGTCTCTCGGTAACCGAGGATGACTATTGTCTTTGTGTGTTTTTGTGCACAAAGACACTTGTGCATGAAGATTTAAGTGGAAAGGTCGATGCACAGACAGTCCCACTCTCTCGGCATTGGAAGCCTGGGTCCAGTGGCACGAAAAGTCGTCACACCTGGAGACTTCCTCAGCTGCATTGGATGGCCGTGTTGTCTTTTGTGCTCCAACACGCCCTAAGCACTTCACAGTGCCTTGCTGCATCTCCATCTCAGCCTTTGAACCTTCTTATTGGTTTCTTCTGTCCATTCAGGCAAAGCAGTCTTCACATGCTGGGTGAGCAAGGCCCTAGTTCACCAGGGGTCAATGACCCGCTGGCTGCCCTCACAAGGTTTAGCGGGCCTGTCAAAGCCATTGCCCGGGGTGTGGCCGCTGCAGCATGCTAGCAGCTACTAGGAGCCACAAGTGAGAGCTGGGTGTCAGGTGAAGGTCAGAGGCTGGAGAGCTGCCCTAGGAGGGCATGACAAGCCCTCCATACCAAAGATATTACTATTCCCTGAGCACCCCATACACCCCATATATATATATATATATACATATATATATATATATATATATATATAATTTGATATAAATGTAATCCTTATAGAAGAGAGTTTGAATAAAAGAAAAAGGTAACATTTTTCTCCTTTTCCCTTCCTTTATATTTAACTTTTCTAGTTTCTCTTCCTCTTTGTGTTTGGATGTCAAACTTTCCACATAGCTGTGGTCTTTTCTTTACAAATACTTTGAAATCTTGTATTTTATTGAATCCCCATACTTTCTCCTGGAAGTATATAGTCAGTTTTGATGGATAGCTGATTCTTGGTTGACGACCCAGCTCACTTGCTTTTCTGAATATCATATTCCATGCCTTACAGTCGTTCAAAGTGGAGATTGCTAGGTCCTGTGTGACCCTGATTGGTGTTCCTTTATATCTAAATTGTCTTTTTCTGGCTTCTTGTATGATTTTTTCTTTTGCTTGGAAGCTTTGGAATTGGCAATTACATTCTTGGGACTTGTCTTTTGGGGATTTAGTGTAGAGCGTGTTATGTGAACTCTTTCACTGCATATTTTGTCCCCTTGTTCTAGAATCTCTGGGCAGTTTTCTTTGATGATATCATACATTATAATATCAAGATTACTGTTTATTTCTGGTTTTTCTGGTAGACCAATGATTCTCAGATTGTCTCTCCTTCCCCTGTTTTCCAGGTCTGTCACCTTGTCATGGAGATAATTTTTGTTGTCTTCTAATTCCTTAGTCTTTTTACTTTGCTTTATTGATTCTTGCTGTTTTGCAAGATCATTGTCTTCCAGTTGCCTGATTCTGATCTTTAATGACTGGTTTTCCTTTTCAGTTTTGTCTGACCTGTTTTTTGAGGCTTTGAGCTGTTTCTGCCTTTGAATATTTTGGTCTCTCAGATTGCTTAGTTCCTTTTGCATTATTTCCCATTTTTCTTGCCAGAAGGCTTCCATCTTTTTGATAATTTCCAATTTAAATTCTTCAAGAGCTTTTGGAGACTTTTAATTTCTTTTGGAAGGTTTTCAAGCATTTGTTTGTGTGTCCTCTTCTATTTCCTCTGAATTTTGTATTTTCACTCCATATAATGTGTCCAAAGTCACATCCTTCTTCTTGCTTTTCTTGGTATTGGGAAGGTGAACCTGAGCACTGTTTGCTATCTCTTTGGTTTTTCCTCCCCTTTCCAGGCAGAAATCTGAGTGAGGAGGGCTGGCTTTCAGTGTATGGGTCTAATCATCAATTGAGGCTTTAGCCCCAGGCAAATTGTCTGTTATCCACAAAGTGTGCTCTCTTCTAGGGGAAGCCCAGGGTTTTCCCTCCCCTGCCTGCTGGCATTTCAGGGGTTCCTGTTCTCAGTTCTCTCTGCCTTACTTCTACACTCTGAGCCAGGGACAGCACTGTCCTCAAGGTACCCTAGTTCCTTTGCCCGCCTGAATTTTCCTGTCCTTTCAGGGGGCCCTGCACCTTATGGTGGGAGGAGTCCTGGCTTTCCTGAGCTCTGAGGACTCCTGATGGGATTAGGTTCAATTGGGTTGGTCTGGATGTGCCCCAAGGCAAAAACCTCCTTTGAGACTGGAGCCAGATAGAAAGACCCAGCCACGAGGCCAAAGGCTTCCCCTGTCTCTTTCTGGCTGCTTCCCTGATGTCTGTGTTGGAGGTCCTGAACCTGGCCCAGGTTGCTTTCAAAGTGAACCCTTCAGAACAGCACCTTTGTCTGCCCCAAGGTTCCTGTCCTTGCAGGAGGCCCTGCCCTCTAGGGAGGAAGGGATCCTGGCCTCCCTGGGCTCTGAGGAGTCCTGATGGGATTAGGTTCATCTGGGTTTGTCTGTATGTGCCCCAAGGCAAAAACCTCCTTTGAGACTGGAGCCAGATAGAAGGATCCAGCCACCGGGCTTCAAGCTGCCCAGTCTCTCCCTGGCTTCTTCCCCACTGCCAGTGCTGGATGCTCTGAGCCCAGCACATCACTGCTCACAAGGTAGACCCTCCAAACAAGAATCTTTGCCCACCCAGAGGTCCCTGCTGCCAGTGGGGGCTCAGCACTCTGGGTTGGGGTGTGGGGTCCTGGGAACTTCCTTCTGCCTTCCCCTTAGACCTGAGTGTTCTTGGATTCTGGCTTTTGGGGGGCGTTCATTTTGATTTGAGTCTAGAAGGACGGTTCATTGCCTCTATCCTGTTGTTAGGTTTGAAATTCAGTCCCCTAGAAACATTCAGTTTGTGATCAGTAAGGAAAGGTTTTCAGAAGTCTGAACTTTTCCTGCTTCTAAGCCACCATCTTGACTCCACCTCCCTCAATGGAAAATGTGAAAGGGTATCAGGCCTCAAATGAATCCCTCAAAAAACTTGAAAAGAAGTTAAAAAAACACAATTAAGACAATTGACAGAAAGACTCAAAGCTGGGGGGAAAAAACTAACTGAAGAAAATACCTACCAAAGGAATAAAATTAACCAAATGGAAATGGATGTAAAAAAGAAGAAGAAAAAAAACACACTGAAGAAAACAATTTCTTAAAAAGCCAATTGAAAAGGGACACAGAAAAACTCAGAGAAGAAAATAGCTTCCTAAAATTAGAATTGGAGAAATAGAAGCTAATGGAACAATAGGACATTAGGAATGAATAAAATAAAATTTTAAAAAGTGAAAAAATAGAAGAAAAATTACCTCACTGAAAAAAATACTGACCTGGAAAAATATCCAGAAGAGAGATTCTAAGAAAAATAAGAATACCTGAAATCCATAATTTAATAAAAGGAGAGCCTGGATGTCATATTATAAGATATATTAATGGAAAACTGCCCCAATATTCACAGATATAAGAAGAAAAGAAATATATAGAAAATCCACCAATCACCTCCTTCAAGAGAACCTAATATAAAGTACCCTAGTACTATTGTGGTCAAATTCTAGAACTCCAAGTTCCAAGAAAAAAAGTTCTGGAAGTTTCAAGAAGGAAATAATTAAAATATCAAGGAGATACAGTCATAATTACACAAGACATAGCAGCTATTATATTAAAGGACCAGAAGGCATGGGATATGATATACTGAAAGGCAAAGAATCTAGGACTACTCCTCAGAATTACATATCCAGCAAATCTGAGAATAATTCTCCTAAGGGAAAAAATTTGAAGTTTAATGAAAAAGGAATTTTGTGGCTTTCTGACTGAAAAAATAGCTGAAAATAAAATTTGATGATTCAGTTTGACACTCAAGAGGAGTATAAAAATGTAAAGTGAGGTGTTTTTAAGTTCAGCTTGAGAACATGCACATATGGAAAGGCAATAATTGAAATTTCATATATATATATATAATACTTCAGAAAGCAAGGTATCTAAAGTATGCAATAGATATCCAAAATACCTAAGGTATTTAAGAACTTTATCACTATGAGAACAATAAAAAGAGTTTACATAGAATCAAGAAAGGAAACTAAACAAGATAGGTTGATATACAAAAAAATAATAGGGATGGGAAAGAAGACTAGAGAATGAGAGAAAAAGAGAGATAAAAAGTGGCAAACCATTCATTATGAGGCACATAAATGTCAAATACAATGGAAGATAAGATGGTGGGGTGCCTGTGATTGAACCTCATTCTCACCAGAACTAACTACAAGTGGGAATAACACACACACTTAGCTATAGAAACTTACATTTATTCTATAGGGAAATAGGAGTGTAGGGAGAATAAGGGAAGGAGGACAATGGACAATAAGGAGGCATTCATAAAAAAATCATCTATGAATATGGAAAAGAGGAATAAACATGTGGGAAAGTAAATGGCAGGAAATACAAAATTTGTAGTCATAGCTACGAATGTGAATGAAACGAACTAAGTCATAAAACAGAAGAGAATAGCAGATTGGACTAAAAACCAGAATTTCACAATATGCTTTCTATAAGAAATACATTTAAAATAGGGGGGCACACACAGAGTAGAGGTAGGAAACTATTTTCTTCAGTAACGTTTTATTCTGAACTGTTGATTTTTATATCATTTTCTTTTCTAATTTTTCTTATTAGCTTCTTATTAATTGTTTTTCTATCCTTCCTTGGAACACTTCTATGGGTTCATTTTGAGCATGCTATCCTTTAGCATTTTCCTTTCAGGCTTCACACATTTACATTTTTGCATTGCTGTCCTTTACTGAGCTTTTATTTTGATCATCTCCCTTGTTGAAAATTTTTTTTTCTATTTTCAGGGCTTATTATCTGTCTCCAAGTTCATTTGAGGGTTATTCTTTCCCTTTATTTTGTTTCTCTTTTAAAAACTTAACTCCATATTTGAGGTAGAGGGAGTATTATTTGACGCTTGTACACTTCCTAAGGTCATCTTATCTCTCCTAGTGTCAGATTGGACACTGCAGAGGCACCCTGTTTAGCTCTCTGTCTGGAGGTTTGCAACTTGTTGAAGTTGGGTTCTGCCCAAATCTGACATACGTTTTTGGCCCAAGTTCCTTCCACTGCTGATTGTACTAAGTTGCACCTGGCTGCTATCCCAATTGGGCAATGCAGGTCCACTTTACTCCTGCTGCTATTTAATCTGTTTTGCTTTGGTTTCCACTCTTAGTGTGCTGAGACTGGATGGAGCCAACTGTACTCTTTCCCCTGACACTTGTACAGTATTCTATCTGAGTTCCACTGAAGCTTGTTCAGCACTGTCCTCTTGTTACCCAGTGAGATGAGTCCTCCTTGCTATCTCTCTATATTATTCTCCACAGATATATTCCAAATGATATCTACTAAAGAGTTCAGACCAATAATTCAAATAGGAAAAAATCAAACAGATAACAAATAATTATTATCCAGAATATGAAATGCTATTATAATGGCAGGCTATATACCTGGTCAATGGGGGCATAAGTTTTGGTGATGCAGTACAGAGGGAAATGAATCTGAATGAGAAGAAATAGGAAGAAAAATGTAATCTGTGCTAGATATCAGAAATCATACAATGCTTTCCATAATTTATAAATGTTTCTTGACCAAAATATCTCATAAAATCATTTTTCCTTCCCCTAGAGGTTCTATATTGTTATTAAATATAGAATCCTGCGCTTTGTGGACAACTTAAAATGAAGATGACAACAAGGCAATATGGTGAACATAAGTATTTTTCAGAATCCTACCAATGGTAACTTGTTCCCCCAAAAGGGCAAAATGATAGTGATTAGATATAGACCATGATAAGAAAAAGTAGATCAGTAAAAGGAAGAGAAAAGTGGGCAGCTAAATTGCTATAATGCAATATGCCAAATATTAAAAGAGTTAGAGGAAGACCTGTGCTTTAGGGAGATCTATATCAAACAACAACAACAAAAAGAAATTAACATTTATTAAGTAGCCATTAATATGGAAAGCACTATTCTAAACATTTTACAAATATTATCTCTTTTAATCCTCATACAAACTCTATGATGTAGACATTCTCATTATCCTCATTTTATAATTGAGCAAAGTGAGGGAAATAAAAGTTAAATGACTTTCCCAGAGGCTCAAAGACAGTAAGTCTGAGGCCAAATTAAAATTCAAGTGTTTCTGTCCTAATTTCTAATGTTCTATCCACTCTATCTCCTAGTTGGCAAATGAGAATGTAAGGAAGATTATTGAAAAAAATATCATAGGATAAATTGATGTAAATAATTTTCCCTATGTATTCTTTGAGAGATAATTCAAATTGACATGATTAAATATCCATCAAATTCCCAGACACATAATGGTAAGAAACAATTTCAGAAAATCCCCAAATATCTTATAAAATATTATTGTAATTCACTCAAATATAATTAATATTCTCATTATTCTTTTTCTGTGATGCATTAGGTCATTAATGGGTTAAAGTTGTTAGCATAATTATAATGGCCTTTGATATTTTAATATATAGTGTATACTAATGAAATACTATTTGACTCATAATATCAATAATTTTTAATATGCTACATGACATGGGAAATACATGCTATGTAAAAACAAAGAAGAATCAGACAGGTCAAATGCCATATTTTATGACAATATATTCCTTAAGTGGTGATGAAGAAAAATTAAGAACACTGAGCAATTTATAAATCCTAGTCATTTGGGAGCTATAATTCCAAAATGCCTATCAGAATACATTTCATTAAAATCGGGATAAAAAGATTTCTTAAGAATTTAGTCATATTACCTCATGTAACATAATAATAAAAATAATATAGTACATTTAACTAGCATTTAAAAGTTTACAAAACACCTTACAACATTCTATAAAATGGGTATTAAAAGTATTATCGTGCTCATTTTATTGATGAAGAAACTGGAGCTCCTTGAAGAGAGAGAAGTGACTTGTTTATTGACACACACTGAAGAAATTGGGTTTTCAGTTGTCTTCTGACTTTCAACATAAATCTAGAGCTTTATTTATATTTCTGCTTTCTCGTCAAATGAATTTTATTCTCTAAGATCTTCTGCAAAGAAAATTCTGTAATTTCATTTGGTAATTCAAGTCCTACTTCTGCTAACCTACTGTTTATGTGACTGAGAAAGACATAATTAACCTCTTGGTGGCCCAGGCAGTTTTCTAAGAACACATAGTAGGGCTTGATCTACATTGATAGAGAGTTCCTTACCTGGAATTCTCTGTACTAAAAAATGACAAATCCAATTGGACATATTTGTATATGTCCATATATATGTCCAATATATACATATATGTATACTATAATGCTAATGAAATTCTTTGATGTAAATTTGAATCCTCTTGATTCAATTTAATCTATTTCTTATTAATTTAATTTAGTGGAAGTGGGCCAAAGAATATAGACATATTTTATTATAAGCATATCAGGCACATTAAATATTTTGTTGCTATTCAGTTGTTTTTCATTTGCTTCTGACTCTTTGTGACTTCATTTGGACTTTTCTTGGCAAAGAGAATGATGTGGTTCACCATTTCTTTCTCAAGTTCATTTTATAGATGAGATAATGAGGCGAATAGGATTAAGTGACTTGCCTAAAGTTATGGCCAGATTTGAACTCACAAAGATGATTTGTCCTGGCTTTAGGCTTAGCATTCTATCCATTGTGACACCTAGATACTCCACATGAAAATATAGTTATATAAAAAATAAAGGAGCTGCTGACTTTTCATAGCATAGAAATTCTTCTGTAAAGTTTAATTAGATCTCATATATTAAAAATATTTGATTATCAAAATATAATTTATATCTAATTTCTCAGGAAGATACCTGCTACAAGACAGAAATCATGCCTTGATTACATTATAATTTTATCTAGTTTCTAGTTTTTCCTTATTGTCTTTACTAGCCTCTTTAATTCTAACTTTCATTTCTCTCATATATTTCTATGTTATTGTCTAAAAGAACATCTTGAAAATACAAATTCTGATCACCCTTTTATTAAGAGATAGAGGTGCAGTGTACCTATCTCTTTTTTTTAATTCAAGGGACTGAAACAGACCATTACATTTAATTGTATTTGGAAGGGATTTATCACAGCTTTAGTAGGATCATTAGATTTAGGGTTGGAATGGGCATTAAAGCACAGCAAGTCCAACCCCCTCATTTTCCATATGAGAAAGCTGAAGCTGAGAAAGTTTAAACGATTTGTCTGAGATCACATAGAAATAAATAGAAGAGATATGATTAAACGTAGCCCAAACTGCCTCATATCACAACTGCTTCTCCCTAGTATAGGGTGAGATAATAAATTAGTTTTGCTAAGATAATAAACATGAAGAATATTGTTTTACAAACTTGTATGAATACTCTAGACATAAGGTCAGATATACTCTATTCATTACTCATGTAATAGCCCATGGTTCAGGCAAATGTTGACAGAGGCACAATCAAAATAAATGGGAATGACTCAGGAAAAGGTGCCAGGGATGCAGGTATCAAAAAGCTTACACTACTGGTTCATCATTGTCCAGCCTTTCTGAGTTCCTTGTGTCCAATCAGTCAATAAACAATCACTTACTAACTACTTTCTGTCAGGCAGGAATCTGGGTGACATAGTAGATAGAGACCTAGACTTGTAGTCAGGAAGATCTGAATTCAAATCATGCCACGGACACATTAACTGTGACTATGAGCAAGTTCTTTGCACTCTATCTATCTCAATTTCTTGATCTGTAAAGTCTAACATAAGTTTCCTGTTCTATAAAATGAATATAGTAATTTTATTTATCACACTTACAGGATTGTTATGACAATAAAATAGGTAACCTTCATAAAGAATTTTGTAAACCTTAAAATACTATGTAAATGCTAGTTATTATTATATTTATTGTTAATATAAACATAACTTGTTTTTATTATTAATATAGAGTCAAAAAATGAAACTGTCTATATGCTCAAGGGATCTATATTCACCCAAGCTAAACAATATGTATAAACAGTAAGCTTATACAAATAAATACAAAATAATCTTGAGAGGAGGGATTTGGGTGAAATTTTCATGTATAAGGTGTCACTTAATCAAAGTTTGAAAGAAAGATATTTGGCATTTTGTAGCATGGGCCAGGTTACAAAATTTCTCTAGGGACAGCCATAATGAGAGTGAACATACTCTGGTTTTATACAGAGAAGGCAATTCAGGAAAAACAGTCCCCTGAAGCCATACTTCCTTATCATAAATAAATCCTAAATGGCTCACTACCTCTCCTTTTTTTTTTTAAAGAAAATCTTTCCTCCAATAGTACAATGTATTCTTTTACTATATACTAGCCAAGCCTAAATGTTCCTTGGGATTTTAAGCTGTTGCTTTGTATTGAGTATCACAATTGGAGATGTCCTAGGATATATTGCCAATAAGAGTTTGTTTGTGCACCTTTAATCATCATCATTAATAATAGGAAATAACATAAAATATCTATTATTTTTCTTTTCAAGAAGTCTGGAATGCAAGTGCTATTAGTATGCCTCTTTTACAGAAGATAAACCTGAAGCAAACAGAGGTGTAGTAATTTGTTCATGAGCCCATGATTAATAAATATTTTAGGTTAAATTGGAACTCATATTTTCTTCTAGTTATCATTCTATTCACTGCTTTACTCAGTTTCCTTTTAAAATTTCCACCTAAAAATTAAGAAAAAAGTTCAGAATGACTTCTGGCGTTCCTCTCTGAATAAAATAATCATCACATTAGCAAATATTTACTATTGATGCTTTGGATTGGAACTTCAAACATATTATGTTAACAATAAAAACATACTCTATAATCTTTATAGATTGAAAATGTATATTACCCTGAAATGAATATCAATTTTTCATTTTAAAACATGAATCCAAAGATGGATGTCAGATATTATAGCTGATTCCACATATCATGTCCATTTTTAGGAAACAGATGGAAGTTTAAATATCGAAGGAAACCTCTCTAATTAATGCAACAACAAAAGTAGGAGGAAAAGGAAGAAGAATGGAAAATATTGGTGGAAAGGAAAAAAAGAAGCAATATTTACATGGAAATATACAACAGTATATCTAGATATAAGAAGGGAATAGATGAATAGAGTTTTCAGGAAAGAATCCATTTTTTGAGTTACCTACTCAAATATTTGAGTTTTGAGAACTCTAGTGAGTTCCCTCTTTCCAAATGCAAAGAGCTTATTCCTTTCTGACCTCACAATAGAAATATCATTTTTCAAATATTGAGAGGGCCATAGTGGGAACTTTTATTTTTTATCTAATTTTGACTAACAAGGAGAAATTGGTAGCTGTGGCAGCAGTGATATGGATCTTGAGTGTGAGTGACCACTCCTTAAAATTCATGGCAGAAAATGAGACATCAGTCTCAGAAACAGTCTTCCATTCACTCTACAGGTTAAGAAACAATATTTCATGGGATTCAGAAAAGGTGATGCACTATTAACTGAGATAACTAATTCATCAGGAAATAAAAGTTCAGATCTGAAACATCTATGAAGCAAAGCTTTGAAAGGAGTTTAGTGCTTTTCCCTTCAGCTGTAATGAGTAGAAAGATGTGGCTGAGATAGTTGAGAAGTTGTTGAGTGTCCCACGTTGAAGTGATCAATATGTTGATGATATTTCAGTTGATCAACTTATTCTAGATGAGGAATCATGTATTTTTTTGGAGTCTAAACCAAGCAGAACTCCTATATGGAAAAATGTGAACTTAGAAAATTAGTTGGAAAGTACCGGTCATTCAGCCCTCCATTTTTAAAAGCTTTTCTTAATTTTTTTTTTACTATTGAGAAAGGGAGAGACACTCTAAGATTAATGGAAAGCAAATGTTTTTCCAGTCAGCAAAAGAGATAAGAATGTGGGGCAGCTGGGTAGCTCAGTGGATTGAGAGCCAGGCCTAGAGATGGGAGGTCCTAGGTTAAAATCTGGCCTCAGACACTTCCCAGCTGTGTGACCCTGGGCAAGTCACTTGACCGCCATTACCTACCCTTACCACTCTTCTGCCTTGTAGCCAATACACAGTATTGACTCCAAGCAGGAAGGTAAGGGTTTTTAAAAATGAGATGAGGACAAAATCTACAAAATAAAGGTTGATAAACTTGATTTTTTTCTTGCCCAGGTTCTAGAACATTAAAATGATAAATGATTTATTAATGTTTTTAAAAAGAACTCAGTGATAATAAAGGGCCATAATGAACTAATTAAAATAAGATGGAGTCATGGTGAGACTAACCTCTTTTACTTTTTCACAAGGCTACTAGAATGATGGGTCAAAAGAAAACTTTAGATAGACTTTATGTCAATTTTAATTTGGAATTAGGATTATTATCATGTTTTGTCATTACTGTAAACCTCAAATTTCCTTAGACTTATAATTGTTGAAAATTTCACCATTGGGATATTTCATACTTGGAAAATTTCTTACTGATAGTCTATTGGAATGGGAACTCCATTGGCATGGGAGGTTCCTTCTCTTCCCTTCTTAAGATTACTTTAGGACAGAAAACCTTTTGCTGAACAATGGAAAGGACTTTGACCTATGCTTAAGCATAGAACAGGAATTTCTTTGAGTCTTGATTGATTTTAGAATTGATACAATGGAGATACTTGGAATAAATCTCCACCCTATTCAGTCCTAATAGGATTGAGTAAGGGCTGCAGCCTAGATCAAAATTTAATTATTCCAATCTCTACCCTACTCAGGTTAACAGGATTTAGAAAGGGCTGTAACAAAGGAGTAAAGATTTAATCATTTGAAAAATATGACCTTCAACAGACATGTGCAAAAGCCAGAAACCTCTGGGCGGTCCTGGGTTAAGCGAGAGCCTCCATTGACAGGGAAATGGATGAAGAGTGATTGGTAGATGTGAGGACTGAGGGGAGGCAACTTGGATGGTGTCCTTAAAGATAGGAGGGTCTGGAGACTCGAGGAGGAGGATTGAGTTTTTGGTCAGTGTGGTTCCTGGGCTCTGAGGAAGCTTGCTCTGAAGGAAGCGGAAGGTGGGGGCCTCTGAGACTGTTTCTCCATTTTGGACACGTGAGTGAAAGGGACTGATCTCTTTTCTTTGCCCCAGCTATCTAAGGGCTTGGGCCTTTTGGCCCAGCCTAAACAGAAGGGGTATTTAAGCCCTATTCCCTTCTCTCCCCTTTCTCTCTCTATATATATCTCTAATTCCTTTCTTGCTCCTATTGTAATTAAACTCCAAAAAAGGCTGACGGCTGACTTGAGTTTTTCATTTAGGAATTACATAGCTGATTCCTTGGCGACCTTAAATTAATATATATATATATATATATATATATATATATCAGTCTTTTAAAGTGATTCCCTTGTAACATTACTCATGTACCAGATAGAATTTTGTGGTCTGAAGGATGGTAGAGCATATTTGGATTTGGTTGAATGAATCCAAAAGCTAGTTAAATGTCCACTTGGAAGATCTGTCACAGCATGGTCAAGGGATCTGTATATGCTAATGTACACAAGAGACAATTCTGGAATAGATAGTTAACTCATAGGTAACAGAACATGATACAAAAATTTACCAATTTTTGTATTTTATTCAACATTTTTGAATACCTAGATATAGAAATGTGTATAGTGGATAATAGTTTGGAATTTGAAGCCAAGAAGATCTGAGTTGATATCTACCATTTGGATAGATTGACTGTCTAATTTAGGAACAGTCTTTTAATCTTTCAATTCTGCAGGAAAATATCTGAGTTAGAAATTACAAATTTTTTCAGGCAAAATTCTGAGTATAAATATCAGTACCACTATTGTTAAAAATCATTTCTTTCCAGAGGAGTTTCCCATATCAATACATCACAGGTCTGGTCTCTATATCTATGAGTATTAAATGTCTATTAATCTTTAACTAATTCAAAGCACTGTACTGACACCAAAAATATAAAGAGAAAACTGATTCAGTCACTCTCCAAGGCATTAACATGAGCTAATCTAATGAAGTTGAATAAAGGTCAATATAAAGTCACAAGAAGGTAGATTTAAAACTGAAAGGAAATTTTAAACATCATCTAATTGGTCCAAGGAGGTTAAGTAACTTGCCAAAAATTATACAGGTTATAAGTGGAGAAACAAGATTTGTCTCCAAATCAGGACCTTATTCTATTATAATAGGTTATGATTATACCAATTAATTTCATAAGTAGAAATTTATAGGATGAGTAGGCCAACAATTGAACATACAAAGTTTGGATGTGGTAGAAGATCTTGCTAAGATATTTTCAGTTATGCTCATCTACTTTTTGTGTCCACCTGAGACTCAACTCTTATCTGTGACTTTAAGAAGCTATAGCACTACAGCCACATTTCACTAAACCACCTTGAATATAGGTTAAATCAGTATTATGGTAACTTATGAGTCACAAAACCATTGCTGAGTTGGAGGGGTTCTACCCTAACTGTGTGAAGACTTCCCCCAGAGGAATGGGCATAGGAGAACAATTTGTTTCATTGGCCATTAAGATGGCTAAAGGAGGTGCTGTGTAATGCTTAGAGTTTGATCATATATGGAAGATGTTAAAGCCATCCACTGCATTCTGGACCATCTCCAATCATCCTGACTTTTGCCTCACCACTAGAATTCAATGACTCTGGAAGAGAAGATGAGACTGAGGACTTCCTATACTATGCCTTGCTTAAATCCAATTTCCCATGTAAATAAAAAAATCAACTTGTGATGTAATTTGTATTCTTTGAGAATGAAGGACAAACAACAACTAAGTACAATGAGAACCATTCAAAGTAATATGGAGGGTAAAAAGAAGAATGGCACAATCCTTTCCATCCTCCTCCTGTCTAGAAAAGGTGAGAGAAAAAAGTAGGTAATAATTGTAATTCAACTCTGAATTATGTGAAAGAAAATATAACATATTAAATTACTATATATATATATATATTTTATTTTCTTAGATTTGCCCTAATTTACTTAGTTCCATAGTGATCTGGATCATTCATCAGCTATCAGTTATAACCAACCCAATGTAGCACAAGTCTTCCAAAGTTTCCTATCTCAAGCCTATATTTTTCTAAAGATTTTTGGAGATAAAAGTTAACTATTGTGATTTAAAAGAGAGATGGACAGACAGCCAGAGGCAGAGACATAGACAGAAACAGAGAAAAAAATAACAGAGAAAATTACAATTATCTAAAACTCTCAAAACTGAGAATATGTTTTTCTTTTCTCTGACATTTAAAAGGAATATGATTGTATACCAGTTTCTCTCTTTCCTCTCTCTGCCTCTCTTCCCTTCCTCTTTCTCCTCAACTCATATTCAAAATTCAACTGTTTTCTTGTTTTGTATATTAACATATAAGTGTACTTTCAATATTACATTATAAAGGTACCTCCACTCTCTATGACAAAGTCCTCAAAGTAATTGAAAAGGATGAAAATTGTACAGGACTGAATGTTTATTTATTTTATTTTAACTTTATTCTTTAGTGATTTAATAAATCTGAGTATTCAGGCCACTATTTCAAAATCATTTATGACCACTTTGTACTGATAAATACTGTATAAAGAAAGCTGATGAAGTAGTAGATAACATATAATTAAATGAGTCAATGATAGTTTGGTAGCTTCATTTTCCATTTTTAATCTGTCAAATGAAGCTCATTTGGAGGTTCATTTGTAGCTCAATGCATTTCTGACAAGTCTGCAATTGGAACCTGATGTTAGTTACATTGTCTTATCAGTTAAAAATTATATTTCTTTATTTGTTTGGGTTGAGTGCAAAAATTAGATATAACTTAAACCTGGACAAGACAGTTTCATACTTGGAACACAATAGAACTCCATGGAAAGGACATTGAAAACAACTTCTGATTTGAAATTCCTGCTCTTATTAATATAAGAGCTAACTGTGACATTAGACAAATCACTTAATGTTGGAGAGCTTATTTTCCTTAACAAAAAATTAAGATTGAACTACATGGTTCCAAAGCTTTGTTTTAGCCTTTGATTAAAGATTCTATAATATAAGCAAGGAAACAAGGCCATTGACAACAGGAGTCAATGTCAGAACTTCTTCAACTACTATTTCCTTTGAAACTATTGAATCATCACAAATCCAAAATAAAACCTGGAAAGAGTTATATAACAAAGTCTGAATGCATATTTAATCATATCATTCTTCACTTTATTTCTTTTATGAATTTTTCTCTAGTGTAAATTGTATGCATTTTTTATTTTTATTATGTTAATTAATTAATTTATTTAATTTAGAATATTTTTCATGGTTACATGATTCATGTTCTTTCCCTCTCCACCTCCCACCCCCTCCCATTGCCAATGAGTAATTCCACTGCATTTTACATTTGTCATTGATTGAGGCCTATTTCCATATTATTAGTATTTGTTATGTATCTTATTTCACAACATAATTAACATGGAAATATACATTATATAAAACACATTTACTTACCAATATAGCATTACCTGGCATCTTGAAGAAGAGGGAGGAATGAGAAGAATGGAGAGAAGATGGTTGCAAAATGTCAAAAATGATTACTAAAAATTATATCAACCTGTAACAAATTTGAAGAAAAATAAAATTAAAAAAAGAGATTCTATTGAATCAGAAGCATGTTGTTGCCAATTTAGTTTATTCATTCTTCCATCAATACACATATATATGCATATCTACACACACACACACACACACACACACACACACACACACACACACATATATATATATATATATATATATATATATGTAACAGCAATTTATAAAGCACATAAATACAAAGCTCCATACTTTCCTATGAGCTAGAAGAGCTACTAAGGTAATTAAGACATGATGCCTATCTTTTTAGTGGTTACAATATAGCAAGGAAAATATATGCTATTTTTGTGAAGTTCTGAAAGCGATCAGCACCATGCCAAGGACTCTGAGCTATCAAATAAGGAAATTAATACATTTCTAACATTCTAAAATTGAGTGATATACCTGATAACTATCAGTGTTCCTATTTGATCTAGCTCTTTCTTTTACCATGAGGAATATCAAATGATGAACCCCCGCCCTTTTTTTTTACAAAAATCAAGATCAGGACCCATTAATCTAATTTTTAATGTTTGTCATGTTCTAACTTATATTATCATGTATTTATATTTTCATTGCAGTTGCATGAGATCCTGCGATATTTTTTTTAATATTTTATTTGATCATTTCCAAGCATTATTCATTAAGGACATAGATCATTTTCTTTTCCTCCCCCCCCACCCCCCATAGCCGACGCGTAAATCCACTGGGCATTACATGTTTTCTTGATTTGAACCCATTGCTATGTTGATAATATTTGCATTAGAGTGTTCATTTAGAGTCTCTCCTCTGTCATGTCCCCTCAACCTCTATATTCAGGCAGTTGCTTTTCCTCGGTGTTTCCACTCCCATAGTTTATCCTTTGCTTATGAATAGTGTCTTTTTCTCCTAGATCCCTGCAGATTGTTCAGGGACATTACACCACCACCAGTGGAGAAGTCCATTACATTCGATTATACCACAGTGTATTAGTCTCTGTGTACAATGTTCTCCTGGTTCTGCTCCTCTCACTCTGCATCACTTCCAGGAGGTTGTTCGAGTCTCCATGGAACTCCTCCACTTTATTATTCCTTTTAGCAAAATAGTATTCCATCACCAACATATACCATAATTTGCTCAGCCATTCAACAATTGATGGGCATCCCCTCGTTTTCCAGTTTTTGGCCACCACAAAGAGCGCAGCTGTGAATATTTTTGTACATGTCTTTTTGTCCATTATCTCTTTGGGGTACAGACGCAGCAGTGCTATGGCTGGATCAAAGGGTAGATATTCTTTTGTTGCCCTTTGGGCATAGTTCCAAATTGCCCTCCAGAATGGTTGGATCAGTTCACAACTCCACTAGCAATGAATTAATGTCCCTACTTTGCCACATCCCCTCCAGGATTCATTACTTTCCTTTGCTGTTATGTTAGCCAATCTGCTAGGTGTAAGGTGATACCTCACAGTTGTTTTGATTTGCATCTCTCTGATTATAAGAGATTTAGAACACTTCTTCATGTGCTTATTAATAGTTTTGATTTCTTTATCTGAGAACTGTCTATCCATGTCCCTTGCCCATTTATCAATTGGAGAATGGCTTGATTTTTTGTACAGTTGATTTAGCTCTTTATAAATTTGAGTAATTAAACCTTTGTCAAAGGTTTCTATGAAGATTTTTTCCCAGTTTCTTGTTTCCCTTCTGATTTTAGTTACATTGGTTTTGTTTGTGCAAAAGCTTTTTAATTTGATGTAGTCAAAATTATTTATTTTACGTTTTGTGATTCTTTATATGTCTTGCTGGGTTTTAAAGTCTTTCCCCTCCCAAGGGTCTGACATGTATACTATTCTGTGTTTACCCAATTTACTTATGGTTTCCTTCTTTATGTTTAAGTCACTCACCCATTTTGAATTTATCTTGGTGTAGGGTGTGAGGTGTTGATCTATTCCTAGTCTCTCCCACACTGTCTTCCAATTTACCCAGCAGTTTTTATCGAATAGTGGATTTTTGTCTCAAAAGCTGAGATCTTTGGGTTTATCGTATACTGTCTTGCTGAATTCGCTTTCCCCCAGTCTATTCCACTGATCTTCCTTTCTGATTCTTAGCCAGTACCAAATTGTTTTGATGACTGCTGCTTTGTAATATAGTTTAAGGTCAGGGACTGCAAGGCCCCCATCATATGTGTTTTTTTTTTCATTATTTCCCTGGATATCCTTGATCTTTTGTTCTTCCAAATGAACTTTGTTATGTGTTTTTCTAAATCAGTGAAGAAGTATTTTGGTAGTTCAATGGGTATGGCACTAAATAGATAAATAAGTTTGGGTAGGATGGTCATTTTTATTATATTGGCTCGTCCTATCCATGAGCAGTTAATGTTTTTCCAATTGCTCAAGTCAAGTTTTAGTTGTGTGGAGAGTGTTTTGTAGTTGTGTTCATATAGTTCCTGTGTTTGTCTCGGGAGGTAGATTCCTAGGTATTTTATTTTGTCTTCTCTTTCTAATTTTTTGCTGCTGAACTGTGTTGGAGATGTATAGAAATGCTTATGACTTATGTGGGTTTATTTTGTATCCTGCAGATTTGCTAAAGTTGTTGATTATTTCAATTAGCTTTTTGGTTGAATCTCTAGGATTCTTTAAGTAGAACATCATGTCAACTGCAAAGAGTGATAACTTGGTCTCCTTGTTGCCTATTTTGATGCCTTCAATTTCTTTTTCTTCTCTAATTGCTACTGCTAGTGTTTCTAGTACAATGTCAAATAGTAGAGGTGATAATGGGCATCCTTGTTTCACTTCTGATCTTGTTGGGAATGCGTCTAGTTTATCCCCATTGCAGATGATATTAGCTGATGGTTTTAGATATATACTGTTTATTATTTTTAGCAATGACCCTTCTATTCCTATGCTTTCTAGTGTTTTTAAGAGGAATGGGTGTTGTATTTTATCAAATGCTTTTTCTGCGTCTACTGAGATAATCATGTGGTTCTTGCTGGTTTGCTTGTTGATGTGGTCAATTATGTGGATAGTTTTCCTAATGTTGAACCAGCCCTGCATCCCTGGTATAAATCCTACTTGATCATGGTGAATGATCCTTCTGATCACTTGCTGGAGTCTTTTTGCTAGTATCCTATTTAAGATTTTTGCATCTATATTCATTAGGGAGATTGGTCTATAGTTTCCTTTCTCTGTTTTTGACCTGCCTGGTTTTGGAATCAGTACCATGTTTGTGTCGTAAAAGGAGTTTGGTAGAACTCCCTCTTTGCTTATTATGTCAAATAGTTTGTATAGTATTGCGATTAACTGTTCTCTGAATGTTTGATAGAATTCACTGGTGAATCCATCAGGCCCTGGGGATTTTTCTTAGGAAGGTCTTTGATGGCTTGTTGGATTTCTTTTTCTGATATGGGGTTATTTAAGAATTCTATTTCCTCTTCTGTTAGTCTAGGCAGTTTGTATTTTTGTATATATTCATCCATATCTCCTAAATTGGTGTATTTATTGCCATATAATTGGGCAAAGTAATTTCTAATGATTGCCTTAATTTCCTCTTCATTGGAGGTGCTGTCCCCCTTTTCATCTTTGATGCTGTTAATTTGCTTTTCTTCCTTTCTTTTTTAAATTAGATTGACCAGTATTTTGTCTATTTTGTTTGTTTTTTCAAAGTACCAGCTTTTTTTCTGATTTATTAAATCAATAGTTCTATCACTTTCGATTTTATTAATTTCTCCCTTAATTTTTAGGATTTCTAGTATGGTTTTCTGCTGTGGGTTTTTAATTTGATTACTTTCGAGTTTTTTCATTTGCATTTCCAATTGATTGACCTCTGCTCTCCCTAGTTTATTAATATAAGCATTCAGGGATATGAATTTACCTCTGATTACTGCTTTGGCTGCATCCCAAAAGGTTTGAAAGAATGTCTCGCCATTGTCATTTTCCTTGTTGAAATTATTAATTGTTTCTATGATTTCTTCTTTAACTAAATGGTTTTTGAGTATCATATTGTTTAATTTCCAATTGGTTTTAGATTTGGTTTTCCATGTACCATTCCTAATCATTATTTTTATTGCCTTGTGATCTGAGAAGGCTGCATTCATTATTTCTGCTTTTCTGCATTTGTGTGCTATGTTTCTGTGACCTAATGTATGGTCAATTTTTGTGAATGTGCCATGTGGTGCTGAGAAGAAGGTGTATTCCTTTTTATCCCTATTTATTTTTCTCCATATGTCTATTAATTCTAATTTTTCTAAGATTTCATTCACTTCTTTTAACTCTTTCTTATTTATATTTTGATTTCATTAATCTAAATTTGATAATGGTTGGTTTAAGTCTCCCACTAATATGGTTTTACTGTCTATTTCTTCCTTCAATTCTCCTAGTTTCTCCATTAGAAATTTGGGTGCTATATTATTTTGTGCATACGTGTTGATTAATGATATTTCCTCATTGTCTAAAGTCCGTTTTAACAAAATATAATTACCTTCCCTATCCCTTTTGATCAGGTCTATTTTTACATTGGCTTTATCAGATATCATGATTACCAATCCTGCCTTCTTTCTCTCAGTTGAGGCCCAGAAGGTCTTACTCCATCCTTTAATTCTGACCCTGTGGGTGTCAACCCGCCTCATGTGTGTTTCTTGAAGACAACATATGGTAGGGTTTTGGATTCTAATCCATTCTGCTATTCGTCTACGTTTTATGGGTGAGTTCATCCCATTCACGTTCAAAGTTATGATTGTTATTTGTGGACTCCCTGGCATTTTGATAGCCTTCCCTAATTCTAACCTTTTCTTCTTCGGCTCTACCTTTTAGCCCAGTGATTTACTTTGAATCAGTCCCCCTTGTCCCCTCCCTTGATGATTCCCTTTTTAGTCCCTCCCTTGTTTTTGCCTCCCCCTCCCCCTCTCTTTCCCTCCCTTTTTGTTTTCCCTCTCCCCCTCCCCCCCTTGGTTTTCCCTTCTCCCTACCTTTGTTGGGTAAGATAGAATTCAAGATCCCAATGGATCTGGATGTTTTTCCCTCTCAGAGTTGATTTCCCTTAGATTAAGGTTTAAGTAAAAAACCCTCTCTTCCTCTCCTTCTTATAGGAGTTTTCTTCCCCTCCCCTTCCCATGTGAATCTTTGTGTGAGAACGATTATTCTATTTGGTCTTTCTTTACCCTCTATTTATACATAACATTTTCCCCATATGTTAGTATACATAGATTGATAGAGATGTAGTCCTTATAGAAGAGAGTTTGAGTAAAAGAAGAAGATAACATTTTTCCCCTTTCCTTAATATTTACCTTTTCAGGTATTCCTTGCTCTTTGTTTTTCGGTATCAAACTTTCCACAGAGCTCTGGTCTTTTCTTTGCAAAAAGTTGGAAGTCTTCTATTTTGTTGAATGCCCATACTTTCCCTTGGAAGTATATAGTCAGTTTTGCTGAGTAGCTGATTCTTGGTTGAAGACCCAGCTCTCTTGCCTTTCTGAAGATCATGTTCCATGCCTTATGATCATTCAGAGTAGAACTTGCAAGGTCTTGTGTGACCCTGATTGGCATTCCTTTATATCTAAATTGTCTTTTTCTGGCTTCCTGTAGGATTTTTTCTTTTGTTTGAGAGCTTTGGAATTTGGCAATTACATTCCTGGGAGTTGTCTTTTCGGGGTTTAGTGTAGAAGGTGTTCTGTGAGCTCTGTCAGTGGCTGTATTGACCCCTTGTTCTAGAATCTCTGGGCAATTTTCTTTGATTATATCTTGTATCACCATGTCCAGTTTGGTGTTTATTTCTGGCTTTACTGGGAGTCCAATTATTCTTAAATTATCTCTTCTTCCTCTATTTTCCAGATCTGTCACCTTGTTGGTGAGATATTTTATGTTCTCTTCTAATTTCTTGGTATTTTGGCTTTGCTTTATTAATTATTGCTCTTTTACACGATCTTTGTCTTCCAGCTGCCTGATTCTGGCCTTTATAGCCTGGTTTTCCTTTTCACTTTGGTCAAACTGCTTTTGTAGATGCGTGAATTTCTTTTGCATTATTTCCCACTTTTCCTCCCAGAAGGCTTCCATCTTTTTGGTCATTTCTGATTCAAATTCTTCATGGGTGTTTGGAGAGTTTCCATTTCCTTTGGAAGATTTCGGAGCATTTTCTTGTGCATCGTCTTCTATCTCCTCTGTATTTTGTATTTTGGTTCCATAGAATGTGTCCAAAGTTGCCCCTTTCTTCTTATTTTTCTTGGGATTTGGGGGCTTCTGTGCTTCTGTGGAGTTTGACATCTCTGAATGGGGAGGATTAGCTTTTCTTATCTCTAGTGTTCAGAGGCTTTAGTCCTGTGCAGATTGTTGGTTCTATGAGCTTTCCCTGGGTTAAATTGAATATGCCTTCCGGCAATGACTTTCACTGGAACTGGAATGGAAGGGTTGGACCAGGGGTCCACACTCTCCCCCGGCTCTATCTGCTTCCCTGCTGCTAAGGTGCCCACTCAACTGGACTGGGTCGGGTTGCTTTCTGGAAGTTGCCTTCAGAATAGCTGGCCATGAGGCTGTTTTGTCGGCCCTGAGGGTTGCTGTTGTTTCAGACGACCCTGCTCTCTGTGGGTGAAGGGGCCACGGCTTCCCGGAGCTCCAAGGGCAGTGACTTTCACTGAGACTTGGATAGCAGGATCTAGCTGGTGAGGCTGTCTTGCCTGCCCTGATGGTTGCTGTTGTTTCAGACCACCCTGCTCTCTGAGGGGGGCGGGGCTGTGGCTTCCTGGAGCATTGGACTCTGCGCTCCTACCCTTAGGTCTGAGTGATCTCGGGTTCTGGCTTTTGAGGGGGGCCATACCTTTTGATCCAGGTCCAGGTCCAGGAGGAGGAATCCCAGGGTCTGTGCTGTTGATCGTTTTGAATTTCAGTGCCTTAGGAGCTTATAGTTTGAGATCGGTTGGGAAGGGTTTTCCAGAGATCTGAACTTTAGCTTTCTGTAAACCGCCATCTTGACCGGAAGTCTCTCCCTGTGATATTTTCAAAGGAAAGTTTGTTACTCTTAATACTGGAAATAAATAGTTTGGTATTTTACACATTGAATATCTAAATTTGTGAATTATTGTCATGAACGCAGTTAATGGAAAAGAGGAATAAAGTATCTTGGGAAAATATTTCTAGTCCATTCTCTGTATATATTTCTATTACATGGAATCTATTAGAAACTTCTACCCAGTGCTGCATTTGTCTTTTTGGCACTTCCAGCTATTTCCTAGTATATCAAGGTGGTTACTATATAAAGGAATCAAGGAAGATAAAACAGAGTGAAGATCATCTCTTGAATTAAAAATCGAATTCTCAGAATTATTGATAAAATATTAGAATAGTATAAGGGATTTACAGATAACACCAAATGGATCAGGAGGGCTTTGTACATTTCTACCCTACCTGTTTAAAAAAGAAAAAGATTGAATTTATCAGATTAAGATATTTGAAATAGAAATTTTGGCACAGTTTTTTCTCACCTAATATTGAAGTTATTTTGTCAACATTAAGTTAGAAAAAAGATACATTGGGCTAGACAGACTTCTTAGCCCACCATTCATAATTGTGGAAAATTAAAAAAAAAAGTGATTTAAGTTTTCCTTTAGAGCAACAGTGAACTTCTTAATGGAAACATAACATTTGCAAGTTCAGGGTTTCCAGCATCATCCAAAGTTGGATCAGTTATTGATCCAGTAATTTAATACTAAGAGATGACTTCCCCAAGGTTTTGCTATGACATGCTGCTGATTTTTAAAACCCCTTTTAATAAAAAAACAATAACTATTCTGAGATTTAAAGTCCAGGCATGTCACAAAAGAAAGATTTGTGAGACACACAATTAAGATTTACTTCTAAAGCACAGTCCAAACTTCATGCTTCAGCAGCTCCCTAATGTCAATTGGAGAAAATACAGACACTTCATCCTGCCATTTAGGGTCTTTCTGAAATCTTCTCTAGTCCAAATTTCTAACTTTCTTTCATATTATTCCCTTTAAAATTCTCTACATTTGAGTTTCTCACATCTTTCTTTAGCATTGTATATGGATGTCTACTTTGTTTTCACCATATTCTGCTATTCATTATCCTTTTCTGTTCATGTGACAGAATCACTCAATATCGACTATAATTTGTTTGAAGACTGAACCTTCTGGGCGGTCCTGGGTTAAGCGAGAGCCTCCATTGACAGGGAAATTGATGAAGAGTGATTGGTAGATGTGAGGACTGAGGGGAGGCAACTTGGATGCTTTCCTTAAAGATAGGAGGGTCTGGAGACTGGAGGAGGTTGAGGTTTTGGTCGGTGTGGTTCCTGGGCTCTGAGAAGGCTTGCTCTGAAGGAAGCTGAAGGTGGGGGCCCCTGAGACTGTTTCTCCATTTTGGACACGTGAGTAATAGGGACTGGTCTCTTTTCTTTGCTCCAGCTATGTAAGGGCTTGGGCCTTTTGGCCCAGCCTAAACAGAAGGGGTATTTAAGCCCTATTCCCTTCTCTCCCCTTTCTCTCTCTCTCTCTATCTCTAATTCCTTTCTTACTCCTATTGTAATTAAACTCCAAAAAAGGCTGACGGCTGACTTGACTTTTTCATTTAGGAATTACATAGCTGATTCCTTGGCGACCTTAAATTAATATATATCAGTCTTTTAAAGTGATTCCCTTGTTACATTGTGGCTGACCACAGGGGAGTCTAAAGAATCCTCTCAATAAAACTTTTGAAATTCCTTGCCTTTTTACTATACTGTTTCACCACTTAGTCTTTTTTTTTTTTACAAAAAACTTGGCTTAAAGACACAGCTGCTAGAACACGTGAGTATAAAAAACTTTTTCTCTTTTCTCCTTAAGTTAAATTGGAATCAGCAGTTTTTTTTTCTTTTTTCTTCCCTTTAATCTTAAGGGACAGCTGGGTAGCTCAGCGGATTGAGAGCCAGGCCTAGAGACAGAAGGTCCTGGGTTCAAATTGGACCTCAGATACTTCCCAGCTGTGTGACTCTGATAGACAGAAAACAGCTGTTTTAAATCTCAGCAACAGGACTCTAAAGTCCTGGCTGGAAGAACTGTTTTTAAATATCCTTTCCCTTAAGGAACAACTTCCTGCATTAAAAAAAAAAAACCCTGTGGAAAGTTTGTTGCTTTGCCCTGCTCCCCACGTGTTTTGTGAAATTAAAAAATATATATATAAAAATGGGTACTACATTCTTTGACAATTATATGGAAGCTGAAGAAGTAGGGGCATTGAGGAATGAAGAATACCTCCAAATTTTTATATTAATAGGTACTGTCATTTTTGTACTGCTCAATACTATATTTAGAGATGAAAAAATAAAAAATATTGAGGATAAAATAAAACAAAATGAGGATAAAATAAAACAAAATGAGGATAAAATAAAACAAAATGAGGATAAAGTAGAAAATATTGAGGATAAAATAGAAAACGTTGAGGATAAAATAGAAAAAATTGAGGATACAATAGAAAAAATTGAGGATAAAATAGGAAATATTGAGAATAAAATAGAAAAACTTGAGGATAAAATAGGAAATATTGAGAATAAAATAGGAAATTTTGAGCCAAGACACAGACAATATAACATTTAAAAATAGCAAATTAATCAAATATGTAGATGATCTACTCTTGGCTTCAACAGATACAAAAACATGTCAAGAAGATAGCAAACACCTTCTTTTGGAATTGCACAAAAGAGGACATAAAATCTCAAAGGATAAAGTTCAGTGGTGTCTCCAAAAAGTAGAATATTTGGGATTCATCTTGACTGCGGGTGCTCGTTATATTTCTCCAAAACGAATTGAGAACATTCAAAAATTGAGTGCTCCTACCACTAAGAAACAGCTGAGAGCAATTTTAGGAGCAACAGGGTTTTGTAGACAATGGATTCCTTGCTATGGGGAAATCACTAAACCCCTTATAGCATTAACAAAGGATTCGGTTCCTGAACCCCTCAAATTAGAGCCTGAACACTTCTCAGCTCTATCAGATTTAAAAAAGGCTATCATGTCTGCCCCTGCTCTAGGCATCCCAGATTACAACAAGCCATTTACTTTATATGTGCATGAGCGAAGAGGAGTAGCCTCTGGTGTGTTAACTCAGACTTTGGGACCTTCTCAGCGCCCAATTGCTTATTATTCTGCCCAACTAGACCCAGTAGCAGCAGGAGCACCACCATGCCTTAGAGGAGTAGCTGCTACAGCCTTACTAGTAACAAAAACCGTTGATTTAGTATTGGGATGTCCATTAACAATAATGTGCCCACATGAGATTGAAGCATTATTGGTAAAACATAGAACACAGGCATTCTCGGATCAGAGAATTACAAGGTATGAAATAACCTTATTAAATAGTGAAAATATTACCTTGAAACGCTGTTCAACTCTTAACCCTGCCACCTTGCTTCCAGATTTACCCACTTCAGGAGAACCATTACATAACTGTGAAACATTAGTGTCCATGGCAGAAAAGCCTCGAGATAATCTCTTGGACACTCCCTTAGACAATGCAGATCTGATTTTATTTACCGATGGTTCCTCTTTTATGAGGGATGGCATATGTTACACTGGAGCTGCCGTAGTCTCAGAATTTGCCACTGAATGGTCAGCTTCACTACCTTCTAACATTAGCGCTCAAGGAGCAGAACTCATAGCTCTAAAACAAGCTTGTATAATTGCCAAGGATAAAAAGGCAACAATTTATACGGATTCTAGATATGCTTTCGGCATTTGTCACTCAGTCGGGATGCTATGGCTCCAGAGAGGATTTTTAACCTCAGCTGGAAAATCCATAGCTAATGCAGAAATTATTAATGAAGTTCTTTCTGCTCTCAAACTGCCTAAAGCCCTAGCTGTAGTTTATGGCTCTGCCCATACAGGTGGCTCTGACCCTGTCTCTAGAGGAAATAACATGGCAAAACTAGCAGCCATAGAAGGACCTGGATTAATTTTAACATTAACAAACACTGCACTGATAATTTAAATTTGTCACTCTCCTATAATGAAAAGGAAGTGGAAAAATGGAAACAAAAATTTAAAGCAAAACAAATTAATGGAGTATGGGTGTCATCTGAAGGAAAACCCCTGCTCCCTAGAAGTTTCTATAACCAAATTTGCCAATCTATTCATAAAAATGGTCATTTTGGCACCCAGGGCATCGTGGACTCTGTCAAGAGAGTATGGATAGCCCCTGGTATAACTACTGTAGCCTCTAAAGTATGTTCAGCCTGTCCTATTTGCCAGGCATATAACCAACATGCATATCGTGGAAAAGCCTTTGGGGGACGTCCTCTGGCTTACACACCTTTTGAACATCTACAGATAGATTTCATAACAATGCCAAAGGCTGGACGTTATAAATTTTGTCTAGTAATTGTAGATCAACTAACCAGATGGCCGGAAGCATTTCCTACGACCCGAGCCACAGCAGATTTTGTTGCAAAGATACTTTTAAAAGAAATTATTCCTCGGTTTGGCCTACCAGCACGTATTGACTCCGATAGACGGAGTCATTTTACCGATTCTGTCTTAAATCAAATATATTCTTGCTTGAGGATAACTCCCAAATTCCATGTTCCATATCACCCCCAGAGCTCAGGCCAAGTGGAGAGGATGAATAAAGAACTTAAGACTATGATTGGCAAATTATGCACTGAGACCCATTTAAAATGGCCTGAAATTCTCCCTCTGGCCCTATTTTATCTTAGAAGCAGGCCTAGTGGAAACTTACATATTTCACCATTTGAGATGCTTTTTGGACATCCGCCTATACAGGCTAAGCCTTTCTCCCCGGCTTATACATCGCTATTAGGGGGAGATATTACTATTGCTTCCTATATACAGGAGTTACAGCACAAACTACGTGACCTTCATGAATCCGGAGCTGCAGTACAAGCTGGACCATTAGACTTTTCCCTGCATGACCTGAACCCAGGAGATAAAGTTTATATCAAAAATTTCAAGCGAACTGGAGCAACTGAACCTTCCTGGGAAGGACCATTCCAAATATTATTAACTACTCCAACATCTATAAAGATTGGAGAAAGAGACTCTTAGATTCACTGCTCACATGTGAAGAAAGCATCTTCTGCTGAGACTGATTGACTCTATCCTATCATATGAATTGTGACTCTATCTTATCATAAGAATTGGAGATAATAATCCATAGACAAATGGATGCTGGTTTTTTTTCTCTCAAGAATATATTGAATTACTGATTTTTTTTCTTATTTTTTCTTATTTCTTTTCTTTTATTTTTTATCAGAATAATTGATTTTTTCTCATGTTTTGTACTGAAGGTACACATAATTAATATTAATATTTTTTCCCTGCAGTAATACAAGTTAATATATATACTCTTGCTATAATATCAATATATGCCTAAAAGCTTCAAACTATGGGAACCTGCCATTTATTGATAAAATATTATAGGACTGTGATTAATGTTTGTGTCTGATTCCAGGAAAAGGGATAAAAACAAGGAGCACAGACTAAACCTGAATAGTGCCAATAGAGCACACAAGAAATATTAAAGTGAGACTCGAGGTTGCGACGCTTAACTTATGTTTAAGTCGTAGGACTTCCTTGTATCTACACTCTTTTCGAAGTACTCCAACAAGTACAAAGCTTGACTATCATGCTGGCTCCCTATATCCCTGAGGAAAAAATCAGCCAAGGGAATGACATTTCCCCATCAAAATAGAATTCTAATTCTTTTCTTCTTATATTATGGCAACTTCCTGTAGTCTTGGCTACAAATGGCTAAGTGAAATATTACTGCATTCTGTCCTACATACTTGTGGGATAGAAATTACTTTAAACTGGACCTATACAAGGTCTATTTTGAAATTTTCTTATGTTTTTGATTATTTTTCTATTCTTTTGATAATTGACACGTACACCCCATAACTGAACATTGCATTCTGAGCTAAACTTGATATTTTTTTTTTAATACTTACTTCAGGGGGGATTGTTTTTTAATTTAAAATCTAAGAATTTTTGAATTTTTTTTTGTTTGAGATTGTATTTTTATAAAAATCCAAGAATTTTGTTTAAGATTTTACTTTTATAAAAAAATTCAAAGATTTTGATTTTGTTCAAGAAAAGATCTTCAAGAAAGAAGCCTGAAACTTTTATATCCAGAGAATGAACTGTTGCAGAAAGATGCCAAAAACCTACACTTCATCAAGAAGATCAAGAATGAACTTTGGATGTGATTGATTGGACTGAACTTTTGATTGAACATTTATTGTAACATTTATGCCAAAAGGGACTGCCCCTAATTTGGCTTTCTGTCAATGCGCCTAGCAAACATTGGTTTTGCTTTCTTTTCTTTTCTTTTCTATTTCCTCTCTCACTATTCTAATTTCTCCTAGAAAATTGAATATTGTGTATATCTTTAGTTAGAAGTGAATTTAGAACTACAAAATGATTATGTTAAATGATCAATGGGGAGACTAGTCTCCCAATGATCATCAGGGGGGATTGTAAACCCCAAATTTCCTTAGACTTATAAATGTTGGAAATTTCACCATTGGGATATTTCATACTTGGAAAATTTCTTACTGATAGTCTATTGGAATGGGAACCCCATAGGCATGGGAGGTTCCTTCTCTTCCCTTCTTAAGATTACTTTAGGACAGAAACATTTTGCTGAACAATGGAAAGGACTTTGACCTATGCTTAAGCATAGAACAGGAATTTCTTTGAGTCTTGATTGATTTTAGAATTGATACAATGGAGATACTCCACCCTATTCAGTCCCAATAGGATTGAGTAAGGGCTGCAGCCTAGATCAAAATTTAATTATTCCAATCTCTACCATACTCAAGTTAACAGGATTTAGAAAGGGTTGTAGCAAAGGAGTAAAGATTTAATCATTTGAAAAATATGACCTTCAACAGACATGTGCAAAAGCCAGAAACCTCTGGGCGGTCCTGGGTTAAGCAAGAGCCTCCATTGACAGGGAAATGGATGAAGAGTGATTGGTAGATGTGAGGACTGAGGGGAGGCAACTTGGATGGTTTCCTTAAAGATAGGAGGGTCTGGAGACTGGAGGAGGTTGAGGTTTTGGTCGGTGTGGTTCCTGGGCTCTGAGAAGGCTTGCTCTGAAGGAAGCTGAAGGTGGGGGCCCCTGAGACTGTTTTTCCATTTTGGACACGTGAGTAATAGGGACTGGTCTCTTTTCTTTGCTCCAGCTATGTAAGGGCTTGGGCCTTTTGGCCCAGCCTAAACAGAAGGGGTATTTAAGCCCTATTCCCTTCTCTCCCCTTTCTCTCTCTCTCTCTATCTCTAATTCCTTTCTTACTCCTATTGTAATTAAACTCCAAAAAAGGCTGACGGCTGACTTGACTTTTTCATTTAGGAATTACATAGCTGATTCCTTGGCGACCTTAAATTAATATATATCAGTCTTTTAAAGTGATTCCCTTGTTACAACCTCATCTGTTTTGTTTAAGATTTTTTCACACCCACTATTTTAGAAAGCCACCTGCATATAGTAAATACTTCGTAATTCCATAATCTTTCAAATTTCTTATGTCTTTACTCAGGCTTAAAACCAGGGACAATTTTCCATTCTCCAGGTTTTAACTGGAAGGAGGCAAGCCCCTCTCCCACAAAGTTACTTTCATTATACTAATTATATTTAATTAAGTAAATGCAAATGATGTGCTTATATCATATCTTGAAACTTCCTTCAATATCTGAGACTTCTAAACCCTAGAATATTCAACCATCTCTAGCATTTTTATTCTGTAATATACCTCTAACTAAATGGCCACCTTCTCCAATTGATAAATTGCTTCAGGGAGTTTCATTTTGTGGAGGAGAACCTTGACTGGTTGGTCAACCTTCAATCGTCCCCTAACTCTAATCTCATCTGACTTTCAGACTTTAATGCCATGTTTATCTTATCAGGTAACATCATTCCCATGAATCCTCCCACTTTTTATTTTAAGTTCTCTTTTGTCCATTGTCTTCTCCAACTCAAAGGTAACATCTTTGAGAGCAATGATTGCCTTTTGTTTTAATATATTTTATCCAGTTTTTAGTACAGTACCTATCAAATCAAATAAAAGATTAATAAATATTTACTTAGTTCCTTCTTTCTAAATAAAATGTAATCTCTTTGAAGGCAGGGACTTTTTTGTTGCTGCTTTTTTATCTATAGAGATGAAGAAAATTCATTTCATGTCTTAAATTTTTTGCTAAATAAAATATATTTAGTTCATGGTCTTATACTGGTCAAATGATATACTAAAAAAGAAACACTTTTTAAAAAGGAAGAAAATGAATATATATGTATATATATACTGTATAAATGTACAGTATCCTTATTTTCATTTTCTGTTTAAAAATAATTGAACTCTATGCCTAGCACATCTTTATAAAATCTTTTTTTTAAACAACTTATTTTCTGCTTAGAATCAATTTGTTTCAAGTCAGAAAAGTGGTAAGGGCTAAGTCATGAGGATTAAGTTACTTTCCCAGGGCCACAAAGCTAAGAAGTTTGTGAGGGCAAACTTGAACCCCAAACCTCTCATCTATACAATTGCCTCTCAATCCACTGAGCCACCTTATCAAAGAGGTCCACAACCATGCCGAAGTACTTGCTGTAACAATCCACATTGTAGGACTTCCGGTTAAGATGGCGGCTTAGAGAAAGCTAAAGCTCAGATCTCCGGAAAACCCTTCCCGACCGATCTCAAAATATAAGCTCCTAAGGCGCCGAAATTCAAAACGATCAACAGCACAGACCCTGGGAAGCCTCCTCCTGGACCTGGACCCGGTTCAAAAGGTACGGCTCCCCTCAAAAGCCAGAACCCGAGATCACTTGGACCTCAGGGGTAGGAGCACAGAGTCCAAGGCTCCTGGAAGCCGCAGCCCGGCCGGGCTCAGAGAGCAGAACCCTCAGGGCCTTCTACCCAAGTCCCAGTGAAAGTTACTGCCTGGGGCTTCCGCTGCAGAGAGCTGGTGGAAACAACAGCAACCCTCAGGGCGGGCAAAACAGCCTCACGGGCTGGATCCTGCTATCCAATTCTCAGTGAAAGTCCTTACCCTCAGAGCTTGGGTTAGCTGCAGCCCATCCCCCCGCAGGCCGACGAAACAGCCTCATGGCCAGCGATTCTGAAGGCAACTTCCGGAAAGCAAGCCGGGGGGAGAGTGTGGCCTCGTGGTCCGACCCTTCCATTCCAGTTCCAGTGAGGCATATTCAGTTTAACCCAGGGAAAGCTCATAGAAGGGACAATCTGCCCTGGACTAAAGCCTCTGATCACCAGACAGAGATAAGAAAACCTAATCCTCCACATTCAGAGATGGCAGCAAACTCCACAGAAGCACAGAAGCCCGAAAATGCCAAGAAAAATAAGAAGAAAGGGGCGACTTTGGACACATTCTATGGAGCCAAAATACAAAATACAGAGCAGATAGAAGAAGATATACAAGAAAATTCTCCAAAATCTTCCAAAGGAAATAGAAACTCTCCACAAACCCATGAAGAATTTGAATCAGAAATGACCAAAAAGATGGAAGCCCTATGGGAGGAAAAGTGGGAAATAATGCAAAAGAAATTCACGCATCTACAAAACCAGTTTGACCAAACTGTAAAAGAAAACCAGGCTTTAAAGCAAGAACTAATAAAGCAAAGCCAAAACACCAAGAAATTAGAAGAGAACATAAAATATCTCACCGACAAGGTGATAGATCTGGAAAATAGAGGGAGAAGAGAAAATTTAAGAATAATTGGACTCCCAGAAAAGCCAGAAATAAACACCAAACTGGACATGGTGATACAAGATATAATCAAAGAAAATTGCCCAGAGATTCTAGAACAAGGGGGCAATACAGCCACTGACAGAGCTCACAGAACACCTTCTACACTAAACCCCCAAAAGACAACTCCCAGGAATGTAATTGCCAAATTCCAAAGCTCTCAAACAAAAGAAAAATTCCTACAGGAAGCCAGAAAAAGACAATTTAGATATAAAGGAATGCCAATCAGGGTCACACAAGACCTTGCAAGTTCTACTCTGAATGATCATAAGGCATGGAACATGATCTTCAGAAAGGCAAGAGAGCTGGGTCTCCAACCAAGAATCAGCTACCCAGCAAAACTGACTATATACTTCCAAGGGAAAGTATGGGCATTCAACAAAATAGAAGACTTCCAACTTTTTGCAAAGAAAAGACCAGAGCTCTGTGGAAAGTTTGATACCGAAAATCAAAGAGCAAGGAATACCTGAAAAGGTAAATATTAAGGAAAGGGGAAAATGTTATTTTCTTTTACTCAAACTCTCTTCTATAAGGACTACATTTATATCAATCTATGTATACTAACATGTGGGGAAAATGTAATGTATAAATAGGGGGTAAAGAAAGACCAAATAGAATAATGGTTCTCACACAAAGATTCACATGGGAAGGGGAGGGGAAGAAAACTCCTATAAGAAGGAGAGGAAGAGAGGGGGGGGTTACTTAAACCTCAATCTCAGGGAAATCAACTCTGAGAGGGAAAAACATCCAGATCCATTGGGATCTTGAATTCTATCTTACCCAACAAGGGTAAGGAGAAGGGAAAACCGAGGGGGGGAGGGGGAGAGGGAGAACAAAAAGGGAGGGAAAGAGAGGGGGTGGGGGAGAGGGAGAACAAAAAGGGAGGGAAAGAGAGGGGGGAGGGGGAGGGAAGAAAAAGGGAGGGACTAAAAAGGGAAACATCAAGGGAGGGGACAAGGGGACTGATTCAAAGTAAATCACTGGACTAAAAGGTAGAGCCGAAGAAGAAAAGGTTAGAATTAGGGAAGGCTATCAAAATGCCAGGGAGTCCACAAATGACAATCATAACTTTGAACGTGAATGGGATGAACTCACCCATAAAACGTAGACGAATAGCAGAATGGATTAGAATCCAAAATCCTACCATATGTTGTCTTCAAGAAACACACATGAGGCGGGTTGACACCCACAAGGTCAGAATTAAAGGATGGAGTAAGACCTTCTGGGCCTCAACTGATAGAAAGAAGGCAGGAGTGGTAATCATGATATCTGATAAAGTCAATGCAAAAATAGACCTGATCAAACGGGATAGGGGAGGTAATTATATTTTGTTAAAAGGGACTCTAGACAACGAGGAAATATCATTAATCAACATGTATGCACCAAATAATATAGCACCCAAATTTCTAATGGAGAAACTAGGAGAATTGAAGGAAGAAATAGACAATAAAACCATACTAGTGGGAGACTTAAACCAACCATTATCAAATTTAGATAAATCAAATCAAAAAATAAATAAGAAAGAGGTAAAAGAAGTGAATGAAATCTTAGAAAAATTAGAATTAATAGACATATGGAGAAAAATAAATAGGGATAAAAAGGAATTCACCTTCTTCTCAGCACCACATGGCACATTCACAAAAATTGACCATACATTAGGTCACAGAAACATAGCACACAAATGCAAAAAAGCAGAAATAATGAATGCAGCCTTCTCAGATCACAAGGCAATAAAAATAATGATTAGTAATGGTACATGGAAAACCAAATCTAAAACCAATTGGAAATTAAACAATATGATACTCCAAAACCGTTTAGTTAAAGAAGAAATCACAGAAACAATTAATAATTTCATCAAGGAAAATGACAATGGCGAAACATCCTTTCAAACCATTTGGGATGCAGCCAAAGCGGTAATCAGAGGCAAATTCATATCCCTGAATGCTTATATTAACAAACAAGGGAGAGCAGAGATCAATCAATTGGAAATGCAATTGAAAAAACTCGAAAGCAATCAAATTAAAAACCCCCAGCAGAAAACCAAATTAGAAATCCTAAAAATTAAGGGAGAAATTAATAAAATCGAAAGTGATAGAACTATTGATTTAATAAATCAGACAAAAAGCTGGTACTTTGAAAAAACAAACAAAATAGACAAAGTACTGGTCAATCTAATTAAAAAAAGGAAGGAAGAAAAGCAAATTCACAGCATTAAAGATGAAAAGGGGGACAGCACCTCCAATGAGGAGGAAATTAAGGCAATCATTAGAAATTACTTTGCCCAATTATATGGCAATAAATACACCAATTTAGGAGAAATGGATGAATATATACAAAAATACAAACTGCCTAGACTAACAGAAGAGGAAATAGAATTCTTAAATAATCCCATATCAGAAATTGAAATCCATCAAGCCATCAAAGAACTTCCTAAGAAAAAATCCCCAGGGCCTGATGGATTCACCTGTGAATTCTATCAAACATTCAGATAACAGTTAATCCCAATACTATACAAACTATTTGACATAATAAGCAAAGAGGGAGTTCTACCAAACTCCTTTTACGACACAAACATGGTACTGATTCCAAAACCAGGCAGGTCAAAAACAAAGAAAGAAAACTATAGGCCAATCTCCCTAATGAATATAGATGCAAAAATCTTAAATAGGATACTAGCAAAAAGACTCCAGCAAGTGATCAGAAGGATCATTCACCATGATCAAGTAGGATTTATACCAGGGATGCAGGGCTGGTTCAACATTAGGAAAACCATCCACATAATTGACCACATCAACAAGCAAACTAGCGAGAACCACATGATTATCTCAATAGATGCAGAAAAAGCCTTTGATAAAATACAACACCCATTCCTCTTAAAAACACTAGAAAGCATAGGAATAGAAGGGTCATTGCTAAAAATAATAAACAGTATATATCTAAAACCAACAGCTAATATCATCTGCAATGGGGATAAACTAGATGCATTCCCAACAAGATCAGAAGTGAAACAAGGATGCCCATTATCACCTCTACTATTTGACATTGTACTAGAAACACTAGCAGTAGCAATTAGAGAAGATAAAGGAATTGAAGGCATCAAAATAGGCAAGGAGGAGACTAAGTTATCACTCTTTGCGGATGACATGATGGTCTACTTAAAGAATCCCAGAGATTCAACCAAAAAGCTAATTGAAATAATCAACAACTTTAGCAAAGTTGCAGGATACAAAATAAACCCACATAAATCATCAGCTTTTCTATATATCTCCAACACAGCTCAGCAGCAAGAACTAGAAAGAGAAATCCCATTCAAAATCAACTTAGACAAAATAAAATACTTAGGAATCTATCTCCCAAGACAAACACAGGAACTATATGAACACAACTACAAAACACTCGCCACACAACTAAAACTAGACTTGAACAATTGGAAAAACATTAACTGCTCATGGATAGGATGAGCCAATATAATAAAAATGACCATCCTACCCAAACTTATTTATCTATTTAGTGCCATACCCATTGAACTACCAAAATACTTCTTCACTGATTTAGAAAAAACCATAACAAAGTTCATTTGGAAGAACAAAAGATCAAGGATATCCAGGGAAATAATGAAAAAAAAACACATATGATGGGGGCCTTGCAGTCCCTGACCTAAAACTATATTACAAAGCAGCAGTCATCAAAACAATTTGGTACTGGCTAAGAAACAGAAAGGAAGATCAGTGGAATAGACTGGGGGAAAGCGACCTCAGCAAGAGAGTATACGATAAACCCAAAGATCCCAGCTTTTGGGACAAAAATCCACTATTCGATAAAAACTGCTGGGAAAATTGGAAGACAGTGTGGGAGAGACTAGGAATAGATCAACACCTCACACCCTACACCAAGATAAATTCAAAATGGGTGAGTGACTTAAACATAAAGAAGGAAACCATAAGTAAATTGGGTAAACACAGAATAGTATACATGTCAGACCTTTGGGAGGGGAAAGGCTTTAAAACCAAGCAAGATATAGAAAGAATCACAAAATGTAAAATAAATAATTTTGACTACATCAAACTAAAAAGCTTTTGTACAAACAAAACCAATATAACTAAAATCAGAAGGGAAACAACAAATTGGGAAAAAATCTTCATAGAAACCTCTGACAAAGGTTTAATTACTCATATTTATAATGAGCTAAATCAATTGTACAAAAAATCAAGCCATTCTCCAATTGATAAATGGGCAAGGGAAATGGATAGGCAGTTCTCAGATAAAGAAATCAAAACTATCAACAAGCACATGAAGAAGTTTTCTACATCTCTTATAATCAGAGAGATGCAAATCAAAACAACTCTGAGGTATCACCTCACACCTAGCAGATTGGCTAACATAACAGCAAAGGAAAGTAATGAATGCTGGAGGGGATGTGGCAATGTAGGGACATTAATTATTTGCTGGTGGAGTTGTGAACTGATCCAACCATTCTGGAGGGCAATTTGGAACTATGCCCAAAGGGCGACAAAAGAATATCTACCCTTTGACCCAGCCACAGCACTGCTGGGTCTGTACCCCAAAGAGATAATGGACACAAAGACTTGTACAAAAATATTCATAGCTGCTCTCTTTGTGGTGGCCCAAAACTGGAAAACGAGGGGATGCCCATCAATTGGGGAATGGCTGAACAAACTGTGGTATATGTTGGTGATGGAGTACTATTGTGCTAAAAGGAATAATAAAGTGGAGAAGTTCCATGGAGCCTGGAACAACCTCCAGGAAGTGATGCAGAGCGAGAGGAGCAGAACCAGGAGAACATTGTACACAGAGACTAATACACTGTGGTATAATCGAATGTAATGGACTTCTCCATTAGTGGCGGTGTAATGTCCCTGAACAACTTGCAGGGATCCAGGAGAAAAAAACACCATTCATAAGCAAAGGATAAACTATGGGAGTGGAAACACCGAGAAAAAGCAACTGCCTGAATACAGAGGTTGAGGGGACATGACAGAGGAGAGACTCTAAATGAACACTCTAATGCAAATATTATCAACAAAGTAATGGGTTCAAATCAAGAAAACATCTAATGCCCAGTGGACTTACGCGTCAGCTATGGGGGGTGGGGGGGAGGAAAAGAAAATGATCTATGTCTTTAACGAATAATGCTTGGAAATGATCAAATAAAATATATTTAAAAAAAAAACAATCCACATTGTAAAAAAAAAACAAGCGAATGAAGAATGTTGTTCAGATTTATGAAAAAGCAGTCCTTTGATTTTGATTTATATATATATACATATATATATACATATATATTTAGAGTATGTACATACATACATATATATACATACATATATCTCAAACATATATTACAACTAGATAACAAAAATAAATAAAAATTAAACAAGAGGAATTTAAGCAAACTGGTGCAAATGGAAAAGAAAGATAGAAGTATAATGTGTTTAACCTTTCTCCTTATACAAATTGTATATTTTAAATATCAGTATCCTTGAATAATGCTATATGTCTGCAATGACTGAAATATCACAAGCCTTCTTTTTAAGGCTAGATTAGAAATCAGATCTACCTGACTCCAAATACAGTACTCTTTAAAATATACCCTTGAGGCATCAAGTGGCTTTATTTTATACTGTTTCTTGACACTCCAATTCATGTCTGTTGATCTCATGGTCTATTATCAGTGATTGTCATCCCAGCTCCATTTGTTAAAATAACATGTATTTGCTTTATCAAAGGGATATTTCCTTCACAGATATAACTAGAATGAAGGAGAAATATTTTCCCAAAGACCTTTCTTGGTATAAATGTCCCCTATACCATTGCGGTCTTTGAGAAGAATGGAATTAGACTCAGCATAGCTTTTATGTATCATTAATTCCTCCAACTTCAGATTTTAAATATGGAATCACATGCTGCTTAGTCTCAGCTCCAAGAGGATAGGTTTAAAAAGTAATTATAATACCCTTATTTCTAGCCACAAAACCTAACAACTAAGATTCTATCCTGGATCACAAAGAATTTTTGAAGTACACAACTTTGGAGCTATCTCCAAGCTCCTGCACCTAAAAGATGAAGTAATAAAGACAAAGTGGGAGGAGACCATATGCCCAGGTCATATGTCATCCTCAAATATGGAGAGCCTAAGTCCTTTTCATTTAAAATATGGTCTTTCTGAACTTTGGTAGTAAAAATGCTGAAGAAAAAACATATCATTTACCACTTGTTTATATGGCTATAGAATTTGGGGTTCTGGTTTTAATAGATTAGTTTATAACAAAAATAAATAATATGGAAAAGTATTGAGTAATAATATATGTATAACCCAGTGAATTTGAAGTTCCAGGAGCAGGGAGGAAAGAGGTGTGGGAGATAACATGAATCATATAACCATATAATCATATAACCATCTAACCATAGAAAAAAATTAAAAATGAATAAATAACTAATTTTAAAATAACATATGGTCTTTCTTCTTTCACTAGAATGTTACCAAGTCAGAAAGAATTATAACAAAAAATAGCAGAGGTGACCAGTGCCTTTTAAATGAACCTAGATTGAACTCACTGTTAATAAAAGAATCTTCTCTGAACTACTTAATTAATAGTCCAGAAACAAATGCAAAATATCTCTGCATACTTTAAAATCCAGATTGGAATTCCATCAGTAAATGCTCTATTCATGTTCATAATATGTGTGCTCATTGCCAGTTCCCTGCTACATTAGTTTCCTGGTGGAAGAGTAGAAGGGGGAAGGAGGAACAGAGGTGTGCATCTATCTGAGTTATAATGACATGAGAGTTGAGCTATACTAATATTCTAATCAAATAATGATTTTTAAAAGTCTGGAATCTTCTATCTTCTCCATTATTGCCAAAGGCAAAGTTTGCTAAGAAAATTATAACTTTTTTTCTTCCCTCTACACTTTTCCTAAATGAAAGTAGCTCTTTATCCTATTAGGATTTTTTTTAATACAACTTTCTCTTTGCCCTTGGAAAGGATGTTTGCCTTTTTGCTATTGCTCCTGATGGAAACCTAATGACTCTTTGCTTTTCAAACAAGCCTGATGTACTGCTATTTCTCGAGTCACAATCTGAAAGATTAGTGAGTTTCCTTATTTATAATATGACTTTGGGAGAAGAAGTGATTCTCATTGAAGAAGAAATAGCTCACCAGAAAAGCTTTAGTAGATTTACTTGACAGGAACCCCAATGTAATAGCTCTAGAGGCATTTCCTTCCTGTGTCTCCAATGACTTTCCAAAGCTCTTTAAACAGAAACCTCCCTTTTTGTGTCCAGCTCCCAGTTCCCTGTAGGGAGGAGGAATTTGGTTGCTTTCTTCTATTTTCTTAACAAAAATTCTGACAGTGATCACTGACCCAGAGTGGCGGGGTGGGGTGAGAGAATAAGGATAGTGGGTAGAGTAGACCTTTTCAAAATATAAAATTAAAAATTCATAATTTGAGGCAAAATAAGTTTTGGAAAGTATATGAATTTAAATATTTTTGGAACACTTTCTCCCTTCAAATTTCAAATTATTCAAAGTTCAAATTATTTTCTCTTAAACACATTGATTTACTTTGGAGTCCATGTTGTGTAAATTCCTGATTTTAGTATAATGTCAGAAAGAAAAAATGCAGACTGTCAGCCATCTAGTTCATTTCATAATGCCAAAAAAGAGAGAAAGGGAGGGGGAAAGAAAGGTGATAGAAAAGGGAGGGAAAAAAGAGAAAAGGGGAGAAAGAAAGAGAATAAAGGAAAGGAGGAAGGAAGGGAAGAATAAAGGTAAAAAAGGAAGGGAAAAATAATTTATTTAGCCATTTTACTTTATACTGGGCACTGTGAATTTTAAAAATACTCCACCCTACTCAGACCATACTTTAGAAGATTTGATTTAGCTATCTCCTGATTGCAACAATGAAGACACTCTCTTTAACAGAATCAGGAATGTCTTGTAGTACTTTACATTACTCCACCCTACTTAGACATACTTTAGGGGAAGATAAAGTTGTAATATCCTAATTGAACAATGAAGATACTTAATTCTCACCTTATAGAAACTAGAACTTTAAGCTAAGTCTATTTTTAGACCTTAATACAAAAAGGTGTTGAGTAACTATAACGGTTAAATTAATCACAAAAAGGTCAAGTAACTAACAAAAGGGGAACTTAACACAGAACTGTGAAGTAGCTCAAAAGATATAAACTAATCAAAGAGGGTGAGAACTAAAAGTATGGGCAGTCCTGGAGAAAGCCTTTGATGTGATTGGTAGATGTGAAAATTTAGAGGTGGAGACACAAGGGTGAAAGGTGTACATATTTGGGATTTTTTCATCTCTCAGAAACTCTTTCCCCAGAAAGTTGTGGCTGGCTGATCACTTCCTGTGAGTAGCCTGGGTGCCAGTTCAATCCTGGAACTAAGCCTGGAGGAGCTCACTCAGACAGCTTCCTTGAGATGGTCTCATGGTGAGTGATAAGACTGACTTCCTTTCCCCTTGGGCTCCGGGAGGCACCTTTGGCCAAGGCCTTTAACTCTTCTTTTTCCTCTCCCTCTTTCTTATTCTTAAATTCCTTCCCTCTATATTAATTAAATTATGATAAATTTCAAGACTGACTTGGGAATTTTATTTGGCGACCATTTAAATCTAGATTTAAAGTCACAACTCTAAATTCATCTTTACAGCACTGAGGTAAGAGATAGAGGTGTAAATAATTTAAAAAAAACTCTGAAGGAGTCCTTTCATGAAATGGCAAAATAGTTAGTTACCTTTTCATGGACTCCCTGGTTATATCTGTGTCTCACATAAATCATCTACTTCCATTACCATGCATTGTGTACAGATCCATTATTTCATGGTTAAAATGTCTATCTTGCTTTTTTGTTTCTAAGTTCATAAAGTTAACATTTGTAGCTAGAGGACTCTAGAACATGGAGGTTTTTAAGGTTAATGTTCACAAACTCCTATGATTTCTTGGAATCTCATGCTTGTAATGAAGGGATTTTTAAATCAGGGGCAGTAAGAAGCAGGCCATGGGGATCTTTAGAACATTAAATTTTGCCCTTAAAGCAAGTATGGATTCAAAAATACTATTACAGATTTTATTGTCACTCTTGAAAGTATATGTTCCTCAAAAGACTCTCTCATGTCTATTCACACCTGACCAAGTGGAAGCAGGGGTAGTCAGGTCTTAAAGAGATTCTATAAAAAGAGCTACACAAACCAGAGGCAGTCCAAGGAAGTGAAATTATATTAAAAATGGAGCTAGAGTGTTTAAGACTAGAATCTGAAATACTGAGAGTCAAAAAGAGTAGAATTAATGTGTAATGATGTAGTTTGATTCTAGGAATGCATCCAATTTCAGGAAGCCAGAAACTCTTAAAATTGGCACTTATCAATATACTATTTAAAGGAATCAATTTCAACATTAATTATTGTGTCCATTGTTATTAGGCATCAGGGATAAAAATAAAAGAAAAGAGTTCTTGCTTTTGAGGGACTTACTTCCTATAGTGAGAAACAACATATACACATATAAGTAAATACAAAATATTGATAAAGTAAACATGAGGCAATTTTGATAGGTTGAAAAGAAGGATTAGCAACTGGTAGAATCAGGAAAAACCTTATGTACAACATTTTTCTAGGACTTTTCTAGGATGTTAGGTATCCTAAGACATGAAGGTAAAGAAGAAATATATCCCAGGCATGGAAGACAAGCTATACAAAGATATGGAGAAATATAATGGAATAACAGAAGTGGGGTACAAAAAATCAATTAATTTTATATAGCTTATACCATTTGTGAAATGATGAAATGTTTGTTGCTCAATCATTTTGGTCCTGTTTAACTCTTCTTGACCACACTTAGAATTCCTTTGGCAAATATGATGGAATGGTTTGCCTTATCCAGTTGTCCTTCCCCAGTTCATGTTATAGATGAGGAATCTGAAGCAAATAGGGTTAAATGGCTTGCCCAGGGTCACATAGCTAATAAATGTCTGAGGCAGTACTTGAACTTGGACCTGAGTTCAGGCCCTGAGCTCTATCTATTTCACCACTTGATTTCCATTAAGGGAAATAAAAAGGTGTTATAAGTCTTGAAGATTCATATAAGCTGGAGCTACTGGATAATAACTTTCTTTTAATCTTATTTCATACCCAGATCCACTTATGCTTCTCCGGAATTTTTATCTTTGTCCCTCTGATTTCCTCTGGCTGAAGAATCTCTGGTCCAGACCATGCAAATAATCTGTGCTCACCTTACTTTGAGTTCTCCTGGATTTTGAATATTTCAGTGTTCTTAGTAGCCTTTCAACTGTGTGTTCTTCCCTATTTCTAGTTCCCTGGTATGTATCATCTTCATCCATTGCAGTATGAGACTACTTGAAGATTAAAACTGTTTAGTTGCTTATATTGCTATTTTCAATGTTAACATAGTACTTGGTATATAGTCAATACTTAATAAATTATCTTTCTGAAGTCTATGTAGTGTTCAGAGAGGGATAGTACCCCTCATGTGAGAGCTTGCTAAGTCTTCTTCAGGGCTGCTCATTCACCATTTCTGTTCACATTTCCCCTAACCCCCATCTTTGGCTCCAAGAAGCTGCACTATATGCAGTGGATATGGTCAAACTCCAAAATAATAAAATAAAACAAAACATCTTCGCAGACAGTCTAAACTGGTTGGTGAGTTGGAGATGTCTACCCCAGGCATGTGAAGACTTCCTCTATCAGAATGGGTGGTTGAGAACAATTTGTTCCAAAGTCCATGAAAGCAGTCATGCAAAATCCAAAACCACCACAGCTCTAAACATTGTAATGGGTCATTTGTGCCTGATATGTGATATTTCCTTCAGAACTCAAAATAGTCTGATTAGACATTGTGATTTCATTAGTTTTCAAAAACTAAGGTGGAAGAACAATAACAACACATTCAGTGTGGGATATCTATTTCAAAATGATTGGGGGAGGTAAAGAAAATAACTTTTTTACCACCTATCACTTTATTAATGTCATATTTTATCCTATGTTAGCTGTGCAGAGCATAACGAATTCCCTAATTGTGGTGCTTCCAACCAATTACTGTCAACTCTTTGAGAACAAGGATTGTCTTGTTTTTTTTTTTAATTGTATCTTTAGTACTTAGTACAAATGCATATAGTAAATGGCTAACAAATTATTTTCCTTCTATACAACCATTCATTCAAGTATTTTTAATTAAGTACTTACTTGATGGCAAGCACTATGCTAAATCCTAGGTATACAAATAGCTCTTTGAGACCTCATACCATAATTGGAATGGACAATATATTTGGGGACCATTGACCAAGCAGTGGCAGGCAGTTTGGCTTGAGAAGTCACAGAGATTGTGAATGGATTTATAGAGCAATTGCTTAGCACATAATTTCCAGGCTTAGTCGTGATGTTTTAATTACTTCTTTCACTGAAAGGAGGCAGAGTGAGAAAAATAAATGAGATGGCATTTTCTTCCAATTATGAATGCCACATGCCAACACAAGAACTGATATGAATGGTCAGAAGAGTATAATGCTCACTCAGTACTATGGTGGGAAAATGACTTGCATATAATAGGCACCTTTTTGATCTGTGTAATTGAATCATATTAACATAATTATAATTAAGGGAAATATGAAATTGTTCCTTAGTTATTTTTAATTCAATCCAACTCTTCCACCACACCCCCCCAAACATAGACCAGGATCTTCCTCCACTACTGGGCTGCATTCTTCTAAATTTCTTCTCCCTCCTTCCATTCCTTAATACCATTTAGCCAGCCCAGTTACAGAAGAAATAGGAAGATGACCCCTTCCCACTTCCTTGACTGTGTATCTGCTTACTAAGCATGATCATAACTAATTATTTTATTCCTCCAAAGCCTAGACTGCAGTACATTAGTATCAATAGCTCTTTTCTGCCATTCTATAAATAGGGAAAGTTGTGGTTACATACTACATTTGCATCTATTAAATCACCATGGCCTAATTAAAGTAGCAAATGCAGTTGAAAACATAATAAGGTAATAGATGTGAATAATCATTTTGCTACCTGTCATCATGGTTGAGAGGAAAAAGGCAATCTCATTGAAAGAACACCGTCCCCTCCTAAAGCAGAGAAAATGCATAATCTCAGTGTCAATGATTTTATATATTAAAAACTCTGCCATTAATAATGAAAAAGGAGTATATTTGCATCTATTAATAACTTGGGCTGCAGGAGGACTTGTGAACCTTTGCTAAATACATGGCATGGTTGGTGTTTTCATAATTACAATCAGCTAGACTGCTTAAGTGAGTGATGCCATTTAAATTAGGAAATTAAAATGTTTGGATGGTTTTCCTACAGATTTGGTACAAGTTCTTAAGGAAGCCAAGTGTCAACTGAATTCCATCATTTTCTATAGCCACTGATTGTGAGTTGTTTGCAATCAATCTGCAATTTGCAAAGCAGCTTCCAATAAAATATTAATGTAATCAACACTAAACTGTATGTTTCCCCTTTTTCCTGTTCATCATATCATGCCAGGATTTATCTTTTGTTTGGGGGTTCTGATGTAGCCAACCTACTAAAAACTTTACTGATAAAAGTTTGGAAACCTATGACCTCAGAGGTGTGTTAAAATTTAAATTATCTTGAAAGATAAATTTTTAGATAAGAGTATAAAGTGATTTATTATATCAGGTTTATTGTTAGGGGCCAAGATCATGACCAATAAATTGCTATTAACCTCCATAAATCTCTAATAACCAGAGATGACCTGAGCTATGTCAGGCAGTTTAATAAACAGCTTTTTAAGAGCGAATTATTCGACCTCTCCCTTGAACATCCCAAGACATCTTTAATTGGTGATAGCTAATTAAAATGTGGTCCATCAAATCCACATCCCTTCCCTAACTGGACAAGTGAAGTCTACATGTATGGTGTAAACGAATCATTCTAAAACGCTCCCATAAGCCAGAATCCATGAAAGGACTATATTCCTAAGGACAAAGAGAATGCAAAAAGCAGCATACTGGATGGTATCTATGATCCAGATCCCAGACTCAGGAATACACAGTAACTCTCCCTAATGTATACTGTATATAAAAAATAAATTCTCAATGATGGAATAGTAAAGCCTTTTTAAATAATCCTTTCTTGCCAGTCTAGGACTTTGATTTGGTAAAGCAAGCACAAGATGAGTGACTTCCTGTGGAAAGAGTAGGGTTAAACAGTAGAGTGAATTCTTTTGGTGCCGTAGAATAATAAAAATTAGAAGATATAGAATGCATTCTGATAAAACTTATAACATTGTCAACAGAAGGGTTGCATATTTTAATCACAACAGAGAAAGTAGTTTAGAATTAACTGCTTTTTGGGGCCATATAAAGGTTAAGTGACATTAAGATTCAAGGAAGGTAGAAATCAGTATAGTTCGCAGAGGCACAGGCTTATAGATATTCAGAGCTGGAAAGAACAGCAGAGAATTTCTAGTCCAAACCTTTCATTCAATAGTTCAAGGAAGAAAAAGAAAAGATCAGTATAGAAAATGAGGCTCATGGTTTGCTCTCAATTTACTTGAACCTAAAATAATCAACAATGTCTATAGATTCTAATGCATCTCTCTGATCTTTCATGTTTATAGATCTAGTCTGGTCTCCTGACATCTGTTTTTGTTTTTGTTTTTTTTTTGTTTTCTTCTGATGGTTTCTTTGGCTTGGCAAGTGACTGTAAATTAATCTCTAAGAAATCTTTATGTTTTAGTGTCCTCATAGTTCTACTACCAAAAGTGTTGTTATATGACCTCTTCAAAGACAAATATAAATTAATCCTATGTTCATTTAACTTTAGGAATAAACATTTGATGAGGTATTGTTGACAAATTTGGAAATCATTGGCAAGACTTCCTTCCAAAAAAGAGAAGAGCAAAAAGTTATGGATGTCCAGTATATGAAGGTCAAAGTCTAGCTCTTCATTCAGAAAATTTTTAAAGTGTAGGATAATATTAATTGTACTTTTTAACTCCTCCCCGTTTGTATGTGATTTAAAGGGTCTGTATACATGCTCCATGTGGAGACTACATGGGAAGATGAATAGAATTCTGTGCTTGGGCAGGAAGAATGGATTGAAATCATTCCTGCAACAATTGCTAGTTGTGTGACTTCAGGCAAGTCACAATTTCTGTGGGTGTCAGGCAACTTCCTAGGACTTTATCTATTAAATCAGAGACAGCTTTCTCATATGTTATTAGAAGCTGTCACAACATGAAGAATCTACACTGAAGAATTTATAGAGAAGGGAAGAAGAATTAAATAAGGGAAGGGAGTAAGGGAATATTCATTTATTAAGTACTACCCTGTATTAGGCACTTTGCTAAGCACTTTACATATGTTTTATCTGTTAATTTGAATATTTCTTCATATTTTAATAGGAATAGGAAGACTTCCAAAATTATATTAATATTAAAGGAGCATTGTGAGTCCTCTTCAGAAATCTCAAGATAGAGGAAAAACTGGAAAACTTCATGCCTTTTCTGAAGGAGTATTGAACAAAGAGTATTTTTTAAACAAAGTAATGGGGGCAACAAGGTGGCTTAACAGATAGAGTGCCAGACCTGGAGATGGAAAGTCCCTCAGACATTTCCTAGCTGTCAGAACCTGGGCAAGTCACTTAACCCCAATTGCCTAGGCCAAACCATTCTTCTGCCTTGGAAGTGATATATAGAATAGCTTCTAAGACAGAAAGTTAAGAGTTTTTAAAAAGGGAGTGGGGAGAGGAAGTAATGACAATGGTGTTTAAATAAGCTCTGGATTTTCACTTGAAAAAATGGTTTTCAGGGTGCTACTCAGGGTCTATGAAATATAATAAAAATTTAACAATCAGCAGTCTCTTTTCCATTCTTGCCTTCAGGTCTTCTGGAGTAGAAATGCAGGATACTTTTCCTTATTTTCTCAAGCCTCCAAAATATGTCATTTAAATTTCAACCATACTAGATTATTCATAATTTCCAAAATATTTCCATAATTGCATGTTTCTGTTTCTGTTGTTCACACTGATATCATAACCTATGATATTCTTTAATATTTGGAATGCACCTATCCATTTTAAAATCTATCTCCACTGACATTTCATCTGTTATGATAGAAGCCATCTTGGAAGATTATTATTTTCACCTCAAGCCTGATAAAAGATACTTTACATTTTTCTTAAAAGGACTAGAAATAATCCTTAACTTAATAACTAAAGTTCAGGCTAATATCATTTCCTACTTGCCTGAATACATAGGCAACCATGACAAACTAATGTGTGGCTGGTAGACCACAATGGGCAAACCAGGTAAGGTAGCTACACTTACTTGAATCAATCTGGGTGTCCTCAATGGTTATCTTTGTTGAATATTTCTCACATTCTATAATTAATCTTGCATGTACATAGTTATTTTGAGTTTGGCCCACCCTTTACACTATAAGCTTCTTGAGAGCAATGACTACTTTTTTTTTCTTTTCTTAGTTCTTAATGTTCTTAAATGACTTAGTTCTTAAATGACTGACACAAAGTAGCCACTTGATAAACACTTATTGATGTATTGAATATAGCTAAGTAAATCCTTACATGGACATTTGAATGTCTCATTCTGTTTTTGTATTGAGCAATAGAAAACTGGCCTTGGTCAGGCCCAGGCCATAACATCCACAATACCTCAAAGGTATTTTTATTTGTTAGATTTTTTAAAGATTATATTAAGCATATTTACATTTTCATATCCCCTTTAATTTTCAGTAGGATCAAATGTAACAATATTGATAAAACTTTAAGTAAACCACAAACATAAAAATGTTAACAATTACTGATTATTCATACTGAAATTTGAGGTTTGGCTTTGTGTTTTAGCTTTAGAAATACCACTTAGTTTTTCTTTGGAACTCAGTTACTTTATCTGTAAAATGGAGTTCATTTGATTCCCTCTATAGTCCCTTAGAGGCAGCATGGTATAGTGGACAGAAATCTAACCTAAGAAAAGGAAAGCTAGGGTGCAAAACTCAAGTGTAATGCACATTTTTGCTTTATAAACTCCAGTAAGACACTAATGATCTCAGAATCCCCAGACAACCTTGTAAGACCAAATTATAGATCAGTCCCCAGTTCATGTTGATAAATATATTTCTTTAATAGAAGTATCATTAACCATTTAAGTCACAGGTTTGCTCAGAAAAAAGAAATCTAAATCTGATAGTCTGCATACATTAATCTACTATACCTCTCTTGATTTTGTCCCCAGGCCATAGAGAGATATGTTTGCTCCTTCATCTGAATAATCTTGTTTTCTCTCTCTCTCATGACACTTATTGGATCCTGTCTTTCATTAAGGTTATTTGTATATGCATCTTCTCCCCATTACAAGATTATAAGTTCTTTGATAGCAAGACATTTTCACTAATCACTATCTATAGTGCCCAATGGGGACACAATGCCTGTTTATTGAATGATGTAATAAATTTAATAACTCAAAACATTTAAAGGAATAAAACAACTCAATAAATAAATCCTTCCTACTAAGCATTAACTTAATGTTTGAGATCCAATGAATGGAGATAATACTGAAGGAAATGAATTTTATCAATGAGATTTTCACTATAAATGAAAGCAGGACAAAAGAAAGCTAATATAACTAGTTCATGGATTCACTCCTTGGCTGTGATCCTTAGAGTCCTCTACCTCTATTTCCAGGCTTCATTTTCTGTTATAAAAGAAGTAGAAAGGCATGGGATGGGAGCCATTTTGTATTTTCCATACATAAATGGATAAAAGATAGATACAAAAACATATAAAATAAGTATTTATAAATCATTTGCTATGTGCCAGGTACAATGTTTGCTTTTTTTTTTTTAATTTCCATGGCTAAATCATTCCTCCAGTGGTAATCTGTTGATAATGAGCCCCAATCTACATAGCTAAACTAAATGGTAGATGGCAGATGTAGTATAACAGATTAAATATGTCCAAACGATTTCCAGCATAAGAGAACTACCAGTGTTTATGCTCCATTGCCATAACTATTGAAATCACAAAGTTACTCCTATATCAAAGAAGTTACTAAGTAAATTACTACAAGTCATAAGTCATTTAAAATATATGAAATTAAGGGTTAGAGATGATTAAATAACAAGATACTGTCTATTGAAAATGTAGGCAACCAGTAAAAATAGTCCACCATGTATCCTCTTAGACTAAATTCTGTAATTCAGTTAAGAGTGATAGATGAACATTATAACTAGATTGTTATATTACATTAACATAAATTAAATATTTAATTTCTCAATCCTTGACACACAGAGAATACTGGCAGTGAAATTAATGTTTTTAGATACGCTAAAAAGTGTAATCCTTAATTCATCCTGCCCTTTTCCCCCCACTCTTGTGTCACTTCAGAAGAGGAAGAGAGGTGTGTGGATGGATGGATGGATAGTAGTCTCTCGGTAACCGAGGATGACGATTGTCTTTGTGCGTTTTCATCTATGGTGTATAGATGAGTGTGTACAAAGACACTTGTGCATGAAGGAGATTTAAGTGGAAAAGTCATTGCACAGAGACAGTCCCACTCCCTCGGCATTGGAAGCCTGGGTCCAATGGCACGAAAAATCATTACACCTGGAGACTTCCTCAGCTGCATTGGATGGCGGTGTTGTCCTTTGTGCTCCAACACGCCCTAAGCACTCCACAGTGCTTTGCTGCGTCGCCATCTCAGCCATTGAACCTTCTTATCGGTTTCTTCCATCTGTTTGGCTGAAGCAGTCTTCACATGCTGGGTGAACAAAGCCCTGTTTCACCAGGGGTCTACGACCCGATGGCTACCCTCACAAGGTTTAGCCAGCCTGTTTGCCCGGGGTGTGGCCTCTGCCGCATGCTAGCAGCTACTAGGAGCCACAAGTGAGAGCTGGGTGTCAGGTGAGGGTCAGAGGCTGGAGAGCTGACCTAAGAGGGCATGACAAGCCCTCCATACCAGAGATACCAACCCTCCCTGAGCACCCCATACCCCATAGTAGATTATATCTACTAATTCTTCAGTCTAAGTCTAGGGTCAATCTGGGACTTCCTCAAAGGCACATGGTTCTGTCAAAGTCATCAAGGCAGTCCAGTCCCATATGTATATATGTATGTATGTATGTGTGCCATGCAGGACAAATACAATACTCATCCACATAAAAATCCTTCAAATATTTGAAGATGAGTTTTTCCTCTTTAAACAACTGAAATTTTATGAAACAACCTATGTATAAGATGATCTCTCCTCTTTTGGTCATACTAGTTGCTTTCTTCTGTATATGTTCCAGTTGCAAACTTGCAAAAGTTTCTTTAATATTTGCAACTAGATACAATGCTCTAGATTTTGTCTGTTCAAGGAAAAGGATGGAAATATAGTTTTCCCAAAATGAACATGGTATATCTCAATACAACTCCAGTTTGAATTAGTTTTTTTTTTTTTTGGTCCTCCATAAAAATCTATACATATGTTTGGCTTGCAATTCCCTAAATCTTTTTTCAATGTATATTTTTCTTTTCTATTGAATTCAGTGCTATTGATATTGTCACTATAGTTCTAAATGTATTGTAGGTGAATTAAAAATAGAATAGTAGATAAAGTCAAAGACTTTACGAGATATGAGAAAATTTGGAACAGATATTATGGGAAGTAGGATAAGTCAATTAAAATTAAATAAAAGCGTATATGTGAAGCTATATGGTTCTAGTTTATATTAGATAATAAGAATCTATTGCAAACTCAGAACAATGACCTAGTCTTATTCCAAACAGTTCCCAATAATCAGTAATAAGGATGAGGAAAGTAGATAGAAAAACCAAAATTGGGAAGCACTAAGTCAAGAATAATGGAAAACTAAGAAGTCCAATGATAAAAGCATAGAAGACAGCATATAATTAGAATTATCTAACAGTATGTTAGATATTTATGGGGTAGGGAAGCTGTCAGTAAAAAAAACAAGCATCTAGATGAATAGGGGAAGTGACTGCAAGAGTAAAAGCCACAAAAAGAGCAAAGAACATTTATAGAAAAAGAAATCAAAGTACTAAGTTATTAATGAAGATGAGCATAGGTAAATAATACATTTTCTTGCTTTTGATTTGTAAGAAAAATTTTGATAACCAATATATTTAATAAAAGCAATAAAATTATAATAATTAACCCAATTGAATTTTAAATGTGTGCTACGAGAGCTATTTCTTAGTTTTCAAAGGTTCATTGAGACTATTTGAGGGTAATAAATTATGATACATTGTTTACCAGGTTAGCAAGGACCACTAATCCAATAGCAGAAACATTGGGTTGAGACTCAAATATATATATTTATATATATATGTGTGTGTGTGTGTGTGTGTGTGTGTGTGTGTGTGTGTGTGTGTGTATAATATAGAATAATTATCTTCCCTCAAACATAAATGGGTACAACCCCTTAGAGGCACAAGAAGTAGTATAATTTAATTTCCCTTAAATGTATAATAATAGCCCTAGCTTATCCAGAATGGTAAACAGTTACTTTAGAACTCATGGCCTAGTTGTGTATACTTAGGGCACAGTGCCTTCTACTTCATGTAGTTATACAGACATTTCTGGGCCATCAGGAAAACTATGAAACTATCTGACTTTAGTTCTAGGATGGTTAGGATCTTGCTTGGATGCCTTGCTTTAAAGTAATGTCTATTTCAAGCAATTCCTTTTTTCTTCCCCTACCTGATAAGCAGCACAATGTATTTGTTTTTCCCTATTCACTTAATTCCTTTCACCTCCATTTCTCAGCCATGATTTTTTAAAAACTCATCACTATAAAAAACACTTAGGGAAAAAATGTTGTACCAATCAAAGTCATTACTTGATTCTGCCACATTACATTCAAACTTCTAAGAAATATTTACTAGGATATTTCTCCTTGTGATCATGTCAATTCAGTCAAGTCATTAGGATGAATTAATATTATTCAAAAATTTCTTAATTGTCCACTTAAAAGAGCAACATAATATAATGGACAAGTTTACTAAATCTAGAGCCAATATACTGGGTTTCGGTTCATATTCTACTTTTGACCCCAACTAGCCTTACCACTTGAGTATGGATAACCTTCTCTTATTGAGTGTGTAACTAGAATAGGTTGCCTGTTTAAAGTCAGAAAAATTAAGATGATTACTCTCTTCTTGTCCCAGGAGTGAAGATCATACTTAACTTCTTGGCTACACAAATTGAACTTGTAAGAAGGGAATAACTGGCTTCCCTGTTCCCTCTTTAACCCTAGCTCTGATAAATGGGCCTAAAGATATTTGTATCTGTTCTTTTGGGTTCATGCCTCAGTTTTAGGTATCAGCAGTGATCTCCACAAGACCCAGAGGTTCATGCCATGGAGTCCTTGGAGCCAGTATTTCAGATAGAACATGTCAGATAGCTAGCCTAACAGACAATCCCTGAAAATGTAGGAGGTTAAGGACTCAAGCCCAAGTTTGAGTGGTTTGTGACATGAAACAGAGATTACTATCTACAACAAAAATACCAGTTCATGGGTCATTTTCTCTCACAATACTTTTGAGTCATTAAGTCTCAAGTTTGTTGCTGAAATTGAACCAGATTTAAATAAATACAACTAAAAATAATTATATAAACACACAGATAAAGGTACAATAAGGCATAAATATTTTTTAAATGTAGCCCATATGTGGCCTGTTTTGATATTTATGTACAGAATAGCAATCCCATTTCTATTTTAAATTACACTACTATTCTATTATAATCATGCTGAATTTCTTGTATATTTGTTATATACCTCTGAAGTAATTGTTTTTGGAGTAGGTAATCTGACTATAAGTGGTTAAAGGGGACTAGGATGCAGGAAATCACCCATAAATGAGGTAACATTGTTAGTAGAAGACTGAAACCACTTACAGAGAGTCTAGACACTCTCCAATCGCTTTAAGGATATCTGAAAACTCTGTAGGAAAAGTGAAATGCAATCTATCTGAATTTTAGGCAATGAGAATCAGTGTAGGCCATGTTAAATGTGGAACTTTGAAATAAAATTGGGACTTCCCCATCTGGGGTGACTCAAAAATTCTGTCTGAGATTTTTTATTTTCCAGCAAAGAATCCAATGGATAGAGAATAATTGTTGCTGAACTCTTAGAAAAAGTTGGCAATGTTTTTCAAGGTGGCATATATAGTCAATTTTTCCCCAGGGGGTAAGCCTCAAGATTCAGTTCTATTTGTCAGTTTTTTCAAACTTTTCATTTATAGATTACTTAATTATTGGGTACTCACTTTTTTGTATTTTTGAAATTTGTACAAATTTTCAGTTCTAGTAAATGGTCATTTGTATGTACTTTTGAATTATATAGAAGTATTGGTATACCAAAAGCTGAAAATGGTATACTAATATTAATACTGTTCTATATTACTAAATGCCATATAAGTACTAATATTATAAGAGAGAAATCTGAAATTCTAGACTGCTAGTATTTAGTAGAAAAGTCAATATTGCCCTTTTAGCATTTAAACAGACTGACATCAATTAATTTTTGTGAAAACAAACTCTTCTCTATCGTTATGATTTAGGAATACTTGTGCCTAATGATGTGCCTAAAATCTTCATATAATTAACATCCTCTGATATTTCTCTGATTCTACTTGTTTTCTTGTCCTGATGGATGAGTTGATAATTCATTTGGTTTACCTTGAGAATAACAAATAAAAGTCCTGGAGTAATTTGGGATAAGGAACCAAGAGGAGATTGTTTGGACCTCCATGGAAAACATCTATGCTAGAAAGATTGCTAGAGAGTTTTGTTGTCTCCTGTGTAGAAAGAGACTTTTTTTTGCACTGGATTTTAATCTTCACCAGAGGAATCACTGGAAAAGTTTCCATTCTGAATGTTTTGCCATTTGGCAATGGGACAACTCCAAGTTGATACCAGATACCCAATCCCTATCATGTAAACAGTATATAGTTTGAAAAGTTCAGTGTGAGCCAGGTTTCTGTTTGTGATGCAAACCAGTTTTCTTTATCATCTACTCTTACTTTTCTTTGTGGATTATGAAAGGCCTAATAAGGCTAAGACTAAGCAAGCAGAAATATTTGCTAACTTTTGAAAAATGTTTCATATATTGTTGAATCTACAACACTGCATATTTGAAGATAATTATTTTCTTTTATAGATGTGAGAAAGTATATTATCATGCAGCATCCACTGTTTTTTTTTAAACCCTTCCCTTCCGTCTTGGAGTCCATACTGTATTTTGGCTCCAAGGCAGAAGAGTGGTAAGGGCTAGGCAATGGGGGTCAAGTGACTTGCCCAGGGTCACACAGCTGGGAAGTGGCTGAGGCCAGATTTGAACCTAGGACCTCCCATCTCTAGGCCTGGCTTTCAATCCACTGAGCTACCCAGCTGCCCCTGCATCCACTGTTTTGAGAATTCGTATGGTGCTAGAAAGCAAACAAAATATCATTACTTATATTTCATCAGAGATCCCAGAGAAATGCTCTGAAAAATGAAGGACTGTCCTCAAAAAAATGAATTGCTGTTCTTTACCAGGATGACAAATTTCAAACTTGGGGGAACATTTAATGGGGTCTTTATATGCCCAAGTCATCTAATATGAAGCCACCATTAAAGAAAATTGTCTAGCTGTGCCCCAATCTCCTTTGAAGCACTCTTCATACCCTTTTCTATAGGTGGATATAGCCTCTTTTGACTGAATATGGACTTGGAACAAGCTGAGTTACTTACCATTGGGGAGACTGAGGAAACAGAGATGACACCTTCTTTCTGGTATTTTCAGAGGCAGATCATACTTTACCCAAACTACCAATAACATGTATCAACTAGCATAAAAGGAATAGTGCACAATGCTGGGAGAATTATAAATTGATGAAACATTTCTGGAGAGAAGTCTGGAACCATGATGAAAGGACCATAAAATCATACATACCCTTTGACCCAGAGATACCACTGTTAAGTCTTTAAACCAAAAAAGATTTAAAATGGACAAAAAAAGATTAAAGAGGACAAAATATTTATAGCAGTCCTTTTTGGGATGGCAAAGAACTGGAAAATAAAGAGATGTTCATCAACTGGGGAATCTCTGAACAAATTGGAGTATAAGCCTGTAATGGAATATTCTCGTGCCATGAGAAATGACAAAAAAAAAAAAAAACCTTGAAAGATTTATATAAAGTAATATAAAGTAGAAGTGAGTAAACTGAAAAGAATGTACTCAGTAACAGTAACAGCAACAATCTATGTTGATCAACTGTAAATGAATGAACTATTACCAATAAAATAAGGATCTAGGAGAACTCCAAAAGTCGGATGACAAAAAGGATATCTACCCCCATAGAAGGACCAGATGGAGTCTGAATACAAATTGAAACATCTCATTCTTTATTTTATTTCCTCCATAAATTCTTTTCTAGTAAAAGTGATATGTTTTCTTTCACAGTATGACAAACATGGGAATATGTATTATGTTATAATATATGTATAATGCATATCATATTACTTGCTTTCTTGGTAAGGTGGAAATGAGAAAAAGATCATGAATTACAAAATATCAGAAAATGAATACTGAAAAATTATATTGGTATGTAATGTGGAAAAAATTTAAATGCATTATAATTTTAAAGGAAAAAGTGTGATTTCCCAACTTACTCATTTATCCTGCCTCTAGGAAATGTACCTCAGAGTTTTTACTTCTGTTCTGTTTCATTTTTCCTCCTAAATTTCAGTTTCCAATGGTGAAGGAAATCTTCACCAAATTAAATTTGAGCCATGATTGCCTTGAAGCCAAGATTTCAGATGAATTGCTGCAATCATTTAGCCTGGCAGGGAATCCATGAAATCAAGGGTATTGCCCAAAGGAGATTTTGAACTTGGAATTTGGACTGGAATACAGAGAAACCAAGCTAAGTGGTTTGTATATTTTAAAAAATATCTTTGAAATAGATATTCCTTTGTAAAAGTTAATCTCACTATCAATGATTAAAAGGCACTCAGAGGAACAGTTTCCTATATTTCTATATTCCAGTATCAAGTATAAAATGGGGCTTTCTTGGATTCTCCCACTTTTTAGGGGCAAATGAAAAAAAATAAAATACAACATCTGCTCTTTTTAAAAGTCACATGACATTGAAGTAGGATGATTATCTTCTTTCAACAAAATGATTTAAATAAAGCTTAGAAACAAGAATGGTAAGAAAATTCACATTCATGTTATAATTCAGTATTAACATAACAACATTAGTGAGGACTAAAATCATTTGCAGAGAACTTAAATACCCTGATCCCCCAGTCTTCTTAAGGGTAGTGAAGAACCATTATGAGGGAGTAAAATGTAAACTACCCTAAAGCTTATTTGTAAAAGGGAGGGAGAAGGTGACAATCAAAACTCAGATCCACCTGGTTGGGTTTTTGTGAGAATTAAATGAAATAATGTATATAACAACGTTCACAAAATATGAATCACAATATCAAATCCAGTATTATATTATTGTCATATATATATATATACATATACATTTTTCAGATAAGATGTCAATATAACTTTTTAAATATTTATTTTCTGATATTTCTCAATTCCTGCTTGCTCTCTCTCTCCCTCCTACATCCCTACCATCCAATTAGGCTAGAAGCACGAGGTAGATTTTATATGTATATGTATATATATATATATATATATATATGCATATATATATATATTTAGGTATACATGTAATTATATATTACATATTTCCATGTTTATCATATTGTGAAAGAAGATACACACTGTCAGTAATACAGAAAAGCTCATAGAAAAAAAAGAATGGTATGTTTCAATTTGCATTCCAATTCCTTCTGTGCCTTCTGTGATGGTGAATTTTCCTTTTTTTTGGCATGATTTTCTTGGAGTTGCCCTGGGTCATTGCCTTATTCATAAGTTGTCATTCACAATTGATCATCCTACATCATTGTTGTTACTATGTACAACATTTTCCTAATTCTATTCACTTCATTTTACATCACTTTAGGTGTCTTTCCAGGATTTATTTTTTGTGATCATCTTGTGTCATTTCTCATTGTACATTAGTTTTCCATTACAAGTATATATCACAAGTGATCAGCCATTCCTCAATCTTTGGACATCCATTTAGTTCCCCTTTGCCACCACATAAAGAGCTGCCATAAATATTTTTGTACAGGTAAGTTTTTTCCTCTATATTTAATCTCTTTTAGATACAAACCTAGTAGTGGTATTGCTGGGTTTTTTATCCCTTCTCCCATAATAGGTATTTGAACCTGGGTTCTCTAAATGAGAAATGTCAAGCTCACATTGTAGTTACTTCCCTAAGGAAGCCAACCTAGAATGAAATTTAAATGGGACAGTGAAGCTAGATGGCTCAGTAGATAGAGAGCTAGGCCAGGAGAAAAGAGTTCCTGGGTTTAAATATGTCTTTTGACACTTCCCAGTGATATGTACCTGGGCAAGTCACTTAACCAAACTGCCCAACCCTTACTATTCTGCTTTGCAACCAATACTTAGTATTGATTCTAAGATAGAAAATAAGGATTTAAAAAAAATTAATAGGGAAAAATGTAAATACAATGAAAAAATAAAAGAATAATTTTTATTTTACTAATTCACTATGCTCCCGGAGATCTATTTTCATATAAGTTTCACACAAATGCTTAAAATTGTCCATGCCTCAGCTGTCTTTGTGTCAAATGCACATCAAATATTGTATATTTTCTGGGATATAAGTTCCTGTATTGAATTACTAAGTATAAAATGGGGCTTTCCTGAATCTCCTCATTCTTGAAAGGCAGAACAGAAAAAAAAGTACATCACTTTTCCTTTTAAAAAGCTACATACTGGAAATTCAGGTAAGAATGGCGGCAATCTAGACTCAGGATGCTTCCTCTCCCCAGCACCCACTGATATAGACTACATCAAAAGCCAAAAAACAAACATTCCATAAGAATGGAGGGACTCTACAGTAGGGTGCAGCATTGAAGGTACATGGGATTTGGGAATTTCCACACTATAAGGGGGTGAAAAAGCTCCCACACAAACATTAGCAGATCTACCCTCCCCCACCTTGCCTACAGAGCCAGTCAGACCCAGTGAGCACCAGAATGAATGAGTGAGTTAAGGACACCTTTAGAGTGAGGAAGGGGCACCTCTAGGTCCTTGGGAGGTAACTAAAACCAACAAAAACCTGCCCTTGAGAGCAGCTACACCTGAAATCCTGACAGGCAGAAGAGAGCAGACCGTGGGCACTCCAGCACAGAGAAGAGCTGAAAACAGCAGCAGAGCAGCAGCTGCAGACATTTGAGAGCTTGCCTTAGGCAAAATCCTTGCTCCTTAACTCCATACACAGAGAATCTGCCCAGCTCACTCAGATTTCTGACTAAAAAGGTAAGGTACAACCTCCACAGTGATGGCAAATTGTGCCCCAGGGCAAACATCCTCCAAGAAAAAAAAAAAGGCAAAGACCCTCAAAAAATTTTACAGAGGAAAAACCCAGGCTACAGAGGAAATACAGGAGGAAATTCAAATAAATACAAAACCTTCTCCCCCCAAATGGAAATTGTCCACAAGCTCTGGAAGAATTTAAATTGGAGCTTACCAAAAAGATGAAAGCCTTCTGGCAAGAGAAGTGGGAAATGGTTCAAAAAGAAAATCAAAAAATTATAGCAGAAAACCAAAAACTAAAGCAGAAAACCAAAAGATTATAACAAAAAACAGGCCTTAAGGACCAGAATTGATCCACTGGAAACCAATGATCTTTCAAAACAGCAAGAATTAATAAAGCAGAGCCAAAAGACTGAATAAAACATAAACTATCTCACTGAAAAGGTGACAGATCAGTAAAACAGGTCACAACAAGACAGGTTAAGAATCATTGGTCTAACTGAAAAGCCAAAAATGAACAGAAATCTTGTTATCACACTTCAAGAAAGCATCCAAGAAAACTTCCCTGATGTTCTTGAATAAGGGAGCAAAACAGACATTGAAAGAGTTCAAAGAACATCCTGTACAGTAAACCACTAAAAGACAACTCCCAGGAATGTAATTGCCAAATTCCAGAGCTTTCACCCTAAGGAGAAAATTCTACAAGAAGCCAAAAAGAGACAATTCAGATACCAAGGAGCACCAATCAGGATCACACAAGACCTAGTAGCTTCCACAAGAAAGGACTGCAAGGCCTGGAGCCTGATATTCAGAAAGGCAAGAGAACTGGGTCTTCAACCAAGAATCATCTATCCATCAAAATTGACTACATACTTACAGAGGAAAGTATGGGCATTCAACAAAATAGAAGATTTCCAATATTCTTAAAGAAAAGACAAGAAATAAGTGGAAAGTATGATATCCAAACACAAAGAATCAAGAGAAACATTAAAAGGTAAATAAGAAAGAAAGGGAAAAGGGGGGAAATGTTTTTTTTAATATTCAAACTCTATTCTTTAAGGGCTACATTTAGATCAAATTATATATATTAATATATGGGGAAAATGTTATTTGTAACTCTCAAAAATTGTATTCATTATTATAGTAATTAGAAGAATAGCACAACGGAAAAGATTGGGGCATTAAGGGGTATAAGATGATATTTAAAAAAATAGAAAAATGGTGGGGGGAATAAAAGATGGTACCAAGAGATACCTGAAGAAATTAAATTGGATTATCTTTTTCACACAAAGATACACATGGGAAGGGAAGAGGAAAATATTCTTATAAGAAGGAGAGGAAGAGAGTACTAATAGGTAATACTTAAACCTTACTCTCAATGAAATCAGTTCTGAGAGGGAAGAGCAACTAGATCCATTGGGATCATGAATTCTATCTTACCCTACAGGGTAAGTGAGAAGGGAAAACTAAAGAGGCAGGGGGCGTATGGAGGGTGTACAAAAAGGGACGGAAGGAGAGGGGGGAGGGAACTTAACAGACCCTAAATTTAAATTAAAAAAAAAACAAGAAGGAAACAAAAATGGAGGGACTAGAAAGGGAAGCATATTAAGAGAGGAGATTAGGGGGATTGATTAAAAGTAAACCATTGGCTTAAAAGGATATAGCAAAAGAAGAAAGGACAGAACTAGAAGAGGATATCAAAATGCTAGGGAATTCACAAGTGACAATCATAATTTTAAGCATGAATGGGATAAACTCAACCATAAAATGTAGACGAATACGAGAGTGGATTAGAATCCAAAATTGTACCATATGTTGTCTACAAGAAACTCACCTGAAGTGGGTAGATAATCCCAAGACCAGAATTAAATGTTGAAGCAAGACCTATTGGGCTGCAACTGATAGAAAGAAGGCAGGAGTTGCAATCATGATATCAGACAAAACCAAAGTAAGGATAAACCTGATTAAAAGGGACAGGGAAGTTAAATACATCCTGACAAAAGGGAGTATAGACAATGAGGAAATATCACTAATCAAGATGTATGCACCAAATGATGTGGCATCCAGATTTCTAAAGGAGAAACTAGAAGAATTGAAGGAGGAAATAGATAGTAACACTATACTAGTGGGAGACCTGAACCTACCACTATCAAATTTAGATGAATCAAATCAAAAAATTAATATGAAAGAAGTAAAAGATGTGAATGAAATCTTAGCAAAATTAGAGTTGATATATGGAGAAAAATAAATAGGGAGAAAAAAAGAATACAACTTCTTTTCAGTAGCACATGGTATATTCAAAAATATTGACCATATACTAAATCATAAAATCATGGCATACAAATGCAGAAAAGCAGAAATAATAAATGCAAACCTTTCAGATAATAAAACAATAAAAGCAATGATCGTTAAGGGTAGATGGAGAGCCAAATAAAAATAAATTGGAAATTAAATTATATGATTCTTCAAAATCAGTTAGTTAGAGAATAAATCACAGAAACAATTAATAATTGCATAAAAGAAAATGACAATGATGAGACATCCTTTCTAACTATATGGGATGCAGCCAAAGCAGTATTCAGAGGAAAATTTATCTCCTTGAGTCCACATATTAACAAATTAGGGAGGACAGAGGTCAATAAATGAGATAGGCAAAACAAAAAACTTGAAAGAGAACGAATTAAAAATCCCCAGAGGAAAATCAAATTAGACATCCTAAAAATTAAGGGAGAAATTACTAAAATCAAAAGTGATAGAACTGTTGAACTATTAAATAAGTCTAGAAGTTGGTATTTTGAAAAAACAAGCAAAATATTAAAAGTAATGGTCAATCTAATAAAAAAGGAAAGAAGAAAACCAAATTAACCGTATCATAGATGAAAAAGGAGAACTTATATCTAATGAAGGGAAAATTAAGGCAATCATTAAAAACTATTTTGCACAATTTTATGGCAATAAATATCCCAATCTAGGTAATATGAATGAATACTTACAAAAATTTAAATTGCCTAGATTGACAGAAGAAGAAATAGAATTCTTAAATAATCCCATATCAGAGAAAGAAACTGAACAGGCCATCAAAGAACCCTAAGAAAAAATCCCCAGGCCCTGATGGATTCAAAAGTGAATTAAATCAAACATTCAAAGAACAGCTAATCCTAATACTATACGAACTATTTGACATTATAAGCAAAGAGGGAATTCTACCAAATTCTTTTTCTGACACAAATATGGAACTAATTCCAAAACCAGGCTGGTCAAAAATGGAGAAAGAAAACCACAGACCAATCTCCTTAATGAACATAGATGCAAAAATATTAAATAGAATATTAACAAAAAGACTACAGGAAGTCATCATGAGGGTTATTCAGTATGATCAGGTGGAGTTGATTCTAGGAATGCAAGGATGGTTCAACATCAGGAAAACCATCACATAATTGATCATATCAACAAGAAAACCAACAAAAATCGCATGATTATCTCAATAGATGGAGAAAAAGCCTTTGACAAGATACAACACTCATTCCTATTGAAAACACTGGGGATTATAGGAATAGAATGATCTTTCCTAAAAATAATAAATAGTATATATCTAAAACCATCAGCCAACATCATCTTCAATGGGGATAAACTAGATGCATTCCCAATAAGATGAGGAGTGAAACAAGGATGCCCATGATCATCTCTATTATTTAACATTGTACTAGAAACACTAGTAGTAGCAATTAGAGAAGAAAAAGAAATTGAAGGCAGTAAAATAGGCAATGAAGTGACAATGATATCACTCTTTGCTGATCATATGATGATCTACTTAAAGAATCCTTGAGAATCCACTAAAAAACTAGTGGAAATAATCAACAACTTTAGCAAAGTTGCAGGATACAAAATAAACCCACATAAGTCATCAGCATTTCTATATATCCCCAACTAATTTCAGCAGCAGGAATTAGAAAGAGAAATTCCATTCAAAATCACCCTATACAATATAAAATACTTAGGAGTCTATCTGCCAAGTTAAATACAGGACATATATGAACACAACTACAAAACACTTTCCACACAACTAAACCTAAATCTGAGCAATTAGAAAAACATTAGTTGCTCATGGGTAGGATGAGCTAACATAATAATAATGACCATCCTATCCAAACTTATCTATTTATTTAGCACCATACCTATTAAACTTCCAAAAAACTTTTTTAATGAATTAGAAAGAAACATAACAAAGTTCATTTGGAAGAACAAAAGATCTAGGATGTTCAAGGAAATAATAAAAAAAAGGCAAAGGAAGGTGCCCTTGCAGTACCAGATATGAAACTATTCCATAAAGCAGTGGTCATCAAAACAATTTGGTACTGGTTAAGAGACAAAAAGGAGGATCTGTGGAATAGACTTGGGGTAAGTGACCACAGCAAGACAGTCTATGACAAGCCCAAACATCCCAGCTTTTAGGGGAAAAATCCACTATTTGATGAAAACTTCTGGGAAAATTGGAAGACAGTTTGGGAAAGATTAGACTTGGATCAACACCTCACATCCTACACCAAGATAAACTCAGAATGGGTGAATGACTTGACCATAAAAAAAGAAAACTATAAGTAAATTAGGCAAACACAGAACAGTATACATGTCAGACCTTTGGGAAGGGAAAGATTTTAAATCCAAGCAAGACTTTGAAAGAGTCACAAAATGAAAAGTAAATAATTTTGACTATATCAAGTTAAAAAGTTTTTGTACAAACAAAACTAATGTAACCAAAATTAGAAGGGAAATAACACATTGGGAAACCATCTTCATAACAAAAACCTCTGACAAAGGTTTAATTACTCAAATCTACAAAGAGCTAAAATCAATTGTACAAAAAATCAAGCCATTCTCCAATATATAAATGGGCAAGGGACATGAATAGGCAATTTTCAGTCAAAGAAATCAAAACCATTAATAAGCACATTAAAAAGTGTTCTAAATCTCTTATAATCAGAGAGATGCAAATTGAAACAACTTTTAGGTATCACCTCACACCTAGAAGATTGGCTAACATGGCAGCAAAGTAAAGTAATGAATGTGGGAAGGGATGTTCATTGATGCATTACTGGTGGAGTTGTGAATTGATCCAACCATTCTGGAGGGCAATTTGGAACTATGCCCAAAGGACACTAAAATACTGTCTGCCTTTTGACCCCAAAGGGAAAATAAGAAAAAAGACATGTACAAGAATATTCATAGCTGCACTATTTGTGGTGGCAAAAAATTTGAAAATGAGGGGATGCCCTTCAATTGGGGATGGGCTGAACAAATTGCGATATCTGTTGTTGATGGAATACTATTGTGCTCAAAGGAATAATAAAGTGGAGGTATTCTATGGGAACTGGAACAACCTCCAGGAACTGATGCAGAGTGAAAGGAGCAGAACCAGAAGAACATTGTACACAGAGGCTGATACATTATGGTACAATCTGATGTAATGGACTTCTTCATTAGTGGTAATGCAATTTTCCTGAACAACTTGGAGGAATCTATGAGAAAGAACACTATCCACATTCAGAGGTAAAACTGTGAATGTAACAACACCAAAGAAAAACAATTGCGTTATTACATGGGTCGAGGGGGATATGATTTGGGATGTAGACTCTAAGTGAACATCCTAGTGCAAACACCAACTACATAGAAATAGGTTCTGAACAAGGACACATGTTATACCCAGTGGAATTGTGCATCAGTTATGGGAGGTATGGGGGGAGTGGTGGGAGGAATAGAAAATGATTTTTGTAACCAATGAATAATGTTTGAAATTGACCAAATAAAAAAATAATGTTGAAATTTTAAAAAGTGATTTTTTTCTGTTTAAAAAAATAAAATTAAATTAAAAAGCTACACACAATTGAAGTAGGATGATTATCTTTTCCATAAAAATGATTCCCATAGAGCTTAGAAACAGGAATGGTAATGAAAATTCACAGCATTATTATAACACTTCATTATTGATCTAACATTAAATGTTTTCTTTCTTTACAAGTACATGAGATATATATTAGGAATACTATAATCCCATTATTACAATTAATGAAATAGAGGCTCAGAGATTTCAATTCAGGCAACAAAATGTACTAAAGACTTACTATATGTGAGGTATTGTGCTAAACTCTAGAAATATAAAGAAAGAGGAGTGGGAAGGCTAATATTCAAACAGTGAAGATTATATGCAAATAAGTAAGTAGAAATACAATATGTACTATATACAAGAAGAAGCCCAGGAAGTCATGAAGTAAAACTGTGGTGGGAGAGAATTCTAAGCATGAGAAAGAGTCACTGAAAACAAACTTAGTGACTTGAACAAGATCACAAAGCTAATAAATATTAGACATCATATTTGAAACCAAATATTCCTGATTCCTCATCTTCTCTTTCCTAGCCTTAAAAATATACACCGAAAACTAATGAGCATATGAGATGATTTCTATTGAATAGCATGGCATTGAAATACTAGGAAGATTAAATGAGATAATTGATGGAAAGTGCTTTTTCATAATAAAATAAAATATTTTTTTTTTACATTCTGGAAACAAATCTTTCCAATTCACACTTGATTAATGGCAACAACTCTAAAGGAAAACAACAACAAAATGACAGCTGAAATATCCCAAGCTGACAAAGTGTCAACTTACCTGAGGGAACAGAGGTATTTTGAAGACATTTGATGTACTTGAATCTTGAATGCTTTCTTGATTGTCATTGGTAATGAATATTCATATATCGATTCTTTTTCTAAAGGAAAGACATGAGTGTAGAACCAGGTAAGATTTTCCTTGTTGTAAAAAGTAGGATATTACAGGATAGGAAAGTCTCCAACCCATCCCCTGAGAAGGAGTACTGCTAGTGTCTTAAATATCGCATCATTGCAACTTGTAAATGTAGAAAATCTAATCCCTTTTATGGGGGGAATATTATGGGTGTTGAAGTTAATATACTATTCTCACTTATTTATAATACTGTTTACATACACTATCTTCTCCAAGCCACCCTGTACAACAGGGTCAATATTATTTTACCCATTTTAAACATGGGGAATACGGAACTTGAAGAGCTTAAATGGCTTGCGTAAAGTCACACAGCAGTAAGAAGTTCATCTGAATTTCAAACCCAGATTTGATCATTAGAAAAATATGTGCCTTCTATTATACAATAGTGACTCCCTACAAGATCTATATCTAGTGAAGGAAATTAATATTTACATAACACTTATTATGTGTATTTTTCTAAGTGCTTTACAAAAACTGTCTCATTTGATCTTCACAACAATGATGAAGTTTGTTTTCAGTGACTCTTTCTCATGCTTAGAATTCTCTCCCACCACAGTTTTACTTCATGACTTCCTGGGCTTCTTCTTGTATATAGTACATATTGTATTTCTACTTACTTATTTGCATATAATCTTCACTGTTTGAATATTAGCCTTCCCACTCCTCTTTCTTTATATTTCTAGAGTTTAGCACAATTTTTCAATTGATAAAACTGAGGCAGACAGAGGTTGTTTCTTGTATAGGGCTGTCCAGCTCCATGGGAAATGTAGGAAGTGACTTAAGGCAGAATTTGAACTAAGGTCCTCCTTTTTCCACTGTGCCATCACTTTCCCAGACAGTTCTCACTTGTCAGAAAGACGTCCTTATTTAGAGATAATAAATTAATTTGTATAAGACTTTCTATTCCTTTAACTTAGGAAAGTTTTCAGGGTTGAGCAACCCCAAATAGCTTTGTCATGCTTCTAGCAGCTGTCTCTATGTAAAGAAATGACTGATACTCAAGAAAAGTGATATGTGCCTGAAGGACATTCTAAACTCACCAAGGAGAAGAAATGGCACAGATGCACATGACCCCAGGGAGGCAGAGGCTCTAATTCCCATCAGGGTACTGAGAAAGTGACTGAAATAGCTAGGCTCTAACCAACATCACTTCATTCATTTATGTCACTAATAGATGTTAGTTCAACTTAAGACAAATATGTTGTGCAGTATTCGAAGTTTTCCTCCATGGATTTAACCATTAGCCCTTGAAATCTATTTCACCACGTGAGAAAGAAACAAGAATCCTTACTGACCTTTCTAACAGTGGCATTGAGAGAGGAATTCAAAGCACATATATATATAATGTGTGTGTGTGTATGTTTTGAGTTCCTCTCTATGTATGAATACACACACACATATATACATATGTAGAGAGATAAGTCAATAAATACAGTAACTAGCAGTAACTATGCAATATTTTTTTTATTTTATGATTTGAGTGGTGCTGATTGCTTCCTTCTGACATAGGGTGGATGTGATCTAAATAATAGCAAAGAGGTAGAGATTAAAAGAGAAAGCATGTGCAACCAAAAAAGCAGGAATAATCAGTGAAAAAAAATAAAAGCCTCAAGGAGGGAACATACTAACTTAAATGAAATAAGTTTCTTAATCCAGTTGAAGAAAACAAATAAGAAATAATAAAGAGTGATGATTAACTATGACTACTAATAATAACAGCAATAATTTACACAAAACACCATAAGGGCTAAAACATTAAGTGATTATTCCTTTCAATTATTATTATCATCAATTAGTAATAAAGCCAATTATGTAGCAATTATCTGAAAGCTTAAAAAAATGCTGGTTGTCACTTACATTCTTCAAATCTTAGAATGGGATAAAAATGAAAACATTTCCATGGTTTTGTTCTTAATCTTCTCTCCTACACACTGTCCCTTTAGTAGATTCCGGTACAGAGGAAAGCAACTTTTACCATCTCCATGAGGGTTGGTCGGAAGGTGTGCAGACCTCATTAATGGGACTTAGTCAGTGAGCACATGTGAGACAATGGCAAAAATCTATGAAGTGAGGTAGAGGGATAGTGGTCACAGCAGGAAGCATCTCCTCTGAGGAAGGAGATAAGACCTCCTATAGTCATTTGCTGTTCAGTACTATCTGACTCTTCATGACTCCCTTGACTTTTCCATGTGGTTTTCTTGGAAAAGATACTGGCATAATTTGCTATTTCTTTTTCCAGTGTGTCCCCATTTTACAAATGAGGAATTGGGGCAAATAGGGTTTAAGCGTTTAAGCAACTTCCCAAGGGTCATACAGATAGTAAATATATGGGGCCAAATTTTAACTCAGATCTTCCCAAAGTCATACCTTGTTCTTTATCCGCTCCACAAGCTAGCTAGCTATTGCTAGTGCTGAAGAACAAAGCACTAGTCACCCATATGCTAGGTATAATTATATTTTAGCATCCTTGTATTATACCAACCAAGAAAAATTGTAAGGTTCCTAGATGGATACTGCATAGATGTGATGGACACACAGCTTGTCCAGTGGTTGAAGGATTAAAAGAAAATATTTAATTTACAAATAATATGCTATTATGCCTCAGAGGAGGTAGCAAATCCAAGTATGCTCTGAGTTCATTTATGGAAATCTCCAAAGCTACAGCAGCAGATAACAATGGGGGCATTTAAAGTTCAAAATATTTCTCTAACCATGCCCAATTCATGGTGCCAGTATATGTAGACAGAATATATTGCAAAATGATGATTGTTCATCTGTCCATGATAGACTATTTTCCCTCTCTGAATATTGTAAACCTTAAAATTTCTTAGATTTGTGAATGTTGTAAATTTCACCATTGGAATGTGAATCCCATTGGCAATGGAGGTTCCTCCTCCTCCCTTCTTAAGATTACTTTAGGACAGAAACCTTTTGCTTAACAATGGAAAGGGCTGCAGCATAGATCAAAATTTAATTATTCCAATCTCCGCCCTACTCAGGGTAACAGGATTTAGGAAGGGTTGTAGCAAAGGATCAAGATTTAATTATTTGAGAATATGACCTTCAACAGACATGTGCAAAGCCACAGACCTCTGGGAGGTCCTGGGTTAAGCTAGAGCCACCATTGGCACAGAGAAGACATGGACAGTGATTGGTAGATGTGAGAACTGAGGGGAGGGAACTTGGATGGGTTCCTTAAAGATAGCGGGGTCTGAGGACTAGAGGTGGTTGGTTGGAGAGGTTTTTGCTCTGAGAGGTGGTGCTCTGAGAAGCTTGCTCTGAAGGAAGCTGGAGGTGGAGGCCCCTGAGACTGTTTCTCCATTTTGGTCACGTGAGTGATAGGGACTGATCTCTTTTCTTTGCCTCAGCTATCTAAGGGCTTGGGCCTTTTGGCCCAACCTAAACAGAGGGGGTATTTAAGCCCTATTCCCTTCTCTCCCCTTTCTCTCTCTCTCTCTCCCTCTCTCTCTCCATCTCTAATACCTTTCTTCCTCCTGCTTGTAATTAAACTCCATAAAAGGTTGACTGCTGACTTGAGTTTTCATTAAGGAATTACATAGCTGAATTCCTTGGCGACCTTAAATTAATATATATCAGTCTTTTAAAGTGATTTCCTTGTCACAATATGTTGATCAAATATTCATTTTTCAACTCAGCAGTATAATATATAATATGTGAAATAGAGGAACAAGAAGAGAAAAGAAAAGAAAAACACTTTCCATGTAGTTGGGAAGGCTGCTTGGCTTAATTTGTATAGGACAGGCCTATAAGTCATGAAATGTCACATGAACTTCTGCTTATATATCTGTAATGGGGATAATATTACTTCTAGTATTTTATTAGGTTTGTGAGAGCTCAACTGAGTAAAGTTATTAAAGTACCTGGAAAACATTCAAATGTTGCTAATTGAGAGGCAACATGATAAAGTAGACAGTAATATATAAATGTCAGGAATTATTTATTAGTTAGGAGAGAAAACTAGTCTCTTTATCAGGAAGACATAGCCCTCAAGTCCCATATCTGGCAGATACTCACTTGGTGATCCTTAAAAAAATCATGTACTGTGCTTTGTGAAGTACATGCAAAATAAATGGTCAAGTCTAAGTGCCCTAAGTAACTCTTTAAGTCAATAAGTTGAAAAGAAGTGACCAGACTGCATTAATAGATGTTATTTCCTCACCCCAAGGTGCCCTGTATCAAAGCAATTGCAAGACCACCCCATTCCTATTATGTAAGTTACAAAAACCTATGAAGACTAAGTTATAAAGAACATCTATTTCTACTTTATTTATAGCATATGAAATTATACTCAAATTTGAGATGGAAGAAGTAAGAAGTGGTCAGGCAAAACTGAGAAGTCAATATTTTACTTTTTTAAATTTTAAATTTTTGTTTTGTGTTGATTTTTATTTTATTGTTTTTTTTGTTTCAATTATAGTTATTTTATTTGTATTATTTATTTTATGTTTGTTTTACTTAACTTTTCTTTAATTTTCCTTTAAGAGCTCATCCCAGTCCCATCCCTATTTGGGATTTGGTATGCCTCCACTTGTTATGATGTATGCTCAAGAAAAAGACCAGTATTAGGCAGACATGTTAGGGGAAATTTAAATCTAGTAATCAAAGTGTTATAAAAGTTGCAGATACTGGATTTGGATGCTGGAAGACCTCTTTTCAAATCCTGTCTCAGGCATCTGCTAATTGTTTGACTCTAGGTAAATCTCTTAGACATTCTAACACTCAAGTTCCAGACTTATAATTAGATAATGCCTATTATATCCATCTCACAGAATTGTAGTGAAATTCTAATGAGATCTCATAAACAATCACAACTTTTGGTTCCAGGAAATCAAGCAACTTTGGACTTACACAAATTGAGTTCAGTCTTCATATCCTTACTCCAAATGATCATTATCTCACTGGTCTTACTCCACAGGAAATCTATAAGGAAATCCCCAAGTAAAACCAAATATATATATGACTCAAATCTAGGCTATCTCCAATAAGTCTAATAAAGTCCCTTCTTATATGGTTCACAAGAGATATCAAGAATGGGTGCCAATGCATAGGACAGATATTAGTCAAAGGTTATTTACTACCCACCACAGAAAATTCATAAGTATCATTGAACAAATAGAGATTTTTTTAAAGTCCCATTATATTCACTACATCTTTCCAGAAGGTGAATATAATTTGAAGGATTGTCAAAAAGTTTTCCATTTCATCTTGGATATTCTACACTGACTGAGAAATTCACAATAATATGATGGAGCAATGGCAAAATTCAGATCATCTGCCCAACCCTGATATGAATTTAGTCCTTCAGATCCAAAATTGGCCTGTCTCTGTTACAAATTATGGAAATATTTTCCCTTTGGGTATCTAGTGCATGACTCTCAAACTCAGAAACTGTCAACCTTCAGAGTTCATCATCTGAAGGTTACCTTCAAAGTCTCTCCAAATGTCCATTCTCTAGATTGCTAGACTGACTTCTGTTAAAAAAAAGACATTTAAAAGGAAGATGGTAATCAGGAATATTAAGGCAAGAACAGTCTACTGTCTATTCACTGTGTGCTACTCCTGAAAATGGTCCTTTTTCTGCATCTTGGGGAGAAAAGATTGCCCCCCTCCAGGGTCACATTCTTTTCTGCAGATCCAAGTCCAGAAGGAGTCTCATCCTTATTTCCCTTTAGCCTTGCTAATTATTCTGTAGAAGGCCAGTGCAGGTAGTGGGGAAGGTAAGAGATATCTCATGAATCTTCTCAAAGCAAGTATTATAAGTCCAGCTCCATATGCAGTTCCTCTTTCTATGCTTTGTAAAATCATCAAGATGATTGGAAGGGGAGTGAATATGTCATGTCAAACTGATCAAGTGCTCATCTCATAAATTCTCATTACACATAGAACTTTAATAACTTTAAAGCATTATATATTATATTTGTATTATTATTAAATTCTAAGAATAAATTACATTTGAAATCCCTTCTCATTTCAGAACACACTTTTGTCATCAATTCACTTGTGTAGCCAACAAATATTTGTTGAATATAATATGAAAGAAAGCATACTAGAACTATGGGAGAAAGATAAATGACTCAGTCCTCAAGGAGGTTATAGTCAAGTGTGGAAATAAAACACATATGCATATAATTATAATATAAGGAAACCTAATGTACAGAAATGCCATCAGAAAGGACCAAACAGTGTGGGATAAGTTGAAACAAGGGAATAATTATGCCTCACTAGAGAAATCAAAGAATATTTCCTAAAGTAAGAGATACATTACTAGTGAAGAAAAATAATCAGATATTCAAATATGATTAGAAGAAGACTTATTGAGTAAGAATGGATGACAAGTAAAGGCAAAGAGGTGCAAAAATACAGTGTAGGATTAGTTGGTTGAGTTTGACTCTTGTAGGGTAACAGTGGGATCTGCAACTGGAAATGGTAGGTCAAAGACAAATCCAGGAAGGATTAAGTGGTATTTAATTTATTTGCCTACCATAGGGAACTTTCAAGGAAAGATGGTCCCTGCATCAGACATTAAAGAAAGAGAATGACTTTAATGACACAAAAACATATCAGTAAATTTTCAAAAACAAAAATAGATTGAAAAAATTTTAGAGGCAGAAAGAAAACTTTGTGGTGGTTCAGTGGTATCCAATCCTTTGTGATCCCATTTAAAGTTTTCTTGGCAAATATGCTGGAGTGGTTTATCATTTCCTTCTCCTCTTCATTTTCTAGGTGAGAAACTGATGCATACAGAGTGAAGTGACATGCTTAGACTTTGAGAGCTGGCCAGCAATCTCCCTGAAGGTGAGGGCTCACTCCATCTAGATGTGATGATCTGGTTAAAAAAGGGAGATGAGAAGCACTGTGTGCTCAGGCCCACATGCATTGGCTTCACAAAGTGTTCTGCAATAGCATGGAGGTTTGTTTATTATATAGGGTTTCAAGTTTCTTTGGCACACAATCAATTTTCTACATATATGATTCCATGGAACTTAACAATAAGACATGTAGCCTAAGGATATAGTCATTGGAATATTGTTGCTATAGATGAATGACATAAATAGGGTGATCTAGAGGTTAGTTCTCCCTGATGTAGGGGAATCATTTTTACTTTGGTAAGCTTTCAAAATCAATCACAATTACTTAGGAGATGGGTAACAAAACATTTCATAGCTAGGTACAAGGTTAGAAGGCAATTTAATGACAGACCAGATTTGAGGTTTTCCTCAATTTACAAGTTTTATTTTTCTTATGTTATTTTAAAGCACCTGACAATGTGGCCTGGTTTCTGTCCATAAACAGAATTCAGTGGAGTATGTCTTGAAGGTGATTGATGTTCTTGGCTTGCCTGACTTGTAGTGGGAGTGAATGTAATTTCTTTGGAATAGGAAAAGGGGGGCAATGGGTAGTAATCTCTAGATTTTAATTCTGTGAATGTAATCTTTTAGGGTAATAGTCTGGAGGGATTAAGGTGGGATATATGTTTATTCTATAAGTTTTGCTCTTATATTATTTCTTTTGTGTTGGAGAGAGAACAATAATCATCCATTATTGGGGAAAGTTAAAGAGAGAGAAGTCACAGAGGAGGATCAGTGGGGGACTCATTCTCTGGGAGCTGTCTTGCAGTCCACATTTCCACAGACTATGACCTTGTCAGTCAGTGAGGGTATGATGGCCTGCAGCACTTAGAGTCACACAACTAGTAAGTGACTAAGGTCATATTTGAACTCAAGTCTTCTTGAGTCCAGACTAGGGGCTCTTTATATTTTATACTTAGTTGCCCAAATAGAAGTTAGGGGACAACTAACAAAGTTTAAGGTGGAGGCCAACTCTTACCTAAAAGGAGGGTAACTGCAATAAGGAATTGAAATAATTTGCCATATTATTATTATTATGCCTTGAAATAGCAGAATGAAAATGCATGAGTATATGCTGTGATTCTTTATGGAATTTTCATAATTTAGTTTTGATATCTTTTATTATAAGGTATTTAGGCAGAATGTGGCATAGTTTTATGTAGTTGTCATCTCGTGAAATCCATATAGAAGTATATTTTCTGTGTAAAATTTATTTTTATATTTAAAATTTATTTTATTAGTCAATTTTCCTTGGTTACAAATATCATATTCTTTCCATCCTCACTCCCCACCCCTTCCCTTAGCCAACATGCAATTCCATTGGGTTTTACATGTGTCCTTGATCAAAATGTATTTCCATGTTGCTGATGTTTGCACTAGGATGATAATTTAGAGTCCATATCATCAATCATATCCCCATGAGCCCATGTGATCAAGCAGTTGTTTTTCTTCAGTGTCTCTACTCCCACAGTGTTTCCTCTGAATGTGGATAGTGTTCTTTCTCATAAATCCTTCAGAATTATTCTGGATCATTGCATTGCTATTAATGTAGAAGTCCATTACATTCGGTTGTACCACAGTGTATTAGTGTCTGTAAATAATTTTCTCCTGGTTCTGCTCCTCTCACTCTGTAAATTCCTGGAGGCCATTCCAATTCACATGTAATTCCTCCAGGTCATTATTCCTTTGAGCAAAATACTATTCCATCACCAACAGATACCACAATTTGTTCAGCCATTCCCCAATCAGAGGGCATCAACTAAATTTCCAAATTTTTGCCCCCACAAAGAGCACAACTAGAAATATTTTTGTATAATTATTTTTCCTTACAAACTCTTTGGGGCTAATCCCAGCACTGGCATGACTGGATCAAAGGGCAGACAGTCTTTTAGTGCCCTTTGGGTATTGTTCCAAATTGCCCTCCAGAATAATTGGATCAATTCACAACTCCACCAGCAATGCATTAATGTCCCAACTTTGCCACATCCTCTCCAATATTCATTACTTTCCTTTGCTGTAATGTTAGCCAATCTGCTGGTATGAGATGATACCTCAGAGTTGTTATAATTTGCATTTCTCTGATTATAAGAGCTTTAGTACACTTTTTCATGTGCTTATTAATAGTTTTGATTTTTTTATCAGAATATTTCCTATACATCTCCCTTGCCCAATTATCAATTCAGGAATGGCTTGATTTTTTTTTTGCACAATTGATTTAGCTCTTTATACATTTGAGTAATTAGATCTTTGTCAGAGTCTTGTTATAAAGGTTTTTCCCAATGTGTTGCTTCCATTAAAATTTTGCTTGCATTGGTTTTGTTGGTACAAAACTTTTTTTTAATTTAATGTAATTAATTAATGTAATCAAATCAAAATTATTTATTTTACATTTTCTAATTTTTTTTCTAAGTCTTGCTTGATTTTAAAATCTTTCCTTTCCCAAAGGCCAAACATGTATACTATTCTGTGTTCACCTAATTTGCTCATAGTTTCCTTCTTTATGTTCAGGTCATTCACCCATTCTGAATTTATTTTGGCATAGGTTGTAAGATGTTGATCTAAGCCAAATCTCTCCCATATAGTTTTCCAATTTTCCCAGCAGTTTTTGTCAAATAATGAATTTTTATCCCCAAAGCTTGGATATTTGGATTTATCATGTACAGTATTGCTGACGTCACTTACCCCAAGTCTATTCCACTGAGCCTCCTTTCTGTCCCTTAACCAATACCATATTGTTTTGATGACCCCTGCTTTATAGTCTAGTTTGAAATTTGGTAGTGCTAGGTCACCTTCCTTCACATTTTTTTCATTATTTCCCTGTATATCCTTTGCCTTTGTCATTCCAAATGAACTTTGTTATGTTTTTTTTTTCAGTAAAAAAGGTTTTTTTTTTTTGGTAGTCCGATGGGTATGGTACTAAATAATTAAATATACTTCAGTAGGATTGTCATTTTTATTATGTTAGCTTGTCCTACTTTATAATTGAAAATCTGTTTCCCTTGATTTCTAAAGCTCATTTAATAAATCCCTTATATATATATATATATATATATATTTATTATTTGAGATTTAAATATAATTTTATACTACCCATGAACAATTAATGTTTTTCCAATTATTTAGATCTAGTTTTAATTGCGTGGAAAGCATTTTATAGTTGTATTTATATAGTTCCTGTGTTTACATTGGCAGATAGATTCCTATATCTTTTATACAGTCAAGGGTGATTTTATATGGAATTTCTCTTTCCAATTCTTACTGCCGAGATGTGTTGGAAATATATAGAAATGCTGATGATGTATGTGGGTTTGTTTTATATCCTGCAACTTTGCTAAAGTTGTTGATTATTTCTACTAACTTTTTAGTTGATTCTCTTGGATTCTTTGAGTAGACCTATCATATCATCTACAAAAAGTGATAACTTGGTCTCCACATTGACTGTTTCAATCCCTTCATTTTCTTTTTCTTCTCTAATTGCTACTGCTAGTGTTTCTAGTACAATGCTAAATAATAGAGGTAAACATGGGCACCCTTGTTTCACTCCTGATCTTATTGGGAATGCATGTAGTTTATCCCCATTGCAGATGATATTTGAGGATGGTTTCAGAAATATGCTGTTTATTATTTTTAGTAAAGGCCCTTCTATTCCTATATCTTAGAGTGTTTTCCATAGGACTGAGTGTTGTATTTTGTAAAAGGCTTTTTCTGCATCGATTGAAATAATCATGTTATTTTTTTGGTTTGCTTATTGATAGGGTTAATTATGTGGATGGTTTTCCTAACATTGAAACTTCATAGCATTCCTGGTATAAATTCCATCGGATCATAATCAATAAGCCCCATGATCACTTGTTGGAGTCTTTTTGTTAGTATTCAATTTGAGATTTTTGCATCTATGTTCAATAAGGAAATTAATCTATAATTTTCTTTTTCTGTTTTTGACCTGCTTGTCTTTGGAATCAGTACCATATTTGTGTCATAAAAGGAATTTGGTAGAACTCCTTCTTTGCCTATTCTGTCAAATAGTTTTTATTATATTGAGATTAGTTGTCCTTTGAATGTTTGATAGAATTCATTTGTGAATCCATCTGGTCCTGGAGATTTTTTCGTAGGGAGTTCCTTGATGGCTTGTTCAATGCCTTTTTCTGATATGGGGTTATTTAAGTATTCTATTTCTTCTTCTGTTAATCTAGGCAATTTATATTTCTATAAATATTCATCCCTTTTGCCTAGATTGGCATATTTTTTTGCCATATAATTGGGCATAATTGATTTTAATGATTGCCTTACTTTCTTCTTCATTAGAGGTGAGGTTTCCCTTTCCATATTTGATACTGTTAATTTGGTTTACTTCTTTCCTTTTTTAAATTCGATTGACCAACTCTTTATCTATTTTATTTGTATTTTTTTCAAATTGCCAGCTTCTAGTCTTATTTATTAATTCAATAGTTCTTTGACTTTTGGTTTTATTAATTGCCCCTTTAATTTTTAGGATCTCTGAATTAGTTTTCATCTGAAGATTTTTAATTTGTTCACTTTCTAGTATTTTTTTAAATTTGCATGCCCAATCCATTGACCTCTGCACTCCCTAATTTGTTAATATATGAACTCAAGGATATACATTTCTTCATACATACTGCTCTGATGGCATCCCATAGATTTTGAAAGGATGTCTCATCATTGACATTTTCTTCAATGAAATTATTAATTGTTTCTATGATTTGTTTTTTAACTAACTGGTTTCAGATAATATTTTTCTCCATATATCTACTAACTCTAATCTTTATAAGATTTCATTCACATATCTTACCTCATTCTTATTTATTTGTTGCTTTAATTTATCTAGATATGATAGAGGAATGTTCAGATCTCCCACTAGTATAATTTTTCTATCTATTTCATCCTTGAGCTCCACTAGTTTCTGATTTAGCAATTTGTATGCTATGCCATTTGGTGCATACATGTTGAGTACTAATATTTTCTCATAGTCTGTACTGCCTTTTATCAGGATGTAATTATATTCCCTATCTCTTTTAACTAGATCTATTTTTACTTTAGCGTTTTCAGATATGATGATTGTGGCACCTACCTTCTTTTTCTCATTTGATACCCAATAGATTTTGCTCTATCTGCTTTACCTTTACCATGTTTGTGTCTACCTTCCTCATTTGTGTTTCTTGTAGACAACATATAGTAGGTTTTTGGTTTCTAAGCCACTCTACTATTTGCTTCCATTTTATGGGTGAGCTCATTCCATTCTCACTCAGAGTTATGATTACCAGCTGTGTATTTCCCAATATTTTGATTTCCACTTCTAATCTTGCCCTTTCTTCATTCACTATTTCCTTTTTTACCATTGTTTTATTTTAATCTGTCCTCATATTTCCCACCCTTTTTTTTTCCTTTTGTTCCCCCTACTTTCTTATTCCTTTCTTATTTTTCTTTAGGGTCTTTTTAATCTACCACCTACACTCTCTGTCCCTTGTGCTACTTCCATCTCACTAGTCCATTTGTTACCCTTCTACTTCTCCACAGGGAGGGAATCAACTCTCTGCCCCAATTGGTCTGATTGTTCTTCCCTCTTTGAGTCAATTTCAATACAAGTAGAAATTCTCTATTTCCTGTCTACAACCTCTTTACCCTTCCAGTATATTGATGTTCTTCCTCACTCCCACCATGTGGTTCTTTATGACACAAAAACTTACCCCATTAAATTTTTTTTTCTTTTCCCATGTCTTTTAATATTAACCTCTTTTTTACTTCTAATTCTTCATATACACAAACACAGACAAACAGACACACAGACACACACAAACAGACACACATATCTATATCTATATATATATGTATATATATATATATATATATGTCTTGGCATTTCATCCTATATATTTTGTCACTGTTCCCTCTAAGTATAATTCTTCTAGCTACCCAGATGATAATAACAATTTTTAAGAATTTCCAATATTCTCTTTTCTTGTAGGGAAACAAATCATTTGAACTTATTGGGTCCCTTAAATTTTTCCCCTTTTTTAATTACATTTTTGTGATTCCCTTGAGTTCTATGTTTGGGCATCTAATTTTCTGTTCACATCTCATCTTTTCTTTTTGAGTACTTGGACGTCCTCTATATAATTAAATGACCAAACTTTCCCCTGCAAGATTATAGTCAATTTTTCTGGGTAATTGATTCTTGGTTGTAAACCTCATTCCCTTGCTTTCTGGAATATCATATTCCATGCCTTTCAGTCCTTCAGTGTAGATGCAGCCAGGTCCCTTGTTATCCTAGCTGTGGTTCCATGGTATCTGAATGACTTCATCCTAATTGTAGTTTCATGGTATCTGAATGACTTCTTAGCAGCTTGTAATATTTTTTCTTTGGTCTGGTAGTTCTTGAATTTGGCTATAATATTCCTGGGTGTTGTCAATTGAGTATTAAGTACAGGAAGTGATCTGTGAATGCTTTCAATCTCCACTTTCCACTCTTTCTCTAGAATGTCAGGGCAATTTTCTTGGATAATTTGCTGTGGAATGAAGCCCAGGCTTTTTCTTTTGCCATGATCTACTGGTAGGCCATTGATTCTTAAGTTTTCTTTCCTGGAACTGTTTTCTAGATCTTCCACTTTGTGGATGAGGTGTTTTATATGTTCTTCAATTTTTTTTTCATTCTTTTGTTTTTGTTCTATAGTTTCCTTCTGTCTTGTGAAGTTATTTACTTTTAGTTGTTGGATTGTAGTTTTTAAAGACTGAATTTCATCCCTGGCTTTTTTGGTCATCCTTCTCCTTCTGGTCTCATTTTCTTTGGAGGTCATTTTTCATCTTATTTGCCTCATCTTTCATCTCCTTTGCCTCATTTTCTTTTTTTGAATATTTTATTTAGTCATTTTAGAACATTATTCCTTGATTACAAGAATAATATCCTATTCCTCCCTCCCCTCCCCCACCCTTCCCATAGTTGATGCTGAATTCCACTTGGTTTTACTTGTATCCTTGATCAGAACCTATTTCTATGTTGTTGATATTTGCACTAGGATGATCATTTAGAGTCTGCATCTCCAATCATATCCCCCTTGACCCCTGTAATGAAGCAGTAGTTTTTCTTCATTTTTCTGCTCCCACAGTTTTTCCTCCAGATGTGGATAGTGTTTTTCCTCATAGATCCCTCTGAGTTGTTCAGGATCACTGAATTACCACTAATGGAGAAGTCTATTACATTAGGTTGTATCAGATTATATAAGTCTCTGTGTATAATGCTCTCCTTGTTCTACTCCTTTCACTCTCCATCAGTTCATGGAGATCATTCCAGTTAACATAGAATTCTTCCAATTTATTATTCTTTTGAGTACAATAGTATTCCATCACCAACAGATTCCACAATTTGTTCAGCCATTACCCAATTGAAGGACATCCCCTCATTTCCCATTTTTTTTTACCACCACAAAGAGTGCAACTATAAATATTCTTGAATAAGTCTTTTTCCTTATTATCTATTTGATGTATAAATCCAGCAGTGCTATGGCTGGATCAAAAAGCAGACGGTCTTTTAGCACCCTTTGAGCATAATTCCAAATTGCCCTCTGGAATGGTTGGATCAATTCACAACTCCACCAGCAGTGCATTAAGGTCCCAACTTTGCCACATCCCCTCCTACATTCTTTACTTTCCTTTACTGTCATGTTGGCCAATTGCCTAGGTATGAGATGATACCTCAGAGTTGTTTTGATTTGCATCTTTCTGACTACAAGAAATGTAGAACATTTTTCATGTGCTTATTAATAGTTTTGATTTCTTTATTTGAAAATTGCCTACTTATGCCATTTAACTATCATTTGGAGAATGGCTTGAATTCTTTTTTGTACAATTGATTTAGCTCTTTGTAAATTTGAGTAATTAGACCTTTGTCAAATGTTTTTTTTATGAAGTTTTTTTCCAATTTGTTGTTTCCCTTCTAATTTTAGTTGCATTTTATTTTGTTGGTACAAAAGCTTTTTAATTTGATATAATCAAAATTATTTATTTTACATTTAGTGATTTTTTCCAACTCTTGCTTGGTATTAAAATCTTTCCTTTCCCAAAGATCTGACATCTATACTATTCTGTATTCACCTAATTTACTCATAGTTTCCTTTTTTATATTCAAGTCATTCACCCATTCTGAGTTTGTCTTGGTGTAGGGTGTGAGATGTTGATCCAAACATAATCTCTCCCATACTGTCTTCCAAATTTCCAAGCATTTTTTCTCAAATAGTAGATCTTGATCTGAAAAGTTAGGGTCTTTGGGCTTATTGTAGACTGTCTTGTTGAGGTTTCTTACCCCAAGTCTATTTCACTGAACTTCCTTTCAATCTCTTAGGCAGGACACCATTGCTTTATAGCATAGTTTGAGATCTGGGACTTCAAGGCCACCTTCCTTCACATTTTTTTCATTATTTCCCTGGATATCCTTGATCTTTTTGCCTCATTTTCAACCTGATTAATTTTGACTTTCAAGACACTATTTCCTGCTTCCAGATGATTTATTTTCCTTTTGAAATTCTTTTCCAAGTTGCCTTTGGCTTCTCTTAATTTATTTTGGAATTGTATTTTGAGTCCTTCCAAAGACTGTGTTCAATTCACTGGGGTTTCTGTGTTTTTGCTTGTTGTTCTTTGATCCTCCTTTGTTTCATGTTCTCTTTCTTCATTGCCTGGATAGAAGCTGTCAATTGTAATTTCTTTTTTTTGTTGTTGTTGTTTACTCACATTTCCCCCTTCTTTTCTCCCTCTCTAGTTGCCTGAAGTCTTTCTCCTTTCATTATGTACTGGATCTGTGGATTTGGGCACTTCTGTCTTGAAGGGGCTTCTTCTCTGTTTTGCTGTTTGATCAGGTTAGTCAGATCTTCCCTAGCTGACAGCAGAAGCTGAAAAGGAGCTGGACTTTCCACCCTGTTATCAAGATAATTGCCTGTAGTTTATTGTAGCCTTTGCCCTTGGAACTTAGTAAGCAAGGCTCTCAGATCATTCTGTGGGGGAAGGGTGTTGAAGCTTGAGCTTACCTGCTCTCTGAAGGCTTCTTATCTGCCCTATTGATGAGCTTGAGCCAGGGCAGAGTTGATCTGCAAATCTGGATGTGCCCTGAGGCCAAAACCTTGAGAAAATGAAGGGGGAATGGGATATTGAGCATCTTGGCTGAGAATAGACTGCCTGCTCTTCTCCAGCTGCCTCTATGCTGCCTGTGTTCAGTGCCCTGAGCCTGGCACATCTTTGACAGCAAGGTACTCCCTCAGGACTAGTACCCTTGCCCTCCCAGAGATTCTAGTCACCACTGGAGGCTCAGCACTGTAGGTAGGGTAGGGGTCTTTGGACCTTCCTTCTTTCTTCCCTTTAAACTCATGTATTGTAGAATTCAGGCTTTGGGGGGGGTACTTTTTAAGTTGGGTCCAGAGGGAGGGTTCTCTAGCTCTGTCCTATTGTTAGATTTGATTTGCAGTCCCCTCAAAACATTGTGTTTTTGATTAGTGAGAAAGGGTTTGTAGATGTCTGAACTGTTGCTATCTCTGAGCCACCAACTTCTCTGTGTAAAATTTAAAAAAAGAAAGAAAAAAAGGATATTTTGGTGGCAACACAGATGTAATGATGGACTTGGAGGGAGGAAAATCTAAGTTTGAATATTGTCTCAGAGATATTAATTGTATGATTCTAAGCAAGTCATTTTAGCACTCTAAATCTCCATTTCCCTATCTCTAAAATGTAGGAAATATTAAAGTGTTATACAAATGCCAGCTAATATTATTTTATTGTTGTAATTGTAGACATAAAAGACTAAAAAAAGATCAAGTGGAAATAAAAATATAAAGGATATGGGAGAACAAAGGAGTGGGAGGATTTGAAGATGACTTGGATCTTTAAAAGAATTATTGAGAAAATTGGGGAAGTTTTTAGTTAATGAGGAATGCTTACAATGAACTGTGAAATCTACTCACATTAATAAAGCCAGGAAAAAGTTTTTTTAAATACTGATGTTCTCTGTTAGACTTGGTAAGAGGATTTGAGGATATACATTTTTTCTCAAACAAAGTTGGTTGTCCTACCTGTGATATTCAGGTGCAATTCCATATGTGAAGAAAGAAGATGAAATATATAGAGGAAAAGAATTCAAGTCCCTTGACCCTCACTTATAAGTCTTTGATATGTGTGTTTATATTATAATGAGCATATGGAATATTACATTCCTCCATTTTGCTAACTACCAAGTGAAGAAATGATAAGACATGTGGTGCTTTTTTAAAAGGCAGTTAATTTGTCTAACTGGTGTTCCTAACAATTAACTTACTACCAATATGATCATTGCTTTCCACATGAACAAAATCTTCATACAACTATAAGTGGGACCAGTTTTATTACTTTGAAAGTTTTATCTCCAAATCAATTAGATCATTCCCTTAATGGTGAATGTTTGAAAACCAAATGTTATATAATTTTAACTCCTTGGCCCTTGAGAAGGAATGGAATGAAAATCATTTTATTAATCAAAGAGATGAAGGACTATGAACATGGAATGGTGTAGAAATTATAATATATGCTTGCTGTGTGTTTAGTGGTGCCTTTCTTTGTTATAAGAAAAATGTCACTGAACTTGAGAAGGGAGTGATTTATCTGGAATTGACCAAAAGAATAACAACATATATTAATGAAAGAAAATAAATTCAAAGCTTAATGAAAATAATTAATTGTTAGTCTTGATGACATTTTGAGATTTTCATAGATAATATCAGAGTGTCTTGCACACAGAAGGCATTAAAATATTTCATGAATTGAATATATTGAACTAAACACAAATTTGGTATATGTTGCTTAAAGCTTGGCTTATTGCACTATAAGATCAACAAGGACAAGAGCACTGTCTCATAGAAGCTTTATATTGCCTTTATTTAGTCTCAAAAGGCACCTTGATATAATGGATTCTATGCTTTCCTTCAGGAAGATTTCTCTTGGAATTCCACCTAAGAACAATAGATATGTGAAGCTGGGCAAGTTAATTCATCATTAAGCCTTATTCTTCCCATGTATAAAATGGGATTAATAACAGTACCTAATTCACAGGGCTAGCAAGAAGATAAAATAAATCAGTAGTGCCAAGCTCTTGGAAAAACCTTAAAGTGCTATATAAATACTCTTTATTAGGCTAGCACAGTGTCCTGTATATTACAGATTATTTCAAGATTGTCAGATTAGAATAAAACTGTGGTTAAAAGATGCATATAATTGAAAGACAAAAAACTAAATTGGCAAGAACAAAGCAGAATGATGATGAATCAGTGGAGAATAGACTCTTCTTTTCTTCCTCTGAAGGAGGTTTTCAGTGTCTTTCATGAAGATATCTACCTTGGGGAATTGTCTTCACTGATAGGGAAATTAGTTTGGTTTTGAAGGGTGAGAAATGGCTCTGAGGCTGTGTCAACAGGGCTTGTCAAGCCTGTTCACTTGCAGTTGCCTATTTGATCAGGTATTATACAAGAATTGCAGGAAAGATACATACATACATATATATATATACATATATAGATATAGATATAGATATATAGACATAGATATACCACAAGCTCCTAAAGCTCAAGAAGTTGGAACACTACTATTTTACTTTCTTACTAGGCCTGGGTAGATTCCCTGATATTTATCTCCAGGGCACAATCTAAGCTGAGCTTTAACTTTGTTATAGCTCCTGTTATAACTCATTTTCAGGATTTAACCCTAGCCAAACCACTTTATCTCTGCCAGTCATTCATTCTCATTTCTGCTGCATAGTTCTAGTTCAGTTCTTCAAACTAAACTTGTCATTAATGCTTTACCAAACTCCTCTATCTAAGGAAAGATAAGATGGATATTTCTCTGTATAAAGTATTTGTCTTTTACTGGATAAAGTGCATCCTCACACATCTGGCCTTTGTAACTATGTATTTGCTATCAGGTTAAAACTGGTGATTGAACCCCTGTAATTCAATGAGAATGGGGTCTTAATTTTTCTTTTGTAGTTACAGTTCTGAAGAAATTCTTATCCATACCTTTTCACAGGAGGAGAGTTTAACTTCTCATAGCCAAGATAAACCATATTCATGAGTTATTCCTTTCTATACTATCTTTTATAGATTATTCTTTTTTCATCTACACTTTTACTCTTTCACTATTCTTCAGTCTGCTTCCCTACTGTCTAAAAATAGGCCCATGTCTTCACCAGTCTCAAAATCACTGATTTGATTTTACTCTCCCCACTATCTATCATTTTATCTGTATCTATCCTTTCTTTTGTTGTTAAACTCTTTCAGATAGTTGTCTATAATAGGTTCCATTTTCTTTCTTTTTCCTCTTATCAATTTGCAGTCAGACTTTTGAGCTCATCAATTAAACGAAACTATTCTCTTCAAAGTTACCAACAATCTATTAATTTCTAAATCTACTGAACTTTCCTTATCTACAGCCTTCTGGACCTTTCTGCAGCATTTGAAGCTGTCACTGACCTCTCCTTGGTGTTTAAGTTTTCATGAAACTACTCTGTTCTGTCCCCCACCCCCTGCTTATTCCTCTTCTTCATTAGCTGGGTATCTTCATTCATTATACTCTCACTAATTGTGAGGGACACCCCAATGCTCTGTACTAGTCTCTCTTCTCTTCTCCCTCAAGGATGCTGAATTTGATGAACACATTAGTTTCTGTGGTTTCACCAAACATTTTTATAGTGTTAATTCAAATCTACTTAACCAACCTGAATTTCTCTTCTGACTTGATGACTTGCATTCTGTGAAGACTAGATTTAGCTATCTCCTGATCAGAACAATGAAGGTACTTAACTCTTCCTTAATTGGGAAAATTAAATCTACAAAAAAAATCTACAAAGAAAAAGATCTACAAAAACTCAGTTTTTGAAGTATAACTACCCATTTAACTACAATAAGGTGTTAACTAACTACAAAAGGTGAATTAACAAAAAAGGTGTTAAGTAACTAAAAAAGATATAATCTAACCAAAGAAAGTATGAACTAAGAGTGGGCAGTCCTGGATAGGAGTGTCTGCTGTGATTGGAAGATGAGAAATTTAAGGGGAGGTGACACAAGAGGAAAAGATTTTTAGAAAGAGGACCAGAAGCCAGAAGAAGAGTTTCAATTTGAGATTAGAGAATCGAGTTGGATGGAGTGGACTGGAGGAACTGAACCCCTGGAGGAACTCATGTAGGAGACCTCAGACTGCCTTCCCTTTTAGATGGTCATCATTGGTGAGTGAAAGATGGGTTTAGTGACCCCACCTTTCTGGAGGTGTGAAGCCTCTAGGAAAAGTCCATTTCCTTCTCTTTCATTCCTTAATATCTTCTCTCTATTGTAAATAAAAATACCATGAATACCATTTACTTTAGTAATTTATTTGGGATTTAGAAATTAAATCCCTGGCAACCACCTATATAAATATTCAGAGTCCAACCACAATTTAAAATTTAACAATTCCCAATTCTATTTTAGGTATCTCAGACTGAATATCCAATAATCATCTTTAAATTAACATATAAAAATCCAAATTCATTATCTATCTCCCAATATATCTCCTTTTCCTATTTTCACTATTAATGTTAAGAGTGCTACCAACAATCCAGTTATCAAAGACTGCAAATTAGATAGGTGTCATCTGAGACCTCTTACTCTCTCATGTTCTCTCTCTGTATCCATTCAGTTGCCAAATTCTGTTGTTTTTACCTTCATTATATCTCTATTATATTCTATTTTATCTCCTCTGACAATGAAACCACACTGGTGTGGCCCTTATCATCATATTTATGAATAATTGCACTTGTCTGCTGATTAGTCTACCTGTCTCAAATATCTCTCTCCTCTCCCTTCAATCAATCCTCCATTTGTTGATTTGATCCGTCAACATATACCATCCCTCTATTTAATAAAACACAAAGATTCATTTTACCCTCCAAAATAAAATATAATATTATCTTTTTGGACTTTAAATTCCTGCAAAACCGTATTCTGCTCTATCTTTCTGTTCTCTTTACCACTTGCTCCTTTCCACGTGACTTTGGCTTCCTTGTTGTTCCTCAAACATGATACTCCATCTCCCAATACTGAGCCTTATCAATAATATATTCCTATAATACTCCCTCTCCTCAATTTTGACTACAAGTTCCCCTGATATTATTCATAATCCTGCTAAATTGCCTAGATCATATTAGGCATTCAATAAATATTAGTTCACTTGATTTGAATATAAAAGCTTATGGTAACTGATATGAAATACAGAGTAACTTCCAGACCCTAGTTTTATTTCATATGTTATATGATTCAAAACTGTGGGATAGTAATGTAAATGTTAAAATTAATAGTTGGACAGTGATTACATAAAATTGTTGTCATCAGTATTTATTATATCTTGAGTCAGAAATTTATTTATAAATATTTACAAATAGAGAGGAAACAATAAAGAAGAGAAATGTGAGGGGGATACAGAAGCTATCTATATCATCAACCAAAATGTTTTGCTCCAACTGTTTAATCCAGGCAGACATTAATTAGCTCTCACCCAGAAAGGTTAGTAGTGAGTCACCACACAGCCTGCTCCAAGATGGAAGCTAGTCTCTCTAGAAGCTAGGAAAGGAGTCAGTCTTTTACTCACCCAACAAACTAATCCAAGAGTCAAAGTCCAAGTAGAAGCCAAGTTTGGAGCCCAAAATCCAAACCATAGTCTCCACAGGAGCTCCCTCAAAGACTATATATGACTATCTCCAGAGGACAATATCTTCAGATTATCTTCTCAAAGACAATCTTCTTTGATGGAGTTCTGGGCTTTCTTTTTATGGTGACTTCTTGTCCCTTCCCCTCTTCACAGGGCCAATAACAATTTCCAAATTGTCTAGGACTGCCTACAGAGCAGTGTCTGTAGGTTTGACTTCTCACCTTTTGAAGGTTAAATTCTCATCAAAAAGTTTCACAGATTCCCAGTTGATTGAATCAAAAAGGTTCACAGTTTATGATTTGGTTGAATTTCTAAGGGTGTAAATTCTCTAAGTAACTTGCTAGTTTCTTACCTAGTACTAAGTAGAATGTTTAATCTTTTGTTGATTCAATTTAAAAGTAGACAAGGGGTAGTTAATCCTGTCTTCAATGTAGTGAGGTACTAAGTAGGGGTACTTAAGTTAGTGTTAACTCAGGATAGACAATAGAATAAAGAATTCTCTTTCATAGTAAGCAGTATTGAAGAATATTCCCAAAGATCCTAATATTTTAAAGTGAACACAGCAACTAATGTGTCTGAGGCTATGTTTGAACTTGTCATGACTCAAAGTTCAGTGCTTCATCTATTGTGTCAACTAGCTCCTTTAAATAAGTATAAGGATTCTTCAACAACCTCATAAAAATTCTCCAAATCACTGATATAAGAAATCCAAATAAAAATAATTCTAAGATCCAACCTCAAATAGACAAGACTATCAAAAATGAATAAAAGAAAAATAGCATAAGTTGATGGAGTTGTAGGAGCACACATTCAGTAGTACCTTTCTGGGAGAGCCTTCAAGTGATTCAATATTCTTGAATAAAAATTAGGAATTACACTAAAAAATCAGCAAACTGTACACATTCTTGGTCCCCAGAAATAATTATTAAGAAGTCAAGGAAACAAAGGGAAACATTATTCATGCAATAATATTTATAATAGCAATTTTTATTGTTGAAAAAAATAGAAACCAAATAGATGCCTATAAAATGGAGAATGGTTAAATAAATTGTGTTCTATGAATGTGATGAGATTTTATTCTACTATGAAAAATGATGAATGTGAGAAATATGGACATTACTATGTGAATTGAAGCAGAGAGAAGTAAGCAGACTGACAAAATTTATGCAATGATCACAATTAAGTGTGGAAAAATAACTCTGAAAGACCTCAGCCTACAGAGGAAAGCAGTAGTCAATAATGGGAACAAAAGTTTGAGCCTTATCCTTCTTTATACACTTAGCTATTTTCCTGTGATGTTGGACATGACAGGATTAGTTCTCATATGAACTAAGTACTCCTCATGATTTTTTTATAAAATACCCTCTTCATACCCAAAATGGATCTATGACCCTCTCTCCCTCCTTTAACACTTTTCACAAATATATTCTGCAGTACCAAGCCAGTTCAATAATTTCTTCAGCTCTAAAACAAAGGGCCTGCCTTTCAATGCTTCACAGTTGCATGAAGTCAAGTTTTCTTACAACTTTTTCCTTGAAAATATTTTTATTTTCTCAGCAAAATGTTGTCCCTTCCTTCTGATTTCTGTCTACCCTTGTCATTCAGGTTAATAGCTAGGTCAGGTTAATTATCATTACTAAACCCTGTGGTTCCACATATTTTTTAATTGACCATTGATATATATTCAATCAACCCCCTCCTGAAGATCTCAATCAAAACTTGTTATTCCTTAAAATAGAACAGTCTCTGAAATTCAATCATATATTCAATTTATAATTCATTCCCTTTCATAATTACAAGATCATGAATATAATTAATGCTCATTCTTCTGAAAAATTCCCTGATTATCAGCATGCCTCCATTAGTACATCCCCTCCAAAACAAGTTTGCCTTCATCAATATCAGCATTAATCAATTAAGTGATTCTTCTTAAACTACTACTTGTCAAAATGACCTAATCCCAAGCAGTTGAAAAGGTAAGATGATGCATCCTTAAAACCAACTCATACTGTACAAGGCAGCCCAAGGTCACTATTGTGAATTTTAAAACTATTCAACCCTAATCAGACCATACTTTAGAAGATCTGATTTAGCTATTTTCTGACCAATAACAATAGAGATACTTGGACTAACAGAATCAGGTTTTGGGAACCCTGCATTTCTCCACCCTCCTTAGTTTAACAAGATTAGTAAGGTCTGTACTGAACTCAAGATTTAATTATCTGAGGAAATGGCCTTCAATACACATGTGCAGAAAAAGTGGGCAGACTTCTGGGCTGTCCTAAGTCAAACTAAGCTATCATTGATACAGATGGGATGCAGGAAAGTGATGTAAAACCATCTATATAAAGCATGTCACTTCCACTTTCTTCCTCTTTCCCTGGAGAGGCTACTCTGACTGGCAGCATGCTAGGCATTCCGGCAATCTTACAGTGGTGCCAGTTATTTTGTCTGGGTTTGAGGGTGAGTTTCCCTGAACCTGATTTCAGGTTCAGGAATATTTGCTTAGCCCTTTTTAGAGTTCAAGTTGACTCCTTCCTCCTTCATACTCCAAAACCTCATCTCCTACTCTCCCTACTCAGTACTAGCCAGGCGGGGTGGAGAAAACCCACTCCTTTCCTTCTTCCTTCTCCTTAATCTCCTCCACTATCAATTAAATCACCATAAAATTTCCAGCTGACTTGGGTGTTTAATTAGGATTTTATAAATAAAATTCTTGGCGACCAAGGTAATTATTACATTCAGTCTCAACCATAATTTTAACCATTACAATTTCCAGGTTTTCTCTATAAAATGTCACAATATCTTATAGAGAGCAGATGCTTAATATATGCATACAACTTGACTTGATATGCCTTTATATTGGAATCCAGTAAAAAGAAAATCGTATTGAGTTATGTAACCTCAGATAACTGCTAGGGCTATAATTTTTAAACTGTTTTATAACTAATTGGTTATAACTATTTCCTGAACTTGTTCACTTCAAGGGTAAGGGACAATGACTTCAATAATACTGATTAATTACAGAGACACTATAATAATAGGAAATAGAATACAAGACATGAAGTAGCAAGACCTGTATTCAAAGCCTACATCAAATTAGTTTTGTGATAATTACTATCGTTTAACCCTTGGATGCCTAAGATTTTTCCTTAGGATTTATCTGCTAAGTCACAGGTTGATTCTAATTTGTTTGGAAAATTTTCTAAAATTGGCCTTTAACATAAATTCAACATATATTCTCATAGTTGCAACACTCATATGTATCACCATGTCTAGATAATCTTTGTCAATGACAAGATATTATTGTTCTTAATGTTTATAGAAGAGCATTAATGTCTTGACTTGCATGGAAAATGAATTTAAGTGAGGCAGAATTGGACAAATCCATTAGTCTTAGTTTTTCTCTCATGGTCATTAAAATATTGTGACAAGGAAAAAATCAAGGAAAACAGAAGATGGAACCAGATGTAGTAGATGACTGATGTCTTCTATATCTGACCAAGCTCTGAGCACTCCACTCTGACTGATTCATCCACCTGCATTGCAGTTGGAACAAAACATTCTTATCTGCCAATTCCATTGAAAGAAGTCTTCATATATATGGAGAACACATCACATACCCCACCAATAAAATTGAACTTTTTTGGTTATCCTCAAACTGATTTAGCCCATCTGATAGGATGGTTTTATTGTGGTTTGACTAAACCTAATGATAGCTATACTTTCATTGTGAGATCATGGATCTCTCTGCCAAGGAGATCCCTATATCTTTATAGGAGGGACTCTTTCATACCAAAGTATTGTCATAAAATAATCCCAAAGGGAATTGGAATTGTGATAACATGTCCTGAATATTGAGCCTCAGAGCTCAACCTTCATAGTTGAACTCAGTGTACCAGGTCAGGGAGAACCCACACCTCTATGTGAGGGCTTTCCAAATCCTTTTCTGTTCAACTTAACTGCTTTTGGTGCTCATCTATCACCCAACTCTTACCTGTGGTTCCAAGGAGCTGTATTTTTTATGCCCAGTGATCAAACTGTTCTTTTTCTATTTTGCTTCTTTTTCTTCTGGGGAGAATGATCTTTTTATTTGGACAAATCAAACTAAAACTATTTGTTATCAGTGGATAACCAAAATGAAGTGAAGAGGTAGTAAGAGAGCATCATTGAGAGACTTCAATAAGTTCATCTCGAGGGGAGCTCAGACCTCCTGGCTTGGCTCAGCAGGCGGTGATAAAATGACCACTCCAGGACCACATAATGCTGTTCCAGAAGGAGCATCTGCTCCAACAGTGCCTCCTACCTACGAAGAGACGATGGCGATCAATAGTTATTATCCTACTCCGCCCCCTGTGCCCGTGCCAGGAGTGGTACCCGGGGCCCAGGGGAAGGGCATGAACCGTCCTGCGTACTATACTCAGCCTCTGGCAGTTCCTAATCCTAATGCAATTGCAGTTCAGACTGTGTATGTGCAGCAGGCCGTGTCCTTTTTTGACCGCCCCGTCCAGATGTGCTGTCCTTCGTGTAACAAGATGATAGTGTTCAGTCTCTCCTATAACGCAGGCGCCCTAACCTGGCTTTCGTGCTGCAGCCTTTGCTTATTGGGATGTATAGCCTGCTGTTGCTTCATTCCCTTTTGTGTGGACGCCCTTCAGGATGTCGATCACTATTGCCTGAATTGCAAAGCTCTTCTTGGTACCTATAAAGGTTTGTAGGGCCAAGGCAAAGCGTGAGAAATATGCCTACAGAGTTTGATGACGGCTTTTCAAGTCCTTCAGAAGCTTCACCACCTCTGCAGCTGATGGTGGTCCGCTCTTTGGTGGTCTGCTCTGATTTTTCCAGTGGTCCATTGAAAGGAAAACCAATCAACCAAACCAAAACCAGCCAAACCCCCACAACCTCTGAACCTCTGAACATGGTGCTTGGAGGACTTGAAAGGACATACAGACATTAGTTTGGGTGTAGTGTGCCAATGTATGAACCAAATCATCCCTGTCTTTGACTGATTGCTGGCTTATTTAAGATTGATTTTTGGTCAGCAGACCCCTTCTGCCTCTTCTGGTAGAACCTTTGTTGATGGTCTTTATGCAGAAGTCATGGGTTGCCTTGGTTTTGAGACTGAAGTGGCCAGAAAGAGATGGAACCAATCCATAGTGCCTACAGTCTGCCCCTCCCTAGGGCAGAATCTTGGTTTAGAGACCTTAGGAGATGCTATGCTCAGATACTATTCGATTAGGGACTTTTTATGAGCACAAAAATATACTTTAACTTTTTTATTGTTATTTTAAAGGAGGGATAACCTAATCATTCTTAACACAAGGTGCTTGCTACTAGATATATCTCTCTTAGTTTGTGAGAACTTGTCAGAATTAGAATTTCTCCTTTATTATTCCCTACTTCCTCAGCTATAGTAGAGTAGTCAGAGCTTTAGCACGTGAAGTGAGTGGGTCCCTCTGATCAATGAATTTCTTAGCAATTGAGGTGTTGTTTTTTTTTTAATTTTAAAGAAACTTGCTTTTGGATGGACTTATCCCTAAAATGACTGCAAAGGAAATGTTTATCAGCCCATCTTGATTAATTCTATGAATGACATCATTCTTACATATGCCAGTGTTGTATCCCTTTTGATTAAAAACAAATACACAAATCAGAAATGCAAAACCACTGCCTTTCATTTGGCTCACTGCAACTGTCAACAACTTATGCAGTAATAATTTAAAAAAGTTAAAAACTTTTGGATTCTGAGGTTATTTTTTGATAACATATGTGAAAATATGTCTTTGATTTGTAGCTATATCGTATTTCGGGAACCTCTTTACAAGAAAACCATAGGAACCTGATCTACTTCAGAGAAATCTAGAGTTGATTGTCATTCATTAAATTAGTTTAAACAAATTGCAAGATGGGATTGTTAGCCTCAGTTATCTGGCTGATAGCCCTCTCACCTAAGAAATGTATTGTGTTTAAAATCAGCATACAGACAGGACTCTGGTTCCAAGATTCCCTTACTCAGTATTGAGCAAAAGCAAAGGAAATATCTGGATAATATCTGTCTAAAAATCAGCCCTGAAATGTCGGATGGAAGCTATCCATTGGCTAAAATTTATAATTGTTATACTAATGATTAGGAAGGCTTATTTTCTTCAAGTGTGGGTGAAACCCCATCTTGCTTCCAAAGTAATGGTGAAATGTATACAGCTCTCTTGGAGTACTTTGGCTTTTATTTACAGTACTTTGGCCTTTTATTGAGCCTTTGATTTACTTGGTGAACATTTTATGAAAGGCTCCTTGTTGGTTTCGGAAAGGTTTCATATTATGTGGCAGCTGTTGCTTCCAACTCTGTCTGGCTGTCTCTCTCCCTCACTCCCTCTCACTCTGTCTCTGTCTCTGTCTCTGTCTCTCTGTCTCTCTCTCTCTCTTTCTCTCCCTTCCTCTCTGTCTCTGTCTCTCTCACTCTGTCTCTGTCTATGTGTCTCTCTCTCCATCCAACCCTTTATTAGTCACATGGTAGTAGAAAATATTTGATGAAAAGTGTGCAAATTAACCTAATCTCCAGAAAATATAGTTTAAAGTCAAGACAAATAATAATGAGATACACAAACTCAATGAATCAAATTTAATTAGAGCTTATTTGAACCTGTATTTTATCTCAATGACAGAAAAACAAACCAGAGCTTTTACATTATAAACAAAATGTACCAAAAAGCATGGTTATAGTTCCAACAAAAATACGGTTTATTCAATAATCTGCTGGGGCCTTTGTTGGTGCTATGAGGAAGATAGAATATCTATTAGATATATCTACACATTGCTAATCATTTGTTTGCTTTTACCTGCAAATAAGTCTACAGCTGTCTGGAAGGGTTTGGAAAAATAAAGAGCATCTTGATGTAGCTTATGTTGTCATTGAAACATTTATAATTTATGATCTTAAAAATCACTGCTTACTAATACCAGGTGTGTTTAGTATTCTTCCTTTGTTGTTTTGAACTCAAGATGGTTTGTTTCTAGCTGTTTTGTTCAAGTGGTATGCAAAATAGTCTCAGGCTATTATTGAAATTAATATATGCAAATTCTGTAATGCAGGCACTTTGCATTGTGGCAAAATATTTAATTGTTCATTATTAAAAATAAAATCAGGGAAAAATTTTAGGACATTCCAAAAAAAAATAAGTTCTTCTCACCAAGTCAAAATAAGCCAAATCCCAAAGCACTGAAAATAAAAAAAAAATATATATACAAATGAGATTAAGACAATGATGATGTTTTAGAACTACTGGAAAGTCAGAGAGTTTCTATTCAAACATAAAAATATGATAAAAATTATTTTATTTTTAATAATATTTTATTTTCCCTTTTACATGTAAAAACAATTTTAATACACTTTAAAAAAATTGAGCTCTTTCTCCTCTGCCCTCCATGAGAGGTAAGCAATTTGATATTGTTTATATTTGAGTGATCATGCAAAACATATCTCCATATTTTTCATGTTGTAGAAGAAACACATCGAATTACATAAATAAAATTAAGTAAAACTAGAATGCTTTGATCTGTATTCAGTGTGCATTTGTTCTTTCTCTAGTAGTAAGGAGACTTTTTTAAATAATATTTTTTGATCATTTCTAAGCATTATTCATTAAAGACAAAGATCATTTTCTTTTCCTCCCCTCATCCCCCATAGCCAACGCATGATTCCACTGGGTGTCACATGTGTTCTTGATTCGAACCCATTTCCATGTTGTCAATATTTGCATTAGAGTTTCTTTTAGAGTCTCTCCTCTGTCATGTCCCCTCAACTGCTGTAGTCAGGCAGTTGCTTTTCTTCAGTGTTTCCACTCCCATAGTTTATCCTTTGCTTATGAATAGTGTTTTTTCTCCTAGATCCCTGCAGATTGTTCAGGGACATTACACCACCACCAATGGAGAAGTTCATTACATTCGATTATACCACAGTGTATTAGTCTCTGTGAACAATGTGCTCCTGGTTCTGCTCCTCTCGCTCTGCATCACTTCCTGGAGCTTGTTCCAGTCACCATGGAATTCCTCCACTTTATTATTCCTTTTAGCACAATAGTATTCCATCACCAATATATACCACAATTTGCTCAGCCATTCCCCAATTGATGGGCATTCCCTCGTTTTAGAATTTTGGGCTGCCACAAAGAGCGCAGCTATGAATATTTTTGTACAAGTCTTTTTGTCCATTATCTCTTTGGGGTACAGACCCAGCAGTGCTATGGCTGGATCAAAGGGTAGACATTCTTTTGTCACCCTTTGGGCATAGTTCCAAATTGCCCTCCAGAATGGTTGGATCAGTTCACAACTCCACCAGCAATGAATTAATGTCCCTAATTTTCCACATCCCCTCCACCATTCATTACTTTCCTTTGCTGTCATGTTAGCCAATCTGCTAGGTGTGAGGTGATAGCTCAGAGTTGTTTTGATTTGCATCTCTCTGATTATAAGAGATTTAGAACACTTCTTCATGTGCTTATTAATAGTTTTGATTTCTTTATCTGAGAACTGCCTATCCATGTCCCTTGCCCATTTATCAATTGGAGAATGGCTTGATTTTTTTGTACAATTGATTTAGCTCTTTATAAATTTGAGTAATTAAACCTTTGTCAGAGGTTTCTATGAAGATTTTTTCCCAATTTGTTGTTTCCCTTCTGATTTTAGTTACATTGGTTTTGTTTGTACAAAAGCTTTTTAATTTGATGTAGTCAAAATTAATTATTTTGCATTTTGTGACTCTTTCTAAGTCTTGCTTGGTTTTAAAGTCTTTCCCTTCCCAAAGGTCTGACATGTATACTATTCTGTGTTTGCCTAATTTACTTATAGTTTCCTTCTTCATGTTCAAGTCATTCACCCATTTTGAATTTATATTGGTGTATGTTGAGAGGTGTTGATCCAAACCTAATCACTCCCACACGGTCTTCCAGTTTTCCATGAAGTTTTTGTCAAATAGTGGGGTTTTGTCCCAGAAGTTGGGGACTTTGGGTTTGTCATATACTGTCTTGCTGAGGTCACTTTCCCCAAGTCTATTCCACTGATCCTCCTTTCTGTCTCTTAGCCAATACCAAATTATTTTGATGAGTGCTGTTTTAAAATATAGTTTGAGATCTGGGACTTCAAGGCCCCCTTCCTTTGTTTTTTTTTTTCATTATTTCCCTGGATATCCTTGATCTTTTGTTCTTCCAAATGAACTTTGTTATGTTTTTTTCTATATCAGTAAAAAAAAATTTTGGAATTTCAATGGGTATGGCACTAAATAGAGAAATAAGTTTAGATAGGATGTTCATTTTTATTATATTGGCTCATCCTACCCATGAGCAGTTAATGTTTTTCCAATTGCTCAAGTCTAGTTTTAGTTGTGTGGAGAATGTTTTGTAGTTGTGCTCATATAGAGGGCTTCTCATGCCCTACTAGGGCAACTCTCCAACCTCTGACACTTAACTGACACCCACCTCTCCCTTGTGGCTCCTAGTGGCTGCTAGCATGGGGCAGCGGCCACACCCTGGGCAACAGCTTCGACAGGCCGGCTAAACCACGTGAGGGTAGCCATCGGGTCTTAGACCCCTGGTGAAGTAAGGCCTTGCTCACCTAGCATGTGAAGACTGCTTTGGCCAAACAGACAGAAAAAAACAAATGAGAAGGTTCAAAGGCTGAGAGGGCATCGCAACAAAGCACTGTGGAGTGCTTAGGGCATGTTGGAGCATGAAAGACAACACGGCCATCCAATGCAGCTGAGGAAGTCTCCAGGAGTAATGGTTTTTCGTGCCACTGGACCCAGGCTTCCAACGCCAAGAGGGTGAGACTGTCGCTGTGCATCAACTTTTCCTCTTAAATCTCCTTCATGCACAAGTGTTTTTGTGCACACTCATCTACATCATCATCCTCAGCTACCGAGAGACTGCTACTAATTATATAGTTCCTGTGATTGTCTCAGGAGATAGATTCCTAAGTATTTTATTTTATCTAAGGTGATTTTGAATGGGATTTCTCTTTCTAGTTCTTGCTGCTGAGCTGTGTTGGAAATATATAGAAATGCTGATGACTTATGTGGGTTTATTTTGTATCCTGCAACTTTGCTAATTAGTTGTTGATTATTTCGATTAGCTTTTTGGTTGAATCTCTAGGATTCTTTAAGTAGACCATCATGTCATCTGCAAAGAGTGATAACTTGGTCTCCTCCTTGCCTATTTTAATGCCTTCAATTTCTTTTTCTTCTCTAATTGCTACTGCTAGTGTTTCTAATACAATATCAAATAATACAGGTGATAATGGGCATCCTTGTTTCCCTCCTTATCTTAATGGGAATGCCTCTAGTTTATGTCCATTGCAGATGATATTAGTTGATGGTTTTAGATATATACTGTTTATTATTTTTAGGAATGACCCTTCTATTCTTATGCTTTCTAGTGCTTTTAATAGGAATGGGTGTTGTTTTTTATCAAAGGCTTTTTCTGCATCTTTTGAAATAATCATGTGATTTTTGTTGGTTTGCTTGTTGATGTGGTCAATTATGTGGATGGTTTTCCTTATAATGAACCAGCCCTGCATCCCTGGTATAAATCCTATTTGATCATGGTGAATGACTCTTCTGATCACTTGCTGGAGTCTTTTTGCTAGTATCCTTTTTAAGATTTTTGCATCTATATTCTTTAGGGAGATTGGTCTATAATTTTCTTTCTCTGTTTTTGACCTGCCTGGCTTTGGAATTAGTACCATGTTTGTGTCATAAAAGGAATTTGGTAGAACTCCCTCTTTGCTTATTATGTCAAATAGTTTGTATAGTATTGGGGTTAGTTGTTCTTTGAATTTTTGATAGAATTCACTGGTGAATCCATCAGACCCTGGGGGTTTTTTCTTAGGGAGTTCTTTGATGGCCTTTTGGATTTCTGTTTCTTATATGGAATTATTTAAGAAATATATTTCTTCTTCTGTTAGTATAGGCAATTTATATTTTTGTAAATATTCATCCATATCACCTAGATTGGTATTTTTGTAAGGAGACTTTTTTAACATGAGTCCTTCAGAATTGTCATGAAATATTGTATACATAAGAGTAGCCAAATCTTCACAGTTAATCATAGTTTAAAAAATGCTATTTACTATATATACAATTTTCCTGGTTCTGTTCATTTCATTTTAATCAGTTCATGTAATTCTTTACAGGTTTTTTGTTTGTTTCTTCCTTTAAAAATCATCTGGCCTGTCATTTCTTATACTTCAATAGTATTCCAAAATAATTATGATCATCCTCTCTGTTTCCAAATCTTTGCCACTATGAAAATACTATCATAAATATTTTTGTACAAATAGGACCTTTTACTTAAAAAAATATCTTTGGGATGTATATCTAGTAGTGGTTTTTCTGAGTCAAGGAGAATGAACAATTCGATAACCCTTCAAGTGCAACTCCAAAGTCCTCTCCAAAATGATTTCCTCAGTTCACAACTCGACCATATAGCATTAGAGTTCTAATTTCCCTTACATGTCCCACATTAACATTTCTCTTTTATGTCATATTAAACTGTCAGAGATAGAGAACGCAGAGTCTATCTAAGATCCAGATTTGAGTGCCCTCTCAGAGGTTGATTAACTCAGAGTATGTCTAGATAAGGTCTGAGTGCCCTCTCATACACCTTCTTTATGCTTAGCATAATAAAACATGCTATTTACTGATTTGACTGTTCCATAAACCCAGGTGACCTCACAGCCTTATCTAATTCACCTTCTCTTTGATGTTTCTCCAAGGATTGTTTTTCTGTCTGTGGTTCTTAGCTTTAAAAGATGTAAACTGCTTGAATTGAAGCACACTCATTTTGTAACCAGCAGTTGAGGTCTTTCTGACTCCAAACTTTCTCTGCTCTCCTTTTTTCCTTGCCATTACCTGAGGAACTCCTGGTCCTGGTACTACCTGCTGGGGGAGAACTTCATAATAAAACTGTCTAAATATGAGATTATGAGATGATACCTTGGGGTTATTTTAGTGTGTTTCTCTAGTTGATAAGAATTTAAAGCATTTCTTTTCACAGGACTATGGATAGTTTTGTTTTGTTTGTTTGTTTTTTAATAGGAAAATTACCTGCTCATATCTATTGAGCATTTATAAATAGGGAAATGAATTATATTGTTATAAATTTCATCCCATTATCTTTATGTTTGAGAAAAGTGACCTTTATCAAAAACATTTCTTAAAAAAGAATTTTCCCCACTTGAGCTTTTTTGTATTCCTTCTAACCTCCATTACATTAGATTTCTGCATTTTTTTCATTTAAGAAATTCAAGGTAATCATGGCTGCAATCTAGACACCACACGCTTCCTCTCACCGGCACCGAACGAAATAGACTACATCAAAGGAGCATAAAAATCAAGTTTGGAGAAACAGAAGGACACCCCAGTACGAGTTGCAATCATGATATCTGACAAAGCCAAAGCACAAATAGACCTGATCAAAAGGGATAGGGAAGGTAAATATATTCTGCTAAAAGGGAGTATAGACAATGAGGAAATATCACTAATCAACATGTATGCACCAAATGGTATAGCATCCAAATTTTTAATAGAGAAACTAGGAGAATTGAAGGAGGAAATAGACAGTAAAACCATATTAGTGGGAGACTTGAACCAACCACTATCAAATTTAGATAAATCAAACCAAAAAATAAACAAGAAAGAGGTAAAAGAGGTGAATGAAATCTTAGAAAAATTAGAGTTAATAGACATATGGAGAAAAATAAATAGGGACAAAAAAGAATACACCTTCTTTTCAGCACCACATGGCACATTCACAAAAATAGATGATACACTAGGTCATAGAAACATGGCACTCAAATGCAGAAAAGCAGAAATAATAAAGGCAGCCTTTTCAGATCACAAGGCAATAAAAATATTGATCGGCCAGGGTACATGGAGAGCCAAATCAAAATTTAATTGGAAATTAAATAACATGATACTCCAAAATCGGATAGTTAGAGAAGAAATCATAGAAACAATTAACAATTTCATTGAAGAAAATGACAACGGCAAAACATCCTTTCAAACCTTATGGGATGCTGCCAAGGCAGTACTTAGAGGAAAATTCATATCACTGAGTGCATATATTAACAAATTAGGGAGGACAGAGATCAAGGAATTGGAAATGCAAATCAAAAAACTTGAGAATGAACAAATTAAAAACCTCCAGAAGAAAACCATACTAGAGATCCTAAAAATTAAGGGAGAAATTAATAAAATCGAAAGTGACAGAACTATTAAGCTAATAAACAAGATTAGAAGCTGGTACTTTGAAAAAACAGACAAAATAAACAAAGTACTGGTTAGTCAAATTAAAAAAAAGGAAAGAAGAAAGGCAAATTAACAGCATCAAGGATGAAAAGGGGGATCTCACCTTCGATGAAGAGGAAATTAAGGTAATCATTAAAAACTACTTTGCCCAACTATATGGCAATAAATATACCAACCTAGGTGATATGGATGAATATTTACAAAAATATAAATTGCCTAGACTAACAGAAGAAGAAATAGTTTTCTTAAATAATCCCATATCAGAAAAAGAAATCCAACAGGCCATCAAAGAACTTCCTAAGAAAAAATCCCCAGGGTCTGATGGATTCACCAGTGAATTCTATCAAAAATTCAAAGAACAACTAACCGCAATACTATACAAACTATTTGACATAATAAGCAAAGAGGGAGTTCTACCAAATTCCTTTTATGACACAAACATAGTACTAATTCCAAAGCCAGGCAGGTCAAAAACAGAGAAAGAAAATTATAGACCAATCTCCATAACAAATATAGATGTAAAAATCCTAAATAGGATACTAGCAAAAAGACTCCAGCAAATGATCAGAAGGGTCATCCACCATGATCAAGTAGGATTTATACCAGGGATACAGGGCTGGTTCATTATAAGGAAAACCATCCACATAATTGACCACATCAACAAGCAAACCAACAAGAACCACATGGTTATCTCAATAGATGCAGAAAAAGCCTTTGATAAATTACAACACCCATTCTTATTAAAAACACTAGAAAGCATAGGAATAGAAGGGTCATTCCTAAAAATAATAAACAGTATATATCTAAAACCATCAGCTAATATCATCTGCAATGGGGATAAACTAAATCCATTCCCATTAAGATCAGGAGTGAAACAAGGATGCCCATTTTCACCTCTATTATTTGACATTGTATTAGAAACACTAGCAGTAGCAATTAGAGAAGAAAAAGAAATTGAAGGCATCAAAATAGGCAAGGAGGAGACCAAATTATCGCTCTTTGCAGATGACATGATGGTCTACTTAAAGAATCCTAGAGATTCAACCAACAAGCTAATCGAAATAATCAACAACTTTAGCAAAGTTGCAGGATACAAAATAAACCCACATAAGTCATCAGCATTTCTATATAATTCCAACACAGCTCAGCAGCAAGAACTAGAAAGAGAAATCCCATTCAAAATCACTTTAGACAAAATAAAATACTTAGGAATCTATTTCCCGAGACAAACACAGGATCTATATGAACACAACTACAAAACACTTTCCACACAACTAAAACTAGACTTGAACAATTGGAAGAACATTAACTGCTCATGGGTAGGACGAGCCAATATAATAAAAATGACCATCCTACCCAAACTCATCTATCTATTTAGTGCCATACACATGGAACTTCCAAAATTTTTTTTTACTGATTTAGAAAAAACCATAACAAAGTTCATTTGGAAGAACAAAAGATCAAGGATATCCAGGGAAATAATGAAAAAAAATACAAAGGAAGGGGGTCTTGCAGTCCCAGATCTCAGACTTTTTTACAAAGCAGTGGTCATCAAAACAATTTGGTACTGGCTAAGAGACAGAAAGGAGGATCAGTGGAATAGACTGGGGGCAAGCAACCTCAGCAAGACAGTATATGACAAACCGAAAGATCCCAGCTTTTGGGACAAAAATCCACTATTTCATAAAAACTGCTGGGAAAATTGGAGGACAGTATGGGAAAGATTAGGCTTAGATCAACACCTCACACCCTACACCAAGATAAATTCAAAATGGATGAATGACTTGAACATAAAGAAGGAAACTATAAGAAAATTAGGCGAACACAGAATAGTATACATGTCAGACCTTTGGGAAGGGAAATACTTCAAAACCAAGCAAGAATTAGAAAGAGTTACAAAATGCAAAATAAATAATCTGGATTACGTCAAATTAAAAAGTTTTTGTACAAACAAAACCAATGTAACCAAAATCAGAAGGGTAGCAACAAATTGGGAAACAATCTTCATAAAAACCTCTGACAAAGGTTTAATTACTAAAATTTATAAAGAACTAAATCAATTGTACAAAAAATCAAGCCATTCTCCAATTGACAAATGGGCAAGGGACATGAACAGGCAATTCTCAGCCAAAGAAATCAAAACTATTAACAAGCACATGAAAAAGTGCTCTACATCTCTTATAATCAGAGAGATGCAAATCAAAACAACTCTGAGGTATCACCTCACACCTAGCAGATTGGCTAACATGACAGCTATGGAAAGTAATGAATGCTGGAGGGGATGTGGCAAAGTGGGGACATTAATTCATTGCTGGTGGAGTTGTGAATTGATCCAACCATTCTGGAGGGCAATTTGGAACTATGTCCAAAGGGCGATAAAAGACTGTCTGCCCTTTCATCCAGCCATAGCACTGCTGGGCTTGTACCCCAAAGAGATAATGGACAAAAAGACTTGTACAAGAATATTCATAGCTGCGCTCTTTGTGGTGGCCAAAAATTGGAAAATGAGGGGATGCCCTTCAATTGGGGAATGGCTGAACAAATTGTGGTATATGTTGGTGATGGAATACTATTGTGCTAAAAGGAATAATAAAGTGGAGGAATTCCATGGAGACTGGAACAACCTCCAGGAAGTGATGCAGAGAGAAAGGAGCAGAACCAGGAAAACATTATACACAGAGACTGATACATTGTGGTACAATCGAAGGTGATGGACTTCTCCATTAGTATCAATGCAATTTCCCTGAACCATCTGCAGGGATCTAAAAAAAAAATACTACCCACAAGCAGAGGATAAACTGTGGGAGTAAAAACACCGATGAAAAGCACCTGCTTGACTACAGGGTTGGAGGAGATAAGACTAAGGAGAGACTCTAAATGAACACTATAATGCAAATTCCAACAACAGGGAAATGGGTTCGAGTCAAGAACACATGTGATAACCAGTGGAATCATGCGTCGGCTATGGGAGAGGGAAAGGCGGGGGGGGGGGGGGGAAGGGTAAGGGAGGAAAAGAAAACGATCTTTGTTTCCAGTGAATAATGTATGAAAACGACCAAATAAAATAATGTTAAAAAAAAAAGAACTAAATCAATTGTGCAAATAATCAAGCCATTCTCCAATTGACAAATGGGCAAGGGACATGAACAGGCAGTTCGCAGCCAAAGAAATCAAAACTATTAATAAGCACATGAAAAAGTGCTCTACATCTCTTATAATCATAGAGATGCAAATCAAAACAACTCTGAGGTATCACCTCACACCTAGCAGATTGGCTAACATGGCAGCTATGGAAAGTAATGAATGCTGGAGGGGATGTGGCAAAGTGGGGACATTAATTCATTGCTGGTGGAGTTGTGAATTGATCCAACCATTCTGGAGGGCAATTTGGAACTATGCCCAAAGGGTGATAAAAGAATGTCTGCCCTTTGATCCAACCATAGCACTGTTGGTTCTGTACCCCAAAGAGATAGTGGGGAAAAAGGCTTGTACAAAATTATTCATAGCTGCGCTCTTTGTGGTGGCCAAAAATTGGAAAATGAGGGGATGCCTTCAATTGGAGAATGGCTGAACAAATTGTGGTATATGTTGGTGATGGAATACTATTGTGCCAAAAGGAATAATAAAGTTGAGGAATTCCATGGAGACTGGAACAACCTCCAGGAAGTGATGCAGAGAGAAAGGAGCAGAACCAGGAAAACATTGTACACCGAGACTGATACACTGTGGTACAATCGAAGGTGATGGACATCTCCATTAGTATCAATGCAATTTCCCTGAACAATCTGCAGGGATCTAAAAAATACTAACCACAAGCAGAGGATAAACTGTGGGTGTAAAAACACCAATGAAAAGCAACTGCTTGATTACAGGGTTGGAGGAGATAAGACTGAGGAGAGATTCTAAATGAACACTATAATGCAAATTCCAACAACAGGGTAATGTGTTCGAGTCAAGAACACATGTGATAACCAGTGGAATCATGCATCGGCTATGGGAGAGGGAAAGGCAAGGGGGGCGGGGGGGGAAGGAAAAGAAAATGATCTTTGTTCCCAGTGAATAATGTATGAAAATGACCAAATAAAATAATGTTTAAAAATAAAAAAAAGAAATTCAAAATTATCCATCTTAAAAGTTGTAATAATATTTTCGATCTCTTGTTTGATCATAAACCGTAATCATATCCATAGTTTTAATAGGTAAACTAATCCATGTTCCTCCTAATTTGCCTATAATATCACTCTATGTCTATATTAGTGCACATTTTGACATTATTTTGATATTTGGCATGAGATATTGGTCTATACCTAGATTCTTCCACATTACTTTCCAGTTGTCTGAGCATATTTTGTCAAATAATGAGTTCCAGCTCAAATAGTAATACCAAGTTATTTCATATTATCTGCTGTCATTTAAAATGGAATTTCATTTATTTTAGCTTCTTCTCCTGGACTTTGTTGGTGACACATAGGAATGCTGATAATTTATGTTAATTTATTTTACATCTTGAAACTTGGCTAAAGTTGTCAATTATTTCAATAAATATTTCCTTTAATTCTTTAGGATTTTTAAGTGATTATTTGATCATTTAATTTCCAAAAGGAGGAGATTCCTCAATCTACAGGCTTTTTAGGTTAATTTCAGTTCTGTACAAAATTTTTAAATGTTTCATTTAAATTGCTACTTATATTCACTCGGAAGGTGGAGCAGTAATTATGTGAAAACATGAACTCCTTAAGAAAAGTCATGCTGAATTGATTTAAATGTCTCTTTTGATGTGTTCACTGTATTAAGAATTTGACAAAATGTTATAGACATAATGCATTTGGATTTCAGTAAGGCATCTGATAGCTTTTATTTGACATTATATGTAAATAATTCTGAGATATGAATTTTGATATTATGCATTGAGGTAGATTTGAAAAATAGATCAAATTCAATAAATAAAGATTAATCCATGTTTCAACTAGGAGAAATATATATAATAAGCCACCACAGGTCTCAATTGGTAGTACTATTTTGCTGAATAAATTTTATTTGTAACTATCATGAAAAATATACTATTATAAGGGGGATAATTATTTTAGATTTTGAGTCAATATTCAAAAAGGTAATTATAGACTGAAACTTTGTGTGAAATCTAATAATAGGAAATTTAAAAAGACATAATGGTTCCTATTTTTGTAACATTTTAAGGTTTGCAATGGATTTTACACATATTATCTCATTATTTCTTCACAATGACCCATTTTTGTTCTAATATTATAAATGAGAAATTGAGGCTTAGAGAATTTAATGACTTATTCAATGTCTCACAGCTAATTAGCAAAATCTAAAATGAAGTCCAAGTGTAACTATTATATCACATCTTCCATTTATGTTTGTATTACATTGACTACACAGGAAAAAAATCAATATACTCAAAAAGTAATTTATGTAAAAATAAACAAACAAAAATCCTGGGCTTAGTTTTTGTTTTATTTTAGTTATCAAGTAATTCATACTGTGATTCTACAGCTCAAACAGCTGAGATAATCTGATATTAAATTAATAAAATACTGACAAATATGGGGAAAGGGATATTCTGATTGGAATAAATCATGATTTATTTGATCTTAACTATTAGGTGAAATTATTTACCAGATTTTAGGAAGGGCTCTTATGACCTAGAGTATCCATAGTAATTCAACCAGTATGGTGAGAAGAAAGGCTAAAAAAAAAACTGACATGAGAATTGATGAAAAGAACTTGGAATGTTTAGCCTGGAGAAAAGAAAATATTGAGGTTCATTGTTATGTTTTTAAAAAAGGAATGTTATTGGACAAAAAGATTAGATTTGTCTCTTTGGTGCTGAAAGAGACAGGAGCAGGATGAATGGACAGATGTTATATAAAAGCAAATTTAGACTAAATGAACTTTCCTAGTCTTAGTGAATTCTCCTTCATTCAAAGCATTCTGAAGATTGGATGACTGCTTTGAGGGGACACTATATGGTAAAATCATGTGCTAGTCATGAATTGGACAAGGAGATTATTGAGATTCCTTCTATTTCTAAGAATGCATTGTTGTAATTGGAACATAGATAGAAGTTGGAGAAATGTGTGTGGTGGTGGTGGTCTGCTAGTGTATGGGAAGAGAACAATGAAATTCTCCATATATCTATAACATCTGCAGGGATTTTTGGAAAGCAATTCCACTACATTACAAATGTTCAATTCAAAATGATACTTCTGTTTTCTAAATAAAAAAAAAAAATCAGGGCCCAGCTACATGTGTAAGCATACTATGTTCAGATCATCAATTCTAGCAGCCATAGCTTTTGAAAACAAAATCATAAAATATGACTGAACATAAAGCCTGTAGATCATGGATAAATTTTCCCATGACAAGACCATTTTTTAAATCTACAACTTTGTCATCTGAGATATGTGCTTTATCAATAGTCTTTTCTTGTGTCAAGTTGTCAGGGTAACTAGATTTAAGAGAACTAGGAAGAATGGAGCAACATAATCAATAGGTATTTGTTCAGAGTTATGAATTAAATATCTCTCTTTTATTTGTTGTACTTGCCTATATATATTCTTAATACTTAAGTGAGATGACCAAATAATGAATAAAGTTTTCCCATACTTCACAGCTGGAGATGAGAATTTAGTTTGGAGCTGGGATTTTTTACTAAGATACTATATTTTTATGAATAATCATTCCTTCTCCAGTTCAGAATAAACTGCTTCCATGAAGAAAAATAGGAGATATTTAATTTCACTGGAAAGAAGGTTAAAAGTTAGCCTGAACCAAGCACCAGGCAAAGAGGCACAGTCCTAGGATCATAGTTGGAGAACTGAAAGTCAGTATAAAGGCTATCTAGTCCAACACTTGCTTTTACAGAGGAAGAACTTTAGGCCTGCAGAGTTTGAAGAACTTATCCATAGTCTTACATGGAGTTTCAGAAACAAATTCTGAACTATGATATTTTGATAGTATTTTGATGCATTTTTCTCTCCTGTTACAAATATACAAATAAAACTGAATATAGCAAAATGAAAGCTTTCGGGGCAGGGATAGGAGGAAATGGGTAAAAAGAAGATACATGCTTATTTTAGAATAGAAACTTAAAGACACAATCTCATTTAAACCCATCAGATATTTGTTAGACACCTACTATCTTCCAGGCACTGCACTAGACCATAAGAATATAATGGCAGAATCAAAATAATCTTTGCTTTCAAGGAGCATTCTTTTGAGAGAAGTGCATAATTGGGTAAATAAAAAACATACAAGTAATTTTAAGAGACAGTGGGAACCCACAAAATGGAATAATGATAAGCCTTCTCAGTAAATTCTTTCAATAAATCTTGAAATGTGCTAGAGATTTTGGGAGCAGGATCAGAAAATTGAAATTTCACATTTCAAATGTGAAATAGAGGATTCTATTTAATTCTATAAGCAATAGGGAACTACTACAACTTCATGAGTAATATAATGACCTATGTTGTAGGCATATCAATATGGCAGCTTTATAAAAGATAAACTAGAAGAGAGAGATTAGTTCAGAGTGACAGATTAGGACCTTAATACAATACAATTACAATAGTAATAGTGAGTGGTGATGAAAGTCTGAAATGGAGTGGAAGTTGTATAAAGGAGTAAAAGGAAGAGATGAAAGAGATATTGTGATACTTGGAAAATGATTGGATTGGTAAAGGAAAACATTTAGACTTCAGAATTATCTACATAAAAAGTCTAGGATGCAAAGTATCAAAAAGAAGGGAAAACTTCTTTGAACTAACACCTAACTTGTGCTCATTGAGGTCTCCTGCTTCCCCTGCCCACAGCCTCTTAGAAGCAAAATTGCTCTAGACTCTGGTGAGTCATAGCTTAGCAAAATGAAAGAAAGAATCCCACATGATGACCCCTCTTCCTCCTTTCCATTGCCATGGAGTTCTAAGCTCTAAACTGTACAGATTTGCTGAGGACTTGATAGCCAGCTTAATGGTAGCATTCTCTGCTAGAGTAAATCTCTGCAGTTTAAATGATGAGAAATAATGTGGTAGGAAGCATATCTGGGTTATCTACAGAACTCACTTCAAGAACATTACATCAAGAACTTCCCTTTCCTGACATTCAAACTCCAAAGGACTGCAATCACCTCGGGTTGAAAATAATACCAATGGGACAGTTCTCTGCACTGTTTGATCAGAATATTGAGCAAATTAGAAAAAAAGATAGGACACCATATAGTGATAAGGGCCTGTGTGACAGATAATAAAGTCTGAGGAAAGTAGCCAAGCTGAGGTTAATTCTGTTTCCCCAAAAGTCACTTGAAGCAGAAATTTAGGATGGTGAATCTACCATGGAAGAAAGCTGATGCTCAGTAATCCAGGCTTCAGGGAAACCATCATCAGAAGGGAAGGAGTCCAAAAGTGTATAATAGGGGAAAATAAGTGATGTGAAAAGGACTGAAAATATAAAAGATCTCAGATAAAAGAAAACTCAAAGATGATGAATATAAGCATGTACATCAACAGAGAACATATTAACAGCAGAAGGAAATAGGACATCTAGTTCTTTATTAAATTAAATTATTAAACTATTAAATGAGTTTCAGATAGCTATAAATAAATATAACAGAATTAAGGAAAATCTTTCAATATCTGATGAGATAAAGGACCATATGGATTTTGAAGAAGGAAATTAAAATTTATGACCTATAGAGAGAAAAAAATTGACAGGATCAAAAAAAGGTGAAATTGGAATGGCAAGGGGGCAGCTGGATGGCTCAGTGGATTGAGAACCAGGCTTAGAGATTTAAGGTCCTAGGTTCATATCTGGCCTTGGGCATTTCTTAGCTGTGTGACCGTAAGCAAGTCACTAAATTCCCATTGCCTAGCCCTTACCACTATTCTGTCTTGGAACCAATACACAATATTGATTCCAATTTGGCAGGTAAGGGTTTTAAAAAAAAGAAATTGCAATGGCAAGCCTCACCAAATAAACAAAATAGAGGGCCATTAATTGAGAATGAAAATATAAAGAAGTGAAGAACAATCTAAAAGAATAGAAGAAAAATAATTGCATAGAAATAAAATATCAACTGAATAAGAAAACATACTAATCTCAAATATAGGAATATACAAGGGAGAATATTTTGAGACAAATAAAAGGAAAAAGGAAGTGATTGCAAGACTATAAGTAAATTGTGGGCTACAAAATTGGAATGTGGTGTATTTATAGGGGCCCTGACTTGGGGATAGTTGTTTCTCTTTCACTTACAAGAATTAGAATATTTCTGGTTTAATAGTGATTAATAGATTTTTACTAGTTAATTAATTGACTAATTCATTAATTATGGTTAATAGAAGATGAGAAACTGGTTGTGGGCTAACTTTTAAAGCTATGACAAAAATTGGTTAGAGGGAAAATTCCAGGATATCTCAGAAGTTTTGATTTTATGATTAATACAGACAATCAAAAGAAACTAGATAAATACAGGTGCCATAAAAGAAAACAGAAAAAGAGTGTACATTATTATTCAGAGAAGATGGATAGTGAATAGAGTGAAGGAGAGATATTCTTTCTGGAAGGGAAAGTAAAAATGAAATAAAAATAAAGAGTACTATTTAAAGAAGAAAAGAGGAAACGAAAATCTACTTAACAGAGAGGAGAGGGGAAAGGAAAAATTAAATAATCAAAAAACAAATAAATATTAAAAAGTAAAAGGAACAAACAAGCAAAATTCCAAAGGATAAAAGTTGGAGGAAGAAAATGAATGTGAGAGGAAGTGGAAATAGGGCCATCTTATTAAAAATAAAGACTAAAATGATAAAATTAAAAAGAACATAGACTTATAAAGTAGAAACAATCATTTCAAAAAAATACAGTAGCATTGAGGGGTAAGAACTATTTAAAAGGGATTGTGGCACCAGCTGAGAATTCAGATAAAACTGAAAGGAAGAAAGGACATCTAGGAGGCAGATGTGAGGAAAGAGAATTCCAGGAATGGAACTCTAAGCAAGTAAAAATGACTGGAGTCAAGATATGTATCTAGTGTGAGTAATAACAAGGAAGTCAGTATCACTGGATCACAGTGGAGCGGGGTATGAAATATAAGACTGGAAAATGTAGGAAGGAGGCAGGTTAGGAAGGACTTCAAGTGTCAAAAGCAAGAATTTATATTTATCTTGGAGTCAATAGAGAGTCATTGAAGTTAATTGAACCCAGGGATGTTATAATTAGACCTATGCTTTAGGAATATCAATTTGATTCATAAGAATATAAGCCATTACCAAATTGACAAATAGTAAAAGGATACAAACAAGCAATTTAAAAATGATGAATTCAAAGTAGTCATATGAAATGATATGAAAAATGTTCACTTTTGATTAGAAAAATACAAATTAAAACAATAGTGAGATACCACCTCACATTTATAAGATTGGACAATATGAAAATAAAGGAGATTGGTAAATGTTGGAGGGGATGTGGGGAATTGGGACACTAATGTATTGTTGGTGGAGTTCTGAACTTATCCAACCAGTCTGGAGAGCAATTTGGAACTATGCCCAAAGGGCTATAAAAATGTCCATAACCTTTGACTGGTCATACCACTACTGGGTCTGTATCCCAAAGAGATAATAAAAAAAGGGAAAGGACCTATTTGTACAAAAGTATTTATAACAGCTCTTTTTGTAGTGGCAAAGAATTGGAAATTATAGAGATTTGTATCAGTTGGGGAATAGCTAAACAAATTGTGGTACATGTTGGTGATGGAATACTATTGTGCTCTAAAAAATGATAAGCAAGATGATTTCAGAAAAAGCTGGAAAGATCTGCAGGAACTAATGAAGTGTGAAATAAGCAAAATGGGGAGAACATTGTATACAATGATAGCAACATTGGATAATGATTATCTGTGAAATTTTACTAATCTCAGCAATGCAATGATCTTTGACAATCATGAAGTTCCTGTGACAGGAAAGACTCTCCACCTCCATAGGGAAAAAGAAAACTGTTGGAGTTGTCTTCCCTATCAGGGTATTTATGGTTTTGTTTTGGGGTTTTGGTTATATATGGCTTTACTCTTACAACAATTAACAATTTGGAAATTTGTTTTTCATGACAAAAAATAATTTTAAAAAATCTCCAGATGAGAAGTAAGGAAATAGTAATTGTATGAATTGTTATAGGAGCAGAGCATAGGAAAGTAAAACAAAAGGAATAAAAAGTCTATTAAAAATGAGTATCAATTTGATGGGAAAGTGGAGGAAAAAACCAGAAAGGTGAGATACTTGAAGCAGGTACATGAGCCAGCAGCCTCTTCTGAGGTGTGATTTAATGAGATCGGGTATCAGACTGGTTGAAATGTTAGAGGAGGAAAGGGCAAATATAAGAGATATGTAACTGAAAGTAGAAATGACAAGACTTGACAACTGATTAGAAAAAGGTCAGTTGAGGCAATGAGGACTTTAAAATGGTACATTAGGTGGCAAGTATGATGCTGACACCTTCAATAGAGGGGATTAGGAAGAGAGGAGAGGTTTAAATATCATGAGTTTAAGATGTCTCTGAATCATTCAGATTGAAAGTTTTAATAGGTATTTGGAGAAGGGAAACTGGAGGGGAGGCAGGGGCTAGAGGGGACAAGCAAATTTAAGAACCATCGCTATAGAGTTGATGGTTGGATCCTTGGCAACTAGTGAGATCAATAAATAAAATAGAATGAGAGAGAAGAGAAGGAACAGGATCATCCATAGGTAATGAATATCTGAATGAATAAAGTTATCATAGCAAGTAACATTGAGAAAGGGGAGTTTGTAGACAGGAGAAGAAGCAGGAGAGAACATTATGGAAATCTAAAAAAAAAGAATATCAAAAGACAGAATGATCCAAAGTTTCAAAGACTACAGAAAGGACTGGGAAAAGGTTATTAAATTTGATTATTCAAGGATAATTAATAACTTCGGAGAGAGGAATATTAGGGAAATGATAAAAAATAAAACTAGAGATTTTAGAAGAAAGTTAAGAGAAAATGAAGGCATCAAATAGAGATGGTCTTTTAAGTTTACTCATGAAAAGAAGAATTGGAATGATTCCCACTGGGAACAGATGCATCATGTCAGGGTGTTTTGGTTTTTGTTTTGTTTTATTTTCTAAGCATTGAAAAGGAATCAACATATTGGTAGTAAAAATGCAGCCAGTAGCCACACAGGATTAAGGATGAATGAAAAAGTTGGCATTACAAAGGAGGAAAGAAGGAAGGAAGGAAATAAGCATTTATTAACTTTCTAATATGTTCTAAGTACTATGTTAGGTGTTAATTTTTCCTTTGTTTTTTAAATTTTTGACCAAATACAATAATATTTGTTCCCCTTCAAATCTTGGTTGAATAGGTTTTCGTTGAAGAAAAGCTTTTAAATTTAATATAGTCACAGTTACCTATTTTATATCTAGTAGTGCTCTGTCTGTCTTGTTTGGACACAAATCCTTACTTTGTGCAAAAATTTGACAGATAAAAGATTCCATACTCCCCTAACTTGTTTTTTATTACCCATTATTTTTAAACTATGTATCCATTTTGACTATATCTTGGTATATGGTTTGAGGTGTTGGTCTGTGCCAAGTTTTTGCCATTTTGTTTGCCAGTTTTCCAAGGGCTTTTATGAAATAGTGACTTATTCTTCCAAAAGTTTGGATCTCTGGGTTTGTCAAAAACTAAATTACTCTAGTTATATACTAACATGTATTAATCTATTCCACTGATCCATATTTTTCATTAATTCTCCTGATATTCTTGGCTTCTTATTTTTCCAGATGAATTTCATCATTACTTTTCTAGCTCTATGAAATGATTTTTAGATAGTTTGATTGATTTGACATTGAACAAGTAAATTAAGTAGAGTTGTCATTTTTATTATATTGATTTGACCTACCCATGAGTAATTAATATTTTTTCCAATTGTCTTGGTCTGACTATATTTGTGTGAAAATTGCTTTGTAGCTGTGATCAAAGACTTTTTGCATTTGTTCTGGTAGGTAGACTCCCAGGTGCCTAGATTCTAGATTTATTTTAAATAGTATTTCTTTTTCTATCTCTTGTTTTTGGATTTTATCTGTAGTATAGAAATGCAGATGATTTCTGTGGGTTTATTTAATACTCTGCAACTCTACCAAAGTTGTTCATTGTTTTGATTAATAGTAGGGCTGGTGATAAATTATTTTGGACTACATTAGAAAGTTGTATTATGAGTTATTTCCCTCTTTTCTTTCTTCAGTTTTTTCTTTTTCCCTTGGTATTCCAAATACTCAGGTCCTTAAACATAGCAATCTGTGTCTTCTACTGCCATGCAAAAGCACATTTCCAGAGCTAAATTCCATTCTATGTCTGTATTACTGCATTGACAACTGCTCACTTGAAGGTGACCCTTGTAAACATGTGTGCCTATTGATATACACTCAGTTGATGGAATCCTAGTATAACATTTAATTTGGAGAGGGGCAGCTGGGTCACTCAGTGAATTGAGAGCCAGGCCTGGTGATTGGAGACCCTGGGTTCAAATTTGACTCAAGATGCTTCCTAGCTGTATGACTATGGGCAAGTCATTTAATTCCCATTGCCTAGCCCATATCACTCTTCTACCTTGGAACTAATATGCAGTATTGATTCTAATACGAAAGGTTAGAATTTTTAATTAAAAATTTATTGGAAGTAAAAGACACGAAAAAAGAGGAAAGGGCCAAAATGAGTTCATATAAAAATACAACCAAGACTATTTTGTACTATGAATATCTGGTTTTTATAAACATTAGCCTATTAAATATCAATGGTCTTTGAAACTTTAAAAGCTATTTTATTTTAGTCAAGATTTCTGAATTTGATACACAAGAATTCCTTGATTATTTGCTTTGATTGTCTAATTTTAATTTAAAAGGAATCTTGACATCATTATCTATATTTTAGATACAATTGTTGGAATGAGGTAATGTGAGCACAATATATGTATAAAGCTCTATAGCCTAACAAAACATGCCAAAGTAATAGAAGTTCAATCAGAGAATGCAAGATGAAAAGACCTTGCCTAGTGTCACTGATGCAAAGCATTATGAATCAAGATATGCTCAAGGTTTATCAAATGGTACTCATGAGGAATTCCCCACTGGTATACTGACAAATGCCATTAGAAAACCATTTGAGATGGTGAAGATGAAGCATATAGATGCTTTTCACCTCTGTGGACATTTTGAAAGTTCCAATTCCATTATAAGCATTAAGGTAAGGTGTTGGATTTTTGTCTTTTTTTTTTGCTTTCTTTTGTTTTAGAGGGGAGAAATTGTAGCCTCCTAACGTCCTCTTTTTCTTATTTTTATTTAATTTTCTTTTTTCTCCTACAAGTAAAAACAATTTTTGATAATGAGTTTTTTGACATTTTGTGATTCAGACTCTGTTCCTACTACCATTCACTCCCTCACCAAAGAGGTAAATAATCTGATAAAGATTGTCATCAATGTTTTTATGCAATACAGATTTCCATGTTCCCCATGTCACAAATAAATATACATGCCATATATATTAAGCAAAATTCATGAAGGAAATAAAGTGAAGGATGATATGCTTTGGTCTGTAATCAGATTCAAATGATTCCTTTTTATTTGCCTGTAGATATATTTTTAAAAACATGAGTCCTTTTCTCCCTAATCTGTGGTTTCCCTTCTAATCTTGGTTACATTAGTTTTATGTGTACAGAAATATCTTATTTAAATGTATTCAAAATTCTTCATTTCATTTTTAGTAATACTCTTCATGTCTTGTTTGGTCATAATGTCTTCCTTTATCCAAAAGTCTGACAGGTGATATTTTTTTTTTAATTTCCCTTACTTATGTATAGCATTCCCCATTATTTCTAGGTATGGTATTCATTTTGAATTAATTATGGTATATGGAGTGAGATATCGATCTAGTAAAGTTTCTACCAAACTTTTCTAGTTTTCCCAGAATGTTGCTCAGATCTTTAGTTTATCAAATGCATGGTTACCATAGTCATTAACTATGTGATGAATTTCTAACCTATTCCATTTGTCTAGTTCTATATTTCTTAACAACTACTAAATACTTTGATGATAACCCACTTTATATTATTGTTTGAGATCTGGCATAACTCTGACTTCCTCTTTCATATTTTTTTATTAATGCCCTTGATATTTTTTTCCTTTTGTTCTTCCATATGAGTATAGTTGTTATTTTTTCTAATTCTATTAAATAATTTTAATAGATTTTTATATAGCACAACATAGGTAAATTAATACATATAAGATTTTCATTTTTATTATACTTAGTCTATCATTAGCAATTAATTTTTTTTCCATTTTAAGGTCTAACTTTATTTGTGTGAAGTGTTTCATAATTGTTTTTTTAACCAAAAAAAGTTTTTTTTTTTGGTTAGGTATACTCCTAGAAATTTTATATTGTATATAATTATTTTGAGTGGAATTTCCTTTTAAAACTTGCTGTTGAACTTTATTAGAAGTCAATGGAAAAGTGGATTATTTATGTGGTTTACTTTTTATCCTAGAATTTTGCTAACATTTTTAATTGATACTCTTAGTATTTTGGTTGATTTTCTGAGAATCTCTATGTATACCTTCATATCATCTTAAAAGTGATAATTTTGTTTTCTCATTGCTTTTTTAATTCCTTAAATTTCTTTTTCTGCCCTTATTACTATTGCCAGTATTTCTAGTATAATATTAAATAGTAGTGGTGATAATTGGCATCCCTGATTTAGATCTGATCTTATTATGAAGAATTCTAGTTTATCCCCATTTCAGATAATGCTTGCTGATGGTTTTGTATAGATGTAATTTTTCAATTTAAAGAAAGCACTTTTTACTTTAATGTTTTTAATATTTTATTTATAAGAAAGGGATGTTATATTTTCACAGGGTTTTGTGTCTTTTAATATAGTAATGTGGTTTCTGTGGTTTTAATTTAATATGGTCAATTATGCTTATAGTATCCAAAATATACTTTATATTGAACTATTCTTGCATTCTTGGTAGAAAACTCACCTGGTCATGCTACATGATATATATAATATAATGCTATACATTTCTTGCTAATTTTAAAATTTTTGTATCAATATTCATTAAGGAAATTGTTCTAGACTTTTTTTCTGTTTTAGCAACTTCTCATATAGGTATCAATATCATATTTTTGTATTAAAAGGTATTAGGAAAGATTCTTTCCTCCTCTAACTTTCCCAATTGTTTTGGAGGTATTCGAGTTAATTGTTCCTGTATTGTTTACTAGCATTTACTTGTGAATCTGTTTGGCCCTGGGACTTTTTACTTTTTTTTTTCTTCACTTTAAACATTATTTTATTTGGCCATTTCCAAACAGTATTCATTGGAAACAAATTTTCTTTTTTTTTTTCCTTTTACTTTTGCTCCCCCCCCCCCTTCTTACCACCACTCCCATAGCCGATGCACGATTCCACTGGGTATCACATGTGTTCTTGGTTAGAAACCCTTTCCATGTTGTTGGTATTTGCATTAGAGGGTTCATTTAGAGTCTCTCCTCAGTCCTATCCCCTTCCCCCCTGTAGTCAAGCAGTTGCTTTTCCTCGGTGTTTTTACTCTCACAGTTTATCCTCTGCTTGTGGATAATGTTTTTTAGATTCCTGCAGATTGTTCAGGGACATTGCATTGTCCCTAATGGAGAAGTCCATTACCTTCAATCGTACCACAGTGTATCAGTCTCTGTGTATAATGTTTTCCTGGTTCTGCTCCTTTCACTCTGCATCATTTCTTGGCTGTTGTTCCAGTCTCCATGGAATTCCTCTACTTTATTATTCCTTTTAGCACAATAGTATTCCATCACCAACATATACCACAATTTGTTCAGTCATTCCCAATTGATGGGCATCCCCTCATTTTCAATTTTTGGCCACCACAAAGAGTGCAGCTATGAATATTTTGTACAAGTCTTTTTTCCTTATTATCTCTTTGGGGTATAAGCCCAGCAGTGCTATGGCTGGATCAAAGGGGAGACAGTCTTTTATCACCCTTTATGCACAGCTCCAAATTGCCCTCCAGAATGGTTGGATCAATTCACAACTCCACCAGCAATGAATTAGTGTACCTACTTTGCCACACCCCTCCGGCATTCATTACTTTCCATAGCTGTTATGTTAGCCAATCTGCTAGGTATGAGGTGGTACCTCAGAGTTGTTTTGATTTGCATCTCTCTGATAATAAGAGACTTAGAACACTTTTTCACGTGCTTATTAATAGTTTTGATTTCATTATCTGAAAACTGCCTATTCATGTCCCTTGTACATTTATCAATTGGAGAATGGCTTGATTTTTTGTACAACTGCTGTAGCTCTTTGTAAATTTGAGTAATTAAACCTTTGTCAGAGGATTTTATGAAGAGTGTTTCCCAATTCTTTGCTTCCCTTCTGATTTTAGTTACATTGGTTTTGTTTGTACAAAATCTTTTTAATTCGATGTATTCCAAATTATTTATTTAGCATTTTTTGATTCTTCCTAAGTCTTGCTTAGTTTTAAAGCCTCTACCTTCCCAAAGATCTGACATGTATACTATTCTCTGTTCACCTAATTTTCTTATAGTTTCCTTCTTTATGTTCAAGTCATTCACCCATTTTGAAATTACCTTGTTGTTGGGTGAGAGGTGTTGATATAAACCTAATCTTTCCCCCAATGTCCTCCAATTTTCCCAACAGTTTTTATGAAATAATGGATTTTTGTCCCAAAAGCTGGGATCTTTGGGTTTCTCATAGACTGTCTTGCTGAGGTCACTTACCCCGAGTCAATTCCACTCATCCTCCTTTCTGTCTCTTAGCCAGTACCAAATTGTTTTGATGACCACTGTTTTATAATATAGTCTGAGATCTGGGACTGCAAGGCCCCCTTCCCTTGTATTTTTTTTCATTATTTCCCTGGATATCCTTGATCCTTTGTTCTAACAAATGAACTTTGTTATGGTTTTTTCTAGATCAGTAAAAAAAAAAATTGGAAGTTCCATGGGTATGGCACTAAATAGATAGATGAGTTTGGGTAGGATGGTCATTTTTATTATATTGGCTCTTCCTACCAATGAGCAGTTAATGTTTTTCCAATTGTTCAAGTATAGTTTCAGTTGTGTGGAGAGTGTTTTGTAGTTGTGTTCATAAAGTTCTTGTGTTTATCTCGGGAGACAGATTCATAAGTATTTTATTTTGTCTAAGGTAATTTTGAATGGGATTTCTCTTTCTAGTTCTTGCTGCTGAGCTGTGTTGGAAATATATTGAAATGCTGATGACTTATATGGGTTTATTTTGTATCCTGCAACTTTGCTAAAGTTGTTGATTATTTCGATTAGCTTTTTGGTTGAATCTCTAGGATTCTTTAAGTAGACCATCATGTCATCTGCAAAGAGTGATAACTTGGTCTCCTCCTTGCCTATTTTAATGCCTTCAATTTCTTTTTCTTCTCTAATTGCTACTGCTAGTGTTTCTAGTACAATGTCAAATAATACAGGTGATAATGGGCATCCTTGTTTCCCTCCTTATCTTAATGGGAATGTCTCTAGTTTATCCCCATTGCAGATTATATTAGTTGATGGTTTTAGATATATACTGTTTATTATTTTTAGGAATGACCCTTCTATTCCTATGCTTTCTAGTGCTTTTAATAAGAATGGGTGTTGTTTTTTATCAAAGGCTTTTTCTGCATCTATTGAAATAATCATGAGATTTTTGTTGGTTTCCTTGTTGATGTGGTCAATTATGTGGATGGTTTTCCTTATAATGAACCAGCCCTGCATCCCTGGTATAAATCCTACTTGATCATGGTGAATGACTCTTCTGATCACTTGCTGGAGTCTTTTTGCTAGTATCCTATTTAAGATTTTTGCATCTATATTCATTAGGGAGATTGGTCTATAATTTTCTTTCTCTGTTTTTGACCTGCCTGGCTTTGGAATTAGTACCATGTTTGTGTCATGAAAGGAATTTGGTAGAACTCCCTCTTTGCTTATTATGTCAAATAGTTTGTATAGTATTGGGGTTAGTTGTTCTTTGAATTTTTGATAGAATTCACTGGTGAATCCATCAGACCCTGGGGATTTTTTCTTAGGAAGTTCTTTGATGGCCTGTTGGATTTCTGTTTCTGATACGGAATTATTTAAGAAATCTATTTCTTCTTCTGTTAGTATAGGCAATTTATATTTTTGTAGATAGTCATCCAAATCTCCTAGTTTGGTATATTTATTGCCATATAGTTGAGCAAAGTAGTTTTTAATGATTGCCTTAATTTCCTCTTTGTTGGAGGTGAGGTCCCCCTTTTCATCCTTGATGCTGTTAATTTGCCTTTCTTCTTTCCTTTTTTTAATTAGATTAACTAGTACTTTGTCTATTTTGTCTGTTTTTTCAAAGTACCAGCTTCTAGTCTTGTTTATTAGTTCAACAGTTCTATCAATTTTGATTTTATTAATTTCTCCCTTAATTTTTAGTATCTCTAGTTTGGTTTTCTTCTGGGGGTTTTTAATTTGTTCATTTTCAAGTTTTTTGATTTGCATTTCTAATTCATTGATCTCTGCCCTCCCTAATATGTTAATATATGCTCTCAGGGATATGGATTTTCCTCTAAGTACTGCCTTGGCTGCATCCCATAAGGTTTGAAAGGATGTTTCACCTTTGTCATTTTCTTTAATGAAATTGTTAATTGTTTCTATGATTTCTTCTTTAACTAACCGATTTTGGAGTATCATATTATTTAATTTCCAATTAATTTTTGATTTGGCTCTCCATGTACCCTTTTGGATTAATATTTTTACTACTTTATGATCTGAAAAGGCTGAATTTATTATTTCTGCTTTTCTGCATTTGAGTGCCATGTTTCTGTGAGCTAGTGTATGATCTATTTTTGTGAATGTGCCATGTGGTGCTGAGAAGAAGGTGTATTCCTTTTTGTCCCTATTTATTTTTCTCCATATGTCTATTAACTCTAATTTTTCTAAGATTTCATTCACCTCTTTTACCTCTTTCTCATTTATTTTTTGGTTTGATTTATCTAAATTTGATAGTGGTTGGTTCAAGTCTCCCACTAATATTGTTTTACTATCAATTTCCCCCTTCAATTCTCCTAGTTTCTCCATTAAAAATTTGGATGCTATACCATTTGGTGCATACATGTTGATTAGAGATATTTCCTCATTGTCTATATTCCCTTTTAACAGAATATATTTACTTTCCCTATCCCTTTTGCTTAGGTCTATTTTGCTTTGGTTTTGTCAGATATCATGATTGCAACTCCTGCCTTCTTTCAATCAGTTGAGGCCCAAAAGGCCTTACTCCATCTTTTAATTCTAACCTTGTGAGTATCAACCCTCCTCATATGTGTTTCTTGAAGACAATATATGGTAGGTTTTTGGGTTCTAATCCAATCTGCTTTTTGTCTACATTTTATGGGTGAGTTCATCCCATTCACGTTCAAAGTTATGATTGTCACTTGTGGATTTGCTGGCATTTTGATATCATCCCCTAGTTCTGACCTTTCTTCTTTAGCTATCTCCTTTTGAACCAGTGATTTACTTTAGGTCAGTTCCCCTAGTCCCCTCCCTTTATATGCTTCCCTTTCTAGCCCCTCCATTTTTATGCTCCCTTCCCCTCCCCCCTTTTTCTTCCCTCCCTTTTTATGCTCCCTCCACTCTCGCCCTCCTTGATTTTCCTTTCTTTCTTACCCTGTTGGATAAGATAGAATTCAGGATCCCATTGGATCTAGATGTTCTTCCCTCTCAGATTTGATTTCACTGAGAGTAAGGTTTAAGTAATTCTACTTCACACTCTCTTCCTCTTCATCTCATATGAGAGTTCTTCCCCTCCCCTTCCCATGTGTATCTTTGTATGGGAAAGATTTTTCTATTTAGTCCCCCCCCCATTTATTGAAATAAATGTTAGTATTATCGACGATTCACCCCCTCCCTTTTTCTTTCTTTGCCCCCCCCTTTCACCGAATCTTCTTGATGCCCCAGTCTTTCCCTATGCATGATTCTTCTAACTACTCTTATGATGCATACAATTTTTGAGAGTTACACATTTTCCCCACATCTTAATATATATAATTTGATATAAATGTAGTCCTTGTAGAAGAGAGTTTGACTTAAAGAAAAAGATAAGATTCATCTCCTTTTCCCTTTCTTTCATATTTGCCTTTTCATTTTTCTCTTGCTTTCTGTGATTGGATGTCAAATTTTCCACTACGTTCTGGTCTTTTTTTAGCAAATGCTTGGAAATCTTCTATTTTGTTGAATGCCCATACTTTCCCCTGGAAGTATATAGTCAATTTTGCTGGGTAGTTGATTCTTGGTTGGAGACCCTGCTCTCTTGCCTTTCTAAATATTGTGTTCCATGCTTTGAGGTCTCTTAGTGTGTTAGCCGCTAAGTCATGTGTGACCCTTATGGGAGCCCCCCATATCTGAAGTTCCTCTTCTTGGCTTCTTGTAGGATTTTCTCCTTTTCTTGGAAGCTCTTGAATTTGGCGATTACATTTCTGGGAGTTGTCTTTTAGGCATTTTGTATAGAGGGTGTTCTATGAACCCTTTCTATTTCTATTTTACTCCCTTGCTCTAGAACATGTGGGCAATTTTTCTTCTATAATCTCCTGTAGTATAGCATCGAGGTTTTTGTTTATCTCTGGTTTTTCAGGTAGACCAATAATTCTCACATTGTCTCTTCTTCCTCCGTTTTCCAAGTCTGTAACCTTTTCAGTGAGATATTTCATGTTTTCTTCTAATTCATTAATTTTATGGCTTTGCTTTATTGATTCTTGCTGTTTTGTAATCTCGCTGTTTTCCATTTGCTTAATTCTGGTCATTAGGGACTGGTTTTGATATTCAGCTTTGTCTGCCCTTCTATTATATGCTTCCATCTCTTTCTCCAATTGTAAAGTCTTGTCTATCAGACCACTAATCTCTTTCTTCTGTTTTCCTTTCCAAAAGGTTTCCATCTTTTGGGCATGCTCGCTATCTTCCAGTTGCTTAATTCTGGTCATTAGGGACTGGTTTTGCTTTTCAGCTTTGTCTGCCCTTCTATTAGATGCTTCCAGCTCCTTCTCCAATTGTGAAGTCTTGTCTATCAGGCTGCTGATCTCTTTCTCCCATTTTTTTCCAAAAGGTTTCCATCTTTTGGGTAAGCTCCAGTTTGAGATTTTCCAGAGCTTGTGGATAGTTTCCATTTTGGGAGGTATGGTCTGATTTTATTTGGATTTCATCCTCATTCTCTTCTTTTCCTTGGGTACTCCCTCCATAAAAGTTTTCAATAGTCACTTTTACCCCCTTTCTTCTTGGGGGTTTGATTTTGTTTCATGTGAGCCATCCCTTTGGTGGTTTTATTCCACTTTCTTTTTTTGGTCTGGGGTCTAGGTGATATGGGAGGTTTTCTGTGAATTTAGCTTGCCTCATACTAGTCCTTCCCAGCCTCCGAGGTTTCTTAGAGCTTGGGCCCCTGTGTTCAGCCCAACCTTCCAGGTGATCAGCACAGTCCTGGTTTGCCCCCCCAGACAGAGACTCTCCTCACTCATTTGCTGTCCCAGTGAGTGCTCTGATAGATTACTCTGGTTTGGCTGGAGGGGGGAAGGGCGGCTCAGTTCACTTTTTTGTGCGCGCTTTTCCTCCTCCTTATAGTGCGGAAATGTTCAAGCCCCACATACCTCCATTTCTGTGGGTTAATGGAGAGTCCCTCCTTTCTTCCTAAGGTGATTTTTATGCTCTTTTGAGGTAGTCTATTTCGTTCGGTCCCGGGGAGGGGAAGCGAGTTGCTTCTAGATTGCAGCCATGTTTACCCGGAAGTCCTGGGACCTTTTTCTTAGAGAATAACCTGATGGTTTGTTCTATTTTCTTTTTCTGTGATGCACTTGTTTAAGTATTCTAATTCCCTTTTTGTTGATATGGATATTTTCTTTTTTTGTAAATATTCATCTATTTTATTTTGTCAGATTTATTAACATATATTTGGACAAAATAACTTCCATTAATTGCTTTTGTTTCTTCTTTGTTGGTGATGATGTAATCTTTTTCATTTTTGATACAAATAAATTTCATAATCATCTATAAATTTTTAAATCAAATTAATCAATTACTTTTATCTTTTATATGTATTTGTTTTATACCACTTCCTTTATTTATTAGTTCAGTGCTCTTCTTAATTTCAATTTTATTTATCTTTTCTTTGATTTAAAAAATTCAATTTGACACAATTAGCATTTTATTTGTTCTTTTTCTAATTTTATTTGCATGCTTAATTCATTGATATGCTCTTTCTGTTTTATTGATGTATATATTTAGAGATATAAATTTCTCCCTAAGTAGAGAGTTATCTGAATCCCATGAATCTTGATGTATTATATCTCAACTACCATAGGTCTTTAATGAAAGTATGATTTGTGCTTTGACATTCATTTTTTAGAATAATATTATTAAGTTTCCAATTAATTTTTAAACTTTATGCTATCCTTTGTTGAATATAATTTTATTGCCTTGTTGTCTGAAAAGAATGTGTTTAATATTTCTTTTTTCTTTTTACATTTGGTTGTGAGGTTCTTTTGCCCTATTATTTGGTTCATTTTTTTGAGGATGTCTTCTACTGGTGAGAAAAAGTTCTATTTCTTTCTATTCCTATTCAATTTCTCTAAAGGTCAAACATATGCAACTTTTCTAAGTATTTTTAAAGTTCTCTTTAACTTCTTTCTTATTTATATTTTGTTTACACTTATGTACTTCTATGAGGAAAGGTTGAGGTTCCCCACTGCTAATCTTTTTATAATCCATTTCATCCACTAACTCATATAACTTCTCCTTTAGAAATTCAGTTGCTATACCACTTGGTGCAGATGTTATTGTTGCTAGTGTTTCATTGTCTATGGTTCTTTTTTATGGGGATGTAATTTATTTCCTTTTTCTCTTTTGATTAGTTTAATTTTTGCCTGTGTTTTTCCTGAGATCATGATTAGTAATTCTGATGTTTCCACTTTGGCTGAATCATACTAGATTTTGCTCTAGGCCTTTACTTTTAATATGTGTGTACCTCTCTGTTTTAAATGTTTTTGGGTTTTTTCTAATAGACAGCATATATGGGAATTTGGTTTTTCATCCAATCTGCTATCCTGTTCCAATCCTTGGGAAAGTTCATCTGATTCACAAAAACAGTTATAAGGACTAACTGTATGTTTCCCTCCATCTTATTTTTTGCCTTTTTTATCCTTGTCTCTCTCCCTTCAGTCTTTCCCTGTTTACAAATGTTTGCTTCCAAACACAACCTCCTCCACTTCACTCTTCTTTTTGTCAATCCCTCCTTTTTTATTCCCCCATAGCTCCTTCTTTTCAATAGGATAAAGTAGATTTCTATAGTTGACTGAGTGTTAGTATTATTCCCACATTGAGCTAATTCTAATGGAGTAAATTTCAATCACTACCTGCCAAACATCTCATCTTCTCACACATTGTATTAACTATTAAATACCCCTTTATGTGAAATAATTTATCCCCACTATTTCTCCTATTTTCCTCTCCCCATGGATTTCTCATTTCTGTCCCTTGATTTTTATATCACCCCATCCCATCAAGCTTCCTCTCTTCTTTCTTTCTATGCACATTACTTCTTACTGTCCTAATATGACCAACAAAAACAACCAAAAAAACCTCCCTACCTACAAGAAGGCTATGCTCAATTTCATTGGGTATGTAATTGTTGTTTATAGACATAAATCATTTTCCCTTTAGGAAATCAAATTCCCTGCATTCCTGTCCTTTAAAGTAGAAGTTGTTAAGTCCTATGTAATTTTGACTGTGGCTCAGTGATGTATGAATTGTTTCCTTCTGGCTCCATGCAATACTTTTCCCTTGCTTTAGAAGTTTTTAGCCCCAGAATATTTTATATTAGAGTATCTTTAAGAAGGCTACTGGTGGGTAAACACTTCCTATTTTCCTTTCTCATTTGAAGATATTAGGACAGTTTTTCCTGATAATTTCTGGTAATATGGGATCCAGAGTCTTTTTTAGATCATAGTTTTCATAATCTGTTTTTTTTTTTGAGTTGTTTTTCCAGTGTGGTATTTCAAATGTTCTTTTTCATTCTTTTGATTTTTTCTTATTGTATGCTGATGTTTTATGTAGCCATTAGTTTCAATTTACTCAATTTTATTTTTATAGAGTTATTTTCTTCCTGGAGTCTTTGTAATGTCTTTCCAATCTTATGATATTTTTTTGCCCATTCCTGCCTTTCCATTTGGTGATATCTTTTGAACAGTGTAAATTTAGGGGAATTGTTTGCTTTAATGTATTTCCCCACTCTGGTAACATTTAGTCCATTCAAGTCCTAAGAGAGTTATCTACCTCACTGATTTTTTGGCTTCCATTTCCATTTGGTTTGTTCTAATTTTTAGAGATTTATTTTCTTGGTGTTTTTTTGCCTCTGTTTTTATTTGGTCAATTTTTATTTGCCAAATTGTTGAAACTTTCTATCATTTGTTTAATAATTGTTTCACTTCCTTTCAGGTTCAAAGAGATCTTTGGGGCCTGGCATCCTTTCTCATTTCCTTTCAAGGCTTCACATACTGCCTTTGTGGTTGTCTTCTACATTTTTATTTTTATCTTCCCTGTCTCCATCTTTTGCTAACTTTTCCTAGCTATTATTTATTTTCTCATTACCTTTTTATCTATTGAGATTTGACTATGTTCCTGGGGTGAAGGAGACACTGATCCAAGTTCCCAGTGTAGCCTTCTTTGCTTCTGCAAGTTTCTGAGGCAGTATCTATCAGATGCAGTTCCTTGCTCAAATCAAGGAGTTAAAATTAGAGGAATGAATAAGCAAAACAAAAATATTGACTAATATTAAAATAAATAGTTATTTTTTTTAAAAAGAAGTATCAAGTAACTTCATAGAAATTGTAAGCAACACCTCACTGGAAAAAATCTACTTTTGCACATAGTCTAAATAAATACCTAGAATAAATGAAGCAAAAGATAAATAAGAATTAAAAGCTATAAAGAAAATAATTAGATTAATAGTAAGTAACTTAAGAGAGTTGTAAACATTACCAAAAAAATAAACTTTTGGAATATCAGAGTTGATGAAATAGAAGTAAATGAAAACATTTGGCAGGTTTTAAAAATATAAGAGGATATCTTGGGGTACAATATTGTAAAGGGGAAAAAGATATTCACCTCCAACTATACTTATCCTGAAAATCTGAGGATCATCCTACAGGAAAAATAATGGACCTTAATAAACTATTTTAATTTCAGATTTTAAAGTCTAGAGCTGAGTATTAACATTTTAATATAAATACAAAAGTCAAGAGAAACCCAAGAAAGTAAATTTATTTGAGTAGTCTGAAGATAACTGCATGATTTTTTAATGTTAACATACAAAAGAAACAATTGTATCATTCTTTTCTTTTATTCAAAGGCTATTGTGTGTCATCAATTTTATTCTGGTTTGGGTGAATTAATGCAAAAGAAAAACCACAGTAAATAATATAAGTGGAAAGGAGAACCATATTTTTACAAATGGGATGCATGGGAAATTTATGAATATGGATGAAGTACTAGGTGAAATAGACATGAGAAGAATATTACTCATGAAATCAACAAAAAAGTTAAACATATTTTCAGGTGTAATTATATAAATCTCAACAGAGAACACATGGGGATAGGGTAGGAGTGAGGTTAAGAGGGAAACTAATACTGAGAGTGTAAAATAGACTCCACAAGCAAAATAAATTCTATTGTAAAAGGAAAATTACTTGGAAGAGTAATGAAGTAGAGAAAGAAAATCAGCAAATAATGAGAATCTAAGGGAAAGGTTTGGGTTCACCTCTTAGAAAAATGGGAGGGACTGAACAAATTGTTTCATATGAATGAAATGAAATATTTTGTGCCATAAGAGCTGGTGATAGATATTACTTTAGAGAATCGTGGATAGTATAAACTGATATATACAGAAATTAACAGAATTAAGTGAATAATTTATCAGAGGATGGCAATGTTGTAAAGGAAAAAAACTCAAAAGATTTAAGATATCTGGCCAATTTAATGGCCAATTTTATCTTCAGGGCATCAATGTAAAGGTAAATCACCTGTCTACTGATAGAGAGGTGATGATGACACGTTTTGTGTGTATGTGTGTGTATTGTGTGTGTGTTTGTGTATGTGTGTGTTTGTAGACAATGCTAGGAATGAGTTTTCTTTAACTGTACTTACTTTTTTGGAAGTTCCCCCTCCCCATTTCAGTTTTTATTTGGGGTTTGGAGTAGAAGAAATAATGATGTCCCCCCAAAAGTAAATGAAGTATTTTATAAATGAACAGAACAGAAGAGGTCAGAATTGTGAAAGGGAATTTTTTATTCTCTTTGTCTATTTTGAGTTAATCAATCAAGAAACCCCTACTTGACACTTCATTAGCCATCAAGCAAGAGAATTCACAAGTCACTTACATAGAGAGCTCCACCTTTTTAACTCAATCAGTCAAAAACTTGTGAATTCTTTAATATGAGTTTACACCCTAAGAGGATAAGAGGGGGATACCACAGATACAGCCCCCCTGGTGGTACTAGGCAATTTGGAAGCTGTGATTGGCCCCCATGAAGAGAGAAATGGACACAAAGTGACATGGAAAGGGGACTAAAAAAAGTCCTGACCTTCCTGTCCAGAGAAGCTTTGGCTTGAATCTTCAACTTGGAGCTATGTCTGGTAACTTGACTCTTGGAGGTAGCTATGGATTTGGACCTCAGCTTTGACTTGGGACCTTGGCTCTTGGACTGCTTCTTAGATGAGTGAGTAGCTGACCTTCCTTTCCTAGCTTCTGGAGAGATTAGTTCTGGAGAGGCCTCCTTCTCCTGGAGGAGGCTGTGCTGCTGGAACCTTTGCATAAGATATTGGTTCCTCTGGCTGAGGGTTAAGGAGCCCTGCCAGGGCTGAGCCAGATACTGAAACAACATTTAGTGTGATAGGCTAGACATTTTTCTCTACCCTCTTCTTACATTTCTCTACTTCTACTTTCATGCTTTCCACATACTAAAAGTCATTTGACTTGATCTATAATATTTGTTAATCAATGACCAAAATATTACTTTAGAAGTCTCATATTTAGTCAAATCCCTAATTTTAATTCCTTACAGAATGAAACAAATTTAAAAATAATGCATGGAATTTATTGTATAATTTTCAAATAGTTTGAAATGGAAAAATTAAAGTTTTATATAGAATCTTCATTTTGTATTTTTGCATGTATATTAGATTTTTTATGTTTAAGGTTGAAATACAAAATTTTAAAAATGGAACATGAAAATAATTTCATATACATTTAGTATACAGAATTACATCCTTTTATTTAAAAAAAAGATATCATAGGATAAGAGATTCAGAACTGGAAGTAACATTAGGGTTCATTTTTTCTCAATTCACTTATTTTAGAGATGAGAAATCATCAGAATGTCATTTGTGTGTGTTCATGTAATGGTTGTTTAAGCCTTACAGAAAGTGATATGTTAGACATTTAAGCTACACTATTATTTCTCCTTATGGATATAAGCTAAATAGAAAATATATTCCTTAGTTCTAAAAGAGTAACAGGGGAACACATTGACTTTGGCAATGGCTTTAAATGGAGCAGAAATGACAATTCTTTCTATTCTTGGAAAATAGTAGTGACAGGGCCCCTCCCTCTTCCTTCCCCTAGAGAATGGATTCTTACCATTTTTTATGTGTATCACAGTCACCTGTGGACAACCAATGAAGTTAATGGACACCTTTCTAAAAATGTCTTTAAATTAACAATTAAAAATACATAGGATTACAAAGAAAATCAATTATACCAAAACACAGTCTGTAGAGAGAAGATAATAACCATGTGTTATTTAGTAGCAAGTCTAATAACTACTGTAATTTCTAAGAAGATTTGAGGGGGAAAGCATTTCAAAATATCTTTAGCAACTCTGTCATTAAAAATATACCTGTGATTTCTATCTCTGACAATATTACAGATACTGCTACTACTACTGTGGTTTCTTGCTCATTTTCATAACTGAAGGAAATGTTGAATTTCAGTTCAAAGTTAATGAAATAAAGATTTATTTTTCACATCCAACTTGACAGATCCCATGGTAACTATCCATTTATCTGGTCTATGGACCACACAGGTTCAAAACACCACTTGCTATTGCAGCAAGTGGCAGTAAAGAATTTAAACAAACTTGTTCAGCTTCCCTGCAGGAATCATGATGAGCTTGAAAAATTTGAAAAGAGGAGGTAGGTGGTCCCACACCTATCTCCTATCCCTGTGGGACTGTGGAACATGCTAATATCAACAGAGGTCAACCATTCATCACTAGAAGAGTCAGAATTCAAAGTGTGATAATTCACTATTACTCAACCCAGAGAGAAATCCAATTGTAAGGTGCCAGTGGAGATAGTCTTTCTACCCTAGGGGACAACACAGCTTTGAACTATTACACAGTTTTAGCTGAGGTACTGAATACAGAAGCTGGTCCCCAGGAAATAATTGTCTTTTGCTGGACAGTGAGGAGAAATTCATTGAAAGAAATTAAAATGAGGGGTAGGAAGGTAAGCAGTGCATATGAGACATCTGCTGGTAACTGAAGAAAGTTGTCAGAAATAGGATTTTGAAAAGGCCTGAGGAAACTGGAGACATTGCAGAATTGCTTGAGCTAGAGGTAAAAGGTGTGTGTGTGGTGGGGGGAATCAGCAATATAAACTTCTCTTATAATTAGCAGTTATCTTCCAGTCTTTTTTGGAGTAATTCAAAAGCTTATCTACTATATAATAGGCCTATCTTCAAGTTGCCTCTCCCACATTGAGTATTTTCATCATCTATCATATTTGCCAATTTGATAAAGAGGAGGGTAAGCCTCCAGTTTATTTTGATTAATACTTTATTAATAACTTAATGAAATTAATCATATGCCTATTAAGTATTTATATGCCTACTTTGAAACCCTTTCATAAGCTTTCACCACTTATTTGTTGGGGAATGGCTCTTTAATTTTCATTATCGTCATGAACATTAACCATATCTGATATTTTACTTTTACAAAAAGAAACTTTATGTATCATTTTATTTGATTCTGGTAAGAATTCTATAAAATAGATACTATTATCTTCAAGAAATAAGGAAATTGAGGCTTAAGGTGATTTGCTAGCCTATTAATAGCATTTGAACATTATGTTAAAGTTGGACTCTGCTCACCTGCAATTGCGTAGGTATTGTCCCAAGCTTTGGGCTTTATTTTGTGCAACTGTTTTCAAAACTAGTTATAGTACTCTACACATTTGCAATGTTTCCAAGGTGGTATGACTTGAAGAAAGATAATTGCTCTACTGGTCTACCCTCTAGTCTTTACCCAGAAAGAGCATTGTTAACCTAAAGCCACAAATTCTAGCTCCTCTTGGTCCTGGATCTGTGACCAAGGGCCCTGGTTTCTTGTGTCCTAGTACAAGGACTCCTCTATGCTCTGAAACTGTGATCCAGAATTCTATATTGACAGTGCAGTTGCCAACATTATCAGCTGTACTCATTACCAGTAAAGGATTACCTATAATTTCATTCTGACAAGTTGTCCAATCACCTTATAATTATCTCTAGGCTGAGCACCTCCAAAGGAAAAGAAATGAGAAAAGAAGAAAAAGTAATCATGAAAATTATGAAAAGAGAATTAATAGATTAGTAAAAAAGACACAGAATATTTAAGAAAATAACACCTTATAAACAGAATTGATCAAATGATTAAAAGGCATAATAATTTAATGAAAAAATTAAAGATTGGGAGGATATTCATAATTTGGAGAAGGGCAAATTAATGTGGCATATGCTGCTTTTCCTTTTGCAGCTGTCTCCAAAGCATATTGCTGCTGCTGGTTGTGCTTACCACCCCATGAACTCCAGGCTAACTCTCAATATCACAGATTTCTCAATCTTATCCCCTATATTAGACTAGAAAAAATGTCTTACTCTGACTTATTGTAGTCTATGCCAATCCAAAATATGAATTAATAAGTTATTTTAAAGTTATTTGGAGGAGAAATTTGTAAGAGTTAAGTTGGATTGCTGCCTGGACCTCTTTGTTCTATACCCTGGCATTGAAACTCAATCAAGATATCTCTACATTCCAACAATTCAAGGTTGCAGTGTCTTTTTTATGCCTTCACATGTACTATAACAATCTCAGACAATCTTTCTACCTGACATGTCCTTACTTTGATATAACCTATTCTCTAAAACACAGAAGGTAGGTGTTTAATAAAAATGGAAACTATCAATTATTTATTTTAACTATTATTAATTTATTATTTTTATATTCTGTAATTGAGTCATACTTCTCTTCAGTGACCACTTTGTAGCTTTTGGTTTTAATTATTGCAAAAATGGCATGTTTCTTGTACAAAAGTCTATCAAATTACTGTTCAATTGAAATATATTTTAATGAAATATTCACTATCAAAATATTTACAAATGGACTGAGATCTTTCTCCATTTTGTCTTATTCTAACACTTTCTTCGTGTATGCATTGAAGACTACATGGAACTGAAGAGTATTTTGTATACTTTTCATTTCTATCATAAATTACAATGGATAAAATTTCCATTAAACAATTGCTACTCAACTAGTGATGGGCCTCTCTATACTTAGAAAAATGATAGTTAATATTTATAATAGTACAATTTATTTTGAGTCATGTTCCAGGAACTGTGCCAAGTGTTTTATGATTATCTCATTTGATCCTCACAACAACCCTGGCAGGAAGATTCTATTATTATATCCATTTAACATATGGGAGAAATGAGGCAAACCAAGATTGAACAACATGCCCAGGGTCACATAGTTATTGAATGTCTGTGATATGATCTGAATCATGGTCATTCTGACTCCAGAAATAATATTCTATCTACTGTGCCTCCTCACTAGCTGATGAGATAGGTTGGTTTTGGACAACAAATACAATTTGTTTCTAGTCTCAAAACCAGAATTTTTCTATCTTGTGTAAAAACAAACAAACAATATAAAACCTACCAGAGATTATAGTCTTCTGTAAACTCAGTTTCTTATTATCTTGATATGTAACATCAAAGTACTGTCTCATGGAGGTATTCACATATTACTTTAAAAGTTATAAGAGGACTGATTGTCATGATATCGTTATTGTTTTAATTTTATCACTAGTTAATATTTTAAAGTATCAGACTCAGCAAAATAATATATTGCTACTATACTACATCAAGCTATATATAAAGAGTAACTACCAAGAAAATTAGCCCTGGATTCCCAATACCCTGGAAATATGGAATATATAGCAGAGCCAATGTTAAAAAGGCTTAAAGAGATTGTGTTAGTATCATGAGACAATTCAACAATAAGTGTCAATGTGATTTTAATCTATAACCCATATGTTGACTATGAGCCAGCAGAAATACTTTAGTTAGCAGAACCATCAGGAAATACATGAGTAAGGATGAATCATTAGGCAAATGTCTAGGCACAACTAATTGTAGCATGAAATCAAGTCCTATGTGTCATGGAAGCAATTCAGAAGATAAGAATTGGGGCAAGAAGCAAAATAAATTCAAAACTGGAATCTAAGTCTAGATATACTGATCACACAGTCCTTCAAAGTATGCAAATGAAATCCTCTGCAAAGACACACTTCCACAATTATTCTTTTCAACAACCCTGTGAGGCAAATAGCAGGAAAGTCTTTATTTCATATATTGACTTAATAATACTGAAGACAAACAGGTCCTAGCAAGCTAGATAAACTTGTTCAAGGTCACACAGCTAAGATATAAGTAGACTTTCTAGCTGTAAGGCTAGGTCTTTCTTTACCACAAGTAATTGCTTCCATTCAGTTTGATTTCATAGTCTTATTATTAAGGCTTTTGTAGTAGTCCTTATACCTTTTGGTAAATAAGGGGAGTTTGTATTTTCCAAGACTTATTTTTCACATACCAGGAATCAGGTCCAGTAAATTTATTTTCTATGAATTTGCTATAAATGTATATACGATGATATTTATTTACACATGACATCCATTTTTCTGAGGTCCATCTTCTTTTGAAGAATGTCATTTTGTTCTTTTAGGGCTTATGCCTTGGGATAAGTTGCAAGCTTAGTGTCAAAATATATCTCTATTTACTTAAATACATCTCAAAGTAGCCCTTTGGTAAAAAGCACTTGGTTCACTGGATATAAGTTGCCAGATAAGTTGCTACCACTTAAATTTTCCTGAGCGGAAAAAAAGGGAGAATCATTCAATCAAGGAAGATCTTTAATTTTAATGATAGAATATCATGAGTTTCAATAAGACACATTTTTATTTGAGCAACAGTCTCAAATTCCATTAGAATGCTAGACAAGGATTCTGGGAAGTTGGGAGAGAGTTGTATCCCAAGTGATAAAAAAACACATTAATATCTCACCAACATCTCTACCAATACACAAGTTCTAAGCTACAGAGACACTAGATGTAAGTGCCTTTGAGTTTCATCAAGCCATTCATACCTCACATTCTCTTGAGTAATTTTTCACAAAACACAATCTCATTTCCACAAATGACTAGCCATATCCAAGAAACCCCAGTTTCCTTCCCATTGACCAGATCATTAAATAACAAACTGAATATAATCTAGTAATAGAAGAAGGTACTAAATTCATGTATTAGCCAAAATCCTTTCATTGCAGGAAGGGTTCCAAATGAATCATCCATAAGTAACCCAAAGTGCAGCCTGTATTCTCTTGTGCCTCTCAGAACCCTATTCTCTCTATTGGAATAAAAAAATAACAATTACAAAAATTACTATTGCGACAACAATAATAATAGGATATTTATATATGCCTATATAATGTTTTAAGATTTGCAAAATAATGTACATGTATAAAACAAACATACACATATATGCATTATTATATAATCTCAATTTGTTTTCAGAAAAATTCTGTAAGGAAGATAATATTATCACCATTTTGCAGATGAGGAAATAGGCAGTAATCCTGTAACTTGTTCAGTGTCATTCAGCTATTAAGAAACTGAGGTAGAATTTGAACTTGAGTTTTCACATCTCTGAGCTCTCTATTCACTGTCCCAAGGGAAAACCTCAGAATATTTCTGTTGAATCAGTGTAGTTACAGGTGTTCAGACTTCACTGAGGTGTGTGCTTAGGTAACCTTCTAAGGTGGACATTTATTAAATCTCCTCTTATGATTCATTTAACAAAGGAAACTGTAACCAATCTGAATTTTTAAAAATCAATAACTAAACTTTATTTTTTAAATGTCAACTTAAAAAACCTGAAACTTTACATTTCAAAAAGTACTTTAAAATAATAGGATGCATTCCTGCACACCTGGAGCAATACTGCTGTCTGTGTCACAAAGGTCATATTAAAGTTCAGAAATTCTGGATAATAGTGATTATCAAGAAAAACTAGGTTTGAACATTTTCTATTGATATATTAGTGTTTACAGCTATTTTTTCTTAAATTTTTATTTAGAATATTTTTCCATGGTTACATGATTCATAATCCACTCCCTTCACCACTCTTCTCCCCCATCCTAAAGTCAACATGCAGTTCCACTGGGTTATACATATATCATTGTTCAAAACCTATTTCCATGTTATTCAAAATTGCATTATAGTGATCTTTTAAAATCAAAACCCTAATCATATCCCTATCAAACTATGTGATTAAACATATATTTTTCTAGTGCATTTTTGTTTCCAAAGTTCTTTCTCTGAATGTGAATAGTGTTCTTTCTCAAAAGTTCCTCTGGATTGTTTGACTTCCAAGATGCTATTGGAGCAAATTACCCAAACAAAATTATTTTTCATGAAAGCAAAACAAAATAATGCCCAAGGCAGATTATATAAATTTGGGTTAGTTAGATCAGGGAGGATTAGTATAAAAATGTGAAAAACAGGAGAAGTGGTTCCTTGTGGAACCTGAGTTTATTTGGGTGTATTTAGAGTCCCTTAGAATTAATACACCTATATATGAATTTCAATCTCAAGCCTAGACTAAAACATCATTAGCCTCTATAATCAACCACATAGGAATAGAATAATCGCATTGCAATCACACATTAAGAAAGGTACCTACATTCATTACATAAATAAAGAATATCACTTGCATGCATGAGGATGGCACAAACATGCTGTATAAAGTTTCACTCACATGCATCAAAATATTCACTTACATGCATGCACACATTAATCTTACACACACCCATGATCCTATAATTCCAGATACCTGAGATCATCTTTCAAGGTGAGATGACAGGCAAGTATGTATCCTGTAAAGGAGAAGGTAAGGGACTGGTGACAAACTTCAAGCAATACCAAAGAATGGAAGATATACCGACAACTGGAAAGAACTTTGAAACAAAGACATTACGGGGAATGAACTTCCGTAAAATGGGTCACATAAAATTAATTACCAATCACATTAACTTCACATATAGGGAATTACATTCACATTCACATTGGAATAAATATGCATCCACCACGACATATCTAGAACATGAACAAATTTTGCACTGACATTAGTGGCTGTGTCATAAATAAGGACAATTCATAAATTGTATATCTGTAAATAAATCTCTACTACCAGAGGATATATATGTATATATGTATTTAAATATCATATGATATATGTAAATATGTACAAATAGCAAACATATATATGTATGTATGTATATTATATATATACCATGATAATGCTCTAATCCACTAATATAGATGGGAAAGAGATAATGAAAATACTAACCGTTAATAGACAGGGAAAGAGTAGTTTAGGGTGGATAAGGGAATATTGTAACTAGAGAGGTAACATAGGGACAGAATAAATCAAATTTCATTTAGATACAAGTTTATATATATATATATATATATATATATATATATATATATATACCTATGTTATGAATTATTACATTGGAATTAGTATTGCATAATGTGCATAATGTATAGGATAGTTCAATTTTACTTAACTTAAAATTTATATTGATTGCAATAGGAATGACTTTTGTATTAAGAAATTGTTGTAAAAAATTTTTTGGCACATAATCCTAACCCTCTTTTCACAACTAAGTCTTAGCATAGGATAGGAACTTAGATTAGCAAATAGACAGATTAGGATAAGATTTATTATTTTCGGAGGGGGCAGGTTAGATGGGAATAATAAGTAACAGAGATAGATTAGAATAGACATAGAAGGTAAGTAACTGGCATGTGCCAGGGTGGTACCATGCAAACCACAGGAAATGGAGGATTTGTGACAGAGGCTTGCATTAGAGAAAAAGTGCCAAGCTGAAGAGTATGTGAAATTGATCACCTTCATGGGGGAGGGGCCACAGGAGTAGATTCCAAAGGAGGAGAAGACTCTTGCTGGGATAGCAATGAGGCTCTCTCGGTCTTGAGAAGCTGAAGAGAGAAGTTGAGAAAAAAACTTTCTCCTGAGTGTTACCAACTTTTCCTACTGGTGACTAGAAATCTTTCCTCCCAACACTTCCCAATTGAAGGGACTTTCTGAAGAGAAATCTGAGCAGACTTTACCTCAGTTCCTGTTGCCCAAGGGTGAGTCAAACTGACTTTCTCTCAGGGGGCTCAGGCTGCCAAGGCCTGAGTTTCCCCCAAACTCAAGGAGGGAAGGAAAAGGATTTAGTTAGAGACAGGGATGCCTTTTTCCCACTTTCTTTTTCCCATTCTTCCCTGCCCATTATTCCTTTTGTATTACCTGATTGAGTTTACATTAAAAGTTATCTGTTCCCTAAGCTGAGTGTGAGTGAACAGATCAAGGGGAAACCCTTTGTTCTAGAGTAGTGGATGGGGTCAAGAGGGACAAGAGCAAATTGGGGAGAGTGGATTTAGCTAAGGAGGGAAGGCAGATAGGGGGAAATTCTTGTAACCCCCTCTCCTCTCTCTGAGACATCCCATTATATCTGCTGTCTCCCTTGAACCCCACTTTGAAAAGGGGGTTCTCCTCTCTTTCCCCTCTCCATGCCAAAAGTCCAAGCTTCCCACGGGGTACAAACTTCCCTCTTTATTTTTTTAATACAATTGTCCTGGGTTATTGCATTGCTGCTGGTAGAAAAGTCTATTATTTTTGAATGTGCCACAGTGTAATCATTTCTGTGTATAATGTTCTCCTTGTTCTGCTCCTTTTGCTCTGCACCAATTCCTAGAGATCATTCTAGTTCACATGGAATTGCTCCAGTTCATAATTCCTTTTTGCACAATAATATTCCATCACCAATATATACCACAATTCATTCAGTTATTCCCTAATCTATGGACACCACTCATTTTCCAATTTTTTTGCCACCACAAAAAATGTGGCTATGAATATTTTTGTACAAGTCTTTTTCCTTATTATCTCTTTAGGGTACAAAGCCAGCAGTGGTATGCCTGGGTTAAAGGGTAGGCATTCTTTTAAAGCCCTTTGTGCATAGTTCCAAATTGCCCTCCAGAATAGTTGGACCAATTCCCAACTCCACCAGCAGCTTAATAGTATCCTAATTTTGTCACATCCCCTCTAACATTTATATCGTTCTTTTGCTGCCACATTAACTAGTCGGCTAGGGGTAAAATTGTACCTTAGAGTTGTTTTCATTTGCATTTATCTAATCAGGAGGGATTTAGAACACTTTTTTCATGTGCTGATAGTTTTGATTCCATCATGTGAAAACTGCATATTTATGTCACTTGACCATTTATTGATTGGGGAATGTCTTGATTTTTTTTTTTTTTTGAAAATTTGACTTAGTTCCTTATATATTTGGGAAATTAAACTTTTGTCAGAGAGTTTTGTTATAAAAATGTTCTTCAAATGTTTTGCTTTCCTTCTAATTCTGGTTGCATAGGGGTTTTTTGTACATTTTTAAATTTGATATAATCAGTCATTCATTTTATATTTTGTAATGTTCTCTATCTCTTGCTTGGTCATAAATCCCTTCCTTTCCCACAGATGTGACAGGTATACTATTTTATGTTCACCTAATTTATTTATGATTTCTCTATATATATTTGTCATTTACCCATTTACCCATTTTGAACTTATCTTGGCATAGGGTGTAAGATTCTCTCTCTCTTCAGTACTGTTTTCCTGTTTTCCCAGAAGTTTTTGTCAAATTGTGAGTTCTTGTCCCATAAGCTGTGGTTTTTGGGTTTATTGAATACTAACTTACTGAGGTCATTTACCCCTAGTCTATTCCACTGTTCCACCCTTATGTCTCTTAGCCAGGATCATATTGTATCGATAACCACTGCTTTATAGTACAGTTTAAGATCTGATACTGCTAGGCTCCCTATCTTCACATTTTTTTTTCATTATTTCCCTTGATATTCTTTTCTTTGGGGAGATGGGTGGTAAGTAGAACTTTTATTCCCAATTCTTTACTTGCTCTCCTGGGGAAAACAACCTTCTATTCCTAGTCTAAAGGATCTAATAGCTACAAGTATTTGATAAAACCAGTGGTAATACTTTTCAGGGAAGGGAAGGGGGAGACAGAGAAAAGACTTAGAATTTCTTTGATTAAGCAAACACAGAGAAACTCAGAGCAGCCACCAATATGTCTGTTCCTGGGTCCTATGTTCATTTCTATCTGTGACGTGAGAGGGAATAGCAATGTTACAGACAAGAGCCACTGAACCAAAAAAAAGGCAGTAATGGGGACTTCAATATTGTCCTGACCTTCCGGGGGAGCACCTTGACATCTGTTCCTTTCCACTTAGGGATGAGGGTCTCCTGGCGGTCTCTCCTCAGCCCTCACCTCCACTTCCTTGCCAATGCCCTGAAGCCCTGGGCATCTTACCTCTTGGACTGAGGGGTATGTGGAGGGGTTTGGGGCAAATGTTTTCCCAGACCAGGAGGTACACCTGGAGGCTGGTAGTCACCCTCATTAGGATCCAGACCTTCCTTACTGAGTAGAAGCCACACAGCTGGAATATGATCTCCCACTATAAGTGGGTCCAGACTAGCCTCAAGGACTACAGGGATCCAGGGATCCTCTGTCTGCTGGAAGTGCCATTTGGTGAGCTGGTGCAGGCAAGGTGCTTCAAATTCTCTGCACAGGTCACACTTTTGCCAATGGCAAGTCCTACACCAATCAACACTATTCACTGGGTAGATTTACTTTCCATCCAATCTAATACAAAGCCAAAGAAGTTGCAGATCTTGTGGCATCCTGGACCTGCATTTCTAAGGTGTCTAGAGACTGTCTTGGAACTGGAGGAGGCAGTGGTTTCTCTAAAGAACTTGCCTTCTGGTAGTTCTCCATAGCTGGTCCAGGAATCTATACTGTGCCTCTGCCTCCTCCCACCAGGAACCACTCCCATGGGGGGAATCAAGATGGCTCAGAATCCCATGATATTCTTGACCTTTTTTTATTACAGATGAACTTTGTTATAATTGTTTTTAAATTTTATAAAATGTGTTTGGTAGCTTTATAGATATGGCACTGAATAAGTAGATTAATTTGGGTACAATTGTCATTTTTATTATATTAATTCATCCTACTTAGGAGCAATTAATATTTTTCCAATTGTTTTGTTGGAAACAATTGTTTCCAATAGTTTTAATTGTGTGGGGAGTGTTTGGTAGTTGTATATAATATATATAATTACAACATATATAATTATATAAGTATTTGAATATATATAATATAATTATACATATAATTATATAACATATAATTCCTATGTTTCTCTTGGCAGATTCCTAAATATGTTATATTGTCTAGAGTAATTTTAAAAGGAATCTCTCTTTCTAACTTCTGCTGCTAAATTTTGTTGGAAATAAATAGAAATTCTCATGATTTATATGAGTTTATTTTGTACCATGCAAATTTACTAAAGTTGGTAATTTTTCCATTAGACTTTTAGTTGATTTTCTTAGGTTCTTTAAGTATACCATAATTTCATCTACAAAGAGTGATAGTTTAGTCTCTTCATTGCCTACTTTAACCCCTTCCAATTTTCTTCTCTAATTGCTACTTCTAGCATTTCTAGTACAATATTGAATAAAAGAGGCAATAATGGACAACTTCGCTTCATTCCTGATCTTACTGGGAAGGCTTCTCACTTGTTCCCATTGCAGATGATATTTGCTGATGGTTTAAAATATATACTGTTTATTATTTTAAGAAATGGCCATCTATTCCTATACTTTCTAGTGCTTTCAATAGGAATGAGTGTTGTATTTTGTCAAAGGCTTTTTCTGCATCTATTGAGATAATCATATGATTTCTCTTGGTTTGATTATTAATATGGTAAATTGTGTGGATGGTTTTTCTAAAATTAAACCATTTTTGCATTCCTTGTATAAATCTTACCTGATCATACTGGATAATTCTCATGATCACTTGCTGGAGTCTTTTTTTCCTAGAGTTCTATTTAAGATTTTTGCCTCTGTATTTATTAAGGAGATTGGTCTGTAGTTTTCTTTCTAGGTTTTTTATCTGCTTGGCTTTGGAATCAGTACCATATTTGTGTCATAAAAGGAATTTGGTAAAACTTCTTCTTTGCTTATTTTGTCAAATAATTTGTATAATATTAGGATTAGAATTAGTTGTTCTTTAAATGTTTGATAGAATTCACTTGAGAATCCATTTGGCCCTGGGGATTTTTTCTTAGGAAGTTCCTTGATGGCTTGTTCAATTTAATTTTCTGATATGGGATTGACTGAGAATACTTTTTCCTCTTTTGTTAATCTGGGTAATTTGTAATTTTTATAAATATTCACCCATTTCAACTAGATTGTCATATTTATTGCCATATAACTGAGCAAAGTAGTTCTTAATAATTGCCTTAATTTACTGTTCCTTAGAAGAGAGATTGCCCCTTTCATCTTTGATACTATTAATTTGATTTTCTTCTTTCTTTTTTATTAGATTGACTAGCACTTTATCTATTTTATTTATTTTTATCAAAGTACTATCTCCTAGGCTTACTTATGTGTTATTGGAAATCATGTACTTAAAAAACTATTATTCCCAGGAGCCCACTGACTTCCTGTCATTATGTGCTAAATTAGACAGGAGATAAATTGGGTAGGGTTCCTGATCTCACTCTCTTTCCTTCCTATTGTGGGTTGCAGTGGTGAATGCAGGCTTTTTGAATAAGTTGATTAGTTTGGCACATGATTTTATTTTGTTACCTTCTTATTTTGCAACTTCTAGTGAATATTAATAAATCTTATAAAATAATGTTTGAAGTTATTGTATATTAGTTTTATTTTTTACATTTATAGCAACCATTGAAATTGGAGAAAGAATTCTCAATTTTTTTTAAGATAGCCTAGATAAATTTTGCAAAGCCATGTTTCTACTGCCACAACTTTTTGCCACCCCTCCCTCTCAAACTCTGACAGAGCTCTGAATTATCTTCAGAGCTGCCGCATCCTCCTGTCTACTTCCATGCCTGAGTGATTCTTTCCTAGCCTGCTTCTGCCTCTCCTGATCTTCCTGCTCTTCCTGCTGCTGCTGTTGTTGTTGCTGTTGCTGATTGCTGCCACTGTGTCTTTAGAATCACCTTTATTTTTTTTTCCTCTGTGGAGGGTGAAGTATAAATCCCTTCCCCCCCCCCCTCAACATGGGTTTTCGAGCCTGAGCTAGCCACTTTTCTTCTTTGTTATATTTTTTTGTTATATAATTTTTCTTTGTTATAATTGGGTGCGCACCCAATCCTACCCCAGTTTGGCTAACCCAGATAGGCTTCCATGCTCTGCCTATGGGGGAGAGGACTGAGGTAGCATGTGACCCTGAGAGTTTTACCCCAAGGGGTAAAAAAAAAGGGGGAAAGGGGAAGAAAGGTTATTCTTCTAAACAGGAAGTAGTAAGCAAGGCTCACTCTGTGAAAACGAAGTACATTACCTATATCATTATAGCATGTTTGTTCTTCCTACCATTCTTGAGTGCAATAGTCCTTGAAATTATCATGCCTGAGATACATTGGAGAAATTAATCTCCTTACACTCCTTTGCATTTGGAGCTTCCCAGTCTCTACAATACATCTAATTTGGGATTCCTCCACACAATGTTCAGCAAAGAATTCTCCCTCACTATGGGAGATCCCAGAGGTATAACAAAAGAAACATAAATGGATAGGGAAGGAACTTTAAAGAGTATGGAGGTGAAAATTTTAAAACTTTTCAGACTCCATTGTTTTATGAAAGTCTCTATATCTTATTTTATTTTGCTTATTGTTTATGATTTAATTTTGTTGTTTTAAGTTCATATATTAATCTGATCAATACTAATCTGTTACTTTGAATTATTTGAATCTAATGTTTTTGGGGTATTTGATTTGTCCTTTTGTATTATTTTGATTTGTACCTTTCCCCTGTAACTGTGCTGAACAAAATATCATTGTATAAGCCCATAGTAATCTTGCAAAAACCCTCTTTTGGGGGAAAAAAACCCTATAGTTTCTTAGGTATACTGAGCATGTTACTAAGTTGATTGAGGTCACATGTTGCTTATACAGACTTTTCTTCCATTTTGCCTTTGTTAAATTGTCACATAGATGATGAATGGACTCTGTCAACCTGGGTAACAATCTTTGAAGATTGTTAGATATCTCAATTGTAATCTATCTCAAATTGATTTTAAGGGGTATTCAGACATGAATTTTAGGTATCTTGGTTTTTTTTTCCTCAATAGCTCTAACTGATCATTTTGCATGCCTCTGAGTTTTTTGTAACAAGAGGTAAAGGGTCCATTTAGTAGTTGAAGTGAAGTGCTATAGCATGACTACATCCCTACCTCCTCATTTATAAAATGGAATGGATGAGACATATAACAGTCTCATACAAGAGAAGTTTGGAAGTTGTTCCTAGGGTCTGGTACCCATGGATGGCTCCCAAGAGGGATCATGTCCCATTTGTAACTCTTCAGTTTACTCTACCCTTCCACCACAATGATCTAGATCCTTTGGGATATTTTTGACCCAAAAGGTTTTCATCAGCAGTACAGAGTTTTGCCTTTATTTCTGGTCTCCTCTGCCACATTTTGGAATTATGGAGTAATAGACTTTGTTAAAAGTATCTCAGCCAAGATTCAAAGATTTTCTAAACCTGAAAAACTTGTGACAAGTATCCATTAGCTACTACAGTGCTTTTTAATGCCATACAGCAGACCTATGTGAATCCTAATGATAGTGGGTTTGTTTGCTCTTATCATTAAAGGGGCTATTATAATTCAGTACTTCTTGAATGTGCATTACTACTGTTTTGAAAATCTGTAATAATCATTTACACTCACAATGTTGATCATGGCCAGGTTAAAAGGATATGGATATCATATTTTGGTGAGAAACTTTTGTATTCTACCTTTCCTTGGCTGACACAGTATATTTTAAACTATATATTTTTATTTTTAAAACATTTTTATTATTGTTTTTCCCTTGTATGTTCAATATAGCATTGAGTTTATATTTTTCTCTCCTTTTTTGAACTTGAAGCACGTGATATCAGTATTAAGAAGGATTTTTTTTTAATTTTGCACTAGGATAAGTTTAAAATATCAATTAACTTTAAAATCAATGTATACCCAAAAACTTTAGACTATAGAATCCTGTCATTCATTGTTTAAAAATTATGGTACTTTGCTAAATGATTGTGTATGATTCCAGGAGAAGGGAATACAAAAAGAGTCACTGCACAGTGACAAAGAAGCTGAAAGCTAACCTGCATAAAGCCAATCAAGCACAAGTTGAAAGAAACCAACCAATCCCAGTGGGATTGACAAAATTTTGTGCCAATACAAGAGGATTTGAACTTTTTTGTCATTCAAAGTTGAAACGTTTTTGACATATATCAGAGGCAGGTCTTCCCTGAGCCACATTCTACCAAGCACTTCACTTTGGCTGCCATCCTGGATCCAGTATCACTGAGAGAAAAGGTAAAATCAGACCAAGGCATGCTATTTCCCAATTTGCTGCTGAAATGTAGTCTCTTTTCTGTCTTTTATAGTATGTCAAACTTTCTGTAGTCCTGGCTACTGATCAGGGTAAGTGTGTAATTGATACTACAGACTTGTGGGCCATAAATCACTAAAATTGGGCCCTGATTCAAGGACCCAATGTTTCTTATATTTCTTATATTCTTATATTTCTTCCACAATTTATTTTTTTCTCTTTTTTTTTTTGGATTTTTTGATGTTTTCATTTCTCCTGCTAATTGATTCATTTACCTCATAAATCAGCCATGCATCCTTGGGTGATCCCTATGTTTTTCATCATCATCCTCAGGGGGGTAAAGTGTAATTTCTTATAAGAAAAAGTTTAAATTACTTTGAGAGTAAGTTTTTTGTATAAGAAAATTGCTATCTCTCTGAATCCAGAAAGTGAATTGTTTGGAGAAGGTGCCATGATGATGCCTGCACAGACCACATGCTGTACCAGAAGATCCAGAGTGAAATTTGAGATGTGGTGATTTGAACTGTGTGGGGTTGAATGGATTTGTTTTGTATGCATATGCTTATGCTGAAGGGGACTGCCCCCTAAATGAATTTTTGTCAATGTGCCTAGTAATCATTGGTTTTGAGATCTCAGGGGTGAATGTGCAATTGGAAATCATGTGCCTAAAAACGATGATTCCCAGGAGCCTACTGACTTCCTGTCATTACATGGTGACATAGAAAGGAGATGAATTGGGTAGAGTTCCTGGTTTCCCTCTCTTTCCTTCCCATAACAGCTTGCAGTGGTGAATGCAGGCTTTTTTAACATGTTGATCGGTTTGGCACATGTTTTTATTTTGTTACTTCTTGTGATTATTAATATATCTTATAAGATATTATATTTGATGTTGTTGAATATTAATTTTAATATTTACATTTATTAGTTCAATAGTTCTTTTACTTTCAATTTTATTAACTTTTCCTTTAATTTTTAGTATTTCAAATTTAGTTTTCATCTGGGGATCTTTAATTTGTTCTTTTTCTAATTTTTTTTACATGGAAAGTCCAATTCATTTATCTCTGCCCTCTCTATTATTTTTTAGTGTATATAAATTTTCTCCTGAGTAATGTTTTGGCTGTATCCCATAGGTTTTGGTACAATGTCTCATTTTCATTCCCTTTAATGAAGTCTACTTGTTTCTATGATTTCTTCTTTCACCCACCTGTTTAGAATAATTAGATTATTTAGTTTCCAATTAATTTTAAATGTGCCTTTCTGTGGACCCTTGTTAATTATAATTTTTACCTCGTGATCTGAAAAGTGGCATTTATTATTTCTGCTTTTCTGCCTCTGTTTATAGTATTTATATGCCCTAGTACATGGTTAGTCTTTGTATATGTACCATGTAATGCTGAGAAGAAGGTATATTCCTTTTTATCCCTTTTCAGTTTTCTCCAGATATCTATTAACTCTCATTTTTATACCATTTCATTTACTTCTATTACTTCTTTCTTATTTATTTTTTGGTTTGATTTATTTTCTTCTGAAAGGGGAAGGTTAAGATCCCCCACTAATATGGTCTTAATATCTATTTCCTCCTTGAGCTCCTTCAATTTTTTCTTTAAAAAACTATATGCTATACCATTTGGTCCATAAATGTTTAGTAAAGATATTACTTCATTATTTATAGTACCTTTTATCAAAATGTAATTTTCTTATCTCCTTTAATCAGTTCAATTACTTATTTGACTTTGTCTGGTATCATTATTGCTGCACTTGGTTTTTTACTTTAGAAGATGCATTCTGCTCCAGCCATTTACTTTGAATTTGTGTGTGTCACCTTGCCTCGAATGTGTTTCTTATAAACAACATATAGTAGGATTCTTGTTTTTAATCTACTTGCTATCAGCTTCCATTTACTGAGTGGCTATTTACCTTTAATAGACTACTTATGTTGATGAGAACCATTCTATTAACCCTACTATCATGGTTATATCTACACTAGTGAATTACATCTATTGCTCTTCCTCCTTCTATTCACCAGCTTAGAAATGTGACCTCTTTAATCAATGATTTTCTTTTCTCTCTGTATTTTTTTTGTCTCTCTACATCTAGTGCTTTCGTTTTAGTAAGTGTTTAATGAGTGATTGTTGGATCTTGTTAGAATTTGAGTAGCAAGAGATAATTTTATTTTCTGGTTTAAATAATATGACTAACCAAATAAAAATGGGAAGTTTTATATCTTATGGATGGTAGAGCACTTAAAATTAATTAAATTTACTAGATAGATGTTAGTTTAAGGTTTCAATTCATGTGAATGGTGAGAGTAGGGCCATTGTCCATTTCTCTCTCTTCCAAAGTTTATGATAATGTGAATTGATATATTTAGTGGTAAGCCATCTTTGTTTAGTCAAGTTCACACTGCTTGTATTCCCACTTTATTTACTATTTAAACAGTTTGTGAGTGGTTGCTTCATATGGAGAGTCTAGTTTTTTCTATGTAATTAGTTTAGACCTAATTGATTTTAGAGTGAGGGAACCTGAGTTGTATCCTTGATCTACTCATCTCATGATGAGTAATTGTAATTGATGGTCCCCTATGTCCTCTAATAAAGACACGTTAAAATAGAATAACTGAAGTTTCTTGCTCATGGTGTCTGGATTTAAATTTATCTCTTCCAATTTAATTCTAAACTTTTCTGGGATGCTCTGTGGGATTTTACATTAATTAGTGGGTGAATTTGTCTAGGATTAATGAATGAGACAGCCATCTGGAACCTGTTAGTGGTGTGGCCATTGTACTTGGTCATTCCAAAAATCCTAAATTAAAGTATGAAAATATTTATAGTGTCTCTTTTTATAGCAATAAAAGTTTGGAAACTAAGATGGAAGTGGCTATTTGGGGATGTCTAAATAATATATGATATCAGAATGCAATGGTATATTATTTTGCAATAAGAAATAATGTAATGGATACTTTTAGTGCAAATTGGAACAACTACCAACATTATAGTGGGAAAAATCATTTTGAAAAACTTATTTTTTTAATTTTTAAATATTTTTCCATGATTCCATGATTCATTTTCATTCACCCTCCCCTTTGCTTCCCCCATAACAATGGTAAAAACAATTCCAAATATTATCAATTGAAACCTATTTCCATATTATTCATTTTTGTAATAATCTTTTAAAACTAAAACTCCAAATCATAAAACATACAAAAAACTGGAAAATAATATTCTTTTCTTTTATGTTTCTACTCCCACACAGCTATCTATCAATGTGGGTAGTATTCTTTTTTATAAATACCTCAGCATTTTATTAAATCATTGCATTGCTACTAGCAGCTAAGTTGATTACATTTGATCATTCCTCAATGTCTCACTTTCTGTGTTCAATGTTCTCTTGGTTCTGCTCATTTAATTTCACATCATATCATGGAGGTTTCCAATTTAATATAGAAATCAAGCAGTCATCATTCTTTATAGCACAATCATATTCCATCAGCATCAGATACCACCATTAATTCATCAATTCCCCAATTGAGGGACATGCCCTCATTTTCCAATTTTTGTGCTACCACAAAAAGCTTGGCTATAAATATTTCTCTAAAACATTTTTAATTATATGTTTGGTTTACAAACCTAGGAATGGTGTTGCTGGATCAAAGGGCATTCAATCTATTAAAGCCCTTTGAGCATAATTCCTAATTGTCTTCCAGAATGATTGGATCAATTCAAAACCCACTAGCAATGCATTAGTGTCCCAATTTTGCCACATCCCCTCAAACTGTTATTTTTTTCTTGACTGCAATATAGGCCAATCTTCGAGGTGAGGGGTGGTATCTCAGAGTTTTTTTGATTTGCATTTTTCTAATCATGAGGGATTTAAAAGACTTTTTATGTGATTATTGATAGTTTTGATTGCTTCATCTGAAAACTCCCTATTATCATTCCATGACCATGTGAACTTTAGATTACTCCACCCTACTTTGTCTAAGAAAAACAGGAATGTCTACACACATCCTTAAGAATTAAGTATTTAGGAGGATGGCCTATGACAGACATGTGCTAGCAAATGACAAATCAGAAACAACTGACAGATCCCTGGGCTGTCCTAAGTCAAGTTTAAGCTACCATTGTTACATGTGGGACACAGGAAAGTGATGTGAAAACAATCTATATATTTCACATAACTTCCTCTCTGAGATCTATTTCCACAGAGTGGTGGCTCTGGCTGCAGCTTGCTGAGCGTTTCTGCATCTTGGACTGGTGGCAGCTATTGTCCAGGGTTGGTGGTAAGTTTTCCTTGATACTATGCTGGGAGAAGCTTAGTAGCCTAGTTCAGGTGAGGCATCTTCACTGAGCTCTCTCAGAGTTTAGGCTGATTCTTTTCTCCTTTACCTTACAAACACTATCCTTTTAGAAAAGCCTCTAATCTTCTTCAAAAACCTCAAGGCAGAGGTCTTTGAATTCCCTTTGGCACAGGCCAGGCAGGAGAAATCCTATACCCTCTTTCTCTCTCTTCTAGTTAATTCCTACCCTCTATATTAATTAAAATCACCATAAATTTCCAAACTGACTTGGGTATTTTATTTGAGATTTTCTCTAGTGAAAAAATTAATTTAGATTATTTCCCAACCCTAAAATTATTCTTAAAACCATTTGCCAATTGGGGATTGGCTTGATTTATTGCACATTTCACTTAGTTAGTTATGAGAAATTAGATCTTTGTCAGAGATTTTTATTATGAATTATCCCATTTTGTTGCTTCCATTTTATTTGCATTGGTTTTGTTTTTACAAAAATTTTAATTTAATGTAATCAAAATTATATGTTTCACATACTGTAATGTTCTCTATCTCTTCCTTGGTCTTAAATTATTTTCCCTCATAGATATGACAGGAATACTATTCTATGTTCACCTAATTTACTTATAATTTCCCTCATAATATTTAAGTCATTTATCAATTTTGAATTTATCTTGGTATAGGGTGTGAGATATTGATCTAAACCTAGTTTTTTTCCATACTGTTTTACAATTTTCACAGCAGTTTTTGTCAGTGGGTTTTTGTCCCAAATGCTGGTATCTTTAGGTTTACTGTACACTAGCTTGCTTAGGTATTTAACCCCAAGTCAATTGCATTGGCTTACACTTCTATCTCTTAGCCAATATTGTATTGCTTTCATGATCAGTGCTTTATAATACAGTTTAAGATCTGATCCTGCCAGGCCCCAATCCTTCACCATTATTTTTCATTATTTCACTTGATGTGCTTGATCTTCTGTGCTTCCTTTGATTTTTTAAGATTTCCAGTTTGGTCTTTATTTGAGTATTTTTAATTTGTTCTTTTTCTAGTTTAGTTTTTAGTTATATGCCTAATTCTTTGATCTCATCTTTCTCTTTTAAGCTAATATAGGCATGCATGGATACAAATTTTCCCTGAGTATGCTTTGGTTGTATCCCATAAAATTTGATATGTTGTTTCTTCCTTGTCTTTCTCTTCAATGAAATCAATAATTGTTTTAAGGATTTGTTCTTTAATCCACAAGTTTTGGAAAGTTAGGATATATAATTTCTAATTAATTTTTAATTTGCCTCTCCATGAATCCTTAATAATTATAATTTCATCTCATTATCATCTGGAAAAGTTGCATTTATTATTTCTGTTTTTCTGCATTTTTGAGAGGTTTTTATTTCTTGGTACATGTTAAATCAGTATATGTACCATGTGCTACTGTAAAGAAGGCATAATCCTTTATATCGCTATTCATTTTTCTCCATATATCTATTAACTCTAATTTTCCTAGAATTTCATTCATTTCTCTTACTTCTTTATTATTTATTTTTGGTTTGATTCCTCTAGATCTGATAGGGGAAGGTTGAGGTCCCTCACTACTATAAGTTTACTATCTATTTCCTCTTTAAGCTCCAATAGTTTCTCCTGTAAAAATTTGGATGCTATAACATTTGGTGTATATATGTTGAGTACTGATATTTCTTCATTGTCTATACTGGCTTTTATCAGGATATAATTACCTTACTTATCTCTTTTAATCAGATCTTTTTTTTTTTGCTTTAACTTTGTCAGAGATCATGATGGCTATTCCTGTCTTCTTTTATCAGTTTATGTACAATAAATTCTGCTCTAGCCTCTTACGTCTACCCTGTGTGTGCCTACCTGCCTCATGTGTATTTCTTGTTAACAATATATGGTAGGATTTTGGTTTTTTATTCACTCTGCTATTTGCTTCCCTTTAATTGGTGAATTCATTCCATTCACATTCACAGTTATGATTACCATTTTTGTATTCCCCATCATTTTGATTTCCTCTTTTAATACTGCCCTTTCTCTTTTCATTCTTTTCCTTCACACCAGTGTTTTGTTTTTAATCAGTCTCCTTTTCCCCTCCCTTATTTTATACTGGCTCCAAAAAATTTCCCATCTTTTCCCCATCCATTTTTCTTTAGAGTCTTTTAATCACAACCCTAACTTTTTTCTTCTTTATATTACTCCCCTGTCCAAATCTCTCTTCCTTATTCCCCCTTCTACTTCTCTGGAGTAAAATAGGTTTCTATATCCCAATAAATGTGGCTGTTTTTCCCTCTCTGAACTAATTCCACTTAAAGTAAGGATTAAATATTACTTGTCACCACCCTCAGACTCCCCTTCTTGTAATAGTATTCTTATTCCTAATATATCTCTTAATGTGGTATAATTTACCACATTTTACTTCTTCCTTTGCATTTCACTTAATACAATCCATTTTCCCTTAATTTTTACATATCATTCTAAATAGCTTAATAGCACAGTCTCTGCCTATGTATATTTCTTCTATCTACTATGATAATAAAAATAATTTTTTAGAATTATAGATATCAGTTTTCCAAATAGGCATATGATGAATTTTACCTCATTAATGTTTTTAATTTTTTTTCACTTTCTTCTTTACCTTTTTATGGTTCATTTGAATTTTGTATTTAGACATCAAATTTTCTGTTTAATTCTGGTCTTTTCTTTAAGAATGCTTGGAAATCATTTATTTTATTAAATGCTCATACAATCCCCTGAAAATATATACTCAGTTTTGATGGGTAGGTGATTCTTGATTATAGACCCAGTTTTCTTACCTTCTGGAATATTATATTTTATATATTGAGGTCCTTCAGTGTATAGGCTGCCAGGTCCTATTTAACCTCGACTAAGGCTATATAATATCTGAATTGTTTCATGTGTTCACTTGCAGTATTTTATCCTTGGCCTAAAAGCTCTTGAACTGGGCTATAACATTCCTGGGAGTTGTCATTTGATGATTTATTGCATGAGGTGATCTGAGAATTCTTTCAATATCTTTTATACTTATGTTCAAGGATATGAGGGAAGATTTTTTATGGGTGATAATTTCTTTTAATATGATGTCTAGGCTATTTTTTGCTCATAGCTTTCAGGTGGTCCAAGAATACTTAAATTGTCTCTCCTGGATCTATTTTCCAGGTTACTTGTTTTATTAATAAGAAATTTCTTATTTATTTTTTCATCCTTTTGATTTGTTTTATTTTTTCTTTATGTCTTAGAAATCATTAGCTACTATCCACAAACAGAGGATAAACTGTGGGAGTAAAAACACCGATGAAAAGCAACTGCTTGACTACAGGGGTTGAGGGGATATGACTGAGGAGAGACTCTAAATGAACACTCTAATGCAAATACCATCAACAGGGAAATGGGTTCAAGTCAAGAACACATGTGATAACCAGTGGAATTGTGCGTCGGCTATGGGAGAGGGAAAGGTTGTGGGAGAGGGGGTGGGGAGGAAAAGAAAATGATCTTTGTTTCCAGTGAATAATGTTTGGAAATGACCAAATAAAATAATGTTTAAAATTAAAAAATAATTATTAGTTACTAACTTCCCAAATATAGTCTTGAAAATCTGATTTCATCAATGATCTTTTGATTCTCCTTTTTGATTTGATCTATTCTGCTTTTCATGATACTCTTTTCATTATCCCTGGATTTCTTTACCTGATCTTCCAGCAGCTGATTTCTGGTCTTTAATCTGCTTATTACTTTATTTGATATCTTTTTTCTCTCTTTTTATTTGGCCAATTTTGGCTTTTAAGATGTTATTTTCTTCAATTACTTTAATTTAATTTCCCCACTTTCCTTCCCATTTTTCTTCTATTTCTCTTACTTGGTTCTTAAACTTCCTTTTACTTCTTCTGGAGCTTTCAACCAGTTCCCATTTTTTTTAGTTTACATGTTTTTCCTTGTTTCTCACCCTATCTTGTTTCTTCTGTTTTTTTTTTTTACTCTTTTTCTTCTTCAAAACTTTTCAGTGTCAAGAGTGTTCTTTGCCACTGTTATCATTTTCCAGCTCAAGGATGAGGGGTCCTGCATGATGTTGGTAATTTCTTTATTAGCTTCTGTCTCATGGGGCTTTGCTTCAGGGCTATCTTCCTTTTCCTTCCAGAGTCCTAAGCAAGTCCAGTAATATATAGCAGTGATCCTCACCACCTGGGCCTGAGATTTCCAGGGGTATATATGTGGCGTTTTTTTTTGTTGATATAGCATACTTTGCTGTGTTTTACCCTGAGATTATCTTCAGTGCCTCTGCTGCTGCACTGCCACCTCTGCTGCTACATTTGAGTGGAATCAGTGCTATTAAGCTTTGAATCTCACTGCCAGGGCCTGAAGCCTCCAGTTTTAGGTCTATGGTGCTTTTTATTTAGTGTAGCCCAAATCCTAGAATTCAGAGGGTGCTTAGTTCCTGGCTCTGTGTTGGGACAGAGGCTGGTACTAAAGAAAAAGTGTCAGGATGAAGAGTATGTGAAATTGATCACCTTGATGGGGGAGGGGCCCCAGGAGTTTGGAATCTGGAGGAGGAAAAGACTCTGGCAGAGGGAGAGAAGTTGGTCTCTCAATCAGGAGAGATAGATAAAGACTCTCCTGAGGGTTATCCACTTTTCGTGTTGGTGACTGGAAATCTCTCCCCCCAATATTTCCCAATTGAAGGGACTTTCTATAGAGAAACTTGATCAATTTTCTCCTCATCTCCTGTTGCCCAGGGGTGAGTCAACCTGACTTTCTCTCAGGGGGATAAGGCTGCTAAGGCCTAAGTTCCCCCTAAACTTGAGGAGGGAGGAAAATGGTTTAGATAGGGACAGGGACTACTTTTCCCCACTTTCCTTTTCCCATTCTTCCCTGCCTGTTATTCCTTTTGTATTACCTGATTAAGTTGACATTAAAGTTTTCTGTTCCCCAAGTTGAGTGTGAGTGAACAGAACAAGGGAAGACCCTTTGGTATCAAGTAGTGGAGGGGGGACATGAGGGACAACAGAAAATTGGGGAGAGCAGAATTATCTAAGGAGGGAAGGCAGAAGGAGGAAAAACTCTGAGTAAATCTTAACATTTGCTGTCTCTCCTGAATCCTGCTTTGAGAAAGAGGATCTGTTCTCTTTCCCCCTCTCAATACTGAAAGTCTGAATCCCTTGGAGTACAAATTAACCTTTTTTTTATAATACAGTTTCTAGTGAATAGATTGGGGTGGTGGGAGGGTGGTTTGCATACACTTTTCCTTGTGGAGTTTTGCCCCCTTATAACATGGAAATTCCCCTTCTCTGCCCAACTTTCACACTGTGTTCAGGGTGAGAATCCCTTTACTCATCCTATTTTGACTTCTGTCCTTTTGAGATGTGTTTTAAAGATCAGTTTGGAAGGATATTAAGAGCATCTTTAGGATTTTCCTGCTACTATACCACCATCTTGGCTCTGACTCCTTGAAAATTTTAGAAAAAGTCAATGGTAAATCAAAAGTGCTGAGGACAAAAAAAAATCAGTCATGTTATCCACTACTTTGTATATAGGTAAAGGACTTAAAATGCAGTAATATGTACACACAAATGCATGCATACATATATGTATATATAGAGAGAGGCCACAAAAAATTCAGAACTTTATTTTGCCTGACTACTCAGATATGGCATGAGAGATTTGTTTTTTAGGGTTTTTTATTTTTAGATTTGTGGGATCTAATATGGATAGGAAATACAGACTTGTAAAATTAATTATTTTTAAATATATAACATAATAACAATCCTGCTAATACATCTATATCGGTAGTGACCAGAAACTTTTAGTTCCCACATAGTATGGTGGAATATGCTGCTAAATTTTTGAGAACTCATACATATCCTCATGAACAGAAGACCTCCATGATTTCATTATGAAATAATGGTCTGATTTGTTTCAGAAAAATCAACCCTTCTAAGTATTGAAGGCAGCTCATCAAGTTCCCTCTTGGCTCCTAACTATCAAATTCTAATTACTAAGCCAAAGGAAAGTATTTTTTTTCCAGATTGTACTATAATGACTTTCTTTGTGAAATTGCCTGAGTAAGCAGTGCTATAATCAATTGTCTGCTTCCTACTGGGCTAAATTTCCTTCATCCTCTAATGGAAAAAAAAATATTCCCCATGAATCAGACCTTTCTGATCTTTTGTACAGTCTTTCTGCCATGCACACAATCTATTGGTTCAACTATCTAAGCCCTCAAAACAGCTATCCTGTTTTCCTGCAAGATGACTCCATAATACTTTGCCTTTCTTTGGAGGTGATCCATTGCCTCATATAATATTCCAGAGGGGAAACTCTTGCCAACTTGCTCTTATCCTTCTATTGTGAATCAACTTATAAATTAGAATATAAGTTGGTCAGATACTTCAATTTCACCATTTCTTTTATAAGTGATCACTGCAAATCTATCATCTTGGATACTAAAAGTACAGAGTAAAACTCTTCATTAAATTAGGCTTCCTGTTTAAACAAAACACTGTGCTGAATATTATTTGGGATATGTTTTCATATTGCATTTCCAAGGATGTTTATCAGAGGCAATCACCAATTTTAAATAGCTAACAAGAATTTAGGGCTTCTTGAAGATGGTGATGGTTTCTAGGTATACTTAATATTTGGCATGGTATAGGTTGGTTACATAATAAGCATTTAATAAATGTTTATTAACCATTGATTCTTGAACTAAACTGACAAGTAGCTGAAAAAGGTTCAAGAGTAACAACCTAGCTAATGCAAGGAACCAAACCTACTAAGGTGAATATGAGACAATAAGTAGTTTAATGGCTGGTATTTTTCAAATAAAGATTTCATTATTCAGGATATTCAAGTTTCTTGAAATGGAGATGGATAAAGAAATTAGCCCTTAAAACTGCCTTGTTCAGTCTCAAACTAGTTTTGTGTGAAATGTCAAACTCTTAAAATAGACTTGTAGACAATTGGGGCATATGTTCCATACAGAAAAATCAATAGATGTTCAATATATTTAAATCTGGAGAAAAAGAACAATTATCCTAAAGACAATAAGCATAATGAACTGTGATATAAAATACAGGTCTGAAAAAATGGGAAGGCTCCTGGACAAAGTTGATCTGTGGCATTATGGATTTTAAAAGTAATAATCAATAACTAAGTATTATATTTTATAAAGTTTTATTAATAATAATTAAAACAAAAGAACTGCCTGACCAGTCCAGCCACATGTTAAAAAAAAGAGGTCGAGGGAAGATTACAGCTACTTAAATAGAATCATGCAAAACATAGGGATGTAAGAAAATGGAATCCTGGGGAAAACTAAGGGACTTCTAGGAGATGAAGTCCAAATGCTCAAAATCTCCATTCAAAATCCCCCCTCCATGATCCTATTGGGAAACCAGTTTCCCCAAAGGGATCATGGAAATATAATCAATTTTAAAATTGCAATGATTAGTCAATAAGTGGAAAAGAGAATAAACCCAATGATACTAGGTTGACAAAAAGCCAATTTGGGGGCAGTCCCCTTTGTCATAAGAGTATACATTCAAAACAAAGGCATTTCAACCCCTATAGTTCAATTCACATCCCAAAGTTCACTCTGGATCTTCTAGTACAGCATGTGGTGTACTTCATGGGGCATTTTGGATTCTGGAAGGTAGCAAGTTTCTTATCCTAAAATTGCTCAAATCTAAATCAAAGTTCACAACAATAACTTGACCCCCATGGGGTGAATAATAACAAACACAGGGATCACTAGGGGATTAATGGCTCAATGATAAGGTATATGAATCAGTTTGCAAAAGAAAATAAAAAACATGAAAAAAACCAAATAAAATAGAAAAATAACTTGTGGACATAATACAAAATGTAAAAGTTTTATGTCTAAACATACTAAGTAAAGGAAAAACAGACCTATAGCAGGTTCTTGAATCAGGACCAAATTAAAATGATTTAAGAAATTATGCACTACCAAATCAGTAGCGAGGACTACAGAAAGTTTGCCACACTAAGAAAGATAGAAAAGGGACTAGATTATAGGATCCAGGTAGTAGCCAAATTTGAGATACTTGGTAGAATATGGGACAAGGAAGACCTCCCTTTAACAAATGTTAAACATGTGCAACCTTGAATCCCAAACAAGTTCAAGTCCTCTTGTCTTGGCCCAAAATTTACATCAATCCAATCAGGATTCATTGGTCTCTTTGACCTTGTGCTCAATTGGCACTATGCAGTTTAACTTTGGGCTGGATCTGTATTATTTTGTTGCTCTGTATTTGATCTTTTTACTTAAACAAATTGCCCTTATAGAACAATGCTAGTACCAGATTTTCAAGATTACCACTTTTTAATGCAATTTGAGATCTGATATAGCTGGACTCCCTTCCTTCAAAATGTTTTCATTTATTCCCTTGATATTCTTGATCTTTTATTCTTGTAGATTATTTTTTGTATTTTTATCTCTATAAAATGCTAATTGTACCTTGAATAAGTGTTGAGAGAGGGAGAGAAAGAGAGAGAGATAAAGAGAGAGATAATGAGAGAGAGAGAGAGAGAGAGAGAGAGAGAGAGAGAGAGAGAGAGAGAGAGAGAGAGAGAGAGAGAGAGAGAGAGAGAAAGGAAGAAAGACTTGGAGGGAGACAAGGAGTGATAAAACATGGGCTCCATCATGCTTGCTCCTCTAATGGTATTCAGAGAGAGATCTGCTGCTGTTCCCAAATTTTTATTGAAGAATAGTGGGAGGTAGCTAATGAACATGTGACATGGCATAGGATTTAACAATGGTTCAATTAACAATCACATAATCATAGAGGAGGAGGTTAATCAAACATGTGACTTGGTAAGGAATGTGATCTAAGAACTAGGTAGTACCCTGTGGCAGCTAACATCCTGCCTAGGAATCCTTTTGACTTTTGGACTGAAGATTTGGAAAGATAATAATCAAGAAATAATATGACCATGAGTGTGATACATGAACATACAGGTTACAATATTAATACATCAAACTTCAAGATGATATTATACCTAGGATGTTACACTTTTCCTCCTCTCCTCCTTATTTCCTTCTTTCTATCTGTCCCTTCTCTCCTTCTTACCATCATATTATATTTCTGATCTATGCCAGATATTACTCTGGGCATTGAATAGAGTAACAAACATAATTAAGACATGTTCCCTGTCCTAATTTTTAGTCTCAGAAAATAGTCTATGAAGTGTTATAGTTATAGTGTTATAGTCTTAGAGTAACTCTGTACTGAAGGGTTTTTATTTTACCAAAAATGGAAAAAGGGTGCTTTAAATTCTACCTGTTTAGCTGATTTAAAATGGAAATAAAACTTCAAAGATGCCCAGCCTGAAGGAACACTTTGTAAAATGTACCTTTCTGTTAAAAATCATAAGTACTGCCATTTAATGGTACTACCCTGGAGAGAGAATCTCTTTCAACTTTGAGCAGAAATTAGAAGAAAAAAAAACTATGACTATCTCAAAAAATATATATAGGGAACTTTGGGAAAGTGGTAAAATTTCATACTACTAAATGGTCTTAGGCCAATATATATTGGGAAATCACACTGTGTCTCTGTGTGTGTGTGTGTGTGTGTGTGTGTGAGTGTATGTATCCCAAAACTGCAGTTTTAAGGGTTTTTTTTCCATTTGAATAAATTTATTTAGTCAATTTAAAACATTATTCCTTGGTTACAATAATCACATTATTTCCCTCTCTCCCCTGCACCCAGTCTTCCCAAGGCCAACGTGCAATTTCATTGGGTATTACTTGTGTCCTTGATGAGAACCTATTTCCATGTTGTTGTTTACACTAGGATATTCACTTAGAGTCTACATCCCCAACCATATCCCTTAAACCCATGTATTCAAGCAGTTGTTTTTCTTTTGTGCTTTTACTCCCACAGTGTTTCCTCTGGATGTGCATAGTGGTTTTTTTCATAGGTTCCTCAGAGTTGTTCAGGGTCATTGCATTGCCACTCATGGAGAAGTCCATTACATTCGATTGTACCACAATGTATCAGTCTCTGTGTATAATGTTTTCCTGGTTCTGCTCCTCTCACTCTGCATCAATTCCTGGAGGTTGTTGCAGTTCCCATGAAATTCCTCCACTTTATTATTCCTTTGAGCATAATAGTATACCACCACCAACATATAAGTTTTCAGTTTTAAAACCACAGATTTTCTGTTATAGATTTAGGAAAAATCAGGAAATGGTAATGAATAATTCTTTTTGTTTATTTGAAAAGTTCATTTATTGAAGTGATGCAAAGTGAATGAGCAAAAGCAGGGGAACATTGCCATTGTACACAGTAAATGCAATAGTGTATAATGATTAACTGTGAATGACAAAAATACTATGAGCAATGCAAGGATCCCAAATAATTTCAAGGAACTCATAAAAAAAGCTATTCACTGACACACAAGTAAGTGATGGAATCTGAATTTAGACTGAAGTATAACATTTTCCACCTCCTATAGTTCATGAGTGTTTTATGTAAAAGCAATATGTCTTCTTTTACAACATGATGAACATAGAAATATACCTTCATGATATTACATATATAAACTGGATCATATTGCTTATCATCTTGTGGCAGAGGAGAGGGAAGGGATGAGGGGAGAGAATATAAATCATAAAATTTCAGAAAATGATTTCTTAATTTGTATTTTAATAACAAAATTCCACATAAGTTTTTTTAAAATCATATGATCCAAGTTGTCTACCTTTCTTCTTTCCTCACCCCTCCTCAAGCTGGCAAGAAATTCAATCTGGGATAAGTATGTATTATCTTCCTAAACATATTTCCATATTTTTCATTTTTGTACATGAATAAACATATAAAACCAAAACCCCCAAACATATGCCCAAATTAAAAAAAAATGACAAATTGTATATAAATTCCTTTCCTATTCCAAGTGCTCTTTCTCTAAAAGTGAACAATCTTCTTTTTCATAAATCCCTCAAAATTGTCCTGGATCATTTTTTTACTTTTAGTAGCAAAGTCTATCACATTTGATCATTCCACAATATTGAAGTTACTGTGTATAATTTTTTTCCTGGATCTGCTTATTTCACTCTGCATCAGCTCATGTAGGTCTTTCCAGCTCTTCCTGAAATCTTCCTGTTTATCATTCCTTAAAACATAATAATATTCTATCACCATCACATGCCACAATTTGTTCAGCCTTTTCCTAATTGAGGGACAGCCTTTAGTTTATAATTCTTTACCACCACAAAAAGAGCAGCTAGAAATATTTTTTTACAAACAAGTCGTTTCCAATTTTTTAAATTTCTTTTGTAATAATATGATCATCTGTTGGCATTTTCATTTATTTTATGGCCAAGCCTTCTCTAAAACATAATTTTGTAAATTAGTCTCTAGGGATATGGAAATGAATTAATTAGGATCCATCTATCTTCTGTAATCATAACCATAATAGCACCCACTATATACCAACCTATACTGAGACTGGCATGTTTTTCATTTTTCAACTATAAATCCCTGGAATGGAGATTAATCTATCTTCTTAGAACTTATATCATATATGTGTGTGTGTGTGTGTGTGTGTGTGTGTGTGTGTGTGTGTGTGTGTGTGTGTGTGTGTGAATTTCAAAACTACTTCATCCTATTCAGACCATTCTTTAGAAGACTGGATTTAGCTATTTCCTGATCAATAACAATAGAGATACTTGGAATAACAAAATCAGGTCTTGGAAACCACATTCTCCACCCTACTCAGTGTAAAAAGATTAGGAAGGGCTGCAGCAAACTCAAGATTTGATTATTGAATATGACCTTCAACAAATATGTGCAAAAAAGGACAGACCTCTGGGCAGTCCTAGGTCAAGCTAGAGCCACCATTGGCACATGTGAGACTCAGGAAGTGAGGTAGAGAACAGCCTCTGGAGTTCTTGGGACTTCCTGTAAAGAGGGCGAGAGTCAGTTGGAGGCTGGTTCTTGAAGTTGGGGGAGCCCTGTGGACTGCTTTTCTTCAGATTGGTCATGTGAGTGATAAGGACTAATTCCTTTCCTCTGCCTTGGCTATTCGAGGCCTTAAAGCCTGCTTTGGCTCAGCCTGAGCCAGAGTGGGGTATGAGTTAAACCTCTAAACCTCTTTCCTTCTATCCCTTTCCTTTCTCTCTCTCTCTCTCTCTCTCTCTCTCTCTCTCTCTCTCTCTCTCTCTCTCTCTCTCTCTCTCTCTCTCTATCTGTCTCTCCCTCTAATACTTTCTTCCTCCTGTTTGTAATTAAGACACCATAAAAATTTGGTAGCTGACTTGAGTGTTTCATTTTGGAATTACATAAGTGAATTCCTTGGTGACCTTAAATTAATATATATCAGTCTTTTAAAGTGATTTCACTATCACAGTTTTGACTGACCATGAAAGTTTATCGAGTCCCCTCAATTAATTTCTGAATTTTCTTGCCTTTCACTCTACTTTCTCCTCACTCAGTCAGTCCTTTTACCATCTAACTCAGCTTAAAGACACAGATGCCAGAACAGGTGAGTATAAAAGACTTCTCTCTTCTCTTTTCTCCTTAAGTTAAATTGGAAACAGCATTTTTTTCCTTTTAATCTTAAGGGGCAGTGGATTGAGAGCCAGTCCTAGAGACAGAAGGTGCTAGGTTCAAATCTGACCTCAGATACTTCCCAGCTGTGTGACTCTAATAGATAGATAGATAGCTAAATATAGTTAGCTGACCTTTGTTGATTAGCAGCGAGGAAACTCTGGAAAACAGAGCCTTTGCTTCGATCTCTCACAACAAAAACAACTACATCATCAGAGTACAATGCCCATTTTCCTGCTAAATGAGTCTCTAGGGATATGGAAATGAATTAATTAGAATCCATCTATCTTCTGCAATCATAACCATAATAGCACCCACTATATACCAACCTATACTGAGGCTGGCATGTTTTTCATTTTTCAACTATAAATTCCTGGAATGGAGATTAATCTATCTTCTTAGAACCTATATTCTACCCTTTAGATTTAGACAATGGGCATGACATCTTTGTATAGTATCATAGCAAGTTATATTTAAGTCAAACTCCTTTATGATAGCTTCCAAGGGATGGTTCTAGGTATTTAATTTCTAGTATTAAATATTTAGCATTAAATACTTGTTTAAATGAGTATAACTTCAGAAGGAACTCTAGGACCTCATTCAGAAATCTTAATTGTACCTGTAGAGGAAAAAAATTCAAAGGTAAACAGAAACAAAAAAATATAACATTGGAGAAAAATGAACAAAAAAATAAAAGGTCTATCACAGGCTAATGAAGGAAAGGAAATGGAAGTACTCTCCAATTCATCATGGTCAAAACAAAATTCATCTTGTCTTTTCTTTTCCCTCACCAATGAGATTAAAAAGAGAAAAAGAAAATAAAAAAGAAGAGTAGAGGAGTAGAGAGGAAAAATAGAGGTGAAAAAATAGGTAAGATTAGAAGTAGACAGGAAATAAAAGGAGAGGAGAAAAGAGAGTTTAAAAGACAGGAATGGGGAGGAGTGGGGTGGAGAGGAGAGGGGAGAGAAGGAATAAATAGAAGGGGAACAAGGGAGGAATGGAGACATTAGGAGTGGGGAAGAGAATAGTAAAGAGGAATTTAGAGAATCAGAGAGGGGAAGAGTGAGGAAAGAAGAAAGGAATGAAGTGTAACAAGAAGGGAAGTGAAGAGGGGGAAGGAGAGAAGAGGAGATTATAAAAGTAGTATTTCCTATTTTTAACTTCTCTGTTTATGCTGAGAGCCACATCAACCTTTTAATCATTCAAATCTCAAAAGTAGTGCTATCCTTTGCTCTTTGTTTCTTACTACTTCCTCCATCTAACCTGAAATCTGATCAATTCAACCACTATAACACTTTTCACATTACTCTGTTTTTCCCAATTATGTGACCAATGTGACAAGGAAATCACTTTAAAAGACTGATATATATATATATATATATATATATATATATATATATATATATATATATATATATATTAATTTAAGGTCGCCAAGGAATTCAGCTATGTAATTCCTAAATGAAAACTCAAGTCAGCAGTCAACCTTTTATAGAGTTTTTAATTACAAACAGGAGGAAGAAAGGTATGAGAGTGAGAGTGAGAGAGAGATAGAGAGAGAGAGAGAGAGAGAGAGAGAGAGAGAGAGAGAGAGAGAGAGAGAAAGGGCTTAAATACCCCCTCTGTTTAGGCTGGGCCAAAAGGCCCAAGCCCTTAGATAGCTGAGGCAAAGAAAAGAGATCAGTCCCTATCACTCACGTGACCAAAATGGAGAAACAGTCTCAGGGGCCTCCACCTCCAGCTTCCTTCAGAGCAAAACTTCTCAGAGCACAACCTCTCCAACCCCTTCAGTCCTCCGACCCCACTATCTTTAAGGAAACCATCTAAATTCCCTCCCCTCAGTTCTCACATCTACCAATCACTGTCCATGTCCCCCCTGTGCCAATGGTGGCTCTAGCTTAACCCAGGACCGCCCAGAGGTCTGCCCCCCTTTGCACATGTCTGTTGAAGGTCATATTCTCAAATAATTAAATTTTGATCTATGCTGCAGCCCTTCCTAAATCCTGTTAGGCTGAGTAGGGTGGAGATTGTAAGTTCCAAGACCTGGTTCTGTCATTCCAAGTATCTCTATTGTATCAATTCTAAAATCAATCATGACTCAAAGAACTTCCTGTTCTATGCTTAAGCATAGGTCAAAGCCCTTTCCATTGTTCAGCAAAAGGTTTCTGTCCTAAAGCAGTCCCAAGTAGGGAGGAGAAGGAACCTCCCATGCCAAGGGGGTTCACATTCCAATAGAGTTCCCACTATCAGTAGGAAATTCCCTCTAAGCATGAAACCTTCCAATGGTGAAATTTCCAACATTCACAAGTCTAAGAAATTTTAAGGTTTACACCATTTACATAATTTAATCCCTTGTCATCTCTCTCCAAAATTAGTGAAATAGCTTCCTTAATGACTTCAAGTCTTTCATCTCTTCAATTTATCTCGAGGTCTCCCAAAATGAAAATCTCCAGCTAAAATTCTGTCCATGTTATTCCCTGGGATAAAAGACATTTCTGACTGAAATCAATTTTCAAGGAATGTTGCTCATTATGCTCCCTTCATGCATTCTACAATCCAGCCAAAGTAACTTACTTGCAGCTTCCCAAAACATTTCATCTATGACTTCATTCTTTTGCAAAAAGCATATTTATATAAAATGAACTTCATCACTTATGCTTCTTTGAACAATTTGTGCTTTGAATATGAAATGTACTCTCATTTCTAACTTTTAGAATCCTTAGTTTCCTTCTACTTTCTGCTCTACTCAACATCAGAAATAAAGATTTACCCATTCAATAGTACCCTTGACACCCAATTTCATATTCCCTTAAAATGAACATCATTTACTGATATGCACATATATTATTTTCTCCCAGTGACATTTTGTTCTTGAGAGCAGCAGTATTAATTTATTTTTGTCTTTGTCTCCCTAGTAACAAACACAGTACCTAGTACACTTAAGTGATGCTTAATATATTTTTGTTGAATCAAATTGTAATGAGGATCTGGGCATAACAAATTTAGAGCTGGAAGGAATCTTTGAGACTGTCTAGTCCAATCACTTCATTTTGCAATCCAGGATAATTGATTTCTTTTTAACAGTTACTACTCGTAATACCTCTCATAACAATTTACAGTGTAAGTGATTAAAAACACCTTGATTAAATATTTATAGTTATAATATTTATATTCAAGGACTGAAAAATGTTTCTGGGAGATTTCTGGAGTATGCTGCCATCTCATTGCATAAAAAAAAAAAACATTTGGTGATTGCTGGGACATAAAGAATATTTAAAGTTTTTAACTTGCTTTGTGTACACAATCTCATTCGATTCTCTTAACAAGCCTAAAAGGTAAATAATATAGGCATTTTTACCCTCAACAAACAGATGAAGAAGAAAACCTAAAAGGTTAATCATCAGACATGCAATTCAAATGCAGGTGTCTCTGGACTCAAAGTGAGAACTCTTTCCATTATGCCAAGATTGCACATTTTAAAATAGGATGAGATTATTTTGATAGAAACAATTCTTAGAGTGCCAAATTGCCCCATACTTTTGTATAAACTCATTTTTTAAGTGAGAATATTCTGGGGGGGAAGGTTTCTACTTTATTTTAAATTACCATACACTTCCACTAATTTGACAGTTCAAGAAATAACAAGTGCCAGTATGTCCTAGTTTGCTCCAGAATTGTTCATAAATGGGATAATAAATCTGCTCTAGAAGTAATCAGAATTTTTGAAAGAGCTTGGGTGGATAAAATTTGGATACTAGGAAAAGGTTGCACATTTTAATATTATATTTCTTTCATGAGTTCAAATCATGTCAGATTTTCTGATCTATTAGTTGATATGATCACTCACACTAAAAGAAAATACAGGTAAATTATTAGCAGCATTAATTTTTTAAACCCTTACTTCCTATCTTGCAATCAATTCTGGATATTGGTTCCAAGGCAGAAGGGTAAGGGCTAGGCAATGGGAGTAAAGTGACTTGCCCAAGTTCACACAGCTAGAAAGTGTCTGAGGTCAAATTTGAACCCAGGATCTCCTTTATATGGACCTGGCTCTCAATCCACTGAGTCACCTAGCTGACCCTACATTAATTTTTAAGAGACTTAATACCCTGCCAAAGAAGAGGGTTAAGGAAGGCACATACAGGAGAGACAGAATTAAGATAAGAAATAAGGGTTCCAGATGAATATCATTTGACAGTTAGTTGGGCTTTTCCTGAGTAATCTTACTAGATTCTATCTTTTAGCTTTGTGACTCCCATATCTATATTTCCTGGCTTTCATTCTGAGTTTTGGACACTTATTTTAATCTGTTACACAAAGGTTTAATTTCCCAACTATATAAGGAACTAAGTCCAGTTTACAAAAAAAGCAAGCCATTTCCCAATTGACAAATTTTCAAGGGACATGAATAAGTTGTTTTCACATGAATAAATCAAAATTATCAAAAAAGCACATGAAAAAGTGTTCTAAATCCCTCCTAATTAGAGAACTGCAAATTATAACAACTCTGAGATACCACCTCACACTTAGCAGACTGGCCAATATGGCATCAAAGGAAAGTGATAAATGTTGGAGGGGATGTGGCAAAATTGGGACACTAATACACTGCTTGTTGTGTTGTGAATTGGTCCAATCTTTTGGTAGGGAAATTTGGAGCTATGAGGAAAAGGCTATGAAAGAATGCCTGTCCTTTGATCCAGCCATACCCCTGCTGGGTTTTGTAATGGTGGAAATTTAGGGGAGATGGGAGAGGGTTATAATATTGTAATGGTTAAGAATGTGGCTACAGGATTTATGTAATATTAAACAATGGCCGCCAAGGAATTTACTTATGAAATTCCTAAAAATGAAACACTCAAGTCAGAATGGAGTTTATGGAGGTTTAATCACACTGGGAGTAGGGAAAAGGATAGGGAGAGAAGGAGAGAAGAGAAAAGGGAAAAGGGGCTACTCAACCTCTGACCAAGGCAGAGGGAGTTTTAGGCCCAAAGGCCCAGGTGGAAAGAGTCAGTCCTTAACTCACGTGACCAATCTGAAGGAAAGCTGTCTGCGGGCGTCCTCCCTCTCCAAGCTCCTAACACCAACTCCTCCTAACACCAACTGGCGTCTCCCTCTCCCCACAGGAAGTGCGCGAATTCCAGAGGCTGTTCCCTACCTCACTTCCTGTGTCTCACAAAATCCAATGGTTGGCTCTAGCTTGGCTTAGGACAGCCCAGGTGGGCAGTTAGTTATTTCTGATTTGTCATTGACTAGCACATGCCCGTGTAGTGTGGGTGTGCACAATTTTTGGGTGCTAGACCAAGATGGAGACTTTTAAAATTCACAATCCCCCCTGATGATGATTGGGAGACTAGTCTCCCCAATTGATCACTAAACATAAGCATACTGTACCCCAAAAATTTCTAACTGTAAGTGTATACAAAAAAATTTTCCACTAAGAGGAAAATTATAATAGTTGTAAATATGGGAAATAGAGGAGAGAGAAAGACAGCAAACCAATGTTTTGCTGGGCGAATTGACAAAAGCCAATTAGGGGGCAGTCCCCTTTGGCATAAGAGTGTACATTCAAAAAATGTTCAATCAACCACACCCCAAGGTTCATTCTGGATCTTCCTGTAGTGAAAAGGTTTAGATATCTTTCTGCAAACAGTTCATTCTCTGGATTCAGTTAGTTAGCAAGCTTCTTCTCTGAAGATTTATCTCGAACAAAATTTAAATCTTGGATTTGATGAAATACAATCCCCCCTGAAGAAAGTGTTGAAAAAAACACTGAGTCCAGCTGAGGATTCAAGTTTCAGTTGTGGGGGTGTGTGAGTTAATTCAAAAGAAAAACAAAACAATATGAGAATAAAATCAAAAATCAAAGTCAAAAGAAGAAAAAGGGAAAAAATTAAGGGAAAAAAATATAAACCCTTTATATATGCATATTTATATTAAAGAAGAATTCAAATTCAGTATCAAAATTCAAAAAAATCTATGTATACAAAATTTGAGAAAGCAAGAATGAAATAAAAAAAAATTTTTCTTATTTTTACAGGCCCCTGTATTAGGGTCCAGTTAAGTAATTTCTAATCCCACAAGTCTGTAGGACAGAATGTAGCATAATTTTACTTCCCCATTTGCAGCCAAGGCTACAGGAAGTTGCCATACTATAGGAGAGAAAAAAGAGGACCAGATTTCTTATTTTTATATCTAGGGAAGTGTTATTCCCTCGTCTGATTTTACCTTCGTTCTCAGGGATGGATGGAGCCAGGATGGTAGCCAACCTTAGGTACTTGTCTGTAGGTATTTTCACGAAGAGTGTGGATACAGGGAAGGCCTACATCTTAACGTCTGTCAAGTGTCGCAACCCCGAGTCTCACACTAGGTTCAAGTCCTTAGTATTGGCTTAGAAATGCATTAAGTCTTCCTGGATTGGTCTTTGATTTTTAGACCTGTGAGCTCTTTTGGCATTATCCAGGTTATCTCTGTGCTCCTTGTTTGATCTCGTTCCTAGAATCAGACACAAACACTAATCATAGTCCCACAACAATTATCAATAAATGGCAGGTTCCCATAGTCTAAAGCTGTTTGGGTGCGTATTAGTAATAACAGCAAGTATATATATTTAAACTAATATTGTAGAATAAAATTAATATTGATCATATGTACTTAAAGTACATAGAAATGAGAAAAAGGGAAAAAAATAAAATAATGTAAAAATAATAATAATAATAAAATAAGGAAAAGAGGAAAAAAAAAGGAAAAAGGGAAAAAAATTAAATTTAGAAATTCAATGTGTCAAAAGCAGAATAAAACAGTTCCACTTGTCAATGGGTAGTTATCTCCAATGCATGTATAGGATAGTCAATCAGTCTCAACAGAAGATGCTCTCTTTACATGAGAACAGTGAATCCAAGAGTCCTTTTCTCCAACCTTTATAGATGTTGGAGTAGTTAACAATATTTGGAATGGTCCTTCCCAGGAAGTCTGGGTTGCTCCTGTACGCTGGAAGTTCTTTATATACACGTTGTCTCCTGGGTTCAGGTCGTGAAGCGAGAAATCTAGTGGTCCAGCTTGTACTGCAGCTCCGGATTCATGTAGCTCACGCAGTTTGTGCTGTAATTCCTGTATATAGGAAGCAATAGTAGTATCTCCCCCTAATAGCGATGTATAAGCCGGGGAGAAAGGCTTAGCCTGTATAGGCGGATGTCCAAAAAGCATCTCAAATGGTGAGATATGTAAGTCTCCTCTAGGCCTGCTTCTAAGATAAAATAGGGCCAGAGGGAGAATTTCAGGCCATTTTAAATGGGTCTCAGTGCATAATTTTCCAATCATAGTTTTAAGTTCTTTGTTCATCCTCTCAACTTGGCCTGAACTCTGGGGATGATATGGAACATGGAATTTTGGAGTTATCCCCAAGCAAGAATATATCTGGTTTAGAACAGAATCAGTAAAATGACTCCCCCTATCGGAGTCAATACGTGCTGGTAGGCCAAAGCGAGGAATAATTTCTTTTAAAAGCACCTTAGCAACAAAAGCTGCTGTGGCTCGGGCTGTAGGAAATGCTTCCGGCCATCTGGTCAGTTGGTCTACTATGACCAAACAAAATTTATATTGTCCAGCCTTTGGCATCGTTATAAAATCTATCTGCAGGTGCTCAAAAGGTGTGTAAGCCAGAGGACGTCCACCAAAGGCTTTGCCACGAAAGGCATGTTGGTTATATGCCTGGCAGGTAGAGCAGGATGAACACACTTTAGAGGCTATGGTAGTTATACCAGGGGCTATCCATACTCTCTTAACAGAGTCCACGATGCCCTGGGTACCAAAGTGGCCATTATTATGAACAGATTGGCAAATTTGGTGATAGAAACTTCTAGGGAGCAGGGGTTTTCCTTCAGATGACACCCAGACTCCATTGATCTGTTTTGCTTTGAATTTCTGTTTCCATTTTTCCACTTCCTTCTCATCATAGGAAAGTGATAAATTTGAGTCATCAGTAGTTGTTAATGTTAGAAGTAATTCAGGCCCTTCTATGGCTGCTAGCTTTGCAGCAGCATCTGCTCGGTCATTTCCCCTAGAGACAGGGTCGGTGCCACCTGTATGGGCTGAGCAATGAACTACAGCTAGGGCTTCAGGCAGCTGAAGAGCAGAAAGGACTTCATTAATAATTTCAGCATTAGCTATGGATTTTCCAGCTGAGGTTAAAAATCCTCTCTGGAGCCATAGCATCCCGACTGAGTGACAAATGCCAAAAGCATATCTAGAATCCGTATAAATTGTTGCCTTTTTATCCTTTGCAATTATACAGGCATGTTTCAGAGCTATGAGTTCAGCTCCTTGAGCGCTAATGTTAGAAGGTAATGAGGCTGACCACTCAGTGGCAAATTCTGAGACTACGGCAGCTCCACTATAGCGTATGCCATCCCTCATGAAAGAAGAACCATCAGTAAATAAGATCAGGTCTGAGTTCTTTAAGGGAGTGTCCAAGAGATCATCTCGAGGCTTTTCTGCCATGGACACTAGTGTTTCACAACTGTGTAATGGTTCTCCTGAAGTTGGTAAGTCTGGAAGCAAGGTGGCAGGATTAAGCGTTGAACAGCGTTTCAAAGTAATATTTTCATTATTTAGCAAGGTTATTTCATACCTTGTAATTCGCTGATCAGAAAATGCCTGTGTTCTCTGTCTTAGCAATAATGCTTCTACCTCATGTGGACACATAATTGTCAATGGGCATCCTAATACTAGATCAACGGTTTTTGTCACTAGTAAAGCAGTAGCAGCCACTCCTCTAAGGCATGGTGGTGCTCCTGAAGCTATTGGGTCCAACTGGGCTGAATAATAGGCAACTGGACGCTGAGAAGGCCCCAGAGTCTGAGTTAAAACGCCTGAGGCTACTCCTCTTCGCTCATGTACATACAAAGTGAATGGCTTGTTGTAATTTGGGATGCCTAGAGCAGGGGCAGATAAGATAGCCTTTTTTAGCTCTGATAGAGCTGACATGTGTTCAGGCTCTAATTTGAGGGGTTCAGGGACTGCATCCCTTGTTAGTGCTATAAGAGGTTTAGTAATTTCCCCATAGCAAGGAATCCATTGTCTGCAAAACCCTGTTGCTCCCAGAATTGCTCTTAACTGTTTTTTAGTAGTAGGAGCACTCAATTTTTGAATATTCTCAATTCGCTTGGGAGAAATAGAGCGTGCACCAGCTGTCAGAATGAACCCCAAATATTCTACTTTGGGGAGACACCACTGAACTTTATCCTTCGAGATCTTATGACCTCTTTTGTGCAATTCCAAAAGAAGGTGTTTACTATCTTCCTGACATGTTTCTGCATCCACGGAGGCCAAGAGTAGGTCATCTACATATTTTATTAATTTGCTGTTTTTAAATTTTATATTATCTGTATCTTGTCCCAAAATTTGTGCAAATAAGGTCGGACTTTCTACATAACCCTGGGGCAGCCGACTCCAGGAATATTGTATGCCATTCCAGGTGAAAGCAAAAATATGCCTCGAGTTCTCATGTATGGGTATAGAGAAAAAGGCTGAGCACAAGTCTACTACTGTAAAGTATGTAGCTGTGCTAGGAATAGAAGAAATAATAGTATTGATATTGGGAACTATGGAGTGTCTCTTTATAACGTGATTGTTCACAGCCCTCAAATCCTGTACGAATCTATAGAGGTGTTTTCCATCGGGTCCCCTTTTTGGTTTTTTAACGGGGAGGATGGGCGTGTTGTATTCAGATTTACAAGGGAAAATTATTCCTTGGTCAATTAAAGAATTTATTATTGGGGTAATGCCCTCCATTGCCTCCTTGGAAAGAGGATACTGAGGAATGCAAGGAGGTGGGCTGGATTTAGTTTTTATTTGCACGGGAGTAGCTGATTTAAGTAAGCCTACATCAGTAGAAGATGTGGCCCAAAGAGACTCTGGTATATCTGTAGGTATTTCAAAGGTGGGAGGCTCCTTTGCCTCCTGGCTCTCTGAGAGAAATACAGGGAGTAAATTTAAGGTTTCCTCGGGCACTTCTAAAGAAAGGGAGCCATCTGGGGCACACATTATTGTGGCTTGTAATTTGCATAGTAAATCTCTCCCCAGCAAATTTGTGGGAGATCCAGGCATTAAAAGAAAAGAGTGCTCAACAGTTAGGGGTCCCACACGTACCATGCGAGGAGAAAGTTTTGGGACCTTTAACGGTTTTCCTGAAACACCTACTACATTTAAAGAGCCAATAGAATCACATTTCTCATCTGGTTTGCTTACTAGAACTGACCTAGATGCTCCAGTGTCTAAAAGACAGTCATAGTATGAATTTCCTACCTTTAAAGTGACATGAGGTTCCTTACTGTTCGGGGGGGAATATATAGGGATTACTGGCATTAAAATATCAGGGTCTGGAAAATCAAAGGTCTCATTCTTTGATTCCAGGGCCCTCACCCCCCCTTCACACCTTCATAAAGATGCTTGGGCAGTTTTTTGGGACCCTCCACGCTGTTGGGGTTGTTCACCCTGAGTGTAGCGTGGTCGAGCTCCATTTCTTATATATTGTTGTTGGGCATTTCTTTTGGTAGTATCATTTTCTGTATTTTGAGGATCGTCATTTTGATTGGCATTGTGGTTCCTATATTTATTATTCCTAAAGGTGTTATTATTTCTTGTTTCCCGTAGTCTGCTCCTACAGACTATCATTGCATGGCCTCTCTTCCCACAGAAGAGGTATATTAAGGGGTTTGTTAATGATCTATCTGTGGATTCCTGCAAAGGGGCCATGGTCTCTCCCTTACTTTTCAATTGTTCCTTTAAAATTTCAATTTCTTTTTCTAAGTCTGACACTGATTTATTGTGTGTCTCAGGTTTTTTTGTACGATTCTTATAGGCATATGTTGCTACTTTCCTCAGTTCTTCGAGGTCCATAGACTCCCAGTTGGGACAGTTGGTTTCAAAGTAGTCTTTTACTGCTGAACAACAATTCCTAACGAATTGTCTGCGTATATGTTTAATGTCTTTTTCTCTGGACAAATCAAGGTCCATATATGTACTTCCTACGTCAATAAGTCTGTCCATAAAGTGGGAGGGGGTCTCATTAATTTCCTGCCGGGATTGTTCAAATTTTTCCCATGCATCAGGGCTATCAGAGCAGTCTCTCATGGCTTTTAATAATGCTTCTCTGGCCAGGGCTAGTTTTGTGTGATCCTGTACAATATTAGGGTTCCAGTGTGGATCTACAGTTGGCCAGTGATGAGCTCCTCTACCACTTTTCTTATTAGCTAGAGAGATGACATTATTTTTCTCTCTCTTTGTCAGAAATGTATCTAACAAATTCTCCACATCCAACCAAGAAGGGTCAAAGTTTCTGAATATATTTTCTAATTTTTCTATAACCAACATTGGTTCTGCCTCAAATGATTGAACATTGTGCTTGAATTTTTCTAAATCATCAGGTTTAAATGGTGTATAGTGTCTTACAGGCACCAAGTTCCCTTCTTTATTAAAGGTGGGTACTTCCCTCAATGGAAATAAACTTCTGTCTAAACTATCTGGTGTTACTGTTTCTAGGCTACTTGCTCCATTTTCAATGTTAGGATTATTAGCTGTTGGAGCATGGGGGTTGGAGATTAGAGCAAGAGTGGAGGGGAGGGTAGGGGGAAGGGCTGGGGCAGGAACAGGGGGTGGGGCTGGAGCATGAGCATGGGTGGGGGGAAGGGCAGGGGGAGGATCCGGGGCAGGAACAGGGGGTGGGGCTAGAGCATGAGCATGGGTGGGGGGAAGGACAGGGGGAGGATCCGGGGCTGAGGAGGCAGGGTAAGAGGCATGAATGGAAGGAGGAACCAGGGTGGGAGGGGCAAGAATGGCAGGGGGAGGGGCTGGGTGGTCATGATGGGGAGGAGCTGGTTGGTGTGAAGGGGCTTCTATTTGAGCCAAATCGTTTTGGGCAGGGTTGGTCAGGGAGTCTGATAATGATGGGGGATGGAGAGTTAAATCACTCCTATTGTGGGATGTTTTTAACTCCCTATCAATGTTTTGCAGGAAGGTTCTTATCTCTCCCCATTTGTCCTGTTTAATTTCATCCAGGGAAGTTTTTATCTCTCCCCATCTTCCCTGATTAAGTTCAGCCAGGGAAGTTTTTATCTCTTGCCATGTTTCCTCCCTAACTTCATCCCGTTCCATCAATTGTTGATAAATAAGAGTAATTTCTTTTTTAATTTGTTCAATACAAGCATTTTGGTTCCGAATTCTTTGATCAGTGATAGTAATCAATTCTTTATGTTGCTGATCAATAAATGTGTGCAATTCTGTAATTCTCTGATCAGTTATAATATTCTGTTCCCTAACTTTTTGAGTAAAAATATTATTCTGTTCCTGAAGTTGCTCCCCAATAAAAGTGTGGAGTTCCCTAATACGTTGATCAGTGATATTATATTGCTCCGTGATTTGGTTTTCCATAAAAGTGTGTAATTCCTTAATTTGCTTAGTAATAGAAGGAACAAGGGAGTGTTCTCTCTTAGAGGTTAGGTATATCATTGTAAGTACAACAATTACAATTCCAAGGAAGATGAATATAAAGGTCACGAAGAGGTTTATAGTTTCTGAAAAATACCATCCTAGAGGAACACCTACTAAAAATCCAATGCACTTGGTCATTGAACTTATAAGCCAATTTCGAAGCAAAGCAGACATTGGTTGTAGCCACATTTTTTTCTTTCTTTGAGTCAATTGCTAGGTTGCCTGTAGCTTTTTTTTTTTTTTTTTACAGTAGGTGGCTCCCTAGTCTACAGGGCCTATTGTGTTGTAAATTCTCCTTATCAAGCTTCTGGGAGGGGTTACAAAAACCCTCATACAGGAAGGTAGAAGCTATGAAAGGGCTGATTAGGAGTCCAATAGACCGTAAACAAAAGGCCAAACTAAACCTCCTTCTTTTACAAAGTGGGTATGGGTGGGTCCCAGCAATCTTCTTTAGTCCTCAGGCTAAAACCGCTAGGACCATGTGCTATCTTCCTTGAGCAAAGCCCACTTAAATTTTTAAGACTAGAAAGGCCAGGAAACAGAAAAAAAATGGGTTTTAAATTAGCTCCCTAGCTGTATTCAGCTGGTTTTTTGTTTTTTTTTGCTTTTTGCGGGCTAGGAGCTCCTAAGAGCTCCTTCTGAGATTCCTCTTTGCTATCTGCCTCTCAATCTACTAAGCCACCTCCTTAAAGTAAAAGGAGGCGGAAATGAGAGACAAAAAAGGGAGAAGAAAAAAATCCTGTTGACCCCAATTTAACTTAAGGAGTAAAGGGAAAAGAGAAAAGGTGTTTTATACTCACCTGTTCTGGCAGCTGTGTCTTTAAGCTAAGGTATTTGGTAACAGGACTGACGGAGCAATAAGTGGGTTGAAAAGGCAAGAAAATTCAGGAAATTTATTGAGGTTCTAGAAACCTTCCAAGCACTAAGGCAGGGCCAAGAGCCAGAGGGGGTAGCCGGGGTGGGATTTCTCCCAGGTGATAGTAAGGAGATCAGAAGACTGATAAGGTTCTTTGTCCCTTCGTGGTCGCCAACTGTAATGGTGGAAATTTAGGGGAGATGGGAGAGGGTTATAATATTGTAATGGTTAAGAATGTGGCTACAGGATTTATGTAATATTAAACAATGGCCGCCAAGGAATTTACTTATGAAATTCCTAAAAATGAAACACTCAAGTCAGAATGGAGTTTATGGAGGTTTAATCACACTGGGAGTAGGGAAAAGGATAGGGAGAGAAGGAGAGAAGAGAAAAGGGAAAAGGGGCTACTCAACCTCTGACCAAGGCAGAGGGAGTTTTAGGCCCAAAGGCCCAGGTGGAAAGAGTCAGTCCTTAACTCACGTGACCAATCTGAAGGAAAGCTGTCTGCGGGCGTCCCCCCTCTCCAAGCTCCTAACACCAACTCCTCCTAACACCAACTGGCGTCTCCCTCTCCCCACAGGAAGTGTGCGAATTCCAGAGGCTGTTCCCTACCTCACTTCCTGTGTCTCACAAAATCCAATGGTTGGCTCTAGCTTGGCTTAGGACAGCCCAGGTGGGCAGTTAGTTATTTCTGATTTGTCATTGACTAGCACATGCCCGTGTAGTGTGGGTGTGCACAATTTTTGGGTGCTAGACCAAGATGGAGACTTTTAAAATTCACAGTTTCTACCCCAAAGAGATGATAAGGAAAAAAAAAACCTGTACAAAAATATTATAGCCCCTCTCTTTGTGGTGGCAAAAATTTGGAAAATTAAAGTGTGTCCATAGATTGGGGAATGACTGAACAAATTGTGATATTTGATGGTGATGGAATATTATTGTGCTAAAAAGAATAATGAACTGGAGGAATTCCATGTGAACTGGAAAGGCCTCCAGGAATTGATACAAATCTAAAGGAATGGAACTAGGAGAACATTGTACACAGAGACTGATACATTATGGCACAATCAAATGCAATAGACTTTTCTACTAATAGCAATGCAATGACCCAGGACAATTCTGAAGTTGTGAGAGAGAATGCTGTCCACATCCAGAGAAAGAACTGTAGGAATAGAAATGCATAAGAAAAACATATGATTGATCACATAGTTTGATAGGGATATGATTAGGGTTTTGATGTTAAAATAGCAATCTACTGCAAATATGAACAACATGAAAATAAGTTTTGAACATTGATACATGTATAAACCAGTGGAATTGCTTGTCAGTTGTGGGAGGGGAGGAGCGAAGGGGGAAATCATGAATTATGTAACCATGAAAAATATTCTAAATAAAAAATAATAATCTCCTAGTTATTGCAACCAGAACACTCCACAAACAAGATAAATTTAACATGTAAAAACAAACAAAAATCAACTCTCATCTCCCCACAACAAAATATCAGTAATAATCATTATTTTCTGATTTTTTAGCCTGCAAGAATAAATTGTTAAAACTAATGCAATGTTCTCCTAGTTTTTCTGTTTCTCCTTTTACACTGGCTTCTTCCCTATCAATGTCATTTTCCCTAGAACTTTTTGCTGCATAACACTATCAATCTTCTTACTCTCCCATCACATATTAAATTATCCAGTTTCTGGATAAAAACTCCTTCTAATACTTACTGCCATCTAATATCTAGATTTAACCTTCCTTTTCAACATTATATATGTATTTTCCTTCAAATATTCCATGCTCCAGTTATATTGTCATATTCACTCTAAAAACAAACAAAAAAAAACAAGCAAATCTTTTGCTTTCCCATTTCTAGACCTTTTTTCATGCCATCCCATATTGGAATGTTATCTATTTCATTTTGATTCTGTCATTAAAATTTTATTCTTTTTTAAAACTATATACTAAGTTCTACAACCAAAAAAAATTAACCAAGTAAAAGCATAAAAATAATATGCAAAACCACAAACTCCACTGTTTATAATTTGTTTCATTATGTAAATTATAAATTTATGCTAATATAAGCATCCTCTGCTTTTGATTTCCTTTTGGATTTGCTTCTTTGAATATTTTTTCTCTTGAATTTGTGGCTGATATTTTTTATGTAATCATGTAATCATTTACTTTTTTCTTTTCCTTTCCTCTCTTTATATATTCCCCTTATTTTCTTTATATTTTCAATATTTGTCTAGTAATTTTCTAGTAACATAATGCAATTCACTACATTCAAATATCACAACATATTCAATCATTTCAACCATTCATTGTATTTGTGTTATTTACAGTTATGTTGTCATTACAAAGCTTTCATGAATATTTTCACACATACACAGCTTTTTACTCTCACAATGATGCCCTGAGAACCTAATCCTTGAAATGGTATCTCTATGTAAATGAGTAAGAACAGCTTTATAGCTTTTAAGGTATATTTACATCTTGTCTTCTTAAAAAAAAAAACCACTCACACAGACACATAGAGCTGCTCTAGCAATGCAGTATTGGACCTGCTTCTTAGCATTTAATTTTCATCACTTTAGCCCATGTGATTCTTAGCTTAAATACATTACCAGGACCATATTTAGCTAGATTGATCCATAAGCAACAGACCCAATCTGTTGCCAGGACCATAATCTTTCCAAAACAAGTCTTTACAACTTTTGTCACAACCAGTATAAATTTTGTTCCAGGGCCTCAATCTCAAGCCCTCAGGGATGCAGGGATATTTCCATAGTATGATGAGTATTAAAGTAAGACTTCTGCAGATATTTATGTCTCTAAGCCATTGTTATCCCATGAGAAACTAAACTTGAATCATATGTATCCTCAGGCAAGGATCTACTAATAACATCATGCAGGGGTGTGGAAGTTTTCCAGATATCTATCTTATTTGACTTATCTAATGTTATATTCCTTTCCTTATTTTTGTTGTTGTTGTTAGATTTACCTAGTTTTTAAAGAGGAAAATTAAAGTCCCTTACTATTATTATTTTGTTATCTATTTCTGTCTGTATCTCATTTAATTTTTCCTTTAAAAAGAGTGTTATAACACTTGATGCATAAAGGTCTAATGTTGATAGTGCTTCATTATCCAGAGTACTCACCAATATAATATAATGTAATTACCCTGTTACTCCTTCCAATGATATCCATTTTAACCAAATTCCATTAGATATCATGACTGTCAACTCTACCTTTTCTGGATCAGCTGACTCAGTATATTCTGCTCTAGTCATTCAATTTAACTCTATGTGTGTCTTTCATTTTCAGTGTGTTTCTTGCCACAATACATTGTCATGTCCTAAAAACTTTATTCAATATTGAAGACAATTCAAAATGCTAATTCCTTCAAACTAAAGAAAGATATTAATCTCCCTCTATAATCCTCAAAAGGAAGATTAACAACTCCTATCACTTGGAAATTGAATGGATAGAATTTCAGTACCATGATGGTAAGAACTATAAGTGATTTGATGAAACCATTTATATTCCCAAGAGTTCAGTGTAGTATTCTGCTCATGGGGAAAAGATATATAATTATTATTCCAATTTCCCTAAAATATTTCATTTCTTCTTTCTTTTTAATTCATTATCACCACACTAGTTCCATTAAAAAATGCTTCTCGGGGGCAGCTGGGTAGCAGCCACTTCCTAGCTGTGTGACCCTGGGCAAGTCACTTGACCCCCATTGCCTAGCCCTTACCACTCTTCTGCCTTGGAGCCAATACACAGTATTGACTCCAAGATGGAAGGTAAGGGTTTATAAAAAAAAATGCTTCTCACCTGGAGAATGTTCTCTTTTCTTTGAGTTATTTATTTTATATATATGAATTAATATAATATGTAACATAAAAATAACATAATAAAATTTGTTATAAATATGTAATAAACATCCTTATCCAAGGAAAAATTTCTCTCATTAGCTATGTCCAAAAATTTATGTCTCATTCATTCTTCCATTACCCCTTCTCCAAGAATACAGATATATGATATAGATTATAAATATAGTATTATATAATACATATTTCCCTGTTTGTTTTGTTATGAAATGACACATATTTCCTCTCTAAAATTTTCTCTTAAACATTTTTAAATGTAAGCAATATGTGTCATTTCATATCAATGAACAGGGAAATAGGTAACTCTGTTTCTTCTATGCTGGTAGAGATATTTTTTGTCAAGAGTCCCTTGTGTTTATCCTGGATCCTTGACTTGTTGATAATATTGGTCATTCACAGATGACCATCATTAATTATTGTTGTAATATTCTTCTTATTTTTTACTACTTAAAATACTTTATCAGTCACACAGCTGAAATTTCAGTTCCCCTAAATCCACATATTTGTCAACATTTGTCAAAACAGGATCCCAGTCCTTACAGATCAATAGCAAGAAAGACAAAAGTGAGTCTTGCACAAAGTAAATTATAGCCAGTTTAAGTCCTGATCTGTAGATCCCCACACAGACTACTTCTGGGTAGATGAAGAAAGGACTCTCCATTCCATAACTGAAGGGTGGTTCATGACACTGACTCCCCTGATATGCCATCAGCTAGGATAATGAGTATGAATGTACTCTACTAAAGAAAGAAGGGAGCTTAGGCCCTTCATTTAGGTGAAAGTGTTTTCTTGGTTTCTGCAGTGTCAGTTCTTTCTCTTACAGATATATAGATATAGATATAGATATGTAGATATAGATATAGATACACACACATACACACACATATACATGCCCTAGAGCTAGTATATAGGAGTGCATCATTCTATCACCTACAAATTCAGGGGTATGGAAAATGGATACAACTCCAATGCTAATTGCCAAATGGTCAGATCACAGTAAGAGTCTGAAAGAGTGAGGCTGAGTGATTCCAAAACATGAATGGATCAAAAGTTTTCAAGGATCCATTTGGACTGGAAGTTGGATACTGTAAGGTGTTTATATGCCACTCAGTTATTTTTTCCAATAAAAACAGTATGCTTGCTCATAAAAGAAGTAGTTTGTTATCAATAAATTTAGGAGATAGATCTGTGATCTGGAGATGCATTAACACTAAGGGATAACTATGTTCAAAGACAATATGATCGAAGGCAACAGAGAGGATGGGCTCGGGATCTAAAAGGTATGATCAGGCTCCCAAATGGAGAGGGTAACTTCTCCAATGTATATAACCCCTCTCTGCCACCATTAATTAGATGGAATCTCCCTAAACCTTCAATTCAAATCTCATTGAGGAATTAGACAGTTCAATGCAAATTAACCTGGCTGATTATTGCTCAATCCTTTGGTTTGTAGCAGCATATATACCTCAATTTCTGCATGTCTATCAAGCCAACCCCATCTGAGATCCCAACACAGAGCGTAGGCAGAATCAGGGAGGCAGGAGACAAACAGGCAGGACTTGAAGGATTGCTGAAATGAGTGTTGGAGTCAGTTTTTGGAATGGAATAACCTCCATGAGTCCCAGTGATTTTGCCTTTTAGGAATCATGAATATTTTTTTCACTCAAAAGGATTTTCTCCCCAGGTTTAAAGACTGGCATCCCAAGGTAGGGGCAGCTGGTACAGTGGAAGGCATTGCCCAAATAACAATTTCCAAAAGGTGACTTGCATTGAGATTTCCTCTGCTCTTTTGCTTTGTCCTGCTCCAGTTCTTCTGCTAGGCCACACATGCAATTTTTACAGACCTTCCTTCTTGTCCCTTCTCCACATGAAGCAGCCTGTAGGGAAGCTGGATCTGGCTTCTTCAAATCCTCTGGATCCAAGAATTCATTGGAATCAATGAGACCCATGCCATCATCATTCATGTCACTGGCTGAAAGTGTCCACAGCTTGCCTGCAGCAGGTTTCTCTGAAACAGCAGTCTTCTTGGGGAAGGAAAATTTAAGTTGAATAGAAGAGCCTACTTCAAAGTTTGTTTTTTTGCCAGTCACTTAAACAGAGACCAGGCTGTCACTCTGGTAACCCAGGTGTTCCTGTACTAACTGTACCTCCTCTGAGGTTAAGGACTCCTTCTGCAACTCCTTCACTTCCACAAGCCCAGAAAGTGTCAGAGCTGAACACAGTTTAGTCGCTGTATTCACTCTGCTTTCATTAACTGAGGTTGTCTCCACTGGCTCCTTCAGAAGGACTTGCCCACCTGGTCTAAGGATTCTAGCAATTTCTGCCAAAATCTCAGTGCTATACATGGTTGTACTTCCTGGAACCAGACCTGACAGAACATTGGAGCTAGATTCTTTGTGAGCAGACTGTTACAGTTGGTTGATGTTTTCCACATACACGTGACTCTCATCACCAGCTAGTACCTGTAGTTTATCCACCAGACCTTTCAGAAGCTCTACTAGAGATGACCTATCCCAGATCACTGCCACACACTGTCCATACTCTGCCATTGTTGCAATGTCAACATCCAAAAAACCAGGCTCCTACTCTTCAGCAGCCAGCTCAACATGGTTGATTCTGGTGAGAGAACAAGGTATTCTCTCCCCTCTCCAATCTAATTTATACCCTATTATGAGATTATTATTTCCAAGTCGTAGTTCCTTGTATGTTACTTCTGTGCTCAGAAACGATAAAAAAATCTCTGAATTGTATATAGAATAAAATATGCACTCTTTACTCTAATTTTCAAGACCTTCTATGTTTTAAGCAGCTGGGTGGTACAGTGGACAGAATGACTGACCGGGAGATAGGAAGATCTGTATTAAAATCTGGCTTGGGACACACTATTACTTAACCTCTCTGCCTCATATTCTATTGATAATAATAGTACCTACCTAGTAGGGTTGTTGTGAGTATCAAATGAGATATTATCTGTAAAGAACCAAATATAGTACATAACATGTGTAATAATTAAAATAGCTGAGGCCATAAACTTTTGCAGTTAAAAGAGTGGAATACTTAAATTGTAGTAGATAAAGAGTGGATGAGTAAATTGTGACCGCAGAAATATGTTTTTTATATTAAAAATAAAGTGGTCACCAGGGAAATATTCCCAATTATGAAATATACCCAAGTCAACTGGGTTTTATAGAGATTTTAATTAATTAATACAATGAGGAATTAAAGAAGGAGAGAGAGAGTAAGAAAGGAATAAGTATGAAGGGCCTTAAACCAACATGGCCTAGACCTGAGTCTTAAGAGAGAGAGATCAGTCAGTCCTTAATCACTCACCACAAGATCTGTCCAAGCAAGAATATAGACACCAGTTCAGCCAGCCATCCTTCTCCAGAGAGGGATTCTTCTGACTCTCTCAAGAGACTGCCTTCAAGAGCCTGTTTCCAGAGCTCTCTCCCAACAGCCTCCTTAGAGACCGTTTCTCTTTAGGAGACTGTCATCTCCTTATATAGGGAATTTTCTCCTATGTCACCTCCCCTAAATTCTTACATCTACCAATCACAGTAGACAGTTTTCAAAGGACAGCCCATTCTTAGTTCACACCTAAGAAGCTGTCAATTTTTGAGTAATTCATGCCAGGAAAGCTCTGAGTAAGTTTCTCACCTCTTTGTTCCTTGTAAATTCACAAGTTGCTTGACCTTTAGAAGTACTTATCACCCTTTTGTATTAGTCCTAAAATAGGCATGGCCTAAGAACTTTTTGTCCCACTATAAGTATGGGTTTAAGTACTTTTCATTGTTCAGAAAGGAGTTTACAACTTTATCTTCCCCTAAGGCATGCTTAAGTATGGTGAAGTAGAGTTCTCACATTCCTGATCTAAGTTACTTTCACTGCCCAAATGGTGAATGGTCCCAATGGGGAATTTTTAAGGTTCACAATCCAACCTTATGAAGTAGGGTCTGAGAATTTTTAAGGTTCACACATGTAATATAAAGGTTAATAAATGTTTGTTTTCTTTCTTTAGATTTGTTTCAAACTCTAGTTTCCAACTAACATTTACACATGTTAAATTCCAACAAATTTTTATTGGTTGTTTCTCTCTGAATATTGTTCACCTAATGTCTTTTTGTCTCTCTAGCTTTGTCATATAAAAGTCTTTCCCATTCTTCAAGGTCAAATTAAAATCTTGTTTGCTTTATTAACCTGTGTCTGGTCTTATGACACCCTACCCCCCCTCCCCGGCAAAGTTCTGTGTTTAAGTAATATAATGCAAGTGGTCAGAATTTTAGTCTTGCACTGAAAGATGTAAATTTGCTTTCATAGATTACACTTAATCTCATAAATCATCTTATCTTTAAAATGGGGGTGGTAAGAATAATAAGTAATATGTAATAAAAGTAAGATGTAGCACTGTCTCTACAAAGTTGTCATTTGATCAAATGATATAATTGTAGCCAAATTTGTTCATCTTAGAACACTATGTAAATATTTTATTCTGCATCATATTATATCAATTTTTGAATTTTTAAAAAAACATATTTGGATAGTTTAAAACTTTTGAGAGTTTTCAGCATGTTTGACTCATATTTGTACTGTCATAAAATACCTACCATTGTCTTACATAGAAAAGAAGCCTAATAAACATTTTTAAAACAATTTATCAAATTAGTTGAAAATTGTGTGCTTAGGTTAACTTCATGGAACTTAAACAGATTTGAATGTCAAGGTAGTTGTCCCAGAGAATGCTTGAAATCTATTTATAGTTATATAGATAAAATTATAGCAATACATTGAAAATGGAGAAACCAAGAAAGCCAGATAGGTGGAAGTGTATATACAGAACTAGATTTTAAGTAAAGAGGACTTGGGTTCAAATCCAATTTTAGGCACTTCCTAGATGTTTGATTCAAGACAAGTCATTTAACCACTTCCTTGCTTAGTTTACTTACCTTTACTACTTCTCTGGGTTAGAATGATAATCAGATTATTGTTGTAAAGTATATTGAAAAACTTAAAGCACTATATAAAACCTTAATGGCATTAGTAGTAGTAGTAGTAGTAGTAGTAGTAGTAGTAGTAGTAGTAGTAGTAGTAGTAGTAGTAGTAGTAGTAGTAGCAGGAACTCATGTATGGCATTAAGGATTTCAGATACACCTTTGAAAATTTCAACTGGAAGATTCTCTGCTTAGGTAAGCTGTGACTAAAATTATTACATTTTAATTTTTACCCTAACTAAATAATTATCCAGACTAATTTAAGTTGGCTAAAAATGGGAAAGAGTTTTTTTTGTTCATTTCTATTTATAGTTGAACTACAACTTGAAATGATAAATTAGATTCCCATTCACTATTAATGACTTTCCTGCTATTGAAGTTAATAATGATATATTTGCATGTTACTTCAAAAATTAATACTTCCCATAAATTTAAATGGTATTTTATGCCCATTATCTAATTGAATCTTTAGATTTCTCTGAGATAGTAGAGATAGTCTATCTCCTTTGAACAGAGAACACTGAAGAGCAAAATTATATGGTCACTTAGTCATCTAACCCCACAAGAACTTCTGACTTGCTACTAATTACTCTCACATAGGGCCTTTAGGAACATTTCTCTCACAAAACACTGATCTTTACCTTAGGAAAATACTTGGGCTCAGGAATGTACCCATCAAATATTGATATCTCCCAGGGCTTGTCATCCCAATTTCAAAACATTCTGATGTTACTCTGTAACCAATCATTAAGTGATCTTAGATCTCACTTCCCATGAACCTGACACATTATTTCAGATAAACTCCTTCCCTCATACTCTGAAAACGGAATCATCTCCAAAGACTCCGGTTTGATAATCTTACTTCCTTATTCCCGATTTCCTTTACTCTTGTTCTCCAACACTCATTCTATACATATTGAATAATCAACAAATAATTCAAAAATATTAGTTAATTATTTTCTCTGTTTCAGGCATTATCCTAGACTTGGAATTCCAAAGAAAATTAATGAAAAAATCCTACTAGCAATAAATCAATGTCTTTGTCTCTCCCTCTATCTCTCTGTCTCTCTGTCTCTCTCCTCACACACACATATAGGCAAACCCTCTTCAGGTTTACTCATTCACTTACTCATATCACAAATATATGCAGAGGAACATTTTTTCATTAAATAACTATTCCATTGTCTACCATAGAGATCTGGGAACCACCTGATAATTCATGTTAAAAGGTCTTGGTGGTACGCTACAAAAATCTTGAAAAATAACTCATGATAGATAATTGTAAGATTAAATTTTTCCCCTACACAGCTATCTCCCTCTATTCCAGAAATCTTGACCTTAATACAAGGATTAAGGATTAACCCAATGGTACATGATTGCTAAATTAGAAAACCATGATTAGCTCTTTAGATCTCCAGACATTTAAGGGAGCAATAACTCCTCTTCCTCCATCAGAATTTGTTGATTGAACAAATGAATAATAACAGGACTCTTTCCACTATATAGTTTACATTTTTATTTCTATGTCAAGAACAGAAATCTGTTGCTGATAAGATGTTCCTATCATCAAAACCTAATTTGGAACATTAGCCAACCAATAAACATCCATTAATTGCTTATTATGTACAAAGAAGAATGATTTTCTTAGGGATAAAAAAACAAAGTAAATAATTACAACTAGACATGTCATTCTTCTTTCGATAATCCATGAAAGAAGACATTAACTAATGAGATCTAACCAGAGAAATGATTTTAAATTGATTTATGATATTTTCTAGGAATCAGAGACAAAAAAGACAATTGTTTTGTTTTGTTTTGGTAGAAATAATCATTTTGGAAGATTAAATCTATTCTGACTTTCTTTTGTACATTCTAATCATATTAAAGATTCATTTGAATTTATTTTATGTTTTCTTACCTAAGAAAAAGTCTCAGAACAAATTATTTACAAATTGGGCCCTTTTTATAATTAATGCAATTTTAGAGAAAAATAACATTGTAGGTAACTTAGAGGCAAGAAGAAAAAAAATTAAGCCTAAATAAGGTAATTGGAAATTTAATAATAAGATAAAAATAATAAATTATATATGTGTATATATATATATATATGTATATAATTAAACCATTTTATAGGAGCAACATTTTAATCCAAATGTAGCTTTTACATGAAGGAACTTGGTAAAGTGAAAAAAAGCATTATTTTTGAAAGTGAAATAACCTATATCCTTCAGATTTCCTATTTACTATCTGTTTAATCTGAGGGTGACACAGTTAACTTTCTGATCTTGAATTTTCTCCTCTGAAAAAAAATGAAAGAACTATTCAAGATAAACTTTAAGGTCCCCTTCAGTATTAAATCACATAACTGCTATGATTTTCATTGGTAGAATTATTTCAGAGTATTTAACAAAACCTTTACAGTGAAATAATTTTTGCTATTCCAGTTAAAACTATTTAGGACACAATGTTCAAATATGTTACAACAAACTTATGTATCTGGCATCTTATTTTACTGGTTTAAAAACAAGATTCATGATGAAAAATACTGTTGAGTAAATTTGCAATTTTTTTCTTTGAGATTAGCATCCATTAATATATATTTCTATAAGTGAAAAGGTGGTGAAAAATATATTTGGAGAGAGAGAGAGAGAGAGAGAGAGAGAGAGAGAGAGAGAGAGAGAGAGAGAGAGAGAGAGAGAGAGAGAGAGATTCTTTTGATATATTTGTTCATGTATTGTCTCACCAATTAGATCCCTGAGGTCAAGGGTTTCCTTCTGCTCTTTTTTTTTGATCCTCAGTACTTTTTACAAGGTCTGCCACATAATAGGTAATTAGAATATTTATTGATCTATCAATTGCTTCTAATCCATAATTATTCATTTCTATTGTGTCTAGTCAATCTCATCATGTGTTTCTCCTTTGCCCTATTATTGAGCTACATCTTTAATTTTTGTACATTTTGATATTCCAAGTCCCAATCATGTAGTGCCACATGCAGAACATTATTAAAAGACAGGCTTTTGTTTCAAAAGGAAGCTTGGTGTAAATGAAGACACTATACTTTTTCCAAAAGGCAATCAATTTACTATCTCCCTATTGTCCAGCTATGGTTCTAGTTCATTGCCAATTTTCAACATCACTCCAAGATATTTACTGTTGGATGTGCTCTAAGAATCATTCACTCCACTAATTATGATGAACACAAACTATATTTTCCTCTACTGAATCATTTTATTAAAATGTAGTCAACAAACAATAGTGATGGTGATGTCTATTTTCTTAGCCTTTTATTTAGTGTGATGGTAATTATAAAGTTATCCTGGAACACTGTGAAAAGCTGTGTTACTCATCAATATATTTATTAAAGGTTCTCTCAGTGGATGTATAGCTTAGTCCCATAAAATATACCTGGGTGTGGAAATAGACATATAACTTTATTTTTTAATATTTTTCTCATTGTCTTTTTATTTTGTGGGAAAGAAAATATATATACATACATACATACATATATATGTGTATATATATATATATATATATACATATATATATTGAGTTCTCTTGTCCAACCTACTCAATTTACAGATAAGTAACTAAGGCCCACAGAGGCAAAAAAGGCATGCCCAATAGTTTATCTATCAGACCTATGTATAATTAATAAGGGAAGAATATATGAGCAAACATTATATAGAAAAATAAAATACATAATTTTGACTATACGAAGTTATAAAGTGTTCACACAAATAAAACAAATGCACCCAACATTAGAAAGAAAAAAGAGGGAATTTTTTTATACCACATATTACTGACAAGGGTCTTATATCTCAATTATATAGAGAACTGCCTCAAATTTAAGAGTACAAGTCATCCCTGAACTGATAAATGGTTAAAGGATATAAACAAACATTTCTCAAAGGGAGAAATTAAAACTATCTTTAGCCATATGAAAATGCTCCACATCACTATTAACTAGAGAAATAAAAAAGAAAATAACTATAAGGAACCACCTTACAGACTAGATAATATAATTTTTTAAAAAGACAATGATATGTCTTGGAGGGAATCTGGGAAAATTGGAGACTAATACACTATTGATAAAGGTGTGAAATGATACAACCATTCTGGAGAGCAATTTGGAATTATGCCCAATAGGTAATCAAACTCTGTAAAACCTTTGATCAGCATCTGAGATAGGAAGAGAGGACTTACTTGTACAAGAAAAAAAAATATACTGTTCAAGGAGCAAATAGACCTTAAGAAAATACATGGTAGAGGTTGGACACCAGAAATACAAAGGCAAAAATGAAAAGGGTCCTTTCTTTCTCCTATCTGAAAAAAATAAAATATACACATATTATAAAACAGATATGATTTTATTTCTTTGACATACAGAATTTATAGTGAGGAAACCTCATCAATTCATTTGAGCACCTCATTTATAATTTTTAGTTTTAGATATTTGCTTAGGGCACTGAGAAATTAAAGTACTTGCCCAGAATCATACAGACAATATTTATCTGAGATAGTAATCTATATAAAATAATATCAAAAGACAGAAAAAATTCATCTTCCAAACTTCAAGGCCAAATCTCTACTTGGCAACATTAACTTCGTATTCCTTTTGATAAAAAATACACACACATACAGACACACACACACACACACACACATGAACACAATTAATTCAAAGTACTTTCAGTAGAAATTCCTATTCCCTTCAGAGATAAAACAATTCTTTGTCATTTTCATTTTCTTTTAATGCTAGGAATAGCCATATTTTCTTTTTGGTGGGAAGGAGGAAAAGAAAAGGAAGCTGAACAGAGGATTTAAATTTCTGAGTAGATAACTAGAGATTGCAATCACACAACTGTTTGAGTAATAAAAATAACCTAAAGGAGTCAATAATTACCACAAGCATTTTTAAAATTAAGAATCCTATATTTTATTGTAAAAACATGTAGCAAATTTACTTATGTAGGTTTCTTTCTTTCATTTTTCCAAGTAAACTTTTTTTTTTGTCATTTTTCAAGGCAATAGGCAAACTGACAATTTTTCTTGATCAGGAAATAGGACATTTTTAACCATCATTCTAGAAGTACTTGGCAACATTTATCATTCTTATTATATTTCCTTATAGCAGATGACTTTTGACTTCCTTTATTAAGGAAAAAATAATATCTGTTGGTGATATAATTGTACTTCTTTCTCCATTAATATATTCGATAGAGAATCAATGTGGAGAATTACATGAAATAAATGAAATCCCCATTCTTCTAGAAATTAATAATTGTGTCTTTTCAAATGTTCTTTAAATGGCATAATGTTAAATTACTAGGTATATATAAATCAATGTACATATACATAGTAATATATATCCATATCCATTTATGGATGAGAGAATAGAGAATGAGAAGAAATGAAATGAGGGAGAGAGGAAAAAGTGAAATGAAATATATTACAAGGACAAAAAAAGTAGGGACTGATAGAAGTTATATTATTCTTATGGTCTCCTGAAATTAAATATCTAAGCTGTCAGAATGCATCCTCTGGTATATGAATCCCCAAAGGAATTTATTTTAATATTCATGTCTAGATATCGGCACCTTTGTTCTTTTACTCGCCACAGTGGCTTTCCCAACTTTTTCATCACTTCTCTCTCTCTTCTGTCCTTTTAGGTAAGACTTTTGTTTCATATTTCACCAAAACAATTGAGTATATCTAATGAGAATTCCCTCTTTTGCCCTTCAATTCATCTTACATAACTCAAATGCCTTCTATCACTATCTTCTCCAATCATGTCCCATGTGAAAAGATAGACATTCTTCTTGCCTGAGTAAATCTCTATACATGCAAGTGGTTCAATTTCATCCCATTTTCTCCATCAGACCACCTTTCTTATTAATCTTCACTCTTCCACCATCTATTTGTTTCAGTTTTATTTGTTTAGAGACCATGGTACCCTCCTCCTCAAAAATCTTCACTTGATCTGTCAAATTCTGTGAGGTAGTGTCCCACATCTCTCCTGCCTTTATTAGTAAAATTCTGGAATTTTAAAATTGGTTATTCTGTTTTCTTTTCTTTTCCTTTCTAATCTTAACTGTCTGAGGTCTGGTTTCTGACCTCATCATTTAATATAAATGCTCCCTTCAAATTTAGCAATGATCTTATTTAATATGACTTGTTTAATGGACTTTTCACAGTCATTATCCTCCTTGACCTCTATAAAGCCTGTGATACTGTTGATTAATGTCTTCTCTTCAACACTTCTGTTTTAGTTTCCATGACACAACTTTCTCCTGAATCTCTCACCTTGATGACAACTTCTTCTCAGTCTTTTGATGAATCCAGGTTACTCACCAATTTTAGCTATCATCCAAGGCTCTGTTCTATTCCTCTGAATCTTATAATATTATTTCACTTTGTAATCTCATAAATTTCAAGAGATTTAATAATCTCTATGTTGATGATGCTCACATGTTATATCCATTACTAATCTCTCTACTGAACTCTAGTCTACTTTTATATCACCAACAACTTATTAGACATCTCTAACTGGATGTCCTCTGTATGTCTTAAATCCAATTTGTCTAACACTGAACTCATTATTTCCCTGTTCCCTTAATCCCTTTCCTCTTCCTAAATTTCTCTTTGCCATAAAGAGAACTTTTCAGTCATCCAGGTTTGTGACTTAGGTGTCATATTTGATTCTTCATTCTGTCTCTCCTCCAATATGTAATTGATTGCCAAGTCCTATTGATTCTACTTTAGCCAAAAAAAAAAACCTTTTCTTTACTCTAACACTACTATAAAACTGGTAAAAGCCATTATTACCTCATGACTTAGATATGTTAATCACCTGATAATTATTTTTCCATTCTCAAGTTTCTGTCCATTCCAGTGTATTATGAAAAAATAAAATTGATGAGTTTTAAAAATGAAATATTTAGATGGAAAAACTGTTCAATATAGGTTCAAAACTGTTTAGACACTTTTTAAAAATAAAAGTAGATTTATTAAAGTTGGTATTAGGAGTTTGGGAAGGATGGTGGACTAGGGTGGTTCCTAATCCTTTATCAATCTTCCTGTCCCAGTTCCATCTGATCCTTGTGGATCTCTTTGGTCTCCAGCCAATCTGGAACTATTCTGTCTGCTTCACTATCTCTGTCCAATGTTTCTACCTAACTACCTAAGCTATGCCCACCAACAAAAGCCTTTGCTGTAGTACAAATAAAGTAGTTGGATAAGAAACCAAATGTCCAGACAGATCCAGTCACTCAAAGTTCATGATGATGATAGCAGAGGTAATCAGTACACTATATGCATCAAAATGGTATTATATAGGCTTCATGGAGTTTAAAGATGTCTGTGGTACAAACAAAATCTCTGGCTGAAGCTTACAGGACAATGGGACTCAAAGTAGGAGGCTTGAGATATGAGTAGAGAGAATTCAGTCCATCAGCTCCAACTGAAAGGCTCACTCCTCTCTCCCCCCACTTCCTGGCAATCCCTTAAGTGTCCCAACACCTTATTCCAAATTCTTCTCTTGCATTCTGTCCCTTGCCTTTTAGCCAAATCTGCTTTTTCTCTCTCTGCCACAACACCTTTTCTGCATTCTGATATTCCTGTCTTTCACATATTTATTATTTTTCTTTGAATGGCAGAATCAAAAGCATGCATTTAATTAACTTGGTTTAATTTGATTCAATTTAATTTGTCTTGATTCAATTAATTTTGATCAAACTTGTTATTTTGTTTATTCTTATTTAAAACAAGTTTAATATTGCCTGCATTTTTATGTTAGGCACTGTGCTGGCCTGTGGACTCTTTGGCCAGGGGACAGGGCTAAGAAGACAACCTTGAACATGTTCATTGAGGATAGGGGAGGCATCACATATGCCCAGAATGGTTTTGTCAGGGGAGGAAGCAAGCACTGGGAGGGTAAAGGAAAGGTTTTCCTAAATGGGGCTGGTTGCCATCAGCCCTATACAGGAAAAGCAAATTGGTGTCAGTCAAGGCACAGTGCAAAGGCAGGGTGGGAGCAGAGCATCTCCACAGAGGTTTGGGTCCCAGTGGGGATTTGGCAGGGGTGGGGTCATTCTTGGCCCTAGTCAGAGTGCCGAGGTCTCAGCCGGGCAATCTTGGTCCTCTTTAGATCTAGATGCCATGAAATTATGAATTAAGGTATTTGAGAGCGTGGGTAGAATGTTTAAAAACAAGTATTTAATTGGACATACTGTTTTAAAGCAAATAATAACTTGATGCTTCCCCTTTTAAACTTGGTTGTATTGGCTTTCTTTGTATAGTTTTAAATGTAATATGATAAAAATTACTTATTTTACATCTCATAATGTTATCTATTTCTTATTTGGTCATAAATTCTTCCCTTATCAATAAATTGAACTAAAAGGCAAACTATTCTATGCTCAATATCAACAACATGGAAACAGGCTCTGATCAAGGACACATGCAATACCCAGTGAAATTGCATGTCAGATATGGGAAGGGATGGGAGAGGGGAGGGAGGAAAAGCATATGATTCTTGCAACCAAGGAATAATGCTCTAAATTTACTAAATAATTTTTTTTCAAAAAATATAAAAACAACTATTCTATGCTCCCCTAATTTGGTTGAGGTATCATACTTTAGGTATAAATCCTATGTCCATTTGTACCTAATCTTAGTAGAGTTTATGACATACTAGAGTGAATTGTCTGATTTTAAGCAAGGTGAAAGTCTATGCTTTCTATGATGTAAAGCAAGACTAGAACTCCATTTGAATGTCTTTTCACATTGCTTACATTCACAAGTTTTCTCCCCAGTGTGCATTTTCTGATGTTAAACAAGTGTGGTGCTATTTTGGAATGTCTTTCTGCATTGCTTGCCTTCTTTATTACCCAGTGTGGATTCTCTAATGTTAAGCAAGACTGGAACTCTGATCGATTGTCTTACCACATTGCTTAAATTCATAATGTTTCTCCCCAGAGTGCATTCCCTCATGACCAATAAGATGGAATCTCTGACTAAATGCCTTTCCACATTGCTTGCATTCATAAGGTTTCTCTTCAGTGTGCATTCTCTGATGTCCAGTAAGGCTGGACCTGTGTATATAAGTCTTTCCACAACAATTACATTCATTAGACATTTCCACAGAGGTCATTCTTTGATGTTCAGTAAGGGATTAATTTTGAGATTCAACACAGAATTCTCTGCAGGCTAAATTATGGGGACCATCACTCACAAATATTTGTTTTTCCATTTCTTCCACAGAAAGGCTCACCTCTGTTGGAGTTGCCTTCATTTCAGGTGTGATCTCTCCTTCTGGGCAGCAGCTCCTCAGGCCTTCTTGCTCCAGCATCCACTGGGCTTCCCTCTGTTCCAAATAAGAGACTGCATCTTGCAAGGGAGCTGGAAGCCTCACAGAGAGCAGGTTCTGGGTATTCTGCAGCATAACCTCCCTGTACAGCTCCTTCTGTGGAGGGGTCAAGAGATGCTCTTCCTCCTGGGTGAAGTCCATAGCCACATCCTTGAATGTTAGCACCCCATGCGCCATGAGTCTATCACTCTCAGAGGCTATCCCCTATGATTACAGGTTCCCATTCATTGGGCACAGTAAACAGGAGGCTCCATGGCCAGCTAAGGAGGCAAAGAAGGAAAATCTTTGAATGTGAAGGAGGGGTTGACTGGGTGGGACTTTGACTTCCTGTTTCCCAGAGGCCTCTGAGCTGCCTGTGGTTCCAGGGCTCTCTATAACCATATTGACAACTGATCCCTTCAAATCAAAAATAAAACCCTTCCCCAAATCTTCTACTTCAAATCTGCAATAATACTAAAACTTTTCTCTCCACAGTCACTTCCAGATTAGTGTTTGGTTTTTTTCTTAGTGCCCATTCTTCTTAATGTTAGAATACTATTCAGCACTGTTAATTATTTCATATCTTAAAATCTTGGATGAAGAACTTGTACTACAAAAATGAATTATTCTGAAGTTGAGCATTCATGAGCATAAATTCCTGCTGCTGTTTCATATTTTCATTCATATGCTTTGAAAAAAGAAATCCCATTTTAATGGAATGGAGGATGATCCTAGATACTACAGTCCCTGCAATGGAAATATTTGGATACTTTTGATAGAATTAATCAAAAGTATCCTCAGTGATGAAGTTAAGCTCAAATGTGAACTTCTCTTCAGGGCCAGGCTCAAGGATGCTAAAGAGATTCTTATTATAAAAATAAAATGTTTATTGAAATGTATAAGGATAAAGAAGGAGTTCTAATTCTAAGGGATTCTAAATCCACCCAGATAAACTCCCTAGTTCATCAAGGAACTGTTTCTCCTGTGTTTCACAGGCTACATTGATCCTCCCTGATCTGACTAACCCAAATTTATACTATCTAAATAAAAACTACCACTATTACCTTTATAATCCTTAATTTCACCTTCAGATTATAAAATAACAAAGGCTAGCTGGTTGAGTCTCAATAAGAATACAGTTTGGATTCATTTTCCTTATACATAATGAAAAGCATTTAACAACTGAAGTTCCTAATTTTGCAGTATTATTGTGTGGAACAATTAAAATAATATTTATAAAGAATTTTTAAAACTTTAAACACAAAGATGCCAACTATTTTTAACCAATAAATATTTATTATGTTTACAACTGTGCACTTGGGTGCACAAAGAAAAGCAATTGAAATAATCTCTGTTCTCAAGGAGTCTATGTTCTTTTTAGAGTCACAATATATACATAAGCAATTTTTTGTTCTACAAGAACAATAAAATTAAATACAAATTATTAAATAGAATATATTTAGGGAAGGGGCAAGAAAGGTGCCCTTTATCAGGTGGTGGTTGAGCTGAGGTTTGGAGAAAAATATTCTTTGAAATAGAGTTGTGGAAAAAATGTTATCCACACATGAAAAATGGCAGTACAAAGACCCAGGGAAGAGAGGGAGAATATTGTATGTAAATAGTGAAAATAGTGTAAATAGAGAAGGGATAGATTTTTTCTAATATATTTTATTTGATCATTTCCAAGCATTTTTCGTTAAAGACATAGATCATTTTCTTTTCCTCCCCCTGCCCCCCATAGCCGACGCGTAAGTCCACTGGGCATTAGATGTTTTCTTGATTTGAACCCATTGCTTTGTTGATAGTATTTGCATTAGAGTGTTCATTTAGAGTCTATCCTCTGTCATGTCCCCTCAACCTCTGTATTCAGGCAGTTGCTTTTTCTCGGTGTTTCCACTCCCATAGTTTATCCTTTGCTTATGAATGGTGTTTTTTTCTCCTGGATCCCTGCAAGTTGTTCAGGGACATTACACCGCCCCTAATGGAGGAGTCCATTACGTTCGATTATACCACAGTGTATTAGTCTCTGTGTACAATGTTCTCCTGGTTCTGCTCCTCTCGCTCTGCATCACTTCCTGGAGGTTGTTCCAGTCTCCATGGAACTTCTCCACTTTATTATTCCTTTTAGCACAATAGTACTCCATCACCAACATATACCACAGTTTGTTCAGCCATTCCCCAATTGATGGGCATCCCCTCGTTTTCCAGTTTTGGGCCACCACAAAGAGTGCAGCTATGAATATTTTTGTACAAGTCTTTGTGTCCATTATCTCTTTGGGGTACAGACTCAGCAGTGCTATGGCTGGGTCAAAGGGTAGATATTCTTTTGTCACCCTTTGGGCATAGTTCCAAATTGCTCTCCAGAATGGTTGGATCAATTCACAACTCCACCAGCAATGAATTAATGTCCCTACTTTGCCACATCCCCTCCAGCATTCATTACTTTCCTTTGCTATAATGTTAGCCAATCTGCTAGGTGTGAGGTGATACCTCAGAGTTGTTTTGATTTGCATCTCTCTGATTATAAGAGATGTAGAGCACTTCTTCATGTGCTTGTTAATAGTTTTGATTTCTTTATCTGAGAACTGCCTATCCATTTCCCTTGCCCATTTATCAATTGGAGAATGGCTTGATTTTTTGTACAATTGATTTAGCTCATTATAAATATGAGTAATTAAACCTTTGTCAGAGGTTTCTATGAAGATTTTTTCCCAATTTGTTGTTTCCCTTCTGATTTTAGTCATATTGGTTTTGTTTGTACAAAAGCTTTTTAGTTTGATGTAGTCAAAATTATTTATTTTACATTTTGTGATTCTTTCTAAATCTTGCTTGGTTTTAAAGCCTTTCCCCTCCCAAAGGTCTGACATGTATACTATTCTGTGTTTACCCAATTTACTTATGGTTTCCTTCTTTATGTTTAAGACACTCACCCATTTTGAATTTATCTTGGTGTAGGGTGTGAGGTGTTGATCTATTCCTAGTCTCTCCCACACTGTCTTCCAATTTTCCCAGCAGTTTTTATCGAATAGTGGATTTTTGTCCCAAAAGCTGGGATCTTTGGGTTTATCGTATACTCTCTTGCTGAGGTCGCTTTCCCCCAGTCTATTCCACTGATCTTCCTTTCTGTTTCTTAGCCAGTACCAAATTGTTTTGATGACTGCTGCTTTGTAATATAGTTTCAGGTCAGGGACTGCAAGGCCCCCATTGTATGTGTTTTTTTTTTCATTATTTCCCTGGATATCCTTGATCTTTTGTTCTTCCAAATGAACTTTGTTATGGTTTTTTTCTAAATCAGTGAAGAAGTATTTTGGTAGTTCAATGGGTATGGCACTAAATAGATAAATAAGTTTGGGTAGGATGGTCATTTTTATTATATTGGCTCGTCCTATCCATGAGCAGTTAATGTTTTTCCATTTGTTCAGGTCTAGTTTTAGTTGTGTGGCGAGTGTTTTGTAGTTGTGTTCATATAGTTCCTGTGTATGTCTTGGGAGATAGATTCCTAGGTATTTTATTTTGTCTAAGGTGATTTTGAATGGGATTTCTCTTTCTAGTTCTTGCTGCTGAGCTGTGTTGGAGATATATAGAAAAGCTGATGATTTATGTGGGTTTATTTTGTATCCTGCAACTTTGCTAAAGTTGTTGATTATTTCAATTAGCTTTTTGGTTGAATCTCTAGGATTCTTTAAGTAGACCATCATGTCATCCGCAAAGAGTGATAACTTGGTCTCCTCCTTGCCTATTTTGATGCCTTCAATTCCTTTATCTTCTCTAATTGCTACTGCTAGTGTTTCTAGTACAATGTCAAATAGTAGAGGTGATAATGGGCATCCTTGTTTCCCTCCTGATCTTATTGGGAATGCATCTAGTTTATCCCCATTGCAGATGATATTAGCTGTTGGTTTTAGATATATACTGTTTATTATTTTTAGGAATGACCCTTCTATTCCTATGCTTTCTAGTGTTTTTAATAGGAATGGGTGTTGTATTTTATCAAAGGCTTTTTCTGCATCTATTGAGATAATCATGTGGTTCTTGCTAGTTTGCTTGTTGATGTGGTCAATTATGTGGATGGTTTTCTTAATGTTGAACCAGCCTTGCATCCCTGGTATGAATTCTACTTGATCATGGTGAATGATCCTTCTGATCACTTGCTGGAGTCTTTTTGCTAGTATCCTATTTAAGATTTTTGCATCTATATTCATTAGGGAGATTGGCATATAGTTTTCTTTCTCTGTTTTTGACCTGCCTGGTTTTGGAATCAGTACCATGTTTGTGTTGTAAAAGGAGTTTGGTAGAACTCCCTCTTTGCTTATTATGTCAAATAGTTTGTATAGTATTGGGATTAACTGTTCTCTGAATGTTTGATAGAATTCACAGGTGAATCCATCAGGCCCTGGGGATTTTTTCTTAGGAAGTTCTTTGATGGCTTGATGGATTTCAATTTCTGATATGGGATTATTTAAGAATTCTATTTCCTCTTCTGTTAGTCTAGGCAGTTTGTATTTTTGTATATATTGTAAACCTCAAATTTCCTTAGACTTATAAATGTTGGAAAATTCACCATTGGGATATTTCATACTTGGAAAATTTCTTACTGATAGTCTATTGGAATGGGAACCCCATTGGCATGGGAGGTTCCTTCTCTTCCCTTCTTAAGATTACTTTAGGACAGAAACCCTTTGCTGAACAATGGAAAGGACTTTGACCTATGCTTGAGCATAGAACAGGAATTTCTTTGAGTCTTGATTGATTTTAGAATTGATACAATGGAGATACTCCACCCTATTCAGTCCTAATAGGATTGAGTAAGGGCTGCAGCCTAGATCAAAATTTAATTATTCCAATCTCTACCATACTCAAGTTAACAGGATTTAGAAAGGGCTGTAACAAAGGAGTATAGATTTAATCATTTGAAAATATGACCTTCAACAGACATGTGCAAAAGCCAGAAACCTCTGGGCGGTCCTGGGTTAAGCGAGAGCCTCCATTGACAGGGAAATTGATGAAGAGCGATTGGTAGATGTGAGGACTGAGGGGAGGCAACTTGGATGGTGTCCTTAAAGATAGGAGGGTCTGGAGACTGAGGAGAGGATTGAGTTTTTGGTCGGTGTGGTTCCTGGGCTCTGAGGAAGCTTGCTCTGAAGGAAGCTGAAGGTGGGGGCCTCTGAGACTGTTTCTCCATTTTGGACACGTGAGTGAAAGGGACTGATCTCTTTTCTTTGCCCCAGCTATCTAAGGGCTTGGGCCTTTTGGCCCAGCCTAAACAGAAGGGGTATTTAAGCCCTATTCCCTTCTCTCCCCTTTCTCTCTCTATATATATCTCTAATTCCTTTCTTGCTCCTATTGTAATTAAACTCCAAAAAAGGCTGACGGCTGACTTGAGTTTTTCATTTAGGAATTACATAGCTGATTCCTTGGTGACCTTAAATTAATATATATCAGTCTTTTAAAGTGATTCCCTTGTAACAATATTCATCCATTTCTCCTAAATTGGTGTATTTGTTGCCATATAATTGGGCAAAGTAATTTCTAATGATTGCCTTAATTTCCACCTCATTGGAGGTGCTGTCCCCCTTTTCATCTTTAATGCTGTGAATTTGCTTTTCTTCCTTCTTTTTTTAATTAGATTGACCAGTACTTTGTCTATTTTGTTTGTTTTTTCAAAGTACCAGCTTCTTGTCTTATTTATTAAATCAATAGTTCTATCACTTTCGATTTTATTAATTTCTCCCTTAATTTTTAGGATTTCTAGTGTGGTTTTCTGCTGGGGGGGTTTAATTTGATCGCTTTCGAGTTTTTTCAATTGCATTTCCAATTGATTGATCTCTGCTCTCCCTTGTTTGTTAATATAACCTTTCAGGGATATGAATTTGCCTCTGATTACCGCTTTGGCTGCATCCCAAAAGGTTTGAAAGGATGTTTCGCCATTGTCATTTTCCTTGATGAAATTATTAATTGTTCCTATGATTTCTTCTTTAACTAAACGGTTTTGGAGTATCATATTGTTTAATTTCCAATTGGTTTTAGATTTGGTTTTCCATGTACCATTACTAATCATTATTTTTATTGCCTTGTGATCTGAGAAGGCTGCATTCATTATTTCTGCTTTTTTGCATTTGTGTGCTATGTTTCTGTGACCTAATGTATGGTCAATTTTTGTGAATGTGCCATGTGGTGCTGAGAAGAAGGTGTATTCCTTTTTATCCCTATTTATTTTTCTCCATATGTCTATTAATTCTAATTTTTCTAAGATTTCATTCACTTCTTTTACCTCTTTCTTATTTATTTTTTGATTTGATTTATCTAAATTTGATAATGGTTGGTTTAAGTCTCCCACTAGTATGGTTTTATTGTCTATTTCTTCCTTCAATTCACCTAGTTTCTCCATTAGAAATTTGGGTGCTATATTATTTGGTGCATACATGTTGATTAATGATATTTCCTCGTTGTCTAGAGTCCCTTTTAACAAAATATAATTACCTTCCATATCCCTTTTGATCAGGTCTATTTTTGCATTGGCTTTATCAGATATCATGATTACCACTCCTGCCTTCTTTCTATCAGTTGAGGCCCAGAAGGTCTTACTCCATCCTTTAATTCTGACCTTGTGGGTGTCAACCCGCCTCATGTGTGTTTCTTGAAGACAACATATGGTAGGGTTTTGGATTCTAATCCATTCTGCTATTTTTCTACGTTTTATGGGTGAGTTCATCCCATTCACGTTCAAAGTTATGATTGTCATTTGTGGACTCCCTGGCATTTTGATAGCCTTCCCTAATTCTAACCTTTTCTTCTTCGGCTCTACCTTTTAGTCCAGTGATTTACTTTGAATCAGTGCCCCTTGTCCCCTCCCTTGATGTTTCCCTTTTTAGTCCCTCCCTTTTTCTTCCCTCCCCCTCCCCCCTCTCTTCCCCTCCCTTTTTGTTCTCCCTCTCCCCCTCCCCCCCCTTGGTTTTCCCTTCTCCTTACCCTTGTTGGGTAAGATAGAATTCAAGATCCCAATGGATCTGGATGTTTTTCCCTCTCAGAGTTGATTTCCCTGAGATTGAGGTTTAAGTAAACCCCCCCCTCTCTTCCTCTCCTTCTTATAGGAGTTTTCTTCCCCTCCCCTTCCCATGTGAATCTTTGTGTGAGAACCATTATTCTATTTGGTCTTTCTTTACCCCCTATTTATACATTACATTTTCCCCACATGTTAGTATACATAGATTGATATAAATGTAGTCCTTATAGAAGAGAGTTTGAGTAAAAGAAGAAGATAACATTTTTCCCCTTTCCTTAATATTTACCTTTTCAGGTATTCCTTGCTCTTTGATTTTCGGTATCAAACTTTCCACAGAGCTCTGGTCTTTTCTTTGCAAAAAGTTGGAAGTCTTCTATTTTGTTGAATGCCCATACTTTCCCCTGGAAGTATATAGTCAGTTTTGCTGGGTAGCTGATTCTTGGTTGGAGACCCAGCTCTCTTGCCTTTCTGACGATCATGTTCCATGCCTTACGATCATTCAGAGTAGAACTTGCAAGGTCTTGTGTGACCCTGATTGGCATTCCTTTATATCTAAATTGTCTTTTTCTGGCTTCCTGTAGGATTTTTTCTTTTGTTTGATAGCTTTGGAATTTGGCAATTACATTCCTGGGAGTTGTCTTTTGGGGGTTTAGTGTAGAAGGTGTTCTGTGAGCTCTGTCAGTGGCTGTATTACCCCCTTGTTCTAGAATCTCTGGGCAATTTTCTTTGATTATATCTTGTATCACCATGTCCAGTTTGGTGTTTATTTCTGGCTTTTCTGGGAGTCCAATTATTCTTAAATTTTCTCTTCTCCCTCTATTTTCCAGATCTATCACCTTGTCAGTGAGATATTTTATGTTCTCTTCTAATTTCTTTGTGTTTTGGCTTTGCCTTATTAGTTCTTGCTTTAAAGCCTGGTTTTCTTTTACAGTTTGGTCAAACTGGTTTTGTAGATGCATGAATTTCTTTTGCATTATTTCCCACTTTTCCTCCCAGAGGGCTTCCATCTTTTTGGTTATTTCTGATTCAAATTCTTCATGGGTTTGTGGAGAGTTTCTATTTCCTTTGGAAGATTTTGAAGAATTTTCTTTTATATCTTCTTCTATCTGCTCTGTATTTTGTATTTTGGCTCCATAGAATGTGTCCAAAGTCGCCCCTTTCTTCTTATTTTTCTTGGTATTTTGGGGCTTCTGTGCTTCTGTGGAGTTTGTCATCTCTGAATGTGGAGGATTAGCTTTTCTTATCTCTGTCTGGTGATCAGAGGCTTTAGTCCTGGGCAGATGTTGGTTCTATGAGCTTTCCCTGGGTTAAACTGAATATGCCTCACTGGAACTGGAATGGAAGGGTCAGACCACGAGGCCACACTCTCCCCCCCGGCTCGCTTTCAGGAAGTTGCCTTCAGAATCTCTGGCCGTGAGGCTGTTTCGTCGGCCTGCGGGGGGATGGGCTGCAGCTTTCCCAAGCTCCGAGGGCAAGGACTTTCACTGAGACTTGGATAGCAGGATCCAGCCCGTGAGGCTGTCTTGCCCGTCCTGAGAGTTGCTGTTGTTTTGACCAGTTCTCTGCAGCGGAAGCCCCAGGCAGTAACTTTCACCGGGACTCGGGTAGAAGGCCCTGAGGGTTGTTGTTCCGAGGACCTGCTCTCTGAGCCTGGCCGGGCTGCGGCTTCTGGGAGCCTTAGACTCTGTGCTCCTACCCCTGAGGTCCGAGTGATCTCGGGTTCTGGCTTTTGAGGGGAGCCATACCTTTTGAACCTGGTCCAGGTCCAGGAGGAGGGTTCCCAGGGTCTGTGCTGTTGATCCTTTGGAATTTCGGCGCCTTAGGAGCTTATAGTTTGAGATCGGTCGTGAAGGGTTTTCCGGAGATCAGAACTTTAGCTTTCTCTAAGCCGCCATCTTAACCGGAAGTCCCGAAGGGATAGATTTTTAAAGATCCTGGTATGGCAGGAAAGGTTGTGATGGTTAAAGAAGCCAGAAAAATAGTTAAAGGACAAATTATAAAGGGCTTTAAGGGTCATATAGACACATATTATCTTAGAGTTATATAAATGTTATCATTCAAATAAATTGCAGAGATAATAAAAGTCAAGTGTGTATGACATACTGTGTAGAAAGAAAAAACTGTAGCCTGATAAATATGGTTTTCTTCCACAATTCAATACATAGTTATTTATACTATTTAAGAAAGTTCTTTTATGTTTCCTTTCATTTTGTTCAAGTGATTTATTCCTTGGAATAGAGTCAATTGAATAGATCACCCTCAATTTATATTCTTATTATAAATAAAGTAATATGTGATCAATCAATTAAGGGAAAGTATAAAATATGTCAGACTTACCTAAGGGTAATGCTGAGAAACATTAACTATCCTTTAGAGATTGTCATTGTTGTTGCTTTCAAAGCTTTATTTGAATATCCTTGGGACCCTTCTTTTACAGCTTCTAACAATTTTTCTTTTCTATTTTCACCCTAATTTAATTAAAAATCAATTATTTTTATTAATTAATTAATTTTTATTTTTAAATTTAAATTTAAAAATGTTTTAAATTAATTTAAAAAATTCAAATTTTCCCCATTCTTTTCATTAACTTAATCACTTACACAGACCTGTCCAAATACTTCATGACTACATATTTATTCAGATTTCAATTTATTTTTCAAACATTCTGCCTCATTAGATTCATTTTAATTATTTTAAAAAGTGAATTTGAGGGGCTTGTGTGTATGTGTGTGCACATGTGTGTGCACCACACAGAAGCTATTGTATGGATTAAGCCATTCTGTGCTGTAAAGTATATACTTGTACACTCTGGAATCTTTAATTTCATTCAGGTCATATTTTGATACATAATAGAGATTGTAAATCATCCATGACTGCTCATCTGAGACTTTCTCTTCTCCATGTATTCCCCAAAGTTAAACATAGAGGGTTGTTTGACTCAGTCATGAAGCATCCTCACATTTTTAGTGGACAATACAGATTATGTATTGCTCTGATTCCTGCCACCTGAAAACCTATCTCCTTAAAAAATACTCTTGTCTTTTTTGCCACTTCTTGTTTACTCTGTGTTGCATACTGCTCACACCAACATGCACTTTTGAAATGTCTTTACTTTTTATCATCAACTTCAACTTTTTGGAGACCTCAATTTCCATGACTTTTAAACATACGTAATCAAAAGAATGGTAGTATTCAAATAATGGTCCTTTATTTGAGAGAAGAATTCAGAATCAATACAATTCAAACTACTTTTATCCTCTTCAGTTTAGGGTTCAGTGTATTTTCCATTTGCAGTATCTTTATCAAGGATGTGTGTGTGTGTGTGTGTGTGTGTGTGTGTGTGAATGTGTTCTATGTGATTTCAACCAATCCAATTAACATCCATTTTGTAAGAGCCTCCTATGGGTTGAGCGGTGTAGTAGAAGCTGGGGATATCAGGAGAATTAAAAAAAAAAAAACAGTTCCTACACTCTAGGAACTTACATTCTATTGGGATGATGATTTGTAAATATAAAGTACATACAAAATAATTACAAAATAATGGAGAGCTAGTACTAGTAACCAAAGGAAGAAGTTCTTCTCATAGAAGGGAGATACTTATATTAAGCTCTGAATAAACTAAACATTCTAACAGGTAGATGTAAGGAGGAATGCTATCTAAGCATAGGGGCCAATCTATACAAAGGCATGGAGATGAGAAATAGAATGCCACATGTGAGAATAGTAAGAAAGTTAGTTTGTCTTAACAATAAAATATGAGATTAAAGGAAGTTTCAATTTCTTCATCTGAGAATTGTCTATTCATATATTTTTTCATTTGTCATTTAGATAATGCTTTGTATTCTTATAAGTTTGATTCCATTCCCTATATAGTTGAGAGATAAGGCCTTTGACAGAGATGCTTCTTATAAAGATTTTGCCCAGTTTGTTGTCTTCCTTTTAATCTTAGTTGCATTGATCTTGTTTGTGGAAAACCTTTTAAATTTAATGTAAAGTTATCTGTTTTATATCTAGTAATGTTCTTTATCTTATTTTGAATTAAATTCTTCTCTTTTCCAGATGTCTGACAGGTAAATTATTTTGTTCTCCCCTAGTCATTTGTGACATCACCCTTTGTTTCTAAATCATGTAATAGTTTTGACTTGACTTTATTATATGACATGAGGTGATGGTCTATGCCTAATTCCTGTCATACTATTTTCCAATTTTCCCAGCAATTTTTAATCTAGCAGTGAGCTCTTTATTCAACATCTTTGAACTTTGCAAATACTTTTAAATTCCAGGGGGTTTGTATTGGATCCCAGAAGTAATCCTCAAGTTTGTACTAGAGTTCCATCTACTTCAAGGTAAGGTTTGCAATTTTTAATCTTAGTAGTGCTTTCCCTCTCCATGTATCCTGTATCTTATTGGCAGGCAATTGTTTACATATCTCTCCAACTAGTCTTTGCTCTCCTTGAAAGCAGACTTCATTACTGCTTTAATTTTCTTTGTATTCCAAAGTTTTACTACACTGCCTAGAATGAAAGAGGTGTTTTATAAATGTTTGCTCAGATTTCTATTGAATACAGGGAGTGAATGGTCAGGGCTATGTTTAGGAAAATCTAAGCACTTAGATAATTGTGCAGAGAATGCATTTAGGAAAGAGAGAAGCAAGTAATTAATTTTGGAAGCTCTTACAATATTAAGCTGAGAGATGGTGACAACACAAACTACAATGATGATTATAAGAGTGCAGATGTTAGGACAAGTTAGACATTTGGGATACAAGATCAACAAGACTTGGCAATTTATAGGTTATGTTGTTAACCGATTAAATTCCTTCATTATTCCCTTATTCCTCATGAAAACAATTTGTGAAGGGTTGAAAAATTTTTGTTTCCTCACCTGGCCAACTCAGAACAAGATGATGTTAGTTATTATTATTACCAAAACAATAGATACTACATATTTAATTGAATTACAACTAGTAGTATGGTAGATTGAGAATAGGGTGTGGAGACAGGAAAACTCATCTTTATATATTCAAATTCAGCCTCAAATAAATATTAGACTTGTGACCCTGGGCAAGTAACAACCATGTTTGCCTCAGTTTCTTATCTTTAAAGTGATGTGGAGAAGGAAATGGCAGACTACTATAGTATCTTTGCCAAGAAAACCACAAGTCGGATCATGAAGCATTGAATACAAATAAAATAACTGAATAACTCAGTTGAATAATCATATTACATAGCCTTAATATTGATCTGGTCCAATTAAAAGATATATTATAGTTCTTGGCTTGAAAGAATTTACTGAAAAATATTGAGAACATGACATAACTATTATGAATACAGAGCTAAATTTTATAATTAATACAATTACTGTTAGAGGTTATAAAGGAAAGAGAAATTTGAGTTAGAGTAGTCATGGAAGACTTTTTAGAGGAGTTAAATTGCAAGTGGCTGAGAAGTTGTATAATTTTGAAGGCAGAAAGTTGGCCTCAATCCATTAAACAAGTTATCAAAGTGAGTACAAATGAATTTTTCTGAATCCAATTGGTAATAAAGTGAAATAGTTCATCAACATCACCTGGGGGAAAAATGAAAGTTCTCCTTGCTTATTACTTTTTATGCCTGATTTCTCTTTCTTCCTATCCTGATAGGTGTTCATATGAAATAATTACACTGTGAGAGCAGCATTTAGGCATCAATTGAGTGTGCCAGAATTTAATTAGGTAATTAGTTTATGTACAGTTGCATGAAAAGGCAGAATGTAATAAAAGAAGATTGGCAATATCCTAGCAGGTGTGGGTAAATGAATCTTTCTTAAGGGTCTTACTTCTAAGCAAATTTCTGATTTAAACAATGAATTTAACATTTCAATAAACTATTTGTGGTTATAGCAGAGTGGGGCAGAGTCAAGATGATAGATAAAAAACAGGCAGGACTTACATAATCTCTCCCAAATCCCCTTTTAAACAAGTTAGATTAATACCTCAAAAAATTGGGAAGCAGCAAAATACAGAAAAAGAAATGGTAAAACAGTATTTTAGTCCATGACATCTTAAAGGTTAGCAGGAAAGGTCTGTAATGTGACTGACAATGAAGACCCCACCTTGACAAGTCAGAGCACCCTTTTGGGTCCTTGAATCAGCAACAATGGCATCCAGAGGTTATAACCCATAAATACAAACATAAGGGGGCCAGACAATTGGTAAAAAGATTACAGGCATATCTTTGCTGGTGATTGGTGAAAGATTCTGTTACAATTGCATAAACATAGATCTAAGTAGCAATCCTAGGTCTCAATTTAAGAATGAGGCAGAGTACTATGTACTTATGCTTATGGTCTCAGAGAATCTGGAGCCATAGTGTAATTTCTAAACTAATGATTTAGTGAAAAACCAAGAAACAATAAAGCAGAATGAAAGGTATGAAAAAAAAGAGAGGAAAATATGAAATATCTTATTAAAAATAGATTTAGGAGAGAAAATCTGAGAATTATTGGACTATCTTAAAGCCATGATCAAGAAAAAAACTTTGGACATCACATTTCAAGAAATTATCAAAGGTCCTCAAACAAGAAAATAAAATTAAAATTGAAAGAATTTGCAGATCATCTCTAGAAAGAAATCCACAAACAACAACTTCCAGGAATATAATAGCTAAATTAAAGTACCACCAAGTTAAGGAGAATACTATTTAAGCAGCCATAAAGAAATCATTCAAATACTATTGAATACACAGGACCTAGCAGCTTCTACATTAAAGAATTGGAAGGCATGGGATATGATATGCAGGAAGACAAGAGATTTGGTTTACAACCCAGAGTCACCTATCCAGCAAAACTGAGTATATTCTTTAAGTGGAAAAAAATTGACATCCAATAAGATAGAAGATTTCCAAGGATTTCTGAGGAATAAACCAGAACTAAACCAAAAATATAAAGTCCAAACACAAGACTCAAGAGAAGCCCAAAAATGTAAATATGAAAGAGAAAATTTAAGGGACTCATCCAGGACAAAATATTTATATGTCTACATGGAAAGAGGATATCTAAAATTCTCAAAAATTTCTCTTAGTAATAGAGAAGATAGAAAGAATTTACCCAGAAAGTGAGTGGGTAAGTAAGCTGGTTATGATGATATGATGAATATGATAATATGTAAAGATTAAATTTTAGGGAATATGGGGAGACTAAGGCAGGTCGAAATTAGTTTCTCTCTGCAAGAAGTATTATATTTTTTAGAGATTTATTAAAGGTTAAAGACTAAAGAATATACAAGTAAGAAACATGTGCCTAGGCCAGAGGCCTAGACAAAATAACCTCACATCACGCAAGAGACGAACCTGCTCCAAAATGGAAGTCCAAAAGACCAAGAGAGACTCAAAAGCCTTTGAATCAGCTTAAATACCTTCTCGATCTCGGCCCAGGTGAGATTACAAGGCATTCTGGGGAAGTGGAGCAAAGGCTCATGGGGCTTGTAGTCCTGTATTCGAGTCTATTTTTTACAAATATAAGATGCTATGTATGGAAATTTGATGATATGAAATGATATATATTCTTAAATTTATTTGTGGTTAGACTGAATATATTATTAATTAGGTGGTCACCAGGGATTTAATTTCTAAATCCCAAAATGAATTACTAAAGTAAATGGAATTTATAGTAGTTTATTTACAATATATAGAATAGAAGCAAGATATTAAGGAATGAGAGAGAGAGAGAGAGAGAGAGAGAGAGAGAGAGAGAGAGAGAGAGAGAGAGAGAGAGAGAGAGAGAAACCCTGGCTTCTTTTGATATCAGTTAAAATTTCCCCAGCCAGGGGAAGAGAGTCTCAAGATCAGTCTTTCCTGGAGGCTTCATGCCTCCAGAAAGGTGGGGTCATGAAGTTAACTTTTCTCTCACCAATGCTGACAGTCTGAAAAAAGTCTGGGTATCTGTATTCCAGTAACTCTTCAAGGGTCTGTTTTCCAGTCACTCCTCCAAGTCAGTGCCTAAATGAATGCTCTTCTCTTCTGCCTTTTGTTCCTCTTCTTCAAGATCTTTTTCTCTTGTGTCACCTCCCCTAAATTTTCACATCTACCAATCACACCAGACACTTTTCTCCAGGACTGCCCATTTTTTAGTTCTCACCTTCTTTGGTTAGATTTTTCTCCAAGACTGCCAGTTCTTTGGTGCTCATGTTCTCTAGTTAGATATATCTTTTGGGGTTACTTAATACCTCTTTTGTTAATTTCACCTTTTGTAGTTACTTACCTTTTTGTAGTTAAATCTAAAAATAGATTGTAGTTTACAATTCTAGCTTCACTATAAAGGAAGAGCTAGGTACCTTCCTTGTTACAATTAGGAGATTATAATTTTATCTTCACAATAAAGAAAGAGCCAAGTATCTTCATTGTTACAATCAGGAGATAGCTGAATCCAATCTTAAATATATATATATATATATATACATATATATATATGTATGCATATATATATACATATATATGATATATGTGTGAATGATATGTAAAAAAATCAAGGGGTGAAAGAGGTTTGCAATGAGAGAAAAGTGAAGGGAGAGATAGAATGTTGTAAATTATATGAAACAAAATGTGCAAAAAATCATTATGGAGAGGGCAGGATAAGGGTTGGGATGGACAATGCTTAAACTTTAGTCTCATCATAACTGGTTCAGATAGAAGGAAAAACAAGTAAACTAAGTGGTGTAAGGGTTAAAAATTAAAGGGTTAGGCTAAATTTATGAGTGTGGTCTGCAGAAATTATTACTCAAGTCATAATGACTTTATATGGTTGTTTACTTACAAAAGGAGAAAGAGTGAAAGTAAGAAAATCAGAGAGAGAAGATAATTACTCTGTCCCAGTGTGAACCAGGCAGGCCTTCAGAGGCCCCAGCAAAGGGGAACCAGAGGTAAATTAAACAAGAGTTTTACATGAGGACTCCTCCAAGATGAGGGCTAGCAGGCCTAGTACCTATAGAACATGTCATGGAAAAGAAGTCAGCCTTTTTCACTCACCCACTTAGTAGTTCTAAGGGAAAATTGAAAGTAGTCCAAGGACTCAAGCTGAAACCCCTCCAGGATCAAGTGGAAGACCAAAGACTCTTTTATAGGAAGTTATTTCCGCTTATAAAGACCATTCCTTTTGTCACTTCCTGTGCTTTCCTTCCACTTTTACATGGACCAAGTATAGCTGTAGTTTTGCTTAGGACTGCCCATGGAGCAGTCGGTGGTTTCTTATTTGTTACCCACTATTGTACACTTGAGTCACAGACCTCCCTATACTTAAGGATGAGTGGGGTATATACACTTTTGGTGGTGATTAAATCTAAAAATGAGTAGGGGGTAGTTAATCTGATCTTCACAGTGGAGTAGAGAATTCTATCATACTACAGAGCAGTAAAAAAGAGAATAAGACAAGGGAAGGAAGAGGTAATTGAAGAGTGGAGTAAATGGGAAAGTGAAAAAAAAGAAAATGTTAAGGAGAAACAGAGTGAAAGGAAAAAAAGAGCATTATTTAAAAAGGGATAATATGATGGAGGGCAAGACACAGTAATCATAATGCTGAATGTGAATAGGATGAATACACCCATAAAAAGAAACAGATAGCAGAGTGGATTAACAAACAGAACCCTACTATATGTTGTTTACAAGAAACCCTTTTGAGGTAGGGTAATACACACAGATTCAAGGTAAAAGGCTGGAGCAGAATAAATTATGCATCATCTAAAGTAAGAAAACCAGGAGGAGCAAGTATGATACCAGACAAAGCTAAAGTAGAAATTGATCTCATTAAAATATATAAGGAAGAAAATTACATTTTGATAAAAGGTACTACAAAAATGAAGTAATATCATTACTAAACATTTATGGGCCAAATAGTATAGCATCTAGATTTATAAAGGAAAAATTAAAGGATATCTCCAAGTGATAGAGAGAGCCACAACAAGCGCCCCTGTGAGAGTAAGTGACATGAAATATATAGACCGTTTTTTGCATCACTTCCTGTCTCTCACATGTACCAATGGTAGCTTAAGCTTGACTTAGGACAGCCCAGGGGGTCTGTGAGTTGTTTCTTATTTGTCACTTACTAGTACATGTCGGTCATAGGACATCCTCCTCAACAATTAATCCTTAAGTAAGGGTGTATACATTCCTGGTTGCTAGAATTTCTAAAGACTAAGCAGGGTGGACAAAATTTAAAATTCACAAATTGCAACTTAAAAAAATTAAAAAAAGAACAAATTAAAAATTATCAGAGAAAAACTAAATTGGAAATCCTAAAAATTAAAGGAGAAAATAATAAAATTGAAATAAAAAACTATTAAACTAACGAATAAGCTTAAGAGCTTTTATTTTCAAAAAAACAAGATAGATAAAGTAATGGCAAATCTAATTAAAAAGAAAGAAGGGAATCAAATTAAAAATGTAAAAATGAAAGGGGTGATATCACCTTTAATGAAAAAGAAATTAATGTAATTATTGGAAACTATTTTGCCCAATTATTTGGCAATAAAAATTACAATCTAGGTAAAATGGATGAATATTTACAAAAATATAAATTGCTTAGATTAAAAAAGACAAAATAGAATATTTAAATAATCCCATCTCAGAAAAAGAAATTGATTTCCTACCCCTAATATTTTGTTAGACATACTATGTTTAACAGTTAAAGAAGAAAAAGAAATTGAAGGAATTAGAGTAGACAATGACAAAACTAAACTATCACTCTGAAGATAATATGATGGTATACTTAGAGCTTTTTAGAAAATAAACTACAAATTAATAAATTAACAAAGTTGCAGAATAAAAATTAAACCCACATAAATCATTAGCATTTCTATATAATTTCAACAAATTCAAGCAGCAACACTTGGAAAAATAAACTACATTTAAAATCAATCTCAACAATATAAAATATTTGGGAATCTACTTGACAAGACGAAAGTAGTGTAAAAAATAGACTTGAATACAGGACTACAATCCCCACGAGCCTTTGCTCCACTTCCCCAGAATGCCTTGTAATCTCACCTGGGCCAAGATCAAGAAGGTATTTAAGCTGATTCAAAGGCTTTTGAGAGGTCTCTCTCTTGGCTTTTTTTGGACTTCCATTTTGGAGCAGGCTGTCTCTTGCGTGATGTGAGGTTATTTTGTCTAGGCCTCTGGCCTAGGCACATGTTTCTTACTTGTATATTCTTTAATCTTTAACCTTTAATAAACCTCTAAAAAATATAATACTTCTTGCAGAGAGAAACTAATTTCTACCTGCCTCAGATGCTCAGTCTCCCCGTCTCCCCTAAATTTTAACTGTTACAGTAGCAATTATATGAAATGGACACAATTATAAAATCTTTTCTCACAAATAAAGTTATATGTAAATAATTGTGAAAATATTAATTTATCATGAATCAGCCAAGCTACAATAATAAAATGATAATCCTATCTAAATTAATTTATTTGTCCAGTGCCATACAAATTAAACTAACAAAAACAATTTTATATAACTTGAAAAAAATAATACCAACATTCACGTGGAAGAACAAAAGGTCAATATCAAGGGAACTAATGATAAAAATGTGATGGATGGTGGCTTAGATGTATCAGATATTAAATTGCATTTTTAAATAGTAATTGTCAAAACAATCTGGTATGGGCTAAGAAATAGAAAGGTGGATCAATGGAATATATTAGGGTTAAATGACATTTGCAATCAAGTGCTGGATAACCCAAAGAACCCAGATTTGGGGAATAAGAATTCACTATTTTACAAAAACTGCTGCAAAATTTGTAAAGTAGTATGGTAAAAATTGGGTTTAGATTGGTATCTCACACCCTATACTAAGATAAAGTCAAAATGGAGATCTGATTTAGACATAAAGGGTGATGTTATAGGTAAATAAGGGGAACAAAGGATAGATTACCTTTCAAATCTATGGAGAAGGGAAGAGCTTGTGACCAAACAAGTGATAGAGAACATTGAAAGATGTAAACTGAATAGTTTTGATTATATTAAATTAAAATATTTTGTGCAAACAAAACCAGTGTATCCAAGATTAGAAGGGGAAAAAAACTAACTTGGAAAAAAATTTTCATAATAAATTTCTATGATAAAGGTCTCATTTCTCTAATATATAAAGAACTAAGTCAAATTAATAAGAATCCAATTAATTCCTCAATTGATAAATGGTCAATGAATATGAATAGGCAGTTTTCAGATGAAGCAACCAAAATATTATGAAAATATATTCTAAGCCCCTCTTGATTAATGAAATGCAAATCAATGGAAAGATGAAATGCAAATCAATGGAAAGATAGAAGGAGGAGGGAAGAGAGTGTATTTTACTGGTCAATTCCTTCTACTTTGGCCAATCCTCTTTTTGGCCATCAAATGCAGCAAGGATACAACCTTGATTCTTTCTTCACTTATACTCTTCAGTAAGAGAGCACCCATGCCACTGGAAGTAGCTATGGCACAGAAAATTACACCATGAAAATTGTCCCTGTTCCAAGAGAACAGCAAGTGATCAGCCGAAAACCATTATAATGTATTTTCTCTCCTATTAATATGATTATTGTTATTCAATACTCTCCTTTTGTTCATTATATGAGAGTGTTCATTAGACGTACTAATTTATTGAATGATTTAATGAGGTATCCTTAACTGGAATAACTCAGGAAATTCATGTCAGGAAAAAATCTTGAGCACTAGATAAATACCAAATATTATGCCAGTTGCAGGGAGAGAGGACAGGGAAGAGAAAAGGAAAAAAAAAGTAAAAGAAATAATCTCTGCTCTTAGAAAATTTATGAATATTTAAGAAAGCATGAAGCAAACTATAAATACAACAAACTAATTTTAACAATCATAAAAATTCCTTTAAGTCATAACTAAATATTTTGATATTTTGAAATCTTAAGTTTTCTGTCAAAGGCAATATGTTGTAGTGAGACTTATGGGGTAATTTAAATATATATATTATATACATATATGTAAATATATGTATATGATTTCTTCTCCCTCTGTAGTTTAAAGGAAATTAATATAAAAACAAATTGTTTAACTGAATTTCTTTCAGAATTTCTGATTTTCATTTCTATTCCCCATTTCCTGTCTTTGTTTTGCATTTCCTTAATGTTTCTTCAGGGATGTGGATAGTATAGATGTTTCCCAGTAAAAGAATCGTTTTTGTAGTATTTCAGTAGGAGTTTGGGTCTCTGACTAAACAGGGGTAGGCCATCACACTACTGAAAATCTCCCAGTCATTGAATGAAAGATTAGGATATCCTATTACTTATTCATTTGATGACAGCCACATCTTAAACTATTGAATCTTCTATTATTATAAGACTCTGTGGGAACTTCTGGGTAAACATGGTGGCAGTCTAGATTCAAGACTCTTCCTCTCCTCAGCACCCCTGATATAGACTACCTCAAAAGACAAAAAAAAAATTCATAAGAAAGAAGGAATTCTATAGTAGGGTGCAGCATTGAATGTACATGAGTGTGGGGCATTTCCACACAATAAGGGGGTGAAAAAGGTCCCATCAAAATATGACTTTATCTACCCTCCCCTATCCCACCTACAGAGCCAGAGTCAGAGCCAGTGAGTGCCAGAATCAGCAAGTGAGCAAAGGGCACCTCTAGAGTGAGTAAGGGGCACCTCTAGGTCCTTCAGAGCTGACTAAGACCACCAAAGACCTACCCCTTAGAGTAGCTACACCTGAAACCCCAGCAGGCTGAAGAACGCAGACTGTGGGTGCTCCCAAAGATAACACAGAGAAGAACAGCAAACAGTAGAAGATGCAGAGATTTGAGAGCTTACCTCAGGCAAAACCCTTGCTCCTTTACTCCATACACAGAGAGCCTGCCCATATCACTCAGATTTATGACTAAAAAGGGAAGGAAAAACCTCCACAGTGATGGCAAATTGTGCCCAGGAGCTACAACCTCACTCCACCAAAAAAAAAAAAAAAAAGATACAAGAAGAGGGGGTTTACCCTGGAAAATGTTTATGGAGGAAAAACTCAGGCTTCAGAGTAAATAGAAGAGGAAATTAAAATAAATCCAAAACCTTCAAAAAAAAAAAAGGGAAATTATCCACAAGCTCTTGAATAATTTAAATTTGAACTCATCAAAAATTTGGAAGCCTTCTGGCAAGAAAAGTGGGAAATAGTTCAGAGAGAAAATAACAGTTTAAAGGACAATAACTCCCAATTGGAGAAACAGCTGGTAGCCATGAAAAGTAGGATAGACCAAACTGAAAAGGAAAAACAGTCTTTAAAGACCAGAATTAGGCAATTTGAAGACAATGATCTTGCAAAACAACAAGAATTAATAAAGCAAAGTCAAAAGACTGACAAAAATCAGAAGAAAAACAATGGCTTGATTACATGGGTAGAGGGAGATATGATTGGGGATATAGACACTAAAGGAAAATCCTAGTGTAAACATCAACAGCATGGAAATAGGTTCTGATCAAGGACACATGTAATGCCCAGTGGAATTTTTTGTCAGCAACGGGAAGGGGGAGGGGAGGGAAGGGAGGAATAGAATATGATTTTTGTAACCAAGGAATAATGTTTGAAATTTACCAAATAAAAAAGACTCTGTGGTGCAATGAAGGAATGCGGAATATTTAGTAAGAGGGCCCTACTTTGAATACAAATTCTAATATTTATTAACTGCGTGACATAGAAAAAGTCATTTAGCTATTTAGGCCATCATTTTATTTATCTGGAGGAAATGACCTTTATGATTCTATCTAAATGTAAATATATGATCTCATGATTCCTATATTTTATCTCCCATTGATCTAAATCAACTTATCACTTTTCAAAATTATGATGGGCTAAAATAGATAGATTACATTAGTCAGAGAGTCATCATAATGGAATAAGACAGCAACTAACTGACCTCTTGCAATTTCTGTTCCACCAACAGTGAAAAATGTTTTAAAATAAATTCTTGTCAGAAGAACCAATAAAATGATAGAGTGAAATAATGTCTAGTCCAAGACAATCTAAAATTTGGACAACAAAATTTAGTAACAGGGGACCACAGTAAAGCATAGATGGTGTCCAGGTAAATCACTAGCAGGCTATTGTCCAGAAAGCCAGAACCTCAGGCCTCAGCAGAAGCCTATAGGCAGTTAGTCCCCAGACAAACCAGAAGAGCAAGATGCTTGGGGCAATGTCCCCTACAGCTCAGGAGAAGAACTCAACTTTAGAATAAAGTTCAAAATCATGAAACAAGTTAGAAGAATTAACAACAAAAATAAACACATACATATGTCCATAGAAAGATACTATTATAAGAGGGAAGGACAAAATAAAAAAGTCAGAAAATATGAATGTCAATACAGCTATATGTTAAGTTTCAAAGATAATTTCATGAAACCCAAAAGGAATTCCTAACAAAGATGAAAAGGATTAAAACAACAACAACAACAACATTTAATAGTGGTAGAAGAAAAGTTGGGAAAGGAAACAAGAGTGATTTAAGAGAATAATGAAAAAAGAGTCAACAATTTGTTTAAGGAAGCAAAATAATAGAAACATATGGGGAAATTGTCTCAAGAAAACCTCTTAAAAATTAAAATTGGTTAAATTGAAAAGAAGACATAAAAATTCACTTAAGAAAGCAATTCTATAAAAATTTGAATTAAATGGAGAGCTAGATAGTACAGCAGATAGCGTATCAGGGGTGCAGTTAGAAGAAGCAGGGTTCCAATCCATCCTCAAACACTTCCTTACTATGTGACCCTGAGCAAGTCACTTAAAGTCAATTGCCTAGCCCTTATCACTCTTTAGCCTTAGTATCAATTCTTAGATATAAAGTAAGGATTTTACAATAAAATAAAAATGATAATTAGTAAATGGGAAAGGAAGTACAAAAGCTCACTGAAGAAAATAATTTCTTAAAAATTAAAAATGTGAAAGGGAAAGCTAATAATTTCATGAAACATTAATTTAAAATAAAGCAAAAGTAAATAATGAAAAATGGAAGTAAATTTGAAATATCTCATTAGAAAAACAACTATTATTGAAAAGAGATCTAGGGGAGATAATTTAAGGATTATTAAAATACCTGAAGGACATATTAAATAAAAATCCTTGATATAATATTACAAGAAATTATCAAAGGATATTTTCCTTATATTCTTGAACAAGAGGGTAAAATAGTAAATTAAAGAATCCAATGTTCACTTCCTGAAAAGGATTCCCAAAAGAAAACTCCCAGAGATTAGTCCATGGAAAAAATATTGCATTCAGCAAGAAAGAAACAAGCCAAATACCATGGATCCACAGCCAATATTTCACAGGACTTAACAATTTGTATATTGAAATGTCCGAGTGTTTGGTGTGTGTGAGGATGTGTGTATGTGGATGAACATAGTAATAGGAGATAGACAAGAAACACAAAACAAGAAAGGGGGTACACAAAAGAATTTCTAAAAGGTTGAATAATAAAAGTAGAAAATAGCTGTTTTTAAAAGTTTATCCAACTAAAGACAGGTAGGTGCATATAGTAGAGATTCCTTTACTGGAAGAAAATATTTAGTGCAAATCTTCCCTCAGATAGTTGTTTGTTATAGGACCCTGGTCAATTCATTTTACCTCTGGCAAACTTAGTCTCCTAAGTGATGAGTGTCTACTTCACAGGATTGTTGTGAATATCAAGTTAGGTTATATATGTAAAGACCTTTACAAATCTTAAAGAAATATATAAAACTTATTATTGTTTTATTTGCAATAGTATCATAAAAATTTCAGGTTATTCAAGACAAGCTTTTGAATATAATGGTATAGTATAGATTCTATATTGTTTTTTTTTTCCTTACCAGTGGCCTACAATGGAGAAGTCAATTCCAAATTCAAGTTTAAAAATGAATAATTTGTTGTTTTAGAAAAGATATATCACACTGTGATAAAGGCCAATGGTGAAGTTGAAACATCCATAAGGAGCTTTGTGGGAGAGACAGATTTCCCTGTATTCTGACCATTAGCTATCAGCATTTTCCTTGTTTAGTGTGATCTCAAGTCCTTTTGCCTGTAGGTATTTATAGTGGGAGCTCAGAGAAAGGAAACTTTCTTAAAAAATTTGAAAGGCTGTCATGTGGAAGATGAAATTGATTTGTTCTGCATAGCCCCAGAGGCCAAAACCCAAAGCACTGGATGAAGGTTGTGCAGAGAAACAAAGTAAATGTAAGGAGAAATTATTCCTAACAACTTAAATTAACAAGAAGTTAGGAAATAGGTAGGTAGAACAGTAAATAGAACTCTATGCCTAGAGAAGACCTGAATTCAAATCTCATCACAGATACTTAAAAGCTATGTGCATTTGAGAAAGTCATATAACTTTTCTCTACCTAAATGTCTTCAACAAAAGAATAGGAATAAAAATAGTACCTACTTTCCAAGATTGGCATGAAGATGAAATGAGATATTTGTAAAGTAGATGGTAGACATCATATAAACTTTAGCTATTATTATTAAGGATGGATTGACTTATGAATTTGTAGTCTCCCCCATTATGTCCATTTGTTGAATGTGTTAAAGAGTATATTCATGGTCAGGAGCAGGTAATGGATGAATTAAATGGTCTCTAAGATCTATTCCTATTCTGAACTCCTATAATTCTATAACTATTATGTTTATGGTGCAAAAACTTCATTGTCTACCTAGCTACAAATGTGACCTCTTGTATAAACTGATTAAGTTAAAATTTTTCATTATTTTGGCACACCAACATTCTTACATGTGGTTATGTGACTGAGTAACATGTTCAATTGTAAGAGAGAATTATACTGGAGAAGGATAGAAGGAAGGAATTATTAAGCACCTGTTATGTCCCAGGTACTACAAGGAATGCTTTACAAATATCCTCTCATTTGATCTACACAACCACCCCAGGAATAGATCTTATTATATTCCCAGTTCATAGCTGAGAAAACAGAGAAAGAAGTTAAGTAACTTGTCTAAGATCACAAGGATATTAAGTATTGAAGACCATATTCAAAATCTAGTCTATCTTATTCTGGCCCAGCATTCTATCCACTATGCCACTAAGCTACCTAATTCAGCAGTTAAGGACTTGATGATTCAATCCTGACTTTGTCTTGTCTATGCTACTGTAGAAAAGTCACATAACCCCACCTAGATTTTGGTTTCCTTATCTGTAAAGAGACAGTTGAATTAAGTAGCATCTAAAGTCCTTTTAACTTAAAACAATGATCATTTGTAGCAAATAAGGACCATGTAAACAAGCAGGATGTAGAAAAAGTTTTTTTTGTTGTTGTTGTTTAATTCATCATTGAATATTTATTTTTCTTCATACTATGGTAATAAAAAATCAGTTAACTCTATTTGTTCCTATTCCCTTTCCAGATTATAAATTACATTAAGCATAGAGTCTGATTCATCTGTCAAAGTGCCAGCATTGTTAGAGTGCTCTGTAAATGATAGGTGCTTAATAACTAAATACATCTTATGCTAAATTTTATTAGAACTCTCTTCAAAGTAGTTTCTCTTAAGAATTATTTCTGGCCCTCACTAGATCTACTTCTTGGGAATGCATTTGGATTTCATCAAAAAAACAAGCCTGGAGGAATTACCTCAGTTGATTTAGATAGAAATCATCTGTCCCAAGAAGGCAAAGATGTATGGCTTGAAATAATTCCTAGAGGCCTTCCTAAGATAGATTTGTTCATTAACAAATAAGCTCCTTATATTTTTTCCCTGACTTTAAATGCACGTATTGCTCTGGGAAAAAAGCTACTCTGCTGACACAGGAAAAAATGAAGGGACCATGCAAGATATTGTTTCCCTTTTCTAGTTGATATTTCAAATTCTGAATCATTTTAGGGAGTGTTACCTTTCTTAGCATTGTGTTCTGCATTACTTTCACAAGGAGGGATACCAAGACTGGGCCACATTTTATATTGAGACTTTCTTCTGATGAAGCTTCTTAGAGAAACTCCCCGGCCATTTTAGATTTTACAAAACTTTCTATCTAGTAAGGTAAAGTGGAATAGCAACAAGCTTGCCAAAGTATGAGACAGACCTGAGATCAAATGCTGCCCCAAATTTAGCTAAATAGGGATAAAAAAAAGCAACTACCTCATATTGTTGTGAAGAACAGATGAAATATTGTGTTTAAAGCAACTATCAAATCTTAAAGTGCTTTATAAACACTAGTTAGGTGGCACAGTGGATAGAGCACCAGATATGAACCCAGAATATATGAGTTTAAATCCAATCTCAGAAACTTACTTGCTCTATAAACATGGAGAATTCATTTTACCCTGTTTACCTCAGTTTCCTCATCTGTAAAATGAGTTAGAGAAGCAAGTGCCAAAACCATCCAGTATCTTTATGATTGAACAAGTCATTTTATTTTGTTCCTTAGCTCCAAAATATAGCTTTCACTTTCCATACTTGAGAGCCCATGAATTTCCTTTAGCCATGTTAGTTGCTTTCTGGAATGTCACCCCACCACACACACTCTTATCTCTTTCTATCTGATCTATCTTGTTGAAACTTATTCATAATAAAGTATAACTATTAATACATTTAGTCACAAAAAGGCACATATTTCTTTTAAGGCAATCATTTGTTTTTGTTTTTTTTGTTTTATTTGTTTTTAAAGATATTTTATTTTATCAATTCCATGTTATAACAATTTTCCACATAAGTTTTCTGAAGTTATAAGATCTGAATTGTTTCTTTCCTTCCTTCAATTTGATCTGGATTATTATTTGTATTATCATGCAAAACCTGTTTACATATTGTTCATTGTCATGAGAGAATACTCATAGAAAACCAAAGCCCCCAAATAAACTAAAATGAAAAACAGTATGTTTTGATCTGCATTTTGACTTAAACAGTTCTTTCTCTGGAGATGAATAGCATTGTTTGTCATAAGTGCTTCAGAATTGTCCTAGATCATTATTGCTGAGAGTTGCTAATTCTTTCATAGTTGATCATAACACAATATTGCAGTTTACTATATCCATTGTTCTAATACTTTTCTTTTTCTCACTCTGTATCAGTTCATGTAGGTCTTTCCAGCTCTTTTTGAAATCATCTTCTTTATCATTTCTTAAAGCGCAACAATATTCCATCACAATCATATAACAAAATTTGTTCATCCATTCTCCAATCAATGGACACCCCTCATTTTTCAATTATTTGAAGGACAACCATACTATGAAATGTCTTTGATTCATACCACATTGGCAAAATTATAATTAAGAATGAACTTGAACTAACTTTTAGGAAAAGATGGGACACTGGATTAACTCATCCCTCCCTCATTACCTAAGTGTATATAGTCTTTTAATTTTTTTCCAGATTACATGTTGATACAATTTTTAATATTCATTTTCTAATATTTTGCAATCTGTGTTCAATCCCTTCCTTCCCACCTTCCAACTTCTCAAAAATACTGGTCAAGTGATATATTTTGACATTTGATACACATTACCTTGTCCATTTTGTTGGGAAACAAGATACATATTGCTTATACTAGAGGAAAAAAGTCAGAGAAGAAAAATGGGTTATGATGCATTTCTTTTTAAAAGTTTTTATTAATATTCTTTATTTACAAGTGTCTCAGCCACACCTTCCTTTTCCTCCATCATAGAAGGCATCAACTTGGAGACAGTCATGTATAGAAATAAATTATGTCTTTCATGTTCCATTTTTCTGTTCACTTCCTTGGAAATAACATTCACAAATTATCCTTAAAGTATTAAAACTATAGCTGTGTATGACGTTCTCTTGGCTTTACTTATTTCACTTTTCATTATCCCATCTATTTCTTTCAAAGTATTTTTTAACTAGCCCACTAATCATTTTTATGTATCAATAGTATTCCATCACAATCATATACCAAAATTTGTTTAACCATTCGTCAATTGATGGGCATCCCATCAATTTCCAATTTTTTGTCACCATAAGGAAAACTGCTATTAATACTTTAGAACATGAATATTCATTTCCTTTTCCCCTAGTCTCTCTGGGAAACAAACCTAGGAATAGTACTATTGGGTTTAAGAGAATGCAGAGTTTTATAACTCTCTGTTTGTAATTCCAAACTGCTTTCCAAAATGGTTGGATCAGTTCACAGCTCCTTCAACAATATATTATTGCCTCCATTTTTCCACATCCCCTCCAACATTTGTCATTTTGCCCTTTTGTCATTTTAGCCAGTTGATGTATGTGAGATGATTTCAAAATTATTTTGGTTTGAATCTCTGTAATCAGTAGTGACTTAGAGCATTTTTTCGTTTACCTACTTATGACTTTTATTTTTATCATGAGAAAATTGTCTGTCCATACATTTGTCTATTTATCAACTTAGGAATGGTTATTATTCTTATGAATATGGCAACATTCCCTATATATTATAGATATAAGATTTCTATCTCAGAGGCTGTCTGTAAAAGTTTCTCCCAATTTTCTTCTTTCCTTCTAAAATTGGCACCTATTAGTTTATTGTACAAAATCTTTTTGATCTAATGTATAAAAATTATAAATTTTTTCATCTCACAAATCTCTGTATCTCTTATTGTCTTATAAATTCCTCTCCTACCCATAAATTATATAGGTAATATGTTCCCTATTCTTCTACTTATATTTCCTTTTGTATCTAGATCATGTACCCAGTTGGGTCTTTATCTTAGTGAACAGTGCAAGATATTGGCCCAAAATTAGTTTCTACCAGACTACTTTCCAGTGGTATCAAAAAATTTTTATGAAATAATAATTTCTTATTTCCAAAACCTAGATCTTTGGCTTAGTCAAATAGAAGGTTATTATAATATTTTGCTACTGTTGTATGTCTGTCCTATTTCACTGATCTATCTATTTAATTCTGAGCCAGTATCAGATAATTTTGAAAATTATTGCTTTATAACATAATTTAAAATCTTATACTGCTACACCTCAATCCTTTATATATTTTAATTCTTTTATATTTTTAAACATTTTTGTTCTTACAAATGTATTTTGTTATTATTATTTAGCTCAATAAAATATTTTGGTAATTTAATTTAAATGGCATTGAATAAATAGATAGATTAGGTAGGATTATAATTTTAATTATATAGGTTTTCTCTGTCTATGAACAATTAGTATTTCTCCAGTTATTTAGATCTGACTTTATTTGTGTAGAAGTTGCTTTATAAATATGTTCATGTACTTCCTGGGTTTGTTTTGGAAGGTAGACTTTCAGACATTTTACTCTAACTATTGTATTTTAAAGAGAGTATTTTTTTCATTTCTTGCAGGACTTTATTAGTAATACATAAAATTCTGATGATTTATTTGCATTTATTTTATATCTTCATATTTTGCTAAAATTAATGATATTTTCAATGAACTTTTTTGTTGAATCTTTAGGATTTTTCTGCACATATCATCATGGAATGATATGTTTCACTCTGAATTTGGACTTCATCTGTTCCTTCTGTGGTGTTGGCTCTCCTTTTTCAATATGAGGTCCTTAGAGTTGTCCCATACCTTATAAATAATGGATATAGTCTTCGTATGTGTTGCACGATTTAAGAAATTGCCTTTTTGTTCTTAAATGAAGTACAAACTCTTCATCTCACAGATGTTGTTAAAGAATCACATGAATTGACTTAAAGGTCACAGCATTTTGTTCATCTACTGGTGTTGAGACCCCCTCTCTATACAAAACCAACTCCAATAAAATAAAAGAAATTGTTTTCCTTGGTAGTGGAAATTACATAATTTCTCTGGCCCTATATGGAAATGCTAATGTAATTTGTTTTTGTTTTGTTTTATTTTTCTTTTAAGGAAGAGAAGCAGAGATTTATAGTCAGGATATGAAAGAGAAAGGTCAGAAATAGACCTAAGAGAATTTTAAAAAATTCTACCCCTTTCACAAATGGGGAATAAGAAAGAGGGTATAAGATGGTGCTTTGGATTCAAAACTGAGATAACAAGGCACACTACAGCTAGAATCAAAGGGATGTCTAAGCAAAATGAGGTGAATGTGTTTGGAATAAGTCTTTTTTCAATTAGTTCCAATGGCCCCGATTGGAAAGCATATTTATCAATCAATTACCTCAGGCTCCAATAAAAAAAGACCTGAGGATATGACTACTCTAGATTCCTTCCAGGAGTGGGTAGAAAAGATGAGGTAAGAACTGTGAGGAACTTTCCTTCAAGCCTGTGGAAGAGGAGAATGGAAGCTAACCCTTGAGACCATAGTCTTCTTGGTCCCTCTTTCTTTTACCTCCATTACACAGTGAGAAAAAAATGAGTGAAACAATTCCTTTAATTCACTTTTAGATAAATGAGTCATACACAAGCCATTTATAAAACATAATGGGAAGCATTCGGGGTTAGTCCAGCCCAAAGCTCAGAGGGATGATGTGGATGGGAAAGACGTGGGCTATCGTTGGTCCTAATGTAAGATCAGGTCTCAGGAGAAGTCCTCTGTTTTTTAGCAGAGTCCCAACCTCAATTCATCCCAAGATTAACATAGCCAATAAAAACAGCTGAGGTTGTAGAGCAGGCTGGTGAAGAGAATACAAGAAGAGATATACTGCTGGGACCTGGGTTCCTTTAAAAGGACAAGAGAAATCTAAGTATCTTCATTATTCTCCTCCCTTTATTCACTTGGTTGCCAGGAGACTGAAGAATCTAAGCAAGGGGGTATAACCAGAGAAATATCAATGAAGGATAAAAGATGATAGCATCTCAGTAAGTGTGTAAGATATAACTGTCTCTCTCCTAAAAGGCCCTTTGATAAATTCTTGGACTTTTATTCTTCTATTGAGGCCCTAATATTTAACCATTTTCAAAGTCTTAGAGGTCACCAACTGCATTCACTTCCCTGGTCTTGTTTCCTGCCCACATGCCCACTTTGATCCTGTTCGACAATGGCTGAGGTAGAGTAATTGGCATAGCTGCTGCCTTACCCCTGTCCAAGGAATTCCCAAAGATGGTAACAGAGTAGCAAGTGGTGGCAGCAGGGAAGATCCTGACATGGCCTTCCTGGCCCAGCAGGAGAGTGAGATCATTGTGTATAGAGAACTGCAAGAGCTTCAGCATCCTTGATACCAGCAGTGAGCCTGCCTCCCTGCAAAGGGAGCCTCTTGGGGACTGGGATACTATTGATAGAGTGATGAATAGACAATTTTACCAGGAGAGTATTGGACCAAGTTTATCCAGTTATTTCACAAGTGGATTGATTACAGTTATAACCAGAAAGTATCTGTAAACAGAAAGAACACATCTGGAAGTCCTTGATGCTAATTCTTGGAAGCAGGAAGCAGAATGGAAAAGAAAAGGAAAGGAAAAGCAATAAAAGAGTTGAAAGAATAATATGCAAGGCAAGATGAACAGCTACAGAGTGCAATAATTAAGAACAGGGGAGCTGAAGAAGCTTATGTAAATTATGTCAAAGAGACTTCTCCTGGCACTGAGTGGGAATTTGTGACTCTGTGATTTTAACTGGTAAACAGTCTGGAAAACAGGATGGGGATGTATCCTGCTCAGGCACTCAGTTCTCATCTCCTTTCAGTGAACTGGGAAGGCCAATGATTGCACTAAGATTACAATAGAGTCCTCTCACAGCAGTTATGATCCACAAACCCACATGAGAGATGAAAATCTGCGAAGTAGCCGCATTATATTTATTTTATTATTTATACATATTTTAAGGCTTTATAAACCCTTTTCATTCCTCTAGAAACCTTTCCCACAGGCTTATTAACCTATGGTCACTGAACCAATAAGCACCCAGGATACAGAACACAGTGCTGTGGTTGGTTGTGTTTCATTGCGTCAGCCAATAGTGTGCCACAATAAGTGTAACTCGGTGATACAGACTTAGATTTTAAAAAAGAATAGGATACAGTGAAGCCATGATAAGTGAACTGTGATGTAGCAAGGGACTACTGTATTTTAATCTTGCTCACAGAAGCAGTTCAGTCATTGGATTATCATATTGTGTTATTTTGAACCAAATCTCTTGTCTTTACTGTTGATCATTATTTGTGATTGCTTGTTTTCTTCAATTGTTTCCTTCCTGGCATTCCAAATGGGAGGGAAATGAGAACCTCCAAGAAAGCAGCCTCTTGTATTTTGTGCATTGTCATTTTCAACTTGTATTGATATAGTCTTCATATGTCACAAGATGTTTCAATTTGTTTATTTGGTTTGGGGGGGGGGGCATTTCTTGCCAATAGTGAGGCTGGGGCAAAGACCAGCAGAAGTGATGATGAGACTGAAGGAATCAGAGGAAACTAAAACTGAAGTACATGGGCCATCAGTGACTCGCCAGTAGCTTTTACTAAAAAGCTAATCATTTGGAAAAGTCTAAACAGACACCTTGAAGAAAGAAGAATTCAAGTGGTATTTTGGTGCCTTACTGAGGAATTTGATTTTGAAGAGGCCTAAGGGCAAGGAGTCACGGGGATCATGAAAAATTACCCTATTGCCCTTTGCCATTATTTGAACAAAAATTTCAATAATATGATCAAAGCAACTAAGGCATCTCAGAGATTTATTTTTACTTTTTTTTCCTCTTTCAAATATTTTGTTGGAAAACTTTTAATACATCATTGTCACTACCCAGTGATTTAGATCTAGTTTTAATTGTGTGGAAAGTGTTTTCTAATTGTGTTCATATAGTTCCTTTATTTGTCTTGGAAAAAAAATTCCTAAGTATTTTACATTGTCTAGGGTGATTTTAAATGGAATTTATCTTTCTAATTCTTGCTGCTGATATATGTTGGAAATATATAGAAATGATGATGACTTATGTAGATTTATATTGCAACCTGCAACATTGTTAAAGTTGTTGATTATTTCTACTAGCTTTTTAGTTGATTCTCTAGGATACTATAAGTAGACCATCATATTATCTGCAAATAGTGATAGCTTACTCTCCTTATTGCATATTTTAATACCTTCAATTGCTTTTTCTTCTCTACTTGCTACTGCTACTATTTCTAGTGCAATGTTAAATAATAATGGGCATCCTTGTTTCACTTCTGATCTTTTGGGAAGGCTTCTAGTTTATCCCCATTGCAAATGATGTTGGCTGATGATTTTAGCTATATACTTTTTGTTATTTTTAGGAAAGACCATTTTATTCCTAAACTTTGTTCTGTTTTCAATAGGAATGAGACTTGTATTTTGTCAAAGGCTTTTTCTGTATCTATTGCAATAATCATGTGATTTTTGTTGGTTTTCTTGTTGATAGGGTGGATTATGTGGATAGTTTTCCTAATAGTGAACCATCCTTGCATTCCTCATATAAATCCCACCTGATCATAATGAATAACACTTGTGATCACTTTCTGGAGTCTTTTTGTAGTGTTCTATTTAATATTTTTGCATCTGTGTTTATTAGGGAGATTGGTGTATAGTTTTCTTTCTCTTTTTTTGGTCTGCCTGGCTTTGGAAACTGTACCATATTTGTGTTGCAAAAGGAATTTGGTAGAACTTCTTCTTTGCTTATTACATCAAAGAGTTTGTATAGTATTGGAAATAGTTGTTCTTTGAATGTTTGATAGAATTCACTTGTGAATCCATCTGGTCCTGGGGGATTTTTTCTTAGGGAGTATTTTAATGGATTGTTAAATTGTGGTTTTTTTTCTGATAGGGGGTAATTTAGGTGTTCTGTTTCTTCTTCTGTTAATCTAGGCAATTTATATTTTTGTAAATATCCATCCATATTTCCTAGATCCTCATACAATTGGGCATGATAGTATTTAATGATTGTCTTAATTTCCTCTTCATTAGAGGTGAGGTCTTCCTTTTTATCTTTAATACTGTTCATTTGATTTTCTTCTTTCCTTTTTAAAATTAGATTGACCCATACTTTGTCTATTTTATTTCATTTTTAAAAGTGCAAGCTTCTGGTCTTATTTATTAAATCAATAGTTTTTTGACTTTTGATTTTATTAATTTCTCCTTTAATTTTAGGATCTCAAATTTAGTTTTCCTCTGAAGAATTTTAATTTGTTCACTTCCAATTTTTTTTTATTTTTCATGCCCAATTCATTGACCTGTGACCTGTTGGTTGTCTCTCAAACCGAGGAAGACGATTGTCTTTGTGCATTTTTGTACACAAAGACACCTGTGCTTGAAGATTTAAGTGGAAAAGTCGATGCACAGAGACAGTCCCACTCTCTTGGCATTGGAAGCCTGGGCCCATTAGCATGAAAAGTCATTACACCTGGAGACTTCCTCAGCTGCATTGGATGGCCCTGTTGTCTTTTGTGCTCCAACACACCCTAAGCACTCCACAGTGCCTTGCTGCATCGCCATCTCAGCCATTGAACCTTCTTGTTGGTTTCTTCCACCTGTTCCGCCAAAGCAGTCTTCACATGCTGGGTGAGCAAAGCCCTAGTTCACCAGGGGTCGACGATGACCCGGTGGCTACCCTCACAAAGTTTAGCCAGCCTGTCGAAGTCGTTGCCCAGGGTGTGGCCACTGCCGCATGCTAGCAGCTACTGGGAGCCACAAGTGAGAGCTGGGTGTCAGGTGAGGGTCTGAGGCTGGAGAGCTGCCCTAGTAGGGCATGAGAAGCCCTCCATACCAGAGATATTACCCCTCCCTGAGCACCCCATACACCCCTGACCTGTGACCTACCTAATTTGTTAATATATGAACTCAAGGATATAAATTTTCCCCTAAGTATTGCCTTGGGTACATCCCATAGATTTTGAAAGGATGTCTCATCATTGTCATTTTCTTCAGTGAAATTATTAATTGTTTCTATGATTTGTTCTTTATCTTACCAATTCTGGAGAATAATATTATTTAATTTCCAATTAATTTTTTATTTGCCTCTCCATATACCCTTACTCATAACTATTTTATTGCATTGTGATCCAAAAAGTTTGCATTTATTATTTCTGCTATTTTGCACTTGTTTGCAATGTTTTTATGCCCTAGTACCTGTTCATTCTTTGTGAATGCACCATGTGCTGCTGAAAATGTGTATTCTGTTTTGTCCCTATTTATTTTTCTCCACATATCTACTAACTCTAATTTTTCTAAGATTTCATTCACATCTCTTACCTCTTTCTTATTTATTTATTTATTTATTTATTTTTTGGTTTAGGGACTTTTATCTAGTTCTGATAGAGGAAGGTTCAGGTCTCCCACTAGTATAATTTTTCTATCTATTTCATCCTTGAGCTCCACTATAGTGTTCCTCCTTTAGAAATTTGGATGCTATGCCATTTGGTGCATACATGTTGAGTACAGATATTTCCTCATTGTCTATACTGGCTTTTATCAGAATGTAATTACCTTCCCTATCTCTTTTAACTAGATCTATTTTTACTTTGGCTTTGTCAGTTATCATGATTGTGACTCCTGCCTTCATTTTCTGAGATTGGGCATCTGCCCAAAAGATTTTGCTCCATCTACTTACATTTCCCTATGTGTGTCTAACTTCCTCATTTGTGTTTATTGTAGACAACATATGGTATGATTTTGATTTCTAAACTACTCTGCTATTTACTTCCATTTTATGAGTGAGTTCATTCCATTCATATCCAGAGTTATGATTACCAGCTCTGTATTCCCAATATTTTGCATTCCACTCCAAGTCCTTCCCTTTCTTCTTTCACTATTTCCTTATATTCCACTGTTTTGTTTTTAATCATTCCCCCTATTTCCCCCTTATTTTGCTTCCCTCCCCCCTCCCTTCTTATTCCTCTCTTAGTTTTCTTTCAAATCTTTTTCATCTATCCTCATGATCTTCCTCCCTTGTATTACTTCCATTCCCACCATTCCATTTGTTACCGGTTATCTGCCCCAATGGATCTGATGGTTCTTCCCTCTTTGAGTCAATTTCAATGCATATAACAATTAAGTATTTCCTTTATCCAATCTCTTTACCCTTCCAAACATACATACATACATACATACATACATACATACATACATATATACATATATATATATATATATATATATATATATATATATATATATCTTGGCATTTCATCCCATACATTTTGTCACTGTTCCCTCTGCTTATAAGTCTTCTAGCTACCCAGGTGATAATAAAATTTCTTAAGAGTTATCAATATTCTCTTTTCTTGTAGGGAAAGAAATCATTTTAACTTATTGGGTCCCTTAAAAAAGGTTGTTTGTGGACTTCCGGTCAAGATGGTGGCTTAGAGAAAGCTAAAGTTCAGATCTCCGGAAAACCCTTCCTGACTGATCTCAAGCTATAAGCTCCTAAGGCACCAAAATTCAAAACGATCAACAGCATAGACCCTGGGAATCCTCCTCCTGGACCTGGACCTGGATCAAAAGGTACGGCCCCCCTCAAAAGCCAGAACCCGAGATCACTTGGACCTAAGGGGTAGGAGCACAGAGTCCAAGGCTCTGGGAAGCCACGGCCCCACCCCGCTCAGAGAGCAGGGTCACCTGAAACAACAGCAACCCTCAGGGCGGGCAAGACAGCCTCACCAGCTAAATCCTGCTATCCAAGTCTCAGTGAAAGTCACTGCCCTCAGAGCTCCGGGAAGCCACGACTAGTTCCCCTGCAGAGAGCAGGGGCATCTGAAACAACAGCAACCCTCAGGGCCGACAAAAGAGCCTCACGGCCAGCTATTCTGAAGGCAACTTCTGAAAAGCAACCCAACCAAGTCCAGTCGAGCGGGCACCTTAGCAGCAGGGAAGCAGAGAGAACCGGGGGAGAGTGTAGCCCCCTGGTCCGACCTTTCCATTCCAGTTCCAGTGAAAGTCATTGCCCATACTCAATTTAACCCAGGGAAAGCTCATAGAACCGACAATATGCCCAGGGCTAAAGCCTCTGAACACCAGACAGAGATAAGAAAAGCTAATCCTCCCCATTCAGAGATGTCAAACTCCACAGAAGCACAGAAGCCCCAAAATCCCAAGAAAAATAAGAAGAAATGGGCAACTTTGGACACATTCTATGGAACCAAAATACAAAATACAGAGGAGATAGAAGACGATGCAGAAGAAAATAATCCAAAACCTTCCAAAGGAAATGGAAACTCTCCACAAACACATGAAGAATTTGAATCAGAAATGACCAAAAGATGGAAGCCTTCTGGGAGGAAAAGTGGGAAATAATGCAAAAGAAATTCACACATCTACAAAACCGGTGTGATGAAACTGAAAAGGAAAACCAGGCTTTAAAGGCCAGAATCAGGCAGCTGGAAGACAACGATCGTGTAAAAGAGCAATAATTAATAAAGCAAAGCCAAAATACCAAGAAATTAGAAGAGAACATAAAATATCTCACCGACAAGATGACAGATCTGGAAAATAGAGGGAGAAGAGATAATTTAAGAATAATTAGACTTCCAGACAAGCCAGAAATAAACACCAAACTTGACATCATGATACAAGATATAATCAAAGAAAATTGCCCAGAGATTCTAGAACAAGGGGGTAATACAGCCACTGACATAGCTCACAGAACACCTTCTACACTAAACCCTCAAAAGAAAACTCACAGGAATGTAATTGCCAAATTCCAAAGCTATCAAACAAAAGAAAAAATCCTATAGGAAGCCAGAAAAAGACAATTTAGATATAAAGGAATGCCAATCAGGGTCACACAAGACCTTGCAAGTTCTACTCTGAATGATCGTAAGGCATGGAACATGATCTTCAGAAAGGCAAGAGAGCTGGGTCTTCAACCAAGAATCAGCTACTCAGCAAAACTGACTATATACTTCCAAGGGAAAGTATGGGCATTCAACAAAATAGAAGACTTCCAACTTTTTGCAAAGAAAAGACCAGAGCTCTGTGGAAAGTTTGATACCAAAAATCAAAGAGCAAGGAATACCTGAAAAGGTAAATATTAAGGAAAGGGGAAAAATGTTATCTTCTTCTTTTACTCAAACTCTCTTCTATAAGGACTACATCTCTATCAATCTATGTATACATATATGTGGGGAAAATGTAAAGTATAAATAGGGGGTAAAGAAAGACCAAATGGAATAATCTTTCTCACACAAAGATTCACATGGGAAGGGGAGGGGAAGAAAACTCCTATAAGAAGGAGAAGAGAGGGTTTTTTACATAAAGCTTAATCTCAGGGAAATCAACTCTGAGAGGGAAAAACATCCAGATCCATTGGGATCTTGAATTCTATCTTACCCAACAAGGGAAAAGAGAAGAGAAAACCAAGGGGGGAGGGGGAGAGGGAAAACAAAAAGGGAGGGAAAGAGAGGGGGTAGGGGGAGGGAACAAAAAGAGAGGGACTAAAAAGGGAAACATCAAGGGAGGGGACAAGGGGGACTGATTCAAAGTAAATCACTGGACTAAAAGGTAGAGCCGAAGAAGAAAAGGTTAGAATTAGGGAAGGCTATCAAAATGCCAGGGAGTCCACAAATGACAATCCTAACTTTGAATGTGAATGGGATGAACTCACCCATAAAACATAGAAAAATAGCAGAATGGATTAGAATCCAAAACCCTACCATATGTTGTCTTCAAGAAACACACAGGAGGCGGGTTGACACCCACAAGGTCAGAATTAAAAGATGGAGTAAGACTTTCTGGGCCTCAACTGACAGAAAGAAGGCAGGAGTGGTAATCATGATATCTGATAAAGCCAAAGTAAAAATAGACCTGATCAAAAGGGATAGGGAAGGTAATTATATTTTGTTAAAACGGACTTTAGACAATGAGGAAATATCATTAATCAACATGTATGCACAAAATAATATAGCACCCAAATTTCTAATGGAGAAACTAGGAGAATTGAAGGAAGAAATAGACAGTAAAACCATATTAGTGGGAGACTTAAACCAACCATTATCAAATTTAGATTAATCAAATCAAAAAATAAATAAGAAAGAGGTAAAAGAAGTGAATGAAATCTTAGAAAACTTAGAATTAATAGACATATGGAGAAAAATAAATAGGAATAAAAAGGAATACACCTTCTTCTCAGCACCACATGGCACATTCACAAAAATTGACCATACATTAGGTCACAGAAACATAGCACACAAATGCAGAAAAGTAGAAATAATGAATGTAGCCTTCTCAGATCACAAATCAATAAAAATAATGATTAGTAATAGTACATGGAAAACCAAATCTAAAACAAATTGGAAATTAAACAACATGATATTCCAAAACCATTTACATAAGAAGAAATCATAGAAACAATTAATAATTTCATTGAGGAAAATGACAATGGCGAGACAGCCTTTCAAACCTTTTGGGATGCAGCCAAAGCGGAAATCAGAGTTAAATTCATATCCCTGAATGCTTATATTAACAAACTAGGGAGAGCAGAGATCAATCAATTGGAAATGCAAATTAAAAAACTCGAAAGCGATCAAATTAAAACCCCCCAGCAGAAAACCACACTAGAAATCCTAAAAATTAAGGGAGAAATTAATAAAATCTAAAGTGATAGAACTATTGATTTAATAAATAAGACTAGAAGCTGGTAAACAAAATAGACAAATCACGGGTCAATCTAATTAAAAAAAGGAAGGAAGAAAAGCAAATCAACAGCATTAAAGATGAAAAGGGGGACAGCACCTCTGATGAAGAGGAAATTAAGGCAATCATTAGAAATTACTTTGCCCAATTATATGGCAATAAATACACCAATTTAGGAGATATGGATGAATATATACAAAAATACAAACTGCCTAGACTAACAGAAGAGGAAATAGAATTCTTAAATAATCCCATATCAGAAATTGAAATCCACCAAGCCATCAAAGAACTTCCTAAGAAAAAATCCCCAAGGCCTGATGGATTCACCAGTGCATTCTATCAAACATTCAGAGAACAGTTAATCCCAATACTATACAAACTATTTGACATAATAAGCAAAGAGGGAGTTCTACCAAACTCCTTTTACGACACAAACATGGTACTGATTCCAAAACCAGGCAGGTCAAAAACAAAGAAAGAAAACTATAGACCAATCTCTCTAATGAATACAGATGCAAAAATCTTAAATAGGATACTAGCAAAAAGACTCCAGCAAGTGATCAGAAGGGTCAACCAAAATGATCAAGTAGGATTTATACCAGGGATGCAGGGCTGGTTCAACATTAGGAAAACCATCCACATAATTGACCACATCAACAAGCAAACCAGCAAGCACCACATGATTATCTCAATAGATGCAGAAAAAGCCTTTGATAAAATACAACACCCATTCCTATTAAAAACACTAGAAAACATAGGAATAGAAAGGTCGTTCCTAAAAATAATAAACAGTATATATCTAAAACCATCAGCTAATATCATCTGCAATGGGGATAAACTAGATGCATTCCCAATAAGATCAGGAGTGAAACAAGGATGCCCATTATCACCTCTACTATTTGACATTGTACTAGAAACACTAGCAGTAGCAATTAGAGAAGATAAAGGAATTGAAGGCATCAAAATAGGCAAGGAGGAGACCAAGTTATCACTCTTTGCAGATGACATGATGGTCTACTTAAAGAATCCTAGAGATTCAACCAAAAAGCTAATTGAAATAATCAACAACTTTAGCAAAGTTGCAGGATACAAAATAAACCCACATAAGTCATCAGCTTTTCTATATATCTCCAACACAGCTCAGCAGCAAAAACTAGAAAGAGAAATCCCATTCAAAATCACCTGAGACAAAATAAAATACCTAGGAATCTACCTCCTGAGACAAACACAGGAACTATATGAATACAACTACAAAACACTCTCCACACAACTAAAACTAGACTTGAGCAATTGGAAAAACATTAACTGCTCATGGATAGGACGAGCCAATATAATAAAAATGACCATCCTACCCAAACTTATTTATCTATTTAGTGCCATACCCCTTGAACTACCAAAATACTTCTTCACTGATTTAGAAAAAAATATAACAAAGTTCATTTGGAAGAACAAAAGATCAAGGATATCCAGGGAAATAATGAAAAAAAAAAACACATATGATGGGGGTCTTGCAGTCCCTGACCTTAAATTATATTACAAAGCAGCAGTCATCAAAACAATTTGGTACTGGCTAAGAAACGAAAGGAAGATCAGTGGAATAGACTGGGGGAAAGCGACCTCAGCAAGAGAGTGTACGATAAACCCAAAGATCCCAGCTTTTGGGACAAAAATCCACTATTCGATAAAAACTGCTGGGAAAATTGGAAGACAGTGTGGGAGAGACTAGGAATAGATCAACACCTCACACCCTACACCAAGATAAATTCAAAATGGGTGAGTGACTTAAACATAAAGAAGGAAACCATAAGTAAATTGGGTGAACACAGAATAGTATACATGTCAGACCTTTGGGAGGGCAAAGGCTTTACAACCAAGCAAGACATAGAAAGAATCACAAAATGTAAAATAAATAATTTTGACTACATCAAACTAAAAAGCTTTTGTACAAACAAAACCAATGTAACTAAAATCAGAAGGGAAACAACAAATTGGGAAAAAATCTTCATAGAAACCTCTGACAAAGGTTTAATTACTCATATTTATAAAGAGCTAAATCAATTGTACAAAAAATCAATCCATTCTCCGATTGATAAATGGGCAAGGGACATGGATAGGCAGTTCTCAGATAAAGAAAACGAAACTATTAATAAGCACATAAAGAAGTGTTCTAAATCTCTTATAATCAGAAAGATGCAAATCAAAACAACTCTGAGGTATCACCTCACACCTAGCAGATTGGCTAACATGATAGCAAAGGAAAGTAATGAATGCTGGAGGGGATGGGGCAAAGGGGGGACATTAATTCATTGCTGGTGGAGTTGTGAACTGATCCAACCATTCTGGAGGGCAATTTGGAACTATGCCCAAAGGGCAACAAAAGAATATCTACCCTTTGATCCAGCCATAGCACTGCTGGGTCTGTACCCCAAAGAGATAATGGACAAAAAGACTTGTACAAAAATATTCATAGCTGCGCTCTTTGTGGTGGCCAATAACTGGAAAACGAGGGGATGCCCATCAATTGGGGAATGGCTTAACAAATTGTGGTATATGTTGGTGATGGAATACTATTGTGCTAAAAGGAATAATAAAGTGGAGGAGTTCCATGGAGACTGGAACAACCTCCAGGAAGTGATGCAGAGCAAGAGGAGCAGAACCAGGAGAACATTGTACACAGAGACTAATACACTGTGGTATAATTGAATGTAATGGACTTCTCCATTAGTGGCGTTGTAATGTCCCTGAACAACTTGCAGGGATCTAGGAGAAAAAAAAAACTCTATTCATGAGCAAAGGATAAACTATGGGAGTGGAAACACCGAGGAAAAGCAACTGCCTGAATACAGTGGTTGAGGGGACATGACAGAGGAGAGACTCTAAATGAACACTCTAATGCAAATATTATCAACATAGCAATGGGTTCAAATCAAGAAAACATGTAATGCCCAGTGGATTTACGCATCGGCTATGGGGGGTGGGGGGGAGGAATAGAAAATGATCTATGTCTTCATTGAATAATGCTTGGAAATGATCAAATAAAATATAATTTTTTTTAAAAAATTTTTGTTTGTTTTTTCTATTTTCTTAATTTTTTTTTGGTGATTCTCATGAGTTCTGTGGCTGCGCATCAACTTTTCTGTTCAAGTCCAGTCTTTTCTTTATGAATGCTTGGATGTATTCTATTTTATTAAATGGCTATATTTTCCCCTGCAAGAATATAGTCGGTTTTGCTGGTTACTTGATCCTTGGTTGTAGAAATACTTCACTTGCTTTCTGTAATATCTTATCCCATTCCTTTTGGTCCTTCAGTGTAAATGCAGCCAGATTCTATGTTATCCACATTGTGGTTCCATGATATCTGAATGATTTCTTCTTAGCAACTTTTAATATTTTTTCTTTGGTCTGATAGTTCTTGAATTTGGCTATAACATTCCTGGTTGTCGTCAGTTGGGGATTAGAATAGGAGGTGATCTGTGGATTCTTTCCATCTTCACTTTTCCCTCTTGTTCTAGAATATCGGGGCAGTTTTCTTGAAAAAAGTTCCTGTAGAATGATATCCAGGCTTTTCCTTTTGTCATGGTCTTCTGATAGACCAATGATTCTTAAATTTTCTCTCCTCGAATGAATTTCTCAATCTTCTGTTTTGTGGTTGAGATGTCTCATATTTTCCTCAATTTCATTCTTTTGATTTTGTTTTATGGCTTATTTCTGCTTTTTGAAGTCATTTTCTTCTAGTTGTTGGATTCTAGTTTTTAAAGACTGAATTTCATTCCTGCCTTTTTGGTCATCTTTCTCCCTCTGGTCTGATTTTCTTTGGAGGACATCTTTCATCTTCTTTGCCTCATCTTTCAACTCCTTTGCCTCATTTTCAAGCTGAATAATTTTGGCTTTCAATACACTATTTTCTGTTTCCAGATGATTTATTTTGCTTTTTAAGTCCATTTCCCAGTTGTCTTCAGCCTCTCTTAATAATTTTTTGAATTATATTTTGAGTTCTTACAAAGCCTGTGTCCAATTCGCTGTTTTATTGCTTGGTGTTCCCTCCTCCTTCTCTGTTTCATTTGCTCTTTGTTCATTGCCTTTATAGAAATTGTCGATTGGAATTTCTTTTTTCTTTTTCTGTTGTTCATGCCTATTTCCTTCTTGTTTCACCCTCATAGTTGCTTGTAGTCTTTCTTCTTTCATTATGTCCTATATCTGTGGGTTTGGGATGTTCTGTCCTAAAGGAGCTTCTTCTCTGTTCTGCTGATTGTTCAAGTTAGTCAGATCATCCCCAGCTAAAAGCAGAAGCTGAGGACTTGAGCTTGCCACCTTGTTATCAAGGATTTTGCCTGTAATTTGTTGCAGCCTTTGTAATTAGAACTTATTCAGCAAGGCTGTCAGATCAGTCTGTGGGGGAGGGTAGTTGGAATTTGTGTTTCTCTGCCCTCTGAAGGCTTCTTATCTGCCCCATTAATAAGATTGATCCAGGGCTGAGTTGATCTGCAAAGCTGGATGTTCCCTGAGGCCAAAACCTCAAGAAGGGGGCAGGACAAGATGGAGTGTCTTGGCTAAGACTAGGCTGCCTGCTCTGAGCCTCTCCTCCAACTCTATGTCACCTGTGTTCCATGCCCTGAGCCTAGAACAGCTGAGCCAGCAAGGTACTCCCTCTGGAGTAGTGCCCTTGGCCTCCCAGAGATTTCAGCCACAGCTGGAGACTTAACACTATAGGTGGGGGAGTGGTCCTGGGACCTTTCTTCTTCCTTTTCCTTAAATCCACATGTTCTAAAATTCAGGCACTTTGGGGGCCATACCTTTTAAGTTTGGTCCAGCAGGAGAGTTCCCTAGCTCTGTTCTGTTGTTACATTTATTTTTCATTTCCCGGAAAGCATTGTGTTTTTGATTTTGTGAGGAAGGGTTTTCAGAGGTCTAAATTATTGCTGTCTCTAAGCCACCATCTTGACTCCTCCTCAAGATTTTCTGAAGAAATATATTTTAAAATTAATTGCCTAAGGACACAATTGGACACAACCTCATTGATTAGACTTCTTTAAATAATTTGGTATTGTTTTCCTCTAGTTTGTGGCCATTCTCTATAATATTTCTAATTCTGCTGATTTTACTCTTATAAGTTTATAGGAGTTTTCAAGATCTTGCTTAAAACATTTTCCTTCACCTTCACAATTACTCCTCACAGGCCTGCCTTTCATTGTTATCCTACAATAAAGGCTTTCTTATTAAAAATGTATGTATTCATTATTGTTATTTTTCAAGTATTCTTTATTTTAATTTATTAATTCAAAGACATTTTATTTTCCCAATCTGCTCACTCAAATGCTTTTCTTTCCTGGTAGAAAGTAAGTAGAACTTCTTTTAACTGCTGTTTGTGATCACAATCAATAGAGAGGTTATCTACATTTTAGAATTAATAGGACCTTGACATATTTTTATAGGGATGCACTCTCTCAGAGAAGACCTTTATTACCTTAGGTTTTTTTTTTTATCAGGATGGCTTCAGAAATTTGAAAATTGCTTCATGATACCTTTATCTCTATGGAAATAAAACGATTTTCATCATTCGTGGATGTCTTTGTCAGGCTTTACCCTTTCTTTGTCCTTTGCTTGCTTTTTGATACCAAATTCCCCAGGGTGCCTTTCCATATGGAATAAACTGATATTAAATGCACTAATATCTACATTCATTTAGCATGATAATACTAAAACGTTTCTTATGGAAAAAGAAATAACTTCAATGTTTTCTGTCATTACAAAGAGCCTTCTAAATGTTCTGCATCATTGAAGTTATGAAATTATATTTAATCATTTCCCAGGAACTTGATAATGTCATTTCTCTATGATCCTTTATATTTTATTGGTTTTATTTCTTTGCAATTAATTTTATTAATGTCAATTAACTACTGCTTGTCCTTTGTAATGTAAAGTGTTCCATGAGAACATAATTTACTATTATAAATTAAATTCTCCATTTAGATTATTGTGTTTAAAAGATGCAAATGTAACAACTTCACTTTTAAGGCCTCTATAATATGAGTCCAGCTACTTCTGCAATGTAATCACCACTACTGCCCCATGTGAACTCTTTGTTTTATATAAATTGACCTCTCATCCACAAGCATGTAGATCCCCTCCTCTGATTATTATTTCACAACACCCATTCCTTTCTCTGGAATACCTTTCATTCTCCCCTCTGCTTATCAAAATCCTCCAAATTTCAGTTTATTTCCCTCTAATTCCCTAAATCCTCTCTGAGTTCCCAAGCCTTAGTGTTTTTTTTTCTTTCTCTAAAATATGTTATATGTATTTTTCATTTAGTCATAAACTACCTATTTGTAAGAGTTGAATAATTTTAATATTAAAACCAGAAGAAAATAAAATGTAGATGGTTTTCCTAATATTGAACCATCCTTGCATTCCTGGTATAACTACTACCTGGTCATAATAAATAACCCTTGCGATCACTTGCTGTAGTGATTTTGTTAGTATCCTGTTTAAGATTTTTGCATCTGTGTTCATTAAGGAGATTGGTCTATAGTTTTCTTTCTCTGTTTTTGACCTGCCTGGCTTTGGAATCAGTACTATATTTGTGTTGTAAAAGGAATTTGGTAGAACTCCTTCTTTGCTTATTCTGTCAAATATTTTGTATAATATTGGGATTAGTTGTTCTTTGAATGTTTGATAGAATTCATTTGTGAATCCATTTGGTCCTGGGGATTTTTTCTTAGGGAAGTCCTTTGATGGCTTGTTAAATTTCTTTTTCTTATATAGGGTTGTTTAGGTAGTCTATTTCTTCCTCTGTTAGTCTAGGTAATTTATATTTTTGTAAATATTCATCCATATCACCTACATTGCCATATTTATTGCCATATAATTGGGCATAATAATTTTTAATGATTGACTTAATTCCCTCTTCATTACAGGTGAGGTCTCCTTTCATCTTGGATACAGTCAGTTTGGTTTTCTTCTTTCCTTTTTAAAATTAGATTGACCAGTACTTTGTCTATTTTATTTGTTTTTTTTCAAAGTACCAGCTTATAGTCTTCTTTATTAAATCAATAATTCTTTGAATTTTTATTTTATTAATTTACATATGATTTATAGAATTTCCAATTTAGTCTTCATCTGAGAATTTTTAATTTGTTCACTTTCAATTTTTTTTTAATTTGCATTGCCAATTCAATGACCTCTGCCCTTCTTAATTTGTTAATAAATGAACTCAAGGATATAAATTTTACCCTGAGTACTGCTTAGGCTGAATCCCATAGATTTTGAAAGGAGGTCTCATTAATGTTATTTTCTTCAATGAAATTATTAATTGTTTCTATGATTTGTTTTTTAACTAAAAGAATTCAGAGAATCATATTCTTTATTTTCCAATTAATTTTTGATTTGCCTCTCCATGTACCCTTACTAATTATTATTCTCATTGTATTGTGATCTGAGAAGGTTGCATTCATTATTTCTGCTCTTTTGCCCTTGTTTGCATTGGCCCTAGTACATAGTCAATCTTTGTGAATGTACTATGTGCTACTGAAAAGAAGGTGTATTCCTTTTTGTCCCTATTTATTTTTCTCCACATATCCTGCTAACTCCAATTTTTTCTAAGATAGCATTTACTTCTCTTACCTCTTTCTTATTTATTTTTTGGTTTGATTTATCTAGTTCTGATAGAGGAAGGTTCAGGTCTCCCACTAGTATAGTTTTTCCATCTATTTCATCCTTGAGTTCCACTAGTTTCTCCTTTAGAAATTTGGATGCTATGTCATTTGCTGCATACATGTTGAGTACTGATATTTCCTCATTGTATGTACGTCTATACTGCCTTTTATCAGAATTTAATTACCTTCTCTATCTGTTTTAATTAGATCTACTTTTACTTTTGTCTTTGTCAGATATCACGATTGCAATTCCTGCTTTCTTTTTAGTAGTTGATGTCCAAGAGATTTGGCTCCATCCTCTTACTTTTACCATATAAGTGTCTACCTTGCTCATGTTTGTTTCTTGTAGACAGCATATGGTAGGGTTTTGGATTCTAATCCACTCTGTTATTCGCTTGCATTTTATGGGTGAGTTCTTTCCATTCACATTCAGAGTAATTATTAATAGCTGTGTATTTCCCAGCATTTTGATTTCTACTCCTAGTCCTGCCTTTTCTTCTTTCACTATTTCTTTCTACACCTGTTTTGTTTTTAATCAGTCCCCCTAATTCCCACTCTTATTTTACTTCCCTTTCTACCCTCCCTTCTAATTCCCCCCTTATTTACTTTATAATCTTTTTAAAGTCCCCCCACTCTCTCCCTCCCTTCAACTTCTTCCCTCCCCACCAGTCCATTTGTTACCCTTCTACTTCCCTATAGGGCACAAATCAGTTCTCTGCCCCAGTCTATTTGATTGTTCTTCCCTCTTTGAGTCAATTTGAATGCATGAAAGAACTGAGTATTTCCTATCTCCAAACTCTTTACCATTCCAGTGTATTAATATTCTTCCTCCCTCCCTCCATGAGCTTTGTGACATAAAAATTTACCCATTTATTCTTTTCCCATTTCTCTTAGTATTAATCTCTTTTTAAACTTCAGTTGTATATATATATATATATATGTATGTATGTATGTATGTATATATATATATGCATATATATATCTATATACGTATTTATGTCTTGGCATTTCATCCTATACAGTTTGCCACTGTTACCTCTAAGTATAATTCTTCTAGCTACCCAGGTAATAATAACTATTTTTAAGAGTTACCAATATCCTTTTTCTTATAGGAATACATATCATTTTAACTCATTGGGTCCCTTAAAAAAAGGTTTTTTGTGCTTTTTCTTTTTCCCCTTTCTTAATTACCTTTTGATAATTCTCTTGGGTTTTGTGTTTGGGCAAAAAATTTTCTATTAAGGTCTGGTCTTTTTTTTTTTTTACAAATGCTTGGAATTCTTCTATTTTTTTAAATGACCATACTTTCCCCTGCAAGAATATAGTCATTTTTGCTGGGTACTTGATTCTTGGTTGTAGAAATACTTCCCTTGCTTTCTGGAATATCATATTCCATGCCTTTCAGTCCTTAAGTGTAGATACAGCCAGATCCTGTGGTATACTCACTGTAGTTCCATGGTATCTGAATGACTTCTTAGCAGCTTGTAATATTTTTTCCTTAGTCTGATAGTTCTTGAATTTGGCTATAACATTCCTGGGTGTTGTCAGTTGGGGATTAAGTATAGGAGGTGATCTGTGGATTCTTTCCATCTCCACTTTTCCCACTTTTTCTAGAATGCCGGGACAGTTTTCTTGGGTAATTTATTGTAAGATACTATCCAGGCTTTTTTCTTTTGTCATGGTCTTCAAGTTTACCAATGGTTCTTAAGTTGTTTCTACCCTGAAATGATTTTCTAAATCTTCTGTTTTGTGAAAGAGGTATTTCAAATTTTCCTCAAATTTTTCATTCTTTTGATTTTGTTTTATAGTGTCCTGCTGCCTTGTGAACTTGCTTGCTTCTAATTGTTGTATTCTGGTGTTTAATGCCTCAATTTCATCTGTGGTATTTTTGCTCATCCTTCTCCTTCTGGTCTTCAAACTCCTTTTAGAGGTTTCAGAATGATCATTGATGCAGCAATGTATTCTTCATGTGCATATTTTTGATGATTTTTGAATATAATATTTAGTTGAGTGAAATGAAAGTATTGGAGTGAAATGACATCTGATTAACACCAGGTTAAAGAAAAGTTAGAGGGAAGATATTATCAGTGATGACATTTATTGTTATGTTTTCTGGTCCCAGATGAAATAGAAAATTATTTGTCAAAAATAGGGTACTTTCTTAGCTGGTTTTATGGGAGGAAGTAAAAACAAATATAGTTAAGATTATAGTATGAGCCAGTTATCTCTTAAGTCAGAGAACAATGGCCTTATCTTGTTCTCTCAAGTGAAAAGACAAAGGGCTTATAGAGGTGATTAGATTTTTTTTTACTCCTTTGGGATTCTATGTGTGAAATGTTAGACTTCCACAGGGATATGGGAATTAACTAATTCACAAAAATCTTAAAACAGGAATGAGTCAGTTCTTAATGCAGTTATATGCATATTCATAACAAGCTATATTGATTCATTAGCAATCACTCAATGAGGAAGGATGACATTTGCAATTATAAAATTCAAAGAAGCAAAATCTACATCCATATGAATATAATAAAAGCTGTAGAGAACACACATCATTGAAAACATTGTCTAAAGACAAAGATTTGTTAACCCTGTCATAAGTGGTTTGATATGGGATGATAAAAGAGAGGGAGACCAACTGTGAGGCTATTTCCATAGTCCAGATGAGAAATGAGAATCTGATATAGTGTAGCAGCTAGGTGATTGAAGAGAATGACACAGATGTGAGAGAGATTGTTGAAGTGGAATTGACAGGATTTGATGGATGATTTCATATACATAGTAAGGGAAAGAAGGAATACAAGAAGTATTTGGGTGGCATCCTGATGATGGTATCCTTAAGTGAAAAGGAAAGATTGAAAGAGGGGAGGTTTCAAGTGGAGATGATTTTTTTACAAATGCTGCTGTTGCTGTCATCAAATTTTGTCCTTGCCATGGCTTTTGTTTTTGTTTCTGCCTTTGTTATATCATTATTATTGCTGCTGTTGCTGCTGTTATAATTACTCCACTAGAAACTTCCCACCCGACATAATATGTAACAGTATACAATGACTGTGATTCATCCAGTTATCTAATTGAAAGTCATCAAATTATATTACAATCTGGTTCACATCTTTACCCCCATCTGATATGTTTTTGATACTATGAGACATTACAGGAATGATTTTGAGAAAAATCCAAATTATATTTACAAAATTATCCTATCTATTAATTTAGTAACCATGTCAAAAATTAAATAAAATATGCTTGGTTCTTTATCAAATAATGATGGCTTTTTTATTTTTTAATTTTTTTTAATTTTATAATATTTTAGTTGATCACTTCCAGGCATTATTCATTAAAAAAAAGGATCATTTTCTTTTCCTCCCCCCCCAACCCCCATAGCCGATGAGTGATTCCACTGGATATCACATGTGTTTTAATTTGAACCCATTACCATGTTGTTAATATTTGCATCAAAGTGTTCTTTTAGTTTCTCCTCTGTCATGTCCCCTCAACCACTGAAGTCAGGCAGTTGCTTTTCCTTGGTGTTTCTACTCCCACAGTTTATCCTCTGCTTATGAATAGTGTTTTAGATCCCTGCATATTGTTCAGGGACATTACACCGCTACTAATGGAGAAGTCCATTACGTTCGATTATACCACAATGTATCAGTCTCTGTGTACAATGTTCTCCTGGTTCTGCTCCTCTCGCTTTGCATCACTTCCTGGAGGTCGTTCCAGTCTCCATGGAATTCCTCCACTTTATTATTCCTTTTAGAACAATAGTATTCCATCACCAACATATACCACAATTTGTTCAGCCATTCCCCAATTGATGGGCATCCCCTCGTTTTCCAATTTTTGGCCACCACAAAGAGCTCAGCTATGAATATTATTGTACAAGTCTTTTTCTCCATTATCTATTTGGGGTACACACCCAGTAGTGCTATGGCTGGATCAAAGGCCCAAATTGTCCTCCAGAATGGTTGGATCAGGTCACAACTCCACCAGCAATGAATTAATATCCCTACTTTGCCACATCCCCTCCAGCATTCATTACTTTCCTTTGCTATCATGTTAGCCAATCAGCTAGGTGTGAGGTGATACCTCAGAGTTGTTTTTATTTGCATCTCTCTGATTATAAGAGATTAAGAACACTTCTTCATGTGATTATTAATAGTTTTGATTTCATTATCTGAGAACTGCCTATCCATGTCCCTTGCCCATTTATCAATTGGAGAATGGCTTGATTTTTTGTACAATTGATTTAGCTCTTTATAAATTTGAGTAATTAAACCTTTGTCAGAGGTTTCAATGAAGATTTTTTCCCAATTTGTTGTTTTCCTTCTGATTTTAGTTACATTGGTTTTGTTTGTACTAAAGCTTTTTAATTTGATGTAGTCAAAATTGTTTATTTTACATTTTGTGATTCTTTCTATGTCTTGCTTGGTTTTAAAGTCTTTGCCCTACCAAAGGTCTGACATGTATACTATTATGTATTTACCCAATTTACTTATGGTTTTCTTCTTTATGTTAAGTCATTCACCCATTTTGAATTTATCTTGGTGTAAGGTGTGAGGTGTTGATCAATTCCTAATCTCTCCCACACTGTCTTCCAATTTTCCCAGCAGTTTCTATTGAATAGTGGATTTTTGTCCCAAAAGCTGGGATTTTGGGGTTTATCATATACTGTCTTGCTGAGGTTGCTTGCCCCCAGTCTATTCCACTGATCCTCCTATCTGTCTCTTACCAGTACCAAATTATTTTGATGACTGCTGCTTTGAAATATAGTTTAAGGTCTGGGACTGCAAGGTCCCCATCATTTGTAGTTTTTTTTTTCATTATTTCCCTGGATATCCTTGATCTTTTGTTATTCCAAATGAACTTATTTATAGTTTTTTTCTAAATCAGTAAAGAAATATTTTGGGAGTTCAATGGGTATGGCACTAAATAGATGAATAAGTTTGGGTAGGGTGGTCATTTTTATTATATTGGCTCATCCTATCCATGAGCAGTTAATGTTTTTCCAACTGCTCAAGTCTAGTTTTAGTTGTGTGGAGACTGTTTTGTAGTTGTGTTCATATAGTTCCTGTGTTTGTCTCGGGAGATAGATTCCTAGGTATTTTAGTCTGTCTCAGGTGATTTTGAATGGGATTTCTCTTTCTAGTTTTTGCTGCTGAGCTGTGTTGGAGATATATAGAAATGGTGATGACTTATGTGGGTTTATTTTGTATCCTGCAACTTTGCTAAAGTTGTTGATTATTTCAATTAGCTTTCTGGTTGAATCTCTAGGATTCATTAAGTAGACCATCATGTCATCTGCAAAGAGTGATAACTTGGTCTCCTCCTTGCCTATTTTGATGCCTTCAATTTCTTTTTCTTCTCTAATTGCTACTGCTAGTGTTTCGAGTACAATGTCAAATAGTAGAGGTGATAATGGGCATCCTTGTTTCACTCCTGATCTTATTGGGAATGCATCTAGTTTATCCCCATTGCAGATGATATTAGCTGATGGTTTTAGATATATACTGTTTATTATTTTTAGGAATGACCCTTCTATTCCTATGCTTTCTAGTGTTTTTAATAGGAATGGGTGTTGTATTTTATCAAAGGCTTTTTCTGCGTCTATTGAGATAATCATGTGGTTCTTGTTGGTTTGCTTGTTGATGTGGTCAATTATGTGGATGGTTTTCCTAATATTGAACCAGCCCTGCATCCCTGGTATAGATCCTACTTGATCATGGTGGTTGACCCTTCTGATCACTTGCTGGAGTCTTTTTGCTAGTATGCTATTTAAGATTTTTGCATCTATATTCATTAGGGAAATTGGTCTATAGTTTTCTTTCTCTGTTTTTGACCTGCCTGGTTTTGGAATCAGTACCATGTTTGTGTCATAAAAGGAGTTTGGTAGAATTCTCTCTTTGCTTATTATGTCAAATATTTTGTATAGTATTGGGATTAACTGTTTTCTGAATGTTTGATAGAATTCACTGGTGAATCCATCAGTCCCTGGGGATTTTTTCTTAGGAAGTTCTTTGATACTTGTTGGATTTCATTTTCTGATATGGGATTATTTAAGAATTCTATTTCCTCTTCTGTTAGTCTAGGCAGTTTGTATTTTTGTATATATTCATCCATATCACCTAAATTGGTGTACTTATTGCCATATAATTGGGCAAGGTAATTTTTAATGATTGCCTTAATTTCCACTTCATCGGAGGTGATGTCCCCCTTTTCATCTTTGATGCTGTTGATTTGCTTTTCTTCCTTCTTTTTTTAATTAGATTGACCGGTGATTTGTCTATTTTGTTTGTTATTTCAAAGTACCAGCTTTTAGTCTTATTTATTAAATCAATAGTTCTATCACTTTCGATGTTTTTAATTTTTCCCTTAATTTTTAGGATTTCTAGTTTGGTTTTCTGCTGGGGGGTTTTAATTTGATCACTTTCGAGTTTTTTGTTTTTTTTTTATTTTCCAATTGATTGATCTCTGCTCTCCCTAGTTTGTTAATATATGCACTCAGGGATATGAATTTACCTCTGATTACTGCTTGGCTGCATCCCAAAAGGTTTGAAAGAATGTCTCACCATTGTCATTTTCCTTGATGAAATTAATTGTTTCTATGATTTCTTCTCAAACTAAACAATTTTGGAGTATCATATTGTTTAATTTCCAATTAGTTTTTGATTTGGTTTTCCATGTATCATTACTGATCATTATTTTTATTACCTTGTGATCTGAAAAGGCTACATTTATTATTTCTACTTTTATGCAATTGTGTGCCATGTTTCTGTGACCTAATGTATGGTCAATCTTTTTGAATGTGCCCTGTGGTGCTGAGAAGAAGGGGTATTCCTTTTTATCCCTATTTATTTTTCTCCATATGTCTATTAACTCTAATTTTTCTAAGATTTCATTCACTTCTTTTACCTCTTTCTCACTTATTTTTTGATTTGATTTATCTAAATTTGATAATGGTTGGATTAAGTCTCCCACTAATATGGTTTTACTGTCTATTTCTTCCTTCAATTCTCCTAGTTTCTCTATGAAAAATTTGGATGCTATATTATTTGGTGCATACCTGTTGATTAATGATATTTCCTCATTATCTAAAGTCCCTTTTAACAAAATATAATTACCTTCCCTATCCCTTTTGATCAGGTCTATTTTTGCTTTGGCTTTATCAGATATCATGATTACCACTCCTACCTTCTTTCTGTCAGTTGAGGCCCAAAAGGACTTACTCCATCCTTTAATTCTGCCCTTGTGGGTGTCTACCTGGCTCATGTGTGTTTCTTGAAGACAACATATGGTAGGGTTTTGGATTCTAATCCATTCTGCTATTCGTCTATGCTTTATGGGTGAGTTCATACGATTCACATTCAAAGTTATGACTGTCACTTGTGGACTCCCTGGCATTTTGATATCCTTCGCTAATTCTAACCTTTCTTCTTCAGCTCTACATTTTTGTGCAGTGATTTACTTTAAATCAGTCCCCCTTGTCCCCTCCCTTGATATGTTTCCCTTTCTAGTCCCTCCCTTTTTGTTCCCTCCCCTTCCCCCCCTCTCTTTCCCTCCCCTTTTGTTTTCCCTCTTTCCCTCCCCCCCTTGGTTTTCCTTCTCCCTTCCCTTATTGGGTAAGATAGAAATCACGATCCCAATCGATCTGGATGTTCTTCCCTCTCAGAGTTGATTTCCCAGAGAGTAAGGTTTAAGTGAAAACTCTCTTCCTCTATTTCTTATAGGAGTTTTCTTACCCTCCCCTTCCCATGTGAATCTTTGTGTGAGGAAGATTATTCTATTTGGTCTTTTTTCCCCCCTATTTACAAATTACATTTTCCCTACATAATAGTATACATAGATTGATATAAATGTAGTCTTTAGAGAAGAGTGTTTGAGTAAAAGAAAAAGATAACATTTTTCTCCTTTTCCCTTCCTTTCATATTTACCTTTTCAGGTATTCCATGCTCTCTGTTTTTCGATACTGAACTTTCCACAGAACTCTGGTCTTTTCTTTGCAAAAACTTGGAAATCTTCTATTTTGTTGAATGCCCATACTTTTCCTTGGAAGTATATAGTTAGTTTTGCTGGATAGCTGATTCTTGGTTGAAGACCCAGCTCTCTTGCCTTTCTGAAAATCATGTTCCATGCCTTACGATCATTCAGAGTAGAACTTGCAAGGTCTTGTGTGATCCTCATTGGCATTCCTTTATATCTAAATTTTATTTTTCTGGCTTCCTATAGAATTTTTTCTTTTGTTTGAAAGCTTTGGAATTTGGCAATTACATACCTGGGATTTGTCTTTTGGGGATTTAGTGTAGAGGGTGTTCTGTGAGCTCTGTCAGTGGCTGTATTGCCCCCTTGTTCTAGAATCTCTGGGCAATTTTCTTTGATGATATCTTGTATTACAATGTCAAGTTTCCTGTTTATTTCTGGCTTTTCTGGAAGTCCAGTTATTCTTTAATTATCTCTTCTTCCTCTATTTTCCAAGTTTATCACCTTGTCTGTGAGGTATTTTATATTCTCTTCTAATTTCTTGGTCTTTTGGCTTTGCTTTATTAATTCTTGCTTGTTGTCTTCGATTTGCCTGATTCTGACTTTTAAAGCCTTGTTTTCCTTTTCACTTTGGTCAAACTGCTTTTGTAGATGCGTGAATTTCTTTTGCATTATTTCCCACTTTTCCTCTCAGAGGGCTTCCATCTTTTTGATCCTTTCCGATTCAAATTCTTCATGGGTTTGTGGAGAGTTTCCATTTCCTTTGGAAGGTTTTGGGGCATTTGCTTGTGTTTCCTATTCTATCTCCTCTGTATTTTGTATTTTTGCTCCATAAAATGTGTCCAAAGTCACCCCCTTCTTCTTGTTTTTCTTGGAATTTGGGGGCTTTTGTGCTTCTGTGGAGTTTGCCATCTCTATCTGAGTGGGGAGGACTAGCTTTTCTTATCTCTGACTGGTGTTCAGAGGTTTTAGCCCTAGGCAGATTGTCCATTCTATGCAGTTTTGTTCTGTGTTCCCGGGGAAGCCAGGTATTGCTGGTGTTTCCCTGTTACTGCCCTCCTTGGTTCAATCCCAATGCTTCTCCATTGCCTTACTTCCAAGCTCTGAGCCGGGCTTGGCCCTTTCTGAGAGGTTTTTCAGTGCCTTAGCCGGCCAGAAGAGCCAGCACTCTGATGGGTGAGGGGCCGAGGATTGGAGCTCAGAGGGCTCCTGATAAGATTAGCTTTTGCTGGGTTGAACTGAGTATGCCTTGAGGCAGGGACCTTCCATGAGAATTGAATGGAGGGATACAGCCAAGGGGTTACAGGCCCCCCCCCCCCCGTCTCTCTCTGTTTTCCTGCTCTCTGTGTTAGGTGCCCTCTTATCTGAGTCAGGTTGTTTTCAGGAAGTGGTCTTCAGAATAGCCAGCCCTGAGGCTCTGAGGTTCCCTCTGTTGCCTTGGACTTGGCGCTCTGTGTTGGTGGTGATGGGTCCTGCGACCTTCCTTCTGCCTACCCCTTAGGTCTGAGTGTTCTCAGGTTCTGGCTTTTGGGGGGGGGGCGTTACCTTTTGGTCCAGGTCCAGGAGGAGGATTCCCGGGGTCTATGCTTTTGATCATTTTGAATTTCGGTGCCCTAGGAGCATATGGTTTGAGTTTGGTAGGGAAGGGTTTCCGGAGATAAGACCTTTAGCTTTCTCTAAGCCGCCATCTTGACTGGAACTTAATGCTGGCTTTTTTAAACCACCACTTTCTTTTATAGATGTTTCTCAACTACGTATTCAATAATCAGATGAAAAATTTTCCAAGAACTATAGTCAAAATCAATTATTTATTTATTTAGTCTCTATTGTCTTCCATTTAATCAAATAAAATTGGGAAAATGTTTTATTTCCATTTTTTAGTACCCTTGCAGTCCTTCAAAGATCATTGACTGCTTACCTAGACTAGAGGAACTGAAGTCCTCATAGGCAGCCAGGTACACTTTTATTCTCAACTTGGTTATCATCTTTGTTTAGGCCATTTTTATTATCATTTCTTATATAATGGTAAGTAAAAGATGAGAAATTGAAACCTTGAGGTCATGTAATATGGAGATTGATTAAAGGAATGAGGATGTTGTTTTGTGTTTGTGTGTGTGTGTATGTTTTTGTTTTGTTTTGTTTTGTTTTGCTTTTTTAACCAAGAGAACAGAGGACTCAAGAGGAATATAATTGCAACATTCATGTGAAAGGCTGCCATGTTAGGGGGGAAATAGATTTTTATTTTTGGCTTTAGGAGGTAGAATAAAAACAATGGGCAGAATATCGGATTGATATCAAGGAAAAGTTTTCTGAAAAGTTAGAATCGTTCAAAAGAAAATTCAGTTTTCTTTGGAAGTAGAAATTAGTCAATCATTCAGTAAGTATGTATTAAGTTATTACTTTGTAAACAGCACTGTGCTTAGTTATAAGGTAGCAAGTTTCCTCTCACTGGGGCAGAGGGAAGATAACCAATTATTGGATATGATAACATGGTGCTTCCTTTCCACTTATGGTCTGGGTTGAAGGTCAATTCCAATTCTAATCATAATCTGTGATTCTACAATTCTGTGAAATCCTATTCACAGTTCTAAAACTATTAAGCCAGAATGAGGAAGGGAGAAGCTAGTAAAATTTGAATCTTTGAAAGACATTTGTGGACTTCAAATAGTAATTTTCAAGAGACTGGTGATAGAAACTATAACTGACACAGAATTAAGATATAAGTAAGTGGAAAGAGAAAGGGTGGGGAAGGAGGGGTTCGTGCTGACATTTTGAAAACAATTTTTTTTTGGTGAAAGGAAGTTTCCCTTTTCCCCAGGGAACATATCCCATCATCCTCATTTTATTTTTAGACTCCTAACTCCCTTGGCCCTATTCAAATTTGACTAAACCTAGGTCATTCTCTTCTGTTTTCCCTTAGTTGTAATTGAATACAATGGCATAGTACTTTAAATTCCTATTTTGAGCATTGGTAAGCTAACTCCTTTTCTACTTCAAAAAAGAAAAATTATTAGAAAGAAATATTTAATAACCAAAGACTTTACCTAACTTATTTTTCTTTACTTGAAATTTCATATTAATTTTCTATTTTATATTGAAGCTCTTTGCTTAGGAAATACTACTCAAGACCCAGTTTTTCCAATCTATAATGTTTCCCACAGTCACATACCTACATAATAAATGCATGCAACATTTTATAACAGGAAAAAAATAGATTATTCTATTTCTTTCTTGACAGCTAAATATTAGACTAGTAAACATGCATTTTTCATAGTCTTAACTCTTTACTACTATACTACCTGGGAAGCTTAAGTAATGAACCTAGGTTAAGTCAAAGTATTAGTATCCATTCAGTCTCATTGGGCAAATGTGGTGTCTGGAGAGAACTAACACCTTTGGCGAATGTCTTTATCAGAACTTCTCATCCACATTTGAGGTCCACTTATCACCCAATTCTCACTTGTGGCTCCAAGAAGTCATAACATGTACAGTAGCTACACCTCAGTAAAACTGCCTTGACAGATAGACTAAACTAGGTTGAAGATAACCAACAGAACTCAAACCTCTATTGAGTTATAGAGCTGAAAGCATGTGAATACTTTCCTTAGAAGACAGCAGATGAGAACAATTTGTTCCAATGGCCTTTTAGATGGTCAAAGCTTACATTGTGTAGACCTTAGAATTTAGAAATCAAAGATGCCAATGCCAGGCACTGAATCCTGGATGAATACCAGACATTTTGATTTTTGTCTTGGACTTCTATGATTCTGAAAGAGAGAATAAGGTTGATGAATTTGAGTAACATTACCTCACTTAGATTTAATTCACCAACAAGTCAAAACATGATCCATCATCCACTATTTCATTATTTTACTATTATATAATTTTAATATGTCACTATTATATATAATATATGTGGGAAAAATTACACAGAAAGTGTTTAAAATGTTGGAGGGAAGATTGATGGACAGAGAAGGCAGTTGGAGTGGGGTGGGGCGACTGGGAGAGTGGCAGTTGTTCTCAAGGCAACACTCTTTCCTGGTCTTTGGAGTGGAAGGAGTCTCTCCCTGTTTCTCGGGATAAAACCACCCCTATTCCTGGATTTTTCCCAATGATTTACTCTACTTGGACTCCTGGGTTGTGCCATTGAACAAACGGATTTTAGGGGAGTGGCTTGAACTGTAAGGCTGGTCTTTAGGGGTGTTAGCCCAAAGAGACAGGCCCTACCAGCTTTGAAAGTCAGCTATCAGGGACCCCACCCTACAGTCAAAACACAATAAAACATACCAAAAAAATGTAACTGCTCATGGACAATATGAAATGCAGTAGACTTGAGAGATAAACAACTCTTGTGTTGTCAGGATCTATCACATCCAAATAACACCTGTTAGTGAAACAAGGCTAGCAAATGAAAGCCTACTGAAGTCAGAGCTGGATATATATATATATATATATATATATATATATATATATATATATATATTTTAGAGAATGACTACTGGGGCAAAAAGTACTGTCAAGCTGAGAATAGTTTGAAAATTAGGTCTAATCTAGTCATTAAACTTTATGCCTCCCAAAGGGAGTAAATGAAAATCTCATGATAATTCTACTATTACTTGTAAGAAAGTGCCATTCCACTATTATCAGTGTACCTACCATGACAAATCCAGATGAGGCAAAAAGAGAATTCTATGAACATTTGGAGATGCTCATCATCAATATAACAAAAGAAGACAAACTTGTAATCCTTGTTAAGTTTAATACCAGAGTAGGCATAAACTAGTGATGGTAGACCTTTTAGAGATCTAGTGCTGGGCCCCATTCCCCCAAACCAAGTGCCTTGCCTGCCTCCTCCCTGAGAGCTCCTCACCCCCATTGAGTGCTGGGTATGCTGGGTATGCATTGCCACTACCTTTACCCCACACAGGGGAGAGAAGAACCACACCTATTGGGCTGCTGGAAGGAGGGGTGGGTGAGGCAAGGAATGTCCTCTGCAAGTGTAGAGGGGGGGAGGGAAGTGGCCTGAGGACTTCACCTTCCTCTACATAAACAATTCAGAGAAATAGTTATAGATGGAATTCTACCAAATTCCTTTCATCACACAAATATGGTATTGATATCTAAATGAACAAAAAAACAGAGAAAGAAAACTATAGATTCATATCCCTAATGAATATTGATGACATTTTAAACAAAATACTAGCAAGAGGACTCCAGCAATATATCACAATATCATATACTATGACCAGGTTTATAGAGGAATGCAGGGATGAATCAATATTGGGAAAACTGTAAATATAATTAACTATATCATTATCAATACCAATAGAAACAACCTGAATATTTCATTAGACTCAGAAAAAGCTTTTGATAAAATACAGGAAACACTCCTAATAAAAACCACTAATAAAAATTTGGAACAAATGAAACACTCCTCAAAATGACAATTAGCATCTCTCTAAAACCATCAGCAAAAGTTTTCTGTAATAGGAATAAACTAGAAACCTTTTTTTTTAAAACCCTTACCTTCCGTCTTGGAGTCAAGAAGAGTGGTAAGGGCTAGGCAATGGGGGTCAAGTGACTTGCCCAGGGTCACACAGCTGGGAAGTGTCTGAGGCCAGATTTGAACCTAGGACCTCCCGTCTCTAGGGCTGGCTCTCAATCCACTGAGCTACCCAGCTGCCCCCAAGCTAGAAACCTTCTTAACAGAAAAAAGAATGAAACAGCGATGGCCATTATTACCATGACTATTCAGTATTGTGCTAGGGATGCTAGCTATAGCATAAGAGAAGATATTGAAGCAATTAGGATAGGCAATGAGGAAATTAATTTATAACGCTGAAGATAATTTGATGGCATACCTAGAAAATTCTAGAGAATCAACTAAGAAACTATTAGAAACAATAAATTTAACAAAGTTGCAGGATATAAAATAAACACATAAACCCCATCAATGTTTCTCTGTGCTACCAATAAATCCCAACAAGAGATAGAAAGATAAATCTCATTTAAATTAATATAGATAATATAATATGTCTGAGAACCTCCCTGTCAAGACAATCCCAGGAACTAACTATATGATCACCACTACAAAACATTTTTTCACATAAAGTCAGATCTAAACAACTGGGAAAAAATGCTCATGGGATGGCTAAGCCATTAAAATAAAGATGGAAATTCTTTCTAGATTTACTTATTTATTCAGTGCCATACCAATAAAACTACTCACAAATTACCTAATGGAGCTAGGAAAAAGTTTATCTAGAAGAATAATAGACAAAGAATATAAAGGGGATTAATGAAAAAATATGAATAAAAGTGGCTTAGCTATATTTAATCTCAAATTATTTTATAAAACACAACAATCAAAACATTCTGGTACTGGCTCAGAAATACAGTGGAGGACCAATGGAATATATTAAGTACTCAACACATGATGGTAAATCACCAAAATAATAGCATCTGACAAACCCAAAGATCTATCATACAAAAACTGCTGGGGAAACTGGAAACTGAAACATGTCATTCTTTATTTCATACATGAATTTTGACTCTAGTGAAAGCAATATGTATCTTCTTTCACAACAGAATAGACATGGAAATTTATTTTATATGATAATACATATACAACCTATATTTTAATTACCTGTCTTCTTGGGAGGTCAGAGGAGTAGTGGGGGGGTGAGACTGTAGATTGCATAGTATCAGAAAAATTATATGCAAAAATTTTATTAATAAAATGTGGGGTAATAATAATTTATTCTAATTTTAAAAGAAACTAATTGAAATCTTCAGGATAATGTGGTAAGTTATCCCCTAGGGAATCAAGGATGCCGCTGGTGTATATTAAATAAAAGAATACAGGCTCTCCTGAAACGATCTCAGGAGGATCTCCTCTCTTATTCATGGTCAACAATACCAGCATATTCCTAAATTTGACTCCTTCTTTTAGAGAATACCCATCTGCCTGAGAGTCAGTGTGGTTTTAGAAAGGCCCAATGAATGGTCAAATGTTTTTTGTTGTCTGAAAACTCCAGGATAAATACCAGGAGCAGATCTGAGGTTTACATACACATTCATCAAAATGACCAAGGCCTCTAATATTTTACTCATACAGGATTATGGCAAAATTTATTTGCCCAGAGAATTAGTTCTGCATACAGATATGATAGCATATTCACAAACTTTCTAGATGAAGGCCAATGTTCTCACACTTTCTTGGTCATTGAGAGAGTGAATAATGACTATGTGCTTGCTCCCATGCTTTTTAGCATATTATCTTCTGATGTGGCTCTATTGCCAGACAACTTCAATGAAGACAAAAATGACAACCAGATCAACCACTTCAGTGATGGCAAACTATTTAATTTGAAAAGGCTACAAGCCAAGATCAATACAGTTGGTGCACCAGTTTTTGTTTACAAATGATTATGCATTCAGTGTAATCTCTGAGGTTGAGATGCAACAGAGTATGGACTGATTCTCTGACCCCTGTGCTAATTTTGCCATGAAAATAAGCAATAGCTAAAAAGATGTTTTTCATTAGCAAGTAACAAATTATTTCTAAGTGGAACCATTGGTCAGAGTAAATTAGGAATTTGTCATTTTATGGATAAGTCCACTTACCTTGGCAGTATACTTTCCAGGAATGCCCACATAGATGATGAGGTTAATGTATTCATTGTCAGAGCTGACTTGGCAATTGGGAGGCTCTGAATGAAATTATGCAGGAGAAGAAGTATTGAATCATATCCCAACCTGAAGATGCACAGAGCTGTTACATTTTAAGCTTGTGAAAATTTTCAGATTATTAGTATCTTGTCAGAAAACAGAACCATTTCCACTTGGATTGTCCTAGGAAGATTACAAAGATGATATGGCAAGATAAGGTTCTCGGCACTGTAGTCCTCTCTCAAGACGAATTGCCAAGCATTCAAACTCTACTGTAGGGAGTGGAACTCTGATGGGGCTGGCCTAAATGCCACATCCAATATTACCTAAAAGACTATTACCTTATTGGAGACATCACATAAGGGAAACACTCACATGGTAATCAGAAGCAGCACAGGAACATTCTCAAGGTCTCTGAAGAACTTTAGTATTGATTGTGTAACACATATTGGCATAGGGCCACTCAGCATAGCATATATAGCATGCCTGTTTCAAAGAAGCCCCTCTACTCCTTTAAGATAGAATTCCAGAAAACAAAGGAAACATGAGATGCACATATCCAGAGACATTTCTATCCCGAAAGTTTTAAAGAACTACCTGTGTTTAACTTGTGGTAGAGCCATCCAAACTCATACTAGCCTGATCAGCCACAGCCAAAAAACACTGTACCCTGACCCTAACATTGTGAAGTCATTGGGTTTCTTCTAAAACTTACAGATAACATCAGGCTTAGGCAAATGTCAACATTATTAGAACAGACTAATTAATTTTGCATCTTTATAAGAAAAAATAATAAAATGTTCTATGAATTAATTGGCCTTAGGTACCAACTTCCCACTTAAGTGCTAAAAATTGCTAGCTGTTGATGATGTCATTTTAATAATAACAAAATAAAAATATTATTAAAGAATGATTGAATTATTTGGTATTGTTAGGTATTTATATTTTAATTAACTGAACACACACATGCATGACCCCAACCAAAATAACCAAATCTTCAGTCTCTCCCTTATATAATTCCCTCCTTACTATTCTCATTGATATTAATTTCATTCAGGCCCTTATTGTCCTTTGCCTATATTATTTCAAGTAGACTCCAACTAGATCTATTTTTCTCAAACATTCTCATCATAATCCTATAAAACACTACAGAATTGGTGTTTCTGGTTTAGAAATATGATCATTTCATTGTTCAGAAAACCTTAATTGACTGCATGGTATTGATTTACATTTAAAATGAAATTCCTTAATGTGGTATTCAAGTCCTTCAGTAACCTAGTTTGATCTCCAAATCAATATATTGTACCAAAAAAAATGCCATAAAATTTGGAGTCAATAGATCTGAGTTTTTATATTAACTCTCTTATTTGGTGCTTATGTTGCTTTGAGAAGCTATCTCACTCCTATGTAATTCATTCCCTCATATCTAAATGTAGAATTTTGATTACTTATTTTGAGAATCCTTCAATGCCCAAACCTTATGTTTTAGTCTCTTGTCACTATAAAATGTCAATACAATCAATTTAGCATTTCTCAAGACTCTCTTCTGAAAAATCCTCTGTTAGATAAAAATGAAAAATGTCTTTATCAAACAATAAGGTCTCATCATCTCATTTTTCTGTCTTCAACTGATTCATGCCATGACAAGAAAATTTCATAATCAAACTCAGAACAAATTTCATCTTAAAAGGTGAAAGGTAATAGCAATATTGTGGAATGATCAAATGTGATAGACTTAGCTATTATCAGCAATACAATGATCCAGGACAATTCTGAACAACTTATAAAGAGGAATGTTATTCTACTCCAGAAAAATAAAACACTTGGAATAGGAATCCAGATGAAAGGATATGATTTTTCACTTGTTTATTTGGAATTTTGGTTTTATAAGATTATTTATTTTAAAATGTACAATACGGAATTTTGCATGATAATACATGTGTGATCCAGATTGAATTGCTTGCCATCTCTGAGACTGTGGAGGGAAGGAAGGAGGGAGATAATTTTTATCCTATAACTTTAAAAAAACTTATATAGAAATTTGCTATTACATGTAATTGGCAAAAAATAATGATAACAAAAAAGATAAGTCTTTTTCTTAAGGAAAATTTTAGAGTAATAAAAAATGCTTTATACCATCCATAAGTCAAACTAGTCTACTTACCTTCCTTTTATATTAAGGATCGTACTCTATCTCAATTTTCATTGTTTATCCATGATATGTATGTTAATCCATGCCCATATATATGTACATACACACACACACACACACACACACACACACACACACACACACACACACATATATATATAGGTATGAATGGCTAGGTGGTACAGTAGATAGAGTGCTGAATCTGAAGTAAAGACTCATCTTCCTGAATCCAAATCTGGCCTGAAATAGCTATGTGACCCTGGGCAAGTTACTTAACCCTGTTTGCTTCAGTTCCTCAATGGTAAAATAAGATTGAGAAGGAAATTGCAAACCACTCCAGTATCTTTGCTGAGAAAATTACAAATAGGATCATGAAAAGTTGGATATGACAGAAATGACTGAACAACAAGACATCTGTCTAATCCTTCCTTGGTTAACAAAATTATTGTTTAATAGCCATAAAATTAAATATATTGATTAGTAATATACTTTCAAAAGTGCTGACTTTTTGGTTAAGGCTTGTTGGAGAAAGGATTTAAACTAGTTTGCTCCAGAATATTGGCTACAACATAGACTTTAGGGTCACCAGAAATAGCCTATGATCTCCATTATCAAAAGTGAGGTGTTAAGGAGGCATTTTAGTTCATAAACCTAATTTTGAATTGGAATAACCCCATTATGGAGGAGAAATACTTTGCTGAAAATTTATATATAAAAGACTTCAAGAGAGAATGGCATATTATAGAAACATCTGAAGAACATATGAGAAATTTACATATTTAAGAGATATACTGATTCTATTATATAGGTATATTCATTGGAGGACAATTATTATTGACAGAATTCATCTACTATGATACCTGGTAGTAGTCAATTGCTTAATAGTAGTAGTAAGTAGATGATCAGACCCATTCATGCATATATAAAAGCCAATTAGCCCATTTTTAATAAATTAAAAATGTCAAACAGCTTGCATGTGAGATAGACAATATTTGACACTCTGGACAGTATATTAGAAGATCACTGAATAGGGCATTAAGGAGAACGGGACTGGGATTCCTGATTATGATCTGAGTTCTATTCATATCTCTGACACCAACTAAATGTATGACCTTTGAACAGTATTTTAATTTTCATAGGCTGTTTTTTCTCCTCATTTGTAAGATGAAAGGGATGGATGAGATGTAGACTAAACTTTTAGAATGCCTAGAAATTTTTAAATATTCTAAAATACTTTCTTAAGACCAATAATAGTGGAGACCTATTTCACTTAATTGTCATATAAAAGAATATGGAGACAATATGCTTTAGTGACTGAAAAGGCAAAAAAAAGTATTTTAAAGTTTAAATGCTATATGGTCATTTTTCAAGTAACGTGGTTAATAAGAATTCAAGGTCATTATATTTTGGTTTGCCCAGTTTTAAGAGAATTATTCACAAGTATTTTGAGCCATTTATATTCTCTTTCATAAATGACTATTATGAACTTTCTTTTGTTTCATGATATTATAAAAGAGAATTCACTGAATTTCTAAATTGCCATAAAGACATGTGTAATTGAATGAGCTTCTTGCATTCATAGTGACCTTTAGCTAGTGACTGTTATATAGCATTTTCTACAGGAACTATTCAAAGGAGTTGGTGAGATCACAAATTCCCAAAAGGTCAATGATTTTCTAGCTAGTCTTTTGATAAGGTTTTTGTTTGTCTCTTGAAGCTAATTATTATAAGTATGTATTTAGTCAATGGATTAATTTCAATAACCCAGTCCTTTCTGAATACCTAAATGAATTATTTCTATTTTGGAAAATTAGGTTTTAAGCGATTTGGAAAAAATATCCTCTAAAGTAAGAAAGGTTACTTTCTCAGGAAAGAGTCAAAGAAACTATCTATGAGGTACCAAAAAACTATCTATAAGGTGGTCAGAATGAAGCCACAAAAAAGCATTATCTTCATTTTCCTAATATTTGGTCTATACAATGTGTAGAAAACAATTTGATTAATTGGTTTTGCAGGTAATTTCTGTCAAATTGACCATTTTGTTTAATGATTATTATAGTTTTCATTTGGAAAGTAAGTTAAAGTATATTTTATTTTACATGGTTTTATGAGTAGGCATATTCTCAGTAATTAAACAAAATGGAATTCTGAGTAATTATAATGCAATTTCAATTATACTAAAAGTTTTTTGTAATTCTCATTATGGTAAAGTGAAAAAATCTAGATATTGCCTAGGTGCAGAGCATCAGAAATATGGGTAGACCAGCTTTAAAAAAAAAGACTTCAATTTGTTCATCAGAACAGAACACAATGGACTTTATTCTTTTATACTTCCTAACAGTTTATAAGCCTTGAGTGCTTTGCAAAGTCATGAATATACTACTTTTTTTGTATTTTTTCAATTGGTAAGATAATCATAGTTAAACACTCTTATTTTTCCATTATTATTAGGAAAAAAAACAAATCTTCCTTCAATAGCATTTCTTTTCCCATTACATTAGCAACCCTATACAGTTCACCTAGGATCACTAGGCAATTGAATATCAGGTTTTGACAGGGGGAAAAAGGTGTTATTTTATTAAAAAAAAAAAGGTAGGATTGGATTATTTAATAATAGGGTCACCAAAAATTTAATTTATTCAAAAGAGATTTATTTACAATTTATTTACAAAATATAGAAAGAGTGAAGTAAGAAAATCAGAGAGAGGATAGGGTAATATATCTAGCCTATTCACTAAGTAATTTACTCCCAGCCCCTGGATCAACCCAGGCAGGGAGAGTAAGTCCTTAGCTGGAGAAGCCTCAGCAAAACTGAGGACCTGGGCATATCTCTCTCAATCAGCAGATTGAGAGAGCAGAAAAATCAGCAGATTCTTCACCAGCCTCAAACTCAAACTCAGTACTCCAGTAGAAGTTGAACGTCAAATTGAACTTCCAAGCATGAATAACTGGAAAACTCTCCAAAGATGTTCTCTTGTAAACCTTAAAATTTCTTAGACTTATAAATGTTGGAAATTTCACCATTGGGAAATTTCATGCTTGTAGGGAATTTCATACTGATAGTGGGAACTCTATTGGAATGTGAACCCCATTGGCAAGGGAGGTTCCTCCTCCTCCCTTCTTAAGATTACTTTAGGACAGAAACCTTTTGCTGAACAATGGAAAGGGCTGCAGCATAGATCAAAATTTAATTATTCCAATCTCCACCCTACTCAGGGTAACAGGATTTAGGAAGAGCTGTAGCAAAGGATCAAGATTTAATTATTTAAGAATATGACCTTCAACAGACATCTGCAAAGCCACAGACCTCTGGGCCATCCTGGGTTAAGGTAGAGCCACCATTGGCACAGGGAAGACATGGACAGTGATTGGTAGATGTGAGAACTGAGGGGAGGGAACTTGGATGGTTTCCTAAAAGATAGCAGGGTCTGAGGACTGAGGGGTGGTTGGAGAATTTTTGCTCTGAGAGGTTGTGCTCTGAGAAGCTTGCTCTGAAGGAATCTGGAGGTGGAGGCCCCTGAGACTGTTTCTCCATTTTGGTCAAGTGAGTGATAGGGACTGATCTCTTTTCTTTGCCTCAGCTATCTAAGGGCTTGGGCCTTTTGGCCCAGCCTAAACAGAAGGGGTATTTAAGCCCTATTCCCTTCTCTCCCCTTTTCTCTCTCCCTCTCTCTCTCTATCTCTAATACCTTTCTTCCTCCTGTTTGTAATTAAACTCCATAAAAGGTTGACTGCTGAGTTGAGTTTTCATTTAGGAATTACATAGCTGAATTCCTTGGCGACCTTAAATTAATATATATCAGTCTTTTAAAGTGATTTCCTTGTCACACTCTGAAGAATTCCCCCACAGGAAGTTGTAACTCCCTTTTAAAGACACTTTCTTTTTCATCACTTCCTGTGCCTTCCCCTAATTTTATGTCTATAAATCACAGTTGAAGCTTTGTTTAGGATGGCCCATGGGGCAATCAGTTTGATTCTGATTCATCACCCACTATTGTACATGTGGGTCACAGACCTCCCCACTTAATAATTAAGTGGGATATTTACATTTTGGTGATTATATCTAAAAATGGGCAGATCTCCCCACTCAACTGTAAGTAGCATATTTATAATTTTGGTGATTAAATCTAAAAATGGGCAGGCAAGTTAATTTAATTTTTACAACCAGGAGAGAGTTAAATTTAATCTTCACAGTTTTAATCATTTGGATAGGGATTTGAAAATCCTTTCAGAAATTTAGTACATTTGGATTCATTCTTAATCTCTTTCCAAATAAATCACTAAGATCCATCATGTGCTTTTTGATCACTTCCTGAGTACCCAACCAGCCCATAGGGTCTTTATATGTGGTTACAACCTTTAAATTCTTGATATTGTGAATTTCAAAACTACTCAACCCTGTTCAAACCATTCTTTAGAGGATGGGATTTGACTTTTTCCTGATCAATAACAATGGAAATACTTGGAATGACAGAATCAGGTCTTGGAAACTACAATCTCCACCCTACTCAGGGTAACAGGATTTAGGAAGGGCTGCAGCAAAGCTCAAGATTTAATTATTTGAGAATATGACCTTCAACACACATGTGCAAAGGGGACAGACCTCTGGGCGGTCCTGGGTGAAGCTAGAGCCACCATTGGCACAGGTGAGACACAGGAAGTGAGGTAGAGGACAGCTGAAGAGTTCCGGGGAATTCCTGTGTGAAGGAGAGGAGGTAGTTGGAACCTGGTGCTTGGAATGGAGGCCCTCAGACTGCTTCTCCATTTGGGTCACGTGAGTGATAGGGACTGATCTCTTTTCTTTGCCTCAGCTATCCAAGGCTTTGGGCCTTTGGCCCAGCCTAAGCAGAGTGGGTATTTAAGCCCTATTCCCTTCTCTCCCCTTTCTCTCTCTCTCTCTCTCTCTCTCTCTCTCTCTCTCTCTCTCTCTCTCTCTCTCTCTCTCTCTCTCATACCTTTCTTCCTCCTGTTAGTAATTTTTAAAAACTCCATTACATAGCTGAATTCCTTGGTGACCTTAAATTAATATATATCAGTCTTTTAATGTGATTTCCATATCACAATACCCAGACACAAGTAACATCTAAAGAACAATGCTCATCACTATATATGGCATAAAATGTCATTAAGTGAAACTCAGAAAAGGAAAGCATCCATTAATTAAACATTTAGGTTTATTGCATGCACTGAAAATGGCAATGGAAATGCAAATATATAGAATGAAACAATTCTAATGAGTTTTCATTCTAATAGAAGAGATATAAAGTACATATACATGTTTGTATACAAAAATACAAATAAATATTTTTGGGTAGAATACTAGAACATTAGTCTAATATGTCTCAATAGGTTTGAAAGAAGGAAATGCTTTTCTCTTAATATCAAGGGATTTTCTATTGGAAAGAAGGGGAGAAGAGGAAGCTTATACTGATATATCTGAGTCTCCTGAGTAAAATAAGAAGTAAGGAGAGAGAAAATTAAACTAATTAGGAAAGAAGTAAATTGCATAAACTTGGCAGATTGGGAAGGACATAAATGTACAACAAGAATTCAAAGTAGATGGTGTAGAAAAAAATGGGAATATTTTGAGGAAAGGGTATATGAGAAATGAGAAGAATTTGCAAAATGGGGGTTGGTTAAGTGGAGCCTCTTCATTAAGAAATAATGAGAGAAAAAGGTGAATATAAGAAAGGGTGAGATAGAGGAGTTTCTCAAGGTGCAGGACTGTCTTATGCATAACATTTTAAAAATCTTAATATCGTGTTCCTAATAGAAACCTGTTAACAATAGATGTGCAGCTTCCAGTGCTATCAGGAGATACTGAATAGTAAGCAAAGGATACTTAAGGGAATTGGGTGGATGCTCTGTGCATGATTTATAGAAGGACATTGATGATAATTGCACAGGGAAGAAAGGAATGCAAAGATTGCCCTCTGTGTCATTGGAGGTAGTGCCAGAATATAATGGCTAATTCTACCATTAATATAGTCCTTACTTTGTAACAGGCACTGTGCTAAGTACTCTTGAATTATTGTCTCATTAAATCCTCACAACAACCCTAAGAGCTAGATGTTATTATTATACCCATATTACAAATGAGAAAAATGAGGTGAAAAGTGGTTTAATGACTTGTCCAAAGTCATACATCTAGCAAATATCTAAAGTCAAACTTGAACTCAGATCTTTCTAACTCCAAGTTTTTTTTCTGACCTACCTAGCTGTATTAATATGAGAATATTACATACAAATATATATGCATACACAAATAAACAGAGATGTATTAATATGCTTGCATGAGAAGTATATGTGCATATGCATGAATGCATTATTTATGTGTTTATATGTATGTGTCTCCACATAAATATTATAAATTAATATCACTAGCAAGAAAATAATAAGTAATGAAATGAATTAACATTCTATATTTTTAAAAGGAAAATGAAAAACTAAATCCTGAATGATGGAATAAGATCAAGAACAACAATCGGTTCTTCAAGGGATTAAAAGAAAATCTTTCAAAACCTAATGATGAAATATTGTGCAGATGAAAAGTGAAGGTAGAAGATATAGAATATCAGAATGGGAACATCAGGTAATAAATCCCATAACATGAATTTAGGTAGATCAATATTTTAAGACACTATCAGAATATGAGGAAAGATAAATGGGAAGAAGAAGGAAGAAGATAGGAGGAAACATATATTTTGTACTCTTATCAGCTTCATCAGTGGATAGCAAGAAGAAGATATATGTTAGAATATCTCAGGAAGAGGGGAGGCTTTAAGAGACTGGAAGAAGTGGCAGAAGAATTGATTAATTCTTTTTGTTTAAACTTTGGAAGATTTATGAAAGGGAATATTTTGATGAAATTCTTTTCTTATTTTTTCTCCTTTGTGCCAACTCCCACAACCCCACAGAAAAAAAGGGATGAGTTGCTGCATAGGAAAGAACAAAATATAGGTTTTACAAACCAATCAAATCCAATATACATTTATTAAATACTGACTATGTGAGAGGCCATTGTGTTTAGCACTAAGAATAGAATTACTAAAAAACAAATACAGTCAATGCCCTTAATGAGGTTATAATCCAATGGAATGGGAGAGACAAAACAAAAAGAAAAAGAAAAACAAGGAGTGGAGGAGGGTACAAGACAGGAGGTAATATCAGGAGTAGGGACATCTTGGTCTATGGCATTGAAAGCATGCAGAGCAGCTGATGCTATAGTCCATGAAAATTTCCAGATCCCTTTTGTCACTTTTATCATCTCTGTGACCCTAGATAAGTCACTTAACCTCTTTATCTTCCTCTGTTTCTTCATCTCTAAAAGTGGGGATTCCAGGGTTATTGTGAGGATAAGATAAAACAATATTTTGGAAATACTTTATGAAACTTAAAAGTACAATAGTACTATAAAATACTAGTTGTCATTATTTTTCTTACAGATAAAACAAACTAGAAATTGTAACTGAAAGAAGTGGCATATGATTCATGCCTAAAAATGGAAGTTTATTTTTTATTCAAAGGGAATAGGTTAGATAAAAAGTAATGTGAAATATCACTGTAGACTAAGAACATATACTCAAGAAAAATAAAGGACAAGAGTGGGGGAAGCATCTTGGAGAGCATTTAGATATGAATCAATGGAGATACAACTAGTAGCAATATTGATGTGGGAATATACCATTAGCCACTCAATAAGAGGCAGGAAGTTGATGAATTTTTGAAATGGATCCTAAGGTTTGGCAGGTTGTAACAAAATCAGATACAAAAGCTGAAGGCTAAGAAGGCAGGTGGAAAAAAATCTTGGAATTTTCATGGACTACAATCTTCAATATGATTATAAAAAGTGTGACAATATTTTAAAATGCTAAATAAAGTCTTTTATACATAGACTATGTATGAATAACTAATTATTATTAGAATACTGCCTCTATTAATAAATAATGGTATTCTTGGGGAAAATATATCATTATTTTGGAAAATTCTGGAAGCTACAAAATAAAATAAAAATAATAAAAATAAATAGAAGAAAATGGGCTATTGGGCAAATGACTGACTTGGAAAAATATTGAGAAAATATTATTTAAGAATTATTGGAGAACTTTCTGGGGCAGAGCCAAGATGGAAGAGTAACTAGAGTGGCATCTCCTTGTCATTACAAGAATTCTCTCTGAATAAGATTAAAATCTCACCACAAAACAAATATACAATTGAAAGAACAAAAAAGGAGACAATGAAACAACATTCAAGAAAAGAAAAATCAAAAAGGTAGGCAAACAACATTTGTTTGCACTGGCATGAAAGATCAGAGCCAGTAAGAGACTGTAGCAAGGAATGAAGAGCAAGCCAAGAACAACTACCTACCCTCCCAACCCCACATCTGCTGTGTGAATTTTAGATTTTCAACACCCTGATTAAACCTTTAAAATACTAACAAACAGGAATATCTACAACACTACTTAAAGATTAACTGTTGAGGAAGATGGCCTATGACAGACATGTGCTATTAAGTAATGAATAGGAAACAACTGACAGACCTCCTGGGCTGCCCTACGTCAAACTTAAGCTACCATTGGTACATGTGAGATGCAGGAAGTGATGTAAAAAAGAGTCTATACATTTTGCTTCTCTTCCTCTCTCTAGTCTCTTTTCGGGAGACCTGGCTCTGGCTCTTTCGCAGGATGTGGCTCTGGCTTTCTCATGGAGATGTAGCTCTTGCTCTGTCTCTATCGTGGAGAGGTTGGTCTCTGTCAGCAGTGTGGGGAGTGCTGGGTGGTGTTTGGCATCTTGGGTCTTAGAGCCTTAGTGTCTTGGCAGCATGGTGTAAGCATGCTAGGTGAGTGAGTTTAGACTGATTCCTTTTTCCTTACCTTCCAAAACACTATCCTTTTAGGAAGCCCCTAATCTTCTGAGGAGGCCTCGTGGCTTAGGCTAGGCTGGTGAAATCTTATGCTCTTTCTCTCTCTTCTTCTTAATTCCTTCCCTCTATATTAATTAAACCAGCATAAATTTCCCAAACTGTTTTGTGTATTTTTATTGGGATTTGAATTAATCCCTGGTGACTACTAGTATAATATATTCAGTCACAACCCCCTAAATTTACCCCTTCCTACTGTAACAAATTCCAAACTTAATTTTAAGTTAACATTTAGACACTGAGATCCTGCCTGGGCAAATAATGGTCCAAGCAAACCCACACCACTTGAAATTTCAAACCTGTGGCAAAGTACAGAGTCCCATCCCAGGGCAATCTGGGCTGAAAGGTGCTGAACATCCACAGTTTGGGGTGAGAACATAGTTCACAGGGGGAGCCCCTCAGGATCTTTTTGCCCCAAACTAAGGGAAGAGCTCCAGGACAGATAACTGAAGAGTGTGCCTGATTGGATCAAGAACACAGTGGGACCAAAAACTTGAGCCTAAGCCTAGGGCAAAAATTTGATCAGTCCCTGACCTGATCAAGTTCAGAATGAGATAAAAAGCTTATACCCAAGCTTGAGGAAAGTCTTTAAGCATCTCAAAATTCAACTGAATCAAAAGAGGAGGGGCCTCTCAGAGCTCTTAACCTTCAGACCATCTGGCAAACAAGTAATTACACAGAAAATAATCTGAGAATAACATCAAGGAAGAACTGAAGTTTCAGAGCATACTCCCAACTTCCAAGAAAACAGAGTCTACCTAGAATTTGATAGGAAAAATGAGCAACAAAAAAAGCACCTAATTCTAAAGTATTTTATGGAACTTAGGAGCAAGGTACAGACACAGAAGGGATCAATGAAAGCAAAGGAAACACATGCAAAGTCTAAAAGAAAAATATGGATTGGACAAAGAGTCTGGAAGAACTAAGCAATGACTTCAAAAAACAATTAAGAGAGACAGGGAAAAGTGGGGAAGAGAAAATGATGCCAGAAGAAATAGGCCAATCAAAAAAGGAGAACCAAAAACTTACAAAGGAAAATCAAGCCTTAAAAAATCAGAATTTACTATCTAGAAACTAATGATTTTATGAGAAATCACAGAACAATAAAGCAGAATAAAAAGAATGGAAAACAAAGGAAAACATAAACTATCTTATTTAAAAAAACAATGGATGTAGAAAATAGATCTAGGAGTCACAATTTGGGAATCATTGGACTACCTGAAAGCCATGATCAAGAAAAAACTTTGTAAGTCTTATTACAAGAAATTATTAATGATCCTTGAATATAAAAATAAAATTGAATTCAAAAGAATTCACAGATTGCATTTGGAAAGAAATCCTCAAATGATAACTTCCAGGAATGTAACAGCTAAATTCAAGAGCCACCAATCCAAGGACAAAATACTTCAAGCAGCTAGAAAGAAACCATTCAAATACCATGGAAGTATAATCAGGATCACTCAGGACCTAGTAGCTTCTACATTAAAGAATGGAAAGGCATAGAATATGATATTCAGGAAGGCAAAACTTTTGGGTTCACAACTCAGAATCACCTATCCAGCAAAACTGAGTATATTCTTTCAGGGTGGGGTGGTGGTCATTCAATAAGATAGAGGATTTCCAAGCATTCCTGAGGAATAGGCCATACCTAAACAAAAAAGTTGAAGTCCAAAAAGTCTACATAGAAAAAGGGAATGGATATGAATCAATTAGGTTGGAATGATCTCAAAAAAGAAAGTTAGTAGATGAGAAAGACAAAGAGGGAAGGGACAAAACCACTGTTATGTCTATGTACCAAAGAGATTAAAGAAAAATGAAAAGTATATATATATATATATATATATATATATATATATATATATATATATATTCAAAAGTACTTAAAAACATCATTTTGTGATGGCAAAGAATTTGAAATCAAGTATATGTGCATCAATCAGACAATAGCTGAATGAATTGAGGCATATAACTTTGATGAAATGCTTTTGTTTCATAGGAAAATGGTTAGAGGAGTGGTTTTAGGAAAACATGGCAAGACCTATATGAAGACCTATATGAATTAATGGAAAGTAAAATGAGAAGAACAAGGAGATCATTGTGGACAGCAGCAGAAATGTTATAATGATAAACAACTGAAATATTTGGCTTTCCCTGATGAATACAATCAAAGTACTAGTACTTTCAATGAAAAAATATTAGCCATTTCCAGAAAGAGAACTGATGAACTTTGAGTGCAAATTAACTTATGGAACTTTTCCATTTGACCCATTCTTCTTTTCATGGCCTTTTTTCTTCCTTGGATTTTTTTTTGCCTCTTTTTCCAGTACATGAATTCTGTTTTTTTAAAAAGACTCTTTTCTTCATTGACTTTTTTGCTCCCTTTTCCAGTCGACCAATTTTGTGTTTCATGCTATTATTTTCTTTTTGCAGTACTTTCATTCCTTTTCCCCATTTTTCATCAACCTGCCTTATTTGAATTTTTAATTCTTTTTCAAGAATTTTTCAATTCCCTGATGGTTTCTTTCTTTGCTCTTTGTCCCATAGAAATTTTCAAGGGTTAAAATGTTATTTTTTTCTGCTGTTCACTCATTTACTCAGCCTCTTATTGCCTGTGGAATGGAAATTCTGAAATTTACTTGCTGATTCTGTCTCCTTTTCTGGCTTCTAGGAATTGGCACTGTGAACTATTTTGTCCTGGTTCTATGTCTTCAACACTGTAGCACAAGCTTGAAAAGGTCCATTGATATGAACTTCTGAGTCTCAGTGCAGATTGGTGCCAGGATATGAGACTTCAAGTGGTAGGTGTGAGGTGCTCTTTTGTTAGTGGAACCCATGTCCTGGGATCCCAAAGTTAGTATATGTCCAAATCCTGGAATCTGGTCCAGTGGGGGGAGGGTATTGGAGGGTTGGCCAATATTCCTCTGTGTGCATTTTTGCTTCTGTTTTCCCCTTGGTGGCACATAATTTTCTGGGCTGCAACTGAGACAAAGAAGGCAGGAATAGATAATGATCTCAGACAAAGCTAAAGCAAAAATAGATCTCATTAAAAGATGAGGAATATAATTATATCTTGATGAAAGGAAGTATAAGTAAGAAAGAAATATTAATACTTAACATATATGCACCAAATTGTATAGTAGTAGGATTTCTAAAGGAACAATTAAAGGAGCTTAAGGAGGAAATAGATAGTAAAACCAAACTAGTGGTGGAGCCTAAATTTCCTCTAGCAGAACTAGATAAATTGAACCAAAAAATAAATAAGAAAGAAGTGAATGAGAAGTGAATGAAATATTGGAAAAACTGCAGCTAAGAGATATCTGGAGACAACTGAATAGGAATGAAAAAGAATATACATTCTTTTCAACAACACATGGTACATATACAAATACTGACCATGTACTAAGCCATAAAAGCATTGCAAGTAAATGTAGGAAAGCAGAAATAATAAATGCAATTTTTTTCAGTCCATAAGGCAATAAAAATGATAATCAATAAGGACTTGTAGAAAGGCAGATTTAAAAATAATTGGGAACTAAGTAATCTAATTCTAAAAAACTGGTTGTTCAAAGAGCAAATCAAAGAAATTATTATGGATTTCACTGAAGAGAATGACAATGAGGAAACTACACATGAAAATCTATGGAATGCAGCTAGAGTAGTACTCAAGAGAAAATTTATATCAACAAATTAGAGAGGGGAGAGGTTAATGAATTGGGCATGAAAATTAAAAAAATTTAGAAAGAGAACAAATTTAAAAATCCCAAGATAAATACTAAATTTGAAATTCTAAAAATTAAAGGAGACATTAATAAAGTCAAAAGTTAAAGAACTATTGAATTAATAAATGAGACTAGAAGCTGGTACTTTGAGAAAAAAACAAAATAAAGTACTGGTTAATCTAATAAAAAAAGGAAAGAAGAAAACCAAATTAACAGTATCAAAGATGAAAAGGGCAACCTCACCTCTGATAAAGAGGAAATGAAGGTAATTATTAAGAACTATGTGGTCCGACTATATGTCAATAAATATGGAAATCTAAGTGATATGAATGATTATTTACAAAAATATAAATTGCCTAGATTAACAGAAGAAGAAATAGATAACTTAAATAATCCCATATCAGAAAAAGAACTCCCTAAGAAAAAAATTCCCCAGGACAAGATGGGTTCCCAAATTAATTCTATCAAACATTCAGAGAACAACTAATCCCAATATTGTACAAAGTATTTGACAAAATAAGCAAAGAAGGACTTCTACAAAATTTCTTTTATGAAACAAATATGGTACTAATTCCAAAGGCAGGAAGACCAAAAACAAAGAAAGAAAACTACAGACCAATCTCCTTAATGGACATCAATGCAAACATCCTGAATAGAATACTAGCAAAAAGACTTCGGCAAGTTATCATGAGGATTATTCACTATTATCAGGTGGGATTTATACCAGAAATACAAGGATAGTTTAATATTAGGAAAACTATCCTCATAATCACATAATTGGCCATATCAACAACCAAACCAACAGAAATCATATGATTATCTCAATAGATACAGAAAAAGTCTTTGACAAAAATTAAAACTCTTACCTTTTGCCTTAGAATCAATACTGTGTATTTGTTGCAAGATAGAAGAATGGTAAATGCTAAGCAATGAGGGTTAAGTGACCTGCCCAGGATCACACAGCTAAGAAGTGCTGAGACTGTTTTTGAATCCAGGACCTCCTATCACTAGGCCTGATTCTTAATCCACTGGGCCACCTAGCTGCCTGCTAGATAGAAATATCTTAAAGTTCTTGTTACTTTGTTGTCATCATAGTCATTGATCTTGTTATCGTCACCTCTACAAGTATCTTGTATTTGATCCTAGAGGGAATAAGAAGTGATTTCATTTTATTGATGTCAGAAGTAGGGGTTGGTGACACCATCATAGCTAATTTCTACTGTTCTACTAAATTATACTGGGCAGTTTGAGTTTGGAAGAAAGAATCCAGAAGAGTTATATTACAGTGTCATTATGGAAATGTTTTAAGTAAATATCATTTTAGTAAAGGAAGGAGAATATTGGCTATGGAGTAACAAACAAAAACAAAAAATCAAAAACAGATATTGAACTCAGTTCCTCTATTTTCCTCATATTTTAAAGTAATTTGGTCTAATTACTTTTTTCCAAGCTCAATTTCCCAATCTATAAAAAGTGGATATTAAAATTTTAAGTTTTTTCTAACTTATGTCCCCTTGCTTATTATACATATACAGACACATACATGCATACATGCACACATACATACACACAAAAACATATTTAGAAATCATTCCATGATTTAGAGGCAAATAACATCACCAAGGGAGGAAATAATTGTATAATTTACAAATACCCATATGATACATGGGAACAAATTTTAATATATAAAATACATGCTACATATTTGCATATATTATATACATGTAAATATATACCATATTATACTACTATATATACATGCATGTATTTGGTTATAAATCCTGGAACAATTCTTAAAGAATTAAAATTGTGAGTCATCCAAATAGCAATAAAGTACAAATGGTGCCAATTATCATTTATACTTTCTTCAAGAAGAAAATTATGTCATTAAGGAAAAACATGTAGGGGGAAAAGTGGTGGAGTGGTTGTCTAATAAAGGCGAGGGATAATGAACTGCATCAGTTTGGCATTAATCTCCATCAAATGAAAAAGATCTAGAGGGAGTCCTCGAAATTTTTAGATTATCTCTCTATGAATCCTCTTTAGATACAGTATTTGTGACATGATATGGACAAGAATAATAGTGAATAAGAAGGGTGGATGAGTTAGTATCTTCATCACTGATAGGAATAGCTATATGGATGAGTTACTTTAACTTTTGGAAGAATAAGGGAATATCTTTCTTTAATCATTAGACAAATTTATTTCATGGCACCTTCTCTATGAAAATATATTGGTATGAGTAAGGGCAAATGAGATAAATCCTGACCATCGAGGGAATAGTACCAAATGTGAAGAGTTGAGTTTGGATATAATTCAGTCAAATCTGACTATCAGTCACTACTATTACCATTGTAAGAACATTGGGGGAAAGAAACATGAATATCTTCACGTGGAAAAGTTGTAAACCTTATCTTTAGTATGATCTGACTATAACTACTTTTCTTGTGTCCATTATCTCACTCTTTTTTTTATTTGTTTGTTTTTTTGATGGTCTAACAATCTCCTGATTTCTCCTTAGCTACAAAGCATTCCATCAATCAATTTCCATCAACCTATATTCTTCTTTGCTTTTACCTTGTATTCCTCCCACTCCCTTAGAAATTATGACTGCCAAGTGCTCCACTTTGAAACTCTGTTTCAAAGCACATTTCCTTCCTTACAAAGTTAAATTATTTTCAAAATTTTCAAATTTCATTACCACAAAAAGAATTAATACTAAAAGAAAAAACTAAGGGAAACAGCCAGACCTTCATAAGTACCAGATCTATCTATCTGTCCCCAAATGACTAGGATAAGTAGTTTTCTAAGTCCAGTACATCAGAAAAAATCAGATGTCTAGAGGCCCAAATAGTCTTCTCAAATACAGACTCATTATGGGCAACCTTCATTTGTAATATGGGGCAATAGTAATTCTCCTAGAATTGTGTGTGAGGGGAGTAGTAGGAAAGATAATAAAGAACAAAAGAAGGAAGAAATAAATTGAATCATCAAATAATATTGCAAAATGGCAAAGATTATTTAAATTCAAATTTATGGTTTAGTTTGCAAAAAGAGTTGTAATTCATCAAGTTTATCTATTTTTTAACATGTCTGCTACAAATACTAAGTATAAAACAATAAATAGCAGAACTGGGTAAGATAGGAGTTCCTCAAGCAAAACAATGAGTGATTATTAACCTAAAATAATAGCATAATATTAATGGATTCATCTCCATAAACCATATCCATATGTTAGCAGAGCACCTACTTAATCATATTCCTATAGTGATTTGGATGCTTGTCTTCCACATTTCAGTATTTAAATAAATTGAAAGAGTTCTTATATGTTGCTTTGCTAAGGAAATCTCAAAATGTCAGACCATGAAAAAGTGGGAGAATATAAATCTGAGTTATGGAATGTGATGGTTATTTTGTTCCAAAGTTGTTATAAATGGAAAGTGAGCAAAGTTTACAAAACAAAGTTTAACCCACACCCCTAAGTCACTTTTACTGCATATCTTCTTAAAATGTAATCAAATAAAAAAAGAATATTAGTGAGAAAGAATGCAGTAACAAGACAAGAAATCTGTTACAAATGGAGTAAACTCTAGCAAAAGTCTATTATCTAAAAATCCTCTAGGGAATTTGAGGAAACATTGGAGAGGAGACATGAGGATGTTTCTAGAACACAAAGTACTGCAGCTCATGGACTCCTATTTCCCATCTCAACCCATCTTCACTGAAAATTCATGTTACTTATCCAGCAGTTCAAAATGCATACACAATAGATTTAAAAATAAAGAAATCTGATTTTCCATTGCCTTCTCAGATGTACAATTTAAATACTAAGGGATTTGTTTTCCTACTCAGCTTGATCAAAACAATTTATCTTTCCCTGATAGTGCAATAGTAGTTTTTAGACCCCTTTTCAAACTCTTATAATTTGTTGAATAGGATTCCATTTAAAAACAGAAACCATGTATGTATATGTATATTAAATATTAGGTGGCATCATTTATGAATATTCATGGTCATTATCCTTCAGCTAAATCATTTTTTTAGAGAAAAGCCATATATATATATATATATATATATATAATATATCATGATAGAAGTATTGGGGCAAGGCAACTGCAAATTTTTGAGAGCACATGTGCCAAATACTAATCTTATATTTGAAATCCTTGGCACTCCGAAAATCTTTAAAAACCTAGCAATGATTTATTAAATTACTGCATAAAATATAATAGTTAATACATATTTATATGTAATAAAAACATTTAATTATATTTAAGACTGGCTTCTAAAATGTATACTCTAAGTTATAGGAGAATGAAAGGTTTATTTTTTTAAACCATCAGAACTGGAAAACCTCTTACACCTTCAAGGTTCCAATTTTTCCTTTGTTGCTTTTCCCTTCAACCTTCTCTGGAGGAGAGCTTTAGTGGTATTGTTGTAGTGGCTGCTATTTCTGAATTGACCTCTGAGAAAAATGTGACCTGCAAGAAAGTTTGAACAAATTTAAACTATTACAAACTCCATATTCTTATCTCAGTAAAGATCTTATTCACCAGAAGTGCCTGCCTTGGTATCAGTAACAAGCAAGGGATAGGCGGACTTTCAATGTAACTGATCTTTTATTACTTCAGGACACTGAAAATCTCTGCAGAACTACAGAAAGGGATAAAAAGGATATAATAACATCAAATTTGGAAACTCACAGGGAATATGATCAATATGTAGTGACACAGGGTCTCCTATCATATATAACATTGTTCTCTTAATTTTAAGGCTAGTGAGGGAAAATCCATTTTCAAGAATCTCAGTAATTTTCTAGTGGGAATAAAAATCCTGAATAACTCCATTTCTGGAGCTATGGTGGCCAAGGGAGAATGATTTCTTTATCATTTTGGGGACAACACAAAAGGTAACTCTGAGAGGTTATTATTGCTAGGGAATTCTATATCAGGAGTTCTTAATCTTTTTTTGGGTCATGAATCCTTTTGGTATTCTGGTGAATCTTGTGGACTCCTCAGAATAAGACTTTTAAATGTATAAAATAAATTATATCAGATAAAAATGAGATTGATCATATTTAAATATAATTGTCTTTTCTAAAGTAAGCATCACTGTTTAAGAACCTCCATTTTGGGTAGTATAATAATTCTGCTTTTGTTATTCTAAAAGAAATATTGTTGTAGTTCATTAATATGAGGGTGTGACACAGGCTGATCTTTATTCTGTATGTTATATGGCACCAAGAATAAAGTTCTTCAATGTAATTGAACTTTATTATTTTAGACATTAACTCAGAATTCACTACAGCATTACCTATGAAAATTCAAAAAATAAGAAGTAATAATATCAGTACAGATAATAATATCATTCTATTACACGAGAAAGCTTTCTCCTGTCAACAGCACATAGATATATCTGTGTGTATTAGAACAGAGAATAGTGCCTTTGTCATAGCTCTAAGTCTTTTGCTTTAATGACAAATCAGAGATTTAGATATCTCAGTTTCTCAGAAAGCTTGATTTCTCATTCTAATTATTTGTCTCACAATCAATGTTGACTTCCCATGGTAATAGATGACATTTTTCTCTACCTTTATATTATTTGTGCCAAACTTATAATGAAAGCAGATGATAGGCAGCCAATACCCTTGATTCATTTAAAAATCAATAGGATTCTTAGATGGGAATGATTAAATCTATCAGGGTCAGTGTTCACTTCCTGAGTGTTTCATATAGAGTAAAAAACCCATTACTTGCTATAATTTAATAAGATAATGGGCTACACCTAATTGAGGTTAAATGAAATATATACATGTACAACAAATATACACATATTTGAACTGAGATGCTTATATCAGCTTTCAAAAATGTGCCACTATTTAAGTTTCAAACTGGTTAAAGTTACCATTATTTCACTGATTGCAACATTTAATCAAAATGAATTACTAAAGATTAAAATTATATAAGGAAGTTTTCCTTTTATCCCCATCTTCATCTGAATTCACTTTTCAGAGGGTCTGGAAAGAGATGAGAAATTTGTTGGCCTGAATGAATTTGCAAATGATCCACCCTGTTATCATGGATACTCTTTCTTTTCTGGGTTTTTGTGACTCTCTCCTAGTTCTAGAATGACTGTGACTTGTCTTTTTCTACTTTGCTAGTCTTATATTGAACCAGGCTCTACAACTAGGAATATTTTCCTAGGCTCTTTCCATGGCACTCTTCATTTCACTCTCTGAACTTTCTTTTTTGGTGACTTTATTGGCTCCTGTGGAATTAAATTATTTTCTCTTTGTACATGAATCACATATCTATATCAATCTACATATGTGTGCATAAATGTATGTTATATATATATGCATATAGGCATATTTATAAATGGGAACATGTAACATATGGGTATATATGCCCATTTTATGCATACATAGAGGTGTATGTATCTGTATGTATATCCAGTCCTTCATTACCAGTACTAAATATTGTAAAGTAGACAATTAGGTACCTGGCCATCTTAGTGTGATCTATAAAATAGGCATTTCCCCCACTCAAACTTGGCATTTTTTCAAACATTTCTATAACTCTTAAAGAAAATCACCCTTATTCTAGACTGTCAGATTCATAATCTCAGCATCATGCTTTGCAATTCGTTCTTCCTTAGGTTACAAATCAAATCATTTGGGAAACCATCTCTAAAATATCTGTTCCATTTTACTCCTTCTCTCTACCCATTCAGCCACCACTTAAGTTTATAAACTCATAACTTTTAACCTAAGTTATTGCAATAATATCCTAATTGGTCTTCCTGTCTTAAATCATTCCCCAAGTTGACAACTTGTATCAGTTCTAAGTCAGAAGGTAAGAATTTTCCCAGAAACAAGTCTTATATCCAAGGCAGAAGAGTGATTAGGGCTAAGCAATTAGGGTCAAGTAAATTGCCTGGGTTCGCATAACTAGGAAGTGTCTGAGGCCATATTTACACCTAGTTGCTCCAGTTCTAGACCTGTCACTCTATCCACTGACCCACCTAACTACCCATGAGCAAGTCACTTAACCTCTTATCTTAGTTTCCCATTCTATAAAAAAAGAATAATAACAGCACCTACTTACTGGGGTGGCTGTGAGGATAAAATAAGATATTTGTAAGAAGCACTTAGCACAATATTTGTCACACTACTAGTGCTATGTAAATGTTCTCTGTCATTATGGCTGTTGTTATTGTGGTTGTGGTTATTAACTAACTAACTTTCCCAGCATAATACTTGGCACATAGAAAGTACTTAATATATATTTATGGCTTAATAGATTATAATATATTCCTGCTTGTCCATAACTATAATGAACCTGTCTTTTGTCTTTTAGTTAACCTTCATTTTTCTCAAATTATGTTCCATTTCTAACAGCTATACTGTGACATCAGAATAATACTGAAAAGACTGGCCTTTGTTTCAGTAAACAGCTTATCATATAACAAATTCTCTTAACCATTTGATCATGTGGCCAATAGGTAATAGTTGATTAAAGTCATTGCTCTTATAGTCATTACATTTCATGGAATATCCTTTGGCTATTTTCTTCACTATCCTATTTTTATTATCTTTAGTAGTTAACATTTATTTTTATATTTTCAATTTATGGTGCAAAAGCACATTATATTATCTGAAAGAAATTGTCAAAAGTACATTATTTTTTCCTCACTCAATGTCAGATTTGGTATATATTAGGAGCTTTGAAGAGAAGAAAACTGCCATGATTCCTGATAAGATGAATACTACTTTGTGACCAAAGCTATCTCTTTGTAAAAATGGGATTACTCACTCATTGCTTTGAAAGGAGTCATAACACCATCAAGCCGAAAAGACAGCTTTATATTTGGTGGAGTATAACAGCAATTTCTTACTCGGTTTGCTTCTAATATTGCCAACTTTCCTTTAGAGGAAAAATAGTAGGGTTTCTAGAAAGACTATTGTTCAGTTTTAGAAAGAAACTGACTGGGTTAGATAGGTTATAGTTTAAAAGTTGATGATGGTTTGTATTGCTTTTCATTTTTAAAAGTCTTCTTAAAATCCACCTTAGATATCTGGTAATTGCCCTGATAGGAGTCTTAATTTATTGATCACATTTAATATCTACCCTACTATGCCTAGAAGGAATAATATTATTATTATTTATCCTAATAGTCTTATTAATTTCTTACTTCCACATATTCTCCACCTCCATAATACCACTTATTTTCCTAGTATTTTTTGCTTGGGAAGCAGAAGTTGGTCTACTCTTACTCATAACAATCTCATACACCTACAGTAATGACTATGTTCAAAATATTAATTTTTACAATGCTAAAAATTTTATTCCCAACCTTAATATTAATCCCACTAACCTGATAATAATAAAAAAAACCTTGATTGAAAATATGTTACTCAGTGGATGTCTTTTCTAGGGGTGGGAGGTGGGAGAACATTTTTATTTTTTAATACTGTTTTAGCTGTAGGTGTAAGGAGAAGAGATAACATGGATTCCACTCAGTGAAATACATATGGCTGATGAGATAAGAAGTGACATATAGAAACTAAAACTTAATTACTGCATGTAAACTTGTCCTTCTCTGATTGGTTGAAGAAAAACATGTAGTTAAGGATAAAAAAATGTGCTCCACTCTGATTGGCTAGACCAGGTGAATATTTAGTTTAATTAGGTATTGCTAGCCTGCATTCTGATTAGCTAGCTTCCATGTATAGATTTTAATTCTCTAGTAACCAGCCAATGGTGAACGAGGGAAGGGACTATCTTTGCATCAGGGACAATAAAAGGAAAGCCTTCAGCTCTAGTATTTTGTACTTCTTGTTGGATGGAACATTAATATCACTAGCTTCTGAGTGCTCTTTCTCACAAGAATTATTATATAGAGAAGGAAGAGAAAGGCATAAACTCAGAAAGGGACAATGAGATATAAGTAAATATATGCAAAACTTGAAAGCAAAATGAGAATTGATATCAGACTCTGAAAGAGCTAAAAAAAGCATTTAAAAAAATCAAATAAAAGAAGGACAGGAAAAATGTCAAAAAGAAATGAAACCCACACAAAACAAATCAACAGTTTGGAGGTGTCATGAAAAATAATGAAAAAATAACACTTTAAAAAACAAATTTGGCCAAAATGGAAAAGGAGGTTCAAAATTCACTGAAGAAAATAATTTTCATAAAAATTAGAATTGGACAAGTGGAAGCTAGTGACTTCATGAGACACAAAGACATTAAAAAGAAATGAAAAAATGAAAAATGAAATAAAATATCAGAAAAGCAACTGGGGTGGAAAATAAATACAGGAGAGATGATTTAAGATTATTGAACTATCTGAAAGCCATGATAAGAAGGGAGGAAAAAGCTTAAACATAATATTACAAGAAATTATTAAAGATAATTTCTCTGATTTTTGAATAAGAGAGTGAAATAGAAGTTGAAAGGACAGGATTGTGAAATGGAAGAGGTGGTTGTTAAAAGCAAAGGAAAAATATTTCCTTGGAGTTGTCCTGCATCCTTGAGAGTAGTTATAATAGTTTATATTAGTTAATCCATTCACATGTGATCATGGCATACTTCCCCATTATTTTAATTCAGAACATAGTTCCTGTGGTTTCTTTTCCTTTCAGATATGAGCCTTCTCCTACTCTTGCCTTTGCCCACTGTCATGGCCTACCCCAGTAAAAATTCCATGCATTTATATTTATCTTTATAATTTAAAGGCTCAGGAAGAAACTACCTTGAGAGGTTAGCAGTCAATCAAGTTAGAGAAGAAAGTCATCCTAATAGTAAGTAAAGATTGAATTCCTCAGCTAATATAGCTGAGTAGTGTTCTTACTGACTTTTTAAAGTAAGTGTCTGATGTTAAATGGTTAAATGTGGTGCTAGTCAGTAGCATGGCTAAGCGGGAACATCAGTGGAGGCTTAAGCCAAGAGAAGACACTTCTTACTCCTTCATCTGGATAAGTGCCGAATATAACAGATCTGACCTTCAGAGTGTGACAAGAGGAATTCTCTGTTGCATTTTTCCCTCTCCTTTATGCTCTCTATTATGCAGTACAAATTTAAAGCATTTTCCTCCTATTCTTCTGTCTTTTCCTTCAGAGAAAACATCGATCCCTAAAATGAAACCATATGTGTTGTAAGCTATGAAATTTTAATTCCTTTGTTCCTCCTTCTCTCCTCTTAATCCTGGTGATAGCTTTCCCTTTCCCCAATCACACAGAAATTTTCCAAAAGGTAAGAAGATTTTATTAAGTAGAAATGGTGACATGGTCATACTTACACTTGAGGAAAATCACTTTTGTGGCTGAATAAAAGATGGATTAGAGTAGGGATAGACTTGAAGCAAGTGAATACACCAACAGGATATTGCAATAGTCCAAATGTGGGTCAATAAAGCCTTTCATTAGAATGGTGGCAGTGTCAGAAGAGAGAAAAGGGTTCGTTTGAGAGATTTTGCAAAGGTAAAATCAACAAACCTTGGTAAAAACAAGATATAGAAAATGAAGGAGAGTGAATTATACAGGATGGCGGCAAGGTTATGAGCCTGAGAGACTAACATGATAGTGTAGTCCTTGACAGAAGAAGTAAAATTATGAAGAGCAAAGAGCTTAAAAGAAAAGACAAAAAGTTCAATTGTGGATATGTTGAAAAATTACAGATCTAATCTCTCCCACAAATATTTGAAAACCACTTTCATGATCTGCTTCTCAGGCCTCTCCTCCAGGATAAATATTCTCAATTACCTCAATTGGTCCTTATTTTACATGGAATCAACGCCTTTTGTATTTGAAGGTGTTCACCCTTCAATTCTCCATTGAAACATTTGCCTTATCAAAAATTGGTACTATGTGCTCCTTCCAGTTATAAACTAGGGATAAGCAACCAAACCATTCAGACCTCTTCTTGTCTTAGTGCTTACCTAGTATCATGTCTTTCTTTGGTACCATTTCAGAGAGTAGAAAAGAAAGTTATATCTTCCTTCATAACTTTACCCTCAGAACTAGAACACAAAGATCTCAGGTTGAAAAAATTGAAACGAATATAAAATGTCCTCATTAAGGTTTGGATGAGATTTATTTTCCTCTCATATATTTTTTAGTAACCTTAGCAAATGGATAAGAGTAGAGTTATTAATAATATTTCTACTCTAATAGCCTAGTACGTTAAATGTATAATATCAAGCTCTAGTTTTTGTCTTTTTTCTGAATCATTGTACCTTTATTCTAATACAATTTCACTAGACAACAATTTGCATAAAACTCGACCTGACTTAGATTTCATCAGAGGTTTGTTACTTTTTGAAATTTTGTTATGGGATTCAGATGAGTACCCCTGGGGAACAAATTTCCATATCCTCAAACTAGCTTTTTTGACCATTTGCCCTCTCTAAGGATTCCTTAAAGCCTGTGAGTCTACATTATAGCAATTATTCTTACATATTTTGGCAATAATTAATTTATCACAATTTAGTCATAACACCTGAACAAGAATGTTGAATTCATTAGCTCTACAGGAAATACAAATCAGGGCTAGATCAAACCCTGATCTTAGGCCATCTGAAGGAACAAGATCAGTCAGGAATCTCTCTAAGGAATTTTCAGAGAAATTCCAGAATTATTTGTGATTTTACAAAACTACATACATCAATTCTAGAAATTATCCCCAAGTCAAAGATCCAATAATGGACTTCCGGGTTAACATGGCTGCAATCTAGATGTGAATTGCTTCCTCTGCCCAGCACTGAACAAAATAGACTATCTCAAAAGAGCAAAAAATAACATTTGGAAGAACAGAGGGACTCTCCAGTACCCCACAGAAATGAAGGTACATGGGGCATGAACATTTCCACACTATAAGGAGGAGGAAAAGTTTGCACAAAAACGTGAACTGAGCCACCCCTCCATCCCAACCAAACCAGAGTAAGGTATCACAGCGCTCACTGGGACAGCGAGAGAGTGAGGAGCATCTCTGTCTGGGGGGGCACACCAGGGTCCTTGGGATCTAAAGACTGCAAGGAAACGACCTCTCAGGGCGGTTTCATGGGAAAATCCTGCTCTGAGCAAAGGGGCAGCAGAGCTGAGAGGCTGATCTGAGCACAGGGGTGGCCATGCTGAGAGGCTACACTGAGGAAAGGGGAGACCACGCTGAGCACAGGGGCCTGAGCTCAAAGAAACTTTGGAGGCTGGGAAGAACTAGTGTGAGGCATCCTAAATTCACAGAAAACCCGTCCATATCACCCAGACTCCAGACCAAAAAGGAAAGGAGAATAAAACCACCAAAGAGAAGGGTCACATGGCCCAAAATCAAGCCTCCAGGAAGAAAGGGAAAAAGGTTACTATTGAAAACTTTTATGGCAGGAGTACCCAAGGAAAAGAAGAGAAAGAGGATGAAACACAAACAAAATCAAAACATGCCTCACAAAATGGAAATTATCCACAAGCTCTGGAAGAACTCAAATTAGAGCATACCCAAAAGATGGAAACCTTCTGGAAAGAAAAATTGGAGAAAGAGATCAGCAGTCTGATAGACAAGACTTCACAATTGGAGAAAGAGCTGGAAGCATCTAATAGAAGGGCAGATAAAGCTGAAAACCAAAACCAATCCCTAATGACCAGAATTAAGCAACTGGAAGACAGTGAGCATGCAAAACAGCAAGAATAAATGAAGCAAAGCCAAAAAAATTAATGAAATAGAAGAAAAAAAATATCTCACTGAAAAGGTCACAGACCTGCAAAACAGAGGAAGAAGAAACAACGTGAGAATTATTGGTCTGCCTGAAAAACCAGAGATAAACAAAAACATTAATGCTATACTACAGGAGATTATAGAAGAAAATTGCCCACATGTTCTGGAGCAAGGGGGCAAAATAGAAATAGAAAGAGTTCATAGAACACCCTCTATACTAAATCCCCAAAAGACAACCTCCAGAAATGTAATCGCCAAATTCAAGAGTTTCCAAGAAAAGGAGAAAATCCTACATTAAGCCAAAAAGAGAAGCTTCAGATATAGGGGGGCTCCCATAAGGATCACACATGACTTAGCGGCTAACACACTAAGAAACCACAAAGCATGGAACACAATATTTAGAAAGGCAAGAGAGCTGGGTCTCCAACCAAGAATCAACTACCCAGCCAAACTGACTATATATTTCCAGGGGAAAGTATGAGCATTCAACAAAATAGAAGATTTCCAAGCATTTGCAAAGAAAAGACCAGAACTCAGTGGAAAATTTGATATCCAATCACAGAAAGCAAGAGAAGCATGAAAAGGTAAATATGAAAGAAAAGGAAAAGGAGATAAATCTTATCCTTTTCTTTAATTCAAACTCTCTTCTTTTTTTTTATTTAAACATTATTTTATTTGGTCATTTTCATACATTGTTCATTGGAAACAAAGATCGTTTTCTTTTCCTCCCCCCCCCCACCGCCTTTCCCTCTCCCATAGCCGACGCATGATTCCACTGGTTATCACATGTGTTCTTGACTCGAACCCATTTCCCTGTTGTTGGAATTTGCATTATAGTGTTCATTTAGAGTCTCTCCTCAGTCATATCCCCTCCAACCCTGTAGTCAAGCAGTTGTTTTTCATCAGTGTTTTTACTCCCTCAGTTTATCCTCTGCTTGTGGGTAGTATTTTTTTTAGATCCCTGCAGATTGTTCAGGGACATTGCATTGTCCCTAATGGAGAAGTCCATTATCTTCGATTGTACCACAATGTATCAGTCTCTGTGTATAATGTTTTCCTGGTTCTGCTCCTTTCTCTCTGCATCACTTCCTGGAGGTTGTTCCAGTCTCCATGGAATTCCTCCACTTTATTATTCCTTTGAGCACAATAGTATTCCATCACCAACATATACCACAATTTGTTCAGCCATTCCCCAATTGACGGGCATCCCCTCATTTTCCAATTTTTGGACACCACAAAGACCGCAGCTATGAATATTCTTGTACAAGTCTTTTTGTCCATTATCTCTTTGGGGTACAAGCCCAGCAGTGCTATGGCTGGATCAAAGGGCAAACAATCTTTTATTGCCCTTTGGACATAGTTCCAAATTGCCCTCCAGAATGGTTGGATCAATTCACAACTCCACCAGCAATGAATTAATGTCCCCACTTTGCCACATCCCCTCCAGCATTCATTACTTTGAATAGATGTCATGTTAGCCAATCTGCTAGGTGTGAGGTGATACCTCAGAGTTGTTTTGATTTGCATCTCTCTGATTATAAGAGATGTAGAGCACTTTTTCAAGTGCTTATTAATAGTTTTGATTTCTTTGGCTGAGAACTGCCTGTTCATGTCCCTTGCCCATTTGTCAATTGGAGAATGGCTTGATTTTTTGTACAATTGATTTAGTTCTTTATAAATTTGAGTAATTAAACCTTTATCAGAGGTTTTTATGAAGATTGTTTCCCAATTTGTTGCTACCCTTCTGATTTTAGTTACATTGGTTTTGTTTGTACAAAAACTTTTCAATTTGATGTAATCCAGATTATTTATTTTGCATTTTGTAACTCTTTCTAATTCTTGCTTGGTTTTGAAGTATTTCCCTTCCTAAAGGTCTGACATGTATACTATTCTGTGTTCGCCTAATTTTCTTACAGTTTCCTTCTTTATGTTCAAGTCATTCACCCATTTTGAATTTATCTTGGTGTAGGGTGTGAGGTGTTGATCTAAGCCTAATCTTTCCCACACTGTCCTCCAATTTTCCAAGCAGTTTTTATGAAATAGTGGATTTTTGTCCCAAAAGCTGAGATCGTTGGGTTTGTCATATAATGTCTTGCTGAGGTTGCTTGCCCCCAGTCTATTCCACTGATCCTCCTTTCTGTCTCTTAGCCAGTACCAAATTGTTTTGATGACTGCTGCTTTGTAATATAGTCTGAGATCTGAGACTGCAAGACCCCCTTCCTTTGTATTTTTTTCATTATTTCCCTGGATATCCTTGATCTTTTGTTCTTCCAAATGAACTTTGTTATGTTTTTTTTTTTTTTAAATCAGTAAAAAAAATTTTTGGAAGTTCCATGGGTATGGCACTAAGTAGATAGATGAGTTTGGGTAGGATGGTCATTTTTATTATATTGGCTCGTCCTACCCATGAGCAGTTAATGTTCTTCCAATTGTTCAAGTCTAGTTTTAGTTGTGTGGAAAGTGTTTTGTAGTTGTGTTCATATAGATCCTGTGTTTGTCTCGGGAGATAGATTCCTAAGTATTTTATTTTGTCTAGGGTAATTTTGAATGGGATTTCTCTTTCTAGTTCTTGCTGCTGAGCTGTGTTGGAATTATATAGAAAGGCTGATGACTTATGTGGGTTTATTTTGTATCCTGCAACTTTACTAAAGTTGTTGATTATTTCGATTAGCTTTTTGGTTGAATCTCTAGGATTCTTTAAGTAGACCATCATGTCATCTGCAAAGAGCGATAATTTGGTCTCCTCCTTGCCTATTTTGATGCCTTCAATTTCTTTTTCTTCTCTAATTGCTACTGCTAGTGTTTCTAATACAATGTCAAATAATAGAAGTGATAATGGGCATCCTTGTTTCACTCCTGATCTTAATGGGAATGGATTTAGTTTATCCCCATTGCAGATGATATTAGCTGATGGTTTTAGATATATACTGTTTATTATTTTTAGGAATGACCCTTCTATTCCTATGCTTTCTAGTGTTTATTAGGAATGTGTGTTGTATTTTATCAAAGGCTTTTTCTGCATCTATTGAGATAATCATGTGGTTCTTGTTGGTTTGCATGTTGATGTGGTCAATTATGTGGATAGTTTTCCTAATGTTGAACCAGCCCTGCATCCCTGGTATAAATCCTACTTGATCATGGTGGATGACCCTTCTAATCACTTGCTGGAGTCTTTTTGCTAGTATCCTATTTAAGATTTTTGCATCTATATTCATTAGGGAGATTGGTCTATAATTTTCTTTCTCTGTTTTTGGCCTGCCTGGTTTTGGAATCAGTACCATGCTTGTGTCATAAAAGGAGTTTGGTAGAACTCCCTCTTTGCTTATTATGTCAAATAGTTTGTATAGTATTGGGATTAACTGTTCTCTGAATGTTTGATAGAATTCGCTGGTGAATCCATCAGGCCCTGGGGATTTTTTCTTAGGAAGTTCTTTGATGGCCTGTTGGATTTCTTTTTCTGATATGGGATTATTTAAGAAAACTATTTCTTCTTCTGTTAGTCTAGGCAAATTATTTTTGTAAATATTCATCCATATCACCTAGGTTGGTATATTTATTGCCATATAGTTGGGCAAAGTAGTTATTAATGATTGCCTTAATTTCCTCTTCATTGGAGGTGAGATCCCCCTTCTCATCCTTGATGCTGTTAATTTGCCTTTCTTCTTTCCTTTTTTTAATTAAATTAACCAGTACTTTGTCTATTTTGTCTGTTTTTTCAAAGTACCAACTTCTAGTCTTGTTTATTAGCTCAATAGTTCTGTCACTTTCTATTTTATTAATTTCTCCCTTAATTTTTAGGATCTCTAGTATGGTTTTCTTCTGGGGGTTTTTAGTTTGTTCATTCTCAAGTTTTTTGATTTGCATTTCCAATTCCTTGGTCTCTGTCCTCCCTAATTTGTTAATATATGCACTCAGGGATATGAATTTTCCTCTAAGTACTGACTTTGCTGCATCCCATAAGGTTTGAAAGGATGTTTCGCCATTGTCATTTTCTTCAACAAAATTGTTAATTGTTTCTATGATTTCTTCTCTAACTATCCGATTTTGGAGTATCATGTTATTTAATTTCCAATTAATTTTTGATTTGGGTCTCCATGTACCCTTTCCGATCAACATTATAATTGGCTTGTGGTCTGAAAAGGCTGCAGTTAATATTTCTGCTTTTCTGCATTTGAGTGGCATGTTTCTATGACCTAGTGTATGATCTTTTTTTGTGAATGTGCCATGTGGTGCTGAAAAGAAGGTGTATTCTTTTTTGTCCCTATTTATTTTTCTCCATATGTCTATTAACTCTAATTTTTCTAAGATTTCATTCACCTCTTTTACCTCTTTCTTGTTTATTTTTTGGTTTCATTTATCTAAATTTGATAGTGGTTGATTCAAGTCTCCCACTAATATGGTTTTACTGTCTATTTCCTCCTTCAATTCTCCTAGTTTCTCTATTAAAAATTTGGATGCTATACCATTTGGTGCATACATGTTGATTAGTGATATTTCCTCATTGTCTATACTTCCTTCTAGCAGAATATATTTACCTTCCCTGTCCCTTTTGATCAGGTCTATTTGTACTTTGGCTTTGTCAGATATCATGATTGCAACTCCTGCCTTCTTTCTATCAGTTGAGGCCCAAAAGGTCTTACTCCAACCTTTAATTCTAACCTTGTGAGTGTCAACCCGTCTCATATGTGTTTCTTGAAGACAACATATGGTAGGGTTTTGGGTTCTAATCCAATCTGCTATTTGTCTACGTTTTATGGGTGAGTTCATCCCATTCACGTTCAAAGTTATGATTGTTATTTGTGGATTTGCTGGCATTTTGATATCTTCCCCTAGTTCTGACCTTTCTTCTTTAGCTTTCTCCTTTTGAACCAGTGATTTACTTTAGGTCAGTCCCCCTAGTCCCCTCCCTTGAGATGCTTCCCTTTCTAGCCCCTCCCTTTTTATGCTCCCTTCCCCTCCCCCCTCTCCTTCCCTCCCTTTTTGTACTCCCTCCCCCCTCCCCCTCCTTGGGTTTCCTTTCTTTCTTGCCCTAATGGATAAGATAGAATTCAGGATCCCACTGGATCTAGATGTTCTTCCCTCTCAGATTTGATTTCACTGAGAGTAAGGTTTAAGTAATTCTACTTCACGCTCTCTTCCTCTCCTTCTCATATGAGAGTTCTTCCCCTCACCTTCCCATGTGTATCTTTATATGGGAAAGTTTATTCTATTGATTCCCCCCCCCTATTTCTTGAAGTTAATCTTAGTATTATCGTGATTCCCTCCTCCCTTTTCCTTTCTTTGCCCCAACTTTCCCCAAATCTTCTTAATGCCCCAATCTTTCCCTATGCATGTTTCTTCTAACTACTCTTATGATGATACAATTTATGAGAGTTACACAAAACATTTTCCCCACATATTAATATATATAATTTGATGTAAATGTAGTCCTTATAGAAGAGAGTTTGACTTAAAGAAAAAGATAAGATTTATCTCCTTTTCCCTTTCTTTCATATTTACCTGTTAATGTTTCTCTTGCTTTCTGTGCTTGGATATCGAACTTTCCACAGAGCTCTGGTCTTTTCTTAGCAAATGCTTGGAAATCTTCTATTTTGTTGAATGCCCATACTTTCCCCTGGAAGTATATAGTCAGTTTTGCTGGGTAGTTGATTCTTGGTTGGAGACCCAGCTCTCTTGCCTTTCTAAATATCATGTTCCATGCTTTGCGGTCTCTTAGTGTGTTAGCCGCTAAGTCGTGTGTGATCCTTATGGGAGCCCCCTTATATCTGAAGCTCTTCTTCTTGGCTTCTTGTAGGATTTTCTCCTTTACTTCGAAGCTCTTGAATTTGGCAATTACATTCCTAGGGGTTGTCTTTTGGGGATTTAGTATAGAAGGTGTTCTATGAATCCTTTCTATTTCTATTTTGCCCCCTTGCTCCAGAACGTGAGGGCAATTTTCTTTTATAATCTCCTATAGAATAATATCCAATTTGTTGTTTACCTCTGGTTTTTCTGGGAGACCGATAATTCGGAGATTTTCTCGTCTCTCCCTGTTTTCCAGGTTTGTGACCTTCTCAGTGAGATATTTTATGTTTTCTTCTAATTCATTAATTTTTTGGGTTTGCTTTATTGATTCTTGCAGTTTTATCATCTCACTTTCTTCGAGGTGCTTAATTCTGGTCATTAGGGACTGGTTTTGCTTTTCAGCCTTGTCTGCCCTTCTATTGGATGCTTCAAGTTCTTTTTCCAATTGAGCATTCTTATCTGTCAGACAGCTGATCTCTTTCTCCCATTTTTCTTTCCAGGTTTCCATCTTTTGGATAAGTTCCAGTTTGAGATCTTCCAGAGCTTGTTGATAGTTTCCATTTTGGGAGGCGTGTTCTGAATTTTTTTGGATTTCTTCCTCATTCTCCTCTTTTCCTTGGGTACTTCCACCATAAAAGTTTTCAATAGTCACTTTTTTCCCTTTCTTCCTGGAGGCTTGATTTTGGGCCATGTGAGCCATCCCTTTGGTGGTTTTATTCCCCTTTCCTTTTTGGTCTGGGATCTGGGTTATATGTGTGGTTTTTCTGTGAATTTAGGTTGCTTCAGACTATTTCTTCCCAGCCTCCAAGGTTTGTTAGAGAGCTGGGTCCCTGATCACAGCCACACTGCCCAGGTGTTCAGCTCCGCCCAGATAATCAGCGCATGGTCCGCCCTGGTGTTCAGCACAGCCCGCCCGGGTGTTCAGCGCAGCCCGCCCCAAGTACAGCTCCGCTGGATTCTCCAGTGAAAGCGCCCTGAGACGTTTTTTCCTGGCAGTCCCCAGATCCCAAGGACCCTGGAGTGCCCCCCCCAGACAGAGACGCTCCCCACTCACTCGCTGTCCCGGTGAGCGCTCACGTAGCTCACTCTGGTTTAGTGGGGGAGGTTGGGTGGGGGAAGGGCGGCTCAGTTCACTTTTCTGTGCAAGCTTTTCCTTCTTATTTTAGTGTGGAAATGTTCAAGCCCCACGTACCTTTGCCTCTGTGGGGTACTGGGGAGTCCTTTTGTTCCTCCAAAGGTGATTTTATGCTCCTTTGATGTAGTCTATTTCGTTCGGTGCCAGGGAGAGGAAGCGTGTGGCGTCTAGATTGCAGCCATGACTACCCGGAAGTCAAACTCTCTTCTATAAGGACTACATTTAAATCAAATTATATACATTAATATATGTGGAAAATGTATTGTGTAATTCTCAAAAATTGTATGCACTATAAGAGTAGTTAGAAGAATCAGGCATAGGGAAAGATTGGGGCATCAAGAAGATTTGGTGAAAGTGGGGGTAAAGAAAGGAAAAGGGGGGAAGAGTTGACAAAACTAAGATTTACTTCAAGAAATAGGGGGGAACTAAATATAATAATCTTTCCCATACAATGATACACATGGGAAGGGGAGGGGAAGATCTCTCATATGAGAAGGAGAGGAAGAGGGCGAGAAGTGGTATTACTTAAACCTTACTCTCAGTGAAATCAACTCTGAGATGGAAGAACATCTGGATCCAGTGGGATCCTGAATTCTATCTTATCCAACAGGGTAAGAAAGAAAGGGAAATCAAAGAGGGGGAGAGGGGAGGGAATATAAAAAGGAAGGGAAGTAGAGGGGGGAGGGGAAGGGAGCATAAAAAGGGAGGGGCTAGAAAGGGAAGCATCTCAAGGGAGGGGACTAGGGGGACTAACCTAAAGTAAATCACTGGTTCAAAATAATATAGCTAGTGAAGAAAGGTCAGGACTAGGGGAAGATATCAAAATGCCAGGGAATACACAAGTGACAATCATAACTTTGAACGTGAATGGGATGAACTCACCCATAAAACATAGACAAATAGCAGATTGGATTAGAACCCAAAACCCTATCATATGTTTTCTTCAAGAAACAAATATGAGACAGGTTGATACTCACAAGGTTAGAATTAAAGGATGGAATAAGATTTTTTTGGGCCTCAACTGATAGAAAGAAGGCAGGTGTCAGCTATGGGGGTGGGGGGTAGGAAAAGAAAATGATCTATGTCTTTAATGAATAATGCTTGGAAATGATCAAATAAAATATATTTTTAAAAAAAGAAAGAAAGAAGGCAGGAGTTGCAATCACGATATCTGACAAAGCCAAGCACAAATAGACTTAATCAAAAGGGATAGGGAAGGTAAATATATTCTGCTAAAAGGAAGTATAGACAATGAGGAAATATCACTAATCAACATGTATGCACCAAATGGAATAGCATCCAAATTTCTAATGGAGAAATTAGGAGAATTGAAGGAGGAAATAGACAGTAAAACCATATTAGAGGGAGACTTGAACCAACCACTATCAAATTTAGATAAATCAAACCAAAAAATAAATAAGAAAGAGGTAAAAGAGGTGAAGGAAATCTTAGAAATATTAGAGTTAATAGAATATAGAAAAAAATAAATAGGGACAAAAAGGAATATACCTTCTTCTCAGCACCACATGGCACAATCACAAAAATAGATCATACACTAGGTCACAGAAACATGGCACTCAAATGCAGAAAATCAGAAATAATAAATGCAACCTTTTCAAATTATAAAGCAATAAAAATATTGTTCAGTAAAAGTACATGGAGAGCCAAATCAAAAATTAATTGGAAATTAAATAACATAATACTCCAAAATTGGTTAGTAAGAGAAGAAATCATAGAAACAATTAATAATTTTTTGAGGAAAATGACAATGGTGACACATCCTTTCAAACCTTATGGGATGCAGCAAAGGCAGTATGTAAAAGAACATTCATATCCCTGAGTGCATATATTAATAAATTAGGGAGGGCAGAGATCAATGAATTGGAAATACAAATCAAAAACCTTGAAAATGAACAAATTAAAAACCTCCAGAAGAAAACCAAACTAGAGATCCTAAAAATTAAGGGAGAAGGTAATAAAATCAAAAGTGACAAAAGTATTGCACTAATAAACAAGACTAGAAGCTGGTACTTTGAGAAAACCGACAAAATAGACAAAGTACTGGTCAATCTAATTTTAAAAAATGGAAGAAGAATGGCAAATTAACAGGATCAAGGATGAAAAGGTGGACCTCACCACCAATGAAGAGGAAATTAAGTCAATCATTAAAAACTACTTTGCCCAACTATATGGCAATAAATATACAAACCTAGGTGATATGGATGAATATTTACAAAAATATAAATTGCCTAGACTAACAGAAGAAGAAATAGATTACTTAAATAATTCCATATCAGAAAAATAATCCAACATGCCATCAAAGAACTTCCTAAGAAAAAATCCACAAGACCCGATGGATTCACAAGTGAATTCTATCAAACATTCTAAAAACAGCTAACCCCAATAATATACAAAGTATTTGACATAATAAGCAAAGAGGGAGTTCTACCAAATTCCTTTTATGACACAAACATGGTTCTGATCCCAAAGCCAGGCAGGCCAAAAACAGAGAAAGAATTTATAGACCAATCTCCCTAATGAATATAGATGTAAAAATCTTAAATAGGATACTAGCAAAAAGACTCCAGGGGGCAGCTGGGTAGCACAGTGGATTGAGAACCAGTCCTAGAGATGGGAGGTCCTAGGTTCAAATCTGGATTCAGCCACTTCCCACCTGTGTGACCCTGGGCAATTCACTTGACCCCCATTGCCTAGTCCTTACCATTCTTCTGCCTTGGAGCCAACACACAATATTGACTCCAAGACAGAAGGTAAGGGTTTAAAAAAAAAAGACTCCAGCAAGTGATCAGAAGTCATCCACCATGATCAAGTAGGATTTATACCAGGGATGCAGGGCTGGTTCAATATTAGGAAAACCACCCACATAATTGACCACATCAATAAGCTAACCAACAAGAACCACATGATTATCTCAATAGATGCAGAAAAAGCCTTTGATAAAATACAACACCCATTCCTATTAAAAACACTAGAAAGCATTGGAATAGAACAGTCGTTCCTAAAAATAATAAACAGTATATATCTAAAACCATCAGCTAATATCATCTGCAATGGGGATAAACTAAATCCATTCCCATTAAGATCAGGAGTGAAACAAGGATGCCCATTATCACTTCTATTATTTGACATTGTACTAAAAATACTAGCAGTAGCAATTAGAGAAGAAAAAGAAATTGAAGGCATTGAAATGGGCAAGGAGGAGACCAAATTATCACTCTTTGCGGATGACATGATGGTCTACTTAAAGAATCCTAGAGATTCAACCAAAAAGCTAATCGAAATAATCAACAACTTTAGCAAAGTTGCAGGATACAAAATAAACCCACATAAGTCATAAGCATTTCTATACATCTCCAACACAGCTCAGCAGCAAAAAATTAGAAAGAGAAATCCCATTCAAAATCACCTTAGACAAAATAAAATACTTAGGATTCTATCTCCCGAAACAAACTCAGGGACTATATGAACACAACTACAAAACACTCTCCACACATCTAAAACTAGACTTGAACAATTGGAAGAACATTAACTGCTCATGGGTAGGACGAGCCAATATAATAAAAATGACAATCCTACCCAAACTCATTTATCTGTTTAGAGCCATACCCATTGAACTTCCTAAATATATTTTACTGATTTAGAAAAAAACATGACAAAGTTAATTTGGAAAAACAAAGGATCAAGGATATCCAGGGAAACAATGAAAAAAAAAATACAAAGGATGAGGGCCTTGCAGTCCCAGATCTCAGACTATATTATAAAGCAGTGGTCATCAAAACATTTTGGTACTGGCTAAGAGACAGAAAGGAGGATCAGTGGAATAGACTCGGGGTAATAATAGACTCCACAGGAAAGTATATGACAAACCCAGAGAACCCAGCTTTTGGGACAAACATACACTATTTCATAAAAACCTGCTGGGAAAATTGGAGGATAGTGTAGGAAAGATTAGGTTTAGATCAACACCTCACATGCTATACCAAGATAAACTCAAAATGGGTAATTGACTTGAACATAAAAAAGGAAACTATAAGAAAATTAGGTGAACACCGAATAGTATACATGTCAGACCTTTGGGAAGGTAAAGATTTTAAAACCAAGCAAGACTTAGAAAGAATCACAAAATGCAAAATAAATAATTTGGAATATATCAAATTAAAAAGGTTTTGTACAAGCAAAACCAATGTAACTAAAATCAGAAGGGTAGCATCAAATTGGGTAACAATCTTCATAACAAAAACCTCTGACAAAGTTTAATTACTCAAATTTACAAAGAGCTAAATCAATTGTACAAAAAATCAAGCCATTCTCCAATTGACAAATGGGCAAGGGACATGAGCAGGCAGTTCTCAGCCAAAGAAATCAAAACTATTAATAAGCACATGAAAAAGTGCTCTACATCTCTTATAATCAGAGAGATGCAAATCAACGCAACCCTGAGGTATCGCCTCACACCTAGCAGATTCGCTAACATGATAGCTATGGAAAGTAATGAATGCTGGAGGAGGCAAAGTAGAGACACCAATTCATTGCTGGTGGAGTTGTGAATTGATCCAACCATTCTGGAGAGCAATTTGGAACTATGCCCAAAGGGTGATAAAAGACTGTCTGCCCTTTGATCCAGCTATAGCACTGTTGGGTTTGTACCCCAAAGAGGTAATAAGGAAAAAAATTGTACAAAAATATTCATAGCTTCACTCTTTGTGGGTGGCCAAAAATTGGAAAATGAGGGGATGCCCTTCAATTGGGGAATTGCTGAACAAATTGTGGTATATGTTGGTGATGGAATACTATTGTGCTAAAAGGAATAATAAAGTGGAGGAATTCCATGGACTCTGGAACAACCTCCAGGAAGTGATGCAGAGCAAAAGGAGCAGAACCAGGAAATCATTATACACAGAGACTGATACACTGTGGTACAATCGAAGATAATGGACTTCTCCATTAGGGACAATGCAATGTCCCTGAACAATCTGCAGGGATCTAAAAAACAATATCCACAAGCAGAGGATAAACTTTGAGAGTAAAAACACCAAAGAAAAGTAATTGCTTGACTACAGGGGTTGAGGGGATATGACTGAGGAGAGACTCTAAATGAACATTCTAGAGCAAATACCAACAACATGGAAATGGGTTCCAGTCAAGAACAAATGTGATACCCATTGGAATCATGTGGTGGGTATGGGAGTGGTGGTGGGAATGTGGGGGGGTGGAGAGGAAAAGAAAATGATTTTTGTTTCCAATGAATAATGTTTGGAAATGACCAAATAAAATAATGTTAAAAAAAAAGATCCAATTATGAGAACAGAACATCTATCTGTTCTCTTTCACTTTCTCTCTCTCTATCTCTGTCTGTCTCTCTCCTCTTTTCCTTCAAAACTCTCTGCTTAAAAAGCAGAACACAACTTCCATTCTTCCTTCACAAACCTGCATACTCAAACTTTATTAACTTTAGATCAAAGTCCCTCTTTCTTCTGAATTCAAACCCGACATACCTTCTTCACCTTCTCTGACTTGCTTTTACCATCATAAGTTAAACAACCATTTCCCTTGGTATCACTTCAATTGCTAATCGGTAACCCAAAAGAATTCTGATTCAAATGATTACATCATTGAACCATCTTTAGCATAGGATTATCTATTTTCAAGATCAAGAAGTTCAATATAATAATAAAGTTAGTCCAACTTTAATATGCTGGGATGAAAACCATTTGATAATTTTAAGCAAAAAACCATTTTTGCTAATTTTAAACACTTAAAACCATCTTTTCCCCTTCAAACCTCTTATGGTACAAAGGTAGATAAGGATGGAATGCCCTCTTCTTGAGGCTCTACTGCTAATACCTATTTTACAAAACCTATATGTGGCTTTTCTATACAAACTGAAATTTCACTGTCTGACAAAATTAAAATTAGTATGTTATTTTCTAAACCCACATATATACATGATCACAATTTTAAAATAAAATACCAATAAATACCTCTAAAATACAGATTTAAGCATTACTTCCTTCTGGCTAGACGACAGGGAAAGGAGATTTATCAGATTTTCTTATCTCTCCCTGTTTACCTTAAAACAGAAGATAATTAATAGGTTATTCTACAAGTTGGAAAAAAAACCTTAGTTTTAAAAGTGTAAGACATTTAAAAATCGCCTAAATAGGGCTTTCTCACCAGCTGCTTCTCTGTTCAGAATCAACCCTCTTCCTCTCTACAGAAGAGGAGGAAGGCAGATCAGATCCGTGAACTGATAGCTTCCCCATTTCCTTTTCCCCATCTCCCCCTGGATTTCTCAGTGGGCCCTTGCCTTAAAATCCAAGTAAAGAGTAGAGTTTAGAGAACTGGGAGCCTAATGAGGGAATAAATTTGAAAGGTAATGTGGTTCTGTCCATAAAATATGTCCAATTGCCACCTGGTGTTAGAATTTAGGGTAACAAAAAGCCAATTTCCTCATCATTTTTCCCCTTGATATTGCTCAGCTATTTAACATGAGAGAAAACAAATAACAAAAAATCCAAATGAATTTTCTCTCAGGCTGCTTAGACTTGATCTCTTCCCAACAGGAGAGGCCTGCAAGAATGCTTCTCCCTTTGTCTGAATTCGTTTGGCTAGTCCCTATCTGGCTTCACCTCAGGCTGAAAAAAAAATTCAATTGTAAGTAGAGGATGGTATTACAATTTTAGGGTGCCATGGATAGGCCATGCCTATTGCTTACCAAGGATGTAACATGGCCAATCAACATTACAAAAAGAAATTAGTTGCCTTCTCTTTAAGCTGTTTAGTGCCTTTTTTTCAATTGTTAAGGGGAATCTCGAGGTACTCTCTGTCTCTGTCCCATTTAGATGTGGAATGGCCAATTCCACACTGGAGGGTTAACAACTGTGCATCAACAGAGGTTGCCTGACCAAGAGCACTCAGTTTATCACTGAGGCGAGACTTCCCACACACCAGAATATCTTCCAGTATAGAAGGGGAAACCAATAGATAGACCCCAAACTCCAGCGGCCAGAATGATCTGGGGCTTATGGGAGAGAGAGCACGAACAACGTCCCACAAAGATATTTCCCAAAACATGGGGGTTTCAGGAGTCAAAGAAAAGACTCCTTCTTACCTGAGAAGCTGTGTCCTTGTGGATGATCCAGGGTACAGGAGTAGCTTTCAGGAGAGCCAAAATCATTGGGTGCCAAAATGTTATGGGGTCAGATGAGTGCCCCTGGGGTTTGGGAAGGATACCTTTTGCAAGAATGCAAGACTCCAAAACTTAGCTTAAAAACAAAAAAGAAATTTATTAATTTAAAAAGTAATGTTGAGAATGGCCAGGAGGATAGCAAGGGGGAACAGTAAGATGGGGAGCAGTTCCTGGGAGGACAGCAAGGATGGAAAAGCCGTTCTCCAGACGACATCAATTCTGGGGATTTTATACTCTTTACATCAGATGCTATGTCATGGTGTGGATGTGACTTAGAATGGTAAGTCCTTAGGCATTTGGTGGGGTGGGGTGGTCATCTGACTGGGGTCTGCCTGGAGGCATAAAGATTCATCTCTTTGTCCATCTTAAATCTAGAGGATGATCAAATAGGATAAACATCTCAGGATCCTAGGGGGTGTCATTGGGTGTTTCTAAGTTCAGAGTCACAAGGATGCAAGGGAGCGAGGGAGTTTCCCTGATAATAGCTCACCTGGGTTTCTGGGGCTACAGTGCCCATGTCAATATGACAAGGATTTTATTAGCAACATGACCTCTCATTAAGGACATTTATAAGTTATTTTATACATTATATTATATATAGCATAGTATATAATAATTAATATTATATATTAGGAGGTATAGGGTTAATGTGGCCTTCTTAGAGAAGATTTTGAACCCATAGATATAAAGATACAATGATGATATACACACTTATAAACATATGTTTGTGTAGAGACAGTTCTTTCTTTACATAAATTTGCATAATGCAAATTCAACATTATGCAAAGAATTCTGAAGGAAAAACACATTTCAATTCTGATTTTAAAATCATGCAGGATTCCATAATGTTTATTGTCAGGAGAGGCTGCTATGGCAAGCAGAAGAAGCAAAAATCTAGAAAGGTCCCAGAGTTGTTGCAAAAAATGATAGATGAATGTCCCTACTTGTGGGAGAAAATATTTAATGTAGATGAAACTAACCTTTTTTATCAAAGAATGCCATCTTGAATCTACATCTCTGTGGAGGAAGAAATAAAAAAACCTCTGGCAGGCCATAAAGCTTAAAAAAAATAAAAAGATTTCTTTTTCAGCTTGGAGAGAATACATCTGGGACTTGTAAATTAAAATCTGTTCCCATACACTATTCAGAGAATCCCAAATCTTTGAAAGGAATCAGTGAGGCAGCTCTACCTGTGTGTTATTTTACTAGCCATGAGGCATAGAAAAGTTTTATTATATTTGAACAATGGTTTATGCACTGCTTCATTCCAGAAGTTGAAAAGTTTTATAATGATGATTGAGTTCCTTTCAAGATTCTACTTATTTTGGATAATGCCCCAGGTCACCTTCCCCATATGGATGATTTTAATGGAAATGTAAAGATGTCTCACCTCAATGTATAGATTAAGGATTGATTGTGAATTTCAAAGAGTATTTATTCATATGCTACATTTCACTATGCAATAGCAGCTTTGGGTGTAGATAAAGAACTGTCATTAAAAGATCTATAAAATTCCTATAATATTGACATTTCAATCTAAAATATTGCTAAGGCATAAGAAGATATCATAGAAAGTTATATAAAGAGAGTTTGGGGAAAAGTGTGTCCACAGTTTGTTCCCAATTTTCTTGGATTTGACAGAGATGATTTTTTTTTAAAAAAGAAGTGAGTAACAAAATTAGAAAATTAGCATGAGAATTAGATCTCAAAGAGGATGAGAATGATGCAGAGGAGTTGATTGAGTGTCAATGGAAAAAATTGTTGAAGATATGACAAATTGCAAAGATTGTAGAAGAAGAAAGAGAAGCTTTAAAATCCAATGCCAAACTAAAAAAAAGTACACAGTGAAACAGTATACAGAAATGGTTCATCATTTAATTGAATTGTTTTCTTGTATTGAAAAATATAATTACAAGTATTCCAAGAGTTAAAAAATTCAAAGATTAGTTGAGGACAACATTGCTTACTATTTATTGTCAGATATATAGGGAAAAAAAGAGAACCAGGGTCCAAACATATGTTGATAGCTTCATAAAAATGATTAACTATCAATGGTAAAGTCTTAGTACAGAGAGTGGGGAAGAGCCAGCATAATGTTCACCCGTGTTAATTTTACTGTAGGATACTATGTTCTCACTAACTTTGCCTTTCATTTCATAATTTTGTTTATTATCATGTATAATAATAATCTAAATTTTGGTACATGTAAATATATTATTTTGTGTATGCCTTTGTTATATAGGCTAACCAAAATGGATGGGTAGGGTAAAATTCACATAATGTAAAAATTATTTTATGTAGAAATCTGCTGAAGAGCCCACTTATATAAAGCAAGAACAGTTTGTGTATAAATAAAGATGAATACATATACACATTAATATAAATACATAAATACATACATATTTAATGAAGACAATTAAATGAGGGTTTTTTCCCCTTGCATATATACCCTAAATTTACATCATGCCATCTCTCTCAGTATCTCTTCAAAACACCTCTTGCATCCAGAGATTAGACATCATTTCTATGATAACTTTCTATCTCTGGGTGACAGAAGGTTTGCACATAAGAAAAAGTGCCAGGCTGAATATTTCTCTTCATTGGGGGAGGGGCCCCAGTGAGCTGGAATCTTGAGAAGCCAGAGGGTTCCTTCTGAAGAGCAGTTGGTTTCTCCCTCTTGAGAAGCTGAAGGGCTGGTTAAGACTTTCTCCTGAGGGTTACCCACCTTTTTCCTGCTAATGACTAGAAATCCTTCCCCCCCCAACATTTCTCAATTGAGAGGAGTACTGAAGAAAAACCTGAGAAAAGGCATTTTGAATCTGTCAGACTTTACCTCAGCTCCTGTTGCCCTGGATCTAAACTATGACCAGGGGATAAACCCAGGGTCATTCAACCTGACTATCTTTCAGGGGACTCAGGCTGCCAAAGCCTGAGTTCCCCTCAAATTTGAGGAGGGAGGGAAAAGGGGTTAGAGAGATCCCCTTTTCCCCACTTTTCTTTCCCATTCTTTTCCCTGCCAGCCATTTCTTTGTATTACCCTAATTGAATTAATTTACATTAAAGTGGTTATCTTTTTCCCAAATTTGAATCAAGTGTGAGTGGAACAGCTTAACAAGGGAGAGAAATATTTTGGCTCTAGTAGTGGAGGAGGAGGAGGACAAGAGGGACAAAAGCCAATCTGTGAGAGCAGTCATAGCTGAGGAGGGAAGGCTAAAGAGAGAAACTAATCAAACCCCTTCTTCTCTCTCTTTGAGCCAACCTAAACATCAGCTGACTCTCCTAGATCCTGTTTCTTTTACCACCACACACCTTCTCCATTACATAAATATATGCATATATTATGAAGGCCATTAAATGAAGGTTTTTCCCTTGTATATATACCCTAAACTTACATCATGTAATCTCTCAGTATCTGTTCAAAAGACCTCTTGCATCCAGAGATTAGATATCTTTTCTATGATAATTCTATCTCTGGGTGGTCCAAATATATTTCCTATCTACAGGTGGTATTCTAGCTTCTTGAGGAGATGTCTCAGCTTCTTAATTAGTTTCACAATTAATTAGGTCACATCTGCTCCTCCCAATATGCCCTATATGGTAATTACCTATCATCAGTTAGTCAGCAAAGGTCCAAGACCCCACCACTCATTGTCCAGATGTGTGCCTGATATGTTTGATAGACATTCCACTTACTTGATGAATTACACCCTATTGCAAAATGCTAGCTTATAAAAATACTTAATATATGACATTAGCTTCACTAAATAACTTTATAAAATATTTACTAGAATTCTAATAATTACAAATAAATCATCATTACAGATTAATCATTTCTTTTGTCTAAATACCAATTGATTCTATCATCTCGGGTCTTTTTTAAAAGGGTACAGGGTCAGAGATTCTCATTCATTTCATACTGAATAATATTTTTATAAACAAAATATCAGAAGTCTGCATTTTATACTCAAACTATATGATCAAATATTTGCATTTAATATATTCTGACATTTCAAATAGTTGGCAATTTAATCATTTTTCCTAGATTAAGATGAATAGTTTTAAATAAAATTTGCTTTGAAGAGTTTAGAGAGGAATACACATTGTATTTCATTAATCTTTCAATTTATGTTTATTATATAATGATTTCTTTAAATTTTAAGTAAATCTATTTGGATTTACCATAGATTATATTAGCAAATTTGTTAGTATTTATCTTCATCCTTCTTAAAAAATAAAATATAGTTTATTACAATTGAATTGATTTGATCTTTCACTCAATGTATGAAATGAAATGGAAAATTTGGAGCAAGTATAAAAACATCCTTCAAAAATAGCCTGGCAACTTGCTTAGCCATTCCTCAATTGATAGACATACTGTAAACCTCAAATTTCTCAGACTTATGAATGTTAGGGCTTTCCCCCATTGGGGAATCTTCTACTTAAAAAAATTCTCTAGCAGATGGTGAGAACTCTACTTGAGTGTGGGGGCTCCTTGCCTTGGGAAAATCCCTACTCCACCCTACTTAGGACTGCTTTAGGACAGAGAGCTCCTTGAAGTACTTTGATCCAGGCTTATGGAAGGGACAGGAAGTTCTTTGAGTCATGACTGTTTTAGAATTGATACAATGGGATACTAAGTACCTATAAAGGTGGGGCAACTTGTAAACTACTTAAACCTAAAAGGGTGATAACTTATTCAGAGGTTTTTTCTAATGAAATTTGTCCACAGAGCAGCAGTATTTTCCTGACTTACTAAAGAGATTAAAACTACTCAGCTGTGAATTCAAAATGGCAGTCCTTTATAAACATCTACAGTGATTGGTAGATGTAAGGACTTAGGGGAGGTGACAGAGAAGATTTTGCCCTTAAAAATAAAAGCTCAGGGAAGAGCTGGGAAGTCATTCTGAAACATTCAGATTGGAGAAACTCATTCTGAGGAGACTGATTCTGAAACATTCAGATGGAGGAGGGAGCTGGTGAAAGCAGCTGAGATACTGCTGCTCTGGTGTCATTAGGAATCCTTACTAAGTCAGATCTTATGGTGAGTTATAAAAAACTGATTTCTCTTTTAAGACTCAGGTCTAGGCCATATTGGCTTGAGGGCCTTCATACTTATTCCTTTCTTACTCTCTCTCTCTCTTTCTTTGATTACTCATTGTATTGTTAATTAAAATCTCTATAAAACCCAATTGACTTGGGTATTTGAATAATTGGGAATATTTCCCTGGCGACCACCTTATATTTGATTTTTAAACCCAAGACACTTTAGTGAAACATATTCCTGTGGTCAAAATTATTCATCCTCTCTTATATCTATCACAATTTATATCTTCTACTATTTTAACCACTACAGTTTAAGACCTCAACCATTTTAAATCTCACAATACCTTCAATTTTCAGTTATTTTTCAACACAAAGAAAACTGAAAAAAAATGTTTTAGAGCATATCAGTTATTTTTTTCTTACCCTTATCACCTAGGAAATAAGCCTAATAGTGGTATTGCTAGATCAATAGGTATGCATAGTTTTATAGCTCTTTGAGCCTAAATCCATATTATTCTCCAAAATTTTTGGATCAGTTCACAGTTCATCCAATGGTATATTAATGTCCCCATTTTCTTTATCCCCTCCAACATTTGTTATTTTGACTTTTTAACATTTTAGCCAATATAATGAGAAATTATATTTATTATATAATGACTTCTTTGAAAATTGTGTAAATAGACTTCCAGTCAAGATGGCGGCTTAGAGAAAGCTAAAGTTCAGATCTCCGGAAAACCCTTCCCGACCGATCTCAAACTATAAGCTCCTAAGGCGCCAAAATTCAAGACGCTCAACAGCATAGACCCTGTGAATCCTCCTCCTGGACCTGGACTTGGATCAGAAGGTACAGCCCCCCTCAAAAGCCAGAACCCGAGGTCACTTGGACCTAAGGGGTAGGAGCGCAGAGTCCAAGGCTCCAGGAAGCTGCAGCCCCTCCCCGCTCAGAGAGCAGGGTCGTCGGAAACAACAACAACCCTCAGGGCCTTCTATCCGAGTCACAGTGAAAGTCACTGCCCTCAGAGCTCAGGGAAGCCGCAGCCCATCCCCCTGCAGACTGACAAAACAGCCTCATGGCCAGCTATTCTGAAGGCAACTTCCGGAAAGCAACCCGACCCAGAGAGCCAGGGGATAGTGTGGCCCCCTGGTCAGACACTTCCACTTCAGTTCCAGTGAGGCATACTCAATTTAACCCAGGGAAACCTCATAGAACCGACATTCTGCCCAGGACTAAAGCCTCTGAACACCAGACAGAGATAAGAAAAGCTAATCCTCCACATTCAGAGATGGCAAACTCCACAGAAGCACAGAAGCCCCAAAATACCAAGAAAAATAAGAAGAAAGCGGCGACTTTGGACACATTCTATGGAGCCAAAATACAAAATACAGAGGAGATAGAAGATGATATACAAGAAAATGCTCCAAAATCTTACAAAGGAAATGGAAACTCTCCACAAACCCATGAAGAATTTCAATCAGAAATGACCAAAAAGATGGAAGCCTTCTGGGAGGAAAAGTGGGAAATAATGCAAAAGAAATTCACGCATCTACAAAAGCAGTTTTTTCCAAAGTGAAAAGGAAAACCAGGCTATAAATGCCAGAATCAGGCAGCTGGAAGACAAAGATCGTGTAAAAGAGCAATAATTAATAAAGCAAAGCCAAAATACCAAGAAATTAGAAGAGAACATAAAATATCTCACCAACAAGGTGACAGATCTGGAAAATAGAGGAAGAAGAGATAATTTAAGAATAATTGGACTCCCAGTAAAGCCAGAAATAAACACCAAACTGGACATGGTGATACAAGATATAATCAAAGAAAATTGCCCAGAGATTCTAGAACAAGGGGGCAATACAGCCACTGACAGAGCTCACAGAACACCTTCTACACTAAACCCAGAAAAGACAACTCCCAGGAATGTAATTGCCAAATTCCAAAGCTATCAAACAAAAGAAAAAATCCTACAGGAAGCCAGAAAAAGACAATTTAGATATAAAGGAATGCCAATCAGGGTCACACAAGACCTTGCAAGTTCTACTCTGAATGATCGTAAGGCATGGAACATGATCTTCAGAAAGGCAAGAGAGCTGGGTCTCCAACCAAGAATCAGCTACCCAGCAAAACGGACTATATACTTCCCAGGGAAAGTATGGGCATTCAACAAAATAGAAGATTTCCAACTTTTTGCAAAGAAAAGACCAGAGCTCTGTGGAAAGTTTGATACCGAAAATCAAGGAGCAAGGAATACCTGAAAAGGTAAATATTAAGGAAAGGGGGAAAATGTTATCTTCTTCTTTTACTCAAACTCTCTTCTATAAGGACTACATCTCTATCAATCTATGTATACATATATGTGGGGAAAATGTAAAGTATAAATAGGGGGTAAAGAAAGACCAAATAGAATTATCTTTCTCACACAAAGATTCACATGGGAAGGGGAGGGGAAGAAAACTCCTAAAAGAAGGAGAGGTGGAGAGGGGTTTTTTTACTTAAACCTTAATCTCAGGGAAATCAACTCTGAGAGGGAAAAACATCCAGATCCATTGGGATCTTGAATTCTATCTTACCCAACAAGGGTAGGGAGAAGGGAAAACCAAAGGGGGAGGGGGAGAATGAGAACAAAAAGATAGGGAAAGAGAGGGGGCAGGGGGAGGGAACAAAAAGGGAGGGACTAAAAAGGGAAACATCAAGGGAGGGGACAAGGGGGACTGATTCAAAGTAAATCACTGAACTGAAAGGTAGAGCCGAAGAAGAAAAGGTTAGAATTAGGGAAGGCTATCAAAATGCCAGGGAGTCCACAAATGACAATCATAACTTTGAACGTGAATGGGATGAACTCACCCATAAAACGTAGACAAATAGCAGAATGGATTAGAATCCAAAACCTTACCATATGTTGTCTTCAAGAAACACACATGAGGCGGGTTGAGACCCACAAGGTCAGAATTAAAGGATGGAGTAAGACCTTCTGGGCCTCAACTGATAGAAAGAAGGCAGGAGTGGTAATCATGATATCTGATAAAGCCAATGCAAAAATAGACCTGATCAAAAGGGATAGGGAAGGTAATTATATTTTGTTAAAAGGGACTCTAGACAATGAGGAAATATCATTAATCAACATGTATGCACAAAATAATATAGCACCCAAATTTCTAATGGAGAAACTAGGAGAATTGAAGGAAGAAATAGACGATAAAACCATACTAGTGGGAGACTTAAACCAACCATTACCAAATTTAGATAAATCAAATAAAAAATAAATAAGAAAGAGGTAAAAGAAGTGAATGAAATCTTAGAAAAATTAGAATTAATAGACATATGGAGAAAAATAAATAGGGATAAAAAGGAATACACCTTCTTCTCAGCACCACATGGCACATTCGCAAAAATTGACCATACATTAGGTCACAGAAACATAGCACACAAATGCAGAAAAGCAGAAATTATGAATGCAGCCGTCTCAGATCACAAGGCAATAAAAATAATGATTAGTAATGGTACATGGAAAACCAAATCTAAAACCAATTGGAAATTAAACAATATGATACTCCAAAACTGTTTAGTTAAAGAAGAAATCATAGAAACAATTAATAATTTCATCGAGGAAAATGACAATGGCGAAACATCCTTTCAAACCTTTTTGGATGGAGCCAAAGCGGTAATCAGAGGTAAATTCATATCCCTGAATGCTTATATTAACAAATAAGGGAGAGCAGAGATAAATCAATTGGAAATGCAAAGGAAAAAACTCGAAAGCAATCAAATTAAAACGCCCCAGCAGAAAACCAAACTAGAAATCCTAAAAATTAATGGAGAAATAAATAAAATCGAAAGTGATAGAACTATTGATTTAATAAATAAGACAAAAAGCTGGTACTTTGAAAAAACAAACAAAATACACAAATCACGGGTCAATCTAATTAAAAAAAGGAAGGAAGAAAAGCAAATTAACAGCATTAAAGATGAAAAGGGGGACAGCACGTCCGATGAAGATGAAATTAAGGCAATCATTAGAAATTACTTTGCCCAATTATATGGCAATAAATACACCAATTTAGGAGAAATGGATGAATATATACAAAAATACAAACTGCCTAGACTAACAGAAGAGGAAATAGAATTCTTAAATAATCCCATATCAGAAAATGAAATCCAACAAGCCATCAAAGAACTTCCTAAGAAAAAATCCCCAGGGCCTGATGGATTCACCAGTGAATTCTATCAAACATTCAGAGAACAGTTAATCCAAATACTATACAAAATATTTGACATAATAAGCAAAGAGGGAGTTCTACCAAACTCCTTTTATGACACAAACATGGTGCTGATTCCAAAACCAGGCAGGCCAAAAACAGAGAAAGAAAATTATAGACCAATCTCCCTAATGAATATAGATGCAAAAATCTTAAATATGATACTAGCAAAAAGACTCCAGCAAGTGATCAGAAGGATCATTTACCATGATCAAGTAGGATTCATACCAGGGATGCAGGGCTGGCTAAACATTAGGAAAACCATCCACATAATTGACCACATCAACAATCAAACTAGCAAGAACCATATGATTATCTCAATAGATGCAGAAAAAGCATTTGATAAAATACAACACCCATTCCTACTAAAAACACTAGAAAGCATAGGAATAGAAGGGTCATTCCTAAAAATAATAAACAGTATATATCTAAAACCAACAGCTAATATCATCTGCAATGGGGATAAACTAGATGCATTCCCAATAAGATCAGGAGTGAAACAAGGATGCCTATTATCACCTCTACTATTTGACATTGTACTAGAAACACTAGCAGTAGCAATTAGAGAAGATAAAGGAATTGAAGGCATCGAAATAGGCAAGGAGGAGACCAAGTTATCACTCTTTGCGGATGACATGATGGTTTACTTAAAGAATCCTAGAGATTCAACCAAAAAGCTAATCGAAATAATCAACAACTTTAGCAAAGTTGCAGGATACAAAATAAACCCACATAAATCATCAGCTTTTCTATATATCTCCAAAACAGCTCAGCAGCAAGAACTAGAAAGAGAAATCCCATTCAAAATCACCTTAGACAAAATAAAATACCCTGAATCTACCTCCCAAGACAAACACAGGAACTATATGAACACAACTACAAAACACTCTCCACACAACTAAAACTTGACTTGAGCAAATGGAAAAACATTAACTGCTCATGGATAGGACGAGCCAATATAATAAAAATGACCATCCAACCCAAACTTATTTATCTATTTAGTGCCATAACCATTGAACTACCAAAATACTTCTTCACTGATTTAGAAAAAAACCATAACAAAGTTCATTTGGAAGAACAAAAGATCAAGGATATCCAGGGAAATAATGAAAAAAAAACGCATATGATGGGGGCCTTGCAGTCCCTGACCTTAAACTATATTACAAAGCAGCAGTCATCAAAATAATTTGGTACTGGCTAAGAGACAGAAAGGAAGATCAGTGGAATAGACTGGGGGAAAGCGACCTCAGCAAGACAGTATACGATAAACCCAAAGATCCCAGCTTTTGGGACAAAAATCCACTATTCGATAAAAACTGCTGGGAAAATTGGAAGACAGTGTGGGAGAGACTAGGAATAGATCAAGACCTCACACCCTACACCAAGATAAATTCAAAATGGTTGAGTGACTTAAACATAAAGAAGGAAACCATAAGTAAATTGGGTAAACACAGAATAGTATACATGTCAGACCTTTGGGAGGGGAAAGGCTTTAAAACCAAGCAAGACATAGAAAGAATCACAAAATGTAAAATAAATAATTATGACTACATCAAACTAAAAAGCTTTTGTACAAACAAAACCAATGTAACTAAAATCAGAAGGGAAACAACAAATTGGGAAAAAATCTTCATAGAAACCTCTGACAAAGGTTTAATTACTCATATTTATAAACAGCTAAATCAATTGTACAAAAAATCAAGCCATTCTCCAATTGATAAATGGGCAAGGGACATGGATAGGCAGTTCTCAGATAAAGAAATCAAAACTATTAACAAGCACATGAAGAAGTGTTCTAAATCTCTTATAATCAGAGAGATGCAAATAAAAACAACTCTGAGGTATCACCTCACACCTAGTAGATTGGCCAACATAACAGCAAAGGAAAGTAATGAATGCAGGAGGGGATGTGGCCAAGTAGGGACATTAATTCATTGCTGGTGGAGTTGTGAACTGATCCAACCATTCTGGAGGGCAATTTGGAACTATGCCCAAAGGGTGACAAAAGAATATCTACCCTTTGATCCAGCCATAGCATTGCTGGGTCTGTACCCCAAAGAGATAATGGACAAAAAGACTTGTACAAAAATATTCATAGCTGCGATCTTTGTGGTAGCCAAAACTGGAAAACGAGGGGATGCCCATCAATTGTGGAATGGCTGAACAAACTGTGGTATATGTTGGTGATGGAATACTATTTTGCTAAAAGGAATAATAAAGTGGAGGAGTTCCATGGAGACTGGAACAACCTCCAGGAAGTGATGCAGAGCGAAAGGAGCAGAACCAGGAGAACATTGTACACAGAGACTAATACACTGTGGTATAATCGAACGTAATGGACGTCTCCATTAATGGCGGTGTAATGTCCCTGAACAATTTGCAGGGATCCAGGAGAAAAAAACACTATTCATAAGCAAAGGATAAACTATGGGAGTGGAAACACCGAGGAAAAGCAACTGCCTGAATATAGTGGTTGAGGGGACATGACAGAGGAGAGACTCTAAATGAACACTCTAATGCAAATATTATCAACAAAACAATGGGTTCAAATCAAGAAAACATCTAATGCCCAGTGGATTTACATATCGGCTATGGGGGGTGGGGGGGAGGAAAAGAAAATGATCTATGTCTTTAACGAATAATGCTTGGAAATGATCAAATAAATATATTAAAAAAAAGAAAATTGTGTAAATATAAGTATGTTGGCCATGATTTGCCTTTATCCCTTTCAAAAATGAAATCATAAAGCGTGAAATGAGAATAATCAAGAGAGCACTATATACATTAACAGGTATACTGTTTGAAGAATGGCATGTGTATGTCTACCTCTCCCCCCAAAAAAGAATCAGAAATAAATAAGATTCAGTTTTATAAACACATATTTCTTTCTGTCAAATCATGCCTTCTCTAACATAAAGAAATGAGAAAACGAGTGAATCAGTTAGATATTTTAAAGTAACAAATGAATAAATAAATTTAAATTTAAAAATAAATGATATGGCACCATCAGTTTCACTGAATTAAAGAGATATAGTAGGTCAGAGAAAATTCATTGCGAAAATGTAATGCAAATTGTAGGAGATAGTGTAGGCGCATTTTATGTATTAAAAGAAAAAATTTCTTTATATTTTTTTCTTAAACATGATTTTCTCAGGATCCAAGAGCTGGCTTACAAATTAAAATATTAAATAAAATATATGGAATTCATTGGATTCTATAATCATGAGCAGGTTCATTTTTAATTTAGTAGTATGTATGAGGGCAGCCTAAAATGGTAGATTTGAGATCATGATTTAAAGGTTGATATTAGATACTGTTAGAGCAGAGCACAGAAAGGATCATCTTAGTGCTCTCTCTCTCTCTCTCTCTCTCTCTCTCTCTCTCTCTCTCTCTCTCTCTCTCTCTCTCTCTCTCTCTCTCTCTCTTCTCTCTCTCTCTCTCTCTTTGTCTCTCTCTCTCTCTCTCTGTCTCTCAACCTTTTGTTCTCTATCTAAAGAAGCCAAAAGAAGCATGTAACTTAGACTACTTTACAGAAGAGTCAAAAGGATAGAGATGAAAAATTGATGAAGCAAATATACCAACAAACCTTCTAACCTGAAGGAAACCAGGAGATTTGTGGGGAAAAAGTTTACCTTAATAGATTTCAGTCTATATTGAAATTCAATTTTGGTGCCAACTCCTTCCTAGGAAAGTGTTGGTGTCTAAATATTTGGACATTGAAACAGGATGAGATGATTCTACTCATCACATTGGAAATGACAAAGAACCATGTTTGGACCACCATAGAAGAGAGCAAGGAAGCCAGGTGCTTGCTATTAATAGCAGTTTCTTTTATCTCATTCATACACTTTCCTCTAAATACTCCAAATCTCATATTTTCTTCTGACTTCTAAAAAAATATCCTTGAAAAATATTTACCAGAATTTATATGCTAGACTCTTAATCTTTATCTTTATGGTGTGTTTTGTGTTTTAACCACTGATTTAAGTGATTTAGGGACCTTCTATTGGAAAGACTCCCTCCATCAAGGCAATAGTATCCACAATCTTTTTGTTTTCTTTAAGACTTCCTGGCAATATGATGATTCTTAGATTAGTTCTTTGGAATCTATTTTCCAGATCATATGTTTTTTTTTTTTCAATGAGAGATTTCAAATTGTCTTTTTAAAATTTTTTTTAATTTCTTCTATTATTTCTTGATGTCTCATAAAGTCATTGGTTTCCACTTGTCCAATTTAATTTTTAGGAAGTCATTTTCTTCTTTGGGATTTTGTACTACCCTTCTTAGAGAGTTATTTTTTTCTATTTGAGGTATTGTATTTCCTTCTTAGGTAACTTTTCTTCAGAAAGTTTCAGTTCTAAGATGCTAATATTTTCCTATCATTTTCTTTCAAGTTTTTTCTTCTAAGTCTCTTACTATTTGTTTTTCTTTTTTCAAGATCTCTTCTAGGGTTTATTTTAGGCTTGATATCCTTTCCACTGTTCCTTTGAGGCTTCACAAATTTTCATTTTGCATTGCTATCTTCTGAGATGTATTTTTGATTATATCTATTATTAAAATATTTTTCTAGTGTCAGGGTTTTACTCTCTTCATTGCTCCTTGGGAGTTATTTGTTCCTTTTATTTTGTCTATATGCTGACAGTTAATTCTATTTCCAGGATAGAAGGCACACTGTCCTATTTTTAGCATTGTGCCTGGGATTCGCTCAGCTTTCTGGGTCTCAGACTGAGCACTCTACAGAGACATTCTGGTTGGATTGCTGTGTAGAATTTTGCAGCAATTCACTCCAACTAGTTGGAATTGTAGTCTTCCCACTCCTACCCAGGCCTTATTCAGCTAAGTTCCTCACATGGTTGCCTGAGATAGATCACACCCTGACTCTAATCAGGTTGGACTATACAGGGCTGCTTTCCTTCCACTGCTGATTGTAACATATTGTGTTGGTTTCTGCTTTTACTGTATTGAAACAGGATAGGACTGAATAATCTTTTTTTTCTGCCATTTGAGTCCTACTGAGACTTGTTCAGCATTCATTCCTCATACCCCAGGGTGATCAGTCCTCTTTTCTGGTTGTTTGGAGGATGATTGGCTGGCTTTGAGTGTTTCTTACTTTGACATCTTGGCCTGATCTCTGACTGATGTTGTCACTGCCACGGCTGTCTTAGCTGCCCCTGTGGCTACTGTGTTGGCTATTAAAATGTCTAGGACAACCACCTCGATGTTTCCCCAACCAGCAATTGTTCTTCAAACACTCACTTGGAGGTCTGTCCGTGATATGAAGAATTTAAAGGATTTGCCCATGATCACAAAACTAATATATCTCAGAAGTCAAATGACTCGGATTTCCTAAGTCTAAAGGCAAAACTGTTTTTGTTATGCCACACAGACTCTTAGTCTGTATATATTCCTTCCCAAAGGATAGCAAAATAACAAAATGGTTAATAATATCTATTGTGATAACATCAGGAAGTTATTGAAAAATATTATCATAGGTGATATGAGTACTTTTCCCATATTCTAAAAAGATACTATGTGAAAAACAATAGAGTTTCTACTTCGAGTCCATAACTGGGATGAGTTTTTTGTATATATATATTTATGTAATTGGGAGTAAAGGTTTCAGTAGTTGTTTTGAAGGCTGTAACTCCAGATAGCTACATCCTAAAAATAACTGTAGTGTTCTTCTATGTTGCATATCATCTCCTATTAACTCCCCCAATGTATATTTTAAGAGCCTTTACAACATCTCTATGTATTCAAAACTTGTTTTGAGTTCAAAGGCATTCCAAGCATCTTTGGATATTTCTTATTACTGTGACTAATTAGAATTTCTTAGGAAAGAATAAAGGAGAGAGAAAAGGATATTTTTAAAAATAGAAATTAATATATTGATATATCTTACCTAGTGACACCCTCATAGGTGATCTTTTTTTTTAATAATATGAGACTTTAAAAGGTCCCAAAAATATGTTAAAATTTGAAATTCAAACTTTGGTAAATCATGATCTTTCCTTAAACATTAAGTTGTGATGTAGATCAAGAAGGCAGAACAAAGACAGAGATTCTTCTGAGATCTCCCAAATATACCTCCAAGAAATGTCAAAGTAACACTTTAAAATGAATTCTAGAGCAGCAGAACCAACAAAAGTAAGGGGTGAGAAATATTTCCATTCTAATATAACTAATAATTAGAGCAGTAAAGGTCTATCCTAATGACATGAAAAAGGATCTCAGCCTAACAAAGGCAACATGCCAAGAAAATCAGTAGCTTGCATTGAGAGTGACTGAATCATGGTGGTAGTGTGATTTTTCAGAGTTCTCATCCCACAAAAAACAATGGAGTTGGATAACTGATCAATAAAAGCTAACAGAGGACCCTTTATTATCATTGGGAGGAGGTCTATTTAACATTAACCAAGTGATTCTGCGGTACAATTCCAGGGTAAATAGAAGTGATAACAAGCTCAGGAGACCTTGATCATAGTTCCATGGTTGAAAAGAGTGACTGTAATCACTCTTAGACCAGATCCAGGCCACCAGAGTACTGAACATGTCTCTCTTTAGATCATACCATGTTGGAAGAACTTCTCACAAACCCACAGAGCTAGCTTTGAAAACGGTGACAATGAAAACCTGAAACTTGGTAAGGTATTACCACAAAAGCAGAGCCCAAATATAATATCAAAGTAAAAGTCAATAAATAAGGTAGGAAAAATTAACAAAAAAAAAAATACCTGATCATAGAAAGTTACTGTAGTAAAAGGGAAGATCAAAACAAAAACACAGAAGTCATCAAATTAAAGAAGTTACATGCAAAGCCTGATATAAAAATATGAATGTGTCTCTGACCCTGGAAGATCTCAAAATGATTTTTAATGAAATAAGGAAGGCAGAAAAAGAATTGGGATGAAAAATGAGAGTGATTTTGGAAAATCATGAAAAAAGAATCAATAGTTTGGTAAAGGAACTACAAAAATATACTGAAGAGAATAGTATTCTAAAAAACAGAATAGGCCAAATGGCAAAAGTGGTACAACAAACCACTGAAGAGAACTTCTTAAAAATCAGGATTGGTCAAATTTAAAATAATGTACAAAAAGTTCCTTAAACAGCAGAATTGGTCAATTTTAAAATGTACAGGAATTGACTAAAGAAAATAACTCTTTCAAAAATAGAATTGACCAAGTTGGAAAGGAAGTACAAAATCTAAGTAAAGAAAACAATTTCTTTAAATAATAGCATTAATCAAGTGGAAAGTAATTCTTCCATGGTAACTGCAACAATCGAAATAATTAAAAGAAATAATAAGTGAAAAAAACATTTAGTTAAAAGGTATCAAAGACAATTAAGTAATATGAATACTAATCATATATACATTAATACTGTAACATCTAAATTCTTAAAGAAAAAGCTAAATGTTGAAAGGAGAAAAAATGTAGTAATACTTTTTTATTATTTAATAGTATTATTTATAATTTAATGGTAATACTAATAGGGGGACCTGAACCTTTCCCTCTCCAATCTTGATAAAAAATAACCAAAAAAGAGAAAGACATTGAAGATAAAAATTTTGGATGTTAGGTATGATAGACCTCTTGAAAAAGTGAATGGGAATAGAAAAAATGTCTGACAACTAAAGGAACAAAAGAAGAAATATTAAATTATGTCTTCTAGATGATAATGCAACCATTGCATTCAATAAAGGGCTGTGGAAATATAAATTAAAAATTATTGGAAGGGGTAGCTACTTGGCTCAGTGAAAAAGAGTACCAGGCCCAGAGATGGGAGTTCCTAGGTTCAAATCTGGCTTCAGCTACTTCCTCGTGTAAAATCTCCATTTAATTGTTACACTAGCTATGTGACCCTCAAGTCACAATTTCCATTGCCTTTACCACCCTTCTGCTTAAGAACTAATACATTCTGCTGATTCTAAGATGGAAGATAAGGACTTAAAATTAATTGAAAACCAATAAATCTATCCTCAGGAATAACTATGTCAAAGAAAAATTATAAAAACCATTAATAATTTCATTAAAGGGAATAATAACACTAACAGAATATACCAAAAATTTTGGGAAATGACCAAAGTTGTACTAAGGAGAATATATATTTGAACAACAAATACAGCTCATTTTATGGGAAAAACTAATAAAATAAATAAAATATTGACTAATTTGATTTGAAAGAGAAAGATGACAACCAACTTATTAGTACCAAAGGTGGTGGTAAATTCACCACAAATGAAAAAAGAAATTAAAACAACTTTTAGGAACTATGTTGGCCAATTATATGCCAAAAATTTTGAAAATCAAAGCAAAAAGATGCATATTTACAAAAATTTAAATTCCCCAGAATCACAGGAAAGAAAATAGAATAATTAAATAGCCTGTTAAAAATGGTACTGAAGAGATAGAGTCAAGATGGTCTCGTAGAAGGAGAAGAAGTTCAGACCTCTGAAAACCCTTCCTTAGTGTCACAAACTGTATGTTCCCAGGGGACTGAAAATCAAACCTAACAACAAGACAGAGCCAAGGAACCCTCCTGCTGGACTCAATTCAAAAGGTACAACCCCCAAAAAGCCAGAATCTGAGAACTTGGGTTTAAGGGAAAGGCAAAAGGAAGGTCCCAGGACCTGTCCCCCTACCCACCTAGAGTGCTGAAACTCCAGTGGCAGCAGGAACTTCTGGGTGGGCAAAGGTGCTGGTCTGGAGGGTATACCTTGTAGGCAGGGCTGTACCAAGGTAAAAGCATTGAACACAGATGTTGGGGAATGAGCTAGAGAAGGAGAATAGACCTGGCAGCCTGGCCAGAACTGTGGAGATCCTCCATATTTGCTCCAGCCTTCCCAGAGGTCTTGGACTCAGAGAACACCCAGGCCAACCAAACTGAACTTCATCCCATCAAAAGTCTTCAGAACTCGGGGAAGTCGAGGCTCCACACCACACCTAATTGAATGCTGGACTTTAATCCAATCAAAAACCTACAGAGGACAGGGAAACTCAAACCCCCAACAACCCCCCTCAGAGACTGCACCAAAAGATCTTCTGTCAAAGCTCCAAGAGGGGAGATTGACAGAAGCCCCCAAAACCAAAAAAAAATGAGAGGAGAAAGAGCACAGACAAATACAGGGAGCAAAGAAGGGGTGAATATGAGAAAACAACAGAAAAAGAAGAAAGAAATTACAATGGACAGCTTCTATACAGTGAACAGAACAGAGAGGGAGGAATCAGCAAATCATAAATCAGAATTCCCAGCGAATTGTATACAGACTGTGGGAGGACTCAAAATGCAATTCAAAACACAATTAAGAGAGGCTGAAGACAATTGGGAAAATAACTTAAAAACTAAGATAAGTCATCTGGAAACAGAGACACTTGAACTTTCTCATTTTAACGAGAAAATAGTGTCTTGAAAGCCAAAATCAACAAGCTGGAAAATGAGGCAAAAGAGATGAAAGATGAGACAAAGGAGATGAAAGATGAGGTATAGAGGATGAAAGATAACCTTCAAAGAAAACCAGACCAGAAGTAAAAGGATGACCAAAAAGCCAGGGATGAAATCCAGTCTTTAAGAACCAGAATACAACTGGAGTTAAGTGACCTCACAAGGCAGCAGGACACTATAAACAAAATGAAAAGAATGAAAAAAATGAGGAAAATATGAAGCATCGCATTCACAAAACAGAGGATTTAGAAAAATGTTTAAGGAGAGATAATTTGAGAATCATCGGTCTACCAGAAGACTATGACAAAAGAAAAAGCATAGACAAAATACTACAGGAAATTATTCAAGAAAGCTGTCCAGATATCCTGGAACAAGAGGGAAAAGTGGAGATTGAAAGAATCCACATATCACCTCCTGTACTAAATACCCAACTGACAAGACCCAGGAATGTTATAGCTAAATCATCCACACTGAAGGACTGAAAGCATGGAATATGATATTCTGGAAAGGAAGGGAACTAGTTCTACAACCAAGAATCAACTACCCAGCAAAACTGACTATATTCTTACAGGGGAAACTATGGTCATTCAACAAAATGGAAGAATTCCAAGAATTTGTAAAGAAAAGACCAGACCTGAACAGAAACTTTGATGTTCAAGCACAGAAATCAAGAGAATCATCAAAAGGTAATCAAAAAAGAGGGGAAAAAGAAAAACAAAACAAAACGAAACAACAAAAAAATAATTTTTAAGAGACTCAATAAGTTAAAATTATATGTATCCCTATAAGAAAAGAGGTCTTTGGTAACTCTTAAAATGTGTTGCTATCATCTGGATAGGTAGAAGAATTATACTTAGAGGGAGCAGTGACAAGATATATAGGATGAAAGGACAAGACATAAATAGGTATCTAGATATATACATGCAAAAATACATATACATTATATATATACATAGATATATACAACTAGAGCTAAAAAAGAGGCTAATACAAAAAGAAATGGGAAAAGAAAGAAAATGGGGTAAATTATATGCCACAAAGAAGCTCCTGGCGGGAGTGGGGAGAACATCAATACATTGGAACGGTAAAGAGGTTGGAGATAGGAAATACTCAACTCTTAAGTGCTTTGAAATTGACCCAAAGAGGGAACAACAATCCAATCCATAGGGGCAGAGAATAGGTTTGTACCCTATAGGGGAGTAAAAGGGTAACAAAAGGATTGGTGGGGAGGGAAGCAGTACAAGAGAGAGAGAGTGTAGTGGGATAATTTTAAAAAGACTATAGGGAAAATATGGGGGTGGGAAAAGAAGGGAGAGGGGTAGAAAGAGAAGTAAAATAAGGGTGGGAACAAAGAAAACTGATTAAAAACAAACATTGGTGTAGAAGGAAATAGTGAAAGAAGAAAAGGCAGGATCAGGAGTGGAAATTAAAATGCTGGGAAATACACAGCTAGTAATCATAACTCTGAATGTGAATGGAATGAACTCACCCATAAAACTCAAGCGAATAACATAATGGTTTAGAATCCAAAACCTTATCATATGCTGTTTACAAGAAACTAACATGAGGAAGGTAGACAAAAATAGGGTAAAATAAGAGGATGGAGCCAAAACTTTTGTGCATCAACATAAAAAGAAGGAAGGAGTCACAATCATGAAATGTGACAAAGCCAAAGTAAAAATAAATCGATTTAAAAGAGTTAGGGAAGACAATTACATCCTGATAAAAGGCAGTATAGATAGGAGGAAATATTTGTACTCAACATGTATGCACCAAATGGCATAGCATCCACATTTCTAAAGAAGAAATTTGAGGAGCTCAAGGATGAAATAGATAGAAAAACTATACTAGTGGGAGGCCTGAACTTTCCTCTATCAGAAGTAGATAAACCAAAGCAAATAATAAATAAGAAAGAGGTAAGAGAAGTAAGTGAAATCTTAGAAAAATTAGTTAGTAGACATGTGGAGAAAAATAAATAGGGACAAAAAGGAATATACCTTCTTTTCAGTAGCTCATGGTACATTCACAAAAATTGACCATATATTAGGGCATAAAAACATTGCAAAAGAGTGCAAAAGAGCAGAAATAATAAATGCAACCTCCTCAGATCACAGTGTAATGAAAATAATAATTAGTTAGAGTAAATGGAGAGGTAAATCAAAAATTAATTGGAAATTAAACAATATGATTCTCCAAAACTGGTTAGTTAAAGAACAAATTGTAGAAACAATTAATAACTTCATTGAAGAAAATGACAGTGATAATACATCCTTCAAAACCTAAGGAGCACAGCCAAAGCAATACTCAGGGGGAAATTTATATTTTTGTGTTCATATATTAACAAATTAAGAAGGGCCGAGGTCAATGAATTGGGCATGCAAATTTAAAAAACTAGAAACCAAACAAATTAAAAATCCTCAGATGAAGATTAATTGGAGACTCTGAAATCAAACAAGAAATTAATAAAATTGAAAGTCCAAGAACTATTGATTTGATAAATAAGACTAGAAACTGGTACTTTGAAAAAAACAAATAAAATAGACAAAGTACTGGTCAGTCTAATTTAAAAAAAAGAAAGAAAAAACCAAACTGACAGTATACAAAATGAAAACAGAGACTTCACCTCTAATGAAGAGGATTAAGGGACTCATTAAAAACTTATATGCCCAATTATTTGGCAACAAATATGGCAATCTAGGTGAAATGGATGAATACTTACAAAAATATAAATTGCCTAGACTAACAGAGGTAGAAATAAATTACCTAAACAACCCCATATCCAAAAAAGAAATTGAACAAGCCATCAAAGAACTCCCTAAGAAAAAATCCCCAGGTCCAGATGGATTCACAAATGAATTCTATCAAACATTCAAAGAACAACTAATCCCAATATTGTACAAACCATTTGACACAATAAGCCAAGATGGAGTTCTACCAAATTCATTTCACAACACAAACATGGTAGTGATCCCAAAGACAGGCAGGTCAAAAACAGAGAAAGAAAACTACAGACCAATCTCCTTAATGAATACAGATGCAAAAATCTTAAATAGAATATTAGCAAAAAATAAAAGACTCCAGAAAGTCATGACAAGGATCACTCATTATGACCAGGCAGGATTAATAGCAGGAATGCAAGGATGGTTCAATATTAGGAAAAACCATCCACTTAATTGACCACATTAACAAGCAAACTAAAAAAAATCACATGATTATCTCAATAGATGCAGAAAAAGCCTTTGATAAATTGCAACACCCATTCCTGTTGAAAACACTACAAAGTATAGGAATAGAATGGCCTTTCCTAAAAATAATAAACAATATATATCTAAAACCATCAGCAAACAATATCTGCAAAGGGGATAAACTAGAAGCCTTCCCAATAAGATCAGGAGTGAAACAAGGATGCCCATTATCACCTCTATTATTTAACATTGTACTAGAAATACTAGTAGTAGCAATTAGAGAAGAAAAAGAAATTGAAGGTATTAAAATTGGCAATGAGGAGACCAAGGTATCACTCTTTGTGGATGATATGATGATCTACTTAAAGAATTCTAGAAAATCAACCAAAATCCAGTTGAAATAATCAACAACTTTAGCAAAGTTGCAGGATACAAAATAAACTCGCATCTGTCATCAGCATTTCTATATATCTCCAATCCATCTCAGCAGCAATAATTAGAAAGAGAAATTCCATTTAAAATCATCCTTGACAATCTACAATATTTAGGAATCTATCTGCTGAGACAAACACAGGAACTATATGAACACAACTATAAAACACTCTCCACACAATTAAAACTAGATCTAAACAATTGGAAAAACATTGATTGCTAATGGGTGGGACGAGCTAACAAAATAAAAATGACAATCCTACCCAAATTAATTTACTTATTTAATGCCATACCCATTGAACTACCAAAAAACTTCTTTATAGAAGTAGAAAAAAACATAAAGTTCATTTGGAAGAACAAAAGATCAAGGATATCCAGGGAAATCATTTAAAAAATTGCAAAGAAGGAGGACTTGCATTCCCAGATCTCAAACTGTACTCTAAAGCACCCGTCATCAAAACAATTTGGTATTGGCTAAGAGACAGAAAGGAGGATCAGTGGAATAGAGTTGGAGTAAATGACCTCAGCAAGACAGTCTATGATAAAACCAAAGATCCCAGTTTTGGGGACCAAAACCAACTTTTTGCTAAAAACTGCTGGGAAATTTGGAAGACATTATGGGAGAGATAAGTTTTGGATCAACACCTCACCCCCTACACCAAGATAAACTCAGAATGGGCGAATGACCTGAATATAAAGAAGGAAACTATAAGTAAATTAGGTGAACACAGAATAGTTTACTTGTTAGATCTTTGGGAAAGGAAAGACTTTAAAACCAAGCAAGAGCTAGAAAAAAATCACAAAATGTATAATCAATAATTTTGATTACATCAAATTAAAAAGGTTTGTACAAATAAAACTAATGCATCCAAAATTAGAAGGGAAGCAACACATTGGGAAACAATCTTCATTACAAAAATCTCTGACAAAAGTCTAATTACTCAAATTTATAAAGAGGTAAACCAGTTGTACAAAAATCAAGTCATTCTCCAATTGAAAAATGGGCAAGTGACAAGAATAGGCAATTTTCAGTTAAAAAAATCAAAACTATTAATAGGCACGTGAAAAAGTGCTCTAAATGTCTTATAACCAGAGAAATGCAAATCAAAACAACTCTGAGGTATCACCTCACACCTAGTAGATTGGCTAACATGACAGCAAAAGAAAGTAATGAATGCTGGAGGGGATGTGGCAAAATCGGGACATTAATTCATTATTGATGATCTTATCTTTCTATAGGGTAAGAGTATGTTTTTTAAATTTAGTTTTCTTAGTGTTTTTTGTTTGTTTTTCTTTCACTTCATTAATCAAAGAAATGTGTGTCAAATGGTTGAAAGGGACAACCTGAATCACCCTAGGTAGGATTAGTAGCTTTATCCTAGACTAAACAGTAAACCTTCAAGTACCCAACCATCTCTCCCTAGATAGGGTTAGCAGATATATTTTAACTTTAAGTATCCTTTTGTCTTAGAAGTTTCTCCCTTTCCTTCTACATCTCTCTCAGGTAGTCCAGTCCTTGGCTGGAGTCCTCCTTTCCTTATCTCCATGTAAATCGATCAGTTGTCCTTCTTTTTCTATATTCCTGAATAGCTATATAAGACCTCAAGTTCTTCAGTTTGAGGGAAATTCTCATGATGAAAATTCCCATTTGTAGTACACTTTCTGAGATGATCTCAATGTTCCCAGAATCTCAGGGACTCTGATGTAGTTTTGTTTTGTGTGCACATGGCTTTGTGTGGTGGCCATAAGAGCACTGCCTCCCTTGTTCTGATTAAAGGCATGTTCTTTGTAATTTCTTTGATGGTTCTGTGTTTTTCCATGTTAACAGAAAAATATCAGGTTTCATTGTAATAGGAATTTCCACTGAATTAAAGAACTTAAGGTCCTATATGTACTTTAAGGTGTAGAGGAAAGGAAGAACAATTGTACATTGTGCAAATGAAATTTACCCTTCCTCATTTTTTTGGGTTCACCCAGGTGACCTCATCTGTCAACTACTTGACCATGAGGCGAGGATTGTGTGTGAAGGAAATCATTGAGTGAATTGGGTCACAAGGAGAGAATGGCAGCTGTAAAAAAGGCAGCAACAGAATCAAGAGATCATGAGACAGGTAGCAGGGTGATGTCCCCTGCACTGCTCTCTGGACTGCCCACCCTGGGAAAAGTAGAAAGTCACGTTCAGTTGGCTCTTGAGAAGAGAGGAGATGTGTGAGTTAGAGGGCAAGGAAAAGTTGTGAACTGAGGAGATGATTTCAAACTCTTCTCTTCCATGTTTCTTGCTGGCTGGACTTCCCTGTGAACATGGTGAAATGGCACTAATGGGGACCACAGAATAGCAAACTAAATGGAGCATCAAGGATAAGTTTAACCTATATATCTCTTTCCAACTTCCCAACTTTTCCCCTTATCACTTTTGATTTAATATTACTAGCTTATAGCCAGTCTCATAATTTTCCCTCTAACAACATAAAGGCTTAGGAAAGAGGCTGTAACAAGAGAGTAAGATACCTGGAGATTTCCTAGATAAAATATGAGAGCTAAAAAGTCAAAAAGGATACTTAAGATTTGATTATTTCTTTATACTAATACTATCTAGGGTGATAAATGTATTCTTCGAAGTTTATTGTTTAGTAAAGGATAACGGTCAGTCTGGGTGTGTCTTTAAAACAAGTTATCAAGGACAAGGTTCAATTTGGGGTTTTGTAAAATAAGATTGTCATCATCATCCTAACTTCCATATTTGTATGAAAGGCAATGCAATATCCATACTAAGCAAAGTTCATAATCTCAGTATCATGTTTGACTCTTCTATCTCCCTCATGTTCTTCATATAGTCAAAAGATATCTTCTTGGCTCTATGACATCTCTTGCATCCTTTCTTTTCTGTCCAGTCACATAGCCAACATCTTAGATAAGACCTTCATCAACTCTCACCTGAACTACTGTAAGAGCTCCTACACTGGTCTCTGAATATCCAGGTTCTTCCATATCTAATTTGCCCTCCACATCTCATCTAAAATAATCATTCTCCATTGCACATTATTTCACTTCCCTATTTACAAATCTTCACTTACTCCCTTTTCCTATAGGATATAATGGAAGTTCCTTATTTTGTCATTGAAGGGGCTCCAAAATCTGACTTGCAATATTCTTTCCAATTTTTCTTCATATTCTTCTCTTTTGTGCATTTTATTTGGAGTTCAAGCCAAACTAGACCACTACCTGTTCATTGAAATGGAGAAATGTCCCTTTTATTGAATCGGAACAAATTATTAGACTTTACTCCCTCTTTTAACTCCACTTCTAAGAATCTTTGCTATCTTTTAAGATTCAACTCATTCACACCTTCCCTGATTCTCCTGTTATAAGTTCTCTCCTTCCTCAATCTCTATTATAGCATGCTCATTATCTATGTGCCTTGTTATTTACATACTATTTTCCACTTTGGAATGTGAACCCTTAGAGGCCAAGAACCATTTTTTGCCTTTTTTTCTCATCCCAGTACTCTGCAATGTCTGGCAGATAATAAGCATTTAATAAAAGCTTCTTGATTTTTTTTTCTAATTCTCCTTTACGAATGTCACTTCCTTAAAATGACTGTTATCTTTGTATTCCTAGCTTCTGAGAGTGTCTTATACAAAGTGGTTATTTAATAAATATAATTACTGGCTGATCTAGAATTCAAATTCATGTCTTCTTTCTGTTATACCCCACTTGTCATCATCATCCTAACTTCCATATCTGTATGAAAGGCAAGGCAATATCCATACTGAGCAAAGTTCATAATGTCAGTATCATCTTTGACTCTTCTATCTCCCTCATGTTCTTCACATAGTAAAAAGATATCTTCTGGCTTTTACACCTTTTATACCTAAGAAATAAGTTTAGAGTGAATTTGATTATGTTTTTGTACTTTCTTTCCCCCTAAAATTTCCCCTCATCTAGAAGGGAAAGGAGCCCTGAATAACGGAGAGAATATTAATAAAATGGAACAGGAGACACTGAAAATAAAGATCATCCTCGATAAAACTGAATTAAAGAATTCATATTTATATAATCATTTATTCTGATAGTCCATTAAATAAGAATTCCCCAAGTGCACAGGTTTTCATAAAAGCTTTGAAGGATATTTTCAGTGATCTTACCAAGTATTCTTTGTCATATGATCTTTAAAGAAAGCTTTAATCCCACTCTGGTCCAGGTGAGTGGTATTTTATATTGAACTAAAGCTATTGAAGTGCTTTATATGCCTTAACTCTAAATGTCAAAGAAAAAAAACAAAAATATAGAACAAATAAAAGGCAGCTATTACAATGCACTAGAAATATTTTGGAAAACACTTAAGAAGGTGCTTTTAGTTGTCAAATCTTAAATGGTCATTTCCATCACCAGTGCATGACTGGTTGTACTGACACAGAAAGTGTGAACTCTAACTTTCCCCAGATTCTATCCATGTGAGGTGCTTTAAGACCATGTTATGACTTTTTTTTCCTTCTGGTACTCAAAATATTAAGATCAGCTAAAGGAATTCTACCTTATCCTTCATTTGTGCTATTACAGGTCACATAAGATGAGTGGCTATCAGATTCTAAGAAACAAGTTTTCCCCCTTTGGAAAATATATGTTTCCTGTATATTACAGTCTAAATAATTGTGCTTCATAAGCAATAAAGCCACTTCCTTTGATAATTGATAATGACCACAAGCAAAATGGGGCCTATCCCTGAAATCTGCAAGGTCATGTATAACCATGGTGCCAACTCGTTACAATCAAAGAAAGATACTGGATCTGAATTTAGAAAATCTGATTGCAAATCCTGCTTCTATAATCTTTCTACTTATTTGATCTGGGCAAGTCTTTTCCATACTTGATGCACTATTTGTTCATCAAAGGGGTTGAATTAGATGCTCTCTAAAGTCCCTGTGGCACTAAGTCTTTTGATCCTATGAAATGCATAGCAAAGGTTTTAACAACCTCAGAAATGTACTGGGGGACAGAGAGAATTCATTTCAGGTACTGGGGGATGGGCAAGGACAAATAAATTGGAAATCTTTGTGGATGTGGTAGAATTACACCTTGACCTTTCAAAAGGTAGAATGTTTGGCAAATGGAGGTGAGGAGGAGAGGAGAAATTGATGTAACTCAGGTATAAAGATTTGAGCAACTAAATATATACTCAGATAATAGAAAATCCACTTAAGTGATTATAGATGCAAAAATATTATCAAAATCTAGAGTTACATTGGCAGCAGATCATAAAGAGAAAATATTACACAAAAGACTAGTCAATTCCTAGCAAAAATTATTGAGAAAGAAGTGGGTAGTTGTACTGCACATCATTGACAATGGCTCCTGAGAAGTCAAAGGAGTTAAAGCATGGCATGGAATTTGGTTTTGTCATTGACTACCTTGAATGAAGCAGTAATATTATCATGTATGTGCTGGGGAAATCATATTTCAATAGGTTAAAGAGTAGGTAAAAAGCACTGACTGATGTAAATAATGATAATAATAATAGTAATCACTAGTAATATTTATACATTATATACAATATGCAATACAATGTGCTCACACTTTACAAATATTATCTCAATTGATATTCACCACAACCTGGAGGATGCTCTATTATTATTCCCATTTCTTAGATAAGAAAATGGACAATCAGAGGTTGTAACATACTCAATCACACAGATAATTAAGTATCTGAGTTTAGATTTGACCTTGAGTCTTCCTGTCTCCAGACCTGGCACTTTTTCCATTGTGCCACTTCTCTATCCCTTATTTTAAGAAGTGTGACAACAAAAATAGTGGAGAAATGTGAGAAACAAATAAAAAAAGAGATTAAAGAAGAAGGATTAAGGTAAATTTTATTTTAGATTAGGAAAGCTCTTGTAGTGTCTGTCAGCAAAGTGGAGAGAGATGATTGATAGGACAAGGTTCTCTAAGAGCATTGAAGAACTAAGGTTAAATGCTCAGGTAAAAGGGTAAGCCATAACAAGTAGCAAAAGCCTATATCTTAATCTGAAATGGAAGAAGAAGGGGAAAAGCTGAATAAAGGCTGAGGAGATAAGTGAAGGGAATTCCTGTTGGAGAATTTAATTTTCCTCAGGAAAGGAAGATAGACCATCTATGCAGAATGAGACATATAAATGAGAAGCTAAACAGTGAAAATGCTTGGAGGGTTGATGTCTCACCACTCTCTGCTGCTTCCTTGACTCTCCACCTGCCTTATCCAAAGTGGTCCTGTGAGCCTTAGAAGTCATTTCCATAGCCCCATACCTCCCATTATCTCCTGACTCCTGGGATCCAGACTCTGAATTGCCTTCTCCGAAGCCAAATCTTCTTTCCTTGAGAAAGAAGTGAGGGGAAGTGGATTTATGGGCCTCACTCTGTGGCTGAACCCTGTAAAAATCTGCTGGACTCTAAGGAGCCTGCTTTCTTCTTCTTCCAGATTTGTCTCATTAAGGAAGCACCTTCCCCTGTCACTTTCTAGGCACCTTCCCACTTTGAGCTCTATTTACTGTGATCTCTCCACTCCATGTAGACTGCAGCAGTGGTGGTGAAGGAGCTAGGTATAACCCCCCCCCTGTTTCATTGCCTTCTACGTTCATATCATCAACCTTCTTCATTGGACTGCTTTTCAGGAAGAAATTTGGAAAAACAAAACAAAACAAATTAACACCAGACCTTTCCCTGGACCTTTGAACTTGAAGATTTGGGGTGCTTTGGATTTCCCAGGCTCCCAGTGGATTGGATATCTGTCCTTTTCCTCTGCTTTCTAATGGTGACTCCCTGGGCTTCTTTTTGGGCTCTCTCTTCAGTATCTGACCATCCTCTAATTGGCAATTGTAGAAGAAAGGAGTCAGACTGTCCTGGACCTGGAGAGGGTTGGCGGAGTGGGGATGGGGATCCCTGATACAATCTTCAGTGATCTCTCTGTGACATCTATCTCAGCTCCTTTCAGCCTGACCTTGAAACTAGATTCCCCTGGGTTGCTCACTTTGTCTGTGAAAGAAGAATACCTGGAGCATGTTTTATTCCCAGAATTAAGTATTGAAAATCTGCTCTCCTTCAGCCAAAGCCCCACGACTTCTTTCCCTACTTGCTGAATGCTTGTGGTAACTCTGGTTCAGATTTGTTTCTGAAGGCAGTACAATGAAAGAGGCTAAGAATATGGACATAGAAAGTAATGAGCTGGGGAGTGGAGGTTTCACTGTTTAGGTTGGGGGAAGGGGGTCTCAGTAAACAGAAACAAAAGTAGGAGAGTGCCTAGAAAGGGACAAGGGAAGGTACCTCTTTAATGAGACAGGTCTGAAGGTAGGAGGAAGCAGGCCACTTTGGGGAGGACATTTCCAATGATCTCTTTCCTCAGTTGATAAGAGTTTAAAATCAGTGTTGTCCTCTTATTGCCCAATCATTGCAGCACACCTACAGTCTAAGGGGTAACAGCTTTTTACTGGTGGTGAAGGCAATGATTTCCTTTACAGTATGAACTGGTCCATTGGTCAACTTCCATAGAGCACCTCACGTATTGTCCTTATTTAACTTCTGTGCTCTGAATCAAGGTTGGAGTTCTTGAATTTTAAGGGCAGTGATGTTGCCTTGTCATTAGGGTATCTGACCACCTGAATTAAATAGGAAGATAAGGTATGATTTCTTAGCTTTTCTCTCCCTTTCCCACTTTGCTACATTTTCCCTTTAGTGAAGTCCTTTAGTTTGTTTGTATAAGCAGAGACATCAGCTATTGGAGGGATGGGCTTGTCAATTATGTATAGTTGAAATACATGAATATTAAAATAAATCTGTAAAGTTATAGAAATTTAATGAGAAAAATGCTTGCTATATGAATTCTTTCATGTGAGCTTGGCTTTGGGAAGGTGATTTCTCCTTTTTATTATTTAAAACTCTCCATGCAATGCAAAAAAACTGCGAAACAACCCACACCCACTTCATCACTGCAACCAATTTTCTTACCTCTTCACCATAGCTAACCCTACCATTTCCCATTGGCTGGGTCCTCCCAGACATAGGGGAAGGGGTTAGCCATTCTTCCTGCCCTGGAGACCTTGGAGAGAAGGCTGTCCCCAGAGGCTCAATAGAGAACAAAGGATGCCTTCCACCTCCTGTCCTCCCTCTGCTGCAGCAGCACTCTCCCTTCATATGGGAAAGTATCCTTAAATATGAGGACACTGATAGTGATGGAGATGGGCAGTAGGCAGTGTGGGGCAGACATAGAAACAGAAAACTCATACTCTGAAGTCTTGTTTGTCTTACCAGTTAGCACTTGTTAAACATAAATGGCAAAATCTGTAGTTTCAACATTAGTCAAGCATAAATTACAGAATCTGTATTATTAATCAGTAAACTATTTTGTATCATCAATCATCTGTACTAGGCATTATGTTTTTGCTGTTTGGTGTTATTAATTGCTACATTGTTCTATATTTACCTTAGTTCTGAAATGTTAGGTGTTATTAATTGCCATTTGTGATCAACCAATATGCTATATCCTTCCCCCTCCATGTTCTCATTCCAGAAGGGTAATGAGACTTCACCCACATTGACAGATGATGCCAGGTGGGACCATGGGGAAACATGAGACATGTGCACTAAGGGCTGTGGCATTCCAGAAGGAACCCTGAAACCTGTGCAGCTCCTTATTCCCTTTCTGTTGTCCCCACATTCACCTATGATAAGTCAAACACAAAACCACACTCCACGTGAATTTGACCAAGCAGATTTTCCAGGGTTTTCCAGAAAGATAGAAATTTCCCTGAAATGACAAGATCCCAGACCCTAATAAATATGCAAACCCTTATTCACAGGAAGCTGAATCTGCTACTTTATAGATGGATATTACTACAAGTCTGGGGCTACTTCTTCACTGTGGGAGAGTTGCTATTCCATCACCTCCAGAGAGGCTTTTCTACCAGCCGCTTAGCTAATCCATCAATCCTGAGGCTATCTGATTAGCCAGCAGGCTATCCAATCAGTTATTATACAATCCTAAAAACATTCTCTTCTTCAAATAAAATTATTTTCTTACTTCTGTACTGAAGTGAGTTTGAGCCCCCCATTCTATGGGAAAGGACCCTACTACAAACTTGGGTGTGTTTCTCCCACAACAGTAGCTTATCCAAAAAGAGTTAAATAAAAAGACATTCTCTAAGAGTGAAGTTCAAGATGGTAGCCAAATTTGTAATGAACCAAGTCAGTAGAATTTCTTTAGTCTCAATCAACATTCAGCTCTTCTCTAGCACATGTGGAAAAAAATGACATTGAGACTTAAGCAAAGCTAGAGACTAACAACCTGAATACTCACTCTGGGTTAATTCTACAACCCTACTTCACATTAATAGTCTGAGTACTTAGAGAAAGGCTCACTACTTCTCCACTCAACATTCTAGAGATAGCTCTAAGAGACTTGTTTTTGATAGTCATGTAATAACTGCCACTTGATGTCTATGCGCATTGCTTATTAGGCAGACTTAAATGGCTTCTAAAGGGGTATTTAAGAAACAGGTATGACAAATGTAATTGTCAGAGAAATATAACCCACCTCACCACCACCCCCCAAAAAACTGGGAGATGTTCTTTTCACACACAGGCTATCTTTTAGAAGAGTGAGCTCAAATTTAGAGAGAACATGTGGACAAAGGAACACTCCCAGCTCTGATTATGAAAATTTTCTTTTCTTCCTTCACAGAGTAGGTCTTCACAAAGTTCCTTTTAATTTTGGTTCTCTGATGGGTTCTGAGAAATGGTGCCCTTGTTGAGTTCTGAAGCTTCCTCATTCACCCTTATACAAGTATAGTAGATAGTCAAGAGAGGGAGAGAAAATTGGTTGCTAGTATATCTGTTCGATTCATCCCTAAACTGTTTTTCCTGGCTATGAATATGCCAAGCACCTTATAAAGAAGGGAAAACAAATAAGAATTTATTATATGTGTTGGTGCGAACAAGGAACAGATTAATGCAAACATAATCATGAAGCATTTGGAATAAGTATCAGTCTTTCCACATAATATCATAAGTATTACTTATGTAAAGCTAGACATCCCTTAATTGTATGTTCTTTGTTCTTTTGTAAAGGTTACAGAACTGGTAATAATAGTATTCTTCAGACTGTCTTAAGATAAGAGAAGGGATAAATACACATTTGAAATTCTACCTGATCATGTTCCTTTTAAAGCAAAGAATAAGAAAGGATATGGGCCTGCTGTAAAAGATCAAATACTTATAATTGCTTTGAGAGGAAGAGAAGAGCACCAAGACTAGAGAAAATAAATGAGATAGAAAGGTTCCTTATGTCTCAATTGTATTGTAATTGATTCAGAAGAATAATTTAAATATTTGTATATATATATACATGTTTATACACACATATATTTATTAAAGCTATTTAATAATGCAAGAGGCACAATGGTACAGTGGATAATCAACAAAATCAGAAAGACCTATTTTCTAATCTTGCTTTGTGAATTTAATATAAACTGTAACCCTTTACCCCAGCATATTTATTAAGGTAGGGCACCAGCCAGTCATGTGACTAAAGGGTTGCATGGGTATCTGGAGTCCTGACTTCCTAAAAGAGGCTGACAGAATTCCCACATGGTGGACCTGAAAGTAAATACTTGGGACCCAGACTGTCCAATCAGAGAGGTCCAGTAAGAATGGCATCATTGGCCTTATAAGAAAGGGTACAGAACAATAACAAGCTCTCTTTTCCTCAGGACACTCTGACTGAACTTGAGACTTGCTTGTTTCTCTGGAGATATTAATGCTCCACTTGAGCATGTTAGGAAGAAAAGGGGGTCTGGCCAGAGTTATAAGCATTTATTAATAAAATGAGAGTGAGAGATTAGAGAGAGAGAAGAGATATAGATATATATTCCCTTAAGAAAGATTAACCTGAATAGGATTGATTCTCCATTTGACTGGCTATGGCCATATAACAGTGATGGCAAACATTTTAGAGACCATGTGCCATACTGTGCCCCTCCCAGATCAAGTGCCACATGTACCAGCCCCCCTTACTCCACAGAGGGGAGGGAGGAAGTGCTCCCATTGGTCTACTGGGAAGGTGAAGTAAAGAATGTCCTGAATGGGGGTGTAGAGGGGGAGGGGAATAGCCCAAGTGTTCAGTTCCTCTCTAGCTCTGCTATCTGTTAACTGTCCACCTTGACCCCATTGTGTTCCCATTGGGCTGCTTGATAGAGGGGTAGGGGATGAGCAGTTCCCCCCAAGTCCCTCTGCCTCTCTAGAAACAAACTCTGGAAGGGGATGATAGTGTGTGTGCCCATAGAGAGTGCTCTGCATGCCATCTTTGGTACATGTGCCATAGGTTCACCATCATGGCCCTATCTCTTGAGGAAGCTGAAAGAGCCCATATTATGTTCCTCCTGGGTTTTTCAAATCTTCCGTGACCCATTTACTTTTACACATCATGCTTGAGGGCCAACTGTTCTCTCTTCCACCTCCTCTGATGGGACATTCACTCTGACTAATTTTCCCTCACCTTATTTGTTGGCCTTCCCACTGACCAGAGGGTGCAGGAGAGAGCTTAGATTCTGCCCTTGTGATCAAGATCCCCAAAATAACTTCTTTCACACAAATAGCAATCAGCAACTGGAGTAAAGGAAGTGTGGTAGAGCTTAGATGATTTTTTGTTAGAGTGGCCTAGTAATCATTCTTTCTTTTTTTTTCTATCTCTAACTTTTACTAATAAATAATTTTAAATTAGTATACAGTCTTCAAAGAGATTTTAATTATTACACAACTATAGAAACATACTGACTATTACATAAGGCAATTCACTTAGACTCTCAGTCTTCAAAAAACTCTATAACACTTTAAAGTATTCACAAATTCACAAATCTGCATCTTTGACAGAAATGTCTATGCAAAAAGTTTCTTATAGATCTATACCAAAAACATTAATGAGATAATTGCATTTATGAATGATGCCATGACACATGAACTGAACCATTTGACATGGTGCTATCTTCAGTTTAGACTCATGCTTTTTCAAGTCTTCTAATCCTGTGTATATCCAACATACTGAAGACTGACCTTGGGATCTTCTGTGCAATGCATTTTATGAAAAATATGAAGCTATTATTTCTTAACTTCTCAAACTTTCTGAGCATCCCATAGAAAGACATATTGATCACATGAAAGCATTTATTTATTGGAATGCCTTGATCAACTTATTATTTTCCACTTAACTTGATTTAACATCATAATACCTATCATTTTGGGGAGATAGTTGGGTGAAAGGAAGGAAGAGGACATAAATTCCAAAATTTGCTAAAAATTGTATCAATATTCAATCTGAAAAAACATTTTAATTTAAAAAATTTACTGATAATACAATTTTGAAGGAATAATTTTAATAATTTGTATCTAAAATAATCTAATATAATTAAATTTATTGGTAATATAAGGAAATGTATATGTCTGGGTTAAAAACTGAACTTAAAAATATAATACAAATGGCATATAACAGTGATGGTGAGCCTATGGCACAGATTCCAGAGATGACACTCAAAATAGTCTCTGTGGGCACTAGGTCACCCTTACCCTTACGCCCTTATGCCCAGTTTGTAACTAGAAAGGCAGAGGGACTCAGGTGGAGCTGTTTCCCTCCCCCTCTCCACTGTGCCTGAAATTTGTTCACATTGCCCACTCCTCTACACAGCAGGCCAATGGAAGCACACAGGAGATAAAATGGGTAGTTTATAGGTGGCAGAGGTGGAGTGAATCAGAGCACTCCCTCTGTACATTCACTGAGGTCATTTCTTACTTCACCAACCCCTCTGCCCAGCAGCCTAATTAGAGCTCTTCCTCAATCTTCTGTATGGGATAGCAGGGAGGGGGGCTTGACCAAAACTCAGTGGTGGAGGAAGGGCACAGCATGTTGTTGGAGTGGGGTAAGGCACTTGGTCTAAGGGGTAGGGTGGGGGCAGATCCTGGCACTTCATTTCAAAAGGTTCACCATCACTGTTATTTAACTTAACAACAGTTCATGTAAAGGAAAAAAAAACCTACAAGTATGAATGGACGATATTCCAGGTATGTGCTAGAGCCAGCTCAAATCATTCCTGAGATCTAATCATCAAATTTTCAGTGTAAATGCATCTTATGAAGCAGCAAGTATCTGTTTGTTTTATTTATTTCTATAGTTAAGAAAGTAGAGGGAAATGTCAATAAAGCAGATTAAGTTTTAAAATGTTATCATTACTCTTTTTTTAATCCAGAAAACTGGTTATTAAAAATTTGTCAGCAGCCTTCTAACTATTTAGTCAATAAGACACAGGAATATAATGAAAGCTAAAAATAATTTATCTTGGATTGATTTAATAGAAGTATAAGTTTGAATAGGAAATGGGTATAGTTCATCTGGGTTTTTCAACACTCAAATCAGGATATGTTGAATTTGGAGTACAAAATTTTGGGAAGGATTTTGATAAGGGGGCCTTACTTTCCATTGCAGGGGAATCAGGACAAGGAGAATGTTTATTTTCCCTTTCTTTTTGTCCATGGTGCTTAGGAGAGAAGCTGGAACATGCTAAGCACATTGGATTAACTGAAGTCATGGCATTGGAGGTATGATCGAAGGGATCAGGATTGCCTAGACTAGAGAAAAGGATACCCAGGGGAAACTATACACTTATCTTCAGTTATTTGGAGGGTCTTAAATGTGAAACATGTATTTTTCTTGATCTGTTTGACCTTAGGAAGAACTAGAAGAATTAACAACAATGGGTAGAATTTGCGGTAAAATAATTGAATGTTAAAGACCAAAAATGTCAAATTTATGGGGATCTGTAAAATTCCCTAGGGAATTTCAAATCAGAATAAAGTGTAATTAGAAATTGTTTCACAAAACAAATAAAAATACAAAACAATGCCACATAAGAACCATTAATATGTGGTTTTCTAAATCAGTATATGGCCAGATTTATTTTAGCTTAATACCATGGGTTAATGCATAGAGTGGCAGATTTGTAGTCATAAAGATCAGAGATTAAATTTTACTTCAAACATTAACTGTTTGCACTTAGTCACTTAACTCATTAGAACCTCAATTTCCTCATCTGTTAAAGAGGAATGCAATAGCTTTTAATTATATATACATAAATATATACATCATACATAAATTCATGTATACACATGTACATACATGTATATGTGATATGTAATGTTTACATATATGTAAGAAAAGTATTTATATGAATATATACACATAAATTATATCACTTAAAATTTTTATACATTAGATAGTATTAATATTAATAAAATGCAAGAAACTTCTATTATAACTACCAAAAATAAGATTTGATCATTTCATAAGTAGTTAGTCCTCCCTAATTGAAGGTTATCACAGATTTTATAATGACATGACAGAAATGTGGGAGAAGGGATTTATGCACAGTTCCATCAATGGAATCCATGCCTTCTCAGGGGTTAAAACTGAGATTCTATAATCTTATAAATAAAACCCTTTTTAAAAATTATTTATTTAGTCAATTTAGATCATTATTCCTTGGTAACAATAATCACATTATTTCCCTCCCTCCCTTCCACCCACTCTTCCCGCAGCCGATGCTCAATTTCATTGGGTATTATTTGTATCATTGATCAGAATCTATTTCTATGTTGTTGGTGTTTGCACTAGGATATTCATTCAGAGTCTACATCTCCAACTATATCCCTTTGATCCATGTATTCAAGCAGTTGTTTTTCTTCTGTGTTTCTACTCCCACAGTTTTTACTCAGAATGTAGATAGTGGTTTTTCTAATGGATTCCTCCAAGGATCAGGATCACTGCACTGCCACTAATGGAGAAGACCATCACATTAGATTGTACCACAGTATATCAGTCTCTGTGTATAATGTTCTCCTGGTTCTGCTCCTTTCACTCTGCATCAGTTCCTGGAGGTTGTTCGAGTCTCCATGGAATTCCTCCACTTTATTCTTCCTTTGAGCACAATAGTATTCTATCAACAACATATACCACAATTTGTTCAGTCTTTCACCAATTGAATGACATACTCTCATTTTCCATTTTTTTGCCACCACAAAGAGTGCAGCTATGAATATTTTCGCATATGTCTTTTTCCTTATTATCTCTTTGCGGTACAATCCTAACAGGGCTATGGATGAATCAAAGGGCAGACAGTCTTTTAGCACCCTTTGGGCATAGTTCCAAATTGCCCTCCAGAATTGTTGGATAAATTTACAACTCCACCAGCAATGCACTAATGTCCCAACTTTGCCACATCCTGTCCATCATTCATTACTTTCCTTTGCTGTCATGTTAGCCAATCTGCTAGGTGTGAGGTGATATCTGTGACAAGGAAATCACTTTAAAAGACTGATATATATTAATTTAAGGTCGCCAAGGAATTCAGCTATGTAATTCCTAAATGAAAACTCAAGTCAGCAGTCAACCTTTTATAGAGTTTAATTACAAACAGGAGGAAGAAAGGAATTAGAGATAGAGAGAGGGGGGAGAGACAAAGGGGAGAGAAGGGAATAGGGCTTAAATACCCCTTCTGTTTAGGCTGGGCCAAAAGGTCCAAGCCCTTAGATAGCTGAGGCAAAGAAAGGAGATCAGTCCCTATTACTCACGTGACCAAAATGGAGAAACAGTCTCAGGGGCCTCCACCTCCAGCTTCCTTCAGAGCCAACTCTCAAAGCACCACCTCTCAGACCAAAAACCTCTCCAACCAACCCCCCCTCAGTCCTCAGACCCCTCTATCTTTAAGGAAACCATCCAAGTTCCCTCCCCTCAGTTCTCACATCTACTAATCATTGTCCATGTCTTCCCTGTGCCAATGGTGGCTCTAGCTTAACCCAGGACTGCCCAGAGGTCTGTGGCTTTGCACATGTCTGTTGAAGGTCATATTCTCAATAATTAAATCTTGATCCTTTGCTCCAGCCCTTCCTAAATCCTGTTAGGACTGAGCGGGGTGGAAATTGTATTTTCCAAGACCTGGTTCTGTCATTCCAAGTATCTCTATTGTATCAATTCTAAAATCAATCATGACTCAAAGAAATTCCTGTTCTATGCTGAAGCATAGGTCAAAGTCCTTTCCATTGTTCAGCAAAAGGTTTCTGTCCTAAAGTAATCTTAAGAAGGGAGGAGGAGGAACCTCCCATGCCAATGGGGGTTCACATTCCAATAGAGTTCCCACTATCAATAGGAAATTTTTCAAGTATGAAATTTCCCAATGGTGAAATTTCCAACATTTATAAGTCTAAGAAATTTTAAGGTTTACATATCTCAGAGTTGTTTTGATTTGCATTTATCTTATTATAAGAGATTTAGAACACTTTTTCGTGTGCTTATTAATAGTTTTGATTTATTTAACTGGAAATTGCCTATTCATGTCACTTGCCCATTTATCAATTGGAGAATGGCTTGTTTTTTTGTACAATTGGTTTAGCTCTTTATAAATTTGAGTAATTAGACTTTTGTCAGAAGTTTTTGTCAAGAAGATTGTTTCCCAATTTGTTGTTTCCCTTCTAATTTTGGATACATTCGTTTTGTTTGTACAAAAACTTTTAAATTTGATATAATCAAATTTATTGATTTTATATTTTGTGTCCTTTTCTAAGTCTTGCTTGGTTTTAAAGTGATTCCTTTCCCAATGATCTGAAGTGTATACTATTTTGTGTTCACCTAATTTGCTTATACTTTCCTTCTTTATATTCAGGTCATTCACCCATTCTGAGTTTAACTTGGTGTAGGGTGTAAGGTGTTGATCCCAATCTGATCTCTCCCATACTGTCTTCCAATTTCCCCAGCAATTTTTATCAAATAGTGAGTTTTGTCCCAAAAGCTGGAATCTTTGGGCTTATCATGGACTGTCTTGTTGAGGTCATTTACCCCATGTCTATTCCATTGATACTCCTTTCTATCTCTTAGCCAGTACCAAATTGTTTTGATGACCACTGCTTTATAGTATAGTTTCAGATGTGGGACTGCAAGGTTTCTTTCCTTTGCATTGTTTTTCATGATTTCCCTGAATATCCTTGATCTTTTGTTCTTCCAAATGAACTTTGTTATGGTTTTTATAATTCAATAAAATTTTTTGGTAGTTCAATGGGTATGGCACTAAATAACTAAATTAATTTGGGAAGGATTGTCATTTTTATTATGTTAGCTCATCCTACCAATGAGCAATCAATGTTTTTCCAATTGTTTAGATCTAGTTTTAATTGTGTGGAGAGTTTTGTAGTTGTGTTCATATAGTTCCTGGGTTTGTCTGGGAAGATAGATTCCTAAGTATTTTATATTGTCTAGGGTGATTTTAAATGGAATTTCTCTTTCTATTTCTTGCTACTGAGATGTGTTGGAAATATATAGAAATGCTGATGACTTACATGGGTTTATTTTGTATCCTACAACTTTCCTAAAGTTGTTGATTATTTCCACTAGCTTTTTGGTTGATTCAATATGACTCTTTAAGTAGACCATCATATCATCTTCAAAGAGTGATAGCTTGAACTCCTCATTGCCTATTTTAATACTATCAATTTCTTTTTTCTTCTGTACAATGTTAAATAATAGAGGTGATAATGGACATCCTTGTTTCACTCCTGATCTTATTCGGAAGGCTTCTAGTTTATCACCTTTGCAGATGATGTTTGCTGATGGTTATAGATATATGTCATTTATTATTTTTAGGAAAGGCCCTTCTATTCCTTTATTTTTTAGTGTTTTCAATAGGAATGGGTGTTGTATTTTTTAAAAGGCTTTTTTTTGCATTTATTGAGATAATCATGTGATTTTTGTCAGTTTGCTTGTTAAAATGGTCAATTATGTGATTGGTTTTCCTAATATTGAACCATCCCTGTATTCCTGGTATGAATCCTACCTGCAAAATGAATAACCTTTGCGATGACTTGCTGGAGTCTTTTTGCTAGTGTTATACTTAAGATTTTTGCATCTATATTCATTAAGGAGATTGGTCTGTAGTTTTTTTTTTCTCTATTTTTTACCTGCCTGGCTTTGGAATCAGTACCATATTTCTATTGTAAAATGAATTTATTTGGTAGAACTCTTTCTTTGCTTATTTTGACAAATAGTTTGCCTAATATTGAGATTAGTTGTTCTTTGGATGTTTGATAGAATTCATTTGTGAATCCATCTCCATATGGACCTGGGAACTTTTTTTAGGGAGTTCTTTGGTGGCTTGTTCAATTTCTTTTTCTGATATGTGGTTGTTTAGGTAATCTATTTCCTCCTCTGTAAGTCTGGGCAATTTATGTTTTTGTAAATATTCATCCATATCACCTAGATTGCCATATTTGTTCCCATATACTTGGGCATAATAGTTTTTAACGATTGCCTTCATTTCCTCTTCATTAGATGTGAGGTCTCTCTTTTCATCTTGGATACTGTCAATTTGGTTTTCTTCTTTCTTTTTATTAATTAGATTTGCCAATATCTTGTCTAATTTATTTGTTTTTTCAAAATACTAGCTTCTGGTCTTATTTATCAAATCAATTGTTCTTTGACTTTAAATTTATTAATTTCTCCATTGATTTTTAGGATCTCTAATTTAGTCTACATTTGAGGATTTTTAATTCTTTCAATTTCTAGTTTTTTTGTTCATTTGCAGGCCCAATTCTTTGACCTCTGCCATTCCTAATTTTTTAATATATGAATTCAGGGATATCAATTTCACCCTGAGTACTGCTTTGGCTGCATCCCATAGGTTTTGAAAGGATGTCTCATCATTGTCATTTTCTTCAATGAAATTATTAATTGTTTCTATGATTTATTCTTTAACTTACCACTTGAGGAGAATCATATTGTTTAATTTCCAATTAATTTTTGATTTACCTCTCCATGTACCCTTACTAATTGTTATTTTAATTACATTGTGATCAGAGAAGTTTGCATTTATTATTTCTACTCTTTTGCACTTGTTTGCAATGTTTTAATGCCCTAATATCTGGTCAATTTTTGTGAATATACCATGTGATGGTGAAAAGAAAGTGTATTCCTTTTTGTCCCTATTTATTTTTCTCCATGTATCTACTAACTCTAATTTTTCTAAGCTTTCATTCACTTCTCTTACCTCTTTCTTATTTATATTTTTATTTGATTTATCTATTTCTGATAGAGGAAGGTTCACTTCTTCCACTAGTATAGTTTTTCTATCTATTTCATCTTTGAGCTCCATTAGTTTCTCCCTTAGAAATTTGGATGCTATGCCATTTGGTGTATACATGTTGAGTACTGATATTTCCTCATTGTCTACACGGCCTTTTATCAAAATGTAATTAATTACCTTCCCTATCTCTTTTAACTAGATTTATTTTTACATTGACATTGTAAGATATCTTGATTGTGACTCCTGCCTTCTTTTTATAAATTGATATTTTTTCCTAGGTCTGATAGTTCTTGAATTTGACTATAACTTTCCTGTGTATTGTCAGTTGAGGATTGAGTATAGGAGTTGATCTGTGGATTTTTTTAATCTCCACTTTTCCCTCTTGTTCTAGGATATAGGGGCAGTTTTCTTGAATAATTTCCTGTAGTATTATGTCTAGGTTTTTTCTTTTGTCATGGTCTTTTGGTAGACCAATGATTCATAAGTTGTCTCTACTGGAACAATTTTCCAAATCTTCCATTTTGTGAATGAGATGCTTCATATTTTCCTCATTTTTTTCATTCTTTTGGTTTTGTTTTAGAGTGTCCTGCTGCCTTGTGAGGTTACTCAATTCTAGTTGTTTTATCCTGGTTCTTAAAGACTGGATTTCATCCCTGGGTTTTTGGTCATCCTTCTCCTTCTGCTTTGATTTTCTTTGGAGGTCATCTTTCTTTCTCTTTACCTCATCTCTCATTTCCTTTGCCTCATCTTTTATCCTCTTATTTCATCTTTCATCTCCTTTGCCTCATGTTTCATCTTCTTTTCCTCATCTTACTTCTCCTTTGCCTCATTTTCAAGATGGTTGATTTTGGCTTTCAAGACACTATTTTCTGCTTCCAGATGACTTATCTTAGTTTTTAAGTTCTTTTCCCAATTGTCTTTAGCCTCTCTTAATTGTATTTTGAGTTCTTCCAAAGCCAGTATGCAATTTGCTGGGATTTCTGTTTTATTGCTTGATGCTCCATCCCTCTCCTTCTCTGTTCTATTTGCTCTTTGTTCATTGCTTATATAGAAGCTGTTGATTATAATTTCTTTTTTTTCTTTTTCTGTTGTCTGCTCATGTTTTCCCCTTCTTTTCTCCCTTTGGTTGTCTGTGCTTTGGCTTCTCTCATTTTTTTTTTTTGGTTTTGGGATTTTCTGTCAGTCTGACCTCTTGGAGCTTTGTCAGAAGATCTCTCAGTTCAGTCTGTGAGGGAGGAGTTTTGAACCTGAGATTCCCTGTCCTCTGGAAGCTTTGATTGGATTAAAGTCCAGCAGTCTGTGGGGGAGGAATATTAGAGCTTGAGCTTCCCTGACCTCTGAAGACTTTTGATGGGATTAAGTTCAGCTGGGTTGGGATGTATGTGCCCTGCTGCCAAAACCTCATGGAAGGCTGGAGCAATATGGAGGGTCTCTACTGCTGTCACCAGGCTGCCTGCCCTGTGCTTCCTCTCCAGCTCCTTCCCCACCACCTGTGTTTGACACTCTGAGCCTGTCATAGCCCTTCCTGTGGTGAGTACTCCAAGGTACTCCCCACAGACCAGCACCTTTTCCAAACCATAGGTTCCCGCTCGCTGTCACTGGAGGCTTAGAACTCTAGGTGGGGGAGGGGTCCTGGGACCTTCCTTCTTCCTTCCCCCTAAACCCTAGTGTTCTCAAATTCTGGCTTTTTGGGGAGTGTATCTTTTGAATTGAGTCCACCAGGAGGATTCCCTGGCTCTGTCTTGTTGTTAGGTTTGATTTTCAGTCCCCTAGAAGCATTTAGTTTGTAATTTGTAAGGAAGGGTTTTCAGAGGCCTAAACTTTTGCTGCCTCTATGACACCCTCTCGACTCCACCTCTAAATTAAAATCTTTGAAGATTTTTCAAAGACATAAATTCCTATCATTGAGGTTATGAGAGATGAAATTCAGAAAGATGGTGAACTTCTCTCAATGAATCCCTATGATGGAGTCAGGGAGCCTTTCCTTCAAAACCAGTTAAGTTTCATATGCTCAACATAAGCCCCATTTCAGATAGATAGGACTGAAACAGTCCTTGTTTTGATTGATTAAAACCAATAAATAATTAGGATAATTAGTTTTGTAAATTGCATGTTCATGCTTTCAAGATAAGATTATAGCTCTCTAGTAACCAGCCAATGGAAAAAGAGGGGAGAGACTATTTTTGCATCAGGAATTAGAATAAAAGAAGTCTCTCTTCTCCCATACTTTGTACTTGTATGCTGCCTGTAACACTTATATCACTGTCTCTAGAGTACCCATGCTAGTGAGAATAAAATAAAAGACATACTGACTGAGCTCAAGATTCTTTGAACCTAAGAAAAATGATTTTCCAGTTCAAGATTAAATGTGATATTCAAAATTTGCATGTTGCCTTTCTCCCAATTATATAGTTACATAGTTTATGCTTTGATCATCTATCACCTACACTATTGTAATATTGTACTAAATATTCTTCCCCTCTCCAGTATCTTCATCTCCCATTCCATCTTCCACACACCTTCCAATCTGATATTGCTGAAGCACTGGCCTGTCTGTAATTCTCTCTTGTTTAAGAATCTTCAATGCCTCCTATTACCTCTAGAATAAAATATCAACAAAGTTCTTTGGCAATTAAAGCCTTTATAGTCTAGTACCCTTATACTGTACCAAACTTAATAATAAAAATAATATTAGCATGGTGCCATGTCCTGCAGGAGGAATGTATTTATGCCACAACTAGTGTATCCCCAAATTAATTTTCATATGTTTTGCATTTATATATGTAACCACTCCTGTTGTGTTGTTATTTTAATGGCAATCACGTGACCCATGACCAGCCCAAAGTCTCAAAGATATTAAATGAATGGAAGAGTCAAGATTCAGATTCACATCCTCCAAATTGAATACTTTATCTACTGGAACAGAATGTCTTTATTATTAATTTAAGTATTCCATGCAATTTGGTATTTTTCTTTAAAAACTATTTGGCTTGACTTTTGTCAGCCCTCATTTTAAGGAAATTTTTCAAAAGAAAATTAGTTTCCACATTAAGAAACTAATTCCCCTCTATGACCAATTACCCAAGTTACTTCATTTCCTTTCTCAAGTGTTGTTTGCTATAGTATACTGTGGATGTAACTGGTGAGACAGATCCTGAATAATCCATTAAGTGCTCAGAATTATCAATATAGTGGTAGATGCTAAAGAAATTACATGGGCAAGATCAGTGCTTTTTTGCTGTTCTTTGAATATCCCAATATTGGGCTAACTGCAATGTATTTGCTATAACAGATACTAAAGCAAAATAGATACACTGGCTTTAATGGACTTTCCTCATATGTTTCATCTATAAGGATAGAGCAGGTCACTCTTCCACTGCTCTAACATTGTACTGAGAAAGTCACATGAACAACTGCTTCAGCTGGAGTAAATGCACAGCTTTTTATGTCCATGGTTCTTTCTCCCAGGTATTCGAGATGTATGACTGTGTTCTGAGCTGCAAAAGAAACAACCCTAGATTTGAGCAATCCCTGCTGTCCACTTGTAGGGTCTCTGCAAGACGCTTAATCGTTTCTTCCAAATCACTAAATAGGTCCATTAACATCTCCCCCTTACTGATCTCTTGACTGTATGCTAATATAATTCTCTCCCACAGTTAGCACACTGCCAGCACAATGCCAGCACACAGCATTAATTGGTCCCTGATCATTCTATGGTAATAATTGGCTTCTCTAAATTAGCTTTCATCTCAGGCCATGCTTCCCACACAAGTGTTTCCTCAATGGCTAGTGACTTCATCTTTTTGCCACTCTCTTGAACCTCATTCCTCCTCATCCACAGTTACCCAAGTACATGTAATTCTTTTGCTCTCTACCCTCATTCTGGCTAATGACTAAACACTTGTGTGCAAATCAGTTCCACTGAGTGCATACTTATTGGATATCCTGCTAGAATTAGTCCATGGACTTCTGCTGATTTTAATCTCCATAAATGACCTGGCTAAGGGAAACAACTGTGAACTAGCCAGAGTTACTGATGAGAGGAAATTGTAGTAAAGGAGTGACCTCAGAGGAAGTAACAAGCAAGACACAGATGGGTTTCAATGTGCCCTGTAGCAAGATGGATGGTAAAAAGCTCCAAAATCCTACTTTGGCCTGAGAAATTCAGGAAGAAGGGAGGTTACTCAGCAAAACTGAAAGAAGGCTTTGAGGACTAGCCCAAGGAATAATTGTAGACACATCTCCCACAGAGTGTGAGAACGGCATGACACAGCAATTAAAGTTAAAAAGAATGGCGAAAATTACCAGCAAAATAGATTTGGGAGTAGATGGGTAGTTATACAATAAAAGACAATTTAGTCTGACCTAGCCAACTCAAAAGCTGAGTCACACTGTGCTTTGCAGTGAAAGGGAGTAAAAAATAAAATAATGATGCTCTGTAGACGGGTACAAGGACCAGCAAATTAGGTGAGAAATGACGGTTGTGGTAAGGTGCTCTAGATGAATTTAGTCAACAATTATGATAATAATGTAATATTTTGGAGTTACTCATGAAAACCTATGGTATTTTCAAATTTATTCCTATATGAATTAGTGTGTGTACATATCTATACATATACATATAAAGAGCTAATAAGAGTCAAGCAATTTAGATCCAATTTAAGCTTTAATAACTTAAAATTCTGCTGTCTTTTGTTCCACCTTGTATATAGGGAGAATGAAATCTACTAAGTGATTAATTATTCAATGGCATATAGTCCTCTCAAAATAAGGCTCAAACCACACATCTCAATTACTATCTCCTTTACTTTTCTCTAGATTCAATTCATTTGGGTTCAATTGAATATTTTCCAAAACTCAGATTCAGCATCAGTTCTGTTCTTTTTTTTTTAAGCTTAATCCAAATTATTAATACTTTCTCCTTCCTTTTCTTTTTTTAATTTTATAATATTTTATTTGATCATTTCCAAGCATTATTCGTTAAAGACAAAAATCATTTTCTTTTCCTCCCCCCCCCATAGCCAACGTGTGATTCCACTGGATATCACATGTGTTCTTGATTCAAACCCATTGCCATGTTGTAAATATTTGCATTAGAGTTTTGTTTAGTCTCTCCTCTGTCAAGTCCCCTCAACCTCTGTAGTCAGGCAGTTGTTTTCCTCGGTGTTTCTACTCCCACAGTTTACCCTCTGCTTATGAATAGTGTTTTTTCTCCTAGATCCCTGCAGATTGTTCAGGGACATTACACCGCCCCTAATGGAGAAGTCCATTACATTCAATTATACCACAGTGTATTAGTCTCTGTGTACAATGTTCTCCTGGTTCTGCTCCTCTCACTCTGCATCATTTTCTGGAGGTTGTTCGAGTCTCCATGGAATTCCTCCACTTTATTATTCCTTTTAGCACAATAGTATTCCATCACCAACATATACCACAATTTGTTCAGCCATTCCCCAATTGATGGGCATCCCCTCGTTTTCCAATTTTTGGCCACCACAAAGAACGCAGCTATGAATATTTTTGTACAAGTCTTTTTGTCCATTATCTCTTTGGGGTACAGACCCAGCAGTGCTATGGCTGGATCAAAGGGTAGACATTCTTTTGTCGCCCTTTGGGCATAGTTCCAAATTGCCCTCCAGAATGGTTGGATCAGATCACAACTCCACCAGCAATGAATTAATATCCCAACTTTGCAACATCCCCTCCAGCATTCATTACATTCCTTTGCTGTTATGTTAGCCAATCTGCTAGGTGTGAGGTGATACCTCAGAGTTGTTTTGATTTGCATCTCTCTGATTATAAGAGATTTAGAACACTTCTTCTGTGATTATTAATAATTTTGATTTCATAATCTGAGAACTGCCTATCCATGTCCCATGCCCATTTATCAATTGGAGAATGGCTTGATTTTTTGTACAATTGAATTAGCTCTCTATATATATTTGGATAATTAAACCTTTGTCAGAGGTTTCTATGAAGATTTTCCCCCCCAATTTGTTGTTTTCCTTCTGATTTTATTTACATTGGTTTTGTTTGTACAAAAGCTTTTTAATTTGATGTAGTCAAAATTATTTATTTTACTTTTTTGTGATTCTTTCTATGTCTTGCTTGGTTTTAATGTCTTTCCCCTCCCAAAGGTCTGACATGTATACTATTCTGTGTTTACCCAATTTAGTTATGGTTTCCTTCTTTATGTTTAAGTCACTCAACCATTTTGAATTTATCTTGGTGTAGGGTGTGAGGTCTTGATCTATTCCTAGTCTCTCCCACACTGTCTTCCAATTTTCCCAGCAGTTTTTATGGAATACTGGATTTTTCTCCAAAAAGCTGGGATCTTTGGGTTTATCGTATACTGTCTTGCTGAGGTCGCTTTCCCCCAGTCTATTCCACTGATCTTCCTTTCTGTCTCTTAGCCAATAACAGATTGTTTTGATAACTGCTACTTTGTAATATAGTTGAAGGTCTGGGACTGCAAGGTCCCCATCATATGTGTTTTTTTTTTTTTCATTATTTCCCTGGATATCCTTGATCTTTTGTTATTCCAGATGATTTTGTTATGGTTTTTTTCTAAATCAGTAAAGAAATATTTTGGGAGTTCAATGGCTATGGCACTAAATAGATTAATAAATTTGGGTAGGATGGTCATTTTTATTATATTGGCTCGTCCTATCCATGAGCAGTTAGTGTTTTTCCAATTGCTCAAGTCTAGTTTTAGTTGTGTGGAGAATGGTTTGTAGTTGTGTTCATATAGTTCCTGTGTTTGTCTCGGGAGATAGATTCCTAGGTATTTTATTTTGTCTAAGGTGATTTTGAATGGGATTTCTCTTTCTAGTTTTTGCTGCTGAGCTGTGTTGGAGATATATAGAAATGCTGATGACTTATGTGGGTTTATTTTGTATCCTGCAAATTTGCTAAAATTGTTGATTATTTCAATTAGCTATTTGGTTGAATCTCTAGGATTCTTTAAGTAGAACATCATGTCATCTGCAAAAAGTGATAACTTGGTCTCCTCCTTGCCTATTTTAATGCCTTCAATTTTTTTTTCTTCTCTAATTGCTACTGCTAGTGTTTCTAGTACAATGTCAAATAGTAGAGGTGATGATGGGCATCCTTGTTTCACTCTTGATCTAATTTCGGAATGCATCTAGTTTATCCCCATTGCAGATTATATTAGCTAATGGTTTTAGATATATACTGTTTATTATTTTTAGGAATGACCCTTCTATTTCTATACTTTCTAGTGTTTTTAATAGGAATGGGTGTTGTATTTTATCAAAGGCTTTTTCTGTGTCTATTGAGATAATCATGTGGTTCTTGTTGGTTTGCTTGTTGATATGGTCAATTATGTTGATGGTTTTCCTATTATTGAATGAGCCCTGCATCCCTGGGATAAATCCTACTTGATCTTGGTGAATGATCCTTCTTATCACTTGCTGGAGTCTTTTTGCTAGTATCCTATTTAAGATTTTTGCATCTATATTCATTAGGGAGATTGGTCTATAGTTTTCTTTCTCTGTTTTTGACCTGCCTGGTTTTGGAATCAGTACCATGTTTGTGTCATAAAAGGAGTTTGGTGGAATTCCCTCTTTGCTTATTATGTCAAATATTTTGTATAGTATTGGGATTAACTGTTCTCTGAATGTTTGATAGAATTCACTGGTGAATCCATCAGGCCCTGGGGATTTTTTCATAGGAAGTTCTTTGATGGCCTGTTGTATTTCATTTTCTGATATGGGATTGTTTAAGAATTCTATTTCTTCTTCTTTTAGTCTAGGCAGTTTGTATTTTTGTATATATTCATCCATATCACCTAAATTGGTGTATTTATTGCCATATAATTGGGCAAAATAATTTTTAATGATTGCCTTAATTTCCTCTTCACCGGAGGTGATGTCCCCTTATTCATCTTTGATGCTGTTAATTTGCTCTTCTTCCTTCCTTTTTTTAATTAGATTGCCCAGTACTTTGTCTATTTTGTTTGTTTTTTTTCAAAGTACCAGCTTCTAGTCTTATTTATTTAATCAATAGTTCTATCACTTTCGATTTTATTAATTTCTCCCTTAATTTTTAGGATTTCTAGTTTGGTTTTCTTCTGGGGGGTTTTAATTTGATTGCTTTTGAGTTTTTTTATTTGCATTTCCAAATGATTGATCTCTGCTCTCCCTAGTTTGTTAATATATGCACTCAGGGATATTAATTTACCTCTGATTACCTCTTTGGCTGCATCCCAAAAGGTTTGAAAGGGTGTCTCGCCATTGTCATTTTCCTCGATGAAATTATTAATTGTTTCTATGATTTCTTCTCTAACTAAATGATTTTGGAGTATCATATTATTTAATTTCCAGCTAGATTTTGATTTGGTTTTCCATGTACCATTACTGATCATTATTTTTATTGCCTTGTGATCTGAGAAGGCTGCATTTATTATTTCTGCTTTTCTGCATTTGTTTACTATGATTCTGTGACCTAATGTAAGGTTAATTTTTGTGAATGTGCCATGTGGTGCTGAGAAAAAGGTGTATTCCTTTTTATCCCTATTTATTTTTCTCCATATGTCTATTAATTCTAATTTTTCTAAGATTTCATTCACTTCTTTTACCTCTTTCTTATTTATTTTTTGATTTGATTTATCTAAATTTGATAATGGTTGGTTTAAGTCTCCCACTAATATGGTTTCACTTTCTATTTCTTCCTTCAATTCTCCTAGTTTCTCCAATAGAAATTTGGGTGCTATATTATTTGGTGCATACATGTTGATTAATGATATTTCCTCGTTGTCTAGAGTCCCTTTTAACAAAATATAATTACCTTCCATATCCCTTTTGATCAGGTCTTTTTTTGCATTGGCTTTATCAGATATCATGATTACCACTCCTGCCTTCTTTCTATCAGTTGAGGCCCAGAAGGTCTTACTCCATCCTTTAATTCTGACCTTGTGGGTGTCAACCCGCCTCATGTGTGTTTCTTGAAGACAACATATGGTAGGGTTTTGGATTCTAATCCATTCTGCTATTTGTCTACGTTTTATGGGTGAGTTCATCCCATTCACGTTCAAAGTTATGATTGTCATTTGTGGACTCCCTGGCATTTTGTTAACCTTCCCTAATTCGAACCTTTTTTTCTTCGGCTCAACCTTTTAGTCCAGTGATTTACTTTAAATCAGTCTCCCTTGTCCCCTCCCTTGATATGTTTCCCTTTTTAGTCCCTCCCTTTTTGTTCCCTTCCCTTCCCCCCTCTCTTTCCCTCCCCTTTTGTTTTCCCTCTCCCCCTCACCCCCTTCATTTTCCCTTATCCCTACCCTTATTGGGTAAAATAGAATTCAAGATCCCAATGGATCTGGATGTTCTTCCCTCTCAGAGTTGATTTCCCTGAGATTAAGGTTTAAGTAAAAATTCTTTTCATCATTCTTCCCCTCCCCTTCCCGTGTGAATCTTTGTGTGAGAAAGATTATTCTATTTGGTCTTTATTTTCCCCCTATTTACAAATTACATTTTCCCCACATGTTAATTACATAGATTGATATAAATGAAGTCCTTATAGAAGAGAGTTTGAGTAAAAGAAGAAGATAAAATTTTTCTCCTTTTTCCATTCCTTGATATTTACCTTTTCAGGTATTCCATGCTCTTTGTTTTTCGGTGTCGAACTTTCCACAAAACTCTGGTCTTTTCTTTGCAAAAACTTGGAAATCTTCCATTTTGTTGAATGCCCATACTTTTGCTTGGAAGTATATAGTCAGTTTTGCTGGATAGCTGATTCTTGGTTGAAGACCCAGCTCTCTTGCCTTTCTGAAGATCATGTTCCATGCCTTATGATCATTCAGAGTAGAACTTGCAAGGTCTTGTGTGACCCTGATTGGCATTCCTTTATATCTAAATTGTCTTTTTCTGGCTTCTTGTAGAATTTTTTCTTTTGTTTGAGAGCTTTGCAATTTGGCAATTATATTCCTGGGAGTTGTCTTTTTGGGGTTTAGTTTAGAGGGTGTTCTGTGAGCTCTGTCAGTGGCTGTATTGCCCCCTTGTTCTAGAATCTCTGGGCAATTTTCTTTAATTATATCTTGTATTACGATGTCGAGTTTGCTGTTTATTTCTGGCTTTTCTGGAAGTCCAATTATTCTTAAATTATCTCTTCTCCCTATATTTTCCAAATCTGTCACCTTGTCAGTGAGATATTTTATGTTCTCTTCTACTTTCTTGGTCTTTTGGTTTTGCTTTATTAGTTCTTGTTTTAAGGGTTGGTTTTCCTTTTCAGTTTGGTCAAACTGGTTTTGTAGATGCGTGAATTTCTTTTTCATTATTTTCCACTTTTCCTCCCAGAATGCCTCCATCTTTTTGATCATTTCTGACTCAAATTCTTCATGAGTTTGTGGAGAGTCTCCATCTCCTCTGGAAGGCTTTGGAGCATTTGCTCTTGTTTCCTCTTCAGTCTCCTCTCTGTTTTGTATTTTTGCTCCATAAAATGTGTCCAAAGTTGTCCCCTTCCTCTTGGTTTTTTTTTTTTTTTTTTGGAATTTGGGGGCCTTTGTGCTTCAGTCTAGTTTGCCATCTCTATCTGAGTGGGGAGGATTAGCTTTTCTTATCTCTGTCTGGCATTCAGAGGTTTTAGCCTCCAGCAGATTGTCCTTTCTATGAAGTTGTTGTTCTGTCTTCCTGGGGAAGCCAGGAATTGCTGGTGTGTCCCTGTTACTGCTCTCCTCGGTTCCCTCCCGTTGTTTCTCCATTGCCTTACTTCCACACTCTAAGCCTGGCTTGGCCCTTGTTTCTGTGCCTTAGCCAGCCAGATGACCCTGCTCTCTGAGGGGAAGTGGCCCTGGTTTCCCTGAGCTCCGAGGGCTCCTGATTAAGATTAGCTTTCCCTGGTTTGAACTGAGTTTGCCTTGAGGCAGGGACGTCCCTAAGACTCGGATTGAAGAATCCAGCCAGCGGGTTACAAGCTCCCCCATCTCTTTCTGTTTCCCTGCTGTCTGGGTGCCCCCTCGACTGGGTCAGGTTGTTTTCAGGAAGCGGCCTTCAGAATAGCCGGCCCTGGGGTCCTTTTGCCAGCCCTGAGGGTTACTGTTGTTTCCGAAGACCCTGTCCAAAGACCCTGCTCCTTGAGGGTGAGGGGCCGAGGCTTCCTGGAGCTCTGGGAGAGGGCTCCTGATAAGAAGATTAGCTTTCCCTGGGTTGAATTGAGTGTGCTCTGAGGCAGGGACCAAGACTAGGATGGAGGGATCCAGCCAGGTGGTTACAGGCTCCCCCCCGCCTCTCTGTTTCCCTGCTGTCTGGGTGCCCCCTCGACTGGGTCAGGTTGTTTTCAGGAAGTGACCTTCAGAATAGCCGGCCCTGGGGTCCTTTTGCTAGCCCTGAGTGTTACTGTTGTTTCCAAAGATCCTGTTCTCTGAGGGTGAGGGGCCGAGGCTTCTGGGAGCTCAGGGCAAGGGTTCCTGATAAGAAGATTAGCTTTCCCTGGGTTGAACTGAGATTCGGATGGAAGGATCCAGCCAGGGGGTTACGAGCTCCCCCTTCTCTTTCTGTTTTCCTGCTGTCTGCATGCCCCTGCGATTGGGTCAAGTTGTTTTCAGTGTGTGGCCTTCAGAATAGCCGGCCCTGGGGTCCTTTTGCCAGCCCTGAGTGTTACTGTTGTTTCCGAAGACCCTGTCCGAAGACCCTGCTCTCTGAGGGGGAGGGGCTGAGGCTTCCTGGAGCTCTGGGCGAGGGCTCCTGATAAGAAGATTAGCTTTCCCTGGGTTGAACTGAATTAGCCTTGAGGCAGGGACGTCCCTGAGACTCCGATGGAAGAATCCAGCCAGGGGTTACGAGCTCCCCCTTCTCTCTCTGTTTCCCTGCTATCTGGGTGCCCCCGCAACTGGGTCAAGTTGTTTTCAGGGTGCGGCCTTTAGAATAGCCGGCCCTGGGGTCCTTTTGCTGGCTCTTAAGTTCCTGCTGCTGCCTCGGACTCAGCACTCTGGGTTGTGGGGGATGGGATCTGGGACCTTCCTTCTTCCTACCCCTTAGGTCCGAGTGATCTCAGGTTCTGTCTTTTGGGGGGGCCGTAACTTTTGATCCAGGTCCAGGAGGAGGATTCCCGGAGTGTATGCTGTTGATCATTTTGAATTTCGGTGCCCTAGGAGCATTTGGTTTGAGATCGGTAAGGAAGGGTTTCAGGAGATCTGGACTTTAGCTTTCTCTAAGCCGCCATCTTGACCGGAAGTTCCGCTCTGTTCTTAAGGCTTATTTCCCACTCTTCTCTTTGATCCATTGATACTGACCTCCAGGCTATTGCACCAAAAAGACTCCTCAACTCTTGGCTTCTGGTATTCCTGAATCTCTATACTCACTGAGGACATTTCTAACTTTAAACACCCCTCCACCTTTGATGTGGGGGTGGGGCATGGCATGCAGTTTTAATTTAATTTAATTAGGTTCACCATCACTACACTAGATCATTCATGAGCACTAGCACCACACAAATTGCTTATTTTTTTCACTATTATATTGTTGGTATTCACCTTTATTCATTAGTCAAATTCTAATCTCTTTTTTAGTTACATAGCTCTTACACTCTTTCCAGTTATCATTAGCCTTAAAATTTTAAATGTTTTTTTCTTAATATTAAAAGAAGATTTCATTGAACTAAAGAAAGTCAAACTTCATCAAACTGAGTATATCTAAACTATACACATCACACCAGGGAATATATTTACTCACTCAGATGCAAAGTTGTCTAATCAGAATGGAACTAAGAGCAATACAACTCCATTTTCAAGCAGATGAACAGAATACAATTATAATTCTCCTTTTATACTGTTCACATTAAAAATCAAAACTTAACAAATTTCACACTTAAAAAATTCGTATGTGTCCAAAATTTGTATATTTCTTTTTTAACATTTTTTCTTCTTTAGTCATAAAATAGTAATGAGCAGATGAACTGATGTAACAATAATGCTTGCAAATCTGAATGTTTCAATGTAATAATTACTTTCTTTGGTGCCTGTGAAATTATGTTTCCAGATTTTTATTTTTAATAAATGAAACTAATTTCTCTATTTTAAATACCAAACTTTCCATTTAATTGAAATTCCATTTTTCATTTTTCACAAGATTATCATCTTTGTATTTATGTCATAATTTGTATTCTGTCCAATATTATTTGAATCTTATCTAAAGGCTATTTCTTCATAATAATTTATTAGTGGATTATTTTAAATTAAAACAAGGTACTTTTCCTAGTACTTTTCATTGCAAAAGACTAATTTGTGATAGGACAAATATCTTATATTATTTGACAGGTGATAAGAATCTATTCCTTTACCCCCAAAATATTTTCCTCACTAACTATTCCAAATCAAAAGGAACTTAAACAAAGAATATATCTCATATTCTCGTGGAGAATATATTCAACTAATTTATATAGATGACTCCTTAGAAGTGTATTTATCCACAGAAGGAATTGATGGAGTCAGAATGAAGATCAATTGTGACTTTCTTCACTTTATTCTCTTAAAATATTTTTATGTCTTTTACAAAATGATAAATATGGAAATGTTTTGTTTGATAGCACATCATACCTGTGTAACTGAAATCTAATTGCTTACTTTCTCAGAAGGGGGGAAGGGAGAGAAATGGAACTCAAAATGTTAGAAAACAAATGCTAAAGATTGTTTTTACAAATATATGGTAAAACAAAATATTATTGAAGGAAAAAAATATATATTTAGGTGGGAGAGCAGACATACAAATCTGATGTTACTGATTTATTCTTCATTAATTTTTGTATTTCTGAGGGCCAGATTTTCTCCCTTATTTTTAGTGTGACTCCCTCCTTTAAATTTTGTGCATGAATCCCTCAGTTTCTTCATAACCACATCACCAGTATCAAAGATCTTTTCTTCATATACTTGTTCTATTCCATCTACTTCTTCTATCATTCTTCTCTTTTAGTGCCATTTCTCATTCCCCTCCTTTTTTAATCCTTACCTTCTGTCTTACAATAGACACTAAATATTGAAGTTAAGTGATTTTCTCAGGATCACACAGGAAGTGTTTGAGGCCAGATTTATATGTAGGACCATCAGTCTCTAGGCCTGACTCTATCCATTGAACCACCTCATTCTTTAATAAGAACCTCATGGACTCTCTTCTTAGTTAAAATGTTGAGTTCATATTCTGTGATTAAGAAAACCATTTTTTTGGAATGGTTTTGGTAAAGATTTTGCATTTTTTATTCTTGTTTGTTGAGTTCTTTCCATATTCATCCTTAAATGCCCTTAGACTGACTTCAGCTGGACATCTTGCCAAACTTTTTTCCTTTTGGTTTTATCCTTCACATTTTTTTGTGCTTAACTAAAAAATTCTGCTCATGATTTCAGACTTTTCATTTGTAAGATTTTGCAAAATTTATATTCTAATCAGATAGAGCCATGGCAGTCATCTCTCTGTTAGGAAATTTAAAGGTTTGTTGACTGAAGTATTTTCTGAGTTCCTTTGGTCTCCTTGTTATCCAAACTAATTTACATTGCTTTAATTTCTAGGTGAAGTTATTATGATTATTATTGCTCTTATTTCTATTGTTCATGCTTATTTTGTCCATTCTGATGTTCATATTTATTTTAAATCAAATATTTAAATAATTAAGCACTGAATCTTTCAAATATTGCATACCATGGTCTTTGATCCAGTTGGTCAATGATCAGACTGTGCACAGACAGCTAACTAATGGAAGAGTCCCATCTCAAAAGTTCATCGAGTCATTTTACCTATACTTATAATAGGTTTTTTTTTAAGACCCCAAAAGAGGACTTTAATCTACATTAAAAAGTTCTTTTTCATTGTAGAGAACAAAGGAGTAACTTTGTCTAAAAAAATCAATTCCATAACAGAATAAGGTGACTAAATCCTTACTCACAAATGAAATTATTCTTCATTGACTACCAAAGGGAAGCTGTGAAATTCTCAATTGAGGATTCATGTCTTTTAACTATAAGGTCATCAATTTTATCAGAAAATTGATGCCATATATCACCTAGATGTAGAAAGCATTTTCCCCTCTTGATTCATGTATGTTTTCCAGAAACTCTAGGGACTTTTAAATTTTTGTATTTAAACAATTCTTTTCAAAAAACTTTTTTTTTGGTAAAATTTCTACCAAAATAAAAGAAAAGGGATAACTACAAGAAGGACATTTTCTCCTTCCCACCATGTTCAAAAGATTGCAGGGAGGAAAACAGAACTGAGATTATTATAAGGAAACTGATATAACTACAAAATATAATTGATAATAATTTTCTTACATTTAGATGATCTTCTGTTTTCACAACAGGAAAAAACAAACTCAGGTCAATTGTTCATCTTTATTTGATTCCTTTTTTATTATGCAACTGATATTTTTACTTAGATAAATGGAGGTATTAGAAAGAGCAACACCCAAATGTACCTGTAGTTTGTATGGTTAGACTAAAGAGTTTTCTTATTTTTTAGTGATTTTTTCCCTATGCAATTAAAACCATCAGGGAAAAAATACAAGTATCCAGATACTGTCACTAAGAGGTTTAACTAATGGAATTTTAAAAATTAAAGAGAAATAATATCACATCTGGCTCATGACTTAATCTAAACAGCAGAGTTTTCATCCTCATCAATTCCCAATCCTACATTTAGATAGGCCCATGACAAACTACTAGATGCTATTCATGGACTAACAATTCTGGCATTTCAAGTAAATGAAGATATTGTTGTTCCGTCGTCAGTCATGTCCAACTCTTTATGACCCAATTTGGAGTTTTCTTGGAAAACACTGGAGTAGTTTGCCATTTTCTCATACAACTTGTATTAGAGATAAGGAATTGAGGCAAATAATATTAAATTAATTGTTCAGAGTTCAGAGTTCAGAGCTAGTAAGTGTTTGAGTCCAGATTTGAACTTATGAAGGTTAGTCTTCCTAACTCCAGGCCTGGAACTCTATCCACTGTACTACCTAACTGCCCACTGGATGAAGATACTACTCCAGAATTCAGAACAAGCCAATACACCTAGTTCATAACACATAGCCAGTAAATTGAAACTTCCTGAATTGTACTTTCTGAACAGATAAGAAATGGTCTCACAATAATGCTGGAATCCTTCACCTTAGCATCTGTGTTCACTTTAATTGAAACCATCTTGTCCTAACACTCTCATGTGCCAAAGTCCATACTTATCCTATGTGCCAAAGGTCCCAAGTATAAACATAGAGAAGCAAAGGGGAAAAGAATAAGCATTTGTACAGTACTGAGTTAAGTGCTTTACAATATTGTTTTGTTTGGTCCTCACAACAACCCTATGGGAAAAAATAGTATTTTCCCATTTAATAATGGAAACAATGAGGTAAACTGAAATTAAGTGGCTTGTTCAGAGTCATAGAACTAATGTGGGGTTGATGGCAAATTTGAACTCATCTCTTCCTGACCTTAGGCCAGTGCCTTAACCATTATGCAACCATCTACCTCAAAAAAGAAAGAAAGAAAGAAAGAAAACTAAAGAAAAAGAAAACAAGAGAACAGCAGAAATAGAAACAGAGAATGGAAGGGGGAAAAAACACCAAATAAGTCACATCTTTTGAGGTAAACTTCATCAGATGAAATTCCCTAGGTCCTCTGTTTTTGTTTGTTTGTTTTAGGACAGTGACAATACTACAGTGACTCAGAAAGATAGGCATAGAAAAAAGATGGGAAATTTAAATAAATAATAAAAGAAAAGCAATGTATACAGATGCATTTTTCATAATGGCCCTTTCAATATTTGAGGAGTTGAAATTCTAGAAAATATACATGAATCCTAAAATCCATTAATCACTGTGTTAACAAATATCTATTACTACCCAATCCCCCATGTTTTATCTTTTGCTTTTATTTCATGAAGACAATAATTAGTTAAAATTGAAATTGGGGCAACCTTGGATGAGAGAAAAATCCACAAAAAAATGTGAATCTCAGCAATGGACAATAGAGTGGATCCCAGTAGCACAGCCCTATGGCACTAGGAATTGATATATGAAATGGTAAAACATAGGCACACTTTAGTCCTGTGTTGGTTAACCAATGGCACATGTACCAGAGGGAGCTGTTTCCTTCCTCCTCTCCATGAATGCCTAAGGACATGTTACATGACCTGCTCCTCTGCCCAGCAGCCCAGTGGGAATACTTTCTCCCTCCCCTATCTGGGGTACGGTGTGGGGCATGAGAGTTGAAGTTTAGGCATTCAGTTTCTAAAAGGTTCACCATCATTGATTTAGCCTATTACTTTTTTTTAATGTATAAGTGCTTAACCCCTCCACACTGATAGTAGTAAAACATTTAGTTATTATGATAAAACACATAATCATAAAGTGCTTGGAAGACCAAGGACTGGCATAAAAGAGAGGAAAACTTTCTTCCTGTCAACATGGAAAGTAAAATTGATAAGTTCTAATAGGAGCAGCAGGAAGTCCTTCTGAGATATCACATGGGTAAATATTTTATATATCCTCCATGAGATGCTCAGTAAGGAGGACCTTCCTGGGATAGTTGTCCAGAGAATTCTAAGTGGATCTTAATGTTTAATAATTTTTTTTCTGACCTGCAGTAAGGATTGATGACTTGGGGAGGTCTTGTTGTTATCTCATTTTAGTCATATATAAATCTTCATGATCCCATTTGGGTCACATTTTTACATTGAGAAGACTACTGTTCACTGCAAAGATTCATTATCCCATGCCAATTGACTGTTTCATTTAGACAAAGGATTTGTCCTTCCTGAGTCTTTCCTAGATAACAACCATTCTATCATCAAATTGTCAAATTTTTATTTTTTGTTTTTACTGTAATACTACTTTAAACTTCATTTCTTATTTTAATGTTGCCTGTATCAGCCTTCTCAAATACTTATAATCAGAGTTGACAGATCATAGCAAAAAAGGTCATTTCAGTGGTAGGATATACTCTTAAGGACTTATCACTAAGGGGTGAAAGTATGGAAGGAGAAATAAAACAACCTTTGCTCTCATTCCCATGATTAGTGTGATGGGGGGTAGGGGTTCTCCTAATGTATTAAGGCCATAATTGATATTTTGTTAGCTCAATTGTCTAAAGACTCGGGCTCATGGCATCAATTCCTGGTCTTCTTTAATTCTTTCATCAAAAATTAAAATGTTTTTTATATAATTGGATTTTTTAAAATTCAAAGATATTTTATTTTCTCAATTACACATAATAACAATTTTCAATATATATTTTAAATATATAAGATCCAATTGTCTCCTTTCCTTTATTCTCCTAATTCTCATAGATAGCAATTTGATCTCAATTTTACATGTATTATCTTGCAAAACATACATTGATATTGGACATTGTTGTAAGAGAATACTCATATAAAACCAAGTCCCCAAAATAAAATCATTATAAACTAGTGAAAGATAGTGTGCTTTGATTTGCATCTGTCTCCAACAGTTCATTTCCTCTGGAGTTGGTTAGCATTCTTTGCCATTAGTGTTTCAGAATTGTCCCTGATCATTATATTACAGAAAGTAGCTGTTTTTCACAAATGATTATTATACAACATTGCCATTGTTATGTATGACATTCTTCATGTCCTGCTTATTTTGCTCTGCACTAGTTTATGAAAATCTTTCCAGCTTTTTCTGAAATCATCTTCCTTCTCATTTCTTATAGAACAATAATATTCCAACACCAACATATACTACAATTTGTTAAGCTATTCCCAAATTGATTGAAAGAATTGAAATTTCCAATTCTTTGGTAACCCAAAAAGCTTCTTTAAATATTTTTGTAGGTATAGGTCCTTTCCACTTTTTTACAACCTCTTTGCTATACAGACCCAGTAGTAGTATTACAGGATCAAAAGGAATTCATAGTATTATACCTCTTTGGACATAATTCCAAATTGCCCTCCAGAAAGGTTGAATCAGTTTACATCTCCACCAACAATGCCTTAGTGTCCCAACTTTGCTACATCTCTTCCAACTTTTATGACTTTCCTTTACTGTCATGATGGCCAATCTTATGGGTGGAATGTATACCTCACAGTTGTTTTAATTTGCATTTCTCTAATCAGGAAGACCCAAAACCATACCTCCTAAATTTGACCATGCCCATTTTTCATGGTTTTGGGGAAAGGTGAATATTCTCTGGAATAGAAGATGACTAGCTCTCAGGTTCTAATAAATATACAAACCTTTATCCACAGAACAGGAAGTTGCTATTACACACTTGGAGCTGCCACTACTCCATACCTGGATAGCTGCTATCCCATCAGCTCCAGAGAAGCTAATCTACTAGCCACAAGCCCCCCCACCCACTACCACCAATCCAACAGACTTAAGGTATTTGATTAGCCCCCAGACTATTCCACCAGCTATTAGATTATACCATCCTAAAAACTCCTCTTCCTCAAATAATTTTTTTTTCTTGCTTCTGGATTGAATGGAGTTTGAGCTTCCCATTGTTGCATGAGAACTTGCTACAATCTTGGGTGTATTTCTCTGACAAGACTTACTTTACAGGGTTGTTGAAGATGTGTGCATGTACGTATGTATGTAAAACACTTTGTAAACCTATGTAAATGTGAGTCATTTTTGCTTTTAATGGTAATAGTGATAATTGTAAATCACTTTTCCAATCCTGGGACAGTTTCATGAGGGTTACTGCTGTTGTTTTGTCTCCTCCATACCCAGAGATTTCTTACTCCTGATTGGTTGAGAGGTTTATGAACCTGATTTACTGTGGATGCATGTAAGTGCAATAGTGTCTTCTTAAGATTCAGAGACTACTGGGAGAAAAGTGGAGAGACTGTCCAAGAGAGTATTAAACTTCTTTTTATTATCAGATAGAGGTTCTACCTGGAATCCATATTGTAAAAAGCAAAATTATGGCTGAGACTGAATGTATGATTAATTTAGGTAGCCAAGAATTTTATTTATAATATTCTAATGAAAAACCCAAATAATAAAATACCCAAGTCAGCTGCCAAATTTTATGGTGATTTAATTGATATAGTGGAAAAGATTAAGAAGAAGGGAGAAGAAAAGGGTGAAGGATTTCTCCTCCGCCCACCACCTACCTCCCGCCTGGCTGATACTGGGCAGGAAGATTAGAAGATCTAGAAAGTGAGGGTTTGGAGTGTGAAGGATGAAGGAATCAACCTGAACTCCAAAAGGGGCTCAACTGAGATGCCCGAACCTGAATCAGGTCAAGGACAAAACTCACCGCCAAAACCCAGACAAATAACTTCCATTACTCCCAAGATGTTGGAACGCCTAGCACACTGCCAGCCAGAGTCTCCTCTCCAGGGAAAAAGGAGGAGAGAGGAAGTGGCATGCCTTAATAGACAGTTTTACATTATTTTCCTGCATCTCATTTGTACCAATGACAGCTTAACTTGACTTAGGACAGCCCTGGTGTCTGTCCTTTTTGCTGCACATGTCTGTTGAAGACTATCTCCTCAAATAATTAAATCTTGAGTTTGATGCAGACCTTCCAAATCTTGTTAAACTAAGAAGGGAGGAAAAATGTAGAATTCCAAAGACCTGATTCTATTATTCCAAGTATCTCCATTGTTACTGATCAGAACATAGATAAATCAGATCTTCTAAAGAATGGTCTGATTAGGGTGTAATAGTTTTAAAATTCACAATATATGTATGGAGAAGTTGGCCCCCAAACTTTTCCTTAAAGTTCAATACCTTCAACCCAAGATCTTTAACAGTGGACTCCCAAGGGGTAATATCTTTCTCTATTTTTAGTTGACTATAGATTTTATCTTACTTCCAATAAACTCATTTATTTATTTATATTTGATCATATGCTGGATCCTATAATTATCCATTTATTTTGATGAATGTAGTTTAGGAGTTTTTAATGACTGACTTAGGTTTAGCCTTTGGAAGGAATGAACTTGAAAGATAAGAATAAACTTTCCTTTTTTGAATGATAAACAAAGTGGATTTTCATCTTTAACCCCCAAATAGCAACATATCCCTAGACTACAAATATTTAAGTTATGGCAGGTTGATATAATTGTAGCCCAAAACATCCATTAGAACTAGATTGAAGAAGTGATTGCCTTGTCATGACTCAGTTGCATCTTGCCTGCCCTTTTGCTACCAAGCTATTGGAAGTGTAGCATTGATTCCCTGTGAATCATCACAAAAAGGTTCAGGGTAAGAATTATACATATCTACTACACCACAAATAATTATAATTTAGGAATGTGATAAAAATATCATATTAGTCATGGGGCCACAATAAAAACCACTTTCCTGGTAACAATAAAATGGAGTTTAACAATTAGCTTAATTTCAAAAGCTCACAACACTCCTGATAAGTGGTTTTACAAATGATAGTCATAGATAGCTAGTAGACATGTTTCTCAAAGTGATGAATGAACAGAAGATACTATAGGGATTAGAGTAGATGAGTGAATACATGGCAGTAAATGATCCCAGCTCAATCAAGGACAGTGTATGATTTCAGTGGGAAAAAAATCTGTTCTTAGTTGCCTATAGATTTACTTTCACAGAGACATGTTCGTGTCTGACTTCCTGAAATGTCTGTATGTCTTGAATCATTTCCCATTCCCTATTCAAAAGTTCACCTACTTTCATGAACTATCTCTCTTCTAATATTCCAGTAGTCTCTATGAATCAAAAGAAGTCCCTTTTCCCATATATTCAGATATACAATGTTGCATGGTCAAGTAATTTGTTGACAGTTTCTCAGATATAGGTCTCATATTTAAAATATGTAGGGAATTTTGTTGAAAATATAAGAATATGAGCCATCCCTCCCTCAACTGATAAATGGTGAAAAGATGTTATCAGACAGTTTGAGGATAAATAAATCAAAGCTATACAAAAGTATAGGAAAAATGCTTTAAATCATTATTGATTAGAGAAATGCAAATCAAAACAACTCTGATATACCATCTAATACATACTGAATTAGCTAAAATAATAAAAGAGAAGAAAAGACAAATGGAGGGGATGTAGAAAAATAGGGACGCTGAAAAATTGTTGGTCAACTGTGAACTGATCCAACTATTTTGGAGAGAATTGGAAGTAAACTCTAAGAGTTATAAAACTCCATATACCTTTTGATCCAGTAATACTATTAGGTTTATTTCCTAAGGTCATCAAGGAAAAGGAAAGAGAAATTATATGTTCTGAAATATTTATATAAATTGTTTTTGTGATAGCAAAGAACTGGAAACTAAAGGGATGTTCATCAATTGATGGATGGCTGAACATGTTGTAAAATATGATTATAATGGTTGTCAACATGGAATTTAGGAATCCCAAACTTGTAGCCTAGTGGGATCTGATGAACCCCAATTTTAGATTTAGCTTGTAGATTGGAGACCCCAAAAGTTTGTGCTTGTTCCCTGTTCCCATGAGGAATCTACCCTGAAGGGAAATGATAATCCTGGTTGGGTGAGATACGCATATGCTAAGGACATTCTTTGTTTTAGGTAGCTTCCCCTATTGTATTAAAACCTCTCTCAGGAAGGTCAGATGTGGGCATGAACCATCCTTTAGTAACTTTGTAAGCAGCCCCCTTCTCTTGCACCCTAGCTTCTAACTATGATTGCATCTTGTCAGTGTAGTTTGAACATTCCCATTTTCCTTGTAGCTATAGTGATGTCAATCATCTTTCCCTGCCCTGGATTTCCCAAAGGGTATATAGATTCCCCAAGTTCTTTTGTTCCTTGGAGTCCATCCTGAGTCGGTGGCACTCCCAGGAGCTAGTGACCAGGGCATCTTGACTCTGTGCAGTCATGGGAAGCAGCTCTGTTGTCGTATTAGTAGCGCTAACCCCTTTTCCCTTGATTAAAGAGTGATTTTGACTATTTAATAGTTCTGCGTTTTTTCTAGTTGACATGGTATACTTTTGTGCCATAAGGATTGACATATAAGATGATCATAAAAAGACCTGGCAATATGAAGTGATGTAAAGTGAAATGAGAAGAACCAGGAGAAAGCCGAACATAGTAATGACAATAGTGTTTGGTGGTCAGTTGTGAATGACTTAATTATTATCAATAACACAAGTATCCAGGACACTAAGTCACTCATAATGAAAACAGATATCCACTATAATAGAAGGAACAAACAATATGAATACAGATTGAAATATATCATTCTTCATTTTTTATTTCCCCCATGAATTTTTCTCTAGGGTAAGAAATATATATCTTGTTTTACAACATGATGTACATGGAAATATGTATTATATTGTTATATATGTATGTACATATATATATATAAAATCTATATTATATTACATGCTCTTTTGGAAAAGGGAGAGGGGTAGGAAGGAGGGTAAAAAAAATAATGAAACATAGATTTTTACATGTGCCCAATGTGAACATTTGTTTCTCTTGGATAAGTATGTTTATTATAATTACATATCATAACAATTCTTATATATTATAATATTATGTTATATAGTATATTGTTACATAAAAATAAAAATAAATTATAAGAAAAAGTATACTTTTGAATCTTCAAAAAGGTCATGATTGCTTAAAACAATTGAAATCCAGGTGCTTACAAATAAAAACTTTTAATTCTTTGTTTCTGGTTTTAAATTTCAGCATGGTAACCAAATATGCAAATGTGTACTCAGTTGGAAATGAATAGGGCAAATAGACCTACATCTCCATATGGGCTGATTATCCAACCTGGCTAAGGGATTCAAATCTCTTTAAGTTTGTGAGTTAATGATCAGCTTGAACTAAAGTTTTTCACAGAGATCCAGATCATTGAGGGCAAATGTTACAATGACCAAATAATGTTCTTTATTGTCAACAGTGTTTCCCTTGGCTAGAACAGAGTATTATTCTGTGAATTGCTTTTGCTACAAGGAAGCAGACAGAACTGTGAGAAACAAAATTATTTACTTTGCTTCCAGGTTGCCCATGAATGTTAATTTCTTGCAGCAAAAGACAGATTCAGAAACTTTTCAAGGAGAGAGAAAAACACATGGGAAAACAGATTCTCCCCTAAATCTTAATTTGACTTTCCAGAATGTGTTCATCTCCTGAACTACCAATTTGCACATCGTCCTTATCTGTTATAATAGTGACTGAATAATCCACATGACTTTAAGGGTCAATTTCACTAGTGAAGACTAGGAAACTGAATCATATATAAAGACAAAGTTGAGAGGTAGAAGAGACCTTAATAATCACCTGTTCTATCACCTTCATTTTGGAGATGAAGAAACTGAGATCCAGAAAACTGAAATAACTGAGATCCCTTGGGCCAGTGATAGAGAACCTTTTAGAGACTAAGTGCCCAAACTATAACCTTCATGCCTCATGTGAGTCCCTTGCCTTACCCCAGAAAGGAGAGGGAGGAGGAGCTCCCATTGGGCTGTTGGACAGAAGGTTGGGTGAGGGGAGAAATGTCCTCAAGCACACATGGAGACAGGGAGGGGAGAAGTCCCCTTTGGCATATGGATCATAGGTTCACCAACATAGACCTAGGCAATGCAACAGATATAAGCTCTGAAACCAGGTGCTCTATTCAGTACTTATGTTCATTCGCAATGTGGCAGTATAACTTAAGTCTTTGAATTCCTTTAGGCAGGAGCTTTTAATTAATCAATAAATATGTTGTAGTTCCTATGTGTAGTCTATAGTGAGAGTAAAAATCAAATATGGATGGATAATTGGGTTTGGTTCAGATTGTATAGGGTTTTAAAAGTTAAGTAAAGGAGTTTATATTTTATTCTAAAAGTAGTAGCAAGGAGTTTTAATTTTTTTTTTCACTGTAAAATGCTATAACAAAAGTTAAAGATTTTAAGTTTTATTGCATTCAATTGTCCAGTATTTGAAGTCACTAATCTCACAGAGGCCAAGCAGTGTATGGAATGTTCCACACAAAGTCTAATACTAGTTTTAGCAACTCTAGGGAGTTCCCTAATTTCTATTTGTCTGTTAGAATTCCATAGTTATTATGTGCTAAATCATACAAGCTTTGCTAAGTTGATGGCTTTCCCACATCTTAATTTCCATACACTGATGAAATCACAGATTCTTAATTATTTGCATTTGTTTCTTTCAATGTATAGAGCTTGTCAAGTTTATAATAACTATAAACCAGCATGAGATTCTTAGAGAAAATATGCTCTAATTGAATTCAAATAATTGCACATAAATTTGCATCTGCAAAGATGTGAGATTGGAATTTCATCACTTAATATGGTACCAAAATCTAGCTTTACTTTGTTTCTTCACTAGAATTCAAATTAAGACTCCAAAGTAAGAGATCTTTGGTCTTCCATTCCATTTTGTCAGAACCACCTTTGAGCTCTGACCTATCTGGTTTCACCTTTATTTACAGGACTGAGGCCCAACTGTTAAAATGAACTGCTAAAAATATTGAAGTTTTTATTCCAATGATAACCTTATTCTGCTGACATGATATAAGCTATTTCTGTGGTCTTTAGCTTTTATAAGTATTCTTTTTTGAAAGGAAATCAACAATAGCTATGTCAACTAGAAAAAAAATGCAGAACTATTAAATAGTCAAAAATCACTCTTTAATCAAGGGAAAAGGGGTTAGCACTACTAATACGAAAACAGAGCTGCTTTCCAAAACTGCACAGAGTCAAGACACCCTGGTCACCAGCCCCTGGGAGTGCCACCTACTCAGGATGGACTCTGAGGAACAAAAGAACTTGAGGAACCTCTATACCACTCTACATGACCTGGGGGGTTTAGGATTAGAGGGAAAGTTGATTGACTTTACAATGGTAAGAAAGGAAAATGAAGAGCTCCAGACAGGAATAATAGTGAGTGGCTGGGGCCCTACAATGGACACAAAAGGGAAAGACTCAGCCTAGGGCTGGGTCACCTTGGTCATGGACCTTAGCCTAGGGGGAGAAACCATTGGGACAAAAGGGATACTTAATATTGGATGGGATTAGCTGTTCCCACCCAAACTACCAGGAAGTTCACTGTCTGGTGAAGAGGGACCTTCCCTCAGGGGGAAACCTCTCTTGTGACAAGGTCAAAACCTGGGGTTTTTACTCTCAAACTAAATAAACTGGGGATCTCTAGATTTCCAAGTTGACAGCTATTAACTTACTTCTTTGTCATAATATGAAGACTATTAAACCTAAATGATTTAGGAAGCCAATGAATTCTAAAGTTCTTTTGTTCTTCCTGGACCACCTTTTAGTAAATTTGCATGGCAGGTTAAATTACTTATCCCCACAGGTCCCAGACAGAATATTATAGAAACATGGATTGAGTTTTAATTTTTTAAAGGTCACCTTAAATTTTTCTATTGTAAATAATGACCAAAAAATTGGTCCTTAGGTTTTTTTTCTTAAACATATTTAATCAGCCTGTGTAATCAGGAAAAATATAGGATATACAATAAGAATTTAAAAATATACTACAATTTCACCTACTCATCTGATTAAAATCACAGATTTCTTTGGGTTGATAGGAAACTGGGCCAGTGGTACAGTGACTATATTTAAGATAACTTTTACAAAAAAGAAAATATTTTTATTTTTAATTTATTTCACTTTCCTAGACATCTCATTGAATACTTAAAGTTAGCTTGTTGAATTTTTTTTTTATTGAAGGTAATAGAAATGAAGATGCTCCTAATGACCAATGATTCAAAACTTATTTGTATTTGAAATATATTTGGGTGCTTTAAAGAACAATAAACTTAGAGGTAAAAAAGGTGCTCATATATTATTGTATGCAACATCCTTATTACAGAAAAGGAAACTAAGACACTGAGAAGTGAAGCAAATTGTCAAAAGTAGTTAAACACAAGTAGTTAAGCAGTGAAGCCATAATTCATGCCCATGTTCTGTGACACTAATCCAGAGCTAATTCTAAATGACACATTACTGCCTATAAGACAATGAAGTCATATCCTGAAGATTTCACTCAATGAATGAATGAATACATTATTAAGCACTTCCTATAGACAAAGCAATGTTCTAAGAACCTGGTATATACAAATAGAAAAACAAGACAGCTCCTTCTCTAGAAGTTCACTTTTAATATGATTAAGACACCACAAATAGAGGGTTAGCTGACACATTCCCTCTCCTTTCTCTCCTAGAGGATCCCTTGCTGCTTGCATAAAGCTGGTGAATCTACTCTGAAGGCAGTGGTTTATTGGAAATTGGTGGGGATGGCAGGTTTCTTCTACTTAGGTACATACACTGGATAATGGTTAGAAGAATGATCAGTTGTGTTGGAAAAATTTAGGCTGAAGGAACTGCAAATTCTTGGACTCATCTATTTATCAGTATCAGTTGGTCAATATTCAGTTTTGAAGATTACAAGGAAGGAAAGTCTGTTGTTCATAGGAATGATGGCAACACTTTAGTGATGGCTATTGGGTCCAGCAGATTTCCCATTGTAGGCATATGTCCTCAATTCTTTCCTATTCTGTATTCAGTACCTTTCAGTTTTAACAAATATATAATATTTTTGTGCAATACCACAAGATCCTAACCTCTTCTATAACTGGCCATCTGAGAATTTTATGAGATTTGTATCTTGCCTGAGGATTAGAATATGAATTCTGAACACCCTCCTGACTCTCAAATATTGACATCCCAAAAAATGGGGAATTCCATTACTGTTAGCATTCAAGAAATTGCAATTCTCATGATTCTAAATGCTAGCAGTTGTCTTTTGCAGAGGAAAAATTAGAGAACTCATACGACTTGACAAAAGCATTGCAGGAGGCAGGGAGGTGGTGTAGTGTATAGAGCCCTGGTCCTAAAAACAATGAGACCTGACTTAAAATTTGGTCTCAGGGTTTTACTAGGTAAGTGAAGCTGAGCAAATCATTTCATCTTTGTTTGACTCAATTTCTACAACTATAAAATGTAGCTAATTATAGCATCTACACAGGGTTGTGAGGATGATATGATATAATGTTTATAAAGTGCTTAGCATAGTGCCAGTCACATAGGAGGAAATATATAAGTATTTATTTCTTTCCCCTCTCCTTCCTTTTTCAATTCAACATAGAAAACTAGGCAACAAATTGTTTAATCTGTTTGAATTTCTAACTTGATCAGATATGCCTCTCCATAGGCAACACTATGGATTTCTACTCTTGTGACTTGCCATATTGCTGCCAAATTTAATGCAAATACCCAAATGGCTTTAGTTCAATTATAGTTCAGAACTCTTGAACTCAAGGGTGATACACCATCCTCGGACATTTTGAATAACATAATTTATGTGTCTATGGTGCCAAACCAGAATAATGATAATGCACCTTCCTCTCCTGTTCCCACCAGAGGCTAAAAATGAATGACTTAAAGATGTGAAGAAGGATATTAGAAAATATGGACAAAAAATGAATCAAGCTCAGAAGCTTCATTTTATACATGAAGAAAATAGAGAAAGAATAAAGAATTTGAAATTGCATTTAAGAAAATGAACATTGAAGGAAGAGCTGGGCCAAACCCAGAGCACATGAAATGATAGAAATAAAGTGTTCCAAATTCACATTAATACAGTTGTATAATTGGGGTATGCTGGAGCCCGTTTGAACTGCCTATTAAGAATGAATTGTTTAATGTTTCACTATTAGCGATCACAACTCAGAATCAGCAAATACTACAAATCAGGGCTTGATTTTATTGGTATGTTGATTATGTAGGCCCAAGAAAGTGTTAAAGGAAACTGTTAATAATACAAATTAAACTTAAAAGCCTGCTTTCTGTACTGAACACATAACAAGACACATTTGGTCCAATTCAATAAACACTTAACAAAGGAGTACTGTATGAAAAAAAATGTTGTGATGGGTTTTGGAGATTATGAGACATAAATGAAAAAAAAAACATTTCTTGCCCTCAAATAGATTAAGTTCTACAGGAAATAATGAGCATGGGCATAGGAAACATATACAAAATGACTTTCATTTCAAATGCATCAAAATTCTGATTTTCTAGGTATTTAACAGTTAATTTCTCATTTATTTATTGAGACCAGTTCTTACTATCTCATTTTGCCTGGAAGTACAATGGTGATGCATGGGCCTGATCTTCGTAATCCTGAATGACAATGAAGCTGTTTAATTTGTGCCATTTTCCTCATTTTGGTTTATTCTCCTTAGGTAGCCTAATATATCTCTATTCCTGGGCCTCATCATATGGGTGCTGAACAAAGTATAAATACACAAAGGTTCAGAGGGTCAGAACTCTTTAATTCAGTAATGATTCACTAGTCCCAGCTTCCCTGAGTAGCATGACATATGAGTGTACATCGCTATCCTTGACCAGATTTTTTTAGATATTTAGAGATGATGACAAAAAATAGCAACAAAAGAGGGTTTAGGTGTTAAAGAATTATACTTCTATATGCTTATGTTCTTAAATCTATATAAGCTTTATGATTGGTTAGTTCACATATCAAAAGAAAATTTTAATTCAAATATGAAAACAATCATATTTCAAAAATTATGTCCTTTAGTGACTAAAGTTTTATTTACACAATTGACTGAAAGGTGAAAGGAACTTAAAATCCCCTTTGTTTATTATTGTAGAATTATAACAAGGTATTTTACTCATTGAAACAAAACGCAGTCCTAAAAGCACCTACCATGAGGTGACATGTAACATTTCTCTTAAGTAACATTTATTAATAAATGCTGTATTTCTGAGACCTCTGAATACTCTTCCATACCGATTACAAACTGAATGCTCCTAGGGTACTGAAAATCAAACATATCAACAAGACAAAGCCAAGGAACCCTTCTGCTGGATTCAACTCAAAAAGTACACCGCCCCCCAAAAGCCAGAATCCGAGAAAACTCTGGTTTAAGGGGAAGGCAGAAGAAGGTCCCAGGACCCATCCCCCTGCCCCCACCTAGAGCATAGGGCCGCCAGCGGCAGCTGGAACCTCTAAGTGGGCAAAGGTACTGGTCTGGAGAGTGAACCTTGTGGATAGGGCAGTGCCAAGCTCTGAGCGTCAAGCACAGATGGCAAGGAAGGAGCAGGAAAGGGAGATGGCAGCCTGGTCAGAGCCATGGAGATCTTCCATACTTCTCCAACCTTCCAGGATGTTTTTGGCCTCAGAGTACACCTAGCACAACCCAGCTGAACTTAATCCCATCAAAAGTCTTCAGAACTCAGGGAAGCCTAGGCTGCAACACACCTCTCTCACTGAATGCTTGACTTTAATCCAATCAAAAGTGTCCAGAGGACATGGAAGGGCAAACTCCAACAATCCTCCCACAGAGACTATATTGAGAGATCAGACAAAGTTCCAAGAGGGGAGACTGACAGAAAGGCCCTAAACAAAAAAAAAAAATGAGAGGATCAAGATCACAGACAAATACAGGGAGCAAAGAAGGGTTAAATATGAGCAATAAATAGGAAAAGAAGAAAGAAATTACAATTGAGACTTCCGGTTAAGATGACGGCTTAGAGAAAGCTAAAGTTCAGATCTCCGGAAAACCCTTCCCGACCGATCTCAAACTATAAGCTCCTAAGGCACCGAAATTCAAAACGATCAACAGCACAGACCCTGGGAACCCTCCTCCTGGACCTGGACCCGGATCAAAAGGTACGGCTCCCCTCAAAAGCCAGAACCCGAGATCACTCGGACCTAAGGGGTAGGAGCGCAGAGTCCAAGGCTCCGAGAAGACGCAGCCCAGCCTGGCTCAGAGAGCAGGGTCCTCGGAACAACAACCCTCAGGGCCTTCTATCCGAGTCCCAGTGAAAGTCACTGCCTGGAGCATGACAGCCTCACGGGCTAGATCCTGCTATCCAAGTCTCAGTGAAAGTCACTGCCCTCGGAGCTTGGGGAAGCTGCAGCCCATCCCCCCGAAGGCCGACGAAACAGCCTCACGGCCAGCAATTCTGGAGGCAACTTCCGGAAAGCAACGTGGTTCGACCCTTCCATTCCAGTTCCAGTGAGGCATATTCAGTTTAACCCAGGGAAAGCTCATAGAACCGACAATCTTCCCAGGACTAAAGCCTCTGATCACCAGACAGAGATAAGAAAAGCTAATCCTCCACATTCAGAGATGGCAAACTCCACAGAAGCACAGAAGCCCCAAAATACCAAGAAAAATAAGAAGAAAGGGGCGAATTTGGACACATTCTATGGAGCCAAAATACAAAATACAGAGCAGATAGAAGAAGATATACAAGAAAATGCTCCAAAATGTTCCAAAGGAAATGGAAACTCTTCACAAACCAATGAAGAATTTGAATCAGAAATGACCAAAAAGATGGAAGCCTTCTGGGAGGAAAAGTGGGAAATAATGCAAAAGAAATTCACGCATCTACAAAACCAGTTTGACCAAACTGTAAAAGAAAACCAGGCTTTAAAGCAAGAACTAATAAAGCAAAGCCAAAACACCAAGAAATTAGAAGAGAACATAAAATATCTCACTGACAAGGTGATAGATCTGGAAAATAGAGGGAGAAGGGATAATTAAAGAATAATTGGACTCCCAGAAAAGCCAGAAATAAACACCAAACTGGACATGGTGATACAAGATATAATCAAAGAAAATTGCCCAGAGATTCTAGAACAAGGGGGCAATACAGCCACTGACAGAACTCACAGAACACCTTCTACACTAAACCCCCAAAAGACAACTCCCAGGAATGTAATTGCCAAATTCTAAAGCTATCAAACAAAAGAAAAAATCCTACAGGAAGCCAGAAAAAGACAATTTAGATATAAAGGAATGCCAATCAGGGTCACACAAGACCTTGCAAGTTCTATTCTGAATGATTGTAAGGCATGGAACATGATCTTCAGAAAGGCAAGAGAGCTGGGTCTCCAACAAAGAATCAGCTACCCAGCAAAACGGACTATATACTTCCAAGGAAAGTATGGGCATTCAACAAAATAGAAGACTTCCAACTTTTTGCAAAGAAAAGACCAGAGCTCTGTGGAAAGTTTGATACCGAAAATCAAAGAGCAAGGAATACCTGAAAAGGTAAATATTAAGGAAAACGGAAAAAATGTTTATCTTCTTCTTTTACTCAAACTCTCTTCTATAAGGACTACATTTATATCAATCTATGTATACTAATATGTGGGGAAAATGTAATGTATAAATAGGGGGTAAAGAAAGACCAAATAGAATAATCTTTCTCACACAAAGATTCACATGGGAAGGGTAGGGGAAGAAAACTCCTATAAGAAGGAGAGGAAGAGGGGGGGGGGTGGTTTACTAAAACCTCAATCTCAGGGAAATCAACTCTGAGAGGGAAAAACATCCAGATCCATTGGGATCTTGAATTCTATCTTACCCAACAAGGGTAAGGAGAAGGGAAAACCAAGGGGGGGAGGGGGAGAGGGAGAACAAAAAGGGAGGGAAAGAGAGGGGGGGAGGGGGAGGGAAGAAAAAGGGAGGGACTAAAAAGGGAAACATCAAGGGAGGGGACAAGGGAGACTGATTCAAAGTAAATCACTGGACTAAAAGGTAGAGCCGAAGAAGAAAAGGTTAGAATTAGGGAAGGCAATCAAAATGCCAGGGAGTCCACAAATGACAATCATAACTTTGAACGTGAATGGGATGAATTCACCCATAAAACGTAGACGAATAGCAGAATGGATTAGAATCCAAAACCCTATCATATGTTGTCTTCAAGAAACACACATGAGGCGGGTTGACACCCACAAGGTCAGAATTAAAGGATGGAGTAAGACTTTCTGGGCCTCAACTGATAGAAAGAAGGCAGGAGTTGTAATCATGATATCTGATAAAGCCAATGCAAAAATAGACCTGATCAAAAGGGATAGGGAAGGTAATTATATTTTGTTAAAAGGGACTCTAGATAATGAGGAAATATCATTAATCAACATGTATGCACCAAATAATATAGCACCCAATTTCTAATGGAGAAACTAGGAGAATTGAAGGAAGAAATAGACAATAAAACCATACTAGTGGGAGACTTAAACCAACCATTATCAAATTTAGATAAATCAAATCAAAAAGTAAATAAGAAAGAGGTAAAAGAAGTGAATGAAATCTTAGAAAAATTAGAATTAATAGACATATGGAGAAAAATAAATAGGGATAAAAAGGAATACACCTTCTTCTCAGCACCACATGGCACATTCACAAAAATTGACCATACATTAGGTCACAGAAACATAGCACACAAATGCAAAAAAGCAGAAATAATGAATGCAGCCTTCTCAGATCACAAGGCAATAAAAATAATGATTAGTAATGGTACATGGAAAACCAAATCTAAAACCAATTGGAAATTAAACAATATGATACTCCAAAACTGTTTAGTTAAAGAAGAAATCATAGAAACAATTAATAATTTCATCGAGGAAAATGACAATGGCGAAACATCCTTTCAAACCTTTTGGGATGCAGCCAAAGAGGTAATCAGAGGTAAATTCATATCCCTGAATGCTTATATTAACAAACAAGGGAGAGCAGAGATCAATCAATTGGAAATGCAAATGAAAAAACTCGAAAGCGATCAAATTAAAACCCCCCAGCAGAAAACGAAATTAGAAATCCTAAAAATTAAGGGAGAAATTAATAAAATTGAAAGTTATAGAACTATTGATTTAATAAATAAGACAAAAAGCTGGTACTTTGAAAAAACAAACAAAATACACAAATCACGGGTCAATCTAATTAAAAAAAGGAAGGAAGAAAAGCAAATTAACAGCATTAAAGATGAAAAGGGGGACAGCACCTCCAATGAAGATGAAATTAAGGCAATCATTAGAAATTACTTTGCCCAATTATATGGCAATAAATACACCAATTTAGGAGAAATGGATGAATATATACAAAAATACAAACTGCCTAGACTAACAGAAGAGGAAATAGAATCCTTAAATAATCCCATATCAGAAATTGAAATCCAACAAGCCATCAACGAACTTCCAAAGAAAAAATCCACAGGGCCTGATGGATTCACCTGTGAATTCTATCAAACATTCAGAGAACAGTTAATCCCAATACTATACAAACTATTTGACATAATAAGCAAAGAGGGAGTTCTATCAAACTCCTTTTACGACAGAAACATGGTACTGATTCCAAAACCAGGCAGGTCAAAAACAGAGAAAGAAAACTATAGGCCAATCTCCCTAATGAATATAGATGCAAAAATCTTAAATAGGATACTAGCAAAAAGACTCGAGCAAGTGATCAGAAGGATCATTCACCATGATCAAGTAGGATTCATACCAGGGATGCAGGGCTGGCTAAACATTAGGAAAACCATCCACATAATTGACCACATCAACAAGCAAACTAGCAAGAACCACATGATTATCTCAATAGATGCAGAAAAAGCATTTGATAAAATACAACACCCATTCCTATTAAAAACACTAGAAAGCATTGGAATAGAAGGGTCATTCCTAAAAATAATAAACAGTATATATCTAAAACCAACAGCTAATATCATCTGCAATGGGGATAAACTAGATGCATTCCCAATAAGATCAGGAGGGAAACAAGGATGCCCATTATCACCTCTACTATTTGACATTGTACTAGAAACACTAGCAGTAGCAATTAGAGAAGATAAAGGAATTGAAGGCATCAAAATAGGCAAGGAGGAGACCAAGTTATCACTCTTTGCGGATGACATGATGGTCTACTTAAAGAATCCTAGAGATTCAACCAAAAAGCTAATTGAAATAATCAACAACTTTAGCAAAGTTGCAGGATACAAAATAAACCCACATAAATCATCAGCTTTTCTATATATCTCCAACACAGCTCAGCAGCAAGAACTAGAAAGAGAAATCCCATTCAAAATCACCTTAGACAAAATAAAATACCTAGGAATCTATCTCCCAAGACAAACACAGGAACTATATGAACACAACTACAAAACACTCGCCACACAACTAAAACTAGACCTGAACAAATGGAAAAACATTAACTGCTCATGGATAGGACGAGCCAATATAATAAAAATGACCATCCTACCCAAACTTATTTATCTATTTAGTGCCATACCCATTGAACTACCAAAATACTTCTTCACTGATTTAGAAAAAACCATAACAAAGTTCATTTGGAAGAACAAAAGATCAAGGATATCCAGGGAAATAATGAAAAAAAAAAACACATATGATGGGGGCCTTGCAGTCCCTGACCTAAAACTATATTACAAAGCAGCAGTCATCAAAACAATTTGGTACTGGCTAAGAAACAGAAAGGAAGATCAGTGGAATAGACTGGGGGAAAGCGACCTCAGCAAGACAGTATACGATAAACCCAAAGATCCCAGCTTTTGGGACAAAAATCCACTATTCGATAAAAACTGCTGGGAAAATTGGAAGACAGTGTGGGAGAGACTAGGAATAGATCAACACCTCACGCCCTACACCAAGATAAATTCAAAATGGGTGAGTGACTTAAACATAAAGAAGGAAACCATAAGTAAATTGGGTAAACACAGAATAGTATACATGTCAGACCTTTGGGAGGGGAAAGGCTTTAAAACCAAGCAAGATATAGAAAGAATCACAAAATGTAAAATAAATAATTTTGACTACATCAAACTAAAAAGCTTTTGTACAAACAAAACCAATGTAACTAAAATCAGAAGGGAAACAACAAATTGGGAAAAAATCTTCATAGAAACCTCTGACAAAGCTTTAATTACTCATATTTATAATGAGCTAAATCAATTGTACAAAAAATCAAGCCATTCTCCAATTGATAAATGGGCAAGGGAAATGGAGACGCAGTCCTCAGATAAAGAAATCAAAACTATTAACAAGCACATGAAGAAGTGTTCTAAATCTCTTATAATCAGAGAGATGCAAATCAAAACAACTCTGAGGTATCACCTCACACCTAGCAGATTGGCTAACATAACAGCAAAGGAAAGTAATGAATGCTGGAGGAGATGTGGCAAATTAGGGACATTAATTCATTGCTGGTGGAGTTGTGAACTGATCCAACCATTCTGGAGGGCAATTTGGAACTATGCCCAAAGGGCGACAAAAGAATATCTACCCTTTGACCCAGCCATAGCACTGCTGGGTCTGTACCCCAAAGAGATAATGGACACAAAGACTTGTACAAAAATATTCATAGCTGCGCTCTTTGTGGTGGCCCAAAACTGGAAAACGAGGGGATGCCCATCAATTGGGGAGTGGCTGAGCAAATTGTGGTATATGTTGGTGATGGAATACTATTGTGCTAAAAGGAATAATAAAGTGGAGGAGTTCCATGGAGACTGGAACAACCTCCAGGACGTGATGCAGAGCGAGAGGAACAGAACCAGGAGAACATTGTACACAGAGACTAATACACTGTGGTATAATCGAACGTAATGGACTTCTCCATTAGTGGCGGTGTAATGTCTCTGAACAACTTGCAGGGATCCAGGAGAAAAAAACACCATTCATAAGCAAAGGATAAACTATGGGAGTGGAAACACCGAGAAAAAGCAACTGCCTGAATACAGAGGTTGTGGGGACATGACAGAGGATAGACTCTAAATGAACACTCTAATGCAAATACTATCAACAAAGTAATGGGTTCAAATCAAGAAAACATCTAATGCCCAGTGGACTTACGCGTCGGCTATGGGGGGTGGGGGGGAGGAAAAGAAAATGATCTATGTCTTTAATGAATAATGCTTGGAAATGATCAAATAAAATATATTTAAAAAAAAGAAATTACAATTGAAAGCTTCTGCACAGGCAAAGGACTATGAACAAACAATACACAGGAGGAGTCAAGTAATAAAACAGAAATCCCAGTAAATTGGACACAGGCTTTGGAAGAACTCAAACTGCAATTCAAAACACAATTAAGAGATGCTGAAGACAATTGGGACAAGAATGTAAAAACTAAGATAAGTCATCTGGAAGCAGAAAATAGTTTCTTGAATGTCAAAAGCAACCAGCTTGAAAATAAGGCAAAGCAGATGAAAAAATGAGGCAAAGAAGATGAAAGATGAGGCAAAGGAAATGAGAGATGAGGTAAAGAGAATGAAAGATTACCTCCATAGAAAATCAGTTCAGAAGGAGAAGGATGACCAAAAATCCAGAGATGAAATCCAGTCTTTAAGAAACAAAATAAAACAACTAGAATCAAGTCACCTCACAAGGCAGAAGGACACTATAAAAGAAAACCAAAAGAATGAAAAAATGAGGAAAATATGAAGCATCTCATTCACAAAACAGAGGATTTAGAAAATCATTCAAGGAGCGACAATTTAAGAATCATTGGTCTATGAGAAGACCATGAAAAAAGAAAAAGCCTGGACATCATACTACAGGAAATTATGCAATAAAACTGCCCTAATATTCTGGAAAAAAAGGGGAAAAGGGAGATTAAGGGAATCCAAAGATCACCTCCTATACTTAATCCCCAACTGACAACACCCAATAATGTTATAGCCAAATTCAAGAATTATCAGACAAAAGAAAAGCTATTACAAACTTCAAAGACATCATTCAGATACTATGGAACCACAGTGAGGATAACACATGATCAGGCTGCATCCACACTGAAGGATCAAAAGGCATGGAATATGATATTCCAGAAATCAAGAGAACTAGGTCTACAACCAAGAATCAACTACCCAACAAACTGACTATATTCTTACAGGGGAAAGAATGGTCATTCAACAAAATAGGAGAATTCCAAGAATTTGTAAAGAAAAGGCCAGACCAGAACAGAAACTTTGATGTCCAAGCACAGAACTCGAGAATGATCAAAAACTATTTAAAAAAAGGGGAAAAAGAAAAACAAAACAAAACAAACAAAAAACCCTGTTTTTTTTTTAAGAGACTCAATAAATTAAAATGATATGTATCCCTGTATGAAAAGAGGTCATTGGCAACTCTGAAAAACTGTTGTTACCACCTGGGCAGCTAGAAGAATTACACTTAGCAGGAACAGTGACAAACTGTGTAGGATGAAAGGACAAGATATAAATAAGTATATAGATATATGCATGCATAAATACATATATATATATATATATATACATATATACAGCTAGAGCTAAAAAAAAGGTTAATACTAAAAGAAATGGGAAAAGAAATAAATGGGGGTAAATTTGTATGCCACAAAGAAGCTCATGGTTGAAGGGTAGAGAACATCAATACACTGGAAGGGTAAAGAGGTTGGAAATAGGAAATGTTCAACTCTTATTTGCCTTGAAATTGACCCAAAGAGGGAAGAACAATCCAATCCATTGGGGCAGAGAATAGATTTGCACCTTATAGGGGAGTATAAGGGTAAGAAATGGAATGGTGCGGAGGGAAGCAGTATAAGGGAGGGAGAAGGTACAAGGGTAGTTTTAGAAAGACTACAGGGAAAATCAGGGTTGGAATAATAAGGGAGGGGGTAGAAAGGGAAGTAAAATGAGGGTGGGAAATAGGGAGACTGATTAAAAACAAACATTGATGTAGAAGGAAATAGTGAAAAAAGAAAATGCAGGAACAGGAATAGAAAATGCTGGGAAATACACAGCCAGTAATCATAAATCTGAATGTGAATGGAATGAACTCACCCATAAAACTCAAGCGAATAACAGAATGGTTTAGAATCCAAAACCTTATCATATGCTGTTTACAAGAAACTCACATGAGGAAGGTAGATACACATAGGGTGAAAGTAAGAGGATGGAGCCAAATCTATTGGGCATCAACTGATAAAAAGAAGGCAGGATGTGCAATCTTGACATCTGACAAAGTCAAAGTAAAAATAAATTTAGTTAAAAGAGATAGGGAAGGCCATTACATCCTGATAAAAGACAGTATGGACAATGAGGAAATATCAATACTCAGCATGTATGCACCAAATGGCATAGCATCCAAATTTCTAAAGGAGAAACTAGTGGAGCTTACCGATGAAATAGATAGGAAAAATCTATACTAGTGGGAGACCTGAACCTTCCTCTATTATAACTATATAAATCAAACCAAAAAATAAATAAGAAAGAGGTAAGAGAAATAAATGAAATCTTAGAAAATTTAGAGTTAGTAGATATATGGAGAAAAATAAATAGAGACAAAAAAGGAATATACCTTCTTTTCAACAGCACATGATACATTCACAAAAATTGACCATGTATTAGGGCATAACAACATTGCAGACAAGTGCAAAAGAGTAGAAATAATACTGCAACCTTCTCAGATAACAATGCAATGAAAATAATAATGAATAAGGGTACATGGAAAAATTAATTAGAAATTAAACAATATGATTCTCCAAAACCAGTTAAAGAGCAAATCCTGGAAACAATTAATAATTTCATTGAAGAAAATGACAATGATGAGACATCCTTTCAAAACCTATGGGATGCAGCCAAAGCAGTACTCAGGGTGAAATTTATATCCTTGAGTTCATGTATTAACAAATTAAGATGGGCAGAGGTCAATTAATTGGGCATACAAATTAAAAAACTAGAAAATGGACAGATTAAAAATCCTCAGATGAAGACTAATTAGACTAAATTAGAGATCCTAAAAATCAAAGGAGAAATTAATAGAATTGAAAGTCAAAGAACTATTGATTTAATAAATAAGACTATAAGTTGGTACTTTGAAAAAAACAAATAAAATAGATAAAGTACTGGTCAGTCTAATTAAAAAAAGGAAAAAAGAAAATCAAATTGACAGTATCCAAGATGAAAAGTGAGACCTCACCTCTAATGAAGAGGAAATTAAGGCAATCTTTAAAAAACTATTATGCCCAATTATATGGCAAGAAATATAGCAATATAGATGATATGAATGAATACTTTCAAAAATATAAATTGCCTAGACTAACAGAGGAAGAAATAAAATACCTAAACCACCCTAATAAACCCAGAAAAAGAAATTGAACAAGCCATCAAAGAACTCCCTAAGAAAAATTTCCCAGGTCTAAATGTATTCACAAATGAATTCTATCAAACATTCAAAGAACAATTAATCCCAATATTATACACATTATTTGACAGGATAAGCAAAGAATAAGTTCTTCCAAATTCATTTTACAACACAAACATGGTATTGATCCCAAAGCCTGGCAGGTCAAAAACAGAGAAAGAAAAATATAGACCAATCTCCTTAATGAACATAGATGCAAAAATCATAAATAGAATAGTAGCAAAAAGACTCCAGCAAGTCATCACAAGGGTTATTCACTATGACCAGGTAGTATTCATACCAGGAATGCAAGGATGGTTCAATATTAGGAAAACCATCCACATAATTGACCATAGTAATAAGCAAACTGACAAAAATCACATGATTATCTCAATAGATGCAGAAAAAACCTTTGATAAAATACAACACCCATTCCTAATGAAAAAACTAGAAAGTATAGGAATAGAAGGGCCTTTCCTAAAAATAATGAACAGTATATGTCTAAAATCATCAGCAAACATCATCTGCAATGGGGATAAACAATAAGCTTTCCCAATAAGATCAGGAGAAATAAGGATGCCCATTATCACCTCTATTATTTAACATTGTACTAGAAACACTAGCAGTAGCAATTAGAGAAGGAAAAGAAATTGAAGGTATTAAAACTGGCAATGAGGAGACTAAGCTATCACTCTTTGTGGATGATATGATGGTTTATTTAAAGAATCCTAGAGAATCATCCAAAAAGCTGGTTGAAACATTTTCCTATGAAAGGATTTCTAGGTCCTCATCCTCTTAGGGAGGCTTTTCTCCTTACCAAAATATTTTCAAAAATACTGCATCAACTGAGCACAATATTTCAGATGTCCAACTAGTGCTCAGTAACCATGAATGATAACTCCCTAATAATGAATATTATGCTTTTCCTAATGAAGCTTAACACTAAATTAATTCTAACTTGTGTATGAAAGAGCTTCCCAAAGAAAGTGTTGTTCATCTAACTTTGCAATTCACAAAGACCTTCAAAGCCTTTGCAGAAAAATGGCAATTTTGGCATGTCTCCATGATTTATGTTTCTCTAATTTTAACTCAAGTAGAAGATTTCATTTCCTAATAAAACTGATTCTACTAGACTCCTCATAATGTCCTAAATTATCTACACACACACACACACACACAGTGAATTCTCTTACCTAGGTGTGTATCATTTCCACATGTCATATATTCCTGTTTCCGAGTCATGTGTTTTTTTGTTTTATTATATAGTTTTCCAGATTATTCATAGATAAAATTTTAATAATCATTTTCTGATATTTATAATCTGTATTCTTCCCTTCCCTTCTACTCTTAACATGGCAGGTAATATATAAATGTGTGCTATCATGCAAAACATATTTCCATGTTTGTCACATTGTAAAAGAAGACCCATATTGTTTATACTGGAGAAAAATTCATGAAGGAAATAAAGTTAAGAATGATATGCTTCAATCTGCATTCAGACTCTATCAGTTCCTTCTAAGGGGTAGATAGCCTTTTCTCTTATGAGTCTGATAATAGGAGATCCAATGCTGATTGTTACACGTAATTGCTGTTAAAGTGTACAATGTTCTTCTGATTTTCCTCATTTCACTTTGGATCATTTCATATGTCTTTTTTTTTTTTGGTGATCTTATAATTTATTATGCCACAATAATATTCCATTACAAGTATACACCACAACTTGTTCAGCCATTCCCCAGTTGATGGATTTTCCTTCAGGTTCTAGTTCTTTGCAATCACAAAAAGGAGCTCTTACAAATATTTTGGTAGAAGTAGATCTTTTCCCCTTTTTTGTCTCTTTGAGATACAGACCTAATTATTGTATAACTGGGACTAGGTTACAGTTTGAAGATCTTTTGGACCTGGTTCCAAATTGACTTCCAGAATAATTTTATCAGCTCACAACTCCACCAACAGTATACCAGTGCCCCAATTTTTCCACATTCTATCCAACATTTATCATTTTCCTTTTTTGCCATATTAGGCAGTCTGATAGAAGTTAGGTGGTACCTCAGAGTTGTTTTAATTTGTATTTCCCTAATTAATAGTCATTTGTTACATTGGTTTTGTTTTGCACAAAAACTTTTATTCACTTAACATAATCAAATATATTTATTTTATATCTCATAATATTCTCTGTATCTTATTTGTTAAAAATTCTTCCCTTATCCTTAGGTCTTGGACAAAGTATTTTATGTTCCTTTAATTTATTTTATGGTATCACCCTTTATTTCGAAATCATTACTAAATTTTGACTTTAATTTTGGTATATGATGTGAGGAACTGTTCTTTGCTTAGTTTCTGCCAAAATATTTTCCAGTTTTCCCAGCAATTTTGTCAAATAGTAAGTTCTTCTAAAATCTTATATGAAATTAAACAGAGTAGAGTGAATAGAACCAGGAAAATGGTGAGCACAATAACAACAACAATGTGTGATAACATGGGGGTACGCAAGGAGCTCAATGGATAATGGGGATGGGAAGTTCTGTGTTCAGATCTGACCTTAGATACTTCCTAGCTGTGTGACTCTGGACAAGTCACTTAACCTCAAATTCATTGTCTTTATCACTCTTCTGATTTGTTAAAAATATTTAATATTTCTAAGACAGAATAAGGTAAGAGAGGTGAGGACTTTAAAAAAGTAATATATAAGGAAAAATGTCAATGTCTTGACTAATATCAGTAATTAAAGGGTATAACAACTGAAAGGAACTCATGATAAAAAGGACTATCTACTGCCACAGAAGAACTGATAGAATCTGAATGTAGGATGAGGCAAACTAGTTTTCATTCTATTTCCTTCATGGGTTTTTTTTTTCATATAAAAAGTTTTCTTTTTATAACATAACAAATATAACATATCATATGATAACAAATGTATAACCTATTTATATTATATTATTTATATATTACTTGCTGGTTTGGGGAGAGAGGGAGGGAGAGAACATGGATCAGAAAATGTCAGAAAGCAATTATTTAAAATTATATCTACATATGATTGGAAAAATATAATAAAGGAAAATTAAAATAATATTATTGATTAAAATAACAACCAATTTGTGGGCAAAAAAACTCCTAATAATGATGGATTTGCCAGAGAATTTATTCAAAATATGAAGTAAAAATCCATACTAATACTTTATAAATTATTCTCAAAAATTAAGGAAAAAGTAATTTGATACTCTTTTGAGGAGACTATTTTAATTCTAATACTTAAACCAATGAAATATAAAGCAAAGAGAGTACTATAGGCCAATATCATTCATGAATATTGCTTAATATATAAAAAATTAATTCTGTCAATCTTATAAAAGCAATTTATCTAAGGAAATATACAGTATATCCAAGGGGGATTTATACAAGAGTTGTAAGGATAGCTCAATATTAGGAAAACAACTACTATAAGTAAGCATAAAAATTGGTTAAAAAAGCATTACTATCTTAAAAATTAAAGAAAAAGTATTTTTCCAAGTAAATTCTAACTCTCCCTTCTTTTATTTAATATAGCTCTAGAAAATTTATCAATAGTAAAGAGAAAGAAATTAAATTAAATGATGCTTTGTCTAGTGTGTGGAGGGTAGGGAAAGAGAGAGATTTGTGGGAAATTTAATAGAACAAATAAATAAATTTAAAAACCAAGATGTAATAAAAGGAGGAACCCCATTCTAAATATCTAAAAAATGCATAAAACCATTTGGATTCCATTTTCCAAGTCACATTCAATAGTTTCAAAAGAATTTCAAACTACAAGCAAAAATGATATTATTTGTAATTCTTTTGCAACTGTTGAGTGTGTTTTGGCCAAAGTCTTGTATTATAAACTTTGAGAACTCTTAGAAACAAAATTCTCATCATCAACATTATCATGTATCCAAAAGAATGATAATGAGTCTTTCTGGTCTTGGCTCTCCTGTTCATCAGATATAAGATGGACAAGTCCATATTTAGCTGTAGAATAAAAACCTTTCCATTTTTGTAGATTTGAAGAATCTTCCACAGGTGTTCAATGGACATTGCTTTTGAGAAGTGTAAACCTTAAAATTTCCCAGACCCTACTTTATAAGATTGGATTAAGACCATTCGCCATTTGGGCAGTGAACTCTACTTAAAGCAGGAATGTGAGAATTCTACTTTACCTACTTGGGTCTGCCCTAGGGGAAGATAAAGTTGTAAACTCTTTTCTGAACAATGAAAAGTACTTAAACCCATACTTTTGTTAAGCTAAGTACCTATAAAGGTCAAGCAACTTGTGAATTTACAAGGAACAAAGAACTGGAAAACTTACTCAGAGCTTTCCTGGTGTGAATTACTCAAAATCCATACCTTCTTAGGTGTGGACTAAGAATGGGCGGTCCTTTAGAAACATCTACAGTGATTGGTAGATGTAAGGACTTAGGGGAGGTGACATAGGAGATTTTGCCCTTAAAAATAAGAGCTCAGGGAAGAGTTGGGAAGTCATTCTGAAACATTCAGATTGGAGAGACTCATTCTGAGGAGTCATTCTGAAACATTCAGATTGGATATACTCATTCTGAGGAGACTGATTCTGAAACATTCAGATGGAGGAGGGAGCTGGTGAAAGCAGCTGAGATGCTGCTGGCCTGGTGTCATTAGAAATCCTTACTTAGACAGATCTTATGGTGAATTATAAAAAAACTGACTGATTTCTCTTTTAAGACTCAGGTCTAGGCCATATTGGCTTTGAGGCCCTTCATACTTATTCCTTTCTTACTCTCTCTCTCTCTCTCTTTGATTATTCATTGTATTGTTAATTAAAATCTCTATAAAACCCAATTGACTTGGATATTTAAATAATTGGGAATATTTCCCTGGCGACCACCTTATATTTGATTTTAAACCCAAGACACTATAGTGAAACATATTTCTGGGTTCAAATTTACTCACCCTCTCTTATATCTATCACAATTTATATCTTCCACTATTTTAATCACTACAGTTTAAGACCTCAACCATTTTAAATCTCACAGTTTATGGCTCCCACTCTTTTTCTATAACAATTTAGGCCCCACAACTAATTTAAATATCACAGAAGCCAGTTTAAACTTCAAGACTATCCTTGACTCCTTACTGTCCTTCACCAAGGTCTTCCCTACTTACCTTGCCCTATACAGAATAGTTTGAGAAATCTTCTCAAATCTATCTTTTCTCACAACCATTCCCTTCTCCCTATTCACACACTCATCATCACTTCTAGGGCAATTATTATGGACTCTTAATTGGATTTCCTGCTTCTTTCTTTATTCTTTAATTCACTTAGCTACCAATCCTGAAACATAGGGCTGATCTTGTCACTTAAGTAATTCCTGGGGTTTCCTAATGCCTCTAAAATCAAATATAAACTCTTCTTTGGGTCATGTAAAGACCTTCCCAATCTGACTCCAAACTATATTTCTGAATACATCATACATGTCCTGTTTATATTCACTGTCCTAGAGTCAAATTGCTCTAAATATTGTCCTTCACACTTGTCATTCAGTTATGTATCTCTGTCTCAGAGGTTTATCTCCTCACTTCTGCTTCTTAAAGTCTCTCTTGTCCTTCAAAGTTCAATTGAATGGCATCTTCTACAGGAGACCTTTTCTGATTTACATGCACACACACTCATACAGACACACACAGACACAGAAACACACACACACACACACACACACCACAATTTTTGACACCTCCTTGAAACTGTGTTGTATATAATTTGTGTTTATTTATATTTTTGTATGTCTACCCTCATAGCAATAAGCATCTTAAGGACTGGAAATATTTCATTTATTTGTTTCTTCAATACCTAGAATAGTGGTTGTCATTTCAAGGAAATAAACAAATTCTTATTAATTTATTCCTTAATTTGTCCATAATCGCATTAAATGAGTCATCAGAGAAAGATTTTCATGGTGCTTTGTACCTGTAACTGAAGTTCTTTCTATTTATCTCTTACAAAATTGGAGAAATATTCTTTGGTATGTCATATGATATGATACCAATTCTGTATCTTATTATATGAATAGGAGAAAAGGATAGGAACAAAAAATGAAACAACAAATAATCCTGGCAAGCTCTTTCTCTCTGAAAATCTAGAGAAGAAATACATAGCTTATATTATCTGCACTCTTTCTTTTAGAGTCAATATTTCCCAAGGTCAACTGGGACCAATTTAAATCTAGTAGTTTGGTCTCTAATACTGTGTCAAGATGACCTTGCTCTCAGTTTTTATTTAATTTTTGGAAAGAAATATATATTCACCCTTCTTTTACCTGGGGATGAGTTCATGTATTAGAGAAGAAAATTCAGACATTTTTTTCTAGTTTTGTACCAAGTGGACCAAATTTAAGTGACAATTATATTGCCATTCTTTTTACTCAGAATGTCTTGAAAATGAAAGTAAAGAAACTTTCAGAAGCTCTAAAGGAGGGTAAATGATATGTGAACCAATCCCTTGCCCACAAAGCATGTCCAAAGGCTTCTTCACAGGGAATAAAGTCATCTTGTGCTACTGTGCTTTGCTCACATGCCATAAAACCCACAGGGGCTCAGAAATAAGCACAATAAAAGAATTATTTGTTTCACAACCAAGCTGGGAAGACCAGATGGAAGGTTCTGAGTTGCCCCCCCCCCCTTTTCAAGTTTAACTTTGGAAGTTCAACTTTAAAAGACAGATAAAATACCATTCATGAGTGAAAAATCAGGATGATGAAGGACTTTTTCCAGGATAGTCTGACAAGAAACATTAATGAAATCCTTTTAGACATTTGAATTGTCAGCATTTTATATATTTATATTAACAATAATATTCTAAATACTTTTATCTCACATTGATCAAAAGGGGAAGCTAGGCACAGTCCGAGGAGATTATAGTTATTGAAAGACAAGGAGTTTGGAGTAATTTTAATGCATTGAACTAGGTTACATTCAATTAGTGCTTCTCAGTGTCTGCCTTCATATTCCCTAAGCTCACACGTCTCAAGATTTCTTATATCCCAGCTCTTAACATATTTTCAGTCTCCCTTCCAACAGCACTTCTATGCATTTGACATATCCTTGTTTGTCCAGGGGAAATAACGAAGAGTGATGGGAAGGAGAGGCAGAGGAATCCTATGGCCTAATTAGCAGATCTAGATGTCCAGTTTCCTAGAAAAATATTCCTTCATTATATCACCATCCCTCACAAAACATTAGTCAAAATGGAAAAAATAGTACCCCATAGAGAAGATTAAGAATCAGGAGGTAAAGAGCCAAGAGAAAGGCCAGTAAAGTCATCTAGAAAAGGAAGAGGTAGGGAAAAAAGAACAGAAGGAGGCAGAGACAATAATATAAGCAATGCTATTAAGGCTGGATTTTCTGAGATAATGTTAAAGAGCCCTTTATCTTCACTTCAACAATTCAATCCTGCTCTGAGGAATCCAGGGATTAATTTCTCATTTGCATCAGAAATAACTCTCCATTATACATTTACCCCTAGATCTTCTACTTCATGTAGTTATATAGGAGGAAGCAGAGCTCTAAGATCACCAGCTGTGCTACCAATGACTACTGTAGAAGGAAGAATATGGGTTAAACACTCTTATTCAAGACATCTATAGGGGTCAGGCAATGTAGGAGTAGTGGTAGTCTCTCAGTGACCGAGAATGACGATTTTCTTTGTGCAGTTTCATGTAACCTCATGTGGCTTTGGAGTCCAAAGGCTGAGGCGCAGAGTCTGTGGCACATGGGGCATGGGAGGCCAGTTGTTACAGGACATGCAGTTGTGGCCTGCTCTTGGCATTCACGCGCAGCAGCAAGACGTCGACGTCGCTCATCTTCAAAGGTGATGGCAGCATGGTGAATGTGGGTTCACCAGCTGCTTCTGTCAGAGGCAGCGAGTTCTAGTTGCTTTGGTGTAATGCCAGCCCACTTCAAGTTGGACTTTAGCTGATCCTTGAATCTTTTCTTTGATCGGCCTTGTTTCCTGAGTCCAGCTGACAGTTCACTATAGAATACCTGTCTTGGTATTCGCTGTGGGTCCATGCGGATGACGTGTCCAGACCATCGTAGCTGGGTTTGGAGGACCATGTCTTCGATGCTGGTGGAGTTGGCTCTGTCGAGGACTTCCTGATTGGTGATTCGGTCCTGCCATCGAATCCTCATGATTGACAGGAGGGAGCGTTCGTGGAATTGCTCCAACTGTTTCATGTGCTTCCGGTACAGTGTCCATGTCTCACAACCATACAGGAGAGAGCTGAGGACCACTGCGTTGTACACTTTGAGCTTCGTCGCAGTGCTTACACCACTCTGTTGGAGGACTTTGGAGCACAGTCGCCCGAGTGCCTGGCTGGCCTTTTGGATCTTAGCATTGATCTCGTGGTCTAGGGACCCGTCGTTGGCGATGGTGCTGCCTAGGTACTCGAAAGTGTTGACATTAGAAAGCTGCGTGCCGTCGACTGTAATGCACGGCTGGTTAGTTGGCCTCCCTGGTGTAGGTTGGAACAGGACTTCTATTTTGCTGAGGCTGATAGCAGCTGAGGAAGTCTCCAGATGTAACGACTTTTTGTACCACTGGACCCAGGCTTCCAACGCCGAGAGAGTGGGACTGTCTCTGTGCATTGGCTTTTCCACTTAAATCTCCTTCACACACAAGTATCTTTGTGCACACTCAGTCAGGCAATGACAGAAGGAAGAACCTGGTGAACTTCTTAATCCAAGTTCAGTTAGTCTACCAAGAAGTATTGTAGGATTCAAGAGAAAAGACCACTATACAATGTTCTACTTTCCCATCTATGACCACAGTTTCTTTCCTGGTGGCCCAAACCACCAAGAGGTGAGAGAGGCAGAAATAATAAGCAATTGTCAGTCATATTTTCAGGCTCTCCCATTTCTAGATAAGAACTTGAGAATATGACTATTTTTAGACCCCAACCTTGCCCCCACCCCAAAAGTCAATCTCAAAGGAAACAAAATGACAATAGCAGATCATCTATAATGTGAGGTTGTGGATTAGATGGCAGTATAAACCCCTTGAAACACAAAATCCTCTGATCCTATGACAATTGTGTGTTAAAAATATTGATGATTATTTTTTTTTATAAAAACCCTTACCTTCCGTCTTGGAATCAATACTGTGTATTGGCTCCAAGGCAGAAGAGTGGTAAGGGCTAGGCAATGGGGGTCAAGTGACTTGCCCAGGGTCACACAGCTGGGAAGTGTCTGAGGCCAGATTTGAACCTAGGACCTCCCATCTCTAGGGCTAGCTCTCAATCCACTGAGCTACCCAGCTGCCCCCCAAAATATTGATGATTATTAAGAAATTTTTAAGTGGAAATTGTTTTTCAGCTGATGATGTGAAAAACAAGTAGAGGCAGATGAAAACATTCACAATGAGCACAAATTGTAAAGTAATCCAGCCTCTGAAATGTTGTTTTCAAACATGGATTTTCTCCATTGTCATTCACTTAATTGAAAGTAGATGCTTTCTCTAAAATTCCAGTTGTTTCATTGTAAGAGATCTGCTCAATAGAAATGTTATCATAGTATTAGATAATGCTCAGATGGAAGGGATTTTTCAGTCCCCATCTTGTCAAACCTATACTTGAAAAAAAGGCCTTCTCCATTATGCTCAAAAGACAAACAGTCATCCAATCTTTGTTTGAAGATTTCCAAGATGGAACCCCTCATTTCCTGAGGAAGGCCATTCTACTTTTGTATTACTCTATTTATGTTACCAGAGAATTTTCTTTACATCAAATCTAAAATGCATTGCTTTATAATTTCTACTCATTTCTCCTAGTTCTACATTCTAGTACCATGCAAATAAAAAAAAAATATCTTTCAACATAAGAGTTCTTCAAAAACATGAATATATTTGAAGGCAATGATATTATTATAGAATCTTTTTTTTCTGGGGGGCCTCTTGTTACTTTTGGGTTTTAATTTCCATTCCACATTATAACAACTTTCTCTAAAATAGAGTACAAGTTTGGAACATATACAAATGTAATTTCCTTCCTTTCCCTTCCTTTTCACTTTAAATCATTATTGTCTAGATTTTCAACACTAGAAAAATATTTTTATCGTTCTTTGTTGGCTGTGCTTCATTTCTGGCTAAGAAGCTACTCTCCTTTTTTATTAAAATTTCAGAAATTCGAATTCAATTCTCAGATACTATATTCTTAACTAGCCATTTATTTTTTAATTCTGTCTTTTTCTTATGCATTCTATTCCTTAATTTTTCAGGATGTAGTTATCAGGGAGCTGTAGTTCTGATATGCTTCTGCCCCAAACCATTTTTTAAAATATGGCACAATTGGTCATGATTTGGCATAATGGATCAAATGAATTGATATTTTAATATCATTTATATATATACAGATCATTTAATACATTTTGGATCCTTATTTTTTACTAACATCACAATTCTAATTTTACTGAGCTTCTAGCTATTATTTTTAGCTGCTTTCACTTATTTCACTATAGGAACTAATGATGTCCTCAGGGTTTTTGGCTCATGGAACAGTTGTTTACATCAACCACAAATTTTACTGCAGAAAAAGATTAGGACGGAATGTGGTAATAGTATAACAAATATGATATGCTTTTTAAACTTCAGAAAGAAATTAATGACCTCTACCACTTGTAGGTTTTCAGAGCTCAGTGATACCTATTATCAATTCTGAACTTCACAATAGGGATAATACTCTTTACAGAAACGAAAAAAAATTGACACCAAGTATTAAACTGTTTACTTAATGTCCTTTTAGCTATTTACAGGTGGCACTGGACATAAACCTTTATCTCTTAGATTTTTGTTCATCTTATTTCCTTATTTTTTTAAACCCTTACTTTCTGTCTTGGAATCAATATTGTGTATTGGTTCCAAGTCAGAAGAGTGGTAAGGGCTAGGCAATGGAGGTCAAGTGACTTGCCCAGGGTCACACAGCTGGGAAGTGCCTGAGGCAATATTTGAACCTAGGATCTCCTGTCTTTAGGCCTGGCTCTCAATCTACTGAGCTACCCAGCTTCCCCACTCCGGTTTCCTTATACTAGCTGGGGGGGGGGAGGGGGAGGAGCAAAGGCTTTTCATGGGAAGAATATTCATTTTCTTTTCCCCTGAGGGGTCATAAATGACTGAAATATGTGATAAAGAAGCAAGTATTTATCAGGTACCTGATCTCTTCTAGGTCTGTTCTAGACCCTGTGATAAAAGCTTTACCAAAAAAAAAATATATATATATATATATATGCTTTGACATGTAGGACAACCCTAAGAAATAGAAGATATTATGATCCCCATTTTACCATTGAAAGAACTGAAGAAGACAAAGGTTAAGTGACTTGTCCAAAGTCATAAAGAAAGTAAGAGTATGAGGCTGATTTGTTCTCTGGTCTTCATGACTACAGGCTCAGCACTATCATCTGTTCCATTTAGCTGCCTAAAGAAATTATATATTCCTTCTTATGTTAGACATGATTAAAGTAGGACTTTGGACTCAGGAAAATGATAAATAGTTATTCATTAGATTTGTATACAAACAAAAAGAGGCAATAGGGAAACAATATATTTTACTTAGATAAGAATAGCATGTTTAGATATATGTGTTAGGCTAGCCTCCTTCCTACTATGCTCCATGATCCTGTAATTTAGATTAGTTATTATCTTAAAAGATATATATTCTGTCTTAGATACTTGATGAGCCCAAGTGGTAAAGGCTGAAACCAACTATTAATGCAGCTTCCTAGTGACCTCAGTTCATATTGACTGGCTTTCTGTTAAGCTAAGACTATAAAAATGACTCTTCTGAGTGGAGTTGAGGTGCCTCCAATTTGGTAGATGCTCCAAGATGTGGTAAGTCATCTCACTCCATCCTACTGACCAAACAAGATTTCTTGTAGAGACTGGGATGGGGGCTGGAGTCAATGGAACTATGAGAACTATGAGAAATTTTAAGGAATTTAAATTGTGTTCATTGTTGAATGATCTTAAAAGGTGTCATTAAATTGTGTTTATTCTAATATCTAACTGAAACCAGAATTCTTCACAGAACCTATGGTATTGTGTATATATATATATATATATATATATATATATATATATATATATATATATATAATCTTACCTTTTTATTTTTTACATTTAGGTACAATTTTTAATAATTAGTGTTTTTTATATTTTGTGATCCACATACCCTTCCTCTGCCCTTTCTTCTTCAAGATGGCAGGTAATATGATATAGGTTATACATGTGCTATAATTCAATAAATTTTTCCATGTTCTTCATATTGTGAAAGAAGGCACCTATCATTTACATAAGAAAAAAGCTCATGCAAGAAATAAAGTGAAAATGATATGTTTCAATCTACATTCAGACTCTATCAGCTCCTTCTGTGGTGGTGGATGGCCTTCTCTGTCATGAGTCCCTTGTGATTATCTTGGCTCCTTGCTTTGCTAATAATAGCTGAAATGTAGAAAGAGAGAATGGCTCAGAAAGAATCTATTTGTAAAGGAGCAGAGCATTAGATTACAATGAAAATGTATCACCTCCTAAGTAGCTTTTTTTCCCCTTCATCCCTAATTATAGTTAAGTAAATCAGTTAATAATCAGACATTATTGCTATTATTGTGTACAAGGTTCTCCTGGTTCTGCTCACTTCACTTTGTATCACTTCATATAAGTCTTTCCAGGATTTTTGTGATTATCCTACTCATTATTTTTTTATGGCATAATAGTATTCTATTACATATGGAATATACCACAACTTGTATAGCCACTCCTCAATCTCTAATTCTTTGCCACCACAAAAAGGGCTATGATAATGGATTTTTTTGTACAATAAGTTCTTTAGCCTTTCTTTGATCTCTTTGAGATAATAGACCAATTAATGGTATTGCTGGGTCAAAAAGTATGCAGTTTTATGTCCCTATAGGCATCGTTACAGATTATTCTCCCAAATGATTGCATCAGTTCTCAATTGCGCTAAAAGTATATTGGTGTTCCAATTTTCCCACATCCCCTCCAATATTTACTATTTTCCTTGATTGTCATATTGACATCATAGGTATGAGATGGTTCCTCAGAGTTGTTTTAATTTTCATTTCTCTATTTAATAAAGACCTGGAACATTTTTTATATCACTTAAGATATTTTTAATTTTTCTATTTGAGAACTCCTTGTTCATATCCATTGATCATTTATTAATTAGGTAATTACTTATATGCTTGTAAATTTGACTCAGCTCTCTCTATATTTGAGAAATGATGCCTTTGTTATGAAAAGTTTTCCCAGTTTTTTGTTTCCTTTCTAAACTTGGTTTCATTGGTTTTGTTTATGCAAAAACTTTTCAATTTAATGTATTCTAAGCTATTTGTTTTACATTTCATAATGTTCTCTAGATCTTGTTTGATTATAAATTCTTCCCTTGTCATTAGGTCTGATGGATAAACTATTTTGTGCTCCTATGATTTGTTTATAATATCATCTTTTATTTCTCTGTCATTTATTCATTTTGACTTTATCTTTGAATATGGCCTGAAATGCTGATCTATGCCTGGTTTTTGACATACTGTTTTCCAATTTTCTTCACAGATTTTTATCAAATTCTGGTTTTCTTCTAAAAAATTGCATATGTGAGTTTGTCAAAAATGAACTTAGTACAGTCATTTACCATTGTGTGTTGACTATATAATCTATTCTATTAAACTACTACTCTTTCTTAGCCATTACCAGAATATTTTGATGATGGTGCTTTTATAAAACAGCTTGAGATCCATTAGAGGTAGACAACTTTTCTTATTTTTTATCATCATTTCCCTTGATATTTTTGGCTTTTTATTCTTCCAGATGAATTTTATTATTTTTTCTAGCTTTATGTAATAATTTTGGGCTGTTTGATTTGTATGGCATTGAATAGGTAAATTAATTTAGGTAGAATAGCCATTTTTATTATGGTGTTTTGATCCATAAGCAATTAATGTTTTTTTTTTTTAGTTATATCTGACTCCATTCATGTTAAAAGTGTTTTGTAATTGTGTTCATAAAGTTGTTAGGTCTGTCTTTACAAGTAGACACATAAATTTTATATTGTCTATAGTTATTTTAAATGGGATTTCTCTTTCTATTTCTTGCTTTTGGACTTTATTGTGCAGGCATTGAATTAATCTGCAATACATTAAGTATTATTTGTATAAAGTATATCATCTGACAAAATAGAACCACATCACTAAGTTTTTTCTACCTGCTCAAAAAGTCAGCTTTACCAAAGCCTCAACAGGAAGGAAAAAAGAGCCTGAGAGATGGAACTCCACCAAATTTATCTCCTGTCTACATCAGCATGTAACAACAGGAAGAGAGTAGGGTGCTGGGAACAATAGTTTTTCTGGGAATTGTAGTTTTTAGGGTAACATTCAAATTACACAATTATTGATTTAAAAAATACTAATGATTTATGTGGGTTTATTTTGTATCCTGAAAATTTACTTGAATTGTTACTTGTTTTAATTTTCTCTCTACTTTCTCTTTTGCTTTGGGTCCAGTAACCAAATCCTTCTGTTTGAAAAGGGTACAGATTCATTTATCTTCCCATTTACCCTTTTATATGAATTATTTACCCTTATTATGATGTAAGGCAGAGTTTCAATTTTTGTATTTTACTTAGTGATTTTTATTATGAATTTTTAGTATTAAATATAATTTTTAAGTCTTATTTTTATGATGTTTCTCAAGACAGCCAATAAGCAGTAAGTTTATAGATACATATATAGATTGGAAAATATCTAAAAATCTTACTTCTACCTAGCTATTTAATCCTGTATAAGTCACTTAACCTTGGTAAAGCAATGAAGGACTCATTTTTAAGCACTCTGCTTACTGTGTTGAGGATACTAATACAAAAGCCTATAAACAAATATATACCAAGTAAATGAGAGATCTGAAAGCTATTTTTTTTCCTGGGAAGGAGAATGGAGACCCTAGAGGCTGGAGAGATTGGAAAAGGTTCCATGATAACATTAGTATTTGAACTAAGGTCTGAAGGAAACTGGGTAGTTTAAGAGGAGATGAGAAGAAAGTACTGTGTTTCCAGCATGGAGGAAGAACTGCAAATGTGTCTACTTAGAAAATGAAATATCAAGATTGTGGAGAGGTAAGACTATGTGATAGTAAACAGAATAGAAAAGTGAATTTTAGTATCTATTTCAGTAGATGTCATCAGGCATCAGAGATATGCTAACATATAGCAATCAGGGGGCAGCTAAGGGGCTCAGAGAATTGGAAGCAAAGTCTAGAGTCCTGGATTCAAATCTGTATTCAGATACTTCCTAGCTGTGTGACTTTGGGCAAGTCATTATCTACCATTGCCCAGCCTTTACTACTCTTTTGCCTTTGAACCAATACATAGTATTGATTCTAAGATGGAAGGTAATGGTTTCAAAATAAAAACAAGTGATCATTGTAGATTATTATTCATATGTAATATGAGTATATATTCACATGCATTTACACACCTATATATAACCCCTTAATTATCATCCGTATATTTACCCTCTGTTATTCCTTGGTGGCAACTTTTTTTTTAAAGGCTTTATATATTTTTGTTGTTGTTTTTGTTTTGCAAAAACTAATGTTCAATAGAGTGCTGGTCAGATTTTCTTTGAAAAAGTCTGCCTTTGATTGCTTATCATTAGTGTGGCCAAAAGAGAAATAGTTATCTAATGTCAGGAACATTGGAATTGGAGCAAGTAGATATTCATGTGACTCATAGCTCTGTAACTTGTTACCAGCATAACTAAGAACAAGTCATTTCACTATTCTGGATCTCAATTTTTTTTCAATAAGATAAGGACACTATACTATATGATTCTTTTGTTTCCTTCAAGTGTGGAATGTTATAATATTTTTCAGCATCCCTTTCTCTATTCCTCAAATCCCACCCTTCTAATATTATCTTCTAAAATATCCTGTGTCTATATCAAAGGGTTTTTAGAGGAACAACCTATCAGCTATTAATTAAAATTTTTAGTTCATGAAAATGTTAACTTCTCCCCACTGTCCCATACAGTAGACAAAGACAGTATTGAAACAGTTAAGGGGATCAGTAATGAATACCTCACATTCATCTGAAAAACCACAAGCCCAGTACCCCCAGTGAACAAGAAACTCAGTCTTGGTCCTCCCCAATTACTATCTTTCTCTGCCTTTACTTTCCCCAGGGCCCTCTGAAGTCCTTTATTGTGCTACATTGGTAATATCCTTATATTTGCATTCAATGCAATTTTATTCAAATACTGATTATGTCACTTACTACATATGTGACTAATAAATCACTAATATTCTTTTGGAACTCAGTTTCCTAAACTATAACATGAGGGAACTGGACTTGATGACTGATAAGGCTTCTTTCAAATCTAAATCTATTATCCTATGATCATTTTAAACTCTAAGTAAACTGTATTGTAATCCTGTCTGTCTCTGAATTAGATGTTAATTAAAACAAAAATAACTGTGACAAATTTTATTAAAAAAGGAATTCTTATTTTTGCCTTTAATGCAAATGGAAAGCATGTTTTCTGAACCATAGATGATGCCTTGGGATCAAAGGAAAATACTAGACACTTTTAGGAAATCTCTCAGCTTTTGTGTCTGAAGAGACTTGGGGACACATACCAGCTATAATTTCTGACTGTCTGGTCAAATAATTAATCAAAATGAAGAGAGAAAAAATTATAAGCAAGCTATGGAAAACTAATAACTTCCTAGTGATATTAGACTTACCTTCCTAGAAGACTGATTTGAATTGCTTTAAAAACTCTTCAAGCCCACTTAGAGTACACAGACAATTAGTACAATTCTGAGGCAATTTAGGATAGATAACATCTTCCACTGGAGAAGTAGGAAAAAAGAGAAATTAGCTACAGAAAAAATGAAGTTTCTGGGATAATGCCTTCCATGCAGCTGGGACAATTTGTTACCAAAAAAAAACAAAAAAAAAAATCTCCTGTTCAAGGGCAGAAAGGAAGAGTGGGTGACCAAATAATTTTGTACAGTTGTTTGAAGTTCACTTGATATAAGATAGCAGGATTAAAATAAACATTTAGATAAGGTTACAGATATCTCCATTTTGTGAGGAATAATACCTCCAGCCTGCCTTCATATCTCAACGGTGGGTGTTGCATTGTAACTTCATATCTGATGGCCTGGTGTCCTGAGCATCCCCTGGTGTCAGCCTGAGCATTAATATGCAACCTCACTATGGAGGGAGAAGCTAATGGGGTTTATAAGGCAAGCACAGGAGGGCGAGGGATCTTTTTCTTACTTCCACTCTGTTCTGTAACAGACAGACTTCTTGAACTAACCCTGGGCATGGAGGAGACCATGCTGGACTGAACTCTGAGACTTGATTTAACCTTAAGGCTGAAATTTCTATCTGCATTTTTGTCTCTCTGTCTCTGTCTCTCATTTTACTTTACTAATAAACACATAATTCTAGCCAGATCCCCTTTTATTTGAAACATTATCTAAATACAAAAGAGTTTTTCCAGCAGTGGCTGCGACCATCTCCTTTACAATGTCCATACATATTTCATCTATCCTTCAATATGAAAGGGCAAGTGACTTTCTTTCTTCAGTATCTACCCCAGGCTTCAATACATAGTCAATGGAGCATCAATTGTGAAGTTAGGAAATAAGGGATGATAACCCCTAAGAAACTGGAGATTTACCTGGCATAGAGGATAGAGTTCTGGGCTTAGAGTCAATAAGGTTTAAGTTCAAATCCAGCCTATATTAGATTGTAACCCTGGGCAATCCACATAACTGCTTCAGTTTCCACATCTGTAAAATGAACTGGAGAAGGAAATTGTAAACCACTCCATTATCTTTGCAAAGAAAACCACAAACTAGATTACAAAAGGTTGGACACAACTGAAACTAACAACAAAAATAATTCAATTAACTGACAAGGCTCAGTTTTCTCACATGTAAAATGGGTGTGATAATAATAATACCTTTAGTATTTATTTCATATATTTATTGAGAGGCTCTAATCAGATAATTTGTCTGAAAACACTTTAATATTAGTCCTAACTTTCTCATTATCAATGTCTCCTTTCACTGAAACACATTATAGCCCCTGTTACCTATATTCAACCTCAATTCTGCCAATTCTAATTCCAGTGCTCCTGACAGTACACCTCTGTTGACAAGAAGACAACATCTGGGATAGAGATGGCTGAAAAAAATCATCACTGAATCTAACCGGCACTTTATTAACAAATATACAAAAATATCACTGGGCCCATATCTATAGTCTTTTCATCTTGGTGGGGCTTATATGAGCTAGCATTTCATTGATTCACCTCTCATAATTGAGAGGGTCACCATACTTCAGAAACTGCACTATATCCCTAGAAATTCACAATTAACATTTTTATGAATTGTAATATTTTAAAGATTTTTTGAAACTCAAATATGACATCTTAAAGGAAGAAGACTTATTTTAAATTGAGCAATATAATGGACACTATTTCAGAAAATGCAGTCTTCCAGTTAACCAATTTACCTCTCTTCCTTTAGTTAACTCCATAATGAGGTCCCCATCTCATATCCCAGGTATGCACTGCTTCTTCCATGGTACTATTCTTCTATGAGGATCCTTTTAAAGTTATAAATCTATTTCTCATTTCTCCATTTTCTATCCCTGTCCCTACCACCATTTGTTTTCTCCTACTGCAGCCTTTCCTGGTGAGACAATATAGGAATTATTATTGCTTCACTATTTACTAATAGAATTGTGGCATTTTGGGTCCCAAATGTAGGGGCTACCCTATGAAGAAATCAAAACAATCCCAATAGGCTAGGTAAAATGTGTCAACTATCTGTTATAAGTTGGGGATATAATGTTAAGAAAAGAAGAGTGTTTATGTTATGAAGGCTAACTGAGCTCTACTTTGGGTCTACCCACCATTCAGCTCTCATCTATGGCCCCAAGAAACTATAGCACGTGCAGAAGTCATACCCTAATAAACTGTCTAAGTAAGTGGGCTAAACCAGGTTGAGGTTAACTGACAATTGTCAAACTTGTTAGTGAGTTAGGGGAGAATCTACCTTAACCATGTGAATACCTTGCCTGGCAAAAGGAGTGGATGAGAACAATTTATTCTAAGACCAATGAAGCAGGTATCTGTGAAGTGCTTAGAGCATGGGTAGACAATAAAGAAGCCAAATTTATCCACTGCATTCTTAGCCATCACTAGGTATCTTGATTTTTGTATTGCCACTGGACTTTGATGACTCTGGAAGATTTTGCACAATTCTGCCTCACTTAAACTAAATTCATATACTCATCAAAATAAATCACTAGTGGTTTCACTTTGGTCCTCTTTGAGTACAAAAGCCAACAACCAAACAGGTGAGGGTAGAGAATGAAACAGGCTTAAAGTTTCTACTGAAATAGAGAAACCCAATATCAGCCTAAGTTATATGGATGGGGATTTTTTTGTGTATGTCCTCCAGATACATTAAAGTTGGTGGAGGATGAAATTTTGAGTGATCTCTTCAAGGATTAGAACTCTCTATAGTTAATTCATGAGAATTTTATTTTTTATCATATATATATATATATATATATATATATATATATATATATATATTGTGACAAGGGAATCACTTTAAAGGACTGATATATATTAATTTAAGGTCGCCAAGGAATTCAGCTATGTAATTCCTAAATGAAAAACTCAAGTCAGCCGTCAGCATTTTTTGGAGTTTAATTACAATAGGAGCAAGAAAGGAATTAGAGATAGAGAGAGAGAAAAAGGGAGAGAAGGGAATAGGGCTTAAATACCCCTTCTGTTTAGGCTGGGCCAAAAGGCCCAAGCCCTTAGATAGCTGGGGCAAAGAAAAGAGATCAGTCCCTATCACTCATGTGACCAAAATGGAGAAACAGTCTCAGAGGCCCCCACCTTCAGCTTCCTTCAGCGCAAGCTTCTCCGAGTCCACCGCAATCACCCCGACCAAACTCCTCAACCCCCCTCCAGTCTCCAGACCCTCCTATCTTTAAGGAAACCATCCAAGTTCCTCCTCTCAGTTCTCCCATCTACCAATCACTGTTCATCAATTTCCCTGTGCCAATGGAGGCTCTAGCTTAACCCAGGACGGCCCAGAGGTTTCTGGCTTTTGCACATGTCTGTTGAAGGTCGTATTTTCAAATGATTAAATCTTTGATCTAGGCTGCAGCCCTTACTCAATCCTGTTAGGACTGAATAGGGTGGAGATTTATTCCAAGTATCTCCATTGTATCAATTCTAAAATCAATCATGATTCAAAGAAATTCCTGTTCTATGCTTAAGCATAGGTCAAAGTCCTTTCCATTGTTCAGGAAAGGTTTCTGTCCTAAAGTAATCTGAAGAAGGGAAGAGAAGGAACCTCCCATGCCAATGGGGTTCCCATTCCAATAGACTATCAGTAAGAAATTTTCCAAGTATGAAATATCCCAATGGTGAAATTTCCAACATTTATAAGTCTAAGGAATTTTGAGGTTTACAATATATAAGTTATCTTTTTTTTATTCTTATGAATTCAGATGTAATTGCTGCATCGCTTCTCTTTCTGTCTCTGTCTCTTTATCTCTGTCTCTCTGTCTCTCTCTCCCTCTCCCTTTCTCTCTCCCTTTCTCTCCCTCCTCCTCTGCCTCTCTCTCTCTCTCTCAATTAGTGGGGATATGGGGAAAGTTTCTAGTCTAACATCTGGTTTGTCACAATGACTATTTCAGTTTTTATCATGTGGTCAAGAGAAATGTTTAATGAGCAAAACCGGAGTGGAAATGACATGTCAAATCTCTCTCTTAGGCAGCCAGGTGCAGTTAGTATTATGAATAGTCAGTCAAAAATCAGGGATAAATCTCCAATGAGGAGGAAAACAAAATACAAGCAATTATCTAGACTCTGGTGGCCTGGAAAAGAATTCAGAAGCAAATAATGTACCTTTTGTTGATTTCTAAACTCAGTTGTCAAGATATGTAAGATTTGTACTTTGAATTTGATTTCTCAGATGGTGAAAATGGGGAAAGTCTTAAAAGAACCAACGTGACTCATATTCTATATGAAATTTGTAAATTATCAAAAAAAAATTCAGACAAGACATGCAGTCTCATCAATTGGAACATTTCTGAAATAAAAAGGATGAGAAACATTTCTAGGTACAAGGAAACAACTAATAGAAAACATCATAGGATTTGAGGATGGGAACCAATGATCCAGGACCTAAGTAAGATGACATATCTATTTGTTCTATATAATTCTTCTGGTGTCTCAGTTTACGTAATAAATAGCCTTTATGAAACTAGAATCTGAAGTGGATAAGTGGTTTTGCTACCTTTCAAATTGGGCAGAGGGATTACTTGTAAAGTTCAAAACAGCTATAATGTTTCAAATTAACTATCACTTTTCTCATGCAGTGTCATAATTGCTAAACATTGGCTAAAAACCTCTTGTCTTCAGTTTTCTAATATTCATGAAGTTACATTTAATGAGATCATCCAGAGGGTCATGCTCCATGAATAGAGTCTCATTACTGGTTTTTATTTTTTTCTCTCTGTGTTGAAGTGTCATGATGATGTAATATTCATCATATTTAGTTTGTCAGTCAGGGAGCAATGTAAAGAACATTTAACGTGAAAAATTATGTTTTCTGCAGGAAGCCAGAAAATGATGTTTGCTGTGTTTACCACTATGAATTAATGCTACATAACCTGAACAACAACCTTTATGTTTATCTGATTGAAGGCCCTGTCACAGTCCCACAGCTGTTATTCAAAATTATTTTCTTCTCTTGCTCCGATGACCATTTTCTAGCAAATGACCTTGTCTCTAACTTTCTTTTTCCCCCATTAATGTTTCATTGTATTTTTCCAATTTCCAAATTTAACATTTGTTTTCTGACATTTTGAAATTTAAATTTTCTCTCCCTCTCCCTCCTCAGACTTCTCCTTGATATGCTATATGTGTGCTGTCATGTAATATACATTTCTATATTCCATGAGAGATGACACATATCACTCATGAAAGAAACAATTCATGAAGGAAATGAAATGATAAATGTTCCTATGTGCATTTGGACTCACTCAGTTCATTCTATGCTGGAGTATCCCATTTTCATCATAAATTCCTTGGAGTTGTCTTGGATCCTTGCATTGCTGATAATAGAAAAAAAGTTCAGTTATTCACAGTTTATCATCATACAGTATTGCTGCCATTTACTGTAATGTTCTCCTGTTTGCACTCCATTTATCATCAGTTCATATAAGTCTTTTTCAAGTTTTTCTGAAAATGTCCTGTTTATCATTTCTTTCTTACTTTCTTAAGAAGGCAAGAAATTCTTATTATTGATCATTCTATCATATTCTTTTTGACACAGCTCAAGAACCAAACAAATCACAAACCAAATTTATTATAGTTTCATGAAAACTAATTCTTACTTCTGACTTCTCTATTTATTTCAGTTATTTATTTCATTAACTCAATCTTCCGTGTTGGAAAACTTAGAATTATCTTTTATACTTCTTTTTTCTTAACCTATAAACATTGTTTGTCACTTGTTACAGGACCAGTTCACTTATGACTTCAAAAGGACCATAGAAATATTTCAATCTAAACCATATCTAAACAAGAATTCCCTCCACAATGTAATGAAAAATGATCATCCCGATTTACTGAAATCCAAGGCAGCAATGCATAAAAGTGGAAAAACAATAAGAAAAAAGTTACTGAATAAGTAGTTTGAGTATCTTGGTTCAGATTCTGACTTGAATTTATTAATTTTGTGTCCTTGAGCAAGTTATTATTTTTACTATAATTACTTTATTTGTTAAGTATTAGAGTTATACAAGATTTTTAAAGGCTCTTCCTCAATCAAAATCCATGATGATATGAGCTCTACTGACACCACTGTAATTAATGGTCAAAACATTGGACTTGGTTAGTGTGTCCTGAGACTCTACACTCAGACAAACTCCATATTTACCTCCCTTTCTCCATGACTTTGCTCATACTATTCTAAAATATTCTCATTCTTTCTTATAGATTTCCTACATATCCTTTGAAAAGAAAACTCAAATGTCTAGTCTTCTAGTATTTTCTGTCATTTTCCTCTTAGATCACATAGAACACTTTGTTTGAACTTTTATTATATATTATCAAATTTTATTTGAGTTCATCATTTCCTCTAAATCTACATATTCCATGAAGATAAAGGCTTATTCTTAAAATTTTTGTGAATTTGAGAACTTAGATTTCTAAACCTGGTGGCTACAAATCCCCATAGAAAGAATAACGGTTTTTGCCTAACAAAGAAACTAAACCAAAAGAAACTTAGTAGTGGAAAAAAAAAGAAGAGAAAGCCATTTGAGTTGTAGGAATATACCAATACCTCTGCTAAGATTGGAGTTAGACATATATAGCATATTTAAGCTAGTCTCTACCTATCAACCTGAGGAAAAACCATAAAAATCACCTTTTTGACTTATAAAGGCCTTGAATATCCATTTCTCCTGTAAAAAGTAGACTTGAATACAAGCCTTCAATCCCCAGAAACCCTTGCTCCACTTCCCCAAAATGCTTTGTAATCTCACTGAATTTTCATGTGGGCTGAGATCGAGAAGGTATTTAACCTGATTGGAAAGGCCCTTTTGCTCTTTTCTTCCCTATTTTCCGCTTGCAAGCAGATGTGGCTCTTTTCATAATATAGGTGAGGTTTTGTCTAGGCCTCTCTCTGGCCTAGTCACATGCTTTCTTATCCTGTATTTTCTTTAATCCTTAATATTTAATAAACCTCATAAAAATGTAATACTCCTTGCAGAGAGAAACTAATTTCTATCTTGCCTCAGTCTCCCCTAAATTTTAATCTTTACAGTTGGAGACCTAATGGGAGAAAAGACTCTCAATCTTCTGATTCTTTTCTGATCTTTAGTTCAGCTTTTACTAGCTAGTGCCTAGAAATTTTTTTGATCCACGTTTCTCTGGCTGAGGTTTTTTTACCCTCCCAAAGCTGCTGATCGTTCCAGCCATTAGCTCCCAGCCCTGCCTGCCTATTTGTTGTTTGCCTCTCACCTGGTTCCCAGCCACTTCTCCCTGCCTGCGTGTGTTCCTGCCTGCAGTCCCTGATCCTGACCTCTCTCCATCCTCACCTGGTGCTCCAGCTCCCGGCCCTGCATTCCTGCCCCAGCCCAACCCAGTGGTCTCTCACCCATCTGGCCCAGTCGATCCCAGTCCATCAAAAACTGGCCTCCGACCCAGATGGCTCATTGCCCCAGCCTCAGCCCCAGCCCCAGAACCGAGGATTTTGGTAGCAGATCCAGTTTCTTCAGGATAAAAAACTAGCTGGTAAAAAATAAAAAACAAAAAACAAAAAAACTGGGGTATTGACCACGTGGGTGGAGGGGAGAGACAAGAGGGAAAGGAGAACAGGTAATTTTCCCTTAAGCTAAGCCTCCAAGTGGATGGGGGTATTGACCACGTGGGTGGATCATAGCATGGGAGAGAGAAAAGGGAGAGAGAAGAAACAGACTTTTTCAAGCAGGAACTTAAAAGCAATGGCTATTTTAAAAGGATGTCTTTTAATTGCATTGATCCTTTTATTGACTTTACCTGCGTTCTTTTAGCTAACTTTGGGGGAAAAACTCTGCTTCTCAGCGAACTGAAAGCCAGGCCTAAAGAGATGTGGTCCTGGGTTAAAATCTGGCTTCAGATACTCCCCAGATGTGGGGCCCTGGATGGGTCCCTTAACCCCCATTGCTTAGCCCTTACCACTCTGCCTTTGGACACTAGACACCTAAATTGATAATAACCCAAGGAATTTTAAGAGAGACTACAGGCTATATTTTAAGGCATTTCAGACTCTAATGGTTTATTAAAAAAAAATCTCTGTATTTCTATTGCATTTTTTGTTTAAGGTTTAACTGTGTGATTTTAAGTTCATATATAACTGGATTCAATATTATTCTGTTATACTGTTCATTTAATGTGCTGGGTTAACTACTGTTATATTCTGTTGTTTTTCCCCTATAACTACAGTAAACAAATATCATTGTAATTAAGCCCATATACAAAAACAGCTTTTCTAAACGTTCCCTTTGTAAATTGTCACATAGAGGATAGATGGACTTCTTTTTAATGTCATACAACAACTTATGTAAAATATGATAGTGTGTTTGTTTGCTATTGTAATTAATTGGGCTATTGGGAATTTTGGGGATATTGATACTACATATGTGTACTACTGTTCTTTAAAAAAAATCCTTGTAACATTCATTTGCTCATACAGCGGATCATGGCCACATGAAGAGGAAATGGATCTCATTTTTGGTGAGAAAGTCTTGTATTCTATATTTTCTTAGCTGACACAACGTGTCAATGATTATAAGCTATATTTTTAAATTTTTTAAACTCTTTTATTATATTTTTCTTGCATGTGCAATATGCTTTTTCAGTTTTTTTAATTTTTCTCTCTTTTTTATATTTCAAGCACATGTCACCAGCATTAAGATTTTCTTTAACTTTTTGATTTTTCAGTACTATAAGTTTAAGATACATTTGCTAATGCATGCCCAAAAAGCCTGTGACTATAAAAATGATGCCACTACTTATTTTAAAAAATTATGGGACTTTGCTTAATGATTCTTTCTGATTCCAGGACAAGATATACACACAAGACCATTGCACAGAGCCAAAGAATAGCCAATCCAGGATGGATTGATGCAGTTCTAGACCAATACAAAGGTCTTGAACCTAGTGTGAAGACTCAAGGTTACTGTGTTTAACATGCTAGACATAGGTTTTCCTTGTGTCCACACCCACTCTGAAAATACTCACAGATGAGTATCCCCAAACTTGGCTCCTACTTGGCTTCCATAATCTGGTCCCTTTGCTGCTTTTCATAGTGTGGTAACTTTCTGTAGTCCTGGCTACTGACTGTGTAAATGCATCATTGTTTAGATCATTTAATTGAGCCCTGTTATAGATTTATTTTTCTTTTACTTGGAATTTTTACACATAAGACTTTGATAGTTTATATTTTCATCCAGAATTTTCTTTATTTCGATTTTTCTGATGTCTTTTTAATTTCTCTTACCAATTGATTCGTATACCTCATATCTTAGCCATGCATCCCTAAGTGACCCTATATTTTTCAATCACCCACAACACAGGGAAATATAAAAAAATATCATTATGTAAATTGCAAAGTTTAAATTCTTTTTGAGAAGAATTTTAGGTAAAGAAAGATGCTACCTCTCTGAATACAGAAACTGAACTGTTGGAGAAGATACCATGAAGAAGCCTCCAGACCACAAGTGCACAAAAATGAACTTTGGATGTCATTGATTGAACATTTATTTGTATGTATACTTTCATGCCAAAGGGGACTGCCCCCTAACTGACATTTTGTCAATGTGACCAGCAATTATTGGGGGTTTTTTCCCTTCTTATCCTCACATTATTGTAATCTTTAAGTTCATTATGTTTTCATGATCCTTTTGGGGAAAAAATTATTTTTTTCCAAAAATGATCACACGGTGAAATGTAAAAAATAGACTTGAATACAGGACTTCAATCCTCAGAAGCCCTTGCTCCACTTCCCCAAAATGCTTTGTAATCTCACTGAATTCTCACATGGGCCGAGATCGAGAAGGTATTTAACCTGATTGGAAAGGCCCTTTTGCTCTTTTCTTCCCTGTTTTCTGCTTGCAAGAAGATGTGGCTCTTTTCATAATGTAGATGAAGTTGTGTCTAGGCCTCTCTCTGGCTTAGTCAAGTGCTTTCTTATCCTGTATTTTCTTTAACCCTTAATCTTTAATAAACCTCATAAAATATAATACTCCTTGCAGAGAGAAACTAATTTCTATCTTGCTTCAGTCCCCCCTAAATTTTAATCTTTACACTCCCATTCCTATGTATATATGTATTTCCAGTCTTCTTAGTTGTTGCTACATTGGAATACTCTGCTATCCAATATGTGACATGGAACTCTGCTGCTTCTTGAACATGACACTCTTCTTGTAATTGTAGGCATTAAAAATATGTATTACTTGTCTCTACATTCATTTTTTTTAAATTATGAGTCAACTCTTGGCTGAACTTACTTCCCAAGACCCTTCTCCTGAAATCCCAATTTATCTTGAAATCTCAGTTTCTCCTGTTCCTTCTCCTACCCCAAAACCAATTCCAGCCCCAAGGAAATCTTGTCATTCTAAAGAAATTGTTTCTAGCCTAAATGACTCACACGTAACAAATTCAACTGGAGGTCTCTTTCCCCTAAGAGAAATACCTGAAATAGGACGTATTCAGGATGTGGTGACTCTAAGGCACCATATACTGTTTACTCACCAAAACATAAATGAATTCACATGAAATATCCCCACATATGAACAAGATCCCTTCATGGTAATGAAAAAGATGGCAGACATATTTTTTTTCAGTATAATCCATCTTACAAAGACATTGAAAAATTACTCCAGACTTTCTTAACGGAACATGAGAAAAATAAAATAATTTGTCATGTCAATAAAGTCCGGAGGCTCAATGCAGTACACTGGCCATCTCAAGTTCCCGAATGGGACTATAACAACTCTGAGGATTATTTACAACTATATCATTGTAGGGAAGCCATTCTAAGCCATGCTATGAGAAAGTGCTCTGAAAGCATGGATAAATGGACAGAATTTGAAAAACTTAAGCAAAATGATGATGAGAAACCCTCCAGATTCATGGATAAACTAACTGAGTTTGGGGGTTGATACCTAGATTTTGACCTTTCTAAAGAAAATTACATAAGACAAATTAGGAGACACTTTGTCAATAACTCTTGCAAAGTGATCAGGGATTATTTTAGAACTCATTGCCCAAGGTGGCTTGAAATGGATCTTGATGATTTGAGAAAAACTGCTGTATATGTTTCAAAAGGAAAGAAAGAAAAAGAGGAAGAGACTAAAGAGCTCATGTAGAAAATGAGAAAAGAATTGAAATATTTAAGAGAAAAGATTGATAAAGAGGAAAAAAGGGCATGATACTCAACCAATGGCCAATTTTGTGAGAAGGGTCACAAAATAATGGAGGGTAGAAATTTATTAAAGCTAATCAAAATAATATGCAATTTAATAACAACTACAGACATAATAATTATAGAAATAACTATAATAATGATAATAGAAACCACACCATAAGTAATGATAACAATAGGAATATAAATTGAGAAAATGATAACTCAAACCAAATTACCCCACAACAATATAATTTAAGTGGAGCTCATCCAAAAACTACTTGGTGTACTAATACCCCTTGGGGGGGGAGGGTGTCCAAGGAACTTCCCAAATACTTTGAAGGTGTCCAGGGGGGTCAGCCCACAAAAATCAGAGGATACAACCTTTGATTTTTCTGAACCCTGATATCTTACTATCCATTGTCCCTATCCACTACCACCCCATACTGATTAACTCCATGTCATCTTAAAGCTGGGTAACATCTATTATGATTGTCTTTTGGACACTGTAGCTTCCAGGTCTGTATTAAAGAGTACACCCGATTCATATTGCAATTACATTGGCTCAGAGAATGTAATGGGGGTATCAGGGATAACCCAAAGAGTTGAAAAGCTTTCCCCTAGGATGCTGTCTGTAGGACCCATAGAAGTACAATATTCTTTCCTCTTGCTGCCTGACTCCCCTTTAAATTTGCTGGGGAGAGACCTTCTATGCAAGCTCAGAGACACAATAACTTGCTCCCCATTTGGTTTTTATCATTGGAAGTACCCAGGGAATCCTTAAATTTACTACCTGTACTTCTCTCAGAGAGCCAGTAGGGGAAAGAGCATCCCACCTTTGCAATTCCTGCAGATATACCAGAGTCTCTTTGAGCCACATCTTCTTCCAATGTAGGCTTACTTAAGTTGGCTGTTCCTGTGCAGATAAAAACTAAATCTTCCATCCCTTCCATTCCTCAGTACCCTCTCTCAAAGGAGACAATAGAGGGCATAACCCTGGTAATAAACTCATTAATTGATCAGGGCATCATAATTTCATGTAAATCTGAATACAATATGCCCATCCTGCCTATTAAAAAACAAAATTGGGGCCTCATGGCAAGCACCTCTATAAATTCATACAGGATTTGAGGGTTGTGAACAATCATGTTATAAAGAGACACTCCATAGTTTCCAACATAAATAACATTATTTCTTCTATTCCTAGCACAGTTACATACCTTACAATAGTGGACTTGTGCTCAGCCTTCTTTTCCATATGCATACATCAGGATTCCAGGCATATCTTTGCCTTCACATGGAAGGCCTCTCAATACATGGAGTTGTTTTCCCCAGGGGTTTGTGGAAAGCCCGAGTCTATTCTCAGAAATTTTTATCCAAGACACAGATAACAAAAAATTAAAAAACAGCAAATTAATCAAATAGATAGATCCTCTACTTTTGGCTTCAACAGATGAAGAAACATGTCAGGAAGATAATAAACACCTTCTTTTGGAACTACGCAAAAGAGGGTATAAGATATCAAAGGATAAGAATCAGTGGTGTCTCCCCAAAGTAGAATATTTGGGGTTCATTCTGAATGCTGGTGCACATTCTATTTCTCCAATGTGAATTTAAAATATTCAAAAATTGAGTGCTCCTAACTCTAAGAACAGTTAAGAGCAATTTTAGGAGCAATAGAATTTTGTAGGCAATGGATCCCTTGCTATGGGGAAATTACTAAACCCCTTATAGCACTAACAAGGGATTCAATCCCTGAACAACTAAAATTAGAGCCAGAATACCTGTCAGCTCTGTCAGATATAAAACAGATAATCCTAGCTGCCCCTGCTTGAGGCATCCCAGATTATAACAAGCCATTTACTTTGTATGTATATGAGTGGATAGGGGTAGTTTCAGGTGTTTAACTCAAACTTTGGGACCTTCTCAGTGCCCAATCCTTATTATTCAGCCCAATTGGACCCAGTAGCTTCAGGAGCACCACCATGCATTAGAGGCATAGCTGCTACAGCTTTACCAGTGACAAAAACTGTTGATCTAGTATTGGGATGTCCATTGACAATTATGTGCCCACATGAGGTAGAAGCATTATTGCTAAGGCATAGAACACAGGTATTTTCTGATCAGCAAATTACAAGGTATGAAATAACCCTTTTAAACAATTAAAACATTACTTTAAAAAGCTGGACATCCCTTAACCCTGCCACCTTGCTTCCAGATTTACCAACTTCAGGAGAACCATTATACTCTTGTGAAACACTAGTATCCATGGCAGAAAAGTCTCAAGATAATCTCTTGGACATTCCCTTAGATGACCCAGATATAGTCTTATGTGAAGGTTGAAGAAGGATGGTTCTCTTTTATGAGGGATGGCATAGGCTACACTGGAGCTGATATAGTCACAGAATTTACCACTGAGTGGTCAGTTTCACTGCCCTCAAATATTAGTGCTCAAGGTGCAGAACTCATAACCCTGAAACATGCCTGTATAATTGCCAAGGATAAAAAGGCAACAATTTATACAGATTCTAGATATGCTTTTGGCATTTGTCACTCAGTTGGGATGCTATGGCTGCAGAGAGCATTTTTAACTTCAGCTTGAAAATCTATAACTAATGCAAAGATTATTAATGAAGTTGTTTCTGCTCTCCAGCTGCCTGAAGCCCTAGTTGTTGTTCATTACTCTGTCCATACAAGTAACATTGTCCCTGTCTCTAGGGGAAATGACCAGGCAGATACCCCTGCAAAGCTAGTAGCCATAGAAGGGCCTGAATTAATTTTAACAATAACAACCACTGATGACTAAAATTTATCACTTTCCTATAATGAAAAGGAAATGGAAAAATGGAAGCAAAAATTTAAAGCAAAACAGATTAATTGAGTGTGGGTGTCATCTGAAGGAAAACCCCTGCTCCCTAGAAGTTTCTAACACCAAATTTGCCAATCTGTTCATAAAAATGGTCACTTTGGTACCCAGGTCATCATGGACTCTTTTAAGAGAGTATGGATAGCTCCCAGTATAACTACCATAGCCTTTACAGTGTGTTCAGGCTACTCTACCTGCTAGGCATATAACCAACATGCCTTTCGTGGCAAAGATTTTGGTGGGTGTCCTCTGGCTTACACATCTTTTGAGTATCTGTAGATAAATTTCATAACAATGCTAAAGGCTGGACATTATAAATTTTGTCTAGTCATAGTAGATCAACTGACCAAATGGCAGGGAGGATTTCCTATAGCCTGAGCCACAGTGGGTTTTGTTGCTAAGGTGCTTTTAAAGGAGATTATTCCTCACTTTGGCCTGCCAGCTCTTATTGCTTCAGAAAGAGGGAGTCATTTTACTGATTCTGCTCTTAATCAGATATATTTTTGCCAGGGGATAACTCTCAAATTTCATGTACCATATCATCCCCAGAGCTCAGGTCAAGTTGAAAGAATGAACAGAGAACTTAAAACTATAATTGGCAAATTATGCACTGAGACACATTTAAAATGGCCTGAAATTCTCCCTGTGGCCTTATTTTATCTTAGAGGAGGAGAACTAACATTTCACCATTTGAAATGCTTTCTGGACATCCACCTATACAGGCTCAGCTTTCTCCCCTGTATATACATCACTATTAGGGGGAGATACTACTATTGCTTCCTATATACAGGAATTATAGCACAAACTGTGTGAACTCCATGAATTGGGAGTTGCAGTACAAGCAGGACCACCAGACTTTTCATTTCATGACCTGAACCCAGGAGACAAGATATATAAGAGACTTCCAGCATACTGGAGCAACTCAGCCTTCCTGGGAAGGGTCATTCCAAATATTGCTAAAAAATCCAACATCTATAAAAATTGGAGAGAAGGACTTTTGGATTCATTGCTCACATGTAAAGAGAGCATTTTCTATTGAAACTGATTGACTGTATCCTATCACATGCATTGAAGATAATAATCCATTGACAAGTGGATGCTGTTTTTTGGGAACACATTGAATTCCTGAATTTTTTTTCTTACTTTTCTTATTGTTATTCTTTTATTTTGAGTAGAATATTTGGTTTTTCTTCCCTTTTCTCATTTCTTGTAGTTAAGGACATACAATCAATATTAATTTTTTTTATTCTACAGTAAAATAAGTTAAAATATATATGCTTGGTATAATATTAATGCATACCCAAACAGTTTTAGACTATGGAAACCTGCCATTTATTGATAAATGTTATGGGACTGTGATTAATGATTATGTCTGATTCCAGGAGAAGGGAACAAAAGAGCCACTACACAGTGCCAAGGAACACAAGGTCAAAAAGGACACAACCAATCCATATGGGATTGATGAACTTCTAAGCCTAAATAAGAGGACTTGAACCTAGTGTGAGACTTGAGGTTGCAGTGCTTGACTTATATTAAGATGCAGGACTCCTTATTATCCATACTTTGTGAAATACTCATAGACATGTACAGAAGTTTGGCTATCATCCTGGCTTCCCCTATCCCTGAGAATGAAGGTAAAATCAGATCATGGAATGACACTTCCCTATCACACACACAGAAATCTGGACCTTTTTTCTCTCTTATAGTATGACAACTTCCTGTAGTCTTGGCTGCAAATGGTAAGTGAAATATTATTGCATTTTGTCCTACTGACTTGAGCGATAGAAATAACTTTAACTGGACCCTAATACAAGGGCCTGTTGGAAATTTATTAAACCCTAATACAAGGGCCTATTATGAATTTATTCTTATTTACTCAAAATTTTATATATAGAGAATTTTGATATTTTGATTCTGATTTTGAATTTTTCTTTCTCCAAAAAGTTTAATTCTTCTTCCATTTTTTTCTTTTATGTTTATGTTTTTTTTTTCTTTTGATAACTGTCACACACACACACCACAACTCAACCTTGCATCCTGAGCTGAACTGGATGTTTCTGAACACATGCTTTAGGGAGGATTGTATTTTCATAAAATCCAAAATTTAAAAATTTTGTTTGAAAAAGATCTTCAAGGAAAGAAGCTTGCTAACTCCTAAAATCCAGAGAATGAACTTTTTGCAGAAAAATGCCTGAAAAAACTGACACTACATTAAGATCCAGAATGATCTTTGGGGTGTGATTGATCAAACTGAAGGTTGATTAAACATTTATTTTGAATGTACACTCTTATGCCAAAAGGGGACTGCCCCCTAATTGGTTTTGTCAATGCACCCCCCAAAATATCAGTTTTGCTATGTCTCTCTCTTCTATTTCCCTTTTATCTCTAACTATTGTAGTTTCCTCTTAGAAGGTGAAATTTGTATGCACCTGTATTTAGAAGATTTTAGAGGGACAAGATGATTATGTTTAGTGATCAACTGGGGAGACTAGTTCCCCAATCATCATCAGGATAGATTGGGAATTTTAGAATTACTCCACCCTGCTTAGTCTTTAGAATTTTAGCAACTAAGGAATGTATACACCACCACTTAACGATTAACTCTAGGAGAGGATGGCCTATGACTGGCATGTATGAGCAAATGACAAATAAGAAACAATTGACTGACCCCCTGGGCTGTCCTAAGCCAAGCTTAAGCCACCATTGGTACATGTGAGACACAGGAAGTGATGTAAAGAACTGCCTTTATATTTTGTGTCACTTCCTGTGAACATGCTCTCCCAGTGGTATTGGGAGCTTTTGGCAGTGTTTGGTGTGCTTGTGGTTTTGAATCAGACTTTGTTTTGGGGTTTATTGGGAGGAGCTCTGTAGCATGGTCTAGATGAGTCTGATTTCCCTAAATTGGACTTGGTGAGGGAGAAGGCTGACTCCCCTTTTCCTTGACCTTCTGAAGGCACTGTCCTCTGAGGAGGCACCGCATCTTGGAGGAGGACTCACAGCTGGAAGCCAATCTAGATTTAATCTTCTGAGAAGGCCCCTTGGCTGAGGCCTCTGAACTCCTCCTGGCTTAGGCCAGGCAGGAGCAGATCTTCTACCCTTTCTCTCTTCTTCTTCTTAGTCTTCCTTCTATTGAAAATAAATCACCATAAAATCCCATACTGATTTACGTATTTCATTGGAATTGAAATTAAATTCCTGGTGACCACTAATATAATATATTCAGTCTTAATCCCTAATTTTACCATTAATAAAGGGTAAGCAATATGATATCTATAATATATATAAAATCATGCAAACAAATTTCCATATTAACAATGTTACTAAAAAAAACAACAGAAATAAAGTTTCAAAATTAAACTTCAGTTTGCACTCAGAATTTGTCAGTTCTTCCTCTGGAGGTAGGTATCATTGTTCATAATTAGTCCTCTGGAATTGTCCTCAATCAGAAGAGTCAGATAGTCAATCATTTTTATAATGTTTCCATTACTGTTTACAATGTTCTCCTGCTTCTTCTCAGTTCATTTTCCATCAATTCCATGGTTTCTGGAACCATCATGCTCATCATCTCTCATATAGAACAATACTATTATGTCACAATCATATACCCCAATTTGTTTAATCATTTCCCAATTGAGAGGCATCCCCTTAATTTCTGAGTCTTTGTCAGAAAAAAAGATGCTATAAATATTTTTTGTATTTGCTGGCCTTTTTTCACTTTTCATTTTCTCTAATCTTCAAAACCATCTCAATGCACTCCCTAGGTTACCATGTGCAAGGTAAAGAATCTTTAACTGATTCCTGATTGGCATCCCTTCCTCCCTTAAGTGTAAAAGCAGATGTTAGATGGACAGCTATTTTCACTCATTCAGATCATTAATCCTTCTCTGGGTGGTCAAATCACTGACATGTTGCTAGAAATTATTAATTCTAAGCTTTTTAATTTGTTTAGGTCTCCTAAGTCTCTCGATTCTAAAGTTCATGAAGCTCTATCTATACAATAAGCTGACCAAGCTAAAGAAGCTGCCCCCAAAGCAGCTAACAATGTCACTAGCATTCCAAATATTTAAAAGAAAATAGCAAGGAACAAAAATGGAACCTGTGTTTCACCAAACAAAAATGTCTAAATATCAAAAAACTTGAATATTTAGAAAAAACTCAGTCAAAAATAAAATAAATTTTATAAGTTAAAGAAACTCTGAACCTGACATACTAAGCAAATGTCAGATCTAGCATACAATGTTAGTCCAAATTACTTAGAGATTCAAAAGCAAGAAAAAAAAACAGGAAAAATATCGAAAATAGTGTATTATAAAATCATTGATCTCTTTAAGATATTTACCTACTAATAGTATTATTGCATCAGTATATATTCAATTGATAATCTATTAGGGACAGTTCCAAATTGTTTTCCAGAATGGTTAGAATAGTTCACAACTTCACCAATGGTGCATTAGTGTCCCTGTTTTTCTGCATTACCTCTAGCACTTATCATTTTTCTTTCCTTTCATGTTAGTCAATTTGAAAGATATGAGGTAGTATCTTGAAGTTATTTTTTTCTAATTGGTAATATCTTGAACATATGACTATAGATAATTTTAATTTTCTTTTTCTGGAAACTTCCTGTCCATATGCATTGACTATTTATCAGTTGAGAAATGGATCTTATTTTTTATAACTTTAACTCAGATAGCTATATATTTGAGAAATGTGGTCTTCATCAAAGAAACTTGCCAGATTTTCCTAGTTACTTGTTTTTCTTTTTATTTTGGAAGCACTGGGTTGTTTTTTATTTTTTGTTTGTTTGTTTGTTTTGTTTTTGGTACAAAAACATTTCTTTAATATCATGTAATCAAAAGCATCCATTTTACCTCCTATGGTCTATCTCTTGTTCACTCATGAACTCTTCTCTTATCTATAGATCCGACAGTTCCCCCAATATGCTTTCAATATTTTTCTTTATGTCTAAATAATTTACCCTTTTTTTACCTTATTTAGATTAATAATGTGAGATATTGACCTAGATCTAGTTTCTGTCAAACTGATTTCCAGTTTTTCCAGAAATTTTTGTCAAAAGGTGAGCTCTTGTCCCAAAACTTTGAATCTTTGGGTTATTAAACACTACATTAGTGTGGTTATTAGTATGGTCATCACAATACATGCTATGAATTGTGTATCTAATCTTCTTATTTGTCACTATCTTTTAACCAGTGCTAAATTGTTCTGATGATCATTGCTTTGTAATATAGCTTAAAATCTGATAAGCAGCTTACTATTTGACCTTTTTTCATTTATTTTTATTTATTAATTTTTAAATACTACTTCTCTTTTCTCCTCCACTGATTTCCTTTATATTCTTGACCTTCAGTTCTTCCATATGACATTCATTATTATTTTTCTATATTGAAAATATATATCTTTGGTTGAATCCTGACAATTTCTACTAGCTATTACCACACCAGGAATGGTCTCTGTCTTCATCTCCTCCTGGATTCTCTCAAACATCAGCTAATATTCCATCTTCAGCAACAAGCCTTTCCCAAACTCTTATTAGTGCTAGTACCTTACCTCTGTTGATTATTTTCAATTTATCCTTTTTATGTCTTATTTGTACATAGTTGTTTGTATGTTGTTTTCCCCATTAGACTGTCCTAGAGAGACTGCTTTTTTTTCCTTTCTTTGTATCCCAAATGCTTAGAAGATAGAAGGCATGCAATAAATGTGCATTGAATAGACTTAAAACAAGAATAATTTATTTCAAATAGTCCAGTACAATTTTGTAGAGTCACTGTAATCAATACAATGCAAGAAGAGAAAGAAACAGCTAGATAGAAGTTTCAGTGAACACAAACTGTGGTTATAAGAGTTTGGGATGACCAGAGCTTCTCCATTCTGTGTATATGAATATATCTTGAAAGGTATTTCCTGCTTTGAAATCAATAAAGTATCTATTATTTTAATGTACCTATGTGGAAGATGGGATATACTAGAATGGAATCATGTATGTTTTCCCCAATTGGATTGTTTTATCTTGGTTTGGGGGCTATGCTGTCAATTTTCCCCTGAATTTGGAAGAGTATAACCCAATTGGGAGTGAACTACAATGACTTGGCATTTTTTTTATTTAAAGGAAAGTTGTATACTCAACTGTTCTCTCTTCATATTCTTTCATCTATATGAAGGCATGCTTTTTAGGGGCCTAGGAATGAAATACAATTGAAATGTGAAAAATTCAGTCAAAAATTTTGTATACTTTAAATATATAAATATTTCCAGGAATCCATATTAGCAAATATGTCTGTCATAGATATTTGATTCTTAAAATACAAAACATTCAAGGAATTGATTTATGTAAGCTTTCCATTAACAATACTATGATCTCAAATATGTTGAGGCTAAAACTACATTGTTTGACTTTTGTTCCTTTTTATCACACCACTCATACTGTCTTTTCTAGAAATTTATAAGATGAAATAATGATATTGATCTACTTTCCCTTAGAATATAAAGATAAAAGTAGAGTCTTCTAGAATTATAATCATTTACTTTTTAACTTGATGTTATTTGGTAATCTTGAGTATTACAAAAAGAAAATGGCATTTTTCACATCTAATTCTTAGATAAAGAAATAATTAGTATAACAATAATTTTCTGTCTTCATTTCTTGTAGAATATTTTTCCTTTTTCCTTGAATATAGTACTTGGAAAAGGCAGAATAAAGAAGACTGTCTATGAAACTTAATTGGGGCTGGGATAGGGGAATAGAAATAGTTCCTATTTCATTTTTTATTTGGAAACTTTTTTGGCTTTTCATATTTGATGAGGGTTTGATTTGTTCAGCACAATTAAAGATAAAGATGTGAATTCAGGGCCTTAATTCAGTTGTTAGTATAGTTAGCCAAAATAGTACTGTAAAGTGTATTTCATGCTATTCTTAGGATGAGGAAGATGTGGATTTGAACCTACTTTTTATAATTAGTAGGGTGTAGAACCATAGTCAGGGTTACAGGGTCCTATATATAAAGACAGACCTTCATTTGCAAATGAGGATAATGAGACCTAGAGAATTTAAATTATTTGCTACATTCACAGGAAAGATTTCATAAAAATTCACATCCAGGTACACTGTCTCCAAGTCTATTGTACCATAACTATAGACTCCTATATATTTTAGCCTCCATTTCCATATCTATAAAGTAGGGAAGACCTATAATGTTCACAGAGGTATATTTATCTAATAGGATGTTATGGAATATCACTGAAATAAGGTATTTAAAGGACTTTTCAAACTTAAAGTGCTAATTGGCATCAAATAAAATACTGAACATATGATCCTTTTTGGAAACAATTTGTAATGGCATTTTGAGCTAGAGGTTGAACTGAGATGTTGGATTTCCTTATATGATAAAGGTGTTTTTAGGTTGTTTTCACAGATTTTTAATAGCTGGAAGGGATTGTAGTGTTTAATTCAGAACAATATTAACTCTTCTCCATTTTTTTTTGTCAAAAATGAGTTACAAAAGTTAACAAAGACGGGGCATGGATAGAATCCAATATTATGGCAGTTGAAGAGGAAGTAGGTGTTTGTCTAACAAAAAATGATCAATTTGAACCAAATATATTTAAATAACATTTTTATTCAGATACCTTCTAAAGGGCCTAACAAAAGTTCTTTGGTGTGGGAGAATCAGATTCATTCTGAAACTGTAGGAACTGCAGGATTATTGTTGAACTAAGGAAAGGATGCTGTTTGCCTTCCTAAATAAGTCAATGCCAAAAATGTTAGAGAATTCTAAAAAAAAACAATTTTATTTACCCTAACAAAATCGTCACCATTTTTATTCTAAATCTTAAGTTTAAACAATTACTAAAAGAAAATGTTAATTGACTTTTGGCTAAATTTCTTTTCTCCAGCATCATGTATTCTTCCCCTGCTTTTTTTGTCTCTGTACATTTGTTTGCATGTCAAATCAAGTCAGAAAGCATTTAGTAAATGCCTACTATAACATGCACTATGCTATATATTGTATCACACCATGCTTCTCTTCCCCTTCTTTACTTTTCCGTTATTAGTTTCCTTTCTTCCCCTTGCCTCTCTTTTCTCCCATATCTTCATCTCACCTCTCTCACCTCTTCTCATTGACACAAAGTGCTTTTTAAATCATATGGGTGGTTAGGTTTTCAGAGGAATAAGGCAAAACACATGACAAGAGACTAGTATTATGCATTATGTATGGCTGGGAGTGAGGCAATGATGATTGTCTTTTCTATAATTGCCTTTTCTGAGAAAGAGGAAAATTGAAAGTTCATTTTCATTTAAGTAGCACTTCACATACTTTCAAATAACTATAGTGTACTGGACCACAGCAACAGATTATTGGCCTATGTGGCAATCAGTAATATTAACTCTTGCCATGACCTTTCCCACTCAGTCTCTTCATCTGTAAACTCAGGACACTGACCTAAATGATCTTTTGGGTCCCTTCCAATTCTAAGATACTGAGAATGTGTGAATCTAGTGCAAAACCTGTATAGTTAGAAAAGCAAGAAAGCGGAACAGTATGAAATGAGAGTCTTAGCATATCTATCAGAACCACAAATACGATTAAGAACTTTAATGTCCTGGCACTGGACCGGTGATTTCAGTCACATAAGGAAATTATAGGTGATGAAGTTCTCTATACCAATGTGAGTTCACATATTTCCTTTAATCTGTGGTCTTAAAGAGTTGCCTAGAATAGAGGTATTAAATTCCTTGTGGGAAGCATACAGCCCACAATGTTCCTGAATGTATCTTTTCAGATCCGGATTAAAATAAAATTGAAAACCATTTTAAAAAATAAATAAAATACAACATAAAATACATTTTTTAATTATTTTCTATGACAATATGCATCCTAGAAGGATTAATTTCTGTTTGAATATGACAGCACAGGTCTAGAGCATTGATTGGTTCAGTGATTTGTCCAGAGATGAATAACAAGATTATTCCAAAAGTGGAACTTGATATTCTTAGTTAGGAGGCCAGGTTTCTAATGATTTCATTCCATTGGTTGCCAATGCAGTCAGGCAATGTGCTAAGTTCTGAGGATACAAAGGAAAGCAAAAAATAGAGCTTTCAAGGAGTTTACAGTCTAAAAGAGAATGCTGTTAATGTCTGTGTGTGCATGTGTTAGAGAAGAAAGACTAGAAGCAATATGATGTCCATTAATTGGGAAAATAACCAAATCAATTGTTGTATATGAATGCAATGGACTGATAGGCTATACAATAGTGATTAATAAATAGGAAAGTATGGGAAGATATGTGAAATAATTCAGAATGAAATAAACAAAATCAAGAAAAACAATGTACATAAGGATTCAAGTAATGTAAAGGGAAGCAAACCTTATAAAACCCTTAAACTGAGATGACCTATAATGAATAACTTGGTGCTTGAGAAAGAAGTGATGAAGTATAATCGAACGTAATGGACTTCTCCATTAGTGGCGGTGTAATGTCCCTGAACAACTTGCAGGGATCCAGGAGAAAAAAACACCATTCATAAGCAAAGGATAAACTATGGGAGTGGAAACACTGAGAAAAAGCAACTGCCTGAATACAGAGGTTGAGGGGACATGACAGAGGATAGACTCTAAATGAACACTCTAATGCAAATACTATCAACAAAGCAATGGGTTCAAATCAAGAAAACATCTAATGCCCAGTGGACTTACGCGTCGGCTATGGGGGGTGGGGGGGGAGGAAAAGAAAATGATCTATGTCTTTAACGAATAATGCTTAGAAATGATCAAATAAAATATATTTTAAAAAAAAGAAGTGATGAAATGAACTGCTTTCTCTCAGTGATGAAATGAAGGACAACTAGAACATAATGCTGTATGAGTTAACACTTCATTGTACTATTGTTTTTAATGTTTTTTGTACTGTTGTCCTCTTCTGAACTTGCATTTTGGTCATATGGGTGTTGTTTTTTCCTTAAATTTGTCTATGTACTTGAAACTCTATTACTGGGGTAGAAGGAATCTGGTTCCTCACTTGTACTGCGGTTGTCTCAGTTGACAGAGGATGAGTGGTTGATCTACTGTGCATAGGCTTAAAGCTATTCAGTTCAGCTGGTTTGAGTTGGGCTCTTCCCAGTTCTACTTAAGGTGAACCTTGTGGCGCTAAGTTTCTACCACTACTACCTGCTAGGGTTATGTCTGTCCTCTGCTCTAACTGGATTATAAAGAGCCAGTTTCTTCTAACTGCTGCTTTTTCTGTTTTATGTTGGTTTTTGCTCTTACTCTGCTGGGGTTTACTGAACCAGCTTTGCCCTTTCTCATTCTATTTGCACTATATTGTGTTTGAGTTCTGCTGAGGCATTTTCAGCACTCTCTCCTCATACCTCAGTGATATTAGTCCTCTTTGCTGTCTCTCCACATTTTTTTTTGGCTAGAGTATTGCTTCACCCCTTCTACTGTTGATTCTGTTGCTCCAATATGCATTTTGAAGCTTTTTGTGGTCATTTGGACAGTGGTAGGTGGACTTTGAGCATTTTTTAACTTTACCATCTTGGTCTGTTCTCTTCAGTAATCATCAACTTAGTTGCCCAGTCTGTGGGATCCACAGCCAGCACCACTCCCACAACCCACATACCCACTAAGGCTGTTGCCTAGATTGTCCAAAAGTTGTTTTTGGAAGGATAATTCTCAGAAAATAATGTTTTAAGCTCTATCTGTCCTACTTTTGTAGGTAACATGAAAAGTTTTATCTCTAAATACAAATACTAGTCATTTATTTTGAATACATAATAATCAATTATACATATTAATAAAGGTTTATACACAGGAATATTTCCTCCAACAATTCTGACTTAAACTTTTTGGGCCTCTGTTTACTCATTGTTAAAAGGATCTCTTTGGTCTCTATTCTCTTTACTTCTTATGATCCAATATGTATGTGTATGGGTATAATGAGTAGTTGAAGATGCACAATTTCATGATATGTGTAGTCCTTCCTTTGACACAAAATGCAGCCCTCCTATAACATTGTGGATCATCTCTATGGCCTAATGTATCCAAAAATTTCATCACATGGTGGTCAATCCTCTGTTGATAAGATTTTCCAAATTAACTAGTCTAGTCATTGAATAACATCCATGAAAATCCATTGATACACACATACTTGAAGCTTAAATGATTTAATAGGACTTGCAAAAGATGAGACTGCTTTCATAACTTTGAAAAAATCTGGAGCCTTCAAACCACAGAACTCAGCTGTAGCTGAAGGGTGAGAACTAGGAAGGTTTGCATTTTGTAAGATGTAAGCTACTTAAAGAATTTCAAACAACAAGAATTTGGTTATAGCCCATATAAAGTCATTTATATACTCAATAAAATAACAATAACAAAACTGTGTACTATTTATATAGAACTCTTAAAATTTGCAAAACCAAATTGTCCAATCGATAAATTATACAATATATGTGATCAATATAGATAAATGGTGATTCTAATTATTTGGATTAAAAAAACTCAACTAATTTTTCCCCTTCAGAATCAGAATATTTTAGATAGTACAATCATGAAAAATTTGCTTTTATTTAATTATGTCAATCAAGAAACATGAAATTAGGACTTTTAAAACCATAACCAACAACATGACCATATTCCATTAAAATTGTATATTGAATGAAAGTTTTTGAGCAGAGAATATTTAGTTTATAACCTGAATTAACATATAACAGTTTCTCTGAAAGTAAGCACACTGTTTGCTTAGGGATGTAATATTATATATGACTGAATAAATTGATATTTAGAGTATCTAAAGAATAACTGATAACTGCTTAACTTCATATTTCCTAATAGATTAAAAATTTCCATAGTTTGGGGTATGCTTTCTGACACTTGTCAATTCAAATGTCTTATCTACTGTGACAAGAATCATTAAATAATAAATATATCTAATAATGCAAACTAATAAGAGACAGTCATCTAGTCTAAGTACCTTATTGAGGAAATGGAAACAGGGAGTTTAATTGCTTTGCCCAAGGTCACTCAAAAGAAAAAGCAAGGATTTTATTCTAGTTCTGTGAAACCAAGGCTGATGAATCTTACAAATTTTATTTGTTATAGGATGCTTTTCTCCCCTAGATCCCACACATCTCTTGGCAAAATTGCAATGACTACAAAGATTTCTCTTCAGAAACTTCAATCACTTGGCTCTGATTTTTGTAATATTTAAAAATTAGGTTGGAGTATGTTTATTAATGGGCATATAGAAATCAAAACATAACAAACTCTTTGGAGATCATGGATCTAGGTGAGTAGTTATTTTGTAAACCTTAAATTCTAAAAATTCAATGGACCATGAGTTCCTCCAATAAATTTTGTTCTATGTTAGATCACAATCAATTCAGTTCAGCTTCAGTTATTCTTATCCCTATCCTCTATAATATGTGTTCTATAATGGGTCCACCCCAAAGTTGGAAAGCACCTGCTAGAACAGGTTTTTTTAACATGAATATATTACCAGTGTAATACTTGGGTCCTTCATCTTACTATGAGCACACTTTCTTTCCCAACTCATACATCGCTGGGAGGAAATATTTTTGACACTTATTGAAGATAACATCATTGTTAATATAATGCAGCCTAATTATGCCCCAATAGTGTCATTCTGTAGAAAGTATTAGATTTGGAGACTCTATAGAATTTATATGTTCTCCAAATATCATATACATCATTAATTACATAAGTAACCTGCAGAAGCTATTTAACCTCTCAGAATCTCAGTTTCCTTTGTAAAATGACAAAATTTTACTAGATCATTGGTACCAAACCCACACAGGAACAAATACATACATATATATATATATATATATATATTTAAAAGCAAAATTTAACATTATCCATGTTGTATTTTACTTTTATTTCACTAAGCATTTCTAAATTACATTTCTGAAGTACTTGGGGAGTTTTGTGGGTTATGGATGCCATCAGTATACAAGGAGTTTTATGCCTATGACTTAAATTTCTTGTAGCTCCAAATCAATGATTATATGTTGCTATCAATAAGAGTAATTTTAAACATATTTTGCAAGAAGGCTAAACATTGTGTTACAAAAATTATTATATCTATGATATATAGGTTTTAAAATAATATTTATATAAGAAATGAATTGTAGAATTTTAAAGTTGGAAGGGATCTCTTCTGACATCTAAGATTAGCTACTATTATGTACCTCAGTATTCATGCAGAATGAAGAGTTTTGATAAAGGAAATCTCACCACTATTTAAGGCTGTACATGCTTTTTTTTTTTCCTTAATTTTTTTTCATTTAGAATATTTTTCCATGGCTACATGATTCATGATTCACCCCCTTTCCCTCCCTACTCCAAAAGCTGACAAGCAGTTCCATTGGGTTATACATGTATCATTGTTTAAAACTAATTTCTGTGTTATTCATATTTGCAGTAGAGTGATCTTTTAACATCAAAACCTCAATCGTATCCCCAACAAACCACACGATCAATCATGTTTTAATTCTGCATTTCTGTTCCCACAGTTCTTTCTCTGGATGTGGATAGCATTCTTTCTCATAAGTTCCTCTGGGTTGTCCTGGGTCATTGCATTGATGCTAGTAGAGAAGGCTCTTACATTCTATTGTGCCACAGTGTATCGGTCTCTGTGTACAATATTCTGCTGGTTCTTCTTCTTTTGCTTTGCATCAATTTCTAAAAGTCATTCCAGTTCACATGGAATTCCTCCAGTTCTTCATTCCTTTTAGCAAAATAGTATTCCATCACCATCATATACCACAATTTGCTCAGCCATTTCCCAATTGATGGACATACCTTCATTTTTCAATTTTTGACACTATAAAATGTGCAACTATAAATATTTTGTACAAGTCTTTTCCCTCATAATCTCTTTGGGATACAAACTCAGCAGTGGTATGGCTGGGTCAAATGATATGCATTCTTTTAAAGCCCTTTGTGCATAGCTCCAAATTGCCCTCCAGAATGATTGAACCAATTCACTACTATACTAACCATGTATTGGTGTCCCAATTTTGCCACATCCCCTCAGTACATCCTTTTTTAAGGTAATTGTAAATTGGAGAAGTTCCCCTTCCCCCACATTATGCCAAAATTTGGCTTTTTTACTTTCATCCATTGTTCCTGAGTCTATGTGTGTGGCAGGGTTGGGTAGGGGATGGTATACAGTGCAAACAAAACAAATCTAATCTCTCTTCTGTATAACAATCTTTATAAAATGTTATCATTTCCTCCCACCCCCCGTCTTCATGAGTCCAGACTATACATTTCAAATTCTCCTAGCTGAGTAGAAAACTTGGAGTCCAGTAAAAAGCCAATAATTAAATCTATTGGTCTGGTCATTAACATTTAATGAATAAATAAAAATAAGCAAGCAAAGGAGAATGAATCCAACTATTGATGCTTATTATGGGGACAGAGAAAACTATAGCTCAATCTTTGAAAACCCTGAAGTAAAAAAACTCATTGGAAAAATAGCAAAGAAATAAAATAAATGGTCACAAACAGGAAATGGGCTTTTAGAAGAGCTTTAAGACTCTACTCACATCAGACCTAGGATGAAGAGAAAACAGCATACATGATGATAAGGGTAAAATATTTCTTAAGGTACAGAGAAATGGGAGGGAAGGGAAGTGGGGATAAGAGAGGGAGTGGGGAGGAAGTACATATCAGGAGGTAGAGATTAAGGTGAGGCAATAAGGAGAGACTCTTAGGACAAGCTAGGGAAGGGATTTTTAGAATAAAATTCATGTGAAAAAATAGGAGGACACAGTTGTGGGGAAAAGGAAGAGCTTTTTTGAAAGATGTATAGAAAAGAAATTAAAAGGGATAAGGGAAGGAACTTTTAAAAGCTGGGCCAATTTGGAACTAGGAAAGCAGGGGAGAGGATAAAGGAGGATTTGGGAGGAAGGGGTATGAATTGGTGAGGTACTGGTCAAAGGAAATTGAATATCTGAGTATGAATATGGTGAAAAGAAAGAAAGAGTGGGGCAAACATTGAGGAGGTGTAAAGTAGTTGGAAATGCATAGCTAGTTACTATAACATTGAGTGTAAATAGTATGACTAGCAAAAAGGATCAAAAAAGAGGACCCAATAATATGTTGTTTACAAGAAACACACTGAAAATGTAAGACACATATAGGGTGAGGATAATGAAGTGGAGTCAAATATACTGTGCTTCAGCTCATCCAAAGAAGGTAGGGGCAATAACCATGATTTCTGACAGAGTAGGGACTAAAATGGATATAATTGGGAAGGAATGAATGTGGTAATTATATTATATTGGGTCCTGGTATTACTATGGATAATGATATTGGAATGTGGGCCCCAAGTTTCATATCCAGGTTTTTAAAGGAAAAACAAAATGAGACAAAGATGGAAATAGATAACAAAATAACAATAGCAGGGGACTCCAATTTTCCCTCTCAGGAGTAGAAAAAGCTAAACAAAAAAAGATATAAATAAGAAAGAAGGATATGAATAGAACCTTAGATATATGATGTAAATCTGAACATACACATAATCTAAACCCAGTTTCTGGAAGGAGAAAAATGGTTTAGAAAGCATTAATATTCTGCAAAAGGTTTACTTTAACAGTATGGAGGTAATCTTACATTTCTGAGGGGTTGTGGCATTGACAAAAAATGTTACACTGGGTATAAAAAATCTGTAAACACTTGGTTTTGGAAAAAGTATGGCCCTGGCAAAAGATTGTCTCTACTACCTTAGGACTAATCTAGCTAAATACAGTCCTTAAAATGTATGTTAACTGAGAACCACATGAGTTAAAGTGATCAATTAAATACTGATAGGAACTTGGAGAAACAAATCTAATATTATATTGCTAGAGCAGCTGTGAAAGGTTTTTTTTTTCCTTAGAAAAGATAGAAATACATATTAAGAGCTATAATCCTGTTCATACTCATTGAATAGGATCTTATTATGAGGCTTAGGCCCTAAGAAGGGCACTATTGAGATAGTAAAGAACTGTATATATGTGTAAATATTTATGGAAATTTTGTTTGTAATGACTAAATAACTGGAAATAACATAAATGCAATGAATGGGAGAAGTGGCTGAACAGATTGTGATACTTGAACATAATGGATTGCATTATGTTATTAGAAATGATCAATATTAGAAATATAAAGAAAATAATAGAACTATGTGAAGAGAATAAAAGAAATAAGAATACATACAATGATTACATATGAAAAAGAACTCCACAAAATCAAGAGAAAAGTATCCAAGTAAGATAAATCCAAAGGAATTTGTATGTATATATTAGCATACATAAATTAAAAAAAATTGTAAGCAATGTGGAGTTTGTGGTTTGACACATTTCTATATACTTGTTTAGTTAATTAATTTTTGTTGTGATGGTTATTAAGGATACAATAAAAAAGAAATCCATTTGGTAGAAAGAATGTTTTCATATATGTCAGTTTATCACTAGGTTGCAAAAAGCATGCAGATAAAATTTATTTTCTGGAAATAAAAAAGAATAAATCACAACTTAAATACGTGAGAAAGAGGAAAGGAGTAAACAGAAGGGGAAGAGGTGAAATGAGAAGAGGAGAAAAGTGAGGGATGGGAAAAAGAGGATATGAGAAGAATATAAGTAACCTAGTGATCACTAAGACAAATGGTAGTAATAAAAGATGAACTAATTCCCTATGAAGATCATTAAGTCGATACAAAAGTAAGATAGAGTAGGAGTAAAGGATTCTAACTCTGAAATTACACTAGAGGTCTTTTTTCTTTTAAAATTAGAACACCAAATAAATTTTCCCTCATTTTGTTATTAGAAGAGAGAAGGAAAAGATAAAGGAGAATTTTTTGCCTACAGTAACAGTTCTCAGCTTCCAGCTGAATCTGTGGATATACTTCAGAGGGTCCGTGAACTTGGATGGGACAAAAATTAAATCTTTAAAAAAATAATTGGTTTACTTTGTAACCCTGGAGATATGATTTTGTGCATTTAAGAACATTAGTTAGAAATAGGATCTCTAGGCTTCATAAAATAGTAAAAGGGCACCATTACACACACATGAAAAAGGTTAACAGTCCCTGCTGTAGAGAAAAAGAACATGGATGACATAAATGCCTCTCGGTATGTGAAGGGTTTTATAAAATACCCCATGCCGTTATAAAAAAAATGTTTCATTTAGTCCCAGAAAATTCTCTATTTTCAATCATTTTTCAGTGGGTTCAACTCTTCATAACACCATTTGGAATTTTCTTAGCAAAGATGATGTAGTGCTTTGCACTTACCTTGTGGAAGACACTATACTAAATACTTGAGACACAAATAAAAAAGTACGGATAATTCCAGACCTTATGGAGTTTACATCCTAATAGGAGGAAACAGCAATTGCCTGGGAGGGGGGTGGTAGTAATTTTGGAGGAGAATTTGCTTTGCAAAGAAATGAGAGAAAAGATTGAAAAATCCTTTCCAGTAGCAATGTAGTATTTGTTTAATTATGGCTTTAGAACTCTAAAGTGGAAGGGAGATAAAGGAAAGGTAGATGGAATTAACTTGGTGTTCCAAAATAATTGATGATAAAATTTGCATATCATTTTGTTTATTATTATTTGCAATCTCATTTAATGGAACTTCTAGGTGGCTCACTGGATAAAACATGGAACCTGGAATCTGTAAGATCTAAATTAAAATTCAGTCTCAGCCACTAGCTGTGTGTCCCTGGGCAAGTCTTTTTGCCTTTCTTTCCTCATCTGTAAACTGAGCTGGAGAGATAAATGGAAATTCACTCCAGTATCTTTCCCAAAATAACCCCTAATGGGGCCATGAAGAATGGGACCACACCAATTGGGGAATGGCTAAATAAATCATGGCATATGTTAGTGATAGAGTGCTATTGTGCTATAAAAATGAAACGATGGTTTCAGAAAAAAACTAGAAAGATCGACATGAACTGATTAAGAGCAAAATAAGCAGAATGGGGAGAACATTATATGCAGTAACAGCAATATTACAGGATGATCAATTGTGAAAATTTGGCTACTCTCAGTAGTGCAATGATCTGGCACAATTCTGAAAGACTTATGATGAGGAATGCTATCCACCTTCAGAGAAAGAACTGTTGGAGTTGGATGGATGTGGATCAGAGAACATTTTTCACATCTGTGAATTTAGGTTTATTTGGAGGTTTGGGTTTTGTATGAGTGTGCTCTTACAATGGCCAATATGGAATAAATAAATTAAAAAAAATAATTGGACATGACATCAGCATCTCATTTTACTCATTACCTTGTTTTATCTTCATAATAACCCTGGGAGGTAGGCATTATTATCCTCATTTTACAAATGGTGAATGTTAGGTTGAGGGAGTTCTTTGAGGGTAGAAAATGTCTTGATTCTTTTTCCATCTTCAGCACTTAGCACAGTGGTTGGTACATAGTTGGCATTTAATAAATATCTGTTAATTGACTGATTAGATAACTTGTCCATTGTAATAGGCAGTGTCTGAATGTAGATTTTAACCCAGATCTTCCTAATAGTAAACTCAGCAGTCTATTCATTTAGAGACCTATTTTTCAGTAAGTAGTGAAAGATTCAGTAAGTAGAGAAGAGATTGAGTATCTCTGAATTTTATCTGGTTCTTGTTGGTTAACTACACAGACAAAACATTAGCATCCAATATCATGGGATAACATTACTAATTTGTTCCTTTATTTTTCAAGTTATTTTTCAGGCCTCCTGATAAACTGGTTACATGCTAAAGAAATATTGCCTCTGAATGCTCTCACACAGAATTTTCATTAATGAACTAAGTTTACTAAGAGGGCTTTAGTAGGTACTTTTCTCTAGATTCAAAATCAAATTGGCCTTATAAATGATGAGAAAAAAAACATACCCCACATATTGCTGTGGGAATGGAAGGAATTTTTCTATTCTTACTGTAATTAATAAGCCTCCAAAAACAGGGCTTGTGAGAGCAGTAGTTTTGCATAAAAAATAAACTATGAAGACAAATTCAGCATTATAAATAATATAATAACCCATAGCTCTATTTGTGTGAATTAGATTTGCAAATCCCTGGAGTCTGAAAGCCATTTCCTGATGCTAGTAGGCAAATGTGTCCTATGGTGTCATTTTGATTTAAGTGAAATGATTTGACTACTTATCATTATCTGCCACAAATGTACTGTATTAACTTGAATTCTTAATGAGTCATAACCAGAAAACATGCTGCCCAAAGGTACTTTGACAAAGATATATGAACATTAAAGTGAAACTCTGCCTTCTAGCCTTGACTGAACTGGATACTGTTTTACCCATTTCTACTGTTTGCTTTAAAAAACAATTTAGAGTTCATTTTTATTTTTAGAATTTCCAAAGTTAAACTCTTTATTTCCTACCCCAACTCCCAATTCTAAATCAACTCCTCCCCAAATTTACAATCATGGTAACAATGTGATATTTCTAATTTTTGTTCCAGGGTCTTTCATCAGTCAGTAAAGCATCTATTCAGCATCAATGCTGTGCAGGCATGGTGCTAAGTGCTGGTCTAGCTCAGAAAATGTGTTGCTTCAAACCTTAATGCTAATTCCTTCCCCTCTAATATTACCTTCCCAATGTATCCTGTTAATACTTGCCTTTGCACAAGTTGTCACCCTCTAAAAGAATGTAAGTTCCTTGTGGGCAGGAACATTTTGTTAATCTTTTTATTCTTACTATGTAGAATAAATGCCTAATAATAGTTTGTTGGTTGAGTGCTATTCAGGTGTTACCAGATTCCCAGTTTTACTAATCCAGCCCTAAACTTTGTCCAATCCAGTCTAACATCTCTGACTGATCCTAATTTAGATATCTTGATCTGAATATCCTGTAGATATTTTAGCAGAATATATTCAAAACTCAATTCATTATTTTTCCTCTTAAATCCTCCCCACTTCCAAACTTTCTTATTACTATCAAAGATAGCGCCATTCTTCCAATACCCCAGACTTAATACCTGGTCTTAATTATCAGTTCCTCATATCTCCTGCCCTGCCTCTTTGTCCAATCTGTTGCCAAGGCTTGTTGATTTCACTTTTGCAACACCTCTACAATACTTCCAGTTTTCTTTTCTGATATTACCACCACCCTGTAGCAAACCCCATATCCTCATGCTTGGACTATTGCAATCACCTACTAGTTGGTCTGCCTATAATAAGTCTAATTCTACATCAGTCCATCCTTGACTCAAACACAAAAGTAATTTTTCTAAAGTACAGGATAGAGCTGTATCAGTCCCTTACTCAACAAAACCTACTGGCTCTAAATTACCACCAGAATCAAATACAACATATTTTTGGCATTCAAAGCTTTTTATAATCCAACCTTCCCTGTCTATCTTTCATTTTGTTATACATTACAATCTAAATTCTAGCTTAAAATCTCCCTTACAAGAAGCCATTGCCAATTCCTCTCAATTCTAGTGCCTTCCCTCTGCTCATTATTTCCTATCTATCCTGCATGTGGCTTGATTATACAGTTATTTTACATCTTATCATTCCCATTAGGCAGTGAGCTACTTTAAAGCACAGACTGTTTCATACCTTCCTTTCTTCAGGCCTTAACACAGTGTTTGATATACAGTAGGCATTTAATAAATATTTATTTATCTACCCAAATTTTGTGAGATAATTTCTATCATCTATTTCCCCCTATTCCATCCCTTGTATGTTCTTCTTCCTTCTTATTTTGAGATAATAAAAAATAAATACTCCCAGAATTTCTGTCCTTTTAAAATTTTCCTACATGAACCATGCTGACATTGGAGTTTCAAGGGGGAAACTAGTACCATCTACCCATTCTAAATAACATTTTCCTTCAGTTACATCTCATTATGCACTCATCTTTACCTTTATATGGTTATTTTCGTATATATACATATATAGTCACATATGTCCACATATATTTTTTTCTTATGATTAGGTAGCTAGATAGCACAGTGTTCCACTTGGAATTAGGAACACAAGTTGAAATTGAGCCAGAGACATTTAATAGTTTCATGACTGCAGGAAAGTCACTTAACTTCTCTTTGCTTCCATTCCCTCATCTGTAAAACTGGAAAAATACCAACACCTAACTCCAAAGATTATTATGATAATAAAATGCAATAATATTTATGAGGAATTTTACAAACCATAAAGAGCATCATATAAATGATAGTTATTGATTCATATAATATTTCAATGTTTCAAATCAGCTCTGATATTTTCTTTAATAATACTTGAAAGTCTTCAATTATATTACAGATTCATTTTCTCCATGAAAATTATACTAAGGTTTTCTGAGTTAATTGCTTTACATTTTAAACTTATCTCTTTTTATTTTACAATCTCATATTTTGAACCCTCTGTCCCTTTACAGTGGAGGCTGTTAAGATTTGTTTAATTCTATGTTTTCTCAGTAAATTGATTTTTATTTAAAAATTTTTATTCATGGTTTTTGTTATGTCTTATGATATTTCATGAATCCCTCCCATTGGCCTTCTCCTAGACTTATTCCATATTTTTAGAGAGAGGAAAAACTAAGCATAATTTATCAATTCAGTGATAAAGTCCAAAAATATGTGCAATGTGTAAAACATTTAGATTTCTCACCTCCACCAAGGATATGTTGGGGACATATTCTCATATCTTTTCATTTAAGTACTACTGGATTTTTGGTGTGTCATTTGATCTTTATATTTACATTGAGTATTTTACTGTGTACATTGTTTTCTTGGCTCTATTACTTTATTCTACATTAACTTATATATCTTTCCATACTTCTCTGTATTTGTCACATGAACCATTTGATTAGTGCAATAGTATTCCATTATATGCTTGTACCATAATTTGTTTATCCATTCCACAATTGATTGGCACCTATTTTATTTCCAATTTTATCTACCAGAAAAAAGTTCTACTACAAATATTTTATAAGCAGCTAGTTGGCACAATTTATAGAGCACCTTATAGGATTCAGGAAGACCTGAGTTAAAATGAAGCTGCAGACACTTACTAGTTACATAACCATCGGTAAGTCACTTAATCCTGTTTGCCTTAGTTTTATCATCTATAAAATAAGCTGGAGAAAGAAGAGGCAAACCACTCCAGTATTTTTACCAAGAAAATTCCTCATAGAGTCACAAAGAGTTGGACTTTACTGAAATTATTAAATAGCAAGAAAAATATTTTGGAGTATATGGGGACTTTTTAAAAATCAAAATGTGAATGAGGTATTTGCTCAGTAAAAGAGGCTTTGGTTCAAAGAGTATGGACATTTTAGTCACGTTATTTGTATTATTCTAAATTGATTTCTAAAATGGTCGTACCAATTCACAACTCTACCACCAATGTATTATTATGACTATATTTCATAAACCCCTATAATATTAACTTTTGGGTTTTTTGTCATTTTTGACAATTTAGAAAGCGATTTGCATCTTTTTTATTACTAGTATCTTAGAGCACTTTTTGTGGAGTTATGAATGCTTTGAAGTTTATCTTTTGACAGCTCTTTGTTCATTTTTTTTTACATTTTTCTATGGAGAATGGCTATGTCAAAAATGTATACATACATATGTATACATGCATATTATTATAATGGCTTAAATCTTGGATATCAAACATCTTTGTCCTTACTTCTTTTCAGTATTTACATTGATATTCTAGATCTAACATTTTTTCCAAATGAATTTTGTTATTATTTTATCAAGCCCTATGATTTTTCCTCATAGTAATTTTATGAGAATAGGATTGAAAGGATGAATTAATTTTGGTAGGATTGTTATTTTTATCATATTAGCACAGCCTAGGCATAGGCACTGAATATTCCCCTATCTGTGTAGGAATAATATTTTAATCTTTAAGGAGTGCTTTGTGACTGAATCTATACATGCCTTTTATATATTTTCAGAGATTGATCCTCAGATATCCTATTTATTTTATAGCCATTTGGAAATTCTTCCTATTGTTATTTTTGTCTTTTGTGATAATTATTTAGCAATGCTATTAATTTTTGAAGATTTATTTTTCATCTGCAACTTTGCTGAGGATATTGATCAGAGGATGGTGAGGTTCAAGATCTCTACCACTAGGTCTCTGAAGGAGATTAGAGGCTTCTAAGAGGATAAAGTTTGGAAAGTAAAGGAAGAAAAACTCAGCCAGAAACTTACCACCAAACCAGACAATAGCTGTAGCCATGCCAAGATGCCAAAAGGCCCAGTGCACTGCCACCAGCCACTGCTCAGCCGCCAAAGGTCCTAGAGAGAGGAAGTGAGCCAAATATATAGACCTTTTACACTTGTGTCCCCTCCTCTAAATTTTCACATCTACCAATCACATTAGAGGCTTTTCACCAGGACTGCTTATTCTTTAGTTCTCATCTTCTTTGATTAGATTATATCTTTTGAGTTACTTAACACTTCTTTGTTAAATTCACCTTTTGTTAGTTACTTAAGATTTTTGTGATTAACATACCCTTTATAGTGACTTAACAACTTTTTGTATTAAGATCTTAAAATAGACTTAGCTTAAAGTTCTAGCTTCACTATAAGGTAAGAACTAAATACGTTCATTGTTCAATCAGGAGATTACAATTTCATCTTCTCCATAAAGTAAGATCTAAGAAGGGTAGAATAATCTAAATTTCACAATAGGTAATAGGTCTGTATCACAAAAGGACTTTGGTAGGGTTCCTTCTCAATTTTTAAGAATAATTTTTGAAGTAAGGGTAACAACTTTTCTTTAAAAGTAATATATTAATTATCCTATGAATCCATCAGGTCCACACTCTCTTACTCCAAACCTTGGTGATTCCTTGACAGTTGGATCAATTTCCTTTTTCAATATCAAATTGTTTGAGGCCATTATCTAGTATTGTTAGTTCAAGTATTTTGCAATTTTGAAGACATTAGTTTCTTTCTTTTAGGTTCTCCTTCCTAAAATTATATAACTGTACTTGTTATATTTGGGTTCTTCTTTTAATTTCTTCCAAATTTGCTGTGATTTCACCTTGCTTAATTGATATTTCATTGATTTGGTTTTCTATTTCCTTCTTTTTCATCATATTAGCTGAATTTATTAATTTTATTGGTATTTTCAAAAAGAAGGTTTTTGTTGTATTTATCATTTCAATGTCTTTTTATTTACAATTTATCTATTTATCTTATATTTATTATATCATCTTTTTTGCTCTTTTAAGTTTCCTTATATATTTTTTCTCTAATTGGTTTAATTCATATTCAATTCATTCGTCTTTTCTTTTTTTTACTTAATGTATGCTGGTAAAGGTATGATTTTCCTCATTAGTCCAGCATTAGCTATGTGCCAGAAATTTTGTATATTGTTTTAACATTATTATTTCCTTTTACACTGTTATTAATTATTTACATGATTTTCTCTTTGGACCACTGATTATCATTGCACTGATGAATTTCCATTTGAATCTGTAGCCTTGGTTTATGATCTCTGACTCAGTTTCTATTCTTATTCTATTTTGATCTATAAAGGATATGTTGATTGTTTATTCTTTTTCATTTGTTTGAAATTCCTCTGGAACCTATTGACATGGACAATTTTTGTAAAAGTGTCATATAGTACTGAGAAAAGTACATATACATATATGTATGTGTATTATATATAGATATATTTTTCCTATCTTCTTCAAAAGATGTATGTTTTAAGTCTTTTAACATAGCTTCACCAATCTACATCTTCTACTCTGTCTGATTTCAACTACACACAAGAAGATATCCTTCCCAGATTATGTCTATTATCTCTAATTTCATCACCACACTGCTGACTCAAGCTTTAACTGACATTACATCCCTCAGCTTCTTCTCCTCTCTGATTAAAGGGATAAAGGAGGAAGTAGCAAATCCCATTCAATGGCTTACTTTGTAGAGGCAAGACCCTGGATTTTTGGTCTCAGTCCATTGTGTATCTATTGCTCTTCCATTTTTCAAGTGAATGGAATAAGATGCTCCCATGCCAGGTACCTCACTTTTATCCCCTGAGACTCTTTTTTCTCTTTTGTGTATTGTCTTCCCTCCCATTGAATTTTAATTACCCTTTGTGTTAAATTTTTCCTTATTTTTATTGTGTGCCTTAGCACAGTAGTATAGAGTAGGCATTTAATAAATGTTTATATTGGACTGAATTTTAACTCTAACTTCTTCAGATTTTTTTATTCTATATTTTCCCTTTTGTTTATTGCTATTTGAAGTATCCAAAACTAAAGGAGAGACACTGAAGTTTTCTGTTACCATTGTGTTTCTATATATGTCTTTTTGAATCTCATAATGTTTTCTTTGAGAATTTGGATGCTAAAATATTTGGAGTCCAAATGTTTACCAAACTGCATGCCCTTTGACCCAGCAATATCACTACCTAGTGATAGGGAGACAGAGGAAAAATGGGATGCCAAGAGGGCCACAGAGGTTCTTGATGAATGGGAGTGGATATATGGCTAAAAGGAAATGAAAGCACTCAGTCTTCTGATATTCAACAATCCATCTTTAAACTCCACTCAAAACTAACCAACTAACTACTCCCTAACAATAGGTAAGAAGTACAGTTATAGTTTTTACCAGGGGGAAAGTCAAGTCCGCCTAGCATCAGAAACTAGAGAGTCACCAAAATAGATTCTTGGAAATGTTATTTTCTTACAGTTCTGGGAAATCCTTGTTTTCTAACAGCAGGGGACAGATTGGACCCCTGTAGCAATGGCCTTGTTTAGATCATCCTCCCTGTCTGAAACTTGTCTCTTCCCTGAGCTGGTACTCCTTGTCTAACCTTGTCCAAGAATGCCTAGTGGGGTGGGGAAAAGAGAAAAGAGGACTTAATTCTTTACATTCTCTAGGTCTATACCCAAAAAGATCAAAGGAAAAGGAAAATGATATATATGTACCAAATATTTCTATCATCTCTTTTCACCATGGCAAAAAGAAGGAATATCAAGAAGATATCTACCAATTGGTGAATGGCTGAACAATCTGTGGCATATGATTCTGATAGATTATCATTGTGCTATAAGAAATTATGCCAGGGGTGGTTATAGAAGAATACATGGGAAAACTTATATGAAATGATTCAAAAGGAAGTGAGAACACCTGGGAAATGAGTGTCCACAGCAATGTCTTGCTATTATGTCTTACTGATCAGCTGTAAAAGACTTGACTATTCTGATCGAGGCAGTAGTCTAAGCCAGTTCCAAAGACCTCAGTGACATAAAAAATTATATCTCTCCCCAGAAGGAGAAATGATAAAGGCTGAGTGCAAACTGAAGGTTAATTTTCTATTATTCTTGTGTCTTTTTAAAATATAGCTAATATGGAAATATGTTTTGTGCGATTTCACATATATCATTGATGTATTGTGTATGTTCTCAATGGATAGAATAGTGTAGCGGTGGAAAGAGAGAAATTTTGGAACAACAAATTTAAATAAGTAAAGAATGTTAAAAATACAAAAAATAAAAATTTAAAAAATCATAAAGGATTAGTTCAATATAAAGAAACATAAACATAGTAAGCTATGTTAATATCATTAATAATTTTAAAATTATATGATTGTAGTAATAAATGTTGAAAAGTCTTTTGACAATATCCAACATTCATTTCTGCCAAAAAATGGGAAATAATATAAAATGAGCTTTCTAGAAATATTAGTGATCTTTCTTTTTAATTATTTAATTAATTAATTAATTAATTAATTTTTTAGGTTGCATGTCAATACAATTTTTGATAATAGTATTCTGACAGTTTGTAATCTATGCTTTCTCCTTTCCTTCTACCACTACCCCTTGCCTGAGAAGGCAGGTAATAAGAATTAGGTATCCATATATGTTCATACATATATATTTCTATGTTTGTCATGTTATGAAACAAGATACATACTGTTTACACTGTAGAAAATTCATGAAGGAAATAAAGTGAAGAAAGATCTGTTTCAATCTGAATTTGGACTCTATTCCTTCTATGGTCATGGTTAACCTTTTTTGTTGAGTCCCCTAGAGTTATGCTTGATCCTTGCCTTGCTGATAATAGTTGTCATTCACAGTTGACCATCAAATTATTATTATTACTGTGTATATTTTCCTTGATCTGCTCACTTCACTTCATAAAAGTCTTTCCAGGTTTTCTGTGATTGTCTTGTTTGTCATTTTTTATGGTACAGTAATATTTCCTTACAGTCATATACCACCACTTGTTCAGCCATTCCCTAATTGATAGACAGCCCTTTGGTTTCCAGTTCTTTGCTACCACAAAAAGAAATGCTATACATATAGTTGTCCAAGGAGATGTTTTTCCCCTATCTTTACTCTCTCAGGGACAGATATGATGATTAAAATTCTTTAGAAGTTGTATATTTATTTATAATTAATTATGAGCAAGTGAGAAAGAGAGAGAAAGAGAAAGACAGACAGAGAGAGAGAGAGAGGGAGAGAGAGAGAAAGAGAGAGAGAAAGACAGAGACAGAGACAGAGAGAGATCACATGGACACTTGGCTGTGCCAAACTAAAAAACTGCTTCCATGGAAAATCCTTAGATTCCCCCATTTAGATTTTCCCTTTAAAGTTCTCCCCAATGTTCTAGGAACTAGCTTAGACAGGCTGACCCCAGCCTGCTACAAACAATGCTGCAAGAGGATGTAGGAGTGGATTTTTCCTGCTTGACTGAATTACAATCCCCTCAGTGCCTATATTCTAATGCACATACTTGCCCATCATGTGTGTTTGTATCATGTAACCTATGAAAACCCACAGAAACCCCTGATTGTCTCTGTGTCATGTAACCCATGGAAATCCTCCATGACTTTGTATAAAGTAGCCAAAGCCCCTTGCCTCAGGGCCAAGACCTGAGTAGCTATCTTGTCAGAGTCCACACATAATAAATTTTCCTTACTCTGGAGTGACATTGTGGCTTTCTCCTGCCTGGCTAACCCCAAAATCCCACATCAGTTTCCACAGCTCAAACTCCAAGGGGAGCAGCAACATGCAGCTTAAGTGGCTGGCTGCTTGTGAAATAAGACAGTGTCTGCCAAGTGTGAAATGCTCCAGAGAAGGGAGAGAGAGCAGTTTTCACATCCACCAAGAGAGAGCTTTCTCTATACCCACTTATATAGCCCATTTTGGCCACTCTTATGGGGAGGTCTCTAATTGGAAAGTTCATGTCCTGAGTCCCGACTTCAGGACTCATCACCCTATGCATGGTCTCTTCTGCCAGGCTTCCATAAGTCACAACTCCATTAAGCCATATGACAAATGAGCCAACCACTCTCAGGAAGTCAGAGAGCCAGGTAACCTCTGGCATCTTGCCACAGTACGCATGCATGGACAGCCAACGGTGTGGTTCTCAAATGGAATAAGGGGATACAATTTATATTAAATTAATATGCAGACCTAATAGTGCTAATGCTTGATGAAAGCATATGACCAGTTTTATTGATTAACCTTTCTAATGATATAAAAAATAAAGTAATGAAACCCATTTCACCACTACCATTTGACACTGTGTTGGAAATGATCCCCATAGCAAACAAAAGATCAATAAGTTCATAAACATAAAAAAGAGAGAAAAATTATCTCTTACTATAGATAATATATATATTTTGCTGAACTACATATGTATATATATACACACACATATTAGTTATGGAGGGCATTATAAAGGAGTTAAAATCAATTCTTATAGAAAAGCAAAATTTTAACTTAAAATTTTAAAAAGAATGCTGTGATGATGAGCCATATGTCACTGAAAGCAATGAGTGGAAAGTCAGTCAGTGAGGAGCACTTAATTTAGACATAACACTATTTTTGTCCCATTAAAACCTAACATATATCCAAGTAGTTAAATTTGCATATCCCCAAGAGTGTTGCAATTCTGAAAAACAAATCTACATTCCTCAGTCCTACAGGCCCAACTAACAAGGGATTTTTTACATTCCTTTTTCCTCAGGAGACTTTCATACAGCATATTTTTATAAAACATTTTTACCTATAAATGTCAATGTCCTAGATGCATTTTCTTTATTTGTTAATTAATATCTTATTATTTTTCCAATTATTTTGGATTTCCAATTTTTTCCCTCCCCTTTTCCCCTTCCATCTACCTAAGTTGGCAAATAATTTGATATATGGTAGCCATGTGCAGTCATGCAAAACATATTTTTGTATTAGTAATGTGAAAGAAAACAGACAAACAATTAAAAATGAGGAAAAAAATTAAAGTATCCTTCAATCTGCATTCAGAAGCCATTAATTTTTTGTTAGAGTTTTGTAGCATTTTTCTTCATTAAATTCTTTGGAATTAGCTTGATTCCTTGTATTAGAGATAATATGTAAGTCATTCACAGTTGATCAATATACAACACTGCTGTTATTGTATATATTCTTCTTTTGATTCTACTTAGTTCACTCTTAATCAATTCAAATAAGTCTTTCCAAGTTTTTCTGTGATCATCTTCCTTATCCTTTCTTATAGCAGAATACTATTCCATCATAGTAAAAAAGCACATTCCCCAAAAGATAGATATTCCACCAATTTCTAATTCTTTGCCATAATAAATGTGCTGCTATAAATATTTTTGTACAAATGAGTCTTTTAACTTTTTTATCACTTTGTATTTATAGTAGTGGTATTCCTGGGTTGTAGGCATAGTTTTATAGCTTTTGCAGGATAGTTCCAAATTGGCATCCAGACCAAATGAAGCAGTTCACAATTCTACCAACAGTGTATTAGTAACTCAACTTTCCCATACCATTCAAACATTTATCATTTCCTTTTTCTGTAGTATGAGTCAATCTGATAGGAGTGAAGTGGAACATCATAGTTGCATAGTTGCTAATGAATGATTTGGAGGACTTTTCATATTGCTATAGATAGCTTTCCTTACACTTGAAAACTGCTTATTCATATCCTTTGATCATTATCAATTGAAGAATGGTTTGTATTCTCATAAAATTGACTATTTGTTTATATTTTTGAGAAATAAGGCCCTTATTAGAGAAACTCATAAACATATATATTTACTTTTACATTATTATTCAATTACTCTGCATAATATTTTCAACTATTTATCATATTTTCTCTATTTTCACTCTGTCTCTCTTCAAAAATATTTTGCTTCTCACTAGCACCTCTCCCAATCTGCTTTGGCTACTCTGAGCACCTGTTTCTCTTATTATATATCCCTCTTATTTTCTTGTAGAGTAAGATAGATCTATAAACTCAACTGAATATATGCTATTCACTCTTTGAGCCAATTCTGATGGAAGTACAGTTCAAGCACTCCTAACCCCATTTCCCCATATTTCCTTTCACTGAAAAAGTTCATTAAGGCCAATTTTATGTGAGATAATTTATCCAATTCTACCTATCCCTTTCCCTTTTCCAAATTCATTCCCCTTTCTTACACACTTTTGTTTTTTAGGTGTTATCTTATCATAGTCTAATTATACCTTTGCCTTTTGTCTATATATAATCTTTCTAACTGTTCTTGGGAGTTATAAGTATCACCTTCCCGTGTAGGGATTTTAACAGTCTAAACTTATTGAATCCCTAATTATTTCTCTTTCTTGCTTAACTTTTTATTCTTTTATTTCATACTGTATTTGAAAGTTAAATTTCCTATTAAGTTCTTGTTTTTCATAAGAAATGCTTAAAATTATCTATTTCAATAAATATCCATTTTCTTTTTAAAAGATTGTACCATTTTGCTGGGTAGGTAATTCTCAGTTGTAATCATTACTTATTTACCCTCTAGAATATCATATTCTAAATCTTATGATCTTTTGTTTTAGAAGCTATTGTCTTATATTATCCTGACTATTGTCTCCACAATATTATTTCTTCTTGGCTGCTTACTGTTTTCTCATTGATGTAAGAACTCTGGAATTTTGCTAAAATATTACTCTGAGTTTCCATTTTGGATTCTTTTTAAGGAAAGCAACATATTATTTTCATTTCTATTTTTTCTTTGGTTCAAGAATATCAGGTCAGTTTCCCATCATAACATTTCTTTCTTGACATATGATTTCTCAATTCTTTTTTGACCATGAATTTAAGGTAATCTAATAATTCATAAATTATTTCTCAACATATTTTCTAGGATTATTGTTTTCTCATGAGATATTTCAGATTTTCTTTTATTTTTCATTCTTTTGTTTTTGTATTATCATTTCTTAATGACTCAGCAGTCATTATTTTCTTCTTATCCAATTCTAATTTTTGAGGAATTCTTTTTTTAGAGTGAGGTTTTGAGCATCTTTTGGAAGTAATCCAGGAATACTAGCACATCTGAGGTGAGAAATTTTCAAAACTTTTTCAGGTATGTTTTCTTTTTTTGCCCTTGTCACTTGCCATCCAGCTTTCTCACCTGCAGCTCCAAGAAATTGTAATATGCAGAATGACTATATCCCAATAAACCATCTCAGAAAGCAATAGTTGAGGGTAACAAATGTAGTGTGTTGAGGTGGATATCTACCTGAGGTCTATGAAGACTTCTCTAGGCAGGAAATTTTTATTTTTCACCCAAGGAGGAAAGGTGACTTGCAATATACCATGTCCTTAATCATTGTAACTAGAAATTCATCTACTAAAAAATCACTGGTAAGGAACTAGTCTTTCCCTCTAAGAAGGAAAACTTGGTTTGTCTTTTCTTTTTAAACAGATTTTATTATGAACTGTTCCATGTAGGTTTTCCCCCCAGAAGCTCCTTACTACAAGATACTAGGTAAATTTCCAAAAGTAACTAAGGATATATCCAGGATTTGGGTCTTTGGACCTTGCCAGTCATACTCTAGTGGATTTATTGGGGCTAACAAATATGAAAACTAGAAGAAGAATATAACCAAGGGATTTATTGATTTACTGAACTCCATCTTGTGTAAGATAATGATAAGATGTTCAATCAAACAATTTACATCAAAGACTTCAGATCAAGTGTGAAAGTGTGACAAGCCATTTTAAAAAAAGGTCACTCCCTCAAGGAGCTGCAATGGGAAAATGCAAAACACAAAGAGAAGCTGAAGGGATGAGGAAGTTAGAGGAAAAGAAGAAGTCTAGAGTGAATCCTGAAGAGTAGAAAACCATTGTAGTCCTGGATACCCTTCTTTTTTTTTGGTAAATTTTATTTAATTAATTAATTTTGAATATATTTCCATGGATACATGATTCATGTTCTATCCCTCATCTCCCCAACCCTCCTCCCATAGCCGATGCACAATTCCACTGGGTATTAAATGTGTCATTAATCAAGATATATTTCCATATTTTTGATATTTGCACTAGCATTGTCATTTAGAATCTATATCCCCAATCATATCCCCTTCAACCCATGTGATCAAGAAGTTGTTTTTCTTCTGTGTTTCTATTCCCACAGTTCTTCCTCTGAATATGGATTTTTGAGGTAAGTTGCTTTTCCAGTGACAGATTAAATTTTTCTTCTATTTTTCATTCTTTTGAATTTGTTTTATTGTTTCCTGCTGTCTCGTGAAATCATTAGCTTCCTTTTCTAATTTTAAGGAACCATTTTTATTTTGAGACTTTGCACTTCCTTTCTTAGGGAGCTGTTTTCCTATTTGAGGTATTATATTTCCTTTTTTAGTGAACTGGTTTTTTTCTGTAAATTTTTTTCTCTAAGCTGTTGGTTTTTCTATCATTTTCTCTTCTAATTTTGCTTCCATTTCTTTTTATTTATTTTTTCTATCATTTTAGAGCTATTCAGTGGTTAATTTGGAGCTTGGCATTTATTTACATTTTATTTTAAGGTTTCATATGTATTCATTTTTATATTGTTGTTCTCTTCTGAAATTATATGTTGGTCATCTCTTGTTGACATATTTTTGAATATCAGACTTTTTCTCTGTCTTTTGCTCATTTGGGGATTATTTTCTTATTGATATTTTTTCTCTTGGCTGAAGATCTGCTTCATTTTTGAGGTAGAGGCAGTACTCTCATGAGCTTTTCCTGTGTCTGGGATTAGCTCAACTGTCTAAGTAACAGACTAAGCACTCTGCAGAGGCAGCCTGATTGGCTTGCTGTGTGGAGGTTTACAATTATTCATTTCAGCTGTTTTGAATTGCCTTTACCCTGCTTAGACTGGACTTTGTTTAGATCCTTTCCTCCCACTGATGTTTTTCTGTATTGCATTAGTTTCTGTTCTTACCCTGCTAGGCTGGACTGAGCTGCCTATACTCTTTTTTTCTACTGCTTGCACTATATCAAGTCTGAGTTCCATTTAGACTTCTTAAAGACTGTCTCTTTGTACACTGGTGAGATATGGGTCCTCCTTCCTCCTTCCTGTTTCTTTGTTGTTTTGGCCTGGAGTATTGTTTCACTCTTTATTCTGTTGGTTCTGCCATTCCAGTATTTTTTAATTGTTTTTGTTTGGTGGTTGTTTGAAGGATTGTTGTTGGGTTTTGCATGTGTCTCACTTCACCATCTTAGCCTGCTCTCTTTAGTATTCCCCAACTCAGTCACTGGGATCTATGGGCTCATCAACTACTGTAGACATTACTTCCAATGCAACCAACAGGATTCACTTTGACTCTTTAGGGGGAATCCTAGAATCCTAAGAGAAAGAAGTAACTTTGCTCTGGAATTTAAGACTCACCCATAGGAACAGGAGTATGGATGAGTCCTCAAATTACTTACATAGGCCACACATATAAGTATAAATGAGGATAAGAGCTCAAGAAGTTTATGGGGCTATTCTAAAATAATTTTTTTTCTAAAATTATCAGGATGGCTCCACTATGGGACTACTATCAAACTCCTTATAGGCAGTTACTTTGTTTTTTGAGAATAGAATTGATTTTTAGGGGGTAGAAATCATGAATACTCAAGAAGTTCTAAATATGACTTAAGCAGAGGTATCAATTTAATACATATAGTCTTGCAAGGCTACTATTAAGAAAGTTTGAATATTCATTTGTATATCAATTCTTTCATAATTTTTAAAAGGAATGATTTTATAGTCATTGCCTAGCTTAGTTATGTATATAATATGTGCTTGATAAGGAATTAATAAATGCATTAATTTTAGGATCTTAGGAATTAAGATTAAGAATTTGAATAAAATAAAATTATTTTTGCATAGCATTTAAAGCACTTCACAGTTGAATTTTCTCCTAATTTCCCCAATATTTTGTATCTTTTCTTCACATATTGCATGAATCAACCAAACTGGCTTCCTAACTTTCCCCCATATAGTTAACCCATTTCCTATCTTCCTAGTACTTTTTAGATTTTCCCTTATAACTTGAAAGCATTTTCATCCTCTCTTCCATCTGGTGAAATCCCTTACTCAAGTGACACCTGCTATAGTTATCCTTCCTTAACACACACATTTTACCCTCTTGAAATACCAAAACAGATATTAATGCTCTCTTCCTCTTGAAAGCACTTTATATTTACTTATCTGTCTATGTTATGTCATCTCAAGTAGAATAAACATTGATATCAAGGACCCTTTCCTTTTTTGGTTTTTGTAGCATTAATACCTGACCCAATCTATATGTTTGTTGTCTAATAAATATTCTTAACTTAATTTGTTTTTCCTTTCTGTGCTAAATTCAGTAAGATTTGAAATTGGTATGAACTATATTGTTTTTGTGAAAATATATTCCAATTAAAATCTAAGAATCTTCCACACATCAGCCAGTGTTCCCAGTTTTTAATTTTATTACCCATAGGCTACATTTTTCTGATTTTTTTTATTAAAAGGATGGTTTGGGGACTTCCAGGTAATCATGGCTGCAATCTAGATGCCACACACTTCCTCTCCCCAGCACCAAACAAAATATACTACATCAAAGGAGCATAAAAATCACCTTTGGAGGAAAGGACTCCCCAGTACTCCCCAGTACCCCCACAGAGGCGAAGGTACATTGGGTTAGAACATTTCCACACTATAATAAGAAAGAGGAAAAGCTTGCACAGAAACGTGAACTGAGCCTCACTTCCCCCCACCCACCTCCAAACCAAACCAGAGTGAGCTACCAGAGCACTCATTGGGACAGCTAGTTAGTGGGGAACGTCTCTGTCTGGGGGGGCACTCCAGGGTTCTTGGGATCTGGGGACTGCCAGGAAACAAAGTCTCAGGGAGGTTTCACGGGAGAATCCTGAGCTGAGCACAGGGGGCCCAGGAAGCCATACTCGGGGCTGTTGTGCTGAGCATCTGGGTGGAGCTAAACACCAGGGGCAGACCACTGCTGATTATCTGGGCAGAGCTGAACACCTGGGCAGTTTGGCTGTGATCAGGGGCCCAGCTCTCTAAGAAACCTCAGAGGCTGGGAAGAACTAGTCTGAGGCAACCTAAATTCACAGAAAACCCACGCATATCACCCAGACCACAGACCAAAAAGGAAAGGGGAATAAAACCACCAAAACGATGGCTCACATGGCCCAAAATCAAGCCTCCAGGAAGAAAGGTAAAAAGGTGACTATTGAAAACTTTTATGGTGGAAGTACCCAAGGAAAAGAAGAGAATGAGGAGGAAATCCAAAAAAAATCAGAATATGCCTCCCAAAATGGAAACTATCAACAAGCTCTGGAAGATCTCAAACTGGAACTTACCCAAAAGATGAAACCCTGGAAAGAAAAATGGGAGAAAGAGATCAGCAGTCTGAAAGATAAGACTGCTCAATTGGAAAAAGAGCTTGAAGCATCCAATAGAAGGGCAGACAAAGCTGAAAAGCAAAACCAGTCCCTAAAAACCAGAATTAAGCAACTCAAAGAAAGTGAGATCATAAAACAGCAAGAATTAATAAAGCAAAGCCAAAAAATTAATGAATTAGAAGAAAACATAAAATATCTCACTGAAAAGGTCACAGACTTGGAAAACAGAGGAAGAAGAGACAAACTCCGAATTATCAGACTCCCAGAAAAACCAGAGATAAACAATAAACTCGATGTTATTCTACAGGAGATTATAAAAGAAAATTGTCCACTCATTCTGGAGCAAGGGGGCAAATTAGAAATAGAAAGGGTTCATAGAACACACTCTATACTAAATCCCCAAAAGACAACCCCTAGGAATGTAATTACCAAATTCAAGAGCTTCCAAGAAAAGGAGAAAATCCTACAAGAAGCCAAGAAAAGGAGCTTCAGATATAGGGGGGGCTCCCATAAGGATCACACATGACTTAGCAGCTAACACATTAAGAGACAGCAAAGCATGGAACATGATATTTAAAAAGGCAAGAGAGCTGGGTCTCCAACCAAGAATCAACTACCCAGCAAAACTGACTATATACTTCCAAGGGAAAGTACGGGCATTCAACAAAATAGAAGATGTCCAAGCATTTGCTAAGAAAAGACCAGAACTTAGTGGAAAATTTGATATCCAAGCACAGAAAGCAAGAGAAACATGAAAAGGTAAATATGAAAGGGAAAAGGAGATAAATCTTATCTTTTTCTTTAAGACAAACTCTTTTCTATAAGGACTACATTTACATCAAATTATATATATTAATATGTGGGCAAAATGTCTTGTGTAACTCTCAAAAATTGTATGCATCATAAGAGTAGTTAGAAGAAACATGCATAGGGAAAGATTGGGGCATTAAGAAGATTTAGGGAAAGTGGGGGCAAAGAAAGGAAAAGGGAGGGGAGAGAACCATCAATAACACTAAGATTTACTTCAAGAAATAGGGGGGGACTTAATAGAATAATCTTTCTTTCCCATATAAAGATACACATGGGAAGAGGAGGGGAAGAACTCTCATATGAGAAGGAGAGTAAGAGAGCGTGAGATAGAATTACTTAAACCTTACTCTCAGTGAAATCAAATCTGAGAGGGAAGAACATCTAGATCCAGTGGGATCCTGCATTCTATCTTATCCAACAGGGCAAGAAAGAAAGGAAAATTAAGGAGGAAGGAGAGAATATAAAAAGGGAGGGAAGGAGAGGGGGGAGGGTAAGGGAGCATAAAAAGGGAGGGGCTAGAAAGGGAAGCATATCAAGGGAGGGGACTAGGGAGACTGGCCTAAAGTAAATCACTGGTTCAAAAGGAGATAGCTAAAGAAGAAAAGTCAGAACTAGGGGAAGATATCAAAATGCCAGCAAATCCACAAATGACAATCATAACTTTGAATGTGAATGGGATGAACTCACCCATTAAACGTAGACAAACAGCATATTCAATTAGAACCCCAAACCCTACCATTTGTTGTCTTCAAGAAACAAATATGAGGTGGGTTTACACTCACAAGGTTAGAATTAAAGGTTGTAGTAAGACCATTTGGGCCTCAACTGATAGAAAGAAGGCAGGTGTTGCAACCATGATATCTGATAAAGCCAAAGCAAAAATAGACCTGATCAAAAGGGATAGGGAAGGTAAATATATTCTGTTAAAAGGGAGTATAGACAATGAGGAAATATCACTAATCAACATGTATGCACCAACTGGTATAGCATCCAAATTATTAATAGAGAAACTATGAGAATTCAAGGAGGAAATAGACAGTAAAACCATATTAGTGGGAGACTTGAACCAACCACTATCAAATTTAGATAAATCAAACCAAAAAATAAACAAGAAAGAGGTAAAAGAGGTGAATGAAATCTTAGAAAAATTAGAGTTATTAGACATATGGAGAAAAATAAATAGGGACAAAAAGGAAAACACCTTCTTTTCAGCACCACATGGCACATTCACAAAAATAGGTCATACACTAAGTCACAGAAACATGGCACTCAAATGAAGAAAAGCAGAAATAATAAATGCAGCCTTTTCAGATCACAAGGCAATAAAAATATTGATCAGTAAGGGTACATGGAGAGCCAAATCAAAAATTAATTGGAAATTAAATAATATGATACTCCAAAATCGATTAGTGTAAACCTTAAAAATTTCCTTGTCACATTAGTTAGAGAAAAAATCAGAGAAACAATTAATAATTTCATTGAGGAAAATGAAAACGGCAAGACATCCTTTCAAACCTTATGGGATGCAGCCAAGGCAGTACTTAGAGGAAAATTAATATCCCTGAGTGCATATATTAACAAACTAGGGAGAGCAGAGATCAAGGAATTGGAAATGCAAATCAAAAAACTTGAGAATGAACAAATTAAAAAACCCCAGAAGAAACCCAAACTAGAGATCCTAAAAATTAAGGGAGAAATTAATAAAATCAAAAGTGACAGAACTACTGAGCTAATAAACAAGACTAGAAGCTGGTACTTTGAAAAAACAGACAAAATAGACAAAGTACTGCTCAATCTAATTTAAAAAAGGAAAGAACAAAGGCAAATTAACAGCATCAAGGAAGAAAAGGGCAATCTCACCTCCAATGAAGAGGAAATTAAGGCAATCATTAAAATCTATTTTCCCCAACTATATGGCAATAAATATATGAACCTAGGTGATATGGATGACTATTTACAAAAATATAAATTGCCTAGACTAACAGAAGAAGAAATAGATTTCTTAAATGATCCCATATCAGAAAAAGAAATCCAACAGTCCATCAAAGAACTTCCTAAGAAAAATTCCCCAGGGCCTGATGGATTCACCAGTGAATTCTATCAAACATTCAAAGAACAGCTAAGCCCAATACTATACAAACTATTTGACATAATAAGCAAAGAGGGAGTTCTACAAAACTCCTTTCATGACGCAAACATGGTACTAATTCCAAAGCCAGGCAGGCCAAAAACAGAGAAAGAAAATTATAGACCAATCTCCCTAATGAATATAGATGCAAAAATCTTAAATAGGATACTAGCAAAAAGACTCCAGCAAGTGATCAGAAGGGTCATCTATCATGATCAAGTAGGATTTATACCAGGGATGTAGGGCTGGTTCAATATTAGGAAAACCATCCACATAATTGACCACATCAACAAGCAAACCATCAAGAACCAGATGATTATCTCAATAGATGCAGAAAAAGCCTTTGATAAAATACAACACCCATTCCTACTAAAAACACTAGAAAGCATAGGAATAGAAGGGTTGTTCCTAAAAATAATAAACAGTACACATCTAAAACCATCAATTAATATTATCTGCAATGGGGATAAACTAAATCGATTCCCATTAAGATCAGGAGTGAAACAAGGATGCCCATTATCACCTCTATTATTTGACATTGTATTAGAAACACTAGGAGTAGCAATTAGAGAAGAAAAAGAAATTGAAGGCATTAAAATAGGCAAGGAGGAGACCAAATTATCGCTCTTTGGAGATGACATGATGGTCTACATAAAGAATCCTAGAAATTCAACCAGAAAGTTAATTGAAATAATCAACAACTTTAGCAAAGTTGCAGGATACAAAATAAACCCATATAAGTCATCAGCATTTCTAAATAATTCCAACACAGCTCAGCAGCAGGAAGTAGAAAGAGAAATCCCATTCAAAATTACCTTAGACAAAATAAAATACTTAGGAACCTATCTCCCGAGACAAACACAGGAACTATATGAACACAAGTACAAAACACTTTCCACACAACTAAAACTAGACTTGGACAATTGGAAGAACATTATCTGCTCATGGGTAGGATGAGCCAGTGTAATAAAAATGACCATCCTACCCAAACTCATCTATTTATTTAGTGCCATACCCATGAAACTTCCAAAAAAATTTTTTTACTGATTTAGAAAAAACCATAACAAAGTTCATTTGGAAGAACAAAAGATCAAGGATATCCAGGGAAATAATGAAAAAAAAAAAGGAAGGGGGCCTTGCAATCCCAGATGTCAGACTATATTATAAAGCAGCTGTCACTAAAACAATCTGGTACTGGCTAAGAGACAGAAAGGAGGATCAGTGGAATAGACTGGGGGCAAGAGAACTCAGCAAGACAGTATATGACAAGCCCAAAGATCCCAGCTTTTGGGACCATAATCCACTATTTCATAAAAAGTGCTGGGAAAATTGGAGGACAATGTGGGAAAGATTAGGTTTAGATCAACACCTCACACCCTACACCAAGATAAATTCAAAATGGGTGAATGACTTGAACATAAAGAAGGAAACAATAAGAAAATTAGGCGAACACAGAATAGCATACATGTCAGACCTTTTGGAAGGGAAAGACTTCAAAACCAAGCAAGACATAGAAAGAGTTACAAAATGCAAAATAAATAATCTGGAATACATCAAATTAAAAAGTTTTTGTACAAACAAAACCAATGTAACCAAAATCAAAAGGGTAGCAACAAATTGGGAAACAATCTTCATAAAAGCCTCTGACAAAAGTTTAATTACTCAAATTTACAAAGAGCTAAATCAATTGTACAAAAAATCAAGCAATTCTCCAATTGATAAATGGTCAAGGGACATGAACAGGCAGTTCTCAGCCAAAGAAATCAAAACTACTAATAAGCACATGAAAAAGTGTTCTACATCTCTTATAATCAGAGATATGCAAACCAGAGATATGCAAATCAAAACAACTCTGAGGTATCACCTCACACCTAGCAGATTAGCTAACATGACAGCTATGGAAAGTAATGAATGCTGGAGGGGTTGTGACAAAGTGGGGACATTAATTCATTGCTGGTGGAGTTGTGAATTAATTTGGAACTATGCCCAAAGGGTGATAAAAGACTGTCTGCCCTTTGATCCAGCTATAGCACTGCTGGGTTTGTACCCCAAAGAGGTAATAAGGAATAAGACTTGTACAAGAATATTCATAGCTGTACTCTTTGTGGTGGCCAAAAATTGGAAAACGAGGGGATGCCCATCAATTGAGGAATGGCTGAACAAATTGTGATATATGTTGGTGATGGAATACTATTGTGCTAAAAGGAATAATAAAGTAGAGGAATTCCATGGAGACTAGAACAACCTCCAGGAAGTGATGCAGAGTGAAAGGAGCAGAACCAGGAGAACATTGTACACAGAGACTGATACACTGTGGTACAATCAAAGGTGATGGACTTCCCCATTAGTGGCAATGCAATGTCCCTGAACAATCTGCAGGGATCTAAAAAATACTATCCACAAGCAGAGGATAAACTGTGGGAGTAAAAACACCGATGAAAAGCAACTGCTTGACTACAGGGGTTGAGGGGATATGACTGAGGAGAGACTCTAAATGAACCCTCTAATGCAAATACCAACAACAGGGAAATGGGTTCGAGTCAAGAACACATGTGATAACCCGTGGAATCGTGCGTCGGCTATGGGAGAGGGAAAGGTGGTGGGAGGGGGTGGGAGGAAAAGAAAATGATCTTTGTTTCCAGTGAATAATGTTTGGAAATGACCAAATAAAATAATGTTTAAAATTTTTAAAAAATAGGATGGTTTGCTTAATGCTAATTTCTATGAAGACGACTCTTGGTCTCAAATACCCTCCTACTTCACCCCAATATTTTCCATGTATGCTTCCCATTACAAACATTTTTTAAAAAATTTTATTGAAAACAATCCCCTACACTAGTGGAAAGGAGCTTCAAGGATAAACTCATAGTTTCCATTAGATCAAAGTCAAATGTAGCCTTTAGAAATTAAAAACAACAATAATAAAGTAAACAAAGAAATCGGCTAAAAGTTTAGAGATTGTCACTTGCCAGCTGTACAAATACCAAAACTTTCTACATTAAATTCAAATGAGATTCCCATGAAGACAGAAGATAATGCTCAGGAGATAAGTAAATCTTAACATTTTTAGAAAATAAGACTATACAATTAAGCTGACATGTGTGGATTCATTCTATAAGTAATTACCAATGCATCATAGCAGGCTATAATTATTTCAAGGACAAATATGGTGATTGTTGAATATGTGTGCTTTGCTTTTGTTTTAAATTATTCTTTTTCTAAGAACTATCCAAATTCGCATGAATTAAAATATACAGAATGGTACAGAGAAAAAAAACACTTAATTGTTGAATCAGAAGACCTGAGTTCAAATCCTAGCCCTACCACTAATTGCTTCTGTGAGTTTGGGTACATCACAGAGAGTGTAGAAGACTGAGAGGAAGGGGAAATACCAAATACAGACAGACTGATGGCAAAGAAACAGCAGGAATGGTAGAACCAAGGGACATTTTTTTTTTTGGTATGGGGAACAGATAAGCATGTTTGTAAAGCAAAAGGAAAGAAAATGATAGAGACTAAAATGAGTTATTCCTTTCACTAAATTTCACTGAACTAATTTTCTTTTGACTGCTTGCATTTAATTTTATGAGACAATGATATAGAATCTTCCCTGGTTCTTCTTTCTAAGATTTTATAATCAAGATTACATTCTACTTTAAGTTGCCAGCTTTGTTCAGCAAATGGCAAAAATTTGTTGACTAAGGGGGTTTTGTTTTCCTTATCATGTGAATTGGTGTGCATTAGTGAAACCTTTATATGAAATTATTTCAAATAGTGTGATCATGTTTTCTACCACCCCTTGTCCATTTTTATTGATAATGAATAATCTGAATTAACTAACTTTGAAGAAAGGTGTTTTTATATAATCAAACAATAAATAAATATTAATTAAGTGCTTGATATGTGCCAGGCACTATGCTGAGTGCTGGGGAAACATAAAAAAGAGATTTTTTTTAAAAGTTCAAGAAATGTATGATCTAATTATTCTGGGATATTTATATCAAAGCAGAATAGTTAGTCAGTTTTTAAAAGATGAGCACTAAATGGAAAACAGCCCATGTAAGACTCTGGCATCCTTGAATTATAAAAGAAATCAAGGCAGGCCTCCCTCATGTTGAATGGACCCATTATGGAAAATTTACAGGAAGGCATGAAGAAGAGTGACACAGTTTTTATATACATGGAGGAATTATGATCTGCTTCTTTGGAGCAAATATCCAAATCAGTGAGATTCTTGATCTATTTAAATATTTGTCATTTATTTGATTGCATTTTTCTCCTATTTAATTTCTTGTTTATAATACCTTGATATCCACTCAATTCCACCATTTGCCTTTCTGTTATGCTCTGAACAATTCATAATTAAAATTCTTTAGATATATTGATTTTTGTGACTTTTCTACATATAAAATCATTGTAAGAATATTTGTGTTAATACTATCTCTATGCCAATGCAGGAACAAAAATCTGTATAACATCAGACATGTAGTCATCAAATATTCATATTTTTTAAAATACTGTTTTATACTCATTTAAAGTTTGAAAAGTACATGATATACATTATTGCATTGAATCGTTCAATAGCCCCATGAGGTAAGTATGAGAGACAATGCCCTCATTTTGCATATGCAACACTAAGAATCAAATATATAATGACTCATGCCTATGATCACACAGACATTCAAGATAAAAATCAATCAAATATAAAATGTGTCTTCATGGTTTCAATTCTAAAGATATTCCCCATTCCTGTACTGCTTCTCAAGATTATGCTTGAAGATCTTGAATGAGAGAGAACCATCTATAACTCAGGGCAGATCATTACAAATTACACATTTCTAATTAAGATTTCTTTCTTATAATACATATAATATAATTTTGCTTAATTATAAAATTGCTTTGTTGTTTTTGGTTTTCTTCCCATTAAAGTCAATCAATACAAGTCTAATTGTTCTACAACATGGTATACTTTCAAATACTTGATAATAATAATCATGAGCTCCTTCAATTTTTTCCTCTCTACACAAATTATACCAAGTTCATTAATGGAACTAATTATTTGCCTTCATCTTGATATTTATACAATGTCCTTCCTAAATATGGTGCCCAGAAATTAAAAATATTTGAGATGCTGGTTGACTATGGCTTAGTACAGTAAAATGAACAACGTTCATATGTGTGTGTATGTACTCATATATTCAGATGTTTTCCCTTCCTTGTTGATCAGAGTTGAATGCCAATTTTCCTTCTTTTGATCCTTTACCTTCTGTTGTAGAATCAATATTAAGCATCAGCTCCAAGGCTGAAGAGCAGCAAGGGCTAGGCAATTGGAGTTTAATGGCTTGTCTAGTGTTGCACAGATAGGAAGTGTCTGATGTTTGACTCTCTATCCACTGAGACACCTTATTGTTCAAATGCCATTTTCCTGATATAAGATGATAACATTCATGGAAGAATTATGAAATAAAATTTTGCATGACTTATGGTTATAACTATGTTTTAAATACTATACAAAGTGTTCATTTTTATCTTTAACTCAATAAGTCCAAAACAGAACTCATCATTATTGCCAATAGATGCACTCCCATTGCCTCCATATTTCTGTCAAGGACATCACCATTCTTTAGTCACACAGGTTTACAAATTTAGAATTATTCCTGTTTCTTCACCATTCTCCAAGTCCCACATCTAATCATCTAATCAGTTGAATAATCATGTCAATTCTTTTATTCAGATCATCTCACATCACAGCATCTCTGTGCCTTTTATCTCTCTTTGGATGACAGCTTCCCTGAGCCAAGCCCACACCATCTTATATTTGAAGTATTTCAATAATGCAAATCAAAATTCTGTCTAAATACTCCCTTCACCTATCCATACAGTTTTCAAATCAATATTCCCAAAACATATGTCTAACTATAAAGCCCTACAAATAATGATGCAGTGCCTCTTCATTAGGCCTGGGATCAATTATAAAATGTATGTTTGTCATTTAGGGAACTTCATAATCTGACTGTAGTCAACCTTTCCAAATATATTAGATATTATTACATTTCACTTTGCTGTTCCCTGTACACAACATTTAATCTTCCATATTGATGCCATTACAGTATATTCCCCATGCCTGATATGCCCTTCATTCTCACCTTTATTTCTTGGTAACTTGGTGCCACTTCAAGTTTCAGCTCAAATACAAATTCCTCCAAGTATAATTGCTTTAGTATCTTTCTTTGTCTTTATAGATCAATTAACTTGACTTTGCTCCTGAAAGAAAATATCTAGAATTAACCATTAAAGATATTATTGATAGGTATTGAAAAAGGGAAATGGTGATTAGCATAGCTTATAAAATATTTCAACCATATCATATATCAGAAGAATGCAATTGGATAGATTCAAATCTGGTGGGATCATAGGACTAAAAGAGTGTCAATAGAAATATAACAATTGATCTTCATTGGAGTACACCAGAGATTTATATTTGGTCATATTCTCTGAAGCATTTTTTATAAGTGACTTAGACAAAGGCAGAGATGACATATTTATCACATTTTCAATTGAAATAAAGCTGAGAGAATACAAAGCATAATTTGTTAGAATCCAGAAAGCATTGGGTTGAGTCTAATAAGATGAAATCCAAGAATAAGTTTTTATTCTAGGAGAAATATTAAGTTTTATTCTAGAATTTTAAAAAAATAACTTTGTAAGTACAAAATGAAAAGGAAATATGAGTTGATCTGAATTGTTCTGAAAAATATCAGGGGAAATTTTAATGGACTACAAGTGTATTAGCACAAGAATATGGCACCTCAAAAAAGCTAAGATGTTCTTAGACTAGATTAATAAAGATTTATCATTCAGAAAAAGAGGTCATATTCCAACTGCATTATATCCAGATAGATCTCAACAGCAACACTGGATTCAGTATTATATGTTATAGACATCATAGTTCAAGAAGGAGTTAGAAGGGTAAACAGTATGCTGAAAACCCTTAAAGTTTATGACAAAATCATTGAAAAAGAACTGGTCTTATTATAAAACAAGAGAATACTAAATGGACGCATGATGATTCTCTTCAATTAGTTTACGGACAATTACACAAAGAGGAGTTTATCTTATTCTCCTTGGTCCCACAGAGTAGAATCAGGAGCAATGTTTTGAAAGATGTTGAAAGTTGCAAAGAAGCACGATTGCTGTCAAGAAGTGATACCTAATAATTAGAGCTATTCAAAAAATAGAATGGGCAGTCTTAAAAGGGGTGGATTTCCCTTCCTTCCTTAGAAGTCTTTGAGTAAAGGATGACCCATCACTTGTCAATGTGTTATAATGAATATCCTTTTCCTGTATGGGTCTGAAAAAAAAAAGACAACAGATGTCACTTAAATTTTCAAATTCTAAGACTCTGAAATACACATGTACACACATACACATAATCATACATGTAATTTGTTACCCCAGTTCCTGTTGGATTTCTTTGAAGAGTAGCTCATTGTATAGTGTCCTTATAGGACCCTCATTTTTGCAGGGGGTGTAGAATGTTATTCTGGTTTCTGAAAATTCCCAGTCTCAATATCATTTTGTCTAAAAATATTGTGTGTGTATATATGTGTGTGTGGCTTTGTGACTAAAACAAACATTCCCCCCTATGATTATAATATTCTGTGATCTTTTCTTCTCTCCCTTCAATTTACTTATTTCATTCAACTTTGGCAGCACAGAGAAATACTGAGCTCTTCATAGCAACTTAATTATGCTGTCACTTTTACTTCCTTCTTCACCTGGAAATAGTCTTTTATTTGCAAAATCACAATGAAATAAATTAATTCACAAAATTAGACAGTAATGCTTTTGCAATATAAAATATTAAGTAGACATTTTTGTTCCTCCTTATAAGCATTTGCCTTGTGAGAAAATCCAACATTTCTCCTTCTCTGGAAAGATTATGCAAATAATTTTTAATCTTACAGAATCACATAACTTGTCTTCTGAATTTTCTAATCCTGGGAATATGTTTCAATAATTTGTAAACAGAAGATCAATCAAATCTTTTAGATATATTCTTATATATCTCAGTATCTTTATATTTCAATAGGAATGTTACCTAGACTTTATGTATTGTTTAATAGTACCTTTCTATTTATTTTAAAGCTTAGCCTGTCACACAAGAAAGGTAGAGATAACATAAAATCCTGTTTGACGTGTGTATGCATCAATCAAAAATATAATATTGAATATCATAAGTGAGAATTGCAGAATTAGTTGGTGCTATAATAGGCTAGTAGATCTGAAAGATAATTTCTTTCTCATGTTACAATGAAACCTAGGACCAACGAGAGAAAGTGACTTACTCTAGGTCACACTATGATACCAACAACAATGAGAATAAGAATAACATGATGCTAGTTAGAATTTATATAGTATTTTCATATTTGCTAAATGGTCTAAAAATACTTTCTCATCTCATAATCACAACAATCCCATGAGATAAGTACTTTTACTATCATCCCTACTTTACAGATAACAAACAGAGTCAGGCACAGATTAAGTGGATTGTGCAAGGTCATAGAGCTAGTAAGTGAGGCCAGATTTAAACAAGCCACCTTGCCTCTAGGTCCAGTGCTCTATCTACTGTGCCACATAGTGACCTATATTTTGAGAGGCTTATCTGGGGACTGAATTACAATTTTCTGTTCTTTTGAGATGCTGGCACTTTTTCTATTACCCAATGATTAATTAGATACAACACTTGACTAAGAAAAGCTATAGCATAATGGTGCCACTCAGATGACAAATATAAATCTGAGATACTTTAACAGCTTTATTTTTTCCTAGATAAAGCTTCAAGATTTTGATGGACTGCAAACTCAGCGTTAAGTCAGTAATAAGTTAGTTAATAAGAATTTATTTATATAATACCTATTTTATTTCAGATGCTATACCAAGTGCTAGGGATAAAAAGAAAAGCAAAATAGTCCCTACCCTCAAGGAGATAATACTCTAATGGGGTAATAGTGAAATATGAAGGCCAAAAAAGTTACTTTGTACTGAATTACTTAAACAAGCATCTATCAGATTCTTGTTGTGTCCCAGGAAATTTGCTAAGTACTAACTACACAAATATAAGTAAATAGAAAAAAATAGTCTTTGCCCTCAATGAGCTTATGTTCTAATAAGAGATGATAACACATAGAAAGGAATTAAAAAGCAAAGAGAAGGTTTTACTTCTTCTGGAATTGTGGGAAAGTGGAAAGAATGAAGGACTACTCTTCAAAAAAAAAAAAGATGTTCAGGTATAAACATAACAATGGGAAAAAAAAGGGGCCAGCAGAACCAGAGACAGAACACAGTTAAGTCATGATAGCCAAGTCTAGAGAACTAAATGAGATATAATTTCCAGAAGGAAGGCTATAACAATTCTTTTTTATGTATAGTCAGTCCACATCTAAAGTATTGTGTTTAGTTCTGGGTACCACAATTTAGAAATAACTAGAATGCACTCCCCATAAAACAAAACAACTAGTAGCATGAAAGGCCTCTCTATTTCATGTCTTTTTAATGATCAGATGAAGGACTTGGAAATATTTACCCTTTATAAGAGCCAATAAGGCTTAAGGAGGCTATTTTAACTTTTTCAAGTACTTGAAAGCCTATGATTGATGTTAACCATATGTTTTATATGTAAGCATGTATATATATATGTATATAGTTATCTTTATAATTCAATAGCAATGTTACTTAAAATTTGCAAAGAGCAATGTATAGAGGTTGTAAGTAGGAAATTTAGGCTTGATGTTAGGAAATGCTTTTTTATTACTGTTTAAATGTGTAATGGACTTCTTTTGGAAGTAATGCCTTGCAACCCACTACATTCCAATTGACAAAATTCAAGCAAGGATTAGACAGAAATTTTTTTTTTCATATGGGGTAGAAAGAAATCTTTTCCTTACATAGATTGTACTAGATGACAGTTAGGAAATTCTGTGTCCCAAATTCGGCATATATGCCATCTTATACCAACAATCAACATTTTAAATTGTTTGGTGGTAATTATATAGAGTCCCCAAAGTTTTAGCATAGTCTTAAGACTTTTAGAATATTCTATAGTTGTTTGTATATTGGAATATGAGGTCCTTGAAGGCAAAGCATGCCTTTACATTTCTTTCTATCTTCTAATCTTATTACATTAATGGTTCAAGGAATGGTTTTTGAATGATCACCTACCTCAAACAGCTCTCTCTTTAATTCAAATCCATTGAATATGAGAAACTGCATTGCAATAACTACCTAGATAATATAGGAAATCAAGGAGGAAATCCATATTTTTAAGCACTTATTATGTTCCAGATGGAAAGATTTGTATAATATTATCTCTTTTAAATCTGATGATAGCCAGGATAGATAGATGCTATAAGTGACTTGCCCTGGGTCACACAACAAATAAATATTTGAAGTTGAATATAAACTCAGCTTTCCTGACTTCAGACCCTGATGTTAGCCATTGAACCAATAGCTGCAAAGTAGCAGTTCAATATCTTGAAAAATGAAATCTCAATTGAATAATATTCCACCTCTTTTCCTTTTGATTTGACTATGTGATAAATGAATTAATTTATCAGTCCAATGTGAGCAAGTGGATTCAGTGGTTTCATTGTTCCCACATTGCTTCATAGATAATTATTTCCCTCAATAAAATTTGAGCTTTTTGGAGGCAAAGATTGTTTTATGTTTGTTTGTTTGTTTTGTTTTGTTTGTTTGTTTGTTTGTTTGTTTTTTGCTCTGTCTTAGTATGCCAGAAATTAAGCACAATATCTTACACACTGAAATGTTTTGGACTGGATAAATATTTGTTGGATTGGTGAAATGCAATTCATCTAGTTGCATTTTTTATTAATAGAATTTATCCACAAGTGATGCAAACCTTTCCCACTGCATCACAGAAGACACAGTCTGGGAAACAGATGTTCATACAAATTAAATTTTTCATGTTTCTACCTTTCTGTTCTCTCTCTGGAGGTAACATCCACAATTTATTCTTCCAGTATTAATTCTGTGGCTTTGTATGAAACTCTCCTGGATCTACCCATTTTGGTATTCATTATCCCATGTAGTTTTTTGCTCGTTTCCTATGGTTTAGTAGTATTTCATCACAGGCATATATAATAATTTTTTAGCCATTCCCCAAGTGATGAGAATCCCCACTATCTCTGATTCTTTTCCACCACAAACAGAGCTATGATAAATAGTTATTTTCCTTTTTCCTGATCTCTTTTGGGAAACAGATACAGCAACAATGATAGTATTGCTGGGTCTCATGGAATACAGTTTTATAAATCTCTAGGTGTAATTCCAAAATTTCTCTACAAAATGGTTGGATCAAGTTATAGTTCCATCAAGTGTATTGGTTCTCCCTACATTTCCAAATACCCTCCAGTATTTGGATTCCAGCCCTTTTGTCATTTTAACCAATCTGATGGGTATGAGATGATATCACAGAATTGTTTTGGTTTGCATTTCTCTGATTAGTAGAGATTTAGATCATTTGTAAAATATACCTACCTGAAAATTGTATGTTCATAACTTTGGCCCTTTTATCCATTGGTTATAGCACAAAGTTCTCTATTCATACAAAAACTTTTCAATTTAATGTACTCAAAATTATCCATTTTACATTCCATGATGCTCTTATTCTCTTTTGATTCATAAATTCTTCTCATATCTCTAAATCTGATAGGCAATAAGTTCCCTGATTTCTAATTTACTTATGATATTTCCTTTTATGTCTAAATCATGTATCCATTTTGATCTTATCATAGTGAATGGTATAAGATACTAGTCTATACCTAATTTCTGGTAAACTACTTTCCAGGTGTCCCAACAATTTTCACCAAGTAGTGATTTCTTTGACCTCAAACCTGGATCTATGCTTTCATCAAATACAAGTTTACTATAATCTGTTACCTCTGTTTGTTGAATGTCTATTCTTTTCCACTGATCTACCTTTCTATTTTTTAGGCAATACCATATAATTTTGATAATTACTGTTTTATTATACAATCTAAAAACTAGTGCTGCTAGAATTCCTTCCTTTATGTTTTCTCATTAATTTTTTGATAGTCTTAACTTTTTCTTCTAAATTAACTATTTTATTATTTTTTCTAACTCATAATAATTTTTTGGTATTTAGTTGGGAGATCATTTAATAAGTAGATTAGTTTAGGTAGAGTTGTCATTTTAATTACATTGGCTCTGCACATTCATTAATAATTAATATTTCTCCAATTATTCAGATCTGATTATTTGTATAAAAAGCATTTTATAATATGTCCACATATTTCCATGGTTTGCTTTCTCAAACATACTTCCAGATATTTTATTTTGTGGTTATTTTAAATGAAGTATTTCTTTTTATCTATTATTATAGGACTTTTCCAGAAAAATATTAAAATAATTATTATTTATTTGGGTTTATTTTATATCCTGCTTCTTTGCTAAAATTACTGATAGTTTCAACTAACTTTTTAGTTGAATATCTAGGATTTTCACATATACCATCATGTTGTATGCATATGCAGAGATTTACTTTTGTTACCCCTTTGCCTATTCTTATTCCTTCACTTTTCACTTTCTTCTCCTATTGATATTGCTAGCATTTGTAATATTATTTTAAATAATATTGAGGATAATGGGCATCTTAGTTTCATTCCTGATTTTATTGGTAAGGTTTCTAGATTATCCTCATTATAAATAATACTTAATTTTTTAAAACCCTTAACTTCCATTTTAAAATCAATGCTGTGGATTATTTCCAAGGAAGAAGAGTGGGAAGGGCTAGGCAATGGGGGTTAAGCAACTTACCCAGGGTCACACAGCTAGAAAGCATCTGAGGCCATATTTGAACCCAGGACCTCCTGTGTCCAGGACTGATTCTCAATCTATTGAGCCATCTAGTTTGCCCCTACTGCTGTTTATACATGAATGCTTCATATTATTTTGAGAAAAATAAATCCATTAATACCTATGCGTTCTGGCATTTTCAAATAGTCATGAGTGTTGTGTTTTGTTAAAGGCTTTTCTCTTCACTTAATGAGATAATTTTTTTATTATTTTTGTTATTGAAATAATCAATTATGTTGATAGTTTTCTTTATATTAAACCATTCCTGCATTCTTGTTATAAATATTGCTAGGTCACAATGTATATATTGCTATAGTTTCTTAACTAGTATTTTATTTAGTATTTTTGCATCCATATTCATTAATTAAATTGGTTTATAATTTTCTTTCTCTTTTTGTTCTTCCTGGCTTTTATATCAGCATCATATTTATTTCATAAAAGGAGTTTAGTAAAATTCCTTTTTTATCTATTTTCAAAATTTTATTTCTTATTGGAATTCATCAAAGCCTAAAGTAGTTTGGTGTATCTATTCCTTGGTGATTTTTAATATCCATCCCAAAATGCCCTAAACACTTTGTTCTTTTAAAGTTTGATACTATTTTGAACTCAATTTTTTAAGTATAAAAATGTACATTTAATTGAGAAATAATTATATTTTGAAAAAATAAAAACATAAAGTTTGATCCTGAGATAGAGGGGATTATTGAAGGTAAAATAAATAATTTTGATTACTTGAAATGAAAAAGCTTTTAAACAAACAAAAATGCAGCCCAAATTAGAAGGAACACAGGAAATCAGGAACAAAAATTGCAACAAGCTTTTCTGAAAAAGTTTCATTTACCACGTTACTTGGAAATAACACAGAACTACTATAGTAGTCAGCAAAAAACAAGTCTTTAATCAGGAAAGATGTTCAAATTGGCCACTATCACAGAGCCAGGCACCAAGATACTATAGAGTCAGAACCATGGGGCTCTAGGGACAGTATCCCTGGGAGGATCACTGTGGCAGATTACTCTCCAAAGAGTGACAGAATTTGGTGGTCTTTTATACTACCTGGGGAACTTGGTACAGCAAACATACATTGACAGGCTGCAAGCAGGCTTGGGAAAGAGGCTTCAGCCAGCACCTGGGGTATCAGGGAGTGGTCTACTACAATTAATACAAAAGTAAAGAGTCAAACCAAGAGCTGGGCTTCCTGGGATAAGACTTTAATACAACAGGAGAGGTTACTAAAACAAATAAGGATACTCAACATTTGACTAGATCTACTAGTCCCACCCAAACTAGGGTCACAAAGCACTTTAAGATCCAAAGTTCAGTCCAAAACAGGTGTATCTGGGACTTTTCTCAGGGGGCAAGGACAAACTTGAAACTTGATGAAAACCCAGTTGAAACTCAAATATATAGAGATTTAGTAAAATTTCTAGAAACTAGGGCCATTCTCTGGTTGATAAACTATCAAAGGCTATGAATAGTCCATTTTCAGAAATTGAAATTAATGTTATCAATAATTACATAAAAATGCTTGAAATCACCACACAGAGAAATTCAAATCAGAACACTTCTGAGTTGCCATCTCATACCTCATATATTGCTAACATGAGAATAAAGGAAAATGACAACTGATTGAAGGGATGTGAAAAAGAAATAGGACAATGCATTTTTGGTGGAATTGTGAACTAGTCCAATCACTCCAGAAAATAATTCTGAAGTATGCCCAAATGTCAATAAAATTCTGCATCCTTTTGACTCAGCAATACCACTACTAGATTTGTTTCCCAAAGTGATCAAAAAATGGAAAAAATGACTTCTTTATGCAAAAATAAATATGAAGCTCTTTTATGGTGATAAAGAATTAGAAATTGAGGAAATATTCATTAGCTGAGGAATGCCTGAGCAAGTTATGGTATATAATTGTGATGGAACACTATAGAGCTATAAGAAATAATGATCAGGTTGGTTTCAGATAAAATTGGAAAAACTTACATAAATTTCCAAAAAATTTCCAAAATAATTTCCAAAATTTCCAAAAATAAAGCAAGCAGAACCAGAATAACATGAACACACTGGCAATGATATTGTATAGATGATTAGTTACTTTGATCAGGACAATGATCAAAGATACTTCCAAATAACACATGAAAAATACTATTCACCTCCATAGAGAAAACTAATGAACTCAAAATGCAGATTTAAATATGCGTTATTTACTTTATTTTAAATGTTTCATTCTATTTGTATTCACTTATATCATGCCAATAGGGAAATGTTTTGCATTTACATTACATATACATATACAATCAAATTTAAATGTTTACTTTTTCAAGGAGGAAGCAGGTGTGGGAGGATGGGAGAGAATTCAAAATTGAAAATTTTATTAGTAAATAATATTTTATTTTTTAATTGCATATATAAAGCAACCATTAACATTTACCCTTATTACTGGGAAGACTTCTAATTTATCCCCAGTATAGATAAGATTTGCTAATAATTTTAAATAGATGCTACATAATATTTTAAGTAAAGCTCCAATTATTCCCATGTTCTCTAATGATTTTAGTAGTAAGATATTGTATTTTGTCAAGAGCTTTTTTCCTGAATCTATTGAGAAAATCGTCTGATTTCTGTTGGTTTTGTCATAGATATGGCCAATTATGCCGATAGTTTTCCTAATAAAGAAATAGCCTTGAATTCCTGGTATAAATCTAATTTGATCATAGTGCATAATCCTTGTGATATATTGCTTTAATTTTTGGTAGTATTTTACCTAAAATTTTTGCACTTATATGCAGTGGGAAACTTGGTTTTCTTTTCATAATTGCCTTTCTACAATTTTGATTTTCCTGATTTACATTTCAGCATCATATTTATGTCAAAAAGGGAATTTGAAATTACTCTCACCTATTTTCCTAAGTAGTTTATACAGTATTAGAGAGGTGAAGTCAAACTGACCACTTAGAAGCAGGGAAAGTTGAGTCCTCTCTAAAAACCCTTGAAACTAATCAAAAACAAAATTCTTCGAGGGGAACAGAAAACCAAATCCAAAAAGAGAATAGAGCCAGGGGACCATCTTGTTGATTCAACTTAAAAAGTATGCATAGAAGGTTGAATTCTTGGGTCTAAGGAAAGGAAGGAAGGAAGGAATCTTGGGGTAAGGGCTCCAGCCTGGAGGGAGTACCTTGCTACCATAGCTAAGAATCTGGCTGAGTGGGATGCCAAGGTGAAGCCTGCAACCCTGACAGAGTACCTTGGTACTTCCACAGGAAGCTCAGGGCTCTGACCTGGAAGCTGGCAGAAAGGTGGCTGGCAGAAAAGAGTAGAGAGAAAGATGAGGGTAACTACCCTCAGCCTCCACACCTTCACCTTTATCTTCAGATTCTGCTGGCAATAATGGGAAATCTGGGCTCAGGACTCATTAAGACAACAGGCCAGCTCCATCAGCCTAATCTAGCTAATTAGCAGAGCAGAGAAGAAGCAGCTTCAGGACAGAATAGTTCAAACCCACAGATCCACCAAAGAAACAGAGGTGCAAGATTACAATCAATGATGGGGGTGGGGGAAGAAGGAAAAATATGAGTAAACAACAGAAAAAGAAAAAAATACAATTGACAGCTTCTATCTAGGTAATGAACAAAGGAAAAAAAAATGGAACAGTGGAAGTCCAAGGAACACCAAGCAAAAACTAAGGAACTCCAGTGAATTGGACATAGGCTTTGGAAGAACTCAAAATACAATTCAAAAATCAATTAAGAGAGGCTGAAGAAAATTGGGAAAATAACTTAAAAATCAAAATAGATCATTTGGAAACAGAGGCATATGAAATAAAACAAGAAAATAGTGTTATAAAAGTCAAAGCTGACTAGCTTGAAAATGAGACAAAGAAAGTGAAAGATGACCTAAAAAAGAAAAACAGACCAAAAGGAAAAGGATGACCAAAAAGTTAGGGATGAAATTGAGTCTTTAAAAATTAGAATCCATGGAGTGACTGGGTGACTCAGTGGACTGAGAGCCAGGCCTATAGATGGGAGGTCCTAGGTTCAAATCTGGCCTCAGATACTTTGCAGCTATTTGACCCTGGGAAAGTTACTTGACCCCCATTGCCTAGCCCTTATCACTCTTCTGCCTTGGAACCAATACATAGTATTGATTCCAAGATGGAAGGTAAGGATTTTAAAGAAATTAGAATCCAACAACTGGAAGCAAATGATTTCACAAGGCAGCAAGAATTTATAAAACGAAATCAAAAGAATGAAAAAAAATTGAGGAAAATATGAAACACCTCATTGATAAAATAACAGATCTGGAAAATAGATCTAGTAGAGACAATTTAAGTATTATTGGACTACTGGAAAATCATTTCAAAAGTAAAAGCCTGGACATAATTCTATAGGAAATTATCCAAGAAAACTGCCCTGACATTCTTGAATAAGAGGGTAAAGTGGAGATTGAAAGAATCCACAGATCACCTCCTGCATTAAAATCCCAATTGACAATGTCCAAGAATGTCATAGCCAAGTTCCAAGAACTACCAGACCAAGCAAAAGATACTACAAACTGCTAAAAATAAAGCATTCAATATCATGGATCCATGGTTAGGATAACACAGGAACTGATTGCATCCACATTGAAGGACCAGAATTCATGTAATATGATATTCCGGAAATCAAGGGAATTGGGTCTACAACCAAGAATCAACTGCCCTACAAAATTGACTATACTATTGCATGAGAAAGTATGGTCATTTAATAAAAATATATTTCCAAGCATAACTAAAGAAAAGACCTGACTTACACCAAAAATTTGATGCCCAAACACAGAACTCAAAAGAATCACCAAAAGGTAATTTAAAAAGGGGGTGGGGGGAAGAATTAATTGTTCTTTAAATGTTTAGTAGGATTTTGAAGCTCAAAAAAATTTAAATGATTTTTTTACATTAAGTTTGGAAATATTTAACAATGTAAATAAAAATATTTTTAAAAATAAAGTTTAATACTTACATTGATCCCCAAACTCCCTTCTTCTGAGCGCTGAATTTTCTGCTACAGTTAAAGGCACAAAGTAGGGTTTCCCTTTCTAGAAAGCCTCATAGTCTTGCACAGTGGATCAACACCTACTCAACATCTGGGTCAAACTTATTCCAAATGTAAATTCTGTAGACTTTGCCAAAATCATAAAATTACTTTCATAAAATTCTGACTCCAATTCCTATAATGTCATGGAAGCTGCCCTGTTAAAGAATAAAGTCTATCAGACCCCACACTGAAAAAGCACCAGTTCTGATGAATTATTTTTTTTTTGCCTTCTTCCTGTCTGTATAAATTTCCAAAGAGTCATCACTGGTGGCCTACATGTAGGATTGTTAAATTCTTTTTCACAACAATTTTTGAAGCCCATCTATTATTAAGCAACAAAGTGAATGAAATTTGCTTCAGTGGAGGTATTATCTATAGCAATGAAATAAAATATCCCTGGCATATATTCATGTTAACTACTATTATTTGTACCATTTGTACCATTATTTTAACTCGCTGAAAGGTAATCCTACTCATGAGTTATAATTCTTTTTAAGGAATCAGGAATTTTGTTGTGGTGACAAGGAAATATTTGCTGTGATTTGGGCTCAATTATAATTTATTCAGTACCATCTGCTAAAAATTAAAAGGAAATAGCAAAGCATGGGATAAATGTCTTTATCTTACAAATCTAATTAATAAGCATTCACAGTTTACTTTAAATGTCTTTAAATGACAGTTTTTAAGTGAAAATTTTATTTTAATTAACTTCAAAGATCATTCTTTTCCTGTTCAGACTCAGCCCAAAACTGGCAAGAATACTCTCTCTGCTCTAGGCTATCTGGGATTTAGGATTGATTACATTAGAAATTAGAGGCTGGATTTACAATACCATAAAAAGTAACAGGCAACTTAGAAGAAATAATCAGTTGAAATATTCGTTTTGTGTAATGTCAAAAAATAACCAGATGATGAATAATATAGGTATTTTTGTGCCTTGGGCAACCACAGTGATCCGACTTAGTTTCATCATCTGTAAAATAAAGGTAGAGTGAACAGGATAACTTGAATAAGTTAATATTGATAAAGCTCTTTGTATACCTTAAAATTATTACTACTATCACTATTATTACTATTATAAAATTATTCATTTTTTCCAGAGGAAGATTGGATAATGGCCACTGCTATATTTAGTCTAACATTAATAAATTAATATTTATTATTAATAACTAAAAATTTCCAGCAGGCCATGACATCTGATTTGAAAATTACCACTGCCATGCCCTCAGTTACTTACTCCTTGCTTATTAGTTTTTTAAAACTATCTTTGAGGGATCCTGCTTGGAATTATATTATCTTCATTAATGGCATATATTGCATTAGTATTTTGCATTCATATAGTATATTGCATTAATTTCAAAATCATTCATTTAAGAACATAAGTAGACGATTTTCTGTCAGGAATGCTAAATTTAAAAAAAAAACAATGTCAGCATTAGCTGCAATGTTGAACTAGATGACATCTTAAGTTTATTCCTGTGCTTTGAAGAGAAGTAGCAGGTATGCTATTCTTCTTACGAATTGAAGGGTGAGGATAAAAGAAAAATAATAGGTAGACATGGGCTTATAAGCAGCCAGAAATAATAGACTTGGAGAGAGTCAACGTATCTGAGGGAATGGGAAAAAAAAAAGCACAATCCATTTCCAGAGATTGGATTCAGAGAATGAACCATTAAATGTCATAACCAAATTCTAAGAAAATTCCATGGGAGAACATGCTGTGTGTTTGGGAATAAAAACATCATTTTCCCCTTTCTGAGCCTCATTTTCCTTATGTACAAAATGGGCATATTAAAGCTTATACTACCTAATTTATGAGCTTATTATAAGGAAATCCCAAAGTTTTATAAAAATATGAGATTCTAAATGGCAGAAAAATCATAAGGATCATGTTCCTAGTCTAAAGCTGAATTCCAGTGTGAATTACATATTTATAAATTGTGTCTCAAAACCTTCTTTATAAGCTTTAAAACTGCATTAAAACTTTTGGGGCACAGTCATTATCTTATCTGATCTTCATAATGACCTTATGAAGAGATGAGCTTATAAGTGAATTTTAGAGATAAAGATCCTCAAATATCTGAATGGACCTATACTTTCATTTATTTGTGAATTTCTTCTGTCAACCCACTATCATCCCAAGTGTCTGAAACCACCAGATCAGAGTAGAATTGAGAGAAAAACAGTGGAACTTGAAGATGAACCTAAAGGTATTTTTAATGTGTTTTCAGCAGAAAGAACATGCACTGGGGAAATCCTCTCCTAAGGAGAGGAACCCCTCCTGGTGAGATAATGATTTTATCAAGGGAAAGTTCCTAGGAAAGTTTCATTCCAGGTTCATGTACAGTCAAGGGAGGGCAAGTTATTATTTCAAGAATTTGTTTTATTCCAAAGGGTCAGGAATCTCTGGGGGGTGAGGGAAATGGAAGTTCAAGTAGGTCCATGGGATTAGTGTAATCATTGTTCATTTCATTTTCACTCAACTCAGTTTATAATCCATCCATGCCTGTCTGTAGCATCTTCAAATTTTGTCCAAACCGTTCCATACATTCTCCAATTGGATGGTACACCACCCAAATTAACTTGGTGCAAGTCCTTCCTTAATTTTCCCTAACATCATGTGGATATCAGTGGTGTAAAATTTTTAATCCTTGTTCTACAGAGTTTCTTCTCATATCTATCATAAGCCTTACCTTTGATCTCTTTGTGGTACTTAGATTTTTGAGATTTTGTATTCCATTTTCCTCTGCTATGCTGTTGAGAATACTAAGGCTTAAACATTTTGTTAGTGTCTGGACCAGGCTTCAAACCCAGGGCCTGCTTATTCTAACACTGGCACTGGAACTACTACACCAACTTATTTCTAGTCAGGTCTTCAATTCAGATATATGGGGTAAACAATGGCTTGGGCAGTAAATGAAAACCTCTGCTCTTTCTACATTAAGATCCCTTGGATTAAGGCCTATTTACTTTAAAGAATTAAATGGTGTTTGTTTGGCTTTTGAGTCAATCACCAATATCTATTCAGAATGAAGCAACTTCAGTGATGCTATTGAGTTAGTCTATCCCCTGGGGTTAAACTACCTCTAATTTGATTTTCTGTCATTTGGAATGCCAGGTTTACCAATACAGATGTCCTAGAGTCAAAAAGTTCCATTACAAATCAAGGACAGAAAAAAAAAATTATCTTAATCCTTCTCTCCTCTGGAAATGTGTTTACTGAAATTATATGTATTTTTACTTTCCTGTATTAAAATATCATTACTTGCATGATCATTTTTGCTGCAAAAAGAATTTTTTGGATATAAACACTGTCTGTGATCCTTCTGTAGTGGGAGCACAGTTCCCATACAAATAGGTTTCAAGTTAAATCCATCATTTCTCTCTCCATTAGAATATCCACAAATACTATTAAGTAATGCTGGAAGAAAATAAGATGTATAAGGACACATTCTCCATAAGCAGGTGAGTAAGGAGCAAGAGACAGAAATCTATCAGAGGCTTGGCTAGCTTTAAATGAGAGAGGAGAAAATAACTGAAATCTATTCCTACTATCTGATGTGTAATGACTTGGTATTTAACACTGAAAAACACTTAGTTCTATAGGGAAGGGGAAATGAAATACATAGACTTGATATAATGAAGTTCTTTCAACAGTGAGGGATTATAGTTGTGTTCTCAGTGAGAGTTTCTTCTAGAGCCATGAAACTTTGTTAGAGATTATTCTGGCTGACATCTCCAAATATAACTTTTGTGGTTTAAACTCATATTTTCTCAGAGGAGAGAATACTTTTTTAAAGATCTATAAGCCAGATGGTCCCAATGTCCCTAAAATACTTCACCTCAAGAACTTCCTGTGACATGCTGTCCTGCTGCATGCTAGTGCCTCAGTCCCTGCTCTGGACCTCTGTCATCCTGATTAATGAGAGTCTAGTTTATTGAGCCAATCCCATTCCCCAAAACATACCCCTACCATCACTCCCCTACCTTGTCAGACTACTTTGTATGGCTTCTGTCCCACCCAGCCCCCAATTCACAGATTTTCTGAAACAAAAACCAAATGAATACTACAAAATCTTGTGGAAAGGGTGTATTATACCCACAGTGACTCCATTCAGTTTCCTGGTGAATTTCCAGAAGAAAACATTTTTATTGCCTCCCACTATAGCCAAGTAGACTATAATAAGGACTTCCTTCTCGAAGGCAGTAATTGTTTCTTTTATATTTGTATCTCTACCATTTACCACAGTGCCTGAAAGATAGTATATGTTTAATAAATACCTTTTAATTTATTCATTCATTAGTTCCTCCTTTCATTGCTTATTCCAAAGCCTACATTTTATATTTGAAGATTTTACAGTTGAATCTGAGAGGTTGTCAAGTCAACAAACATTTATTTGGCACTTAATATATGCTGGGCACTGTGCTAAGCCTTGGGAAAAGAAGAAAATAGAAAGATAATCCCTGGCCTCAAAGAGTTTACATTCTAATAGGGAAAAAAAACATATAAAAATTGTGGATATAAGCAAAGTTAAATTAAGTAGAAGCAAAGCTGGGAGAGGAAAGAAGGATATACATCCTCCTTCCTTCCTCAAAATGGAGGTTTTGGTAGGAACTTACCAGTAGGGGAAGGAGGCCATTTGACTAATAAGGGATATTCCAAGTTGAAGAGGTCACAGATGCTGAGGAAAGTTCCAAGAGAAGAAAACAGAAGAGGCATGGTGTGTTTGTAAAATTAGCATAAAAATAACTACTAGCTGGCACATGCACATTAAGGTAGGGGAAAGAGTGATGGTAAGTTTCTGACTTTCAGAATGTGCTGGTGGAAGCCCTGCTGATCAGCCTCTGACCCAGTAGAATGGTGTGATTAAGTTTCTGATGTCAGAACAGATGACCCAGACTGTCCAATTAAAAGTGGAGAAGGTATAAAATCAGGGACAGGATAAGAGCTAGGGTAAATGGGAACTCTGATTTTTTGGATCTGGTCCCCTCCTGAACTCAAGTCTGCTCCTTGGCTAGCCTTAATTTATCTGGTTTGATCATGTGTTTAGCTGGGGCCCTTTGCCAACACTTGAAAAATGGGCCAGGGCTGGTTGGGAATCTAGGACCTGATGAAGCAGCAATTTGCCTGGGAGACTTTAATTAGTTAGACTGGTAACTTTTTTCTTTCATCATTTTTTTGCTCTGTTAACAAATAATTATAAATCTAGCAAAATTTTAATTATAACAGGTGACAAAAGAGTTTGCAATTTACTAATGAAGAAGTTAGAAATTGAATTCTCAGCTTTTGCCAAATTCACCTTTTTAATCTACATGGTAAACATTTAAACTTAAATGATCTCTTCTTTATAAAGAATATATATATATATATATATATGTCTATATACCATAACTATGTCAAATGTGTACATATGTAGATATATTTAAATAAATGCTTCATTTTAGTACTTAATTTCAGCAACATTATTTTATTTCTGTTTTAAACATACAACTTTCTTCCTTTCCCATGATGTTTTTTTTGGGGGGGATGGAGCAGGGAAACTGTATAGATTGCTCTCCCCCAATTGAAAGTGGTTTTGAATCAGTTTAAACTCTTGAAATATTGCAGAAAGTCTTATATTACTTCTCAAATAAAGTTTATACCTTACTTTTTCCCTTTATTTTGAAAGTAAAGCTTTAAGGTAGTCTTTATGTGACCATTATTTTTACCTTTGTTCCTCAACCCCAACTTGAACTGTCTCCTAAATTCTTCAGTTCAATAGAAATTTTCATGAGGAAATTTGTAGTGCATTTTCCCAGGGACAAGGTTGCCAGAGTTCTAGAACTTGGCTTGGGATGGTGTTGCACATGACTCTGTTTGGTTACTATGAGAGCAGTAGTCTCCCTTGTTCTGACTAAAGACTTGTTCTTTTGTTAATGCTTTAGTTGTTCTGTGTTTTTCAAGGTTGACAACATTCACCATTATATCAAATTTATATTGCAATGACACTAATTTATCTGTAGATATTCACAATGACAATTACAGAACACAAAATTTTCTTGCCTTCTAATTTTTGGCCAACGAGAAAATAAACTTTGCCTTCACCCTTTCCTGAAGATCCACTACAGGCCATTTACCCAAGTGAAAACTCTTAATGTACTCATTTATAATTTTGGGGCACTATATGTCCCTTTGAGAAACAAAAAACAAAAGTTAGGAGGTACTTATAACAACCCACTTCCCTAGCCAAATATAACCCTGCAAAAAGTCTTGAATGGAAACAAGCAAATCAAGTTGCATCAAGTGGAAATATTTCAAGCTATGGCACCAAGTTGACCCCAAATGTGTCATGTGCAACACAGAAACCAGTAAGGCTGAATATTGTAAAGATTAAAATTTAGGGAAACTGAGGCAAGAGAGACTGAGGCAGGTAAAAATTAGTTTCTCTCTGCAAGGAGTATCATATTTTAGGGGTTTATTAAAGGTTGAGAATTTAAGAATATACAAGTAAGAAAAGGCACGTGCGAGGTGGGCCATGAGGTCCACCCAAAATTTCACACTCATCAGGAGACATATCTGTTTGCCAGCACAGACAGGAAGTAAAAAGACCCAAAAGCCTTTGCAATCAGGTTAAATATCCCATCTTGTTCTCTGCCCAGGTGAGGTTACAAAGCATTCTGGGGAAGTGGAGCAAGGGCTTCTGGGGATTGAAGTCCAGAGTTCAAATCCATTTTTACAATATCAATTTGTTTTGAAAGCCTAATGTTCTTATGAACTGATTAAGTACCTGTAAATAAATGTCAGTGCAGTTTTAACAATTTTACGCATCAGTATTATGATAGAATCCAAAAGGATTTTGAACTGATGCTAGAGAGTTTTACAACTTGTCCAGTAAGTTGTTGAGGGCTGAGATACCTTCCTTCAGCACTCTGCATTTTAAAATATCTGCCACAACTTGTCAAGCGTGCCTTGTGCAGTCAAAAGAGTCTTTAGGAAGGATCTGCTGATGCTCAGATATACACTGATGGAAGACTTGGCTGCATGTATTAGACCTCAAGTCAGCTTTGAAGCCAAAAGATTTGCTGTCAGGCAGATAGTCTTTCACAACAAATAGGGGTGCCAATAAACTGGGACTCCTCAAATACATGCCCTTGCTTCCAATTCAGGACACCATAAATGAACCCAACCACTTTTTATAGACACTGAATCTCTACAACTGAACTACCTGGAGAGGTCTAGATACAATGGGAGAAATTTTTAACACAAGGATACTCAAGATTTGATTATATCTTCTAATTCTATCTAAGCTGAGATCATTACGTACTTTAAGGTTTATTGTTCAGTCTAAGACAATGGTCAGTCTGGAACTTTCATGTAGGAAAAATATAAATATATATGTATATACATAAATATTTGTGTGCATATATATGCATATGTATCAGTAGATGTATATACATACAGGAGTATATGTGAGTCATCTACTTGGAGATTATTTTGAAACTCACGGCCACAAATGAAGTTACTCAAATTAAAAAAAAAGGAGATGGAGAACAGAAGAGGTCCCAGAAGAGAACTTTGGGAGAATATCCATAGAGGACACAATATATGTGCTGAGATAACAAAATAGACTAAGAAAAAGTATTTAGATGTCTAAGAAGAGAGTCGGGGGAAAAAGGAGTCATAAAAATCTAGTGAGGGAAAAGTATTTAGGAGGAGTTAGAATTTAACAGTATCAAATGCAGCACATAAAGAAGAATGATGCCTAAAACTATCAGATTTAGTAATCAAGGAACTACAGAGAAAAAATTTCAGTCAAGTGATAATGTCAGAAACTATGTAAAGCTATTCATTGTCAACATTCCTCACTCCCCTATCCTTTAAACATAAATTAACTGTTGCATGTATCCCATGACAACCTCGTTTTATGAAACCTCAAATTTACCTTTGTTCCAAGTGAACTTGCCTTCAAGAAACTCTCAGACTGATTCTTGTCCCAGACTGAACAATAAGCTATCAAAGCACCCATTAAGCACCCTGAATGGGAGAGATGGAGGTACTCAGGTTTTGAGTACCCAGAAGGTTTCTTGGTTTCTCTTATTGTATTTGGGCCCCTCCCAGGTACTCTATCAGCAGGCTATAGCCTCTTTCCTAAACCCTATGTAAACAGTTATTTTCTTATTATTTTACCCCAAATGTATAAAAGACCTTAAGTTCTTTAGTTTTATAGAAATTCCCATTGGTGGTATATTTTCCTAGAAACATTGTTCCCAGAGTCTCATGGTTTAGCTTGGTGTGATGTTGATGTGTGCATGCATGCCGCTGTGTGTGATCACCATAAGAGCATTGTCTTTCTTGCCCTGATTAAAGACATGTTGTTTATAAATGTTTGGGTTGTTCTGTATTTTTCTAGGTTGACAACCATAACAGAAAACTCTGCCCTACAGGGAGTAAGCCTGAACTCTTTCCTCCCAGCAAACTTTTAATTTTTAATGGGAAAGAGTGAGTACTACAAGATTAGCAGGCATGGATGGGCTGTGATTATATCATCGTTATCCCTTAAACCGCTTACTATTCTGAACTACCTTATTTCTGGTATGAACATCTATTTCCTTGGAACCACCAAGTCTTGTGACCTTGTCATTATCTTAGAATAATCACTTTCTCCTCATCTCACATATACAATTAGCTGCTAAATGTGGTCTTTTCTACCTTCATATAATCTCATATTTATCTTCTTTTCTCTCTAATCAAATGGTCACCAAACCCACTTCAGATGCTCACATTCTTTGTCTATTCTATTGAAATACCTCACTGCTTCAAGTTACTTTCATCTCCAGAAGATCCTCCACTTATACAATGAATTGCAGTGATTTCCTGGGATCAAATAGCATTCAATAATTATCTCATCTCTTAAAAATGTCTATTTTAAACTGGAAAATAAGGGGGTGTCCTTTGAGTAGAGAACGGCTAAAAAATTCTGTTAACTATTGGTGATGGAATACTATTGTGCTATAAGGAATAATGAACTGGACAAATTCCATGTGAACTGGAACAGGAGCAGAACCAAAACATTATACACAGAGTCTGATACACTGTGTACAATCAAACATAATGGACTTCTCTATTAGCAGCAATGCAATGATCCAGGACAATTCTGAGGGACTTATGAGGAAAAACAAACAAACAAACAAAAAAAAACTATCCACAGTCAGAGAAAGAACTGTGGGAGTAGAAATACAGAAGAAAAACATTTGCTTGATCACATAGTTTAATGGGGATTTGATTGGGGATGTAGACTCTAAAAGATCACTCTATTACAAATATTAATAATAGGGAAATAGGTCTTGATCAATGATACCTGTAAAACCCAGTGGAATTGCTAGTTGACTACTAAAGGGGGAGGGAAGATGGAAGGAAAAAACATTAATCATGGAACCATGGGGAAATATTTTAAATTAATTAATTTAATAAATTAAAAAATAAAAATATCTATTTTTACAAAAGGTTTATAATGGGCATCATTATCACCAGAGTAGTTTGTTTATAAGGAAGAAAATATAAATGTTTTGTTCATATATATATATATATATAATATTTTTTAATTTATAGTGGTGCAGGATCAAAAATATTTGTAGAATACTGCTACTGACACCTTCATTGTCTTACTCAGTAAAAAGAAAAAAATATTGATTTCCATGCCTAACAGGAGCTTTTGAGATGGCTCCCTGTCAACCATCTCTAAGTTGCTGTCATATTTTGTATCATTCTGCCATAGCATATTCTGTGGTCTATCATTCCACCAGCAGATCTCTTCCCATTTACTGGAATGGTAAATTCTGTTTCTCTATATTTTGAATCAGTTAAAATGTTGTGTGGTCTCAGAAGAACAGATGAGAACTCAATAATACTCTTGAAAATGTCTTCCATAGTGAACACTCTTGGAACCAAGAGAAGCTTATAAAATATGATCCCTCCCAAATCACTTTCCATATAGAGATGAGTTTGAGTATGTTAAGAAAATAATGATTCCATAACCAATATCTGAAGAAATTTACAGTACAATAGAAATGTAGAGTTCAATAGCTCTTGGGGGACCTCAGTATTCAAAGAGCATCTTGAAAGCAAAACAGTAGCATATCTCCTGGAAATTAAATGAAGAAAAATGAGTTGGCACTTATCATTCATATTAAGATAATCCTTGTGTTTCCACAGCAAAGAACCCAAGATTATTTGTTGTGGGAGAGGTCAGAGGTAAAACCTGAGGTTCAAGACAAGTTGTCCTCTGCAAAAATGCAAAATTTAGCTTAAAAATAAAAGGGAAAATATATTAATCTGGAAACCATGTTCACAGACCAGGAGACAGTTTTTAGGTGGAACACTGCCTCCTCCAGGAAATAGGGTTTGGGATTTTTATATCCTTTTGACTAAAAGGGGTTACAGGATAAGAAAAGAGGGATGGGATGAATCAGGAATGGGGTAATTCATTGAGATTTGGAGTAAAAGGGATGATATGTGTAATTCCATGGATGATAAGATTAGGCATGACCCAATGCTTATCAGAGTGGAACTGGAAAGTACATATCTTTGTTAACTGAAGATATAAGAGAAAGTCCGTGGGGTGGGAGGTTCTCCTTTCAGGGAGCAGAAAGGAATTTCTTATGCCCTCTTTGACCTAAAAAACTTCTGGAGTTTGGGGTGTCCAGAGGGAAACTATGGGTCCCATGACATATTCTCTCTTTTTTATTGGGTGAGGGAGAGGGAATGACAACTTTTTCACTTATTTGGCTCAACCCCGATGTAAAATATAGAGAATAGTTATTAATAATATCTCTCTATAATAACATTAATTTCATAGATGGGTATTACTCAGACAATGTATCAAAAAGACATTTTACTAAAAAGGAAATAAAATTTGAATTATAATTTTATGAAAAATGAAATGAAAAATTATTTGATTAATGAATTATTAATAATTGTTAATGAATTATTAATGAAAAATAATTAATGAAAAATAATTTGAATTATAGTAGCCTCCTAACAACACAAGGTTAGGGAAACTATTTCCTCCTTTTTGTGGATTCTTCATAATGTTTACTACAACGAGTATAGTTGGTGATGGATAAGTCATTCCATGGCTTAGCTAAGCTGACACCTTGAAAGGTAAATTTCCCTATTACTTATAAGGAAGTAACCATTCTCTTATTTCCCCAGGGTAACAACTTAGGAGTCATCCCAAACTCCTCACTATCTCTTACATACAATATCCAATCTGTTGCCAAGGCCTATCAGTTTCACCTTTGTAACATCCTTCAATTATGTACCCTGTCACCACTCTAATGTGAGCATTCATTAGCTCACACATGGATTATTACACTAGACTATTGGCTTATCTGCCACAAGTATCTGCTCACTGCAGTAAATTTTCCAGTCAGCCACCACAATGATATTCCTAAAGCAGAGGTTTGACTATGTCAGCTCCTGCTCAGAGTCCAAAGACTCTTTATCACATTGTGGATTAAATACAAACTCCTCTTTGTTCAAAGTCTTTCAGAAAGTAGTCCCCAAGCTCCCCTGCCCCCCCACACACACATTTCTTTCTAGTCTTTTTACCCCTTACATGATGCCAGCAGAACCTGTATCACATATTCAGCTCTTCAGTATCACTGGCTTCTGCTATTCCACAAACAAGGCATTCCATCTCTAGGCTTTGGGCATTTTCTCTGGCTGTTCTTCATGCCTAGAACGCTTTTAAGTCATCAACCCCTCCTCCTTGGCTTCTTTGGCTTCTTTTAAGAACCAATTAAAATCCCACCTACAGTAGGAAACCTGTCTTAATCTTTCTTAATGCTAATTTAATTGTTTAGAGTTTAATAACTTCCTTGCTAATTACTTCCTATTTATCCTGTATATGGCTTGTTTACACATATTCATTTGCTTTTTTTATATTTTAAGTAAAATTTTATTTTATTTAAATATTTTTAAAGTCTTTCTCTGGAATACAGAGATTCTTTTTTTCCTTTTTTTTAATTTTATACATGATTTCATTTGGTCATTTTCCAACATTATTCCTTGGAAACAAAGATCATTTTCTTTTCCTCCCTCCCACCACCCCTTCCATAGCAGACATGCTATTCCACTAGGTATCACATGTGTCCTTGATTGGAACCCATTTCTATGTTGTTGGTATTTGCCTTAGGGTGTTCATTTAGAGTCTCTCCTCATTCATGTCCCTTCCACCCCTGTAGTAAAGCAGTTGCTTTTCTTTGGTGCTTCTACTCCCACAATTTGTCATCTGCTTGTGGATAGTGTTTTTTCTCTTAGATCCCTGCAGAATGTTCAGGGACATTGTATTGACAGTAATGGAGAAGTCCATTATGTTTGATTGTACCACAGTGCTTAAGTCTCTGTGTACAATGGCTTCCTGGTTCTGCTCCTCTCACTCTGCATCACTTCCTGGAGGTTGTTCTAGTCTCCATGGAATTCCTCCACTTTATTATTCCTTTTTGCACAATAGTATTCCATCACCAACATATACCACAATTTGTTCAGCCATTCTCCAATTGATGGGCATCCCCTCGTTTTCCAATTTTTGGCCACCACAAAGAGCACAGCTATGAATATTCTTGTACAAGTCTTTTTCCTTATTATCTCTTTGGGGTACAAACCCAGCAGTGCTTTGGCTGGATAAAAGGGCAGACACTCTTTTGTTGCTCTTTGGGCATAGTTACAAATTGCCCTCCAGAATGGTTGGATCAATTCACAACTCTACCAGCAATGAATTAATGTCCCTACTTTGCCACATCCCCTCCAGCATTCATTACTTTCCTTTGCTGTCATATTAGCCAATCTGCTAGGTGTGAGGTGATACCTCAGATCTGTTTTGATTTGCATTTCTCTGATTATAAGAGATGTAGAGCACTTTTTCATGTGCTTATTAATAGTTTTGATCTCTTTGGCTGAAAACTGCCTGTTCATGTCCTTGCTCATTTATCAATTGGAGAATGGCTTGATTTTTGGTACAATTGATTTAGCTCTTTATAAATTTCAGTAATTAGATCTTTGTCAGAGGTTTTTGTTATGAAAATTTTTTCCCAGTTTGTTGCTTCCCTTCTCATTTTGTTTTCCTTGGTTTTGTTTGTACAAAATTTTTTTTAATTTGATGTAATCAAAATTGTTTATTTTACATTTTGTGACTCTTTCTATGTCTTGCTTGGTTTTAAAGTCTTTCCCTTCCCAAAGGTCTGACATGTATACTATTCTGTGTTCACCTAATTTACTTATAGTTTCCTTCTTTATGTTCAAGTCATTCACCCATTCTGAGTTTATCTTGTTGTAGGATGTGAGGTGTTGATCCAAACCTAATCTCTCCCACACTGTCTAGGCTTTGGGTATTTTCATTTGCTTTTTTTCTACCCAATTAGATTGTGAATACCTTAAGTGTGGACTGTCTTTTGCTGCCTTTGTATGCCCAGGGATTAGCATAGAGCCCAGTACACAGTGAGCACTTAATAAATGATTATTGACTAATTGACTTAAGCACCAAGGTAGTATTATTCAAATTACCTATGATTATTATTCCTTTACATTTGTTACAATGTCCTCATATTATGTTCATTATCTAAATACTTTTTAGGAGAAAAATTAGTAGAGGCTACATTGGTTACATTAAAGAGAGATATATTTTCATAGCAGCAGTTGTATAACAACTGCTAACACTAGGGGAAGAAAACATAGCTTCATATCATTCTTCAAGTTATCTTTACTGGGAGTCTCATATTAGGCTTTTTCCTCATTCATAAGCCTTAAAATACTGGAAACTATGGTAGAAATATAGTGGATAGAGGAAAGGCTTCATAGTGACCTTACATAATGAATACAGATTATCTAGTGACTATAAAGACCTAGGTTTAAATCATGTTTCTGACATTTATTATTTGACCCTGTGTCAAAATTAAAAGTTAGAGTACTTCTCAGTACTCTAACCAACTCTTTCAGAATGTAAGTTGCAAAAGGGTTTCTGGGTGAGATAAGTTGTCATAGAGTTTCCTCACTTGGGACTTCTCTATAACAGTGAAATCATAGTCTGGTCCCTATTGCTATTCTCAAAACCACTGTCAATTCTGTTTATGAGATGGGGAACAGATATTCTAAAATATCCAAATTTCACATTCTGTTTAGAGTTAACTTCAAAGAAGGTTAACCCTTGAGATTTCTCTATAAACTCATAAGTGAATAATTAAAGTTTCTACATCATGCCTAACCTGCTTCCTTATATTTTCATAATCCAAAAAAACTAGATGTATTTTTGAAAAAAAAATTGATGGCTCATAAGCGGGACTCAGAAAACCTGGGGAAAATGTATATTCACTTAATCCAGGAACTATATGAACACAATTACAAAACACTTTTCATACAAATAAAGTCAGATCTAAAAAAATACAAAAACATTCATTGCACATGGGTAGGCCAAACCAATATAATAAAATAACAATTTTATCTAAATTAATTTATGTATTTGTTGTCATGTTAAACTATTAAAAACTGATATCATTAAGCAAGAAAGAATAACTTAAAATGATATGGGAGAATAAAAGTCCAAGAATATAAAGGGAATTAATGAAAAACAATTTGAAGATGACCTAGCCATACCAAATATCAAACTATATGGTAAGGAAATAATCATCAAAACAATCTGGTACTGGCTAAGAAATTGAGTAGGATGATGCAGAAAAAGTCTTTGACAAAATACATCACCAATTACTATTGAAAAGACTAGGAAGTTTATGAATAGAAGGACCTTTCCTCAAAATAATAAGCAGTATATATTTAAAATCATCAGCAAGCACCATCTGTAATACTGACAAGTTAGAAGCCTTCCTAATAAGATAAGGATTGGAGCAAGAATGCCCATTATCACTTCTATTATTTAATATTGTTCTATAAATTCCACTGATAGCAATTAGAAAAGAAAAATAAATTGAAGGGATTAAAGTAGGCAATGAGGAAAATAAACTATCACACTTTGCAGAAGATATGATGGCATATCTAATGAAACCCAGAAAATCAACCAAAAGACTTGTTGAAATAATCAATAACTTTACCAGAGTAAAGTGTACAAGGGTTTCCACATAAATCATCAATATTTCTATATATTTCCAACAAAACTCAGCAGCAGGAGTTAGAAAGAGAAACTCCATTTAAAATCACTGTAGATAACATAAAATAATTAGGAATCTATCTGCCAAGACAAATATAGGAATTATATGAACACAACTCCAAAACACTTTTCACACAATTAAAACTGGATCTAAACAATTGGAAAAAAATATTAATTGCTCCTGGGTAGGACAAGCTAATATAATAAAAACTGGCAATCATTCCCAAATTAATCTACTTATTCAGTGCCATACTTTTCAAACTACCAAGAAACGTTTTAATAGAATTAGAAAAAATTATAACAAAGTTCATCTGGAAGGACAAAAGACCAAGAATATTGAGGGAAATAATGAAAAGTTGTGGAGGAGGGCCAAGCAGTCAGTACCAGATCTCAAACTATACTATAAAGCAGTGATCATCAAAACAATATGTTACTGGCTAAGAGACAGAAGGGTGCATAAAAGGAATAGACTAGGGCAGTGGTTCTCAACCTGTGGATTGCGACCCCAGCAGGGGTCGAACGACCAAAACAAAGGGGTCACCTAAAGCCATTGGAAAATACATATTTCCGATGGTTTTAGCCACTGAGAAATCGTGCTACTTTACAGAAAGATCTTGGAAAGAATGGGGACCCTGCTGCCCACACATTGTATTAATATTAGTTATCTATCAGCAGCCCTCGCCCTATGAGGGGTGATGGATTTACCCTGTTACCTGGAGACTGGACTCAAACAGAGACCCACAGAGAGCACCGGGGTGCTGGCTCTGGAGGTGTTAAGAACAAGTCCTGTAGTGGATAACTCCTGGAGTGAATAACGGAGCTAAGTATCCCCAGCAAAGTGAAGCCTCAGCTCAACCTGGAGGGAGACGACAGGAAGAAGAATCCAGCTTCTGTGAACCCCCTACTCAGGCAGGACTTACTCCTGCCCCAGTGCTCAGGCTGCCTCCTGCTGGATTAATATTTCTCAAAATATAATTAATTATTGTTTTTGTGATTAATCACTATGTTTAAATTATGTTTGATTTGTAGCAATAAAATTACACAATGCATTTCAGGTATTTATATTCCAAATCATAACTCTACAAAAATTACAGTTTTGAAGTAGCCACCAAAATAATTTTTTGGTTTGGGGTCACTGCAACATGAGGAACTGTATTGCAGGGTCATGGCATTAGAAAGGTTGAGAACCACTGGACTAGGGGAAAATGACCTCAGCAAGCTAGAGTTCAATAAACGCAAAGTTCCCAGCTTTTTGGACAAGAAATCAATATTTTACAAAAACTGCTAGGAAAATTAGAAAACAGTATGAGAAAAATCAGGTCTAGATCAACATTTTATAGCCTCTACCAAGATAAATTCAAAATGAATAAATGACTTAAATATAGGGAATGAAATCATAAATAAATCGGGTGATCATAGAATAGTATACCTGTCAGATCTGTGAGAAAGGAAGAAATTTAAGACCAAGCAAGAGATAGATAACATTACAAAATTTAAAATGAATGATTTTGATTACATCAAATAAAAAAGGTTTTGTACAAACTAAACCAGTGTGAGCAAAATTAGCAGAAAAGCAACAAACTGGGAAAAAATCTGATAACCAAACTCTCTAGCAAAGATTTACTTTAACAAATACATAAGGAACTAAGTCAAATTTACAAAAAAAAAATCAAGACATTCCTCAATCAACAAATGGTCAAGAGATATGAATAGACATTTCTCAAATGAAGAACTAAAAACTATCAATAATCACATGAAACAGTGTTCCAAATCCCTCCTGATTAGAGAAATAAAAAATAAAAACAACTCTGACATATTACCTCATACTGTAAAAACTAGACTCGAATACAGGACTACAATCCCCATGAGCCTTTGCTCCACTTCCCCAGAATGCCTTGTAATCTCACCTGGGCCGAGATCGAGAAGGTATTTAAGCTGATTCAAAGGCTTTTGAAGGGCTCTTGGCTCTTTTTGGACTTCGGCTTTGGAGCAGGCGGTCTCTTGAGTGATGTGAGGTTATTTTGTCTAGGCCTCTGGCCTAGGCACATGTTTCTTACTTGTATATTCTTTAATCTTTAACCTTTAATAAACCTCTAAAAAATATAATGCTTCTTGCAGAGATTTCAGATGTCTCAGTCTCCCCTAAATTTTAATCTTTACAATACCTAGCAGATTGGCCAATATGGCAGCAAAAGAAAATGATAAATGTTGGAGAGGATTTAGCAAAATTGAGACACTAATACATTGCTGATGGAGTTGTGAATTAATCCAACAATTCTGAAGGGTAATTTAGAATTATGCTGAAAGGGCTTTAAAATAATGCCTGCCTTTTGATTCAGCCATACTGATGCTGGGTTTATACCCCATAGATATAATAAGGAAAAATACTTTTACAAAAAATATTTATAGCCATGTTCTGTATGGATAAAAAGTGAAAAATGAAGGTGTGTTCATTGGTTGTGGAATGGCTGAAAAAATGTGGTATCTGATGGTGATAGAATGATTTTGTGTTGAAAGGAATTATAAATTGAAGGATTTCTATGTGAATTGGAACAGCCTCCAAGAATTGATGCAGAGTGAAAGGAGCAGAATCAGAAGAACATTGTACACAGAGACTGAAACACTGTAGCACAATTAAATGTAATAGACTTTTCTTCTAGCAGCAATCCAATGACCCAGGACAATCCAGAGAAACTAATGAGGAAGAATTTTATCTACATCCAGAGAAAGAACTATGGGAAAAGAAATGCAGAAGTAAAGCATATGATCAATCATTTGGTTTGATGAAGATATGATTGGGGTTTTCTTGTTAAAAGATGATTCTATTTCAAATATGAGTAATATGTACATAGTTTTGAACAATGATACATGTATAATCCAGTGGAGTTGCTTGTCAGCTCCAGGAAGGGGGGAGGGAAGAAGGATGGGAAAAATCATGAATCTTGTAACACAATAAAATATTCTAAATAAATCAAATATAATAAAAAAGAAAGTGAATAGGAGATCAATGAAAAGAATAGGTACTCAATACCCTAATAAATGAACATGTTAACTTAGTGTTTGATAAACCCAAAGAACCAAGTTTTGGGAGAAGAACTCACTAATTCTTTCTCAAAAATGGCTAGGAAAACCATAGAAAAATATGTCGAAAGCTACAAATAAATCAATATCTAACATCATATACCAAGATAAAGTCAAAATGGACACATAATTTAGAAATAAAAGATGATACCATAAATAAATTAGGGGAGCCTGGGATAATTTACCCTTAATTTTATGATTAAGGGAAGAATTTATGACCAAACAACACACAGAGAACATTATAAAACATAAAAGTACTGATGCTGATTATATAAAATTTAAAAGGTTTTTGCAAACAAAATCATTGCAACCAAGATTAGAAAAAAACAACAAACTGGTGCAAATTTGATAGCAGATATTCATGACATAGGCCTCATTTCTCAGTATTAAGAAATGAATAAAATTTATAAGAATACAAGTCATTTCTGCATTGATAAGTGACCAACAGATATTACAGGCAGTTCTCAGGTTAAGAAACTGAAATTATGTACAGTCATATGGGGAAAAAATGCTACAAATCACAACTGATTAGAGAAATGCAAATTAAAACAACTCTGAGGTACCACCTCATACCTATCAGATTGACTAGTATGACCAAAAAGGAAATTGATAAATGTTGGAGGGAATATGGGAAAACTGGGAGACTAATACATTGTGATTAGAGTTGTGAACTGATAAAAACAAGTTATAGCAGCTCTTTTTGTGTTGGCAAAGTATTGGAATCTAAGGGGATATCCATTAGTTGGGGAATGACTAAATAAGTTGCAATACACGATTTTAATGGAATACTACTGTGACAAAAGAAAGGATAAAAAGGATGATTTCAGAAAGAAAAAAGAAAACTTGGAAAGGCATATTAACCAATACAAAGTGAAGAGAGGAGAACATTGTATATAGTAACAGAAAAATTATATAGTGATCAATTGTGAGAGACTTAAATATTACTAAAAATACAAGATCCAAGATAATCTCAAGAGGGAACATTTTGCTAAAAGAGTTAACAAACTCCAGGTAAGGGGATGTAGGATTCCAGGATCAATCTCGGACCTGAGCCACAAAAGACTTAGCCCTAGACTGATCAGACAGCATTCCAATGCATAATTTATGAGCAGGCCATGCGGTCTTTGTTCTGGGAGTTTGAAAAGAGTGGGCTGAACTTACCAGGCCTCTAGCTTGTACGTCATTGGTATGTCAAGCCAATGTAAATCCACTATGTACTGTTGCATATGTATTACCTGCCTCTGACATCATTACCTCAATAAAGACAGAACCGGGCGTGACCATCCTTCTCCTCCTCTTCCTCCTTTTCTCTCTCTCTCTATTACCTGCCTGCTGGCCACGTGGATCATTCCTGTTATGGAGATTCAGTATGCCTCTAAAGATCTTCCTTCTTTATTCTTTTCCTTCCTTCTCACCTCACTCCTGATTCCTAATCCATGAATTCTTGGTTATTTTTATCTTCCTTCATCGTATGCCCAATATAGGAAGATAAATGGAAGATGAGTCCTTCCTGAACAGTATCTGATCTGTGTGTGTCTGACCCAGTTTCCCCCAAACTCTCCCTCTGGTTTCTTTCTCCTCCTCAAAATCATAATCTTGTAGATGTTCCCTTTTGTGTAATGGCTGCAGGACAGACCACTGCATGGATATAACAAAGTCACACAACCCCTGTCTACTTTCCCTTCTCCCTTCACTTGATTAGGTCACTGCCAGACTAGTGACCCAGTTTCCTTTTGTTAAGTCCTCTAGAGTGTAAGGAGAAAAAGGGTAAGTGTACAAGCATTTTCATTATTGCAGAAGCTCTTAATATTATCCTTATTATGTGCCATTTAAATAATCTAATTATAGCTTATCATTATAAGTGATTAAAAGTTAATGAAATTTCTTCTTACATAGGGTTGAAATCTTGAATCACTAAACTTTGTAACCTTGAGCAAGTGTTGTCTCTATAAACATCAGCTTAATTATATATAGAATGAGAGGTTTCCACCTGATCACAAATCCTTTCCAGCTATAAATCTGTTTCCATCAACCTCTTTCTTCCCATCATCCCTGCCATGAAAAATAGTTAGAAAAGGGTGCTTAATTAATTAGAAATATCCCCAGCTAAAGAAACTATGAAAAAAACTCAATAAGTAGTAGAATAACAAGAAGCCAGCTATATTTAATCACACAGTATTAATTGAGAGTACATTATGGCCTAATAACATTGGCTAAATATTAGCTCATTAGGTAAGATTATTTTAAAAGGTTCTCTAATCACTAGATTAAAAATTAACAAGTTATTTTTTAGGTCTGCTGAGTTTTGTTAACATTTACCAAATTAATGTGCAAGCCTAAAATCCAGGGATGCCATTATTCAAGGGTTCTTTTTTGGTTGTCTGAAAAAGAACATCTAATGTAGCCTTCATGTTGGATTGGAGTTGTACTTCGAAGAGTGCTGTAAGGATTAACCACAACATTTAATAAGGGAGAATACAGGTAAGTGGAAAAGAAAATGTACTAAGCAGACACTGAAATCCCCCAAGATATATTTCTCCCCAAATGAAAGCATACATACAAACACTGTGGTGACACTATGCTACAAAAAAAGCAAACCCACCAGCAGTGGGTTCTGCCTTGCAATGGATGACTCATTTATTGAGTTTTCAGTTTCAGTTAAACCTTCCAATCAAACATACAATATAAAAAGAAAAAAATGCCTTCCAGATTCCTTCCACATAGCGACAGATGAGGGAAAACAGGAAATTTCTCATAGATAATTCGTGGCAACCAAGTATAAAATTATCTCTTCCTTATCACAACATCTCAGAGTGGGAAGAATTGCCTGAAGCACTCACTCAACCTATATGGAATTCTGATATGAAAGTCAACTTATATAAGCTGAAAGCTGATCAAAAATCTACTGATACAGAGGTCTCTGGTAGGTGGTGGGTAAAATTTCAGAGCTTATAGATGACACAGATCTTGCACTCATAGAGCATCAAATCTATAAAAGGAATGGGACACATATAAAAATAATGATATAGGAAACCAGTTGCTGGAATGAATAAAAACCAAAATCGATCAACAGATCAATGAGACAGTAGCCAAAGCTATTCTCTGTCCAATTTGCTGCTGAACTTATGGGGTTCTGAGCCAACTCCTGAGTTGACTTACAAATTTAACTATTGCAGGGGTGTCAAATTGCTACGGTAGAAAATCTCCTGAGGTCTGGCTGAAATGTATTAAAACATAATTGGGAAACATTTAACAAAATAAATAAAAATGAAATACTACATAGTGTTAATTTGTGTTTTATTAAGTCAATATGTAGCCCACAGGGATCTCTTTCTATTTGAGTTTGATACTATTAGTTTACAGAATCTCTTTATAAATATTTTGGTCAGTCTCTTTATAGTCTTGACAAATGGAGGTATCACGGTGATTTGAAGGTGGAATCTTACAAACCGTTCAGAAATATTAGTCAAATTGAATTTTGGCCCATAATTTCAGATATGAATTTAAGCACTAAGCAGCAATAAGGGAAAATTAAATTCAAGATAAAAATAAAAATTCATAACTTCTTCAGCTTATTATATAAGATCTTTTGTCTTAGTGTAAGGAGCAAGGTGGCACAATGAATAGAGAACCAAACTTGAAGTCAGGAAGACTTTAGTTCAAATCTAGCCTCACACTCTTGGTAGCTGTTTGACCCTAGGCAAGTTACTTAACTGTGTGTTTCCATTTCTTTATCTGCAAAATAAGTTGGAGAAATGAATGGAAAACTATTCAGAAAAAGGTAGAATCCTTACTAAGAAAACCTCAAATGGGATCACAAAGAGTCAGACTTGAACATGGGAGATATTTTTCCCCATTGTGTGAATTATTGAAATGAAGAATTGAACTTGTTTATGATTATGTTCTGAACTGTTATGGTTAGGTAGATATTTATATACTCAGTGATTGTATGGTTGTCCCAATTCATTTTTTACTTTGATTGGAAGGAGAATTATATTTCAATCAGTGGGCATTTTGGCCCAAAAGCTGAAATACTAACAGCCTCTTTCCTTTGATTCTTCATAGTAAATAATGGAAACCAAATACTATGAGAAAATAATTGCAGTTGGGAAAACGCTTAGCAAATATCAATGCAGAAAGTACCATAAGACAAATTAGGAGTGATTTTTAATAGTTCTACTTTTGAAGACAAATTTTGGATTCACTAGAAATACTTTAGGTTCTTTTTTCAGTCTGATCTTGTACTCTGAGCATTCCCTTGGATTCTTCTGTTCAAGATTGGTTTTCTCCTTTTGTATGTTAAAATATGATTTACAAAGTTAGTTTCACTGAATTCTTGATCATGGTCCATTAGAATATCTGCTGTGTCAATATAGTGTATTATTTCCAGGCCAATGTCCTTCCACTACCCTTCATGCCCTTTGACTATCTTTCTTCAAATTCCCAATGAATGCTCATCTAAGGAATACAAGTTAAGTTTAGTAAAATGCTACTTAAGAAAAGTTATGGAGTCATATTTATAATCTATATTCTCCAGATTAATGTTTTAAAGTACCTGAATTATGTGTCTCTACATTGGCCCCCTAAGAATTAGTGATTCACTTTTGTTTATATGATAAATTTGAAACTTCTTAGCTATTCAAATGCATTTGCAATCTGGCCCTAATCTTGCTGTCCAGCCTTCTTTCACATTGCTATCATGTGTATCATTTCAGTTCATGTGATTTTTATCTATATCTTGACAATCTGGAATAATAGCAAAAGCACTGTGTTCCTCCCCCAAATCTTCCAATTACAAACTCTCTGTGGGCTAGCCATTTAAGTTTTTTGAATCTTATTTTCTTCATTTGTAAAATGAGCATAGTAGTAATTACATGAATATATTTAGTTTCAACAAATTGACTTACTCTTGGGTTCAGAAATAAACTTTATAATTACAACCAAACTCCACAAATAGAAGATAGATAACAGTTTTAAAAAAACAAAATTGGATATTTTCATTGGATTTCATGAGTCAATAGTGTGATGTGGCAGCCAGGAAAGGTCATATGATTTTGTCTGCAATAAAAGAAAAAAGGGGGGGGGGCTCAGGACTAAGAAGGTGATATAAGTAGGGATACTCTGTTGTACTCTGGAGAACCACACCTGTAATACTGTACTGGAATACTATAAAACTTGGAATGACACTTTAAGAAGAATGTTGATAAACTGGAAAACAACCAAAGAAATTTGATGAGGCTGGTAAAGAGCTCTAGGGCTTCTTTTCTTGGATGTCTTTGAACAGAGGTTGTATGAAAATTTGTTGATTGTTTGTAGTGAGGATTCTATAGGGTGAATTAGACTGGAAGGCTGATGACTTCCCATACAACTCATAAATTCTTTGATTCACAATATGTGAACAAAGAAATAGCTTTAATATCTTACTATACCCAAAGTACTAGAAATATACAAATGAAAACTGTTCCTACATTCAAATGTAAAAATTAAGCTAATTAAGCAGCTTTATTATTTATATTAATTCTTTTATGCCTTTTTATAGTTCTATATCCTCTACATGTAATCCTATTATATACACAGTATTATAATAAGTTAAAATTTTATAATTGGTACAAATATAATGTGTGTGTCTGAGTGTCTGAGTATCAGTAATAATCATATTGTAAATGAAATAACAAAGACAATCTCCCTGAAATGCACTGGCAAGATATCTTTGCCAAGGGCAATTTGTGTATGCCTTCAGTTTCCTGGAACGAATTCAGTTATGTGTATGACTGGGGATTTTTATGACATCTCAGCTATAAAATAATCTTGGATACCTCCATTTTCACCATATATGGAACAGGGGGCCATGTAATCTGTCCTCTTAGGAAGGTAAAGGAAAAAACCTGACCTTCAGGAATAAAGAAACCTAAGAAAGTGAAATTCTGGTTGTCCCCATGGGAAGAAATATTCAGTTGAACACCCTGACCCCTTTTGGAGACAGTTTGTGTGATCTGACTTTCTTGCATGAAGTATAAAAGTCAATTAATAAATGGTCTCAGAGTTTAGACCATGCTGGAAGCATCTAGACCCCAACTGTGATTTACAGATCCAAGAATAAAGTGAGTATTGGGCTCAGTATATTGTTTCCCAGTATTTTTCTTTTACAGAGGGAACTCATATTTTAACATGAAAAGATAATTCTTAGATTGAGTGCTGATGAGGGAAAGGCATTTTATTGGACTCGAGATATTTACAGGGAGAGGAAATGGGGAGGGCACATTAGGGACAGTAAAGGTGCATTGAGAGAGGATGGTCAGGTAGTCATAGAAAGCAGAGCTGAGGAAAAGCCAGATATACAACTATCACAATCACTGAAAAGAATAGGTAGAACCTTAGCATGAAAGTTCAAGGAATAAAGGTATTAAATATTGTAGGGCATGTTTTCTGGTTGAGGAACTTAGAAGACTGGTAAGAAGATAGCTATAGGATATAAAGCATGCCTGGAGTCAGGCATAAACTAGATGAAGAGATTTCCAATTTGAATTACATAATTTCACAGTTGGAAGGGGTTATTGATTCTAGTTCATTCCTTATACTTGCTGACTCCTCACTGTAGCATGCCTAGCCTGTAGTAATTCATCTTCTGGTTGAAGACTTCCAAACAATAGGAACTGACTCTTTCCTAAAGAAACTCATTCTGCTTTTTGAGATCTCTAATTGTTAAGACATTTTTTGTTTATTTTCTGAAGTCAAGCTCTGTGTGTACTTGAAAATAGGAGTCATGATGCTGCTTTCACTCCTCATCCTTCTCATCTCAAAGATAAACATTCCCAGGTTGTAGATGTCACCATGGGCAAGGTACCCATGAGTAAACTGAAATTGTCACCCTGAGATTACTGAAAAAAGCAAGGATTCAGGAAAAAAAATAAGATATTATTGCAAAAGTGACAAGATCTGCTTGACAAATTACTCACAGATTGACAAAATTAATTAATTAATTAAGTTCTCATGCTAGGGAGATGGGGAGAAACTACATGTCTGACTACTAAACTATGGCTGTGATTTTACTGGGGCCTACTATCATTATTGTTCCTTTTTTATATAAATTTAACAAATGAAGTCAATGTAAGTGAGTGTATGATTTGTATGAATGGTTAGAAAACTAAATTTTAATTCTGAAATTTCATTTTTACTCGGGCTTTTTTTCAGAATGGGTCTCAGAATATACTTTGTGCATTGACCATAGTGTTTTGTCATAGGTAGACATTTTTCCATGGCTTTAGTGTAGGAGCTAAGATGATTTTACTCAGGGGTCATTTTTGGCTTAAAATCAGGTTGTCCAAACCTAAGATTACTAAGACTGCCTCCAATACAGGGCTTTTCCTCTGAGCTTTTTGCATAACCTTAGTTGGGTTGTCAGACTTGTTATGGCTTTCATTGAGACTCAAGATCCATTTGCCTTTACAGCTTAAGAGAGATACTCTTATTAGACCTGATTCTGTTAGCACCCAATTCTTTGTTCCCTAAGCCAAATTAATATTAACTTCTCCTTTACTAATAAGTCAAATTTTTATAATTTTCTGTGTCCATTCTATTATGCTGCTAAGGATTATGTTCTGTTATAGGGTAATATACTAAGTTATGATAAGTATCTTTTCTTCTTAATCAAATCTGCAATAAGTGTAAGATGTTTGTGCTAAGTCTTTTAAATTGTGAATTAAATGTGGGTTAATTATGCTGTGCCATCTTCTGGTCAAATGAGTGTGAGGCTAACTTTTTTCTAAATCCCAAGGCTTGGGAGTATAATACATGGGGCAAATGTGATCAGTTATAAAGATAATAGAAGGGGAATTACACTTTGAAAACTTACATTTGACATTGAAATAATTATAGCTAATATCAGAAAACAAGAGTTGTTTTGAATTGCATCTGTCTGATTATAAGAGATTTCAAACACATTTTCATGTGCTCATTAATAGCTTTGACTTCTTTGACTGATAATTGCCTATTCATGTCCCTTACCTATTTATCAATTGAAGAATGGCTTTATTTTTTGTACAATTGATTAGCTCTATAAATTTTAATAATTAGACCTTTGTCAGAGGTTTTTGTTATGAAGATTGTTTCCCAACTTGTTACTTCCCTTCTCATTTTGGTTGCATTGGTTTTGTTTGTACAAAAACTTTTTAATTTGATGTAATCAAAATTATTGATTTTACATTTTGTGACTTGTTCTCTAAGTCTTGCTTGGTTTTAAAATCTTTCCTTTCCCAAACTTCTGACATGAATACTATTCTGTGTTCACATAATTTACTTATTGTTTCCTTCTTTATGTTCAAGTCATTCACCTATTCTGAGTTTATCTAGGTGTAGGGTGTGAGGTGTTGAGCCAAACCTAATCTCTCCCACACTGCCTTCCAATTTTCACAGCAGTTTTTATCAGATACTGGATTTTGGTCCCAAAAGCTTGGATCTTTGGCCTTGTCATAGACTGTCTTCCTGAGGTCACTTACCCCAAGTCTGATCCACCTTTCTGTCTCTTAGCCAGTACCATATTGTTTTCATGACCACTGCTTTATAGTATAGTTTGAGATCTAGTACTGCAAGGCCACCTTCCTTCACATTTTTTTTTCATGATTTCCCTGGATATCCTTGATCTTTTGTTCTTCCAAATGAACTTTGTTATGTGTTTTTTTTTTCTAATTCAGGAAAAAAAGTTTTTGGTAGTTCGATGGGTATGGCATAAAATAAGTAAATAAGTTTGAGTAGGATGGTAATTTTTATTATGTTAGCTCATCCAACCCATGAGCAGTTAATGTTTTTCCAATTGTTTAGATCTAGTTTTAATTGTGTGGAAAGTGTTTTGTAGTTGTGTTCATATATTTCCTGTCTTTGTCTCTGCAGATAGATTCCCAAGTATTTTATATTGTCTATGGTGATTTTAAATGAAATTTCTCTTTCTAATTCTTGCTGCTGAAATGTGTTGGAGACATATAGAAATGCTGATGACGTATGTGGGTTTATTTTGTATACTGCAACTTTGCAAAAGTTGTTGATTATTTCCACTAGCTTTTTAGTTGATTATCTAGAATTTTTTTAAGTAGACCATCATATCATCCCCAAAGAGTGATATTTTCATCTCCTCATTGACTCTCTTAATACCTTCAATTTCTTTTTCTTCTCTAATCTCTATTGCTAGTGTTTATAGTTTCTAGTGTTACAATGTTAAATAATAGAGGTGATAATTGGCATCCTTGTTTCACTCCTGATCTTATTGGGAAGGCTTATAGTTTATCCCCATTGCAGATGATGTTGGCTGATGGTTTTAGATAAATACTGGTTATTATATTTAGGAAAGGCCCTTCTATTCCTATACTTTCTAGTGCTTTCAATAGGAATAAGTGTTTTATTTTGTCAAAGGCTTTTTCTGCGTCTATTGAGATAATCATGTGATTTTTGTTAGTTTACTTGTTGATATGGTCAATTATGTGGATGGTTTTCCTAATTGAACCATCCTTGTATTCCTGGTATAAATCCCACCTGTACCTAGTGAATAACCCTCATGATGACTTGCTGGAGTCTTTTTGCTAGTATCCTATTCATGATTTTTGCATCTATGTTTATTAAGGAGATTGGTCTATAATTTTCTTTCTGTTTTTGACCTGCCTGGCTTTGGAATTGGTACTATATTTGTGCCATAAAAGGAATTTGGTAGAACTCCCTCTTTGCTTATTATGTCAAATAGTTTGTATAGTATTGGGATTAGCTGTTCTTTGAATGTTTGATAGAATTCACTTGTGAATTAATCAAGCCCTGATGATTTTTTCTTAGGGAGTTCATCGATGGCTTGTTCAATTTCTTTTTCTGATATGGGATTGTATAAGAAGTTTATTTCTTCTTCTGTTTCATACATATCATCTTATAGCCTTAATGTCCCAATCTCTTCCTGTGAATGATTCTTCTAAGTATATGAAATCTGAGTGAGATGGGCAGGCTTTCTGTGTATGGAGTTAAGGAGCAAGGATTTTGCCTGAGGCAAGTTCTTGAATCTCTGGAGCTTCTGCTGTTTGCTGCCCTTTGCTGGGCTATCTTCCCCAGAGTGCCCATGGTCTGTGCTTTTCAGCTTGCTGGGGTTTCAGGTGTAGCTGCTCTCAGGGATAGGGCTTTGGTGGTCTTTGTCAGCTCCTAAGGATCTAGAGGTGCCCCTTGCTCACTCTCTGATTCTGGCATACACTGGCTCTCACTCTGGCTCCATGGGTGGGGTTGGGTATGGTAGATCAGTTCTCATTTTCGTGAGAGCTTTTTCACCCCCTTATAGTATGGAAATGCCCAAATCCCACGTACCTTCAATGCTGCACCCTACTGTAGAGTCCCTCCATTCTTATGAATTTTTTTTTTGGTCTTTTAAGGTAGTCTATATTGGCAGGTACTGAGGAGAGAAAGTCTTTTGTCTAGACTGCAGCCATGTTTACCTGGAAGTCCAACCTTGTTTTTCTAATCCTCTTTTGCTATTTAGATTATTGTACTTATAAAATTTGCATTTTAACCTTGATATTAAATTACTCTCAATGGATATTGATTTAAACCACTTTAGTCTAGTAGTTTCTTCAACATGTCAGAACATGCTCTACTCTTTCTAACATTTATTCTTTCGAGCCCCATGTTGGGCACCATCTGATGAGAGCTGCTCAATAAATTATTGGTGGGTCTAAATATTATGATGAGAAGAATGATTCTGGGATTATAGGAGGGTCAAAATGACAGACAGATTGACACACAGAATCTTCTTTTTGATCAGTGACAAAGTTAAATGATCTGGCATACATTCTTTTAGAGTAAGTGATGCAGGCTAAGCTATTAAGTAAGCCTTTTATAGCAACAATGATTATTAATGATTTACAAGATAAAGGCATTGGATGTAGATTACCTCAGTGATCCTAAAGAGAGTTTTCTATAGCTGATAATTCAATATGTCATATGGCAATGTGTCACCATCGAACAGAGTTTCTCATAGAATTCCTGGACCAGTAATTTCTTGGCAGGACATTTATTATTTGGGGAGGAATTGGATTAAATTCTCATCCTGGGGAGAAAGCTACATGTCTAACTACTTCTGAACTGTAGCTGTGATATTACTGGGGCCTACTCTCACTACTGGGAGGTATACAAAAGCATTTTTTTATTGTGACCATTTCAGAAAAACCTCATGATTTAATGATTCCATTAAATAAATTCCTAGAGAAAAAATAGGTCAAAGATTTCATCAGGAATTCAACCTTTGCAGTGCTGGCAACCAAATAAATAGAAGGATCCCCTGCCTCTAAGCTTGAGCAGTGTTTACATTAGTTTTAAGATAAGGTTCTTAGCACAAAAGGAAATCTCATATTTTCCATCTCAAATACCATTAGGTTCCTCCTATTTGAACCTCAAACATCATTAGGTTTTACAAGATAGGTAACTTACCCACTTATAATCAGGATGTCATAAACTATGTGTATATCCCCAGATTCAAAGACACCTCACTGTGTCACCTGGATTATCCCTCTTTTTGTTCTTATTTGTCCTCCTCCTCACCATCTTTCCTTCCCCAGTAACATATCATGAAATTATTCATAAAATTATTAATCTGGAATCTATTGCTATCTCAAAAGAATTTCTTTGAAGTACCCAAGAAACATCTATATTGTTTCTCCTTGACTGAGGATAATGATTTACTTTATCATCTATCTATATGTACTGATTTTCTTAATAAATACTTCAGCTAGAGCTACAGCCAGCAGCAGCAGCCTGCTCAAACCACCAGTCTGCTTCTCTGCCTCATCTTTGCATTATTTGTTGTTCTGTCCATGCTGAGCTGTCCCTCTCTGGTACCCTTTGGTGTTTCCTTCTGTCTGCCCTGGACATAACACCAGGTTCCTCAGGCTATCCCTTTTTGTTCTCAGAAAAATTGTCAGTTCTGATGATCATACTCTTGATATAAATTTGAGTAGTTCATATATAGTAAAGCTATTGCTAGAAATTATGCATATTTACAGTACATAAAGAATATATCAGCTTTGGAAGAGGGAAGTTACATCAAATAACCTTGACATATTAATTTATTAAACTCCCCAAAGAATTTTAGACATGTTGTTTTCTACATATTATGCTCTATCATCTTGTCCTTTGAAATTCATTTCTTGATTCTTCTGATTTAGGAATTCTATCTTTCATCTTATTAAGATTCAACCCAATTTCCTTGCCTCTTGTGAAGATTAGATTAACTCTCCCCTGCCCATTTTTATATTTAATCACCAGAAGCATATACACCCCAGTTATCCTTAATTGGGGGAGATCTGTGACCCACATGTGTGAAAGTGGGTGACAAATCAGTACCCACTGACTGCCCCCTGGGCAGTTTTAAGCAAAGCTTTAGCTATAGTTGGTCCATGTAAAATGGAAGGAAGGTACAGGAAGTGACAAAAAGGATTGGTCTTTAAAGCTGCCAAGAACTTCCTGTGACAAGGATTTTTGCCTTCAACTTCACCTTGGAGGAGCTCTGCCTGAGGACTGTTTCTATTAGGACTACCACATGGGTGAGTGATAAAGGCTGACACCTTTCCCTGGCTTGTTCTGAAGATACTAGCCTCTAATTTACTTCTGGGCCCCCTTTACTGATGCTTCTTATGCCCTGTCTGGTTCAGACCAGGCCAGAGTAAACCTCTACACTCTGATTTTTTCACTTTCACTCTGTTCTCCTTTTGTAAATAAATTAACATAAAAATCATTTGGAATTGAGTAAAATTTTCTGGCAACCATACTCTTAAATAACTTTGTCCAACCCTTTAATTTTAATCCTTTACATTCTGGCCCTTACAGTCTCAAGTTTTTTTGCAGTCCTTATATCATCATCTAGGCTACTGGCTATACATATATTTATCCAAATCACTGATAAAATGTTAAATATCATCAAGCTAAAAAGACATCTGGCATACTCTACTGCAGACTTCTTTCTAAGGTGACAATACAACAAATGATTCTTCTTAATTATGGTAATTCAGCCAGTTCAAAATCAATCTAATTTGTTATATGTTATAATCCTCATCTCTCTATGACCTATACCAAGGAAATGGTATAGAAACTGGCAAACAAATTCTTTTACTGTTAAGAAAAAGGAATTAATGTTATGTTAAGCCTGGTGAATGATCTTCACTAGATATTTATCAATCTATTCAAAAATTCCCAAGGAAATAAAATTAAATGCACTAATGTATTATGAAAAGATTTAACTATCTTTTAATAAAGGCCATTGTACTATTATTGTAAGATGAATATAAAAACTGTCAGATCAATGGACAATTTCAAAATTTATAAATGTATTACATTGATTTGGTATCTATTAACTCTTATAAGTGGTAAATCATTCTAAAAGCACAGATGATACCAGCATTAATATACAAGCATATATAAGTTTTAATAAGAATAATCATTCAAGCTCTAAGGTGATATTAAACTTCTAGGAAGTACATGAAATATTTTGATGTTACATTCTTTACATGACACTTATTTAGAATCAATAACTATGGCACAATGATTCATTTGTAGCCAAGTGAAATTACTTTTAACCAAAGCTAATGCAATAATTTTTTTAAACCCTTCCCTTCCCTCTTGGAGTCAAAACTGTGTATTGGCTCCAAGGCAGAAGAGTGGTAAGGGATAGGCAAGGGGGGTCAAGTGACTTTCCCAGGGTCACAAAGCTGGGAAGTGTCTGAGGCCAGATTTGAACCTAGAACCTCCCGTCTCTAGGCCTGGCTCTCAATCCACTGAGCTACCCAGCTGCCCCCTACAATAAATTTTTTAAGGAAGTTAATTCACAATTATCTTAAATGTTTTTGTTCTGACAAGTCCATAAAGACATTATGGGCCCATTGAGGCAAAATCAGCCAGAAAAGACATATTTGCAGATTTGCCTAAAGATTCTGGCAAGGACCAGTCTGACCTGGCAAGTCTACAAATCAATGTTTAAAAAAAACCTGGTTTTCTTAGTTGACTCAGAACATCCTGACCAGTTAACTTACTATCACTAACTTCAAACTCTATCTCCGGGACAAGTGGCCTCAGTACTTCACATTTGTATTTCTAAAGAAATCCTTATGTCAGTGATGACAGGCCAAAGAGCACTTTGAAGATTATTATTGATGAAATGTATGTACTCCTCAATGCAAGTGATATCTGTGTATTCTAATTGGCACCAGGGATGTATGCTCTTGATATATTATTTTCCCTTGATCATAGAGTGTAGAAATTGTATAAATATTGGATATATATGCTCAATAAGATGGAATCTATGATCCCATTCATGGCCCCCTCAAACCTGTCAATTTCTCATCCACACAGGATTTCTCTCTCTTCTCCCTTCTCCCCTGAGCCAGTCTCTGGAGCGAACCAGCTTGGATAATTGGTCATTCATTTTTCCTCTCTGAATTTATCAATAAACATTCATTAAGCACCTACTACATATCAGGTACTGTGCTAAATTCTGTGTATACAAAAGGAAACAAAAATCATTCTGCTCCTTGAGGGAAGAAGAGCTCCTCAAAGAGCTTACAGTCTAATGGATTTATGATTTAAAGGTCCATATAATCTAAATTAAGTGATAACTAGAATTGGTTGCCTTTCCTCCTCTTCCGCTACAGGAAATAGAATCTCTGGATAGTTGGGTACTGGAAAAAAAAAAAAAAACCTTTCTTCATGGATAGTGACTGGTAGATCAAATGATTAGCTATAGAACACTAGACATAAGCTAGGGAAAACATTGTTTCATCAATCCTAAAGAACCTAGTCAGTTATAACAGGGATACATTGATTAGAGTTCTCTTCTGGGTCCAATTCTCTACACTCAGGTACAACACTGTAGTGCCTTCCAGTGACCGAAACTGTCAATCATAGTTATATAGGATAAGAATATTGATAAAATGACTTTTCAACTATCACACTATGAGCATGATTTCCAGGATTTCCAATTTGGTGTTTAATTTTATTTTTTTCTTTTTCTAGTTTTTTTTTTTTTTGTTGGTATACCCAATTCATTGATCTGCTCTTTCTCTATTTTATTGATGTAAACATTAAGACATATAAATTTTCCCCTGAGTACAGCTTTGGCTGTATCGCATAATTTTTGGTGGGTTTTCTCCTCATTGACATTCTCTTTAATAAAATTGTTGATTGTTTCTATGATTTGTTCTTTGACTCACTTGTTCTTTAAGATAAGATTATTTAATTTCCAATTATTTTTACTCTTTCTGCTGCCTTTAGTCAAATGTAACTGTTACTGAATTATAATCTGAAAAGGATACATTTAATATTTCTGTTTTTTTCTTTATTTTTGTGGTGAAGTTTTTAATATCCTATCATATGGTCAATTTTTGTGAAGGTGTCATGTAATACTAAGAAAAAACATGTATTGCTTTCTATTCCCATTCAGTTTTCTCCAGAGGTCTATAATGTCAATTTTTTTCTAAACTTCCATTTCCCTCCTTAACTTCTCTCTTATTTATCTTTTGGCTGGATTTATCCACTTCTGAGAGGAGAAGTTATAAGTGCCCCACTATTATAAAGTTTTGCTGTTTCTTTCTATAACTCATGTAACTTCTCCTTTAGGAGTTTGGATCCTATGTCATTAGGTGCAAATATGAATACTATTGATATTACTCCATTGTTTATGGTGCCTTTTATCAAAATCCAATTAATTTTCTTCCTTATTTCTTTTGATTATATATACATATATTAACTTTTGCTTTCTCTGTAGTTATGATTTCTAGTCTTTGTTTGTTTTTTACTTTCATGAAGGCATAATAGATTCTGCTCTTGCCCTTTACTCCTACTCTGTGTCTGTTTGAATGTGTATACTCTAAATATATTTTGGGACTCTGATTTTAATCCACTTGGCTATCCTCTTCCATTTAATGGGTGATTTCATTCTCTTCACACTTACATTTATGATTACTAATTATGTATTTACTTCTATCTTATTTTCCTCATTAATTCTCCCTCTTTCCTTTCTGTCTGTTCTGTTTCACAAATATTTTGCTTCTGACCACACTTCTCCCAATTCACCCTCTCTTTTGTACTTCACCTCTCCATCTTTACTTATTGCCCTATTACCTCCTATTTCCCTGAGGTAAGCTAAGCTTCTGTAGCTGATCAAGTGTGGGTGTTATTCCTACTTTAAGCTAATTCTAATATGAATGAGGGTCAAGCATTGCCTGACACTCCTTCATTCCTCTTCTAGTGCATTGCCTTGGACATATCCTTGCCCTTTTCTATCTTGCCTTTTCTCTTCTTCCAGTGTGTTTCTTTTTTCTCTCTGGATATTTGGGGTTTTTTGAGGGAGTATAGGGTAGTACATCCTATTCAATTTCTTTCCTTCCTTCTTTCTATGTATATGCTTTTATTATTCCCTAATAGTGATACATTTCTAAATATCTTAAATCCCTTAGGTAGCTTGAGAATTTTAAATAAATTAAGAATCTTGAGAATCTTCTAAACTTCCAATATATGAATATATTCAATTTAAAATTACTGGAATGTTTATGTTTCATTTTTCTACTTACATTTTTATTCCTCTTTTAAGTGCCAAATTTGCTAATTGAATTTTCTTTTCCACTTTTTTTGGGGGGTCAGGAATTCCTGGAAGTTCTATATTTCATTAAATATCAACCCCCCCCCCGGGGGGGTATGTTCAGTTTCACAGATTAGATAATTCTTGGTTGTAATCCTAGATCCTTTGCCATTTAGAATATCATATTCCATTTCCTCTGATCCTTTAATATGGGAAGTATCAGGATCTGTGTAATACTAACTTTTGCTTCATTATATTTAGAGGTCTCTTTCAGGAGAAATCAGTGGTTCCCTTGTGACAAGGATTTCACTTTAAAAGACTGATATATATTAATTTAAGGTCACCAAGGAATTCAGCTATGTAATTCCTAAATGAAAACTCAAGTCAGCAGTCAACCTTTTATAGAGTTTAATTACAAACAGGAGGAAGAAAGGAATTAGAGAGAGAGAGAGGGAGAGAGAAAGGGGAGAGAAGGGAATAGGGCTTAAATACCACTTCTGTTTAGGCTGGGCCAAAAGGCCCAAGCCCTTAGATAGCTGGAGCAAAGAAAGGAGATCAGTCCCTATTACTCATGTGACCAAAATGGAGAAACAGTCTCCAGGGCCTCCACTTCCAGCTTCCTTCAGAGCAAGCTTCTCAAAGCACCTCTCCAACCACTCAGAGCCAAAACTCTCCAACCATCTCAGTCCTCAGACCCCTCTATCTTTAAGGAAACCATCCAAGTTCCCTCCCCTCAGTTCTCACATCTACCAATCACTGTCCATCATTTTCCCTATGCCAATGGTGGCTCTAGCTTAACCCAGGACCACCCAGAGGTCTGTGGCTTTGCACATGTCTGTTGACATATTCTGTGATATTCTCAAATAATTAAATCTTGATCTTTTGCTACAGCCCTTCCTAAATCCTGTTACCCTGAGTAGGGTAGAGATTGGAATAATTAAATTTTGATCTATGCTGCAGCCCTTCCTAAATCCTGTTAGGACTGAGTGGGGTGGAAATTGTATTTTCCAAGACCTGGTTCTGTCATTCCAAGTATCTCTATTGTATCAATTCTAAAATCAATCATGACTCAAAGAAATTCCTGTTCTGTGCTTAAGCATAGGTCAAAGCCCTTTCCATTGTTCTATAAAAGGTTTCTGTCCTAAAGTAATCTTAAGAAGGGAGGAGGAGGAACCTCCCATGCCAATGGGGTTCACATTCCAATAGAGTTTCCACTCTCAATAGGAAATTTTTCAAGTATGAAATTTCCCAATGGTGAAATTTCCAACATTTATAAGTCTAAGAAATTTTAAGGTTTACACCCTTCAACTGCTATTTTCTCATCTCCTTTGAAGATATTAGAGCAGTTTCCCCTATAATTTCTTATAATATGAGGTTGAGGCTCTTTTTTATCACAACTTTCAGGTTTTCTAGTCATTCTTAGATGATCTTTATAGGATCTATTTTTCAATTCAATTTTTAGTGAGTTTTTTCAAATTTTCTTGTTATTTCATTATTTTGATTTTGTCATATTGTTTCTTGATATCTTGTGCATGTATTAGCTTCCCATTGCTCAATTCTTATTTTAAGGAGTCATTATCTTCTTTGAGCTTTTCATTTTCTTTTCTATTGACCAGTTCTACTCTTTAAGGAACTGTATTCTTCAGTATGTTTTTTTGCCTCCCATTTCCATTTTGCTCATTCTAGATTCCAATGAATTATTTCAACCAGTGTCTTTTGCCTCCATTTTCATTGGGCCCATTGGCCATTTAGGGAGTTGGATTTTTTTCCATAATTTTCCCCCAACATTATTGGCATCAAACTAGAGAAGTTTCGTTGTTATATTCAAATGCATGACATTAATACACTGTGGTGGAACTGTGATCTGATAACCATTCTGGAGAGCAATCTGGAATATAACTAAAGGTCCACAAAGCCGTGCATAGTCTTTGACTGAGTATTATCACTGATGGATCTGTATCCCATAGTGATGAAAAATGGGGGGAAATGAGCTACCTGTACAAAAATATTTGTAGCAGCTCTTTTTGTGGTAGCAAAACATTGGAAACTGAAGGGATATCTATCTATTGAGGAATTACTACACTAGTTGTGGTTTATGACTATAATGGAATACTATCATGCCATAATAAATGATGAACAATATGATCAAAAAGCATCCTGGAAAGACTTATATGAAGTGATGCAAATTAAAGTGAGAAGAACTAAAAGAATATTGTACACAGAAATGACAATAAAGTACATTGATAAATTGTGAATGACAACTTTAATAGCAATGGAAGGATAGGGACAACTCCAAGTGACTCATAAAAAAAGACAACCCACTGCTACAGAAGGAACTGACAAAGTCTAGATGAAAACTGAGGCATTAATTCTTCACTTTATTTTCTCTGTGAATTTTTCTCTAGGGTAATTAATGTGTATGTTCATTTACAACATGACAAATATGGAAATACATATTTTATAATAACATATGTACAATCAATACTATATTAGTTGCTGTGTTGGGGAGTGGGGAGGAGGGCAGAAGAAAAAGAGAGAACATAAACCATAAAATTTTAGAAAATGATCATTAAAATTGTTACCATAGATAATCTGGAAAAATATTATTTTTTAATTTAATTGAGAAACATTTAATGAAACAAAATAAAATATAATGGGAAAAATAGATAGCATTTCTCAGAATATCCATTGGGTGGTAGGTAGGACTCTTAAATTAGGAAAGGAAAAGAGGTTACTAAGTCATAGTGTAGAGTATATTTGGTGAGCTTGAAAATGGAAAAAGAACAAATACAGGAATTATATGAACACAACCACAAAATACTTTTCACACAATTAAAGCTAGATTCAAACAATTAGAAAAACATTAATTTCTCATGGATAAGATGATCTAATATAATAAAAATGATAATCCTACCCAAATTAATTTACTTATTCAGTGCCTTACATTTCAAACTACCAAGAAACTTTTTCATAGAACTAGAAAAGATTATAACAAAGTTTATTTGGAAGAACAAAAGATCAAAAATATCAAGGGAAACATTTTTTTAAATGTGAAGGATGGAGCCCTAGCAGTATCAAATCTTAAACTGTACTATAAAGCAGTGGTCATCAAAAACAGTATGGTACCAGCTAAGAGACAGAATGGTAGATCAATGGAACAGATTAGGGGTAAATGACCTCAACAATTTAGTGTTCAATAAATCCAAAGACTCTGGCTTTTGGTTCAATAACTCACTATTTGAGAAAAACTGCTGGGAAAATTGGAAAACAGTATGGTAAAAATTAGGTTTAGATCAATATCTTACACCTATACCAAGATAAATCCAAAATGTATAATTGATTTAAATATAAAGGATGAAATCATAAATAACTTAGGTGAACAAAGAATAATATACCTGTCCAGATTTGTAGGAAAGAAAAATTTCAATACCAAGCAAGAGATAGAGAACATTGCAAAGTGTAAAATGAATGACTTTGATTATATCAAATTAGAAAGGTTTTGTACAAACAAAACCAATGTAACCAAAATTAGAAATCAACAAACTGAGAGAACATTTTATAGCAAAACTCTCTAACAAAGGTTAAATTCCCCCCAATATATAAGGAACTAAGTCAAATTTATAAAAAAAATCAAGTAATTCTCCAATTGACAAGTGGTTAAGGGATATGAATAGGTAGTTTTTACATGATGAAATCAAAACTATCAATAAGCACATGAAAAAGTGTTCTAAATCTTTTATGATAAGAGAAATGCAAATCAAAAAACTCTGAGGTACCACCATACACATAGCATACAGGCCAATATGGCAGCAAAGGAAAGTGATAAATGTTGGAGGGTATATGGCAAAATTGGCCCACTAATACATTGCAAGTGAAGTTGTGAATTGGTCCAACCATTCTGGAGGGCAGTTTAGAATTGTGCACAAAGATCTTTAAAAGACTACCTACCCTTTGACCCAGTCATACCACTGCTGGATTTGTACCCCAAAGAGATAGTAAAGAAAAAGATTTGTATAAAATATTCATAGCCACACTCTTTGTAATTCCAAAAAATTGAAAAATGAGGTTTTGCATCATTTGGGGAATAGCTCAATAAATTGTGGTATCTGTTGGTGATGTAATATTTTTGTGCTATAAGGAATAATGACCTGGAGGATTTCTATATAAACTGGAAAGACTCCAGGAATTGACGCAGAGTGAAAGGAGCAGAACCAGAACATTATACACAGAGACTGATATACTGTGGCACAATCAAATGTAATAGACTTTTCTACTAGCAGCAATGCAATGACCCAGGACAATTCAGATGGAACTTAGGAGAAAGAACCCTATCCACATCTAGAGAAAGAACTGTGGAAACAGAAATGCATTAGAAAAATATATGATTGATCACATAGTAAGAGAGTGATATGATCAGGGTTTTGATGTTAAAAGATTGCTCTACTGTAAATATGAATAACATGAAAATAGGTTTTGAACAGTGATATATGTATAACCCAGTGTAACTGCCTGTTGCATTCTGGAGGGTGGAGGAAAGAGCTGGGTGAATGAATGTACATGAATCATGTACCCAGGAAAAAAATATATTCTAAATTAAAAAAAGGAAAGAAAAGAAAAAAATAGCAAACAAAACAAGGGATATTTTAATCCCTCTACCTTGCAATATATGTCCAAAGAAATTAATGCATATGCTACCAGTATTGGAAAGTGAGGTTAGGCACACTATATCATCAGGGGTCACTCTTAGAAAAGATTCATCAGGAGGTCTTAATAAGAATAAGAAAATAAAAAAGTGGAAAAGAAAAAAGATTTAAGATCATATAATAAAATTGAAGACTATTTACTAAAATCTAGTAATGACATGTTTTGCAAAGGCAATGAAGGGTGGCATTTTCTCCCTACATTAAAATGAAAATAGACTCCTCCTATTGGAGTTAAACTATTTGCTTATGCTTGTTATGTTTGATATGTAAATCTGGAATCACTTTTATTTTATAATCTAAACTCTTAAGATTTTACATGAAATAATTTTATATAATTTGTATTCCTAAAACTCTAGTGGAAGTAGCTCTAACATCAAATACTTGCTAAAATCTTGCTAATGCCTGATTAAAAAAAAGATAATCCTTCAAACACTAGCAAATAATCAAACGCAGGTATGAAATGTATTAATAATTGTTCCTTCCTATAGTCTTTGACCCTATTTTGTTAAAACTCTGCCAACTAATATGGATCACAGAGATTTCATAACAACATTCCATTTTTATTGTTCCCTGTGCTCATATATATTCTTTTAATAGCAATAAATTTAGAGCTATTACATGAAGTCAGTGCCTAAATCAGCCACATACACACATATGGGTACATGCATTTGTGTGTGTGCATGAATGTTACAGCCCATCTACAGACTCTGACCATCTGAAATCATGTAAGATTCCTTCCATTCAGCAAACATTTATTGTGCATTCATTTTGTGTCATGCTCTATTGTCAGCACGTTCAGAGAGTGAATTCATAGGTCTAATGTTCTAATCATTCTGCTTGCATCCCAAGACCCTCTTTTCTTCTACTAATGAATTCCAAATTTTATCTTGCTGGTAATCCTGACTTGTTTCTATCTGTCATCACCTCTACTCTTTTAACTGCATTGTTCACAATGGACACAAAGGACACAAATCTCTTCTACCTCCTAAAGCTTTGAAACACTATCTTAAAGGTCTTTTAAAGAGTGTAACTATTAAGACATACTGATAAACACAAGGGATAAGCCAATTTTCAAAAATTAAAAGCAAAAAATACCTAACCCTCATTTTTCAGTCCTTATCCTGCATATAAACTTGATTAAGACCAAGCTGTAATACAACTTACTTTCTCTTTTTTGTCTGATTGAGCCTAATTTGAAAGCTTCCTAAGTATCAGCCCGCAGACTGGGAGAGATTCAAACCCCGTCTTGATTTCTAAGCAAAGGATTTAGCTAGTACAAACTTTTCCAATATTTTAGCCACTCCATTAATCCTTGGATCTGCAAATCAGAGCCTCACTGTTGCTACAGTCTCTCTCTTTTATAATCAGTTCTTTACTTTCACTCTTTTTTTTTTTAAACCCTTACCTTCCGTCTTAGAGTCAATACTGTGTATTGGCTCCAAGGCAGAAGAATGGTAAGGGCTAGGCAATGGGGGTCAAGTGACTTGCCCAGGGTCACACAGCTAGGAAGTGGCTGAGGCCGGATTTGAACCTAGGACCTCCCGTCTCTAGGCCTGACTCTCAATCCACTGAGCTACCCAGCTGCCCCCTACTTTCACTCTTTAGCCACATACAAGGGGAAAAAAATTGCCTTTGCAATTCTTCAATTCTATCAATAAGAAATTCATTTTGCTCTAATTCACATATAACACTTCATCTCCTTTTCTCTATCTCTGTACTGGAACTTGCCTATGGCTGATCCTTACTTGAGTCTCTTCATTTCAGGGCAGCTCAGGAACCAGTGTTTAGGGTTCTTAACCTGGTATCTGTAAACTTGAATCCACAAACAATATATGTATGTGCATTACTCAATTTAACCACCAACTAAAATGAGCCCATTTCTCCAAATATAATATCATTTGTTAGTAGAGATATGTGATCTTTAATAAAGATGGGTCAATCACATGTGACTCTAAACAGACAGGAAGGTGACAGAGTCTTATACCCAGCTATATCTTCTTTCTGGTTGGGCATATAGTACATCCTTTGAACCTCCCTGGCAATCAACATTGCAGGATATTTTAATGAGGACTTAGAAATCTCAATACTTTACCCATTATATCATCAAAGGAAAGGGAAGTACTACCCTGCAGGTGGGTGGAATTCTACAGTTTCACTAAGCTAGAGAAATGTGATCCATTTGCCCTTCTCTAATACATTAAGAAATGAAATGTAAGCTAATTTATGAAACCCAGTTCCCTTAGCTTTCAATAGTAAATGAACATAGTAATATAATGTTTGACATACTGTGTCAGGGGAAGTTCATTCCCTCCCCCTCCTTGAGGGCTAACTGGTTGATCCACATTTTTAAAATACCACAGTTATGTCCTGGTACATCAATAAAAAAGGGGGGCAGGAGCTGACCTGGGCTTGTGGCATGGACTCTGGGAGAGAGAAGAGACAGGTGAGGGAGAAAAAGGTTAATGGAAAGTGGGCTAAATGTGCTCTGGGAACTTAGAGTAAAGAATGAGATTTAACCATATACCGACATACTGAACTACTCACTCCCCCTCTCCTCTCTCTGGGCTAAGTTAAATAGCAGCTGTCTCCCCTGAACCCTGCTTTGCAAAGGGAGGTCTCTATTCTTTCTCCCTCTCTCTCTTTATAACCAGACCAACCCTCTATTACATCTTGGCACCTCAGAGTTTCAAAAGGATCCCCATTATAGAAAAACTCTTCAGGCCAGTGACTTTTCTGTGGTAAACTCTACCCCAATTGTATGTAGTTTTCTTGGCAGTGGTGAATGCTCTGAATTACACCGTAGCTGGAGCCAACATCATTTTTCACAAGAAGGAAGTCAACACCCAAGTAATTGACAAAAGACTAGAGGCACGGTTTGGACAAATACCTATCTTTACTTAAATATGCCAGGACTATATGCTAAAGAAACAACAGAGCATGGGGAAGGGAACCAAGGTAGTGAGAGGGAACATGATTAGACAGACGAATAAGGTCACTGTAGTTACTAATACTAATAATGAAACACCATTAGGGGCAGTAGGGAGAAACAACAATGCAAATGATACAGTGGCACAAGGCAGTACTGCACCTGCAAATGTAAATGCTTCAGGGGCACATAAGATCATACCACTCCAAGGTGTGGCTAAGCTCATGGGTAATTCTGGGATTCTTCATGCTAAGGTCCATAAGTTCCTTACTATACAGGACTTAGATTCATTGAGGAAAAGAATATCAAAATTTATTTCAGAACCTCATTGTGCTTTGAAAGGACTAAAATGAGAATTTTGTTTATATGAGCCTGATTTTGGGGATCCTTTTATCAGAACTTTTTACACCCCAGGAACATAAGAATTTTATTTCATGGACTAAAGTAGATTCCTCACTTACCATTTGGCTAGAATCTTATGACCATTTTAATTTTGCAAGTCCCAGGAACATGGATTATCTTTAAAAGTGCCATGAGGATCTGCTACAGGCAATAAAACAGTTATCTGAAAGGCCAAATGCATGGGGAAATTTTGATTTTTTGACCCAAGGGAAAAAAAAAAAAGAACATCCTTCAGCATTTATTATCTTCTCAAAAATACCGAAGGGTTAATGGGGTTCAACCCTGATTCACAGGAATCGGTGGCACATGTGAGAAGACAATTACTTAAAGGCTGTGACAAACATTTGAGATATTTCTTCCAAAGCTACTTCCGTAAATATGATTCTATCTCACTTAATGAATTCGGGGACACTGCCACCTACTTACATGAAAACAAAGTATAGCAGGAAAGGGGAAAAAGAAGACCTTAAGAAAAACCTACAGGACACTACTGAAACATTTAGGCAAAAAGAAATAGAAGTTAAGAACCTTGCTACAATTAAAACATTTGATAGACAGCCCCCACAATACTGGCAGACCCCTCAATAGCAAGAGAGGTTTCAAAGAGACAGCAGGAGATGTTTTTATGTTCAAGACAAAGTCACATGGTGAAAAACTGCTCACAGAAATACCATTATGAACAAGACCAAAACAAGAGAGAAAGGAGGTATCAGAATTCATATTCACAGGGCAGGGTTATAACAAAAGTTATTGGAGGCAATAATCCAATAACAAACAGTGTTGCTCCCACTGTAGGCTTAGAGAAACAGACATCCCAGATCTAAAGTTTATGCAGGCAGCAATTAGCTCTGGATCAAAACTTTGATATTCAAGGTTGTAGCAAGAAATACTATTTAACATGAAGCCAAGCCCCAGCTATACTTAGTACTCAAAAAGGGACAAATTTGGGAGGCACCCCAGGGAGGAGACATGAGGGCATAATCATAAAGTGCAAAAGGGGTATGGCAGAAAGGAGAAAGAAAACTCTAAAATTTTAGTAGTGGAGGAACAATGTGTTTGGGAAATTGGCAAGGGTAGAAACCTAAGTGCAAAGCAGAGGACTGTAATTGAAGTGGAGAGAGAAATTGCACAGCTGATAACTGACATAAAACATGACATTTTTGGTTCACAACACATGGACATACAAATTTGCATGAAGAAAAGCAAGGAACAAATTAAAACCTTTTTTTTTTTTTTGGAGAATTTCTTAGCATGCCGAATGCTCTAGGAATTCGGAAATCAAATGGATTTAGGAAGTCTTTAAAAGAACATGATTCTCCACACCATTCTGACAAGGTAGCCAAAAGACACATTGTTTCCAAGAATCTAAAAAGTGATACATTTGAATATCAAGGAGAGGGTGGAGAGAGAACTGAGGGGAGAACTAACTAAAACCTAAAAGCCAAAGACTTTGACCCACAAGATCACATAAAAAAACTTATACCACTCAAAACTGATAGTACCTGGGGAAGAATTTAGCATATGTCAATACCATATATCCTCTGACATACTATGTTCTGAACCAGCGGCAGGAAAAGAATATAAAGGAGTGGGAACAGAACAGTAAAAGAGACTTTGACAGAGAAACATCCTGCAAGCAGTTCTCAAACAGAAATCATTTCACTCACAAACCTGTCCTCTGAGTAAGCTGTAAGCTCACAGATAGGAGTGGTCCAAAATACTATAGGGCTAGTCAATCATAGTGGACTAAAGGGAGGTGGAATAACTGAAAAGAGAATGGAGAATTACACACTAAAATCTGTACAACCTCAAACTATACAAGTTCATCACAAACCATGGGGCATAAGGGTCCAAAAGATATTAAGGAGCCTGTAAATTCTAGTAACATGATAGCAAATCCTCAGGAAGGCGCAAACCCACAAGATTCAAATTTATCACCACAGAACACAAAATTACAACATAGTACAGGGCAAGAGCTAGAAAAACAATTGGAGAATATAGAAATCACTGAGCAAGAGTCAGAACAAGACACAGAACCACTAGGTACAAAAATAGTTGACTCAAATAGTAATGAAGAACAAGAAACTTATGAATACACCAAGTTCTATGCACAAGACCACAATGATTTACAAGAGTGGGAAACAGATTGGCACATTGAACCCTTGAATCCAGAAACAATGATCTTTTCTGATGAGTTAAGCCAAGACATAGAAAACTCTATGTTTCCTCTGTCATTAGAGGAAATTTTTCATGCATTTCAGTCAATAGCTATGAAGAACTTTATGACAAGTGCAAGGTTGGGGAAAGTGACACTGAAATAGGAGTAAATGAAACTGCAGTACAAGACTATGGCAAAGAACAAACTAAAGAAGATACAGACAGTGTAATGTTATTATCACATTTTCCTTGCTCTACCTTGGAGCCTCCCATAGGCCTAGATATACCACCTATTGAGAAAACTTGGTACCAAGACTGGTATGAGTTCCATGAGGTTGCAGACAACAAGAAACTTTATAAATACCCAGAGTGATAATATCCAGTACTTAATCCACAAGATAACCTTGGTCAAATCAGGAAAACCACAAAGCCCATAATAACAAACCCTGGCTGAAAAAAAGAAACCAAAAAAAAAGCAATTCCACAGACCCCAGGAAATGAAGAAGAGAAACATTGGTGCACCTTACCCAAACAAAAATTTATTGTATGAGACCATGAATCTGAAAACAAAGGCACCAAAATAGAAGAAAGCTCCAAGAAGTCAACAATATCTGTCATCCTCCACCCTGAACAGAACTTTTCCAAGGGGAAGAAAGGGAGGGCAATCCACAGAGATACTGGCCAACAAACACTGAGACACTGTAGTGAAGGCACTGCAAGAATAAAGTTTTTAATTGCAAGGGCACACTCTGATTATATCCAGAGTAATACAATATCTCCCCCAAGTTGTGAAACCATCCCTAAGAGACAGTCCAAAGAGATAACACACATAGTTTAAGTTACCTAAACTATGAGAGATAATGACACCAATATAGTCCCATGCATCCCACAAGACACATCATTATGCCCATGATGACACACTAGAAGAAAACTTAATTGCAGCCCCAGAGTCAATGCAGACACAGACACATCAAGAAAAGCCCTTGATAAACAAACAGAAAGCCCATGAACCCAACCAAAAATGCAAAGGAAGAAACAGAGACACCAAACAGAGACACCCAAATGACAGTGAATGCAAAACAGAATAATGCACAACACAGTTAGTAAATATATATATAACTCTTCATCTCAGACCTAGACTTAAATATCATTAACCTCTACAATTAACCACAAAGGAAAATGATATTTGCTTTATAATAGCACATTGTGAATTTTTTAAATTTAATTTAATTTTTTTTAGTGCTGCTTTGTAAAGTTTTCTTTTCTTTTTTTTTTAATACATTATTTTATTTGGTCATTTCCAAACATTATTCATTGGAAACAAAAATCATTTTCTTTTGTTCCCCCCCCTCCCATAGCTGGCACATGATTCCACTGGGTATCACATGTGTTCTTGACTTGAACCCTTTTCGGTGTTGTTGGTATTTTCTCTAGAGTGTTCATTTAGAGTCTCTCCTCAGTCATATCCCCTCAACCCCTGTAGTCAAGCTCTTGCTTTTCTTCAGTGTTTTTACTCTCACCATTTATCCTCTTCTTGTGGATAGTATTTTTTAGATGCCTGCAGATTTTTCAGGGACATTGCATTGTCCCTAATGGGGAAGTCCATTACCTTCAATTGTACCACAGTGTATCAGTCTCTGTGTATAATGATTTCCTGGTTCTGCTCCTTTTGCTCTGCATCACTTCCTGGAGGTTGTTCCAGACTCCATGGAATTCCTCCACTTTATTATTCCTTTTAGTACAATAGTATTCCATCACCAACATATACCACAATTTGTTCAGCCATTCCCAATTGAAGGGCATTTCCTCATTTTCCAATTTTTGGCTATCACAAAGAGTGCAGCTATGAATATTCTTGTACAAATTTTTTTCCTTATTATCTCTTTAGGGTACAAATCCAGGGGTGCTATGGCTGGATCAAAGAGCAGACAGTCTTTGATCACCCTTTGGGCATAGTTCCAAATTCCCCTCCAGAATGGTTGGATCAATTCACAACTCCACAAGCAATGAATTAGTGTCCCTACTTTGCCACATCCCCTCCAGCATTTATTACATTCCATAGCTGTCATGTTAGCCAATCTGCTAGTTGTGAGGTGATACCTCAGAGTTGCTTTGATTTGCATCTCTATGATTATAAGAGATGTAGAACACTTTTTCATGTGCTTATTAATAGTTTTGATTTCTTTGGCTGAGAACTGCCTCTTCATGTCCCTTGCCCATTTATCAATTGGAGAACGGCTTGATTTTTTGTACAATTGATTTAGCTCTTTGTAAATTTGAGTAATTAAACCTTTGTCAGAGGTTTTTATGAAGATTGCTTCCCAATTTGTTGCTTTCCTTCTGATTTTAGTTACATTGGTTTTGTTTGTACAATTTTTTTTAATTTGATGAATTCCAAATTATTTATTTTGCATTTTGTTACTCTTTCTAAGTCTTGCTTGGTTTTAAAAAGTTTCCCTTCCCAAAGGTCTAATATTAATACTATTCTGTGTTCTCCTAATTTTCTTATACTTTCCTTCTTTATGTTCAAGTCATTCACCCATTTTGAATTTAATGTGGTGTAGGAGGTGAGGTGTTGATCTAAACCTAATCTTTCCCACACTGTCCTTCAATTTTCCCTGCAGTTTTTATGAAATCATGTATCTTTATCCCAAAAGCTGGGTTCTCTGGGTTTGTCATATACTGTTCTGCTGAGGTCACTTGTTCCCAGTCTATTCCACTGATCCTCCTTTCTGACTCTTAGCCAGTACCAAATTGTTTTGATGACTGCTACTTTATAATATAGTCTGAAATCTGGGAATTCAAGGCCCCCTTCCTTTGTATTTTATTTTCATTGTTTCCCTGGATATCCTTCATCCCTTGTTCTTTCAAATGAACTTTGTTACGTTTTTTTTCTAAATCAGTAAATAAAATTTAGGAAGTTCAATGGGTATGGCACTAAATAGATAAATGAGTTTGGGTAGGATGCTCATTTTTATTATACTGGCTCATCCTACCCATGAGCAGTTAATGTTCTTCCAATTGTTCAAGTCTAGTTTTAGTTCTGTGGAGAGTGTTTTGTAGTTGTGTTCATATAGTTCTTGTGTTTGTCTCGGGAGATAGATTCCTAAGTATTTTATTTTGTCTAAGGTGATTTTGAATAAGATTTCACTTTCTAGTTCTTGCTGCTGAGTTGTGTTGGAAATATATATAAATGCTGATGACTTATGTGGGTTTATTTTGTATCCTGCAACTTTGCTAAGGTTGTTGATTATTTCAATTAGCTTTTTGGTTGAATCTCTAGGATTCTTTAAGTAGACTATCATGACATCTGCAAAGAGTGATAACTTGGTCTCCTCCTTGCCAATTTTAATGCCTTCAATTTATTTTTCTTCTCTAATTTCTACTGCTAGTGTTTCTAGTACAATGTCAAATAATAGAGGTGATAATGGGCATCCTTGTTTCACTCCTGATCCTATTGGGAATGCATCTAGTTTATCCCCATTGCATATGATATTAGTTGATGGTTTTAGATATATACTGTTTATTATTTTTAGGAACGACCCTTCTATTCCTATGCTTTCTAGTGTTTTTAATAGGAATGGGTGTTGTATTTTATCAAAGGCTTTTTCTACATCTTTTGAAATAATCATGTGGTTCTTGCTGGTTTGCTTGATGATGTGGTCAATTATGTGGATGGTTTTCCTAATATTGAACCAGCCCTGCATCCCTGGTATAAATCCTACTTGATCATGGTGGATGACCCTTCTGATCACTTGCTGGAGTCTTTTTGCTAGTATCCTATTTAAGATTTTTGCATCTATATTCATTAGGGAAATTGTTCTATAATTTTCTTTCTCTGTTTTTGGCCTGCCTGACTTTGGGATCACTACCATGTTTGTGTCATAATAGGAATTTGGTAGAAATCCTTCTTTGCTAATTATGTCAAATAGTTTGTATAGTATTGGGATTAACTGTTCTCTGAATGTTTGATAGAATTCACTGATGAATCCATCAGGCCCTGGGGATTTTTTCTTAGGAAGTTCTTTGATGGCCTGTTGGATTTCTGTTTCTGATATGGGATTATTTAAGAAATCTATTTCTTCTTCTGTTAGTTTAGGCAATTTATATTTTTGTAAATAGTCATCCATATCACCTAGGTTGGTATATTTATTGCCATATAATTGGGGAAAGTAGTTTTTAATGATTGCCTTAATTTCTTCTTCCTTGGAGGTGAGGTCCCCCTTTTCATCCTTGATGCTATTAATTTCCCTTTCTTCTTTCCTTTTTTAAATTAGATTGACCAGTACTTTCTCTATTTTGTCTGTTTTTTCAAAGTACCAGCTTCTATTCTTGTTTATTAGTGAAATAGTTCTATCACTTTTGATTTTATTAATTTCTCCCTTAATTTTTAGGATCTCTAGTTTGGTTTTCATCTGGGGGTTTTTAATTTGTTCGTTTTCAAGTTTTTTGATTTGCATTTCCAATTCATTGATCTCCGCCCTCCCTAATTTGTTAATATATGCATTCAGGGATATGAATTTTCCTCTAAGTACTGCCTTGGCTGCATCCCATAAGGTTTGAAAGGTTGTCTCACCATTGTCATTTTCCTCAATTAAATTATTTATTGTTTCTATGATTTCTTCTCTAACTAATAGATTTTGGAGTATCATATTTAATTTCCAATTAATTTTTGATTTGGTTCTCCATGTACCCGTACTGATTAATATTTTTATTGTTTTATCATCTGAAAAGGTTGCATTTATTATTTCTGCTTTTCTGTATTTCAGTGCCATGTTTCTGTAACCTAGTGTATGATCTATTTTTGTGAATGTGCCATGTGGTGCTGAGAAGAAGGTGTATTCCTTTTTGTTCTTATTTATTTTTCTCCATAGGTCTATTAACTCTAATTTTTCTAAGATTTCATTCACCATATTTACCTCTTTCTCATTTATTTTTTCATTTGATTTATCTAAATTTGATAGTGGTTGGTTCAAGTCTCCCACTAATATGGTTTTACTATCTATTTCTTCCTTCAATTCTCCTAGTTTCTCCATTAGAAATTTGGATCCTATTCCGTTTGGTGCATACATGTTGATTAGTGATATTTCCTCATTGTCTATATTCCCTTTTAACAGAATATATTTACCTTCCCTATCCCTTTTGATTAGGTCTATTTGTGCTTTGGCTTTGTCAGATATCATTTTTGCAACTCCTGCCTTCTTTCTATCAGTTGAGGCCCAAAAGGTCTTTCTCCATCCTTTAATTCTAACCTTGTGAGTATCAAACCGCCTCATATGTATTTCTTCAAGACAACATATTGTAGGGTTTTGGGTTCTAATCCAATCTGCTATTTGTCTATGTTTTATGGGTGAGTTCATTACATTCATGTTCAAAGTTATGATTGTCACTTGTGGATTCCGTGGTATTTTTATATCTTCCCCTAGTTCTGACCTTTCTTCCCTAGCTATATCCTTTTGAACCAGTGATTTACTTTAGGTCAGTCCCCCTAGTCCCCTCCCTTGGTATGCTTCCCTTTCTAGCCCTTCCCTTTTTATGCTCCCTTACCCTCCCCCCTCTCCTTCCCTCACTTTTTATACTCCCTCCCCTCTCCCTCTCCTTAATTTCCCTTTCTTTCTTACCCAGTTGGATAAGATAGAATTCTGGATCCCACTGGATCTAGATGTTCTTCCCTCTCAGAGTTGATTTCACTAAGAGTAAAGTTTAAGTAATACCACTTCATGCTCTCTTTCTCTCCTTCTCCTATAATAGATCTTCCCCTCCCCTTCCCATGTGTATCTTTTTATGGAAAAGGTTATTCTATTTAGTCCCCCTACTACTTCTTGAAGTAAGTCTTAGTATTGTCGATGCTTCCCCCGCCCCTTCCTTTTCCTTTCTTTTCCCCCCTTTGAGCAAATCTTCTTGATGCCCCAATCTTTCCCTATGCATGATTCTTCTAACTACTCTTATGGTGCATACAATTTTTGAGAGTTACACAATACATTTTCCCCACATATATATATATATATATATATATATATATATATATATATATAATTTGATGTAAATGTAGTCCTTATAGAAGAGAGTTTGACTTAAAGAAAAAGATAAGATTCATCTCCTTTTCCCTTTATTTCATATTTACCTTTTCATGTTTCTCTTGTTTTCTGTGATTGGATATCAAATTTTCCACTAAGTTCTGGTCTTTTCTTAGCAAATGCTTGGAAATCTTCTATTTTGTTGAATGCCCATACTTTCCCCTGGAAGTATATAGTCAGTTTTGCTGGGTAGTTGATTCATGGTTGGAGACCCAGCTCTCTTGCCTTTCTAAATATCGTGTTCCATGCTTTGCGGTCTCTTAGTGTGTTAGCCGCTAATTCATGTGTGATCCTTATGGGAGCCGCCCTATATCTGAAGGTCCTCTTCTTGGCTTCTTATAGGTTTTTCCCGTTTTCTTGGAAGCTCTTGAATTTGGCAATTACATTCCTAGGGGTTGTCTTTTGGGGATTTAGTATAGAGGGTGTTCTATGAACCCTTTCTATTTCTATTTTGCCCCCTCTCCTTCAGAACATGTGTGCAATTTTCTTCTATAATCTCCTGTAGTATAGCATCGAGGTTTTTGTTTATTTATGTTTTTTTGGGCAGACCAATAATTCTCATGTTGTCTCTTCTTCCTCTGTTTTACAGTTCTGTGACCTTTTCAGTGAAATATTTTGTGTTTTCTTCTACTTCATTACTTTTCTGACTTTGCTTTATTAATTCTTACTTTTTGCATGCTCACTGTCTTCCAGTTGCTTAATTCTGGTCATTAGGAACTGGTTTTGCTTTTCAGCTTTGTCTGCCCTTCTATTAGATGCTTTCAGCTCTTTCTCCAATTGTGAAGTCTTGTCTATCAGACTGCTGATTTCTTTCTCCCATTTTTCTTTTCAGAAGGTTTCCATCTTTTGGGTAAGCTCCAATTTGAATTCTTCCAGAGCTTGTGGATAATTTCCATTTTGTGAGGCATGTTTTGATTTTGTTTGGGTTTCATCCTCTTTCTCTTCTTTTCCTTGGGTACTCTCACCATAAAAGTTTTCAATAGTCACCTTTTTCCCTTTCTTCCTGGAGGCTTGATTTTGGGCCATGTGAGCCATCCCTTTGGTGGTTTTATTCCCCTTTCCTTTTTGGTCTGGGGTCTGGGTGATTTGGGCAGGTTTTCTGTGAATTTAGATTGCCTCAGACTAGTTCTTCCCAGCCTCCAAGGTTTCTTAGAGTGCCAGCCCCTGTTCTCAGAGAGGCCCCCCCTTTGCTCAGTGCAGGGTTTTCCTGTGAAACCGCCCTGAGAGGTCATTTCCTTACAGTCTTGAGATCCCAAGGACCCTGTTGTTATCCCCCAGACAGAGATGCTCCTCACTCACTCGCTGTCCCAGTGAGCACTCCGATACCTTACTCTGGTTTGGTGGGAGGGGGGCAGGGACGGCTCAGTTCACGTTTCTGTGCAAGCTTTTCCTCCTCCTTATAGTATGGAAATGTTCAAGCCCCATGTACCTTCATTTCTGTGGGGCACTGGAGAGTCTCTCTGTTCTTCCAAAGGTGATTATTATGCTCTTTTGAGGTAGTCTATTTCATTTGGTGCTGGGGAGAGGAAGCGATTCACATCTAGATTGCAGCCATGTTAACCTGGAAGTCCATTGTGAATCTTAAAAACTACTTTGACTCTACTTTAGAAGATTTGGTCTAGCTATTCCCTTATTGTAACAATGGAAGTTACTTAATCAGGAATGTATTGGGAACTTTTAAAATTACTCCACCCTACTTAGACAGTGCCTTAGGGGAAGATAAAGTTGTAAACTCCTGATTGAACAATCAATGTGCCTAACTCTTACCTTATAGCGAAGCTAGAACCTTAAGATAGGTCTATTTTTAGATCTAATACAAAAAGTTGTTAAGTACCTGTAAAGGTTAAATTAATCACAAAAAGTTCAAGTAACTTATAAAAGGCAAGCTTAATAAAGAGGTATTAAGTACTCAGAAAATATAATCTAACCAGAGAAGATGAGGACCAAAGAAGATGAGACGTAAGAATGGGCAGTCCTGGAAAAAAGTGTCTACTGTGATTAGTAGATGGGAAAATTTAGGGGAGGTGACGTAAGAGAAAATTTTCTTTAAAAGGAAGGGTAAAAAGTCAGTTCAAGGTAATTGAGTTCGGTGTGGAGTTCAGAGGGAATTGGATTTCAGGAGATTCAGTGGAGGACTGGAGCTTGCTTGGAGACAGTCTTGTGGTGAGAAATAAGACTGACTCACGCTCCCTTAGGCTCAGGGAGGCCACTTTGGCCTAGGCCTTTAACTACTGCTGGGCTCAGCCTGAGCCAGAACAGTTTAAATTAATTCTTTCTTTCTCTTTCTCTCTCTCCTTCCCTTAATTCCTTCTCCCTTTATTAATTAAAATCTCCATAAATCCCCAGCTGACTTGGGTAATTTCATATTTGGGAATTTCCCATGGCAACCACTTACTTAGATTTTAAGTCAAAACACTAAAATTATCCTTACAACATTAAGAAAGACCCTTATATTTATTACAAAGAATTTCACTTGCACACACCCAATGAAAAATCCATTCTTACACGCATGCACACAATGGCATAACAATCTTACACACATACATAATCCTGTATGTTCCAGTAATTAGATGACAGAGATCCAGAGGTCGACAAGGAAAGTGAAGCAACAGTCAAGTATGTATCCAGTAAAAGAGAAGGCATCTGGGCTTGTGACAACTTCAAGCAACACCAAAGGCTTGAAGACATGCTACCAACTGGAAAGAACTTAAATCAAGGACATTATAGGGAATGAATTTCAGGAAAATGGGTCACATAAGATTAACCACCAATCACGTTAACTTCACATAAAGGGAATTGCATACACATACACATAAGGGTCAACATAAAGAGAATGAAGAATACATCTTCAGGCAACATGAGAAGAGGGTTTCCTGAAGAAGAGTAAGTATGCAATCATCACCAAATATTTAGCACACAAACCATGAATTCACACTGGGCTGTTTTTTAAACAAGGATAGCCCATAAACTTTATATTTGTAAATAAATCTCTATTAGGACTCTTACAAATGGAAAGGAAATGATTTTCCTATCTGAATGACTTCAAACCAGAGAACATATAGATATAGATATAGATATAGATATAGATATAGATATAGATATAGATAGATAGATAGATATAGATATACATATAGATATAGATATAACATATACCACTTGTAAAGGTGTAAAAATAGTTACAGGGAGATAGCCTTAATATTACACGATTAGTATAGAGATATGAACTATATTTATACTTGAAAATTTGTTGTGTTCACGAATTGTTACATGCTGCATTGTAAAACTCTTATTTTTTGACACATGTAATCTTAACCCTCCTTCCTGAAATTCATTCCCTAGCTTAAGATACGATATTAAGATAGTAGTACATTAATAGATTAGGATAAGTTTTATTATTTTGGGAGGGCAGAGATTAGGTGGGAACAGTAAATAACATAGATAGTTTAGAATAGACATATATCGAAGGTAAGTAATTAGCGTGGGATCATGGTGACACCAAGCTCACAACAGGAAATGGAGGATTGTGATAGAGGTTTCAAAACTTAGAACTGGAGTTACAGTCTGGGAAATTGCTGGAGCCTCAGCCACAATGGGGGAGGGGCTCCCAGAGATGTTCTGGAATCTTGGGAAAGTAATAGTTTCTGTCAGAGAGAGGCAGTTAGCTCTCTCAATCCTGAGAGAGCATAAGGAAAGGTCTGGTAAAGACTTTGCTCCTGAGGAAATACATATCTTTCTCCTGGTGATTGGACATACTTCCCTCCCCACCCCATCTACCCCCACTGATTCCCAAATGAAGTGGCCATTCGAGGAGACAGGGAGCAGCTGACAAAATCACCTCACAGCTGCTGGTACCCTGGGTCTGGACAGTGCCCAGGGGGGCCAAGATGAGGCCACTGAAGCCTGAGTACCTCAGGGGCCCAAAGCTGCCAAGGCCTGGATTCCCCAACTTGAGGAGGGAGGTAAAGGCAGCTAGAATAGGGAAACCTTTCCCTCTTTCCTCACAAAAAATTTTCCCACAGCCATTTCCCTGTATTATTCCAAAATAGATCAGTTAGAATAAAGTTTGTCGTCTTTCTCCAACTGACTCTAGTGTGAGTGGAAACCAGTACCAGCTTGAGGGGGTAGGAAAACTGTTTCTCTCTCTATCTCTGAGGAAAGATTTTAGTAGTAGAGGGAAGTCAAGAGGCAGTTTGTGGTTGAGCAGCCATAACTGAGGGGAGGCTAAGGGGGGAACTACTCACCCCCCCCTCCTCTCCCTTGGCTAAGTTAAACAACAGCTGTCTCTTGAACCATGGTTTGAGAGGGGAGGTCTCTACTCTTTCTCCCTCTCTTTATAATCAGACTAATCCTTTATTACATTACCTTTACTATTAATAAATTTTATGAAAATAATAATTGATAGATATATTAATTATAGATATAACAGTTGGAGACGAATTTTGCTGGGCAAGCGAGCTTGCTGAGGATCACCCACAATGCATTCCTGCTCACTGTGTCGAACGCCTTTGTCAGGTCTATGAAGACAATGTAGAGACTCAGGTTCTGCTCAAGGCATTTTTCCTGCATTTGCCTCACCGTGAAGACCATGTGGATGGTGCTACAATCTCTGTTGCCCAGCAAAATTCGTCAAACTGATCCAGCTCTTTCATGTCGACATGACAGGGGAAGTCTTATCTGGTGGAGAGACTTCTGATCGCTTCAACATCTCCAATGGTGTGAAACAAAGCTGTATCCTCGCTCCTGTACTATTCAACCTATTTTTCACCCAAGTATTACGACATGCTGTGATGGATCTAGACCTGGGCATCTACATCAAATACCAACTGGATGGCTCACTATTCAACCTTCGCCACCTGACTGCAAAAACAAAGACAACAGAGAGACTCATCCTGGAAGCTCTCTTCGCAGATGACTGTGCTCTCATGGCCCACCAAGAAAATCATCTCCAAACCATTGTGGACAGGTTCTCCACCGCAACAAAACTGTTTGGCCTGACTATCAGCCTCAGCAAAACAGAGGTGCTGTTCCAACCTGCACCAGGGAGGCCAACTAACCAGCCGTGCATTACAATCGATGGCCCACAGCTTTCCAATGTCAACACTTTCAACTACCTGGGCAGCACCATCACCAATGACGGGTCCTTAGACCACGAGATTAATGCAAGGATCCAAAAGGCCAGCCAGGCACTCGGGTGGCTGCGCTGCAAAGTCCTCCAACACAGAGGTGTAAGCACTGCGATGAAGCTCAAAGTGTATAACGCAGTGGTCCTCAGCTCACTCCTGTACAGATTGCAAGACATGGACACTGTACCGGAAGCACATGAAACAGCTGGAGAAATTCCACCAACGCTCCCTCCGGTCAATCATGAGGATCCGATGGCAGGACCGAATCACCAACCAGGAAGTCCTCGACAGAGCCAACTCCACCAGCATTGAAGTCATGGACCTCAAAACCCAGCTACGATGGTCTGGACACGTCATCCGCATGGACCCACAGCAAATACCAAGACAGGTATTCTATGGTGAACTGTCAGCTGGACTCAGGAAACAAGGCCAACCAAAGAAAAGATTCAAGGATCAGCTAAAGTCCAACTTGAAGTGGGCTGGCATTACACCAAAGCAACTAGAACTTGCTGCCTCTGACAGAATCAGCTGGTGAACCCACATTCACCATGCCGCCACCAACTTTGAAGATGAGCAATGACGTCTTGCCACTGCGCATGAACTCTGACACCAGGCCACAACCACACCTCCCTTAACAACTGGCGTCCTGTGCCCCATGTGCCACAAACTCTGCTCCTCAGCCTTTGGACTTCAAAGTCACATGAGGGTACATCAATAGATGATAAAGCACAAAGACAATTGTCATTCTCCATAGCAGAGAGACTACCACTAAGTAACAGTTGGAGAACAACATCGGTTTTAGGCACTTTAATTTTCTTCTAAGAGAAGTTTTGAGTAAGTGCTTATATAAGCATAGGAGAATAGAAATGGTTTCAGCTGCTTGTCTCCTTTGATCACCTTGAATGAAATGGAGAAACAGCTGTTTTCCTTTTTAGGCCTGTTTTTCCTGGATCTGATCTGATTGGTGAGACCTTACCACATGGAGTTTACCCTCTTCCCAACTCCCCCCCCCCATTCCTTTAGCTTAGATACAGGTGAAACAGTAGAAAAAGAAAAAGTCTAGGCTTTTTGCATATATGGAATCAGAAAAGTTTTAGGACCCAACAGAAAGTCCTGCTCTTTTATTTTCCCTGGTGTGAAAAACCAGGCAGAAGGCTGATGCTGGCTCCTGGCTGCCTGCTGCCTTTGCATTCTGCACAAGGCAGCACAGGGAGACAGCCCTTAAACTACTCCTGGGGGAACTTCTAGGCTGGGGTGATTTGGTGTAAGACCCAGCCCCCCCCCCAATTTTAGAATCTTGCAGTGAGAGACTGAGGTGTTGGGACTCCTATGCTACATTTTGAATCCTGTTTCCACTTGGGGGGTGGAAGGGGGTGGGATTCTCTAGCTCAGTACTTTGAGAGCCAGACCTGTAGCCTGTAGATCCTAGGTTAAAAATCTGGCACAGATTTAGTGAATTACTTGCGGTTGGGAGACACTGTAGGACTTCTGGGGGAGGGAACTGGACTGAACTGAATTTTCTTTCCTCCTTCCCCTCCTCAAACATTCCTCAGGACTGAGATAAAAGGAAGTGCTTTTTGATAGGCTTTTCTCTTCTCCTCCCCCCTCACCCTCAAACTTTTCTTGAAAACTGGCTGCTTCCTCTATGGCTTATCTGAAGCCATTTTTTTTCTCTTTTGTTCCCTCTTTCTTTTTGTTTGTTTGTTTGTTTGTTTGTTTGTTTTAAAGTAAGGCCTACCCACAAGTGTGTTACATTCTACATGCTAGTAGAGGCACCTACTGTTGAGAAGTAAAACTGCAGGAAATTTAAAAGAAAATACCTTTCCTGTTAATCTTAGTGTTCTAAAATAATTACATTAAATTGAATATATTTAAATACAAGTATTATTAATAGTGAAATATTAATAATGTTGAATTAGAATTAAAATCAAATTTCTAAAATTGAACAAAGCCAACATTAAATCAAATTAATTAAATGCAATATTAAGGAATAATTTTAGAACACAATAGTATTAATAATAATATCAATAACAATAATTATTAATTTCCCCAAAACTATTATTAGTAACTACTAACTATTACTAATTATTGATAATTAATATTATTGATAATTGATACCTTTTCTTTATGCTTATTCACTACTATTAATTATTATCAACAATAATTATATTAAATACACATTCATTATTAGTACAATTGTTATGCAACAATTATTTAGTTCCTTATATTAGTTTATTTTTTTGACCGACTCTCATTGCCTTCTACAATAACATTAAAGAAATTTATGTGTCCATTTTTTATGTTTTAGGAACTTTTCATTATTTAAGCTGATTATTTAGCAATACTCAGACTAACTTAAATAGGCAGATTAAGATAGACTAGACACTATGGGAAATACTGCAAAAAATCAAGGGAAATCAGGAAATATTCCCCCAGAGCCATGACTGCCAAAACTTTTTAATTGTTGGGATGATCCTAATCTTCCTAAGGAGAAATGGATGACAAAGAAGTAGGCTAAAATTTTTGTAAAGCTTGGGTGGAAAAATCTTTTACATGGACAAAATATGGCTCTTTTGACTTCATGATCTTAAAAGATTTGAAGTTAGCCATTAAAAACAAAGATTCCAAAGGATATAAATACTGGCTCTTGTGTGCATATCATGTTGATAAATCATTCCCTCAAGTAAGGAAACCATTCTTTCTTTGGAACCAGACCATTCTGGCTTAACTCCTTCAGTTCTTCTTCCTGAACCCTTGATTAGATCTAGCAAGAAAAACACCCTATCATCCCACCCTGGCCTGTGAGGTGGTTTCTCCTCATTATAACCCGAACCAGGACTTGAACCCTTTAGCTCCTCTCCTTGTCAGACCTTACTCACACCCCACTTCTCCCATTCCCTTTCCTCCCAATGTATCTCTACCCCCCCTTACAATCACACTACTCATACCCTTGATAATTTCCTTCTTCTCACTACCTGGTGCCTGCCCATCTCCCCTCTCCCCAACTCTACCATCCCTACCCACCTTATCCTTTTCTCTATACTCCTTCACCTGACTTATACCACCCACCTTACTATGACTCCTCCTCTAAACCTTACCCATACTACTCATCTTGACCCCACCCCCAGTCTCACCCCCTACTCTCTACCCCACCCCCAGTCCAGCTCCCCTCCTTTTCACCACTTCCCCATCCCACCCCCAATCATTTTGCCCTGTTTCTCATCTCCCTGACCAGCCTCTCCCCTTTCATTAACCCACTCCTTCCTTTCCCCTACTAGCCCCACAACAACCCACTCCACTGAAATCCAGAAAACAGGCCAAGCAGAAGTTACCTTAGATGATTCGAAAGAAGGTCTATTTTCCCTAAAGGATATTCCAACTTATAATAAAGGATTTAGTCAACATTAGACATCATACACCTTTCACTCCACAGGACATTGAGAGATTCAAAGAAAAATTACCTTCCTTTGCATCTGAGACTATACTGCTCATAAATAAGGTTGAGAGCATTTTCCACACATTTAAGATTTGCTACAGGCCTTGCTAATGGAAAGGGTAAGAAATAACATTCTTTCTCTATTAATCAGGCCCAGGGAGAGGGAACACTTAGTTGGCCAACTGAAGATCCCAAATGGTACCCAAATTCAGAGCAAGATTACTTACAACTATGCCAAGCTAGAAATGCATTGCTAAAAGCTATGAGAGCTTGTTCTGATAGGCCTGATACATGGACTAAATTTGAAAATCTGAAACAGGAAGACAATGAAAGTCCCTCTTAGTTTATGGATAGGCTTTGGGAGGAAGATACATAGAATTGTATCTTGCTCAGGAACAGGATATTAGACATATCAGGATACAATTTGTATAAAACAGCTATAAGGTAGTTAAGAATTATTTTATGACTAGCTGTCCAAACTGGCCTATTATGGACCTTAAATACTTAAAAAGACTGTCAGTTTATGCTTTTCAGAGACATAAGGAAAAGGAGGAGAAGACTGATTTAGTGGAAACATCAAGGAAGGAAATAAAGGAATTAATTGCTAAACCGGGAAAGAAGGATAAAGAGAACACTACTTTAGTGGAGTTCTTGAGGAAGGAAATAACAGAATCAACAAAAACAGTTGGAAAAGAAGGAGAGGTAATAGCTCCCTTACAAGAATCCACAAAACAACTACTAGCATGTTATTTTTGTGGAAAAGTGGACCATGTAATTATGAATTGCAAGAAGAGGAATCAGGAAGATCAGAATAGAAGTTTCAGGAATAATTATATTGATAGGAGGAATAGTTATTCAGATGAGCCAAATCAGAACTCACATCTAATATCTGTACTTAGTGTGGGAATACCCCCTCAGCATGGGGGACCCCAGAGGTATGGACAAAGGAATTGGGATGAATGATGGTCCTTGGGTGGGGAAGGAACCTCAAGGAGTCTGGATTTTGATGAGCTAAAAATCTCATCCCAGTTTACTGGGTCTTCAGAAGTAATTTTCAGATATCTAGGAGCACCACTACCTATGAATCATACACACAACTTTGACTTGTGTATAAGTAGAGGTAAGGATTCATTGAATAGTAGTAAGTACATGGGAGACAAGGCATAGTGCAAATATACCTTTGCATTACCTACCTCCACATTTATCTGTGCTAGAGTACAGCTTAAAAATGAATGAATGGGAAATTTAAATATATGCCTTTTAAGGTTATTACAATCTCATCCTTGAGAAGGGAGGATTTCCCATGGGATTTGGTGACCCCTGGAGAGTTCTATATTTGTAATTCCTCAGATTACTCTACCTATCCACCAGGATGGTATGGTACTTGTGGTTTAGCCTATTCTATTCTACCTGTATCTATGCATGATCATGATGTTGGCTGGATAGACAAATCAACAGGTGGAGTTCTAGGTTCTGAGTGGCATTCTAGACCCAAGAGGTCAAGACCAAATGCAGTAGCCTCTTCATCAGCAGGATAGAAGTTTTTCAGGGCTCTCCTGTCAAATTTTGGAATGATGGCAATAATAGACTCTGTTAGGAATATCTCAGCTGAGGTTGAACGATTAGCTCAAGATACAGCTCAAGTCAGCTCCCAAACCACTAAAGCCATCTCTTATTTACAGGAAGAGATTAAATCTTTAGCAAAAACAGTCTTACAAAATCGACTGGCCTTCAACATGCTCACTGCCACATTGGGAGGTGCTTATTCATTTATTAATCAGTATTTTTGTTCTTATGTAAATAGGATAGGAGAACTTGTGACAAATATCCATAATCTTCAAAAGCTTTCTAATGACACACAGCAAGTAGCTATAGAGACTCATGTGAATCCAAGTGATGGCTGATGGAACCTCTCATGGCTGTAAGGAATGGGTTTGTTTGCAGTTATCCTAAAATGGACTCTTATACTTTGGGGGATTTTGGTACTTCTTAGAATTTTTATTAGTTGTTATACTACTGTTTTTAAAAGATTTTTACCTGGTGAAAAAATTATGTACATTCACACTGTGGATCCTGACCAAGTTAAGAGGGAATTAGATCTCATATTTGAGTGAGCAACCTTTGTGTGCTGCCTCTGCTTGACTGTCACATGGAATATGAATGGCGAATATATGATTTTTTATTGTTAATATTAGAATATTTGATTTTTTCTTTCTTTTTTCCTATCCTTGATGATTCTTGAAGTACATGAGATCAATAGTAATTTTTTTGATTTGCAGGATAAAGTTTATAGTATAAGTTTACAGTATCTATTAGCCCTAGTAAATATGCATACTCAAAAGCTTTAGACTATGGAAACCTGTCATTTATTGATAAATGTTATGGAACTGTGTTTAATGATTGTGTCTGAGTCCAGGAGAAAGGAACAATAGAACCAATATACAGTGCCAAGTAGCACAAGGTCACAAAGGACCAAACCAATCCTGGGAGGATTGTTGAACTTCTAAGCCAATACAAAAGGACTTAAACCCAGTGTGAGACTCAAGGTTGTGTCACTTGACATATGCCAAGATGTAGGACACCTTGTACCACACTCCTTGTGCAATATTCTGAGTCAGGTACCTCAGTTTGACTATCCTCCTGGTTCCCCTATCCCTGACAGTGAAGGTACCATCAGACCAGGGAATGATTTTTTTCCCCATTTGCTGCTGAAACCTAGTCCCTTCTCTCTTATAGTTTGGAAATTTTCTGTAGTCCTAGCTGCAAATGGGTAAAGTACTGTATTATTGCTATTATCCTACAGGCTTATGGGACATAAGTCACTATAATTGGTTCTGCTATTGATTCAAAAACCGGTTACCAATTTATTTTTTTATACATGTAAGATTTTTCTTTTTTATCATTTCTGTATTTATAATTTTTATAAAGAATTTAATTTTTACTCTTTTATTTGGGATTTTTGGGGTGGTTTGTTTTTATTTTTCTTTTGACAATTGTTTCATATGCCTCACAACTCAGTCATGTATCCCTGGGTGATTCTGGTGTTTGTCAACACCCACCTCAGGGGGGATTGTGTAATTATCCTAAAATCCAAGATTTAAAATATTTTGGAGAAATTTCAGGAAAAGAAACTTGTCAACACCCAGAATCAGGAAAGTAGATCCTTTTGGAGAAAGTGCTGTCAAGATGTCTGCTAAAGCCACAGATCACTTCAAAAGATTCAGAATAAACTTTGGGATATAATTAACTGAACTGAAGGGGGTTGAATGGAAACTCTTATGCCAAAGGGGGCTGCCCCTTAACTGGCTTTTTTTCAATGTGTCTATCAATCAGTTTTTGTATTTTTCTTATCATATTATTTCATTCTCATCTCTAACTATTGTAACTTCCTCTTAGAAAATGCAACATTGTATGTACTTTTAGCTAGATGATATTTAGAGGTATAAAACAGTTATGTTTAAATGATCCATTGGGAAGACTGGTCTCCCAAAGGATCACAGTAGGAATTATGTCTACGGAAGTTCATTCCCTCCCCCTCCTGGAAGGTTAACTGGTTGCTCCACATTTTTACAATACCAAAGGTACGTCAATAAAAGAAAGGAGGTAGGGAATGACCTGGGCTTGTGGCATGGACTCTGGAAGAGAAAAGAGACAGGTGAGGGAGAGAAAGGTTAATGAAAAATAGTCTAAATGTGGTCTGGGAACTTAGAGTAAAGAATGGGATTTTCCCAGCTGTGTGACCCTGTGCAAGTCACTTGACCCCTATTGCCTAGCCCTTACCACTCTTCTGCCTTGGAGCCAATACACAGTATTGACTCCAAGACAGAAGGTAAGGGTTTAAAAAAAAAGAATGGAATTTAACCCTATGCCTATCTATCTTTCCTATTAATAAACCTTTTGAAAATAATAATTGGTAGATATATTAATTTTAGATATAACAATATCCAAAGATCCAAGCTTTTGGAAGAATTCACTATTTGTAAAAAAATACTGGGAAAACTAGAAATCACATGATAGTATAAATTAGGCAGAGACCAACAATTCATACCATATAACAAGGTAAAAGAATAATAGATAGTTTATTTAGAAATAAAAGGTGATACCATAAATAAATAAGGGTAACACAAAATAGTTTACATGCCAGATGTATAGAAAAGGGAAGAATTCATGTTAAAGTAAGACAGAGAACATTATAAGATATAAAATAGATAATGTTGGCTACATTAAATTTTAAGTTTTTGAAAAGTTAAAGCCAATAAGAAGAAGATTAGATGGGAAACAAATGAGGGGGGAGGGAATTTATATCAAGTGTCTGTGATAAAGGCCTTGTTTCTAAAAAACATAGAGATAATTGAGTCAAATTTATCAGAATACAAAACATTACCTAATTAAATGATATGAGTAGGTAGTTCTCAGATAAAGAAATTAAAACTATCTTTACACATATTTTTAAAAGCTCTAATTCACTATAGATTAGATAAATGGAAATTAAAACAACTCTGAGGTACCACCTCATGCAAAGAAGTTTGGGTAATAGGACAGAAAGGAAAAGGGTTTATTTTCACATACTGAATTATTTCTACATGTGGAGTTATGAATTGAGACTCAGATTCTTCCCTAATTTCTTTTCTCAGGTAATTTAATTCAGAGAAATGTCCCTCTGTAGGCAGATTAAAAAGAGATTATTGAATTCTCGCTCTAGCTCAGGATCTAGAACTAACATATATTAGAATCCTCTTCAACCTAGCAAAATATAGTTCAACTTCTCAGGAAGAAAAATTATAGTTTGTTGGAGGGGTGGAGCAAAATGGCCGAGAAGGTACAGAGTACCTGATTACAATCAAATTCACCTCCAAAAAATAATGATATAATACCTCAAAATGAATTCTGGAGCAATATAACCCACAAAATGGCAGGGTGAAATATTTTTTTCTGCCCAAAACAACTTAGAAGACAAGCACAGAAATTTAGTGCACCCAGGTGGAACTGGAGCACAAATCAGCATGTCAAGATAGGCCCCACTGTAGCAACAGACCTCAGGAGTGGCTGAATTAGGACCAAAGGCTTCTAGAGCTCTCAGTCATAGATGGTAAAGGGTTTTAGACAACTGTTCAAGAAATTACAAGTGTCTCTTGTCTCTGAATGTAAGACTCTTTTTGCATTGCCAGTACTCAGAACCAGTTACAGACTTAAGTAAATATCTCAGGTGTGCTTGCGTCCACAGAGGACAAGGGCATCCTATACATTTCCAAGTTAGAAAAGAGTCCACCTGGTTACTTATAGAACAGAGCACAGGAGAATATTAAACATATATCTACTATCTTCATACCACCTTGAAAGCTTATAGATCCACAGAACTAGTTCTGAAGGCAGCTAGATAAAATACCTAGAGTTTGGAAGAGTGCTCCTGTATTTCATCAAATCCAAGATTTAAATTTTGTTCGAGATAAATCTTCAGAGAAGAAGCTTGCTAACTAACTGAATCCAGAGAATGAACTGTTTACAGAAAGATATCTAAACCTTTTCACTACAGGAAGATCCAGAATGAACTTTGGGGAGTGGTTGATTGAACATTTTTTGAATGTACTCTCTTATGCCAAAGGGGACTGGCCCTAATTGGCTTTTGTCAATGCACCCAGCAAAACATTGGTTTGCTGTCCCTCTATTTCCCCATATCTACAACTATTATAGTTTTCCTCTTAGTGGGTAAAATTTTTGTATACACTTACAGTTAGAATTTTTTGGGGTGCAGTATGCTTATGTTTAGTGATCAATTGGGGAGACTAGTCCCCCAATCATCATCAGGGGGGATTGTGAATTTTAAAAGTCTCCATCTTGGTCTAGCACCCAAAAATTGTGCACACCCACACTACACGGGCATGTGCTAGTCAATGACAAATCAGAAATAACTAACTGCCCACCTGGGCTGTCCTAAGCCAAGCTAGAGCCACCATTGGCACTTGTGAGGTACAGGAAGTGAGGTAGGGAACAGCCTCGGGAATTCGCTGACTTCCTGTAAAGAGGGCTAGAGACCAGTTCGTGTTAGAAGCTTGAACAGAGAGGAGGCCTGCAGACAGCTTCCCTTCAGATCGGTCACGTGAGTCAAGGACTGATTCCTTCCACCTTGGCCCTTTGGGCCTAAACTCCCTCTGCCTTGGTCAGAGGTTGAGTAGCCCCTTTCCCTTTTCTCCTCTCTCCTTCTCTCCCTCTCCTTTTCCCTACTCCCATTGTGATTAAACCTCCATAAACTCCATTCTGACTTGAGTGTTTCATTTTAGGAATTTCATAAGTAAATTCCTTGGCGGCCATTGTTTAATATTATAACAATCTTAAAAGGTTAAAATTTTCACCACAACAGTTGGCATAACCACTTTGGGAAAAAAGAAATATCTCAATCTTCTCATCTTTTTCCTTCTTGATTCAATACTGATCACCTGGGAGAGGTCCCACCCTGACTACCGCCTCCGGCTCTTGGCCCTGCTTTAGTGCTTCAAAGGTTTATTGAACCTCAATAAATTTCCTGAATTTTCTTGCCTTTTCACCCCACTTCCTTCTCACTCCGTCAGTCCTTAAAGACTTAAAGACACAGCTGCCAGAACAGGTAAGTATAAAACACCTTCTTTCTCTTCTCTTTTCTCCTTAATTTAAATTGGGGTCAACAGGTTTTTTTTTCTTTGTCTCTCATTTCCTCCTCCCTTTACTTTAAGGAGGTGGCTCAGTGGATTGAGAGGCAGGCCAGGCTTACCTAATCAACTGATTAGCAATGAGGAACCTCTAGAGAAGGAGCTCTTAGGAGCTCCTAGCCCACAACAAAAACAGCTGAATATAGCTAGGGAGCTAACTTAAAACCCATTTTCCTGTTTTCCTGGCCTTTCTAGTCTTAAAAATTTAAGTGGGCTTTGCTCAAGGAAGAAAGCACATGGTCCTAGTAGTTTTAGCTTAAGGGCTAAAGAAGATTGTTGGGACCCTCCCAAATACACACTTTGTAAAAGAAGGAGTTTTAGCTCTACCCTTTGTTTATGGCCTATTCACTCCTAATCAGCCTTTTCATAGCCTCTGCCTTCGTGCATAAGGCTTTTTGTGACCCCCCCCCCCCCCTCCCAGAAGCTTACTAAGGAGAATTTACAGCAGAATAGGCCCTTAACCTTTATATGGTTGTAGACTGTAAAGGGAGCCACCTACTGACAAAAAAAAGTTACAGGCAACTTAGTAATTGACTTAAAGAAAAAAAATGTGGCTTCAACCAGTGCATGACTTGCTTCGAAACTGGCTTATAAGTTCAATAACCAAGTCCATTGGATTTTTAGTAGGTGTTCCTGTAGGATGGTTTTTTTTTTTTCAGAAACTATAAGCCTCTTGGTGACCCTTACATTCATCTTCCTTGGGATTGTAATTATTGTACTTGTAATAATATACCTAACCTCTAAGAGAGAACACTCCCTTGTTCCTTCTATTACTAAACAGATTAAGGAACAAAACACTTTTATTGATCAACAAATTAAGGAACAAAATACTGTTACTGATCAACGAATTAAGAAACAAAATACTTTTATTGAACAACAATATATAAGAAATGGAGCTCGACCACGCTACACTCAGGGTGAACACCTCCCACCTTGGCCCTTTGGGTCTAAACTCCCTCTGCCTTGGTCAGAGGTTGAGTAGCCCCTTTCCCTTTTCTCCTCTCTCCTTCTCTCCCTCTCCTTTTCCCTACTCCCATTGTGATTAAACCTCCATAAACTCCATTCTGACTTGAGTGTTCCATTTTAGGAATTTCATAAGTAAATTCCTTGGCAGGCATTGTTCAATATTATAACAATCTTAAAAGGTGAACATTTTCACCACAACACTCCTTGCACTACAATTATAGAACCCAACTTAAACAAAATTTTAATTAAAAGAAAAGAAAAATGCTAGAAAATGAGCAAACAACAACAACAAAAGAAACAAAGAAAACTATTTTGGTGACAAAGTAAAATGCTAACTCAGAAGACAACAAAATCAATACTGTTGCACTCATATATGAATTACTTTCAAGCCCAAAAAAAGAAATGGATTTTAAAAGTCAATAAGAGAGTTTGAAGAAAAACTATGAAAATAAATTAAATTAAAATTGGAAAGTCATATAAAAGGAGTAAACAGTTTGATAAGAGGGGCATAAAAATATTGATGAAATTAATATCTTAAAAAACAGAACAGACCAATTAGCAAAAGAGATAAAAATCCACTGAAGAAAAGAACTCTTTACAAAGCAGAATTGGCAAAATGCTAAAAGATATATAAAAATGCAGTGATGAGAAGAACTTCTTAAAAGGCAGAATTGGCCAAATAGAAAAGGAGATACAAAAACTCACTTAAGAAAATTGTTTTAAAATTTTTAATTGGTGCTGACTCAGAATCCAGGGTGAATGCTGCAACCACAATAGAATATTTTGAAGTAGGTGGGAAGAACAGCTCCCTTTAGACTCCATATCTTCACCTACAACTTTAGCTTCTGCTACCAGCTGAGGAAGATCTGACCTCAGCGCTCATTAATGCTCCATCAGCCTAATCTAGTCAATTAGCAGAGCAGAGAAGAAGCCCCTTTGGGACATAATAAACCAAACCTACAGATCCAGTAAATAAACAGAGGAGCAAGATTACAGCCAATAACAAGGGGAAAAGGAAGAAAAAATATGAGTAAAAACAGAAAAAGATAAAAATATTACAAGCAACAGCTTCTATCCAGGTAATAAACAAAGAGCAAATGGAACAAAGGAGGACCAAGGAATACCATATAAAAATGCAGAAACTCCAGTGAAGTGGACACAGGCTTTGGAAGATATCAAGGAACCACAGTTAGGATAACACAGGACCTGGCTGCATCCACACTGAAGAACTGGAAGACATGGAATATGATATTCTGGAAAGCAAGGGAAGTGGATCTACAACCAAGAATCAACTACCCAGAAAAGTTGATGATATTCTTGCAGGAGAAAGCATGATCACCCAATAAAATAGAAGACTTCCAAGCATTCCTAAAGAAAAGACCTGACTAAAACAGAAAATTTGATGGCCAAACACAGAACTCAAGAACAACAATTACCAAAAGGTAATTAAGAAAGGGAAAAAAACAAACAAAAAACTTTTTTAAGGGACCCAATAAGTTGAAATGATTTGTATTCCTATAAGAAAAGATGATATTGGTAACTCTTAAAATTGTTATTATCATCAGGTTAACTAGAAGTATATTTAGAAGGAGCAGTGATAAACTGTATAAGATGAAATGTGTACGTATGTATGTGTATATATATATATATATATATATAGGGGTAAAAAAAGAGGATAATACTCAGAGAAATGGGAAAAGAAATAAAATAGGGTAATTTTCTATTTCATAAAGAAGAGTGAATTAAACTCTCTTTGTCTATCAATCAGCAACTTTTAAGTTAATCAATCAAAAACTTTACTTAGTAGCTTACCAGTAACTAAGTATGAGAGTTCACAAGTCACTTGCTAGAGTGGGTGACAACTCCAGAGGCCACTGCCCCTCTGGGCAATGCTAGGCAAATTGAAAGACTGAGATTAGTTCCCATAAAGTGGGGAAGCATCATGAAGTGATTTGGAAAAAGGACTATAAAAACTCCTGAACTTCCTATCCAAGGAACTTCTCCTTGATGCTTTGGAGTTATTATTTGGAGTCTCTGCTCCTTGGATCTTCTCCTTTTGATTTCTTATTTGGAGGACAGCTCCTTGGGGCTTTTGGACTTCGACTTGGAGCTTTGGACTTTTTGACTTGAGTTTTTTCCTTTGGGACTTCGACTTCTAGCTTTGGAACTTTTTGTAGTTGGGGACTTTCTTGTTTGGTTCACTGCTACCTTGGTGAGCTTAGCTCACTAGGGTTTTTCTGCATTGGGAGCTTGCCTGGATCCTGCCTGGCTCACTGGTGAATGAGAAGGATTCCGTAATGGAGATTGGAACTCTGTTTGGGGTGTGAGCTTCATTTCACAGGATCAGCATTTAGGGTATGCTAGGCAGTCTCCTTACCTCATTTCCTTCCACAATTTCCTCTTTCACTAATATTCTCATTTAACAAAATTATTAAAAGCTGCTAATGTTTTTCCTTACTTAAGGGATAATAATCAGCATTCACTTTTTATAACTCTTATTTAGTCAAAATCCTAATTTAACAATTATAGAAGCACATGGGGGAGGAGGAGAGAAGACCAATACAAGGTAAGGGTGAAAGAGGTTGGAGACAGTCTCCAAGAAAATTTTAATCATTACAGTGGGAAGGGTCAGAAAGGTTCAAATGGAAAGAAATTCTCCAACTCCAAATTCAAACATCATCCTCAACATCCTCCACATCAGCATCAACAACATCATCATCATCAGGAACAACATCAACATCATCAACAATGGCATCATTAGTATCATTAGCATCAACATCATCATCATCATCAATATCAATATCAACATCACCAACATCATCATCAAGAACAGCATCAACATCCTCAACATCTTCATCAACATTAGCAGCAGCATTGTCATCAACAGTATCATAAACAACACCATAAACAACAATACCATCATCAACAACATTATCATCATCATCATCATCATTGACAACAATGTCTAACTATCCATCTTTCCTGACCCAGGAAAGATTTTTGCTGTGTGGTCTAACCTATTATGCTACTATGCATACTATGTAAAGTACTGAATGAGAACGAAAAGACCTAAACTATAGGCCTGAGTGCCATTATGTGTCCTTTGAAGGTAAAAAGAAAGCCTTCTGTTTCCTGGATTCAGTTTCCTCACATGTATGAGTGAAGCTTACTGGACTCTGAATTAAGTTAATCAACTAAATCGAGGAATAAACCAGGGGTAAATAAGAAAAAAATTATAATTGGGCAAGTGGATGCTAATGACTTCATGAAAGTAATTGAATAAAGTCAAAAGAATGGAAAAAATAGAAGAAAATTCTAAATATCTCATTGGAAAAGTAACTGAGCTGGAACTATATCCAGAAGAGAAAATCAAAGAAATTATTAGACTACCTGAAAGTCATGATAAAAAGGAGCTTAAACATCATCTTTCAAAAAATTATCAAGGAAAAATGCCCTATAGTCTAGAATCAAAGGGCAAAATAGAAATTGAAGGATTTCACCAATCACCTCCTGAAAGATATTATGAAAGGATAACTTTCAGAAATAATATAACCAAATTTCAGAACTCCCAGATCAAGGAGAAAAAATAAAATCAGCCAAAAAAGAATAATTAAAATATTATGGAGCCACAGTGAGGATGAAACTAGATTTAACAGCTTCTACATTAAATAATTGGAGGGCCTGGGATATGATATTTCAAAGGGAAAAAGAGCAAGGATTTCAGTCAAGGAATCACACAGTATACAAAAGGAGAAAAAAATCAGTATTCAATTAAATAGTAGACTTTCAAATATTCCTGATGAAAATACCAGAGCAGAATGGAAAATTTGATTCTCAAATACAATACCCAAGAGAAACATAAAAAGGTAAACGGGAAAGACTTATCAAAAGATGACTATTCAATAAGGTTAAACTGTTTACCTACTTGTATGGGAAGTTGATTTTTGCAACTCCTAGGAACTTATCATTATTAGGATATTTAGAAGGATAGCAAGTGTGTCAGTTGAAAATGATGGGATATTATAAAAAAATAAATTAAAGTCATGATAAAGGAATGAATTGGGAGAAGTGGGTAAGGAAAATAGAATGGAATAAATTATCAGGCAAAAAAGGCATGAAAGAGCTTTTATAATGGTAAGGGGGAAAAAAGAGAGGTTGGAATGGAAGCACAGGAACCTTATTCCCATTGAAATTGGCTTAGTGAGGAAGAATCTACACAATCAACTGGGTATAAAAAGTTAAATTACCATTTAGGAAAGTAAGAGGAGCAGAGACTCTAAGAAGGAGAGTGGGGCTGTTAGAAAAGAGGGGAAAATGAGATTTGGTGATAAGAAGCTAAATTAGAAATAGGATGTAGAGTAATACATAGTAAACATAATAGTACAAAAGGAATTTTATGTTTCCCTAATAAAGCCCTCATTTCTCAAATACTTTGGGAATGATAAGATAATGATGAGTGATAAGAGTAGAAGTCATTCCCCATTTGATGAATTGTAAAATGTTAGGAACAGGCAGTTCTCAGACAAAATAAATAAAATAATTAAAACTATAGTCATGCAAAAATGCTCTAAATCACTATCAATTAGAGAAATGCAAATGAAAACAAGTCTAAGGTACCACCCTACACTTGTCATATTTGCTATTATGATAGAAAAGGAAAATGACAAAATTTAGAGGGGATATTAGACAATCGAGACATTGATGCATTATTGAGAGAGTTGTGAAATAATTCAACCATTCTGGAGAGCAATTTGGACCTGTGTCCAAAGGCCTATAAAATATTACATTCTCTTTGACCCAGCAATACCACTTATTATTAGGTTTGTATCCCAAAGAGATTAAAAATAAAAAATGGGAAGGACTTATATGTACAAAAATATTTAAACAGCTCTTTCATGGGGACAAAGAATTTGAAAGTGAGAGAATATCCATCAGTTGGGGAATGGCTACATAAATTGTAGTATGTGGGTAAAATGGAATACTATTGTGCTATAAGAAATGACAAGCAGAAGGAGTCCAAAAAATCCTGGCAAGACTTATACAAATTGAAGCAGAGTGAAATAATCAGAGCAAGAGAATATTGTAAACATTCATATGAATTCTGTACAATAAACAACTGTGAATAACTTAGCTATTCTCAGAAATATAATGATCCAAAACAAACCCCAAAGGACTCATGATAAAAAAAATGCCATCTGCTTCCAGAGAAAGAACTGACTGAGTCTGAACCCAGACCAAAGCAGAATTTTTTCACCTTCTTAATTTTTTTGCTTGCATTTCCTTCCACAAAAGGATTAATATGGGAGAAAATAGTATATGATTACACATGAAAAATCTATATGAGATTGTTTACCATCTCAGCTGAGGGGAAGATTGGAGGGGAGAAAATTTGAAACTCAAAGTTCTTTTAAAATGTTAAAAAATGTTTTACATCTAATTGTGGAAAAATTAAATTAAAAAAAAAGAAAAGAAACATTTCAGAAGTTCAGACTTGAACAGGTGGAACTCAATTTCTCCCCTGAGTTGTTGGGGGACAAGGGACCAGTTTAATGACTATCCATCATTATGCAGGGGATAGGGAAGGGTTGAGAGTTTTGATGGACCACTCTTCATTGACTATTCACCAATTAGAGATGTATTGGGATATACAAGGAAGAGTTTGAATAATGAACTCTCCAAATTGTATTTATGGATCTATGTGAGGGGATTCCTTGTCTTTAATTACTAAGAGGATTATATTCAATTATTGTTAGTCTACTCAATAAACTGATTTTCTCCCTAGGAAGCCAGTTTCTTGGAATTTTTAAACATCACAGCAGCAATTTGGAACTATGCCTAAAGGCTTATAAAACTGTTGATACCCTTTGACACAGCAATAACACTACTAGGTCTGTATCCCAAAGAGATAAAAAATACAGGAAACGAACTCATTCATATTAAAATATTTACAGCAGCTTTGTGTGTGTGTGTAGTAGCAAAGAACTAGAACACGGAGGTATGCCCATCAATTGGAGAATGGCTGAACAAGGTGTGTTTTATGATTGAAATGAAATATTATTGTGCCATGGGAAATAATAATAAACAAGGTGATCCCAAAAATTCCTGGAAAGATTTATATCAAGTAAAATGCAAAGTGAAGTGAGTAGAACCAGGAGAACATTGTACACAGTATCAGCAATAATGTATGACACTCAATTTTGAATGATTTAACTATTATCAGCATTGCAAGGATCCAAGACAACTCCAGGAGACTCAGAATGAAAAGGACTATTCACCACCATAGAAGGAACTGACAGAATTAAAATCCAGATTAATGCACAGCATTCTTTATATTATTTCCTCTATGAATTTTTTCTCATTTCACTACAGAACAACCATAGAAATATGCATTTTATTAGAACACATATACAATCTATATCATATTACCTGCCATCTTGGGGAGATATGAGAGGAAGGAAAAGGACATAGATTACAAAATTCCAGTAAAACAATTATTAAAAATTGTATCAATATGTAATCTGGAAAATGAAAAAAAAAATAGAAGAGAAACCCAGCTTCCTCAAGCAATCTTTGGCTAGAAAAATATATGCTATTTCCCCTATTGTAGCTCAGGTCATCCCAAATCTACATAAGATGTCAAGCAAGGAGAAAAGGACTTGTGCTTGGAACTATATTTGGAAGGCTGGACTCTTGCTGGTAGATAAAGAATAAAGACATTTGCCCAGTTAAATATCTTAAAGCCTGGGAATGATTACCATACTCAGTTAAACCCTTGAGAAATGGCCTGACTTTCAGAGGCTGGAGTTTGAAATATTCATAGAAATATTACTAATAAATAATATAACCCAACATTAATATTCTAATATGCTTATGTACATGTGAAAGTGATATATTTGCATATATGTAAATTAATAAAACATATATTGTACATGCTTATCCAGATATATACATTGCAAGTGTGTAATGCATGTAATATATTAATATGCACATGTGTGTATGCATGTGCATACTATATTATCATGCCTATATATAACATGAACATACATAGCATACTTGTGTATACATATAACTATATATAGACTGTGTGTGCATATGTATATTTACATGTATACATATATATGATGTCCATTCTATATGCATATATTTTATTATGTATATATATATATTTATGTATATATGTATATTTAACTAAATTTCTGTTTTTATTTATTTGTTACATTAAGATACCCAGGTAACTCCTTTCCTTCTTTTCTAACCCCCATTAGAGAAGACATTTGACAAAAAGATATATGTACATATAAAACTATGTCTTGCTTTTTCTATTTATTAGTTCTTTTTCTAAAGATGGGCATATATAAATCATTCTTTTTTATTTTTTTAAACTCTTACCTTCCATCTTGGAGGCAATACTATGTATTGGCTGAAAGGCAGAAGAGTGGTGTAAGGGCTAGGCAATGGGGATCAAGTGACTTGCCCAGGGTCACACAGTTGGGAAGTGGCTGAGGCCAGATTTGAACCTAGGACCTCCCGTCTCTCAACCTCGTTCTCAATCCACTGAGCTATCCAGCTGCCCCCACAAATCATTCTTCAAAAAATATTTCTGTTGCTGTATAAATGTTCTCTTGGTTGTGCTCATTTCACTCTTCATAATTTCATGGAGGTATTTTGGTAATTTTTTAATTAACTTGCTTATTTCTTATAGTGTAGTAATATGCAATCACAATAATAAATCACAATTTGTTTAGCAAATTTCCCAATTGAAAGGCACTCCTTAAATTTCTAGTTTTTTGCCACAATGAAGAGAGCTGCTATAAATATTACCAAATTAAATACAATCATTTTCCTATGTATTTTATTGCATGCATAAAATAGCATTCTTCTAAAAAAGGAATTCATAGGATTGTTACAAGGGAATCACTTTAAAGACTGATATATATTAATTTAAGGTCGCCAAGGAATTCAGCTATGTAATTCCTAAATGAAAACTCAAGTCATCAGTAAATCTTTTATGGAGTTTAATTACAATAGGAGTAAGAAAGGAATTAGAGATAGAGAGAGAGAAAAAGGGAGAGAAGGGAATAGGGCTTAAATACCCCTTCTGTTTAGGCTGGGCCAAAAGGCCCAAGCCCTTAGATAGCTGGGGCAAAGAAAAGAGATAAGTCCCTATTACTCACGTGACCAAAATGGAGAAACAGTCTCAGAGGCCCCCACCTTCAGCTTCCTTCAGAGCAAGCTTCTCAGAGCACACCGCAACCACTCCGGGCCAACTCCTCAACCACCCCCACCTCCAGTCTTCAGACCCCCCTATCCTTAAGGAAACTATCCAAGTTGCCTCCCCTCAGTTCTCACATCTACCAATCACTGTCCATCAATTTCCCTGTGCCAATGGAGGCTCTAGCTTAACCCAGGACCGCCCAGAGGCTTTGCACATGTCTGTTGAAGGTCATAATTTCAAATAATTAAATCTTTGCTCCTTTGCTACAGCCCTTTCTAAATCCTGTTAACCTGAGTAGGGTAGAGATTGGAATAATTAAATTTTGATCTAGGCTGCAGCCCTTACTCAATCCTGTTAGGACTGAATAGGGTGGAGATTGATTCCAAGTATCTCCATTGTATCAATTCTAAAATCAATCATGACTCAAAGAAATTCCTGTTCTATGCTTAAGCATAGGTCAAAGTCCTTTCCATTGTTCAGCAAAGGGTTTCTGTCCTAAAGTAATCTTAAGAAGGGAAGGAGAAGGAACCTCCCATGCCAATGGGATTCACATTCCAATAGTCAAGACCCACTATCAATAGGAAATTTTTCAAGTATGAAATTTCCCAATGGTGAAATTTCCAACATTTATAAGTCTAAGAAATTTTGAGGTTTACAGGATTCACCAGTCTGCCAAAAAGGTCCAAGACAAAAAAAGATGAAATCTTATCCTATATGAAGGCTACTGACCCACATCAACCTTAGAACATTAATGCCATCCCTCTAAAATTACTTTGTGTTTAACTACTTTGTATATTTAAATATTTATTATGTGTGTGTGTGTGTGTGTGCATGAGATAGGTATATGTTAGTTGTCTCATCTCATATAAATTCTTTGGCGATACAGGTTGTTTCATTATTTTAATTTTTATCCCCAATTGTTAGCAAGGTGTCGGGTATAACTTAGGCTCTTTATAAATACTTATTGACAGAAGGTTTCTGTGGTACCACCAAGATTTCTGGTGACCTGAAACTCTTGGATTTCAGTCAAAAGTATACCTAGGACTTGCCCCAAGTCACTCACTGCACTCCAGGAACAAAAAGAATTGCTGGCTGCTCCTCATACTGGTGCAAGCAGCAGTCCTTGGAGGTGTTGCTTACTACAGAAAAGTAGGAGTAGTTTCAGGCTATTGACTACATTACATAAGGTAGTGTAAACCTTAAAATTTCTTAGACTTATAAATGTTGGAAATTTCACCATTTGGAAATTTCATACTTGGAATATTTCTTAGTGATAGTCTATTGGAATGTGAACCCCATTGGCATGGGAGGTTCCTCCTCCTCCCTTCTTGAGATTACTTTAGGACAGAAACCTTTTGCTGAACAATGGAAAGGACATTGACCTATGCTTAAGCATAGAACAGGAATTTCTTTGAGTCATGATTGATTTTAGAATTGATACAATGGAGATACTTGGAATGACAGAACCAAGTCTTGGAAATTGCAATCTCCACCCTACTCAGTCCTAACAGGATTTAGGAAAGGCTGCAGCATAGATCAAAATTTAATTATTCCAATCTCTACCCTACTCATTGTAACAGGATTTAGGAAGGGCTGTAGCAAAAGATCAAGATTTAATTATTTGAGAATATGACCTTCAACAGGCATGTGCAAAGCCACAGACCTCTGGGCGGTCCTGGGTTACGCTAGAGCCACCATTGGCACAGGGAAAATGATGGACAGTGATTGGTAGATGTGAGAACTGAGGGGAGGGAACTTGGATGGTTTTCTTAAAGATAGAGGGGTCTGAGGACTGAAGGGGGTTGGAGAGTTTTGGCTCTGAGTGGTTGGAGAGGTGCTCTGAGAAGCTTGCTCTGAAGGAAGCTGAAGGTGGGGGCCCCGGAGACTGTTTCTCCATTTTGGTCACATGAGTAATAGGGACTGATCTCCTTTCTTTGCCCCAGCTATCTAAGGGCTTGGGCCTTTTGGCCCAGCCTAAACAGAAGGGGTATTTAAGCCCTATTCCCTTCTCTCCCCTTTGTCTCTCTCTCTCTCTCTCTCTATCTCTAATTCCTTTCTTCCTCCTGTTTGTAATTAAACTCTATAAAAGGCTGACAGCTGACTTGAGTTTTCATTTAGGAATTACATAGCTGAATTCCTTGGCGACCTTAAATTAATATATATCAGTCTTTTAAAGTGATTTCCTTGTCACAATATTGGTATACTTTTATTGACTTGTCCTTAAAGGACCAAGGACCAAAGGAATTAACAGCATCACTGATCATCTATTGAGAGCTAGAAGGGATATTAGAACCCTTCAAAGCCAATCACTTCCTTTTATAAATGAAGGAACTTAAACCAAAAGGGACTAAGGACTCATAGCTAGTAAGTATCTGAGGCAAAATTTCAACTCAGGTCTTACTGAATCCAAGTCTAGCTCTCTATCCACTGACCACCTAGTTGGCTCCTAGAGAACTCCCAGGAGGGGAATTTAGCTTTCTTTGGGAAACAATTATATTCTTTTTATATATTTATATACAGCTCTCATATAGGAATATTTAAGAGACAAAGAACTTGGGCTTCCATAATACAAGGAGAAGTCATTCACTAGTCCAAACATAGGATGGGGTAGAAAAGATCAGAGACAGAGTGTGAGAAACAAAGAGAGAGACAGAGACAGAGCCAGCCAACCAGAGACAGGGAGAGAGAGGTCTGTTTGAGCTCTATCATCCGTAGAATAAGATAGGGTCGTCAATTAAGAGGAAGACAGGATTTCTAAGGTCTTTTATCTATAATACTTATAATACTCTATATAATAATGAGTAATATATATAATACTTATAATAAATATAACAATTTTATCTTTTTTTTAATGGGATATTTCTTTCTCTTACTGTTTGGCTTTATTGGTAGTTTGGAGAAATACTGATGATTTATGTGGGTTTATTTTGTAGCCTGCAACTTTGCTAAAATTGTTAATTACTTTAAGTAGTTTGGGTTGATTCCCTGGGATTCTCTCAGTATATCCATAATATTTTCAGAAAATGAAAATTATATTCCTCATTGCCAATTCTAATTCCTTCAATTTTTTTTGTTCTTATTGCTACAGTTAGTACATTTCTAGTACAATATTGAAGAGTAGTGGTGATAATAGACATTCTTTCTTCATTCATTAGCTTACTGAGAAGGCTTCTGGTTTATTCCCATTATAGATAATATTTGGGGATAAATTTATAGATGCTACTTATCATGTTGAGGAATTTTCTATTTTTCCAATTGTTTGTAGTGTTTTAAATAGGAATTGGGGTTGTATTCTGTCAAAACCTTTTTGAAATAACCATATAGTTTTTATTGGTTTTGTTACTGATAGGGTCGATTATGCTGATGGTTTTCCTAATATCAAACCATTCTTACATTTGTGGCATAAAACCCATCTGGTTATAGTATATTATTCTTGTGATATATTTTTGTAATTTCCTTCCCAGTATTTTATTTAAAAATGTTTGTGTCAATATTCATCAGGGATATTGGTCTAACTCCTTTTTCTCTTTTTTTTCTCTTCCTTATTTAAGTATCAACATTTAAAAAATATTTAAATATTCTTACATGTTTACATGATTCATTTTCTTTCCCTTCCTTCTTTCTTCCCCCCCTCATAGAGCCAGCTATCAGTTCCACTTGGTGTTACAAATGTTATCATTTGATACCCATTTCCATATTATTCATTTTTGTTTTTGAGTGATTTTTTTAAGCCTAAAAACCAAATCACATACCCATATATACATGGGATAAGTGATGTCATATGTTTTGCTTTGGCGTTTCTACTTACATAGTTATTTCTCTCCATGTGGATAGCATTCTTTCCCATAAGTTCTTCTGGAGTGTCCTGGCTTGTTGCATTGATACTAGTAGCAAAATCCATTACATTGGATTGTTCCACAATGTTTTCTTTCAGTGTATGATATTCTTTTGGTTCTGCTTATTTCACTCTGCATCAATTCATAGAGGTTTTCCCAGTTCATATAGAAATCCTCCAGATCATCATTCCTTAAAGCACAATAGTATACCATTATCATCGTATAGCACAATTTGTTTAGCCATTCCCCAATCAAGGGACAATCCTTCATTTTCCAATTTTTTGCCACCACAAAGAATGCGGCTATGACTAATTTTGTATAAGTATTTTTCCTTATTATCTCTTTTGGGTATAAAACCAACAGTGGTACAGCTGGATCAAAGGTTATGCATTCTTTTAAAGCCCTTAGAGCATAATTCCATATTGCCTTCTAGAATGATTGGATTAATTCACCATCAGTAATACATCAGTATATCGATTTTGCCACAACCCCTCCAACATTTATTATTTTACTTTACTGTCATATTGGCCAATGCTCTAGGTATGAGGTGGTACCTCAGCACTATTTTAATTTTCATTTGTCCAATTATGAGAGATTTAGAACACTTTTTAATGTGTTTATTGATAGTTTTGATTTCTTTATCTGAAAACTACCTATTCAGACTTTTGCATAACAAAACAATGCGCCTACAATAAAATGGAAGCCAAGAGGCTGGCAGGAAAACATTTTGCAACAAACATTTTTAAATAAATTATGTTATATAACAATTCTATAATGAAATAGCACAGTTTAAGAAGAGAAAACAATTCTACAAGCTGATTGTCATCCTTGAATCCTCCCTCACAGTTAACCCACACATCAAATCTGTCACCACATCTTTATGTTTCTCCATTCATAACATCTCTCTCAGAAAGCCCTCTTCTTTTCACTCAAACAGCCACAGCCATTGACATTCCTCATTACTTCTCATCTGGATTATTATATTAGACTTGTCATTATTTCCTTTCTTCAAGTCTCCCAATCCAAACTATTTTCCACTCCACAACCAAGACTAATTAGCCATTAGTCTTGGGCTAACCATTAGCCCAAGACTAATCAACTCCCCAACACTCTCTCTCTCTCCTTTCCTCCCTGACTAATCAATGCCCCAACACTCTCTCTCTCCTTTCCTCCCCTCACTTTTTCTTTCTCTCTGTCTGTCTCTCTGTCTCTGTCGCTCTCTTTCTGTCTTTTACTCTCTCTCTCCCTCTCCCTCTCTATTTCTCTCTCTCACACACACACACAAATTCCAGTGGGTCCTTATTACTTCTATATCTATTGTAAAAAAACTTAGTACAGTATTTGGCTGACAGTGGACACTATAAATGTTCATTATTATTTCCATCATCATAATTATTACTATGAATTGAGAATGACAATAGTAGTAGTAGTAGTAGTAGTAGTAGTAGTAGTAGTAGTAGTAGTAGTAGTAGTAGTAGTAGTAGTAGTAGTAGTAATCTGGACCCTTCCTACCTTACATTTAATTGCCTTGCAAGTCCTCTTTAATCTAACTACATTGGCCTACTGGCTATTTTTCAAACAAAGTGCTCCATGTACATTCATTGGCTGCCCTCTATGTCTGAAATGCTTTCCCTTTCTATCTTGATCCACTAAGATCCTTGGATTACTTCAAACTTTAATTAAAATTTAACTTTCTGCATTTCCTGATTGCATATAGCTTCTAGGACCTCACCTCAGCAATTACCTCATATTTATACTGCATATGGAGTTTTATAATACAAATTACAAAAATATTCATATCATCAGCATTTGTGATCACTTATAAACAAAACACAGCTGGACAATGGCTCAATAAGTTATGATGTATAAATGTAATCAAATATCATTATACCTTAAGAAATGCTGAATATAAAAAATAGGGATATATGGAATGACATTCATGAAGAAATACAAGTTAACAAAAAATGGAAACAAAAGAAAACTATAGAAAATAAGTCTATGTAAATAAATGCAACAATAATACAAGCAAATCTCATTAAATACACAGGAAAGAAGGGAAAAACAGGCTTCTTTTGTTTCTGCTTTGTAAGATTTCTTTAACAAAAGAAATAACAGAAGCTTATGTTTTTGATTATACTCATTTGTTTTCTTTTGTTTTTCTTTCCTTTATTCTGATTAGATAGTTGAAAATCTGCTCTTGTTGGAAGTTAAAGAATTCATTTTGAGGAAGGAAAAAAAACCAACTTAGCAGTTATGGGTCATGCTGAGGCAAAAGATACGGTTTCAAAAAGGCTATGATATTAGACTACATTGTTCCATACCTTCAAACATCATCAAACAGTGAAGATAGTATTTGTTTTATCTGTTTGAAATTAACTAAAAGATCTGACTTTAAAATTCATGCTATCCTGAAGTAAAGCTCTGTAACCCAGATAAGCATACAGAATCTTTCTGGTTCATTTTTTCTAGGGCATTTCAAAAGGGTTTACCAGCTCCCATTAATAGAACCATAACATAACAACTAACATTCAAGGATTCAAGCTGTGTGCTTCTATTTTGGTTTTCATTTTCAGAATGTACTCCATCATTTTTGTACTTAGGTGGCAACAACCAGGGCTTGACATTATTCATGATAATAGGTTCGGGGGGGGGGGGGTGTCACACTTCTGCTCATTCCATTCTCTCAGTCTTAATGCATTGTCCTCAAATAAACATAACTAGGATTCCCAGGATGGCAGGGTAGTGGCTGTTTGAATAGCACAAACTGTAGCTTAATGGTCAAAGGTAACCAACTTACTTGTTTTTCATGCCTCGCTTTTAATTTTATATAATTCACCTCCTCCCATTTATGGACAGATTTTATTCTATTCTAGGTTTCTTTCACACACACACACACACACACACACATATATATATTCTCCTTAGAGTCAAGGTTAAAATCTCTGTTTTCTGAAAAATTACATTGGTATTCCCTTTGTATTTGTAACCATCTTGACTTTGAGATTCAGTTGAAGTGCTCATGACTATTTTCTGTATTGTGACTACAGGGAAAATTTTATTTATTAATATGTTGCATACTGACATTAGGTGAGATAAAAAATGAAAGACACATTTTCATCCAAAGTACTCACCAGAGCATCAGAGATTTAGAGATGAAAGGGTCCTCAGAAACCAACTATTTGAATCCTTTCATTTTATACATGAGGAAATTAAGTCCCAGAAGGTTAGATGATTTACTTATAATCACCTAGACAGTGAGTAGCAGAGTCAGGATTTAGATTCTCTTCATCTTCTCAAAAAGAATAGCATAAAATATTACATAAAAGCTTTGCTCAGATCTAGGGTAAACTACATCTTTGATACTCTCCTAATCTTCTAGCATATCAACTGTCTCAGAAAAAAGATAAATTCAATCTGGCATAACCTGTCCAAGACAAAATCAAGCTGGATTTTTGTAATTACTATTTATATTGTTCAGTCTTCATTTACAATCTCACTAAGGATCCTTTCTAGATCTCAGGAGTCTATCTAAGTCAAGTTCACTGGCCTATAATTTTAAGGCTTTGTTTTCTTCTATTTTTAAAAATCTCCAGTTCTATTATAAGTTTCCGATCCCCATGATCTCTCTAATATCATTTATGGTTGGTTAGCAACCACCTCTGCTAGTTCTTTTAGTATTTGAGGATATAATTACTCTTGGTGAAATTACTTGAAATCATCAAAACAGTCAGAAACTCTTACTATTTCCTTTCTTGTCTTGTGTATCAACTTTCTGTTTGCCTTTTTGGGGTTCTATCATTTCTATTACAAAGATAATTTATTTTGCCAGGGAAAAAAGAAGCAAAATTGCAATTTCCTTCTCTACTATCAGTTATCATTATTTTATCAGCTATAAGGGTGTATTTTATTCCTTCTTTTATTCTTCTCTTTCAACAAATATAGGGCAGTATAGAACATCTAGTTTATACCATGGATAGAGTACCAAGTCTGGAGTCAGGAAAACCTGAATTCAAATAAAGTCAAAGCCTAGTTTACTTTGGTTCCTTCACCTAATTAAAAAAAAAAAAAGACTTGGAGAAGAAAATGGTAAATCATTCCACTATCTTTGTCAAGAAAACCCCTCATAGGTTCACAAAGAGTTGGGAATGAATGAAAACACTGAATAAAATTCCCCAAATGGGTTTTAAATTTTTAAAAATTATTTTATTGACCACAATCTATTTCTTTTTTTAATTATTTATTTAGAATAATTTTCCATGGTTACACAATTCAGGATTTTCCCCTTCTCTCTTCTTTACTCACCTCCTAGAGCTGACAAGCAATTCCACTGAGTCATGTAGTGTGGTGTGCACAATTTCAGGTGCTAGAACAAGCAAGATAGAAATTCAAAAATCACAATAAGTAGATTAATTTGGGTAGGATTATCATTTTTATTATATTAGCTCATTCTATCAATGAGCAATTATTGTTTTTCTAATTATTTATATCTAGTTTTAATTTTGTGAAAAATGTTTTGTAGTTGTGTTCATATAATTCCTGTGTTTGTCTTGTCAGATAGATTCCTAAATATTTTATTTGTCTAAAGTGATTTTAAATGGAATTTCTCTTTCTAACACCTGCTGCTATATTTTGTTGGAAATATACAGAAATGCCAATGATTTATATGGCTTTATCTTTTACCCTGTAACTTTGATAAAGTTGTTAATTATTTCCACTAGACTTTTATTTGATTTTCTGGGATTCTTGAAGTATATCATGTATGTGTATATATATATATATATATATATATATATATATATATATATATATATAACCAAGTATATCATCTGCAAAGAGGAATAATTTAGTTTCCTAACTGCCTACTTTAATCCCTTCAATTTATTTTTTTCTTCTCTAATTGTTATCAGTGGAATTTCTAGTACAATATTAAATAATAGAGGTGATAATGGACATCCTTGCTTCACTACTGATTTTATTGGGAAGGCTTCTAACTTGTCCTCATTGAAGATGATACTTGCTGATGGTTTTAAATATATACTGTTTATTATTTTGAGAAATGGACCTTCTATTCCTATTCTTCCTAATTTTTTTCAATAGGAATGGGTGCTGTATTTTGTCAAAGGATTTTTCTGCATCTATTAAAATAATCCTGTGATTTCTGTTGTTTTTATTATTGATATGTCAATTATGTGGATGATTTTCCTAATATGAAACCATTTTTGCATTCCTGGTATAAATCCCACTTTGTCATAGTGAATAATGCTTTTGATAATTTGCTTTAGTCTTTTTTCTAGTATTCTATTTAAGATTATTGCATCTATGTTCATTAAGGAGATTGGTCTGGAGTTTTCTTTCTCTGTTTTTGGTATGTGTGGTTTTGGAATCCATACCATATTTGTGTCAAAAAAATGAATTTGGTAAGATTCCTTATTTTCCTATTTTGTCAAATAATTTGTAAGTTATTTGGATTAGTTGTTCATTAAATGTTTGATAAAATTCACTTGTGAATTCCTCTGGCTGTGGGGATTTTTTCTGAGAAGTTCCTTGATGGCTTGTTCAAAATCTTTTTTTTATTGGATTATTTAAGCATTCTATTTCCTCTTGTTAATTAAGGCAATTTATATTTTTGTAATTATTCACCGATATCACCTAGATTGCTGTATTTATTGTTATATATTTGGGGGAAATAGTACTTAATAATTACCTTAATTTCCTCTTCATTAGAGGTGAGATCACTCCTTTCATCTTTGAAATTATTAATTAGATTTCCTTTTTTTAATTAGATTAACTGGTACTTTATCTTTTTTGTTTGTTTGTTGTTTTTTTTCAAAATGCCAGATCTTAGTCTTATTTGTTAGTTCAATATTATTATTATTGTTAGTTCACTTTCAATTTTGTTAATTTCTCCTTTAATTTTTTAGGATTACTAATATAGTACACTTCCTGTCAAGATGGCGGCTTAGAGAAAGCTAAAGTTCAGATCTCCGGAAAACCCTTCCCGACCGATCTCAAACTATAAGCTCCTAAGGCGTCGAAATTCAAGACGATCAACAGCATAGACCCTGGGAATCCTCCTCCTGGACCTGGACCTGGATCAGAAGGTACAGCCCCCCTCAAAAGCCAGAACCCGAGATCACTCAGACCTAAGGGGTAGGAGGGCAGAGTCCAAGGCTCTGGGAAGCCGCAACCCCGCCCTGCTCATAGAGCAGGGTCGTCTGAAACAACAACAACCCTCAGAGCCTTCTATCTGAGTCCCAGTGAAAGTCACTGCCCTCGGAGCTCCCCCCACAGAGAGCAGGGTCGAAACAACAGCAACCCTCAGGGCGGGCAAGGCAACCTCACAGGCTGGATCCTGCTATCCAAGTCTCAGTGAAAGTCACTGCCCTCGGAGCTCCGGGAAGCCGCAGCCCATCCCCCCACAGGCCGACGAAACAGCCTCATGGCCAGCTATTCTGAAGGAAACTTCTGGAAAGCAACCCGACCCAGAGAGCCGGGGGAGAGTGTAGCCCCCTGGTCCAACCCTTCCACTCCAGTTCCAGTGAGGCATACTCAATTTAACCCAGGGATACCTCATAGAACCGACAATCTGCCCAGGACTAAAGCCTCTGAACACCAGACAGAGATAAGAAAAGCTAATCCTCCACATTCAGAGATGGCAAACTCCACAGAAGCACAGAAGCCCCAAAATACCAAGAAAAATAAGAAGAAAGGGGTGACTTTGGACACATTCTATGGAGCCAAAATACAAAATACAGAGGAGATAGAAGATGATATACAAGAAAATGCTCCAAAATCTTCCAAAGGAAATGGAAACTCTCCACAAACCCATGAAGAATTTGAATCAGAAATGACCAAAAAGATGGAAGCCTTCTGGGAGGAAAAGTGGGAAATAATGCAAAAGAAATTCACCCATCTACAAAACCTGTGTGATGAAACTGAAAAGGAAAACCAGGCTTTAAAGGCCAGAATCAGGCAGCTGGAAGACAACGATCGTGTAAAAGAGCAAGAATTAATAAAGCAAAGCCAAAATACCAAGAAATTAGAAGAGAACATAAAATATCTCACTGACAAAGTTACAGATCTGGAAAATAGAAGGAAAGGGGAAAAATGTTATCTTTTTCTTTTACTCAAACTCTCTTCTATAAGGACTACATTTATATCAATCTATGTATACTAATATGTGGGGAAAATGTAATGTATAAATAGGGGGTAAAGAAAGACCAAATAGAATAATCTTTCTCACACAAAGATTCACATGGGAAGGGGAGGGGAAGAAAACTCCTATAAGAAGGAGAGGAAGAGAGGGGGGGGTTACTTAAACCTTAATCTCAGGGAAATCAACTCTGAGAGGGAAAAACATCCAGATCCATTGGGATCTTGAATTCTATCTTACCCAATAAGGGTAGGGAGAAGGGAAAAGCAAGGGGGGAGGGGGAGAGGGAGAACAAAAAGGGAGAGAAAGAGAGGGGGTAGGGGGAGGGAACAAAAAGGGAGGGACTAAAAAGGGAAACATCAAGGGAGGGGACAAGGGGGACTGATTCAAAGTAAATCACTGGACTAAAAGGTAGAGCCGAAGAAGAAAAGGTTAGAATTAGGGAACGATATCAAAATGCCAGGGAGTCCACAAATGACAATCATAACTTTGAACGTGAATGGGATGAACTCACCCATAAAACGCAGATGAATAGCAGAATGGATTAGAATCCAAAACCCTACCATATGTTGTCTTCAAGAAACATACATGAGGCGGGTTGACACCCACAAGGTCAGAATTAAAGGATGGAGTAAGACCTTCTGGGCCTCAACTGATAGAAAGAAGGCAGGAGTGGTAATCATGATATCTGATAAAGCCAATGCAAAAATAGACCTGATCAAAAGGGATAGGGAAGGTAATTATATTTTGTTAAAAGGGACTCTAGACAATGAGGAAATATCATTAATCAACATGTATGCACCAAATAATATAGCACCCAAATTCTAATGGAGAAACTAGGAGAATTGAAGGAAGAAATAGACAATAAAACCATACTAGTGGGAGACTTAAACCAACCATTATCAAATTTAGATAAATCAAATCAAAAAATAAATAAGAAAGAGGTAAAAGAAGTGAATGAAATCTTAGAAAAATTAGAATTAATAGACATATGGAGAAAAATAAATAGGGAGAAAAAGGAATACACCTTCTTCTCAGCACCACATGGCACATTCACAAAAATTGACCATACATTAGGTCACAGAAACATAGCACACAAATGCAGAAATGCAGAAATAATGAATGCAGCCTTCTCAGGTCACAAGGCAATAAAAATAATGATTAGTAATGGTACATGGAAAACCAAATCTAAAACCAATTGGAAATTAAACAATATGATACTCCAAAACCATTTAGTTAAAGAAGAAATCATAGAAACAATTAATAATTTCATCGAGGAAAATGACAATGGCGAAACATCCTTTCAAACTAATATAGTTATTAACTGGCTATTTTTAATTTTTCTCTAATTTTCTCATGTTGAAAGCACAATTTATTGACCTTTTCTTTCTCAAGTTTGTTGCTGTAGGCACTCAGGGATATAAACTTTCTCTATACACCATTAGTTGTATCCCATAGGTTTTGATATGTTGTCTCCTCATTGTTAATCTTTTTAATGAAGTCCATACTTATTTCTATGATTTCTTCTTTAACCTACCAGTTTTGGAGAAGTGGATTTTTTAGTTTTCAATTAATTTTAAATTTCCCTTTCCATGCACCCTAGTTAATTATAATTTTTATCATATTATGATCTAAAATAGTTGCATTATATTGGTTCTGCTTTTCTGCATTTCTTTGCAATATTTCTATTCCCTAGTATATGGTTGATCTTTCTAATGTACCATGTACTACTGAGAAGAAAGTATATTCCTTTTTACCCCTGTTCAGTTATCTCCAAATATCGAACCTTAATTTTTTTAGTATTTCATTCATTTACCTTACATTGCCCATCCTCCCCCATTATCACCCTTATCCTATCCTTTCTGTAATGATTTTTCATACCTTTTTATGTTATATAATTATGCCACTCTCTCTTCCCTTTTCTCTCAGTACAACCCTCTCTTTCACTCCTTGATTTTTTTACATATTCATATACATGAATATCATACATATCATTTTTAACATCACATTTCCATACATATCATATTATTATTTACATCATATTATTATAATCAGTTTACATATCCACCCTCTTTCTGAGAAAATTCCTTATATCTTCTCTACTAAGAGTAATTTTTGAGAATTACAAAAATCCTTTTTCCATGAAGACATATAAACATTTTGATCTTGTTGAGTCCCGTAAAATTTTTCCTTCTAATTTACCTTTTGGGGCTTCTCTTCTGTCTCATATTTGGACTTCATATTTTTGCTTAGATTCGTTTTTTTCCTCAGGAATGCATGTGAATCTTCCATATTATTGAATGCCTATTTTTTCCACTGAAAGAATATACTCAGTTTTGCTAGATAGATGATTCTGGGTTTTAAATCCAAATTTTTTTTTTGCCTTCCTGAATATCATATTCCATCACTTTTGATGTTTTAACATAGAAGATGCTAAGTATTGATTGATCCTGATTGTAGCTCCATGGTATTTGAATAGTTTTTTTCTGGCTTCTTGAAGAATTTTCTCCATACCTTTGTGGTTCTTAAATTTAGCTATTCAAATCCTGGAAGTTGATCTGTGAATTCTTTCAAATTCAATTTTATTTTTTTGTTTGAGGAACTTGCTTTGATAATTTCTTGTAGTGTAATTTCCCATGTTTATACTTGATCATGGCATTCAGTTAATCCAATAGTTTTCAGATCAAATCTCCTAGATTTATTTTCTAAATAAGTTGTTTTATCAATGAGATATTTCATGTTTTCCTCTTTTTTTTCCTTCCTTTGATTCTGTTTTATTGTTTCTTGGGTTCTCTTGAAATTATTGGTTTCTAGTTGGTAAATTATGATTTTTAAGACCTGGTTCTCCTCTGGCAGTTTTTGGTTCTCCTTTTTCAACTAGCCCATTTATTCTTGCATTACTTTCATTTCTCTTTGAATCACTATCATTCCCAGCCTTCTGACACCATGTGACTTTGTGACTCCTATATCCTACCACCTTGGTGTACATGACCTAAGCCCCCATAAGTAATTTATTTCATACACAAGACTTTTACAATGTATAATCTGGTAGCCTCAAAGTGCTACACAATAATTTTTGTTGGCATCCATTTGTTTTAAGAATTTCTTAAACTGATATAATGTAAAAAATAGACTAGAACTCTGGACTTCAATCCAAGGATTTAAGCTGATTGCAAAGGCTTTTGTGGACTCTTTTTTTTTTTTGGACTTCCGTTTTGGAGCAGACGTGGCTCTTTCCATTATGTAGGTGAGGTCTTGTCTAGGCCTCTGTGGCCTAGGCACCATGTTTTCCTTATCCTGTATTTTCTTTTAATCTTTAACTTTTAATAAACCTCTAAAAATATAATACTCCTTGTAGAGAGAAACTAATTTCTACCTGCCTCAGTCTCCCCTAAATTTTAACTGTTACAATAACCTCAGAAATTGGCAATCAATGATTAATAGGTATACAAAATGTATAGCCTATGAACCCATTGAAACTCAGACCAAGAGGTGAATCACTGTTTTCTCCTTTGAGAAATATTATACTCTTCAACTCTATTACACAATAAAGAAGAGATGTAACTAAAACTTTTTGTTCCTATACCAATTATCATAAAGTATTCCTGAACCAAATAAAAAGAAACATAGTCAAGTGAATGACCTCAGAACACAAGCATGAGACTAATGCAAGAGAAGTTGTTGAACATTGAGGTGGGGGAATCAGAGACAGTGGGGGAAGAAGATGACAAGGTAGAGGACAGGATCCACTCAAATGTTCCTATTGGTAGCTTTTTATTTGAAATAATTATGATTATTAACTAGGTGCTATGTTCTGTTCTATCTACAGTGCTAAATTTCTCATTAGTACTTTCTACATTTATCATCTTGAGACGAAAAGCCCTAGCCACTTCATCCTATTTAAGACTCTGAGTATAAGTAGATAACTTGTGGTCCTTGTGTTATTTTATCCTTTTCACTGATTATGCCAAGAGGGTTACCTTTTTATGGATAGAGTTGCGAATTTCTAATATAGACAATATTCCAAAAACCTAAATTGATAGGAACGTCACATTATGGAAGCCTGTCTCCTATTTTATGTGTATGTCACTGCCTTCCATCCATGTTACTCTGTCTCTCTCCTATCTTTTTACTTCTTATTTGCTTCTCTTTTATTCATATCTTTTTCCTCTCTTAACTATACACACATATGTATATATATAAACACATTATATATATATATATATACAAATATTTATATATGTATAAATTAAAATAGAATTTGAAATGTTTTCATATTATAAACTATTTGAAGTAATTACATATGTATGTATGGCATATGTTATAAGAATATTTGCTTAATGACATTTTATTTCATTGTTAATATTTAAATGGTAAATTAATTATTCTATAATTTTAAAGGAGAAATTAAATTACATTTTTGCATTTTAATTTGTGGTTCTTGATTATTTTTCATCTCAGCAGTCATTTTCCTGCCATAGGGAGGGAAAGGATTTTTCATATCTGTTTTATAATAGACTTTGGGTTGGAGGTTTATAGAATGTAGAAAATATAAAGTAGGACTAATGTAATGAAAGTACCTTTCTACAGCTGATGCTGACACTTTGTCAGGGCCCAAATCCTTAGTTGTTAACCAGACTCCTGCCAATATTTCAGTCTCTAAATCCAGACATTCAGGTCCAGATGTCTGAGACTGATCAGCCATGTACAGGTCCTATCCTAGATGTCTATTTATCTTTCCCGTTGTAAAGCCTTAGTCCTTCTGTTTGCTATTTTTTCATTAACTGTTCATTTGGGCTCACTTCTTTTTTGACATGATCATTTTTCTTTACAGTGCTATTGTTTTGGGGGCTTCCCCCCCACACCTGGATCTCTGTTTTTCTTCATTATAAATGCCTATGAGTTGTATGTTGTCTTAGCTTCCTATTTGCCTGTTGAAAACCAGATTTCTTTTCTTCTTTGTAATTTTGCTCCTGTAATCTCTCTTCCTTTTAACCTTATTTCTCTGGTTTATTTGCCTTTTTCAATAATTCCATTCACCTTAGTGATTTTTTGGCCTTTAATTAATCAGTGGAACAGTGAACAAATGAAATGAGCATTGAGTGAGAAGATTAGAAAAAATTGAAAATTCTTTTTTCAGGATTTATTTGGTTTCTGGTTTCATACATATTATCAACAGTAAACCAACAGATATCCATTGATAATTAATTATCTTCCAGGGACTGTGCAAGACACTTATGAATAAGACAAAGTATACCTAGTTCCTGAATTTTGATGTAATCTGCCTAGGAAACATTGAGTTCTTATTCACTATGTGATTTTAAGCAAAGCCTAGATGAGCATCTGTTTTTTATGTTGTAGGTTTCCATTTAGGCATTAATCTAGTTGGATTTTATTGCCTCTGGGATACTTTATAACTTAGATTTTATTAAATTCTATGTTATCAAAGATTGTATTTTAAAGTCTTCATTGGGATAGCAAATTCTGACATTCTGTGGCTTACAGCTGGAATATATATATGGTTTAATGCATTAGAGGAAAACTCTTGAATAAGGGATAGATTTTGGATTTGGAATTCAGAACAAATCTCTTCAGTTTCTGTCTCTGACACTTTCTAACTGTTTTACAATGAACAGAATACATAACCTCTCTGCTTCTTCATAATTAGATAGGAATAACTCTTTTTAGCAAATATCTCCTAAGTTGATTATAAGGAATACATAAACAAAGGTATACTTTAAAAAAAGAAATGGCTGCTATTGTATACTGGCTGCCAAAATGTTTATGGTTTTTTGGCCATGTATTGTAATCCACTGGAGTATTTATTTGCTCTGACAGAAGAAAATGCCCATCAGATGAAAAGATCAATCCCTAGAAAAGTGAGGTAGAAAAATGATCAGGAAGCATCAAATAAACAAAGAAGAAAAATAAGTAATGAAAAGTACGGAGCTATTGTAACAGTTAAAACTAGTTTCTCTCTGTTAGAAGTATTATATTTTTAGAGGTTTATTAAAGATTAAGAACTTAAGAAAATACAAGTAAGAAAAACATGTGTCTAGGCCTAGAGAGGCCTAGACAACTTCACCTATATCATGAAAGAGACCCATTTGCGTGCATGTGGAAACAGGAAAGATTGCTCAGTAGATGGAGAACTCCTTTAAATAATGATTTGTGATCTCACCCAGATGAGAATTTAGTGTGATTACAAAGCATTCTGGGAAGAGAGCAAGGACTTCTGGGGTTTGGAGTTCAGGGTTCAAGACTCCATTTTTACATTTCTCCATGTGATCATTTTGGGGGGAAAAAACATTTTTTCCCCAAAAGGATCATGAAAACATAATGAACTTAAAGATTACAATAATTTGAGGATAAGAGAAAAAAAGAACAAAACTAATAATTGCTGGACCCATTGACAAAAAGCCAGTTAGGGGGAAGTCCCCTTTGGCATGAAAGTATACATATAAATAAATGTTCAATCAACCACACGCAAAGTTCATTCTTGATATTCTTGTGCAGCTTGTGGTCTAGAAGCTTCTTCATGGTGTCTTCTCCAAAGTTGAGTTTCTGGATTCAGAGAGGTAGCATCTTTCTTTACCTAAAATTATTTTTAAAAGGAATTTAAACTTTGCAATTTAAATAATGATATTTTTTACATTTCCCATGTTGTGGGTGATTGAAAAACAAAGGATCACTTAGGGATGCATGGCTGAGTTATGAGGTATATGAATCAATTGGTAAGAGAAATTAAAAAGACAGAAAAATCCAAATAAAAAAGAAAAATTTCTGGATGAAAATATAGACAATCAAAGTCTTATGTGTAAAAATTCCAAGTAAAAGAAAACTAAATCTATAATAGGTCCTTGAATTAGGGCCCAATTAAAATGATCTAAGCAATGATGCATTTACCCAGGCAATAGCCAGGACTATAGAAAGGTACCACACTATGAAAGACAGAAAAAAGGACCAGATTATAAAAGGAGCCAAATAGGAGCCAAGTTTAGGGACACTCGTCTGTAAGTATCTTCAGAGTGAGGGTGGACACAAGGAAATCCTATGTCGTAACTAATGTTAAACATAGTAACCTCGAATCTTCACACTAGGTTCAAGACCTTTGTATTGGCTTAGAAGTGCATCATTCTATCCTGGATTGCCTTTTCTTTGGCTCTGTGCAATGGTTCTTTCATGTATATCTTGTCCTGCAATCAGACAGAATTATTAAGTAGAGTCCCATAATTTTTTAAATAATTAGTGGCATTATTTTTATAGTCTCAAGCTTTTGGAGCATGCATTAGAAAATGTATCTTAACCTTATAGTTCTGCAAAATGAAAAAGTTAAAGAAAATCTTAATGGTGGTGACATATGCTTCAAATATAAAAAAGAGAGAAAAATAAAAAAAACTGAAATAGTTTATTGTACATGCAAGAAAAATGTAATAAAAGAGTTTTAAAAATTCAAAAATATAGCTTATAATCATTGACATGCTGTGTCAGCTAAGAAAATATAGAATGCAAGTCTTTCTCACCAAAAATAAGAAAATATAGAATACAAGGCTTTCTCACCAAAAATGAGATCCATTTCCTCTTCATATCTGGTCATGACCCACTGTGAGTGTAAGCAAATGAATTTTACAAGGTAACATTTTTTCATTTTTAAAGAACAGTAGTACAAATATGTGGTATCAATATCCCCAAAATTCTCAATAGCCCAATTAAGTACAATAGCAAAAAAACCACTATCATATTTCACATAAGTTGCTGTATGGCATTTTAAAAGCCTATGAACTGATGGATTTTTGTCACAAGTTTTTACAAATGTAGCAAATCTTTCAACCTTGGTAATAAACACTTTTAAACAAAGTAAAATTCATCTTGGGTTAAGAACATCATCAAAAAATCTAGATATCATTCTGGTGGGATTAAAGTAGTGAGCTGAAGAGTATAAATAAGGGGTGCTCCTTTTTGGATGCTTTTTAGGGGTACAAATGCCCTGAAATTAACTGCCCCAACTTCCATTTACATATTTATAAATGTGGGAAGGTTGGGGATTATAAAATGTATTTCACTTCAGCTACTAGAATGGGACCTACACCTAATGGTAGGGGCAGGCAAAAATGACCATAATTGTTAAGAAAAATACCTAAAAATCATGTTTAAATAAACCCCTTAAAATCAATTGAGATATTTAGCACATTAAATTTTCCAAAGGTTGTTATACAATTGTAACCAGTTCTGATGAAGTCTGTCTATTCTCTATGTGACAATTTACAAAGTCAAAAATAGAATAGCTGTTGTTTATATATATATATATATATATATATATATATACATATATATATATATATGTGCTTAATTAATGTTTGTTCATTCAGTATGGTTATAGGGGAAATGCAACAGAATATAATTGTAGTTAAAACTCAGTACATTAAAATGATTCAGTGTAACAGAATAATATTGAATGCAGTAATATATGAACTTAAATCACAGTTAAACCTTAAACAAAGCAAACAATAAAATGCAATAGTATACAGAGATTTGTATAAACCACTAGAGTCTGAAATGCCTTAAAAATATAACCTCCAGCCTCTTTAACATTCCTTGGGTTTTTATCCATTTAGATGCCTATCTTCAGAAGGCAGGAAATCAGTTAAGCAATGGGGGTTAAATGACCTGCTCAGGACCACACTGCCAGCAAGTGTCTGAGGCCAGATTCCAACCCAGGACCTCCCTTCTATAGGCCTGGCTCTCAGTTCACTGAGCAGCAGAGTTTTCTCCCCATAGTTAGCTAAATGGTTTTAGGGAGCTGAATTTTTTTTCCTGACATACAGGTGAAGTCAATAAAAGAATGAAATTAAAAGATATCCTTGTAAAATAGCCATGCTTTTAAGTTCCTGTTTTGAAAGTCTTTCTTCTTTCCCTCTACTTTCTCCCCTCCTACGATACCCCCAGTCAAAGTGGAGGCTTAACTAGAAATGAGTCCTGGGCAATGAGCAATATGCTCCAAGGCTAGTCTGCTGGGCAGGCAGGCCACCAGGTGATCGAGATCTGGATTGAATCAGGTGGGCCAGGTGAGCGAAAGACCAGGCGCAGGAGCCGCGGAGAAATAGGCATGCAGAAAGAATCAGCCGGAAACCAGGTGAGTGGCAAATAGCAAACAGGTCTGGAGGGGGGCTGTAGGCAGGAATGCACGCAGGCAGGGAAAAGTGGCCGAGCCAAGTCGGGCAGGAGGGAAGGGCTCAAGAAAGTCTAAAGTGGGGTTTTCTAAAAAAGCATCTTGGAGAAACATGGCTTAAAAAAAATTCTAGGCTAAAAAATTTGAGAAGTTCTCATCCAATCTAGTGGTCGCTATAACTGTAACAGTTAAAATTAGTTTCTCTCTGTTAGAAGTATTATATTTTAGAGGTTTATTAAAGATTAAGAACTTAAGAAAATACAAGTAAGAAAAGCATGTGTCTAGGCCCAGAGAGGCCTAGACAACCTCACCTACATCATGAAAGAGACTCGTCTGCTTGCAAGTGGAAACAAGAAATATTTCTCAGGAGGTAGAGAACTCCTTTAAATAATAATTTGTGATCTCACCAAGGTGAGAATTCAGTGAGATTACAAAGCATTCTGGGAAGCGAGCAAGGACTTCTGGGGTTTGGAGTTCAGTGTTCATTTACCTATGGAAGGTACAAATCCTAACTCTTGCCTTGGTAATGTTTTGAGGAGATGACATGTTATATACACATGCAAAAGTAATCCTTAATAGAATGACAATAACAATAGTGATACCCAGTATTCATATAATGCTTTAAGGTTTTCAATGTGTTTAATATGTCATATCTCATTTCATAGGAAATAATATAAACCATTTAAAAAATTTTATTAGTCAATTTAGAACATTATTCCTTGGTTAAAAAAAATCATAGTCTTCCCTCCATCCTCTCACCCCACCCTTCCTGTAGCCAACGTGCAATTCCACTGGGTGGAATTGCATTACATTACATGTGTCCTTGATCAGAAACTAGGAAATAATATAAACCATTTGCTAAAGGAACTATCAAAGATTATGTCCTAAAGGAATTTCATAGAGGGAGAGAATAATGTGGACTTTATTGTCTTGGTTTCTCTATTTGCAAGATGACCATACATATCTATATCATTTATCTTTGCTTCCCTTTCCTCCTTTCCTTACTACATCAACAGCAATCATCAAGTTTTCTAGAATGGAAATATCAAACAATTTTTGACATCTTTTGGATACAAAGAAAATTGAAAATGATAGACTTACTTTTGTGCCTATGAAATCAATATTCCTTTATAAAACTTAATATGACTATTTAAAAATTAAATCTATAGAAAAAATATGTAAAAGTTAAATAGTGATGCTGGGATCCCTTAAAATTGAATTCTTTGACATATTCAGTAGAGATTACAGCCAATGATGGACACTAGATAACTTAAATTCCTTTGAAGGTACTGGAGAAAGCTGGGGATGGAGAAAAATACCTGGCTCTAAGCCACTGAAGTGCAAAGTAGTCACTGTTGAAGGGAGAAAGCAAATAGGCTACTATCTCAAGTATGGGGCCATAAAATGAATAGAAGAAAATAATTTGTAAGAATAGAAATGAAGAAAGGGACAAACTTGGGAAATTATTTAAATGTCAGACAAAGGAGTTTGTATTTATTCCTGGAGAGAATAAGAACCCACTGGAATTTATAGAGTATGGGAATTAAATAGTCAGGCCCATGCCAAAGAATAATCATTTTGGTGACTATTTAGAGGATGGATTGCAGTAATGATATACCTGAGTCAAGGAGGCTAAATTAGAAGGTATTACTTAAAAAAAAACTCAAAAGAAGTGATGAATTCAGGTGGTTCCTTGTGATGAGAAAGTGTCTTAGTTTTGTTGCTTTATCTCATGTGCACAATGACTGGCAACATGTTTCGTCAATCCTTGTCAAATTGAAGTAAACTATCTTTCTGGCAATTGCTTATCATCCAAAATATCTTCACATTTTCAACCTCATTGTTTCATTCATAGAATGAATCCCTCCCTGTACAGGGGGGAGGGTATAATAGAATATGAAGAATTTTTTTTTATGACTTTGCACTGCATTATGGAAATTGAGTCCCAGGATATCTGTGTTTGCCAAAAGCACATACATATGGATTTCATACAGTGTTCACTGTGAGTAATTATCCCTTTTGGGAAGGAAACACTTGTTAATAATTTAGAATAATAAGCAGCTTTTCTTTTTGTATGTATGTATACATGTGCTCCAAAGAATTCATATTTTGTCATTTTATGCAAAAAATACTTACATGTCACATATATATCCAATAGAATTTGGAACTCCTCTACCAAATAGCATAGCTGGAAGAAATTGCCAATTTGTTTTTGATGGTATTGCTCCCTAAAAGTTATTGCTATAAATATAATAATTCTTTAGAACTTACCATCTTATAAACTAATTTACTTAAAATAATCCTGTAAGGTAGGAAGCATAGATAATATCATGTCCACTTTGGAATTTAGAGATTAGGCAGATTATTGTTTTTTAAGGTAAATCAACAGTGTACCAAAATATATCAAAATATGTATTAAATGCCTATTTTACCAAGGTCTGTTACTGGGGAGAGCATTGAATTTGGAGTTAGAGTTGCAACTTAAGAGCTAGGTAATTTTAAGCAAGTCACTAAACCCTCTTTCTCCCCATCATCACCCCTGTCTATATGTTACTACTACTCACCTATATGACAAGGTAATTTATATAGTTAAGCATATGACACAATTTTTGTAAAATCCTTTGTTATCCATAAAGATTGTTGTCAATGTCAACCAATATTATTGCCTGACAGAGGTGCCATGGCATAGTAGACAGAGTCCCCATAGAATAAGGAAGATCAAGGTACAACTCTTTCTTCTGACTCTAATTAATGCATGTTCTCAAGAAAATCAAATAACCTTTCAGTGCATACAAGCTCTTCTTTAAGACTAGAAATTATGGAGAAATTTCCAGTTTCTATTGATGATTTCCATACTGAGAGTTCTCACACACAGTATAATGGTAAAACTAACAAGTGGAAGAGCTGTCATTTTAGCTCAAGGATTCTAAGTCTAGTATTCTTTCCACTTTGTCTCCACTCTATAGAAAAAAGATTTTCCCATTGTAAGGATAATTTTAGGGTTGTGACCTAATCTAAATTATTTTTGGTCACTAGGGAATATCTCGAATAAAATACCCAAGACCATTTTTTAATTTATGGTGGTTTAATTCATATAACGGGAAGGATTAAGGAGAAGGGAGAGGGAAAAGGTGTAGGATTTCTCCCACCTGGCCTGTGCCACGGGGAAGTTCAAAGTCCTTCACCACAAGATCCCTGAAGATGCTTAATGGCTTTTTAAGAGGATAGTGTTTGGAAGGTAAAGGGGAAAGAATCAGCCTAAACTCCAATGGAGTTCAGTAAAGATGCCTCACCTGAACTAGGCTACTCAGCTTCCTCCAGTATGGAATCAAGGGAAACTCATTGCTAAACCTGGACAATAGCAGCTGCCACCCAAGATGCCAAAATGCTCAGCATGCTCTGCCAGCTACTTCTCTGCCACCAAAGAGGCTGGAGAGAGGAAGTGAGGCAAAACATATAGATGATTTTTATATCACTTTCCTGCATCTTAAATGTACCAATGGTAGCTTAAGCTTGACTTAAGACAGCCCTGTGGTCTGTCAGTTGTTTCTGATTTGTCATTTGCTAGCACATGTCTGTCATAGGCCATCCTCCTAAATACTTAATCCTTAAGTATGGGTGTAGACATTCCTGATTTTGTTAGACTAAGTAGGGTGGAGTAATCTAAAGTTCACACCATGATATTCAGAAATCAGTTGCTCAGCTTTGGAATTCTAATGGATGAAGAATGATTTATATATGTAACTCTAAATAATCTGTATTATTTGGAGGACCTCCATTGCTTTTCTGAAAAAAAAATCTGTGCTTGCAAGTAAAGCTGATATAGAAAATAGATATGGAAGTTTGAACAAGGCTAAAATATTCCTAGTAGATATTTGGCTGGAAAAAGAATTCTATTCATGAAGTATTAAAACAAAAAGGAGCCTTGAATATTGTCTAGTCCTTGTCATTTATTTTTAAAAAAAGAGGAAATAGGCCCAGAAAGAGGAATTGACTTATAATTTTATAGCTATTTTTAAGCTATACTGGGTTTGACATGAGTTCAAATCCTGCTTCAGTCATTTAGCTACGTAAAACTGCGCAAGATACTTCATACTACCTCAGTTTCCTCATAGGTAAAAGGAGCAGGTCATTGAAATCCCTTCCATTTTTAAATTTTTAGATTTGTTAAGTTGCTATTATGCAGCAAGTGGAGGAGAAGTCAATAAATATTTATCTAGTATGAACTATGTGCCAGGTATTCTTTTAAGCATTATATATATATATATATATATATATATATATATATATAAAATATGTAAATCAATATATATATCTTCTACAGACATCCACCAAAATGATTTTTCCACAGTATTCATTTGACCTTTTGCTTCATATATTATATGTTGGAAATATACTCAAATCTATAATATGTAAAATGTATAATAATCTGTTAAGTATATCCATGTAATAATGCAAATAAAGGATTTAGTATTTAATCCTAGAGATAACAAGGGTTGTCTAGATTTTAATGATAGGGCCAAAGGTGGAGGGCAGAGGGGTAAAGAGTGGAACATGGTCAGACTTACAGTTTAGGGAGATCATTTTAGAAACTGAGTAGAGAATGGAATAAAGTGGGAAAAATTTAGATGCAGGGAGATGAATTAGAAAACTCTTCTAATAGTCCAGGTTCATGAAGTAATGAAAGACTAAATTAGGACTATGACAGTATAAATATGGAGAAAGAGACCACACACAAGTTGTTATGAAAGTAGTAACTACAAAAATTGACAATCGATTGGATATGGGCAATGCACTTGGTATTGATGACTATAGGATGACATTAAGGTCACAAGTCTGAGTGACTAGGAGGAGGGTAATGTCTTTGACAGTGAAAGAGTAATTCAGAAGAGGAATGAATTTAAAAGAAAACACAGAGAGAAAAGTAATGATTTATTATGTTAACTTTGTAATGAATATGAGATATATAGATTGAGTTGTCCAAAGGGCAATTGGGATGCATTGCTGAAAGTCAGGAGCAAGATAAAGATTGCATATATAGCTTTTGGAAACAGCCTCATAGAGACAGATGATAATTAAATATCTATGAGCTGATGCAATAAATGACACCTAGCAGATAGGTCCTTGGGATGTGCCGATTATTGATGGGCATCACATTCATTAAGAACCAACAAAGGAAAAATTAAGGCAGCAATATAGTGATGGAAGGAAAAATGAGAGCATAATAATATTGTGAAACTCTAGAGAATATTCAGGAGGAAATATTGATCACCTTTGGCAAATTGTTCTGAGGTATCAAAGAGGAACAGAATTGAGAAAAAAATCATTAAATTTGGTAAATAAGAACTCATTAGTAACTTTGGAGAGGGTAGTTTCATTTAAAGGATGACGTTGGAAAAGAAATTCTAGAATGATTAAAGTAAAGCTACCTATTTTAGATGTTTTTGATGAATAGGAAGGGCAGAGGATTGTAACCAGCAGAGATGATGGTAGGACAAATTGAGTTTTGCTGGTGTGGAGCATGGTTTGGTTGTTTTTCATGTTTGTTTGTTTTTTTTTAGGTCAAAAAAAGATATGAGTCTATTTGGAGGATGAACTAATAGGAAGAAATCAAAAGTAATGAAGTGAATGGAGATAAAAGTAAGGACACTTTGTCCAGAATGAATAACAAGAGAACAGAAGAAAGAAAGCCTGACATAAAACACAGAAGTAGTGTTGTCAGTAAAGAGTCATGTTTCAATGAAGCCTAGAAGATGAAAGGACTGAGAAAATGAGAATTAAGTTCATTTTAGAGCATGTATTCCTGAAGGCTGAAGTGGAAAGGTAAAAGTAAATTGGAGAGGATGGAGAATAGAATATCAGAGTCACTGGGTTGAGAAAAGTATTAGGAATGAAAATGTTGCTCCTGAATAGTGATTAAAGGCAGAGCATAAAAGATTAGAGAGAAATGCATTGAGGGAAACAGGAGATTATACTGTTTAAAATCTTCCCTTAATGATCAGACTCCTGGATGATGATAATGTTGTAACCCTTAAGATCTAAGATGGTTCATAGCAAAAATGAGAAGGAAAATGTATGAAAACTTAGAGGCAGGAAAAGATCATAGTAACATAAGAACCCTTAGAGGTCTTTAAGTCTAATCTCTTCATTTTTACCATTGAGCTGACAGAAACACAGAATGGTTGAGTAACTTGCCTAACATAGCTCACATATGTGAGAAAGTCAGGATTTATATATGATCCACCAGTAAGGACTTTTTCTTGCCTTGACTCTTGCATAGAAAATTTACCCATGGGTAATTGAGCTCATAAGAATATTTTCTCTTCTATATTTGGAGAACAATTGGGGCTAGAAATTGTTGTTGGATTTTTTTTATGTGTGTGTATGTGTGTGTGTGTTTGTGTGTGTGTGTGTGTGTGTGTGTGTGTGTGTGAGAGAGAGAGAGAGAGAGAGAGAGAGAGAGAGAGAGAGAGAGAGAGAGAGAGAGAGAGAGAGAGAAGGTGTATATGTGACTAGACCTTTGAGTTTATCGTTGGAGGTCAATAACTGCAAAATTTGATGTCTTGGAGCTTCTCCTAGTGCATCAAAAGGACAAGTAGAGGGCTCATGTTTACACAACTACTGCATGAAAGATGTAGGTCTTGAACCAAGGGCTTCCTGATTTAAGGACAGGTTCTTCCTCAGATAAGCCACATTTGTTCCCAGTAATCTAAAATGAAACAAAAGCCATGGAAGCATCTAAAAATATAATTTTCTAAAGAATGCATTAAGGGCTTATATAAAACAAGAACAGCACCTGGAAATATAAAGAAAAGCTATTTTCTGTGTCATCACAGAGTTTAGTACATGCCATGAAAGATATGGATGATCTATTATCAAATGTGTTCAAAACTTTTCTGTGGAAATATGTATTGTAAGAATGCATGAAAGAGAAATGGCACAATTTAAACATTTTCTTCATTTTATTTCCTCATTTGACTTTGTATACATGGGAGATGTTTGGTTTAGACAATGCACAAATGGCTGAAGGTGGTGTGAAGGTGGTAGGAGTTATATTTTCTGAGAGTTTATTTTCGATTTAAAATTAGCCACAGCCTAGCAACACCATTTCTAAAAACATTTTTACCAACTGATGGGCCTCATATGCCAATATACTTGATTTACTGAAACATGACCAAGCAAGGGAAGCTCAATGAGAAAAAATGAAAATCCAAGGTTTTGCTCTGTTTTTGTTTGTTCTAGTGGGGTGGGAGAGTAGATGTTGGGTTGTGGTTGGGTTTTTTAATAAAAGAAAAATAATTCTTATTTATTTAAAGAGATGCCTGAAAATTAACTAATTTTCTTTACCTCAGGCTCATAATGATTAAAGGATATGTATTAAAAATATATTTGGAGTCAAAATCCTTAGATTTTAATCCTATCACTTGACAGTTGTGTGACTTTGGGGAAGATTCCATAGTACAGGGAAAAGATCACTGTGGCATAATGGACAGAGCATTCATTGGACCCAGAACCAGGAAGATCTAAGTTAAAAGGTTATCTCAGACATCTACTAATCATGTAACCATGAGCAAGTCACCTAACATTTCTAAGCCTCAGTTTCCTCATCTGCAAAATGGGAAGAATCATAGCACCTTACTAATGGGATTTTTGTGAAGATCAAATAGATTAATGCACATAATGTGCTCTTCAAACCTTAAAGGACTACATAAATACTTATCATCATTATTATCATGGTCATCATTATCACTTACTCTCGAGTCAAAAGACATGAGTCTAAATCTTTCCTCTAAAATTTACTACCTGTATAACCTTGGACAAATCACATAATTTCTTTGTGTATCATTTTCCTTATCCATAAAATAAGAGAATTGGATATCTAAATGGAATTTGAGGTCCTTCATAATTCTAGATCTATCATTTAATTAAGTTACTTAACTAGTCTTAGTCTCAGTTTTATCATCTGTAAAAAAAAAAACGGGAGTTAAAGTATATGACCTGTAAGATCTCCTTCAACACCCAACTTTTAAATTCATTAGGACACTATCATCAACTAGCAATTAAGATCAGGGGCCCAGTTGGGGGAGCAATGGGGGAGAAAAAGAGAGAAGCAAAAGTGATAAGAAAAGGTCTATTGCCAGGGAACTTGCCAAAGAGTCCAGTTCTACCAAAAAAGGAGTCTAACCAGCAGGAAAGCATTGTTCATGTGGAAGGAGAGTGGCAAAGTTATACACTAGATATAACAACAGAGGTTTTGAGTTCAAATCACACCTCTGACAGTATCTATGCAAGCTTAGGACAATCACTTCCTTGGGGGGGGGAGGGGCTTTTTCCTAATCTGTAAAGTAAGATACTTGCCCTTGAGAAGATTAAAATTGATCCTGTATCATTTTCTTATTGATCCTTTTTACAAGTAATTTTTAAATAATTCATTGTAAAACAGATTGGAATCTATTCCTTGTAATGGATTTTGTCTTGTTAAGAACTGCTTTTGTCTTCCAATTGGCTAAGTTGCGGGTCTCTGTCGCTAAACTTGGTTCAGAATTCATCTGTTCTGCAATGGATTGTTTAAAAATCCAGCTTTCTTTGTAATCAACAATATAGTCTTGACGCAAGGAATTCAGCTAAATTTTGAGGGATGTGTGTGAATACAAGGGAGTTAGGTCTAATATCTTTATACCACCAAGTTATCCTTCAAGGATGTCTAGATTGCTGTGCAAAATGTCTAAACCACTATATTTCAGGTGGACTTAAACAAAAATGAATATTTCTTCATCACAGGGAAGGAGGGGGTCATTGCTAGTCCTTCAATACCAAATTTCCAACCAATCATATTGTTCCCTGCACCTCAGTTACATAACCAATCATAGTGTCTTCAAACCTTTAGTGTCATCCACCTCATTCTCTTCAGTATCCTGTACTCCCTCAAACCTATTAAAAGTTGTCTGTCTCATTCAGGGTGTTGTTAGCTTACTGAGGAAGCAGAGATCCTTGGTATATTCATGCTTTACCAATGAATATCATACTCAGAACTTTGGGCCTCAGCCTACCTTATTCTTAACTGTTATAGACTTGATGACCTTTTCAAATCTATTCAGTTCTAAGTCTATGATTTTATGCTCAAAAACAGCAGCCACATCCACAGAGACAACAATTTTGATATTCATGAGATTTCTTCTTACCTGGGTTTTTCTTTGAAGATTCATTCAGGAAAATTCAAAAGCATCAGTTAGTGATGACGATGGTTGTAACCATTTTCCTGCCTACATGGATCCAAATAGGCAGACCATCACCTTCAAGTCTGTCATACAAAGTTGGGATGAGTCAGTATAGAGTGCTGCCTTGAGGACAATATGGAGGTAGAAGATGGCAAGGAGAGGCAACATGCAACAAAGAATATATTTAAACATAATTTCTTTATTTTTTTTATTTTTATTTTTTAGGAAAAGTCCCTTCCACTTAGACTGTAGCCATTATTTTGTGATCAATCAAGTCCATGGATCATAATAAAGGCTCAAAACTTCCTCAAGATGGTAATGAGGAGGAATGGCAAATTTCCAAATCTCATCCAGTAAACACAAATGATTCAGTTCTAGCTCTTCTCGTCCCCCAATGTCCCCAGAGTTCTTGTTTCCTCGTTACCATGACAATCATTTCCCTGTCTCCACTGGATTTATGTTTAAACTCCTTGTATAGAACTACATTTTGTTTTGGCTGGTGAGTCATCTCAAGACATGACTGCCCTCTTGTGGTAGTTAGTTAATTCAAGACGGACTTCTATTTCACTCATTTGTATCATAGGGATTAAGTGGCTTTAAAAGTTGAAAGGACTTTGGCAATTATTTAGTGAAACCTTTTCTTTAGAAAAAATGAATGCTTTTGGCTCCAGTAGTATCCTGTTTTATGACACAGATGATGGGACCTCTGACAAGTCTTACAGCCATGCCCAAGTGGCAGGTATTGACTTATACCCTCGAAAACTGACTGCAGCACTGGGCAAAAAGATCTCCAAGAGATCAAAAATCAAGTTCTTCGTGGCAGTTTATAACTACAACCACCTCAAGTCTATAAGATACTCTGTGGACATCCCTTTGGACAAAACAGTTGTCAGAAGGGATGTGGTACTAAACATAAGGCTAGGAGAGAGGCCAAAGCCAAGTTTAAGGACTGGTATTAAACAGGCAAAAACAAGTGGTTCTTCCAGAAGCTACAGTTTTAGAACTACTCCTATGCTCAGTAAGTAAAAATGTTTATTAAAAATGAGAAAAAGAAAAATGAATAAACTGAGTAAACTGAGGCCCAGAGAAATTAAATCACTAGCACAAAGACATTCATAATAGCTGGGATTTAAATTCAGATCCATGTTATATAGTTGAGAATTTGAAGAGACCTTAGAGATTGCCTAGTCCAATTTCCCATCCTGCATATATTCTAGAACATCCCTAATAAATAGTCATCTAGCTTTCCTTTGAAAATCTACAATAATCTAGAGGTATTCTAATTATAGACAAGCTTAAAAGGAATTTCTAGTTTCTGTTGTGCTCATAGACTTCTCCCTTTTTAACCTAAGTTAGTTCTCTTCCTGCCTTTTCAAGTAATAAAGAATTAGATCACTATTTTTTATGTGACAGCCCTTCAAATATCTGAGAAGAATGTACCATATTGCAAAGTTGAAGAATCAGGAGGTCTAGGTTTCAATTATGATTCTTCTATTATTTACTTAACTTCTTTTCATCCCAAATTCTTCCCCTTTAAAATGAGGAAGTAAAATTAGATAATCTCTAGCATTGCCATATTCCCCTTCCTTTACTTAATCATGTTTCTAGGCAACTTGCTTTTTCAATTTTCAGTTCCACAGAAAGTACTGCTTTGTATTTGTAGGGGGAGCCTTCTCAATGAAATCACAATTCTAGTTCCTGTAGAAAGACTGAGATTAAAAGCACATGATTGATCTCTTTGATCTTCACTTTTACTCAGATTAGTGTAGCCTAAGATCGAGTTAGGTCTTCTCCAGTTGAATATATTGTCCATGAAGGTAGTAAGAAAAGAAGGAAGCAAGTGTTTATTAAGTACCTACTATGTGCCAGATGGTTTACAAATATTATTTCATTTGATATTATCAGAAACCCTTACAGGCAGGTCCTGTCACTATTGGATTATATTTCAGTGGCCACATCAAACTATCTGAACATACTAAGTGCAAACACATGTCTCTTGTATGAACTGCTTCTCAGTCAGGTGGCTCTAGGACTAGACTACACATTTACTATCAAAGAATCAGCCTGGCTACTTTGTGGTATTTAGAGAAGCTAGAAGAGTCTCAAGAACCCAGAAATCTTTCTGTGCCATTAAGAAACTTCCAGATAAGAGCATTTCAGAATTGAAAAGGAATTTAAAAGCAATAGAAGCTAATGCATACTTGAACCAGAAGCTATTACAACAAGTACCACAAATGGAGTTGTTCTACCTTTGCTGGAAGATCTACAAAAAGCTGCTTCCTCCTCCTAACTCTTCTCTTCTACAGAATTTTCTCATTATTTCTCTTCTATAGAACTTTAATTGTTAATGATGTTTGACTTTTATAAAGCCTAAAGCTGTTTCTCAACAACTTACATCTATCTTCTTAGTTCTACTCTTTAGGATCAGGATTAATAAATCCACATTACAAACCTTCAAGGATATTAAGACAACCACCATCTCCACTCACTCAGGCTTTTGTAAACTAATATATAACTATCCCAATTTTCTTTTATTTTTTCCTATATGGCTTGAGGTTGAAACCTCTAAAGAATCTAGTTGCCGTAAGGCTGATAAATCTCCTTCCTAAAATATGGGGCCAAGAACTGACTATAATCCAGATTTGCCTGGACTTGATGGAGAACAGCACAAAGACTGCAACATATTGTCTTTAATGTGTATGTGTACACATACATGTACATGCATATATATGTACATATATATGTTAGTTCTGTGGACTCTGATAATTTTATTTACTTAAATACTTCAAACTATGATTAATCAATATCTGTGAATATTGCATTCATTCAGAGATGCAACTAGCATTTTTTCATCCCAAGATAAGTGAAGCAGCTGCTTACTGGGATAAGACACAACACAAAATGTGATCTTAATTTACTCAAAAGATGATGTCAGCAGACAGCCTAGGAAGCCATGAAGATGTTGTTAGCAAAATTAAGGACAATTGGATACAATAGGATCAGTTTATGATGGAGTTTATCTAAGATATGGTTGCCATGAGGAATTAAATTCGTATTTTAACCAATTATTCTTGCTAACAAGTTGCAAATCTCTGTTGTTTCTATGTTGTTGAAGGTCTGAAAGGTTTGCTACCAATAAATCTTTCAATTTTAATATCTTGAGCAATGTCTCATAGTTCTATACTAGTAATAGCCCCCCATTAGTAAGTACCACTATCACAGGGTCATAATTCTTCCATATCTTAGAATTTCTTGTTATCGTCCAATATGTATGATTCATAGCATATATGTTACATATGTATTTCCCAAAACTATATTTTCATGTTTTTCCAAATGACTATGGAGTCATATTTGGTAATCCTTTGATGAGAAGAGAATTCCATTCAGAAAATGTTTAATTCACTGAAGCTACTAATTTCCCTAACTTAACTAGAGGTGGTGACTGTTCTTTTCTTCTACTTTCCCCCCGAGAAGCAGATTGTGAAAGGTCCAACTTGATAAAGTAAGTAATAGAAAACCCTTAAGCACTGTTCTATAAAAGTCAAGTTTTAAGGAATACTAACTTTGGCTCAATAAATAAATCATTTCCACAACTGGAATTTGGTACTGCTGAATCTTGGTAATTAATGTTTCTAACTAAAATGTGATTTTTGATTAATCATCTGTTATAGAAGGAAATTCTCCAATTCAAAATCTTCTTCAAGTATGCAATATGTATAACTGATTCCCCCTGTTATAAAGAGGGAAACATATAAAAAATTCAGATTTATTGGTTGGGAAGGGGAGGAAGGAACAGGGGTTAGGAGAATTACAACTGTAAAAGAGAGAATCTGCAAGGCAAGCTGTAACAGTTGAAAGAGTGTTTGCCTTAAACTGTGAATGCAAAAATATGGTTTCAAGACAGTGTCTTGAGATAAATCAAAAATAAAGTGGTCACCATGGGAAAAATTCCCAAATATGAAATACCCAAGTCAGCTGGGTTTTATGGAGATTTTAATTAATACAAATTAAGGAATTAATGAAAGGGAGAGAGAGAGTAAGAGGATATAATGAGAAAAGGGCTAGGCCAGCCTAGGCCAGCCTAGGCTTAAGCCTTAAGAGAGAGATCAGTCAGTCTTTAATTCACTCACCACAAGATTTGTCACAAGCAAGATTCTAGTGTTCAGAGAGACCCACCAGTTCAGCTCCTCAGCTCAACTAAGTTCAGCCATTGAGCCCTTCAATTCAGCTTTGGCAAGCTGAACTCTTCAGAGGTCTTTCTGACCTCCTTTCAAAGAGAATTTTCTCCTATGTCACCTCCCCAAGTTCTCACATCTACAAATCACTGTAGAGGTTTTCACAGGACTGACAATTCTTAATTCACACCTTCTTTAGTTCTCAACTTCTCTGGGTAGACTAAAACTTCACACCTCTTTTGTTAAGCTTGTCCCTTGCAAGTTTGCAAGTTGCCTGACCTTTTAGTGATTAATTTGACCTTCATAGGTTCTTAGCACCTTTTTGTATTAGATCTAAAAATAGACTTAGCTTAAGGGTTTTAGCTTCACTTTAATATGGGTTAAGTACTTTTCACTGTTCAGTAAGGAGTTCGCAACTTTATCTTCCCCTAAAGTATGCTTAAGTATGGGTAGAGTAGTATTAGAGTTCTCACATTCCGGATCAAGTACCTTCATTGTTTAAAATGGGGAATGGTCTTAACCAAATGTTCTAAGGTAGAGTCTGAGAATTTTTAACATTCACAAGTCTGAGAAATTTTAAGATTCACAAAGCCAAGCATGTAACACAAAGCAAAGGACATCATCTGTCAATCAAAAGGTAACATTCTATTGGAATATTCCCAGGAAAAGACAGTTGGAAGCTAACCCCACAGATGAACTGAACTGAGCTTTTGGTTTCTAAGAGGGGAGGGAAGAAGTTTTTGTGTGGCTGAGGGTGGTGGCTGAACCTGAAGATGAAGAGCTAATTGTGTCTCTGTGCTTGTATTAATCAAGCTGAGATTATCTGGCTGGTTAAAAGAAGAAAGAAGAAAAATATTTGTACTCCAAAATCTCTGACTGTCCCTGTGTCACAGTTGTGACAGAACTGCCATTTTCCCAATACTTCCCTAACTCTTTGTATAGATTAGGGATTATCCCATCCCTCTTACCTCATTCTCCATCCAGTCCTGTCTTCCCCAATAAACCTCCTTACTTGAGAAAAGAACAAGAGTATCTACTCTAAACCTCACATTTATTCTTGAGTTACATAGGAGGTGGCTGACTAAAACAGGACAGAGAAAAGGAGGAAGGAAGGCGTGGGTGGAAAAAGAGTGGCATTTTGAGGGAGAAGGGTAGGGAAAATCTTGATCCATTAACCATCAGTATTAATCAATAGAAAAACCACCATCTCTTTATTACACTACAAATTATCTTAAACACCAATTTCTATAAATCTACCTAAAACTATCTTATTCTAAGCTAAACAGTAAGTTCCCCAATAACCAAGTCTCACAAATGGAGTCCAATTAAATCGGCCAGGATCTTCAGTTGATAACTTTTCAAATAGGACCAATGGTGAAATGTGTCCTCAATCTTCTTAATCAAGCTTCCAGCAGCCAGTTCAAAGATTTCTCTCTTCAGTTGGTATCAGGAGAAGCAGAAATCTGTTTTCCAAGCCTCCAACCTCAGGTCCTTCCAGAAGAGAAGTACCCAGACAGTTGGGACCTTAAAATATTTCCCAGATCTTGACCTTTAGGCTCCCATGTGACTCTCAATCACATGCTCCTGTCAATCACTCTGATATATGCATTACACAGTTTGTTTGTAAAATGCCCTTTACCTATCACACCTCTGAGTTACAAATAGCAAAAATACTCATGATGAGATAAATATTCAGAAAAAGGGAGAAAGTCTTTAAATTGCTTTCCTTAGGCTTTTTGAGTTATAGACCTCTTTGGAAATCTGGTGGTCTCCGAACTTTTCTTCAAAGAAATACTTTTAAATAGAAAAAAATAGAATATATAAGATTATTTTAAAAACTAACTACATTGAGAGAGTTATCAAAATAGTCTAATAAAAACGTTCATAGACCACAGGTTAATAATGTGTTCTGTAAAACTTCTTCCATTTTTGAATACATGCTTTGTCAGAGTATAATCATAATCAATTGTCATTTACTATATTGCTTCCAACATTTTTGGGAATAATATTTAATGCTATCTAGAATTAGGTACAGAGGTCAAGTTGAAGGTTGTGACCAACACGCAATTCAACAAGGTGAATTAGTAACTTCTTAAAATGTGGTCCATTCTTTATTTTGAGTCTGAATGCTTGATTGAACTCTCCCTCACCCACATATTACCCTAATGGTTGGTACCAAGTATCAGAGTTTGTCCTATGTTATCCTGATCATCTGTGTATTTACTGACTTTGTGTTAGATTTGAAGAGTATAGGGTGTTTAGGAAAAACTAGTACCTTTGGTGTGGGGACTCGCCAAGCCCTTTTCAGGATGACTTTCCTCCACTAGTAATTGCCTACCACCCAATTTTGACCTGTGGCTCCAAGAAGCTGTGGCATATGCAGAAACCACACCATAGTAAACCATTTTATCAGGCAAGATAAATCAGATCAAGGCAACAAAAGTCCTTAAAGCTGTCAGTGAGTTAGGGTAGAAATGAAGACTACCTGGTGGCAGGGACAAAATTGTACAAAAGCCATGAAGATGGAAGAATCATGTTCTATGGAATACTTAGAGCTTGCTCAGACATCAAAGAAGCCAGGCTCATCTACTGCATACCAAGCCAACACCAGACTTTTTTATTTTTGCCTTGCCATCAGGCTTCTATTACTTTGGAAAGTGAGGATCCCATTGATACCTTTATCTAACTACTCCACAGATCCAATTTATGCTCTGATCAAAAGATATCACCAGTGATGTCATTTCACCAGTGATGTATTTTTGGTCCCCTTTGAATATGAAGGACAACAACCAACTAACCAAATAAGGTCTGGGCAACATTGAGTTAGAAGAATGGGTAGTTGTAAGAGCACTCAGTAAATTTTCTTTTCTAATTGGAATACTTCAGCTAAATTATTCAAAGTAGAACATGTTTTGAAACTACTATTCCAACTGACATTTGCACCAATCATTTTTCAGAATGCACTACTATGTCCCTTTAGGGCTCTTGGATTAGCCATGAGGTGGAAGAAGTCCTTATATAATGGTGCAAATATCAACTCACTACCACATTAGAAGATTATGAGTTGGAAATCAATTTAGTCACTAAGTCAAGTAGCTTTTAAAAAGCAGTATTTATTAAGGTATCACATCTGGGATCTATTCTCCCACAAGACCATAGAGTCTAAGAAACAGTGGGCTCAAGCTCAAAGAACACATGTGGCTATTGCAAGTTTTTATTTTTCCTTTTCCTTCCCTTAGTGGCATCCTCAACAAGTTCCATTATGCATAGAATTGTTTCCCTCCTGGGTTCCTTGTGGATCCATCATTCTATATCTGGTCTTTCCTTGGCTCTTATTAAATACCTTGCTGCCAGCTGTTACAGAGATGCTTCTATAATGTCAGTGGGATGATAGGAAATCTTCCAGACCCTTCATAGCTCACAAGATCCTTCTTCAGTCAAGAAAGAGGTGAAGTAAGTCAAGGTGAAAATAGAAACATTAGTCTTTTCCTGTAAGTTGCTAATTAACTTATGGGATTATGCAGTGGGGACATGAATGCCAGGTTCTTTGTGTATTCACTGGGAAAGACTATAATGAAAGTTAAGAGTAAGACTTCAAACCTTAATGAGGCACAATAGGTATAGAAACAGACAGGACATAAAATAAAGAGACAAATAGTGCAAAGGTCAAGGGGAAGGAATAGAGGCAAACTGTGTGGGAACGGGGATAAGATAGTGGCAAAAAAGCAGGCAAAGTGGGGAAGAGAATGGGGATAGGGAGTAGAATTGCATAACCACAAAATGGTGCTGGGAGCACTGAGCTTCATGCACTGTAAGGTGACTGGAGAGTACTCAGAGGGAAGGAATTGGTTTCTAACTTTAATGGGGTTTTGGTTCGGGTCAGACTAACTCTTAACCTGTATGACCCTGAAGTAAGTACATTGCCATATCCACATTATCTCAGAGTTATTTGCAATATTTTTATTTATTTATTTATTTTTAGATTTTATTTAATTAATTTAGAAGATTTTTTCCATGGTTATAAGATTCATGTTCTTTCTGACCCCTCCCTTAACTGATGCACAATTCCACAGGGTTTTAAAAATGTCATTGATCAAGACTTATTTCTAAATTATTGATATTTGCACAAGGGATATCATTTAGAGTCTATATTCCAAATCATATCCCCATCAACCCATATGATCAAGCAATTATTTTTCTTCTGTGTTACTACTCCCACAGTTCTTCTTCTGAATGTGGATAGTGTTGTCCCTCAGAATTGTCCTGAATCACTGCATTGCTTTTAGTAGAGAAATCCATTACATTAGATTGTACCACAGTGTATCAGTTTCTGTGTATAATGTTCTCCTGGTTCTGCTCCTTTCACTCTGCATCAATTCCTGGAGGTCATTCTAGTTCACATGGAATTCCTCTAGTTCATTTTTCCTCTGAGCACAATAGTATTCCATCACCAAAAGATACCATAATTTGTTCAGCATGAAGATTGGATTTGGCTCTCTCCTCTTTGTAACAATGAAGGTACTTAGCTCTTCCTTGATTGTGAAGATTAAATTTTAATCCCCTGTCTATTTTTATATTTTAATTCCCAAAGAATAAACACAGTACTTAAAGTTGATCTATTCATTTTGGATTTTAACCACAAAAAGGTTTGAACACCTATTTCATACATTGAGTGGGAAGTCTATGACCCACGTGTGAAAGAGTAGGCAGTCCTGGAGTGAAGAGTAGGCTGTGATTGGTAGATGTAAAATCTAGGGGCAGTGACACAAGAGGAAAAGGTCTTTAAAAGTGGAAACAGAGACACACTTGGAAGAGACTCAGACTTGGAGTAAAGAGAGACACTTGGAGTTGGCCTTGAAAATCGACCCTGGAGGAGCTGGTGCGGCAGACCTCAGACTGCTTTCCTTTTAGACAGTCATCATAAAATAAACTTTATTTATTGTAGTATTAGTTTATTGTAAAATAAACTACCATAAATTCCATTTGACATTAGTAATTCATTTTTGGGATTTAGAAATTAAATCCCTGGTAACCAATTAAATATTAAATCCAACCATAAATTTAACATCAGCCATTCCACAATCAGACAACCCCTCATTTTCCAATTTTCCAACTTTTTTGATATCACAAACAGTGATGATTCTATGAATATTTTTGTACAAGTATTTTTCCTGTGGAAAGGAAACAAGATTGACAGTTGGTAGGGGAAGGGGCAACTGGGAGTGGCAGTTGGATCTTGTGACTAGCACTTCCTTCCTGTTGGGTTTGTCTTCCTTCCTGGTGTTGGAGGAGGGAGGAGTTCATTCATCCCAGTTTGGAGTGGAGTACCTCTATTCTGTTCAGCCTGAAGACACATGCTTCTGAAAGTTAGAACTGTTCTTGTTTGCTTTCTGTCTACTGCTAAGATTCTGAATTAGACAAAGCAAGGACTTATGATCTCTTTGGGGTATAAACTCAGAAGTGGTATGGGTGGATCAAAGGGCATGTAGTCTTTTAGCACCCACTGGGCATAGTTCCAAACTAACATCCAAAATGGTTGGATCAATTCACAATTCCACCAGCAGTGCATTAATGTCCCAATTGTACCACATCAACTCCAACACTTATTACTTTCATTTGCAGTCATGTTAGCCAATCTGCTAAGTGAGAGGTGGTACCTCAGAGATATTTTGTTTTGCATTTCTCTAATTATATGAGATTTAGAACACTTTTTCATATGTTTTTTGCTAGTTTTGATTTCTTTATCTGAAAAATTGCCTATTCATGTCCCTTGCCCATTTATCCATTTGGAATGGCTTGCTTTTTTGTACAATTGATTTAGCTCCTTATATATTTGAGTAAATAGAATTCTGTCAGAGTTTTTTTGTCATGGAGATTTTTTCCCAATTTGTTGCTTCCCTTCTAAATTTGGTTGCATTGGTTTTGTTTATACAAAAACTTTGTTAATTTAAAGTAATCAAGATTATTTATTTTACATTTTGTAATTTTTTCTAATTCTTTCTAGGTCTTAAAATATTTTCTTTCCCAAAGATTTGACAAATATACTATTAAATATTCACCTAATTTATGTATAGTTTCCTTCTTTATATTCAAGTCATTCACCCATTTTGGATTTATCTTGTTGTAAGGTGAGATGTTGATCTAGACCTACTCTCTCCCATACTGTCTTCCAATTTTCCCAGCATTTTTTGTCAAATAGTCAATCTTTATCCCAAAAGCTGGGATCTTTGGGTTTATCATAGACTGTTTTGTTGAGGTTGCTTACCCCAAGTTCATTCCCTTCTATCTCTTAGCCAGTACCCTATTGTTTTGATGACCACTATTTTATAGTACAGTTTAAGTTCAGGTACTGCTAGGCCACCATCCTTCACATTTTTTTCCCATTATTTACCTTGATACCTTGAACTTTGTTATAGTTTTTTTTTTCCTATTTCAGTACAAAAGATTCTTGATAGTTTAATAGGTATGGCACTGAATAGTAAATTTATTTGGGTAGGATTGTCATTTTTATTATGTTAGCCCATTCTACCCATGAGCAATTAATGTTTTTCTAATTGTTTAGATCTAGTTTTAATTGTGTGGAAAGTGTTTTGTAGTTATGTTTGTATAATTCCTGCATTTCTCTTGGCAGATAGATTCCTAAGTATTTTATACTGCCAGGGTGGTGATTTTAAATGGAATTTCTCTTTCTAACTCTTTCTGCAAAGATGTGTTGGAAACATATAGAAATGCTGATGATTTATGTGGGTTACTTTTGTATCCTAAAACTGTGCTAAAATAGTTGATTATTTCAACTAGCTTTTTAGTTGATTCCTTAGGATTCTTTAAGTAGGCAATCATATCATCTGCAAAGAGAGATAGCTTGGTCTCATCATTGCCTATTTTAATATTTTCAAATTCTATTTCTTCTCTAATTACTACTGTTAATATTTCTAATAAAATATTAAATAATACAGGTGATAATAGGCATCCTTGTTTCACCCCTGATCTTATTGGGAATGATTCTAATTTATCCCAATTGCAGATGAAGTTTGATGAAGGTTTTAAATATATACTGTTTATTATTTTTAGGAAAGGCCCTTCTATTTATATATTTTCTAGTGTTTTCAATAGGAATGAGTGTTGTATTTTGCCCAAAGCTTTTCCTGCATCTATTGAGATAATCATATGATTTTTGTAATTTGCTTATTGATATGGTAAATTATGTAGATAGTTTTCCTAATATTGAGTCATCCTTGCAATCCTGGTATAATTCCCACCTGATCATAAAGAATAATCCTTGTGATCATTGGCTGGAATGTTTTTGCTATTATTCTATTTAAGATTTTTGTATCTATGATCATTAGGGAAATTAGTCTGTTTTCTTTCTCTGTTTTGGATCTGTCTGGCTTTGTAATCAGTATCTCATTTGTGTCACGAAAGGAATTTTTCCTTCTTTGCTTATTATGTCAAACAGTTTGTATAATATTGGGATTAGTTCTTCTTTGAATGTTGATAGAATTCACTTGTGAATTATACTCCTCTTCCTCTCCTAATTCTGAGAAGAGAACTTATTCATCTGAATGCCTACCTCAACGTTTTGCCTAGTCATATTAAAATTTTAACATTAGTGAAATATAGTTTCCTTGAAAATTATGGTCAAAGGAGCTTTCAAGTCAAATGTCTTCTAGCCAGAAAGAAAAGAAAATGTTGACACTGGCTTGCCTACAATATTAACTTGGAGGGCAGTTAAGTGGCATAATAGATAAAATGGTATTTCTGGAATCTTTCTGAGTAGAAATCTAGCCTCATATATTAAGAGCTATGTGACCCTGGGAAAGCCACTTAATCCCAATTGCCTAGCCCCTCACCATTCTTTTCTTTTGGAATGGATACTTATCAGTTGATCAGTAACAAGACAGAAGGTAAGGGTATTAAAATACATATACTTGGAGCAACTTAACATAAATCATAGACCAAAACAATTAGAAAAGACTTAAAATCCACTAACATACAACATGAAATTGCTGAGAAATTAGGATACACTGTACACTCATTGTTTTCCAGTATGTCTCTCATAGTGTATTATATGATTTAATAATGTCCCTGCTTCAAGCACATCTTTTAAAAGTTATCACACATGAAACTACCAGTATAAGAAACAGGCACTAACAAAATGTGGACCACTCAGAGACAATGAATCAGCTCACTTATCAAGCTCCCAGTCTGGAATTCTCCTTGAAATCTGGCTTAATGTTATACTATTGATTTTTTCTGTCAAACTTTATGGAAGAGATTAGTTTATATAATGAAGTTGGCTGTTTTATGTTCATATTAGACAAAAGCATCAATTAAGACATCAACAAAGCTTCCCTTATCATAAGATATTAGCATGGGGGAAATGTGTTGTTTTTTTTTTCCTTCCAGGTGGAGAGAACTTAGCATGAAATGCAATTCTCCTTTTTTTGTCTCTCCTCCAATTTGGCATTGAGAGATGCAGGTTTTATCAAAATCAAGCTGTAACCTTCCAAAAGTAGAGAAAGTCAGAAATCTATCTTGTTCAAAACCAAGAGGGCTTATAACTGAATGCCAGCATAGAGAATAAACTTATAAACTCAGCTCATGTCTTGTCAGCCAATCAACAAATGTTTATTTATCAAAGTACCTACTATGTGTCTGGCAATGGGGAATACAAGGGCAAACATAAATCAGTAGGTTAACTCAAGTAACTGTATTCCAGCATGGAAGAAAATTTTTTCATAAATTAATAGAAATTAAGATTTGGCAATTGATTGAAAATGTGGAATCTTAAAGGAATAGGATGGGGCATGGGGAGGGATAATAGCAGAATTACAAACATGGAAGACTGGAAAGATGATGTGTGTGCTCTTAACAGAAATAGGAAAATCCAAAATAGAAGTAGAAATTTAGACCTATCAAAAAAGATTCCACTAAAACATTTCTATTTATAGACTGGCCTTGAGATTTTAATCAATCAATAAGCATTTATCAAGTATCTACTATGTGCCAAACACTATGCTAAGTACTGCAGATACAAAAAAAGAGACAAATGGTGGTATTAGACTTTAAAGAACTTGAAATCTAATAGGGGATAGAATATTCAAACAAATATATACAAAGAATGTTATATAGAGAATAAGTAAGAAATAATTAATAGAGGGAAGATACCAAAATTAAGAAAGGATGAGGAAGATGACCTGTAGAAGAAGAGATTTTAGTTGGGACTTAAGAGAAGGCAGAGGGACCAGGAGTCAGTATGGAGAAGAGTATCATCCTATTATGAGGGACTGTCAGAGAAAGTGATCAAAGCTGAGAGATGGACTACCATATTTATGGAAATGCCACAAAGTCAGTGTCTTGAGGTCAAAGAATGCATTTGGGGAAGCAAGGGATAGGATTGTAAAAGCAGTAGGGGCTATGTTATGAAAGACATTGAATTTTAACAGATGGTTTAATATTTGATCATGGATGCAATAGAGAGGCACTGGAATTTTTTCACTGAAGTGACTGACATGGTTGGACCTGCACTTTAGGAAAATTACTTTTAATTTCTGATTAAAGGATGGATTGGAGTGAGGAGACACATGATGCAGTCAGACCCACTAATAGGCTATTACAATGGTCAAGGTGTGAGATGACTGAACCATGTTTTCTGAAAAAGAAAAGAAGAAAGTAAGAAAGGAATGAGTTATTAAGCACCTAGTATATAACTGGCACTGTGCTAAGAGCTTTATAAACATGATCACAATTAATCTCACAACAACCCTAGGTTATTATTAGTCCCATTTGATAGTTATGGCACCTGAGGCAGACAGAGGTTAATTGACTTGTCCAGTCACATAACTAGGAAAGTATCTGAACCTGTATTTGAACTCAGGATGTTGCAGTAAGCAGAAGTCAGTATATCTTTCAGAATAAGTGCTTTTATATAGTTTGACAATATTTGGAAATGTTTTCATTCTGCCTCAGCTTCTATTGAACTGTTCTTTATCTGTATTACAAAGGAAGGACTCAATCTCTCTCTTCTAATTTACTAAACTTGAAAATAGATCCAGATTACCAAAAACTTGAGTATTCTGTCCTTTCTGTATAACTGATTCAAATAGATGATGAAATGATAAAGAATCAAGAATAGAATTGAAGCTGATGGCATTAATACCATTGAATGATAAAGGTTTTCCAGTACAAAAACTATACAATTTAGTCTACAGATATAAAAGTAAGGGCATTATAGATGATGTTAGTTGCATCTAATTCTGTGTCATGTGAGAGGTTTTTTTTGGCAATCCTTGACTGATGACATGGTACTAGCAGTTCTCATTATAAAACATTTGATGTCTCCAATGATTTAGTATCACTACTTTAAAATGATATAGTGCAGGACTGGTTTAATATTAGGAAAACCATCAGCATAATTGACAATATCAACCACCAAACTAATAAAAACCACATGATTACCTCAATAGATGCAGAAAAAGCCTTTGACAAAATATAATACCCATTCCTATTGAAAACACTAGAAAGTATAGGAATAAAAGGACCTTTCCTCAAAATAATAAGCAGTACATATTTAAAACCATCAGCAAGCATCATCTGTAATGGTGACATGTTAGAAGCCTTCCTAATAAGATCAGGAGTGAAGCAAGGATTCCTATTATTACTCTATTGTTTAATATTGTACTAGAAATGCTAGGAGTAGCAATGAGAGAAGAAAAATGAAAATTAAGGGACTAAATTAAGCAATAAGGAAACTAAACTATCACTCTTTGAAGATCATATGATGGTATACTTAATAATCCTATAAAATCAACTAAAAAGCTAGTGAAAATAATTAACAACTTTAGCAAAGTTGCAGGGTACAAAATAAATCCACATAAGTCATTAGCATTTCTATATATTTGCAACAAAACTCAACAAGAGTTAGAATGAGAAGTTCCATTTAAAAGCATTCTAGAAAATACAAAATATTTAGTAATCTATCTGCCAAGATAAATACAGGAAATATATGAACCCAACTACAAAACACTTTTCACACAATTAAAGAGATCTAAATACCTGGAAAAGCATTAATTGCTCATGAGCTAATATAATAAAAATGACAATCCTACCCAAAAATAATTTCCATATTTAGTGTCATACTTATCAAACTCCCAAGAAACTATTTTACAGAATTAGGAAAAAACTATAACAAAGTCCATCTGGAAGAACAAAAGATCAAGAATACCAAGTGAAATAATTTTTAAAAAATCTGAAGTATGTTGGCCTAGCAGTATCAGATCTTAAACTGTACTACAAAGCAGTGATCAGCAAAACAATATGGCACTGCCTAAGAGATAGAAGGATAGGTGAATGGAATAGCCTACTTGTAAATAACTTCAGTAAGCTAGTGTTTCAATAAACCCAAAGATCCCAGTTTATGGGACAAGAACTCACTATTTGACAAAAACTGCTGGGAAAATTGCAAAACAGTATGGGAAAAAGTAGGTTTAGTTCAACATCTCGTACCCTATACCAAGAGTAATTCAAATTGGGTAAATGACAAATATAAAGAGAGGAATAGTAAATAAATTAGGTGAACATAGAATAGTATACCAATCTATGAGAAGGGAAGGAATTTAAGACCAAGCAAGAGATATAGAACATTACAAAATGCAAAAGGAGTGATATATTAAATTAAAATGGTTGTGTAGAAACAAAACCAATGCAACAAAAATTAGAAAGAAAGCAACAAACTGGAAAAAATATTTTCATAACAAAATTCTCTGACAAATGTTTAATTTCCAAAATATATAAGGAAATAAGTCAAATTTATAAAAATCCAAGCCATATGAAAAAGCAGTTTTCAAATGAATAAATCCAAACTATCAATAACTACATGAAAATGTATTCTAAATCCCTCCTGATTAGAAAAATGCAAATCAACACAACTCTGAGGTACCACCCCTCACCTAGCAGATTGGCCAATATTAAAGTAAATGAAAATAATAAATGTTGAAGGGGATGTGGCAAAATTGGGACATTAATGCACTGTTGGTGGAGTTGTGAATTGATCCAACCATTCTGGAAAGCAATTTGCAATTATGTACAAAGGGCCTTAAAAGAAAGCATACCCTTTGATTCAGTCTACCATTGCTGATTTTGTACCCCAAAGAGATAATAAGGAAACATACTTATACAAAAGTATGTATTGCCATGTTTTTATAGTGGCAAAACAATGGAAAACAAGGGAGTGTCCCTTGATTGGGGAATGACTGGACAAATTGTGGTATTTGATGGTATGGGATACTATTGTGCTGAAAGGAATGATGAATTGGAGGATTTCTATGTAAACTGGAAAGATGCAAAGTGAAGTGAACAGAACCAGAATAACATTGTACACAGAAAGTGAAACATTGTGGCATGATCACATTTTGCTTTGCTTTGCTACTAGTAGCAATGCAATGACCCAGGACAATCCCAAGGAACTTGTAAGAAAGAATGTTATCCATATCCACAGGAAGAACTATGGGAGTAAAACAAAGAAAGAAATATGATTATTTACGTGGTTCAATGGATAAAGTATGATTAGGGTTTGGGCTTCAGAAGAACACTATTACAAATAAGAATAATGTGGAAATAGGTTTGGAACAATGACATATGTATAACTCAGTAGAATTGCCTGTCTGCTCTGAGAGGGGGTAGGAAAGAGGGAAGGGAAGGAATGTGAATCTTGTAACCATTGGGGAAATATTCTAAATAAATTAAAAATAAGTAAATACATAAAATTTTAAAAATGATATTGTACTTATCTTAGCATTTTGGGACATCACTCACTCATTATCATATCCCACATGAACTCAGTTTCAAGTAAATAGTGCATAAGTTTCTATATTGTAGAAGAAGCTGTGAGGGGGCTACATACCATGATGACACAGGGCCCTAAACTAGTTCATCAAGTCAACTTCTCAGCTCAGAGGAATACCATGAAATTTTCTGCCTGAGAAAGGTATCATCAACCATACCTGGGGCACAAAACATGAGAAAAAGGAGCTCACTCTCATGGGCCACATAATATTTTAGCCATTCTAACCAGGACCCAAGCTCTGTTTTTAAACTACTTGAAGGTTTGCAATTTCTTCAACTTTCCTAATAGGTTTAAAGGTTAATGGAGTCTCTGCACACTTGAAACAACTAAGACATACATGAAAAAGACCAATAAATTAAAAACTATGTAGAGATACTCAAGGTTTTCCATTTAACTGGTGGTTGGAAAAAGAGGAATGATGAAGACTGAATGCAAAAGCCAGGAAGGGAGTCAATAAGGAAAACACTCTTTGGACTTAGAACTAGGACTTTCCCAATAATCAACTGTGTGATTTTGCGTAATATTTCTTTACTTATTAGGTCTTCAGTTTCATTATCCATAAAGGGAGAGGATTAGAAAAAGGAATTGCTAATGTTTTACAATTCATAAATTATATTATTTTATAATGACAAATATGTTTCATAGAAGGGATTGCAGTGATATGAATGCCTCTCCAACTAACTGGAAAAAAATGAAGCTAATACCTAACATGCACTATATTTTCTCCAATATTCATTATCTATGAAACAAAACTTATGTCATGGGATTATAGATTAAAAGTTCATCTTGTACAACTCCTTAAGTTTCCAGATGAAGAAAAGAAGGTTCAGAGCTATTAAGTAATTTACCCAAACAACAGTTTACCTTGTGACAAAGACAGGATTTAAACAAATGTCGATGGCTCCAGAGTCAGTGTTCTTGTCTTCTTTTCCTTTTTGTCTCTCTGATTATATTTGTAGCCACTTAATTTATACAGTTAAATCCAGTTATGAAATGAAACCAAAGGGGTATTTGTAAAATTTTGTAATTTCATAGTTTAGTTTATTAGTTCTTGTTGATACTGACCCAAATCCAAGGTGAGCTGTTTTTGCTATTGTCCACCCAAACCAAGATCCTTTTCTTTCTGAAACAACAAAGCCAATGGTTTTCCTCCTCCTCTTCCCCAACCTCTTATCTTCCTTTTTTTTTTCTTTTCAAACTTTGTATAGAACTTAATACGTTACCAGGAAGGGGTATTTCTCCATTTGCTGATAAAGTTTTGATTGATCATCTACTTTGTGCACAAAATTCTAAGTGCCAAAGAGGATATTTAAGCACTGTGAGACCGTCTTTATTTCCCAGAAATTTCCAGTCTAGTTGGAGAGAAAACATGCAGTTAAATAATAAAAAGTGTTAGTGATTAAGTGCCAAAGTGAGTCATGCAAACAAGTAAAAAATAGTGTTTCAGGAAAGGAGATAAACATATTGGGAAGGTCAACCCAGGATAACTGGGGTGTGATGATAGGCACAGTTTGAGACTGTCAACAATCAAGAAGACTTAGGAAGCCAGGCTAAAGAGTTTGCAATTTATTATGTAGGCATTGGAGGAGTCCTTATGTTTTTTATCACAAGAGTGACACAATGAAAATTATGTAAAGAGAATATAATAGCTTTGGTTATAAGATAAGAATTAAGTTATTTTAGGCAGGGAGAAAAGAGAATGAATGAATGAATGAGTGTGTCAAGGCATTAAGCATTTATTAAGTGCTTACTATTTCCATGTATTACCCTAAATGTTGGAGATATAAACGTAAGTAGAAAGAAAAATAATCTCTGTCCTCAAGGAGCTGACATGAATACAACATATAAAAGAAATCTAAAAAATTCCTAGGATCAGGATTGCAGAATGAAGATATGATTGGTCTAGAAGTACTCCTTATAATGGAGAATCTTAATGGAATCAGCCAATCAGGTGATATTATTGGGGTCAATAATATTAGGGTGTTGAATCCAGGAGTAGTTAATTTCCAGGGTAAACACTCAGGTAGAATATTCTAGAGGAAGTTTGGGAGAATTATAAATGCTACCTGAAGAGGAGATATTTTTAATTGTTTAATGTATGCTAAATGCTAGTAATACAAACACGAAAGCAGAAATAGACCCTGTCCTCAAGTTGCTTATATTCTGATGGTAGAAGTCATACATATAGATAACTAGGGGTCAGGTAGTACATTTTTGTTTGAAGAATTGTAAGGAAGATGAGTGGAGCCATAGAGAAGAAGGTGGACACACTTCTTCCAGTAGCTATAGCAGATAGCAGCACATATATTGTGTTTCCAAAACTATAAAGAAGGATGAAGGGAGCATCTGAGTGGAACAGAATATATATACATATATATATATGTGTGTGTGTGTGTGTGTGTGTGTGTGTGTGTGTGTGTGTATAGGTGTGGAGCATGTGATATATTCACAAATCAGAATAACAAGAATCCAGAGTTCAAGAACTTAAATGGTCAGGTCCTCTTTGGCATGGTCTCTCATCCTAGAGTACAGGGACAAGACAGATAGAAGGGAATATTATATAAGGCCAACAGTAAAACACACACACACACACACACACACACACACACACACACACTAGATATCCTGGGATTACTTTCTATCTATTTTTTCTATAGTTGCAGCAAGACCCAGTGTTTCAAGGTGGTGGTCTTGACTCTGTTCCTTACCTAGAAAGTGTCTCTGATCTTGGGATTGCAACTGATACCGCTTTTCAGGAATGCTTCTCCTTTGGGAACAAAATAATATTGTTTTTCAGGTTTCCAATTCCTTATGATGGAAAGTTCCTCTCTGTACTCTTGTACCATGATTTGGAAATCATATATACATTGGAGTTGTCAAATAGACTCCAGTCCTATGCCCAATGCTCCACAATGGTTCCTTTTACTCTCTTCTGAATCTAGAGAACTAGCATACTTTCTAGAAAAAATAATATGAGTTCAAATCCACTTACAGTTACTAGCTTTGTGATCCTAGGCAAGTAACTTAAACTCTTTCTGTTTCAGCTTCCTCTTATATAAAATGTAAATACTAATAATTGTATCTTCTTCCCAAGGGTGTTATGAGGATCAAATGAGATAATATTTAGAAAGCATTTTAAAAAACCTTAAAATATTATATAGGCAATGTCCAGGGGAATAGTGGATTAGGGAAATCACTACAGTCAAATATCATTTCCCTTTAAACAACTTTAAAAAATGTTTTAAATCAAATTCTGGAGTAGCAGAACCAACAAAATATCAGGAATAGATATTTTTTCAAAGCCCAAGACAACTTAAGAGGTTAGAAAGACAGATTTGTAATACTGAAGTTGGGGCTGACCTGTAGCACATTTAGATGTAATACCAATGGTGGGACTTGGTGGTGGTGGGAGCTGAAGAAACAGCTTCAGGAACTTTAAGCCAGAGATAAAAAAGGATTGGGCAACTTATTAAAAAGAGATTGCTGAGTACCCCTGTTGAGCACAAAGCATAGTACGAAGGGCTGTTTGGCATCTCTACTGTGTATACTCATTACTATATCCTAGGACAAGGATGAAAAGGTTCACGTTCAATCATGAAGGAGTGGTAGTAGTATGAGTAGAAGTACCATTTCTGGTCCCAAGGAGCAGGGGACCCAAGGAATAATATCAGTTTTGATCCCAAGGGATCAGGGTCCTTTCATATGTAAAGAACAGAATGAAGGATAAGAGAGCAATGAACAAACCTCTCCCAAGGTCACACAACTTTGAAAGCATTAGAAGTACAAACTTCTAGGTGTAGACCTGAAAACAGCAGTGAAAAAATGTCTGGATCTTAGAATTGTTCACTTTCTAACTTCAACTTCTAGCAGTACAGTCCAACTTTCAAATGGAGTACAAAGTCAAAAAAAAGTTGGGAAAATAAGAAAAGTACAAAAATGAACCTCAGTATAAAAAATATTGTGGTGGCATAAAATAAAGATCAAGACATGAAGACAAAAGAGGGTGATGAATATCAAAAAAGCTACAAAGTCTCAAAAAATAGGATTCCAATAGAATTCCTGGAAATGCAATCCAAGAGAATTCCTGGAAAAGCAAAAATAATTTATTTTCAAACTCAAATAAGAGTGGTAGAGGAAAATACAGGTAAAGAAATGAATATAAGGGAAGAAATTTTTAAAAAAGAAAAATTAATAAATTAGTTTAAAAAATACAAAAATACCAGAGAAAATAATTATTAAAAAAGAAAATTGGCCAAAGAAGTACAAAATTTCACTGAAGAAAATTATATTTAACAACTAGAATTGAGCAAGTGGAAGCTAATGACTCAATGAAACATTAAGAAAACAAAAAATAAAATCAAAACAATGAAAAAAATGGAAAAATGTGAAACACAGAATTGGAAAAATAAGTGATATAGAAAATAGCTTGAAGTGAGGTGGTTTGAGAATTATTGTTCTACCTTAAAATCATAATCAAAGGAAGTGCTTAATATATCATATTTAAAGAAATTATAAGGGAAAACTGCTTCAATATAATAGAAAAACAAGGAAACATAGATATGAAAAGAATTCATCAATAAAAAAAATGAAAATTTTCAGTAAGAGTATAGCCAAATGCCAGCTACCAGATCACAGGGAAAGACCTTTAACCAGTCAAAAGAAACCATTCAAATATTTTTTAAATGGCAGTCAGGATCACACAAGACAGTAGATTTAATCAACTAGTGAAGGAGGGAAGATCTTGGAATATGATATTCAAGAAGGTACAACATCTAGAATTAAACCAATTTTGCCAAACAAAATTGAGTATTACACCTCACAAGAAAATGGATAACTAATAAATGGAAGGATTTCAAGCATTCCTGAAGAAAAGATAAGAGCTGAATAGAAAATGCAATTTTCAAATACAAGAATCAAGAAAAGGATAAAAAGGTGAATTTGAAATAGAAATCATAAGGAGCTCAAAAAAGTTTAAACATTTACATTTTTTATGTGGAAGATAATACATGTAACCATTAAGAACTTTATCTTAATTAGGGAGAGATAAGAACTCTACCTAGATGGAGGGCATAGGAGTGAATTTATTATATTGAGATGAACTTGTATAAGTGGAAATTTTGTACCTTTGAACTATGTTCCCCAGAATTCCTTTAGTATTTCCCAGAATTCCTCTCCTCTCTCCATCATGGTGAGTGGTCACATTTTGTATATAGTTGGCTGTAACTCTGCCCCTCCCTCTCTTCTCTCATGACCTTGGCTGAGTTAGCTCCCTTTTTAAACTAGTTTTTTATTTTAGTTGTCATTAATAAATCTCATAAAAAATAAAATTTGTTATTTTTTATTCTGCTAATCATGCCTTCAAGACCACTGCTATTCCCTCCATGGTCTTCCTATTGCTGAGGTGTGCTGGGAAGTCTGAGAGCTGTTTGGAGTTTGGAAGAGCCTTCTTGGTCCTGTTCAGAGGGTGATATATAAATCCTTCAACCCCCCCTTCCCAACCTGGGTTTCCAGTTTGTCCTAGCTGTTTTTTAGCTCAAAAACCTCCTGGCTCAAAAACCAGGCAGGGGAGTTTAGCCCTCAACCAGATAGGCCTTGGCCCTTGTAGCCCAGGACCTGGGGAAGTCTCTTCAGAAAAAGCCAGCAGTTTAGAGTCAGCTTTTCACTCACCATGTATCAGTCTAACAGCAGATCCTTCTTCCCCTCTTCAACAGCCTCAATTCGAAAGCATGAAGAATTAAACTTTAGCATAAGTGGAAGTTCAAGTTCAACTCCACTGCAAGAATCCTCAAACTCTATGTAGCACTCTCTCTTTTAAAGACATTTTCTCTTGAGTAACTTCCCCTAATTCCATGTCTAACAATCACAGCTGACACTCTGCTCTAGAACTGCCCAGAAGGCAGTCAATTCTGATTCATCACCCACTATTTCACACATGGGTCACAAACCACCCACTTAATAATTAAGTGGGATGTTTATGCATTTGGTGATTAGATCTAACATGGACAGATCTTCCCACTCACCTTTAAGTATCTCATTTGCACTTTTTGTGATTGAATCTAAAAATAGGCAGGTCTCCATACTTAACGTTTTTGGGGGGAATGTGTGTGTGCCAATATAATTTTATTGATTTATTTAATTTGTTTGGTCATTATTCCTTGGTTACAAAAATCATATTCTATTCCTCCCTCCCCTACCCCTTCCCTTCCCATAACCAACATGCCATACCACTGGGTATTTCATGTGACCTTGATCAGAACCTATTTCCATGCTGTTAATGTTTTCACTAGGATATTCATTTAGGGTCTATATCCCCAATCATATCTCCCTCAACCCATGTAATCAAGTAGTTGTTTTTCTTTGGTGTTTCTACTCCCACAGTTTTTCCTCTGAATGTGGATAGTGTTCTTTCTCATAGATTCCTCCAGGTTGTTAAGGATCACTGCATTGCCACTAATGGAGAAGTCCATTACATTGAATTGTACAGCAGTGTATCAGTCTCTGTGTACAATGTTCTCTTGGTTCTGCTCCTTTCATTCTGCATCAATTCCTGAAGGTCATTTCACTTCACATGGAATTCCTCCAGATTATAATTCCCTTAAGCACAATAGTATTATATCACCAACATGTGCCACAGTTTCTTCAGCCATTCCCCAATTGAAGGGCATCCCCTCATTTTTTTCAATTTTTTGCCACCACAAAGAACATAGCTATGAATATTCTTATACAAATCTTTTTCCTTACTATCTCTTTAGTGTACAAACCCTGCAGCACTATGGTTGGATCAAAGGGCAGACAGTCTTTTAGTATCCTTTGGGCATAGTTCCAAATTGCTCTGCAGAATGGTTGGATCAATTCACAACTCCACCAGCAATGATTTAGTGTCCCCACTTTGCCACATCCCCTCCAGCATTCATTACTTTCCTTTGCTGTCATGTTAGCCAATCTGCTAAGTGTGAAGTGATACCTCAGAGTTGTTTTGATTTGCATCTCTCTGATTATCAGAGATTTAGAACACTTTTTCATGTCCTTATTAACAGTTTTTATTTCTTTGACTGAAAATTGCCTATTCATGTCCCTTGCCCATTTATCAATTGGAAAATGGCCTGATTTTTTTGTACAAATGATTTACCCTTCGTAAATTTGAGTAATTAGACTTTTGTCAGAGGTTTTGTTATGAAGATTGTTTCCCAATTTGTTACTTACCTTCAAATTTTGGATATATTGATTTTGTTTGTATAAAAATTTTTAATTTGATGTAATCAAAAGTATTTATTTTACATTTTGTGACTTTTTCTAAGTCCTATTTGGTTTTAAAATCTTTCCTTTCCCAAAGGTCTGATATGTATACTCTACTGTGTTCACCTAAATTACTTATAGTTTCCTTCTTTATGTTCAAGGCATTCACCCATTCTGAGTTTATCTTGGTGTAGGGTGTGAGATGTTGATCCAAACCTAATCTCTCCCACACTGTCTTCCAATTTTGCCAGAAGTTTTCTATCAAATTGTGGATTTTGGTCCGAAAAGCTGGGATCTTTGGGCTTATCATATACTGTCTTGCTGATGTCACTTAACCCAAGTCTATTCCACTGATCTTCCTTTCTGTCTCTTAGCCAGTACCATATTTGTTTTCATGATCATGGCTTTAAAGTATAGTTTGAGATCTGGTACTGCAAGGCCAACTTCCTTCACATTTTACTTTTCATGATTTTCCTGGATATCCTTGATCTTTTATTCTTCCAAATGAAATTTGTTATGGTTTTTTTCCAATTCAGAAGAAAAGTTTTTTTGGTAGTTCAATGGGTATGGCACTAAATAAGTAAATAAGTTTGGGTAGGAAGGTCATTTTTATTATGTTAGCTCATCCTACCCATGAGCAGATAATGTTTTTCCAATTTTTTAGATCTAGTTTTAATTGTGTGGAAAAATGTTTTGTAGTTGTGTTCATATAGTTCCTTTGTCTCGGCAGATAGATTCCTAAGTATTTTATATTGTCTAGGGTGATTTTAAATAGAATTTCTATTTCTAATTCTTGCTACTGAGATGTGTTGGAGATGTACAGAAACACTGATGACTTATATGGGTTTATTTTGTATCCGGCAACTTTGCTAAAGTTGTTGATTATTTTGACTAGCATTTTATTTGATTCTCTAGGATTCTTTAAGTAGACCATCATATCATATGCAAAGAGTGATAGCTTGGTGTCCTCATTGCCAATTATAATACCTTCAATTTCTTTTTCTTCTCTAATTGCTACTGCTAGTGTTTCTAGTAAAAATGTTAAATAATAGAGGTGATAATGGGGATCCTTGTTTACCACCTGATCTTATTTTATACATCTAGTTTATACCCATTGAAGATGATGTTGGCTGATGGTGTTAGATAAATGTTGTTTATTATTTTTAGGAAAGAACCTTCTATTCCTATACTTTCTAGTGTTTTCAATAAGAATAAGTGTTTTATTTTGTCAAAGGCTTCTTCTGTGTCTATTGAGATAATCATGTGATTTTTGTTGGTTTGCTTGTTGATATGGTCAATTATGTGGATGGTTTTCCTAATATTAAACCACCCTTGCATTCCTGGTATAAATCCCACCTGATCATAATGAATAACCCACGTCATGACTTCCTGGAGTATTTTTGCTAGTATCCTATTTAAGATTTTTACATCTATGTTCATTAAGGAGATTGGTCTATAATTTTCTTTCTCTATTTTTGACCTGCCTGGCTTTGAAATCAGCACTATATTTGTGCCATAAAAAGAATTTGGTAGAACCCCCTCTTTGCTTATTATCTCAAATAGTTTGTGTAGTATTGGGATTAACTGTTCTTTGAATGTTTAATAGAATTCACTTGTGAATTAATCAGGCCCTGGGGATTTTTTCTTTGGGAGTTCTTTTATGGCTTGTTCAATTTCTTTTTCTGATATGGGATTATTTAAGAATTCTATTTCTTCTTCTGTTAAACTAGGCAATTTATATTTTTGTAAATATTCATCCATATCACCTAGATTTGCATATTTATTGCCATATAATTGGGCAAAATAGTTTTTAATGATTGCCTTAATTTCCTCTTCTTTGGAGGTGAGGTCTCCCCTTTCATATCTATGATATTGTTAATTTGGTTTTCTTCTTTCCTCGTTTTTATTAGATTTTATTTATTTATTTATTTATTTATTTCATTAGATTAACCAGTACTTTGTTTGTTTTTTTCAAAATACCAGGTTCTAGTCTTATTTATTAGTTCAATAGTTCTTTCACTTTCTATTTTATTAATTTCTCCATTAATTTTTATGATCTCTAATTTAATTTTATTCTGGGGATTTTTAATTTGTTTGCTTTCAAGTTTTTTGATTTGCATTTCCAATTTATTGACCTCTGCCCTCTCTATTTTGTTAAAATATGAACTCAAGGATATAAATTTCCCCGAGTACTACTTTAGCTGCATCCCATAGATTTTGAAAGGACTTCTCATAATTGTCATTTTCTTCAATTTAATTATTAATTGTTTCTGATTTGTTTTCTAACAGATTTTGGACAATCGTATTATTTAATTTCCCATTAATTTTTGATTTGGCTCTCCATGTGCCCTATCTGATTATTGTTTTTATTGCATTATAATCTGAAAAGTTTGCATTTATTATTTCTGCTTTTGTGCATTTGTATGCCATGTTTTTATTACCTAGTATATGCTCAATCTTTGTGAATGTACCATGTGCTGCTTAAAAGAATGTGTATTCCTTTTTGTCCCTATTTATTTTTCTCCATATATCTATTAACTCTTATTTTTCTAAGATTTTATTCACATCTCTTACCTCTTTCTTATTTATTTTTTATTTTATTTATCTAAATTTGATAGTGGTAGGTTCAGGTCTCCCACTAGTATAGTTTTACTATCTGTTTCCTCCTTCAATTCCACTAGTTTATCCTTTAGAAATTTGGATGCTGCAACTCCGGTCAAGATGGCAGCTTAGAAGCTGCGAAAGTTCAGACCTCAGAAACCCTTCCTTGCCAATCGCAAACTGAGAGCTCCTAGGACACTGAAATTCAAGCTGAACAACAGGACAGACCCGGGGAACCCTCCTCCCAGACCTGGATCAAAAGGTATGGCCCCCAAAAAGCCAAAACCCTAGATCACTCGGATCTAAGGGACAGGCAGAAGGAAGGTCCCAGTTCCCATCCCCCCCCCAACCCAGAGTGCTGAGCCCCAGGCAGCAGTGGGAACTTCAGGGTTGGCAAAAGGGCCCCAGGGCTGGCTATTTTGAAGGACTCACCTTGAAAGCAACCTGAGCCAGTCTCCGGGATGCCCAAAACAGATGGCAGGGAAACATGGAGAGAAGGGGGAAGTCTGTAGACCCCTGGCTGGGTCCTTCCCACTGAGTCTCAAGAGAGGTCCCAGCTTTAGGGCACCAGCTGAACCCAATCCCATCAGGATCCCTCAGAGCTACTGAAAGGAGAGAAAACTTAGGGCTGGCAAAGGGGTTGCTCCGAAGAGCTTACCTTGAAAGTAACCTGGGCCAGTCTCTGGGCATTCAACACAGATTGTGGAGGATGAGGTTGTTTTTTTTTTTTGGCTCGGGGATCATTTGGCCCACACCAGCTGATCCTAATCCCATCAGGAGCCCTCAGAGATTCTGAAAGAACAGAAACAAGGCCAGCGAAGGGCTTACCTTGAAAGCAACCTGGTCCAGTCTCCGAGCATTCAACACAGATTGTGGAGGAGGAGGTTTTTTTCTTTAGGGCTCATTCAGTACAAACAAGCTGAACCTAATCCCATCAAAAGCCCTCAAAGCCCAGGGAGGCCATAACCCCTCCCCCCTTAGAGAGCAGAGTCTTCTGAAAGAACCAGCTGAATCTAATCCCATCAAAAGTCTCCAAAATGCAGGGAAGCCCAGGCTCCCCACCCATCCTCATTGACTGCTGGACCTTAAGCCAATCAAAAGCCTCTAGAAGACAGGAAAGCTCAAACCCCCAACAACCCTTCCCCAGAGACTACACCAAGAGATCTTCTGTTAAAGCTCCAAGAGGGGAGACTGATAGAAGTCCCCAAAGAACAAAGAAAATGAGAGGAACAAGAGCACAGACAAATACCTGGTGTAAAGAAGGGGTGAATTTGAGCAAACAACAGAAAAAGAAGGAAGAAACAATAGACAGCTACTACTCAGCAAATGGAACAGAGTGGGAGAAATCAGCAAACGATAAACCAGAAATCTCAGCGAATTGGATACAGGATGTGGAAGAACTCAAAACAAAACTAAGAGAGGCTGAGGACAATAGGAAAAGAACTTAAAAATGAACTAAAACAAGAAAATAGTGTCTTGAAAGCCAAAATCAACCAGCTGGAAAATGAGGCAAAGAAGATGAAAGATGAGGTAAAAAGGATGAAAGACACTCTTCAAAGAAAATCAGACCAGAAGGAAAAAGACGACCAAAAAGCCAGAGATGAAATCCAAACTTTAAGAACCAGAATACAACAACTAGAATCAAGTGACCTCACAAGGCAGCAGGACACTATAAAACAAAACAAAAAGAATGAAAAAATTGAGGAAAATGTGAAGCATCTCATTCACAAAACAGACGATTTAGAAAATCGTTCAAGAAGAGATAATTTAAGAATAATTGGACTACCAGAAGACCACGACAAAAGAAAATGCATGGACATAATACTAGAGGAAATTATCCAGGAAAACTGTCCCAAGTTCATAGAACAAGAAGGGAAAGTGGAGATTGAAAGAATCCACAGATCACCCCCTGTATTTAATCCCCAACTGACAACACCAAGAAATGTTATAGCCAAATTCAAAAACAATCAGATGAAAGAAAAGATATTACAAGCTGCCAAGAAGAAGCCATTCAGATACCATGGAAACACGATGAGGTTAACACAGGATCTGGCTGCATCCACACTGAAGGACCAAAAGGCATAGAATACAATATTCCAGAAAGCAAGGGAACTAGGTCTACAACCAAGAATAAAATACCCATCAAAACTGACTATATTCTTACAGAGGAAAGTATGGACATTCAACACAACAGAAGAGTTCCAAGCATTCATAAAGAAAAGACCAGACCTGAACAGAAAATTTGATGTCCAACCACAGAACTCAAGAGAATCATCAAAAGGTAATTAAAAAAGAGAGGGAAAACAAACAAAACAACATCAAAAATTTTATAAGAGACTCAATAAGTTAAAATGATATGTATCCCTATAAGAAAAGAGGTCATTGGTAACTCTTAAAAACTGTTGCTATCACCTGAGCAGCTAAAAGAATTACACTCAGAGGGAACAGTGACAAACTGTATAGGATGAAAGGACAAGACATAAATAGGTATATAGATATATGCATACATAAATACATATACATGTGTATGTGTATATATATATATATATACATGAATAGAGCTAAAAAAGAAAAGTGGTTATGACTAAAAGAAATGGGAAAAGAAACAAATGGGGGTAAATTTATATGTCACAACAAATCTCATGGCGGGAGGGGGGAGAACATCAATACACTGGAAGGGTAAAGAGGTTGGAGTCAGGAAATACTCAACTCCTATGTACTTTGAAACTGAGCCAAAGAAGGAAGAACAACCCAATCCATTGGGGAAGAAAATAGATTTGCACCCTATAGGGGAGGAGAAGGGTAAAAAAAGGACTGGTGGGGAGGAAAGCAGTACAAGGGAGGGAGAGGGGGGAAATTTTAAAAAGACTACAGGGGAAAATAAGGGAGGGAATAAGAAGGTAGGGGGGTAGAAAGGGAAGTAAAATAAGGGAGGGAACGGGGGGCTGACTATAAACAAACATTGGTATAGAAGGAAATAGTGAAATAAGAAAAGGCAGGACCAGGAGTAGAAATCAAAATGCTGGGAAATACACAGCTAGTAATCACAACTCTGAATGTGAATAGAATGAACTCACCCATAAACCCCAAGCAAATAGCAGAGTAGATTAGAATCCAAAACCCTACCATATGCTGTCTGCAAGAAACACACATGAGGAAGGTAGATACGCATAGGGTGAAAGTAAGAGGATGGAGCCAAACCTATTGGGCATCAAATGATAAAGAGAAGGCAGGAGTAGCAATCATGATATTGGACAAAGCCAAAGTAAAAATAAATGTAGTTAAAAGAGATAGGGAACGTAATTACATCCTGATAAAAGACAGTATAGACAATGAGGAAATATCTATACTCAATATGTATGCACCAAATGGCAGAGCATTCAAATTTTTAAAGGAGAAACTAGAGGAGCTCAAGGATGAAATAGATAAAAAAAATTATACTAGTGGGAAATCTGAACCTTCCCCTATCTGAACTAGATAAATCAAATAAAAAAATAAATAAGAAAGAGGTGAGAGAAGCAAATGAAATCTTAGAAAAATTAGAGTTAGTAAACATATGGAGAAAAATAAATAGAGACAAAAAGGAATACACTTTCTTTTCAGCAGTATATGGTACATTCACAAAAATTGACCATGTACTAGGGCACAAAATCATTGCAAACAAGTGCAAAAGGGCAGAAATAATAAATGCAACCTTCTCAGACCACAGTGCAATAAAAATAATAAGTAGTAAGGGTACATGGATAGATAAATCAAAAATTAATTGGAAATTAAACAATATGATTCTCCAAAACCAGCTAGTTAAAGAACAAATCATAGAAACAATTAATAACTTCATTGAAGAAAATGACAATGATGAGATATCCTTTCAAAACCTATGGGATGCAGCCAAAGCAGTACTCAGGGGGAAATTTATATCCTTGAGTTCATATATAAACAAATTAAGAAGGGCAGAGGTCAATGAATTGGGCATGCAAATTAAAAAACTAGAAAGTGAACAAATTAAAAATCCTCAGATGAAGACTAAATTAGGGATCATAAAAATCAAAGGAGAAATTAATAAAATTAAAAGTCAAAGAACAATTGATTTAATAAATAAGACTAGAAGATGGTACTTTGAAAAAAACAAATAAATTGACAAAGTACTAGTCAGTCTAATTAAAAAAAGGAAAGAAAAAAACCAAATTGACAGTATCCAAGATGAAAAGGGAGACCTCACTTCTAATGAAGAGGAAATCAAGGCAATCATTAAAAACTACTCTGCCCAATTATATGGCAAAAATATGGCAATCTAAGTGATATGGATGAATACTTACAAAAATATAAATTGCCTAGACTAAAAAAAGAAGAAATAAATTACCTAAACAACCCCATATCAGAAAAATAAATTGAACAAGCCATCAAAGAACTCCCTAAGAAAAAATCCCCAGGTCCAGACGGATTCACAAATGAATTCTATCAAACATTCAAAGAACAGCTAACCCCAATACTATACAAACTATTTGACAGAATAAGGCAAGAAGGGATTCTACCAAATTCTTTTTACAACACAAACATGGTACTGATCCCAAAGCCAGGCAGGTTAAAAACAGAGAACGAAAACTATAGGCCAATCTACCTAATGAATATAGATGCAAAAATATTAAATACGATACTAGCAAAAAGACTCCAACAAGCCATCATGAGGATTATCCACTACAATCAGGTAGGATTCATTCCAGAAATGAAGGATGGTTCAATATTAGGAAAACAATCTACATAATTGACCATATAAACAAGCAAACCTACAAAAATCACATGCTTATTTCAATAGATGCAGAAAAAGCCTTTGACAAAATACAACACCCATACCTATTGAAAACACTAGAAAGTATAGGAATAGAAGGGCCTTTCCTAAAAATAATAAACAGTATATACCTAAAACCATCAGCAAACATCATCTGCAATGGGGAAAAACTCAAAACCTTCCCAATAAGATCAGGAGTCAAACAAGGATGCCCATTATCACCTTTATTATTTAATATTATACTAGAAACACTAGCAGTAGCAATTAGAGAATAAAAAGAAATTGAAGGTATTAAAATTGACAATGAGGAGACCAAGCTGTCACTCTTTGCAGATGATATGATGATTTACTTAAAGAATCCCAGGGAATCAACCAAAAAGCTAATCGAAATAATCAACAACTTTAACAAAGTTGCTGGATACAAAATAAACCCACATAAGTCATCAGCATTTCTATATATCTCCAACCCAGTTCAGCAGCAAGAATTAGAAAGAGAAATTCCATTATAGGTCACCCTAGATAATATAAAATACTTAGGTATTACTATATAAACACAACTACAAAACACTCTCCACACAATTAAAATTACACCTAAACAATTGGAAAAACATTGATTGCTCATGTGTGGGAAGAGCTAACATAATAAAAATGACCATCCTACCCAAACTTATCTATATATTTAGTGCCATACCCATTGAACTACCAAAAAAACTATTTTACTGAATTAGAGAAAACCATAACAAAGTCCATTTGGAAGAATAAAGGATCAAGGATATCCAGGGAAATAATTTTAAAAAAAAATACAAAGGAAGGTGGCCTTGCAGTCCCAGATCTCAAACTTTATTACAAAGCAGCGGTCATCAAAACAATTTGGTACTGGCTAAGAAACAGAAAGGAGGATCAGTGGAATAGACTTGGGGTAAATAACCTCAGTAAGACAGTCTTTGACAAACCCATAGACTCCAGCTTTTGGGACAAAAATCCAATATTTCATAAAACCTGCTGGGAAAATTGGAAGACAGTGTGGGAGAAATTAGGTTTGGATCAACACCTCACACCCTACACCAAGATAAACTCAGAATGGACAAATGACTTGAATTTAAAGAAGGAAACTATAAGTAAATTAGATGAACACAGAATAGTATACATGTCAGAACTTTGGGAAGGGAAAGATTTTAAAACCAAGCAAGACTTAGAAAGAGTCACAAAATGCAAAATAAATAATTTTAACTACATCAAATTAAAAATTTTTGTACAAACAAAACCAATGTAACTAAAATTAGAAGGAAAACAACAAATTGGGAAACAATCTTCATAACAAAAACCTCTGACAAAGGTCTAATTACTCAAATCTATAAAGAGCTAAACCAGTTGTATAAAAAATCAAGCCATTCTCCAATTGAAGAATGGGCAAGGGACATGAATAGACAATTTTCAGTTAAAGAAATCAAGAATATTAATAAGTACATGAAAAAGTGTTCTAGAGAGATGCAAATCAAAACAACTTTTAAGTATCACCTCACACCTAGTAGATTGTTCAACATGACAGCAAAGGAAAGTAATGAATGCTGGAGGGGATGTGGCAAAGTAGGGACATTAATGCATTGCTGGTGGAGTTGTGAATTGATCCAACCATTCTGGAGGGCAATTTTGAACTATGCCCAAAGGGTGATAAAAGACTGTCTGCCCTTTGATCCAGCCATAGCACTGCTGGGTTTGTACCCCAAAGAGATAATAAGGAAAAAGACTTGTGCACGAATATTCATAGCTGCGCTCTTTGTGGTAGCCAAAAATTGGAAAACGAGGGGATGCCCTTCAATTGGAGAATGGCTGAACAAATTGTGGTATATGTTGGTGATTGAATACTATTGTGATAAAAGGAATAATAAAGTGGAGGAATTCCATGGAGACTGGAACAAACCTCCAGGGAGTGATGCAGAGTGAGAGGAGCAGAACCAGGAGGACATTGTACATAGAGACTGACACATTGTGGTACAAGAGAATGTAATGGACTTCTCCAGTAATGCCTTTACAATGTCCCTGAACAACCTACAGCGATCTACAAGGAAAAAAAAAAACTATTCTCAAGCAGAGGACAAACTGAGGGAGTAAAAACACCGAGGAAAAGCAACTGCTTGACTACAAAGGTTGAGGGAACATGATTGAGGAGAGAAGCTAAATGAGCGCCCTAATGCAAATACCAACAATAAGGAAATGGGTTCAGAGCAAGGACACAGGTGATACCCAGACAAATCGTGCGTCAGTTAGGGAAGGGGTGGGGGGGATTTGGGGGAGAGGAAAAGAAAATGATCTGTTTCCAATGAAGAATGTATGAAAATGACCAAATAAAATAATGTTTAAAAAAAAAAAGAAATTTGGATGCTATACCATTTGGTGCATACATGTTGAGTACTGATATTTCCTCACTGTCTATACTTCTTTCTATCCGGATGTATTTACCTTCCCTATCCCTTTTAATCAGATCTATTTTTACTTTGGCTTCGTCAGGTATCATGATTGCAACTCCTGCCTTCTTTCTACCAGTTGAGGCCCAATAGGTTTTGCTCCAACCTTTCATTCTAACCTTGTGAGTGTCTAGCCTCATCATGTGTATTTCTTGTAGACAACATATGGTAGGATTTCAGATTCTACTCCACTCTCCTATTTGTTTTTGTTTTATGAGTGAGCTCATTCCATTCAGGTTCAAAGTTATGATTGTCACTTGTGTATTCCCCAGCATTTTGATATCCTCTCCTAGTTCTGTCCTTTCTTCTCTTGCTATATCCTTTTAAACTAGTAGTTTGCTTTTAATCAATTCCCCTAATCCCCACCCTTAATATGCTTCCCTTTCTGGCCCCTCGCTTTTTGTTCCCTTCTTATTTTTTTAGGTTCTATTAAGTTCCCTGCTCCCTCTCCTCCCCTCCCTTTTGTACTCCCACACCTCTCCTCCCCTTAGTTTTCCCTTCTCACTTTTCCCATAAGATAAGATAGAATTCAAGACCCCAATGGATCTAGATGCTCTTCCCTTGCAGAATTGATTTCACTGAGAGTAAGGTTTAAGTATTACCTACTAGCTCTCTTCCTCTCCTTCTTATAAGAGTATTCTTCCCCTCCCCTTCCCATGTGTATCTTTGTGTGATAAAGATTATCCTATTTATTTTATTTCTTCAAGTATTTCTTTGTGCCATCTTCAATTTCCCCCATTTTTTTCCTTTTTTTGCATATTTTCTTATAGCACTTATTACCACATATCTTTCTGTGAATGATTCTTCTAATTACTACAATATTGAATATAATTTTTGAGAGTTACAAATAACATTTCCCCCATATATTAATATAAATAATTTGATCTGATTGAAGCCCTTAAAGAAAAAAGTTTGAATAAAAAAAACATTTTTCCCTTTTCCCTCTTTCTCATTTACCTTTTCATGCTTCTCTTGAACTTTGTGTTTGGATATGAAATTTTACACTTACTTCTGGTCTTTCCTTTACAAATACTTGGAAATTTTCTATTTTGTTGAATGCCCATACTTTCCCCTGGAAGTATGCAGTCAGTTTTGATGGATAGGAGATCCTTTGTTGAAGACCCAATTCTCTTGCTTTTCTGAATATCATGGTCCAAGCCTTGTGGTCCTTTAGTGTGGAAGCTGTTGGGTCTTGTGTGATCCTAATTGGTGCTCCTTGGTATCTGAATTGTCTGTTTTGGCTTCTTGTAGAATTTTCTCCTTAGCTTGAAAGCTCTGGAATTTTGCAATTACATTCCTCGGAGTTATCTTTTAAGTATTTAGGGTAGAGGGTTTTTTATTATCTTTTAATGTCTATTTTGCCCCCTTGTTCAAGGACATCAGGGCAGTTTTCTTAGATAATTTCTTTTAGCATGATGTCAATATTTCTGTTTATTTCTGGCTTTTCAGGTAGATCAATGATTCTCCAATTGTCTCTCCTTGATCTATTTTCCTGATCTGTCATCTTGTCAATGAAATATTTTATGTTTTCTTCTAGTTTGTAAGTATTTTGACTTTGCTTTATTAATTCTTGCTGTTTTGCAAGATCATTGTCTTCCAGTTGCCTAATTCTGGATTTTAAAGACTGGTTTTCCTTTTCAGTTTGGTCTATCCTGCTTTTTGTGGCTTCTAGCTGTTTCTCCAATTGGGAGTTCTTGTCCTTTAAACTGTTATTTTCTCTTTGAATTATTTCTCATTTTTTCTTGCCAGAAGGCTTCCATTTTTAATAAGCTCCAATTTAAATTCTTCAAGAGCTTGTGGACAATTTTCATTTTGCGGTGAAGGTTTTGGTGCATTTATTTGAATTTTGTCCTGTATTTCCTCTGTAGCCTGGGTTTTTTCTCTGTAAAAATTTTCCAGGGGCAGCCCCTTCTTTTGTGTGTGTGTGTGTGTGTCTGTGTGTGTGTGTGGAGTGATGTTGTTGTTCCTGGACACTATTTGTCATTACTGGTGGAGGCTTTTCCTTCCATTTTTAGTCTGAAATCTGAGTGAGATGGGCAGACTCTCTGTGTATAGAGTTCAGTAGCAAGGATTTTGCCTGAGGCCACCTCTCAAATCTCTGCAGCTTCTCCTGTTTGCTGCCCTTCTCTGTGCTATCTTCCTGGGAGTGCCCATGGTCTAAACTCTTCATCTTACTGGGGTTTCAAGTGTAGCTGCTCTCAGGGCTAGGTCTTAGGTAGTTTCTTAGTCAGCTCCCAAGGACCCAGAGGTGCCTCTCACTCACTCTAGAGGTGTCCCTAACTCACTCACTGATTCTGTCTTGCACTGGCTCTGATTCTGGCTCTGTAGGTGGGATGAAGGAGGGTAGATCAGCTCATGTTTGGTGGGAGATTTTTCACCCCTTTATAGTGTGGAAAGGCCCAAATCCCACGTACCTTCAATGCTGTGCCCTACTGTAGAGTGCCCTATTTCATATGAATGTGGACTTTTTTGGTCTTTTGAGGTAGTCTGTATCAGTAGGTGCTGAGGAGAGGAAGAGTCCTGCATCTAGACTGCCACAATGTTTACCCAGAAGTATGCCAATATCCATACTTAACTTTTAAGTATGGTGTTTACACTTCTGGGGATTAAAGTCTAAAAATAGTTAAGTTACAATTTAAATCTTTACAGTCAGGGAAGAGCTAAGTACCTTCATTGTTAAAATCAGGGGAGAGCCAAATCCAATCTTCACAATTTACATTCTCACAAGTTAAGGACCCTACATCTCATCCAATGTCTTGATTTTACATTCTTAGCACTCTAAACCAGGTCACCATTAATGTTGACTGGAGGGGAAATGGAGCTTATATTCTATCATTTACAAGGAAAACGAATAATCCTGTCTTTGGAGGGTGGCAGTACTCCCTGACAGCTTAACTTTCAACCTATTTGGGTGCTATTATCTTTTCATGTATGTTCTGTTTTAAGAAAACTTAATACCTGAAATATTAAAAATTTGTGAAACATATATTTGGGTTTTTATTCATAATTTTAAGAGATTACTTAGTTTCACAGTAGGATATTAAGGTGTAAGTCACAATTTACCTCATAGGAATTTTCTAGGCATTTAATCGGCAAAACTGGAGATAAGACTCCTTAGGTAAGGGTCATTGCTGATTCTCTGACCTTCACAGCAAGGAACAGCAGCTGGGCTGCTAGAAACCATAGGGGTGTGATGACTTTTGTCTTTTTTTCCACCCACACAAGTATTTCTAAGTTTAGAACTTGAAGATCTAGTAAACTTACAGCTGTTACTCCTTACATATGAATACCAACTCAGTGGAAATTTTATAGTTTCTCATGGAAAAGCTCTAAAGACTGTTCAAACATCTACTGTCCTTTCCAAAAGAACCTTGTTGGAATAACCCATCAATCAACAAACATTTATTATTTATTTTCTATGTGCCAGGAGGCAGCAAGGTTGTTCAGTGGATAGAATACTGAGCCTGGAATCAGGAAAACTGAAATTCAAGTCTGGCCTCTGACACTTACTAATTGTGTGACCCTGGGAAAGTCATTTAACTTATGTTTGTCTGGAGAAGGAAATGGCAAAGCATTCTATTTTCTTTGCCAAGAAAAAGCAATGGAGAGTGTTAATGTGCTATGTGTCACATCATGATGTGATAAAGTCAAATAAAAGTGAACAACAAATATGCCAGGAACTGTGCTAAGCTCTAGGGATATAAAGACAAAAATGAAATTGTCTCCATCCACAGTGGGTTTCTATTCTTAATGATAAATACTGCATATGTCATATCCATATCATTGTTTGGCAAGTATATCTATTCTCTTCAGAGGTCAGGAAGATAGCAAAGTATAAGTCAGAAGTTTACTCTAACATTTTTTTTTTTGGTGGTGACTCTTTGCTCTCCATTGAATTCTAAAATGACTAGATGTTTTTTCATCAAAGAAACCAGTTACATTCAATATTACCACAATAGGTATTAGAATAAAAGAGAAAACATTATCCTACTATTGTATAAATTACAGGAAGTAAGAAGTTAAAGAATTCTATGAAAAGGACAATGAAAATTATAGACATTGAGAAGCTGTCATTAGAATACATGTTGATAACAAAAATTAGGGCTCCTAAGTTTTAAAAGATTCATTCATTCAGCAATCCTAATGTACCTACTGCTTACAATGAACTGAGGACCTTTATTTTGTCCTAGCTGTACTTCTGATTTCATTTCAACATCATGCCTCAGCTGCTGTCTCATCCTGAAACTTCCCTCACTCCCTGGATCTTCTTCACCCTGGAACATCCATCTACCCCTGCACCATACTCACCATGGAACATTATTCTACCATACTAGTTTCCTATTCCCATTAGTGAGTTTCTCCAGAGCTTCCATTTTGGAAAAAGTCTCAAATGTGCTACTTTCATTCCTCTTCTACCTATGCTTTGAATTTTTGGACTTCAATATAAAACACCCACATGAATACCTTGCCACACTGTCACAGTTTTCCTTTTTCCTTCAGTGTATTGTCTTACATGTTAGAATGTAAATCCTTTAATAACAGGGACTGTCTTTGTTTTTACTCATATTTTTATCCTCAGCACTTAAACAGCATATAGTTATTCCTTAATAAATGCTCATTGGTTTGCCTTGCCTAGGAGCCAAAGTACTCAGGTTTTAATTATGCCTTCATCATATATTACCCGTAAGTAACTGAATATTAGAGAAATATTAGGTAATAGAACTGTCTCCTCATTACTGAAGGTCAATGATCTACATCTGTTCCTGAATGGAGCAGAGATAAAGAGAGAGGGAAAGAGAACTCCACACGGGATTTTCTTGGAGACTTTTCCAACTCTTGAGTTCCTTCGTTGCTTTTGGTTCTGTAGTCACTTTGGGCACTTCTGACTTCTAACATTGAGAGAGAAGATTGAAGAGAGCAACACCACTTCAGGTTGATAAAGGAAAATACTCTAGGAAAAACCTGACATGAGAATAGTTTGAAGTCCCCATCATGCTTCATTATTCATGGAACTTTCAGTTGTTGTTCAATTCTTTTCAGTCATGTCCAATTCTTTGTGACCCCATTTTGAGTTTTCTTGGTAAAGATACTGCAGTGGTTTGCCATTTCCTTCTTCAGCTCATTTTATAGATCATAAAACTGAGGCTAATAGGATTAAGCTAATAAGTATCGAAGGCTGTATGTGTACTAAAAAAGATGAGTCTTCCTGACTTTAGGCCTAGTGCTCAAGAGAGTTTAAATTAATTGCTTTTTTAAAATAATATTTTCCCCAATATTTTGAAACAATTTTAACAGTCATATTTTTAGATTTTGAGTTCCAAATCCTCCCCTTTCTTACATTCCCTCCTTCATTTCCTGTACCACTAGCTGCCTTCACTTTGAATTATTTCATATATATTCACTTCCTGTGTGCATTTTCTCTGATTTTTGTTTTACTATTGACTTGGTTAAAAGTGTTCCCTTATTTTATTTGTGTTCACTGTGGAACTCTTATTTGATAGGTAAAAGGTCAAGCCATGGATATAAAGCATGGGTTCCTCTATTCCCCCAGTAAGAAACAGCAACCACAAGTTTAGCTTGAATCAGAAGAATATATTTCCTGGAATTCAAATATAGTATCTCCTCTCTCAGGAGAAAATATGGGCAAACACTTAGTTCTAACATTATACTCCTTTACCCAATGCGAAATAAAGTCTTCCTTGGAGAAAAGTAGGGAGAGGAGAGACTAGAGCTATCTAGTCTTTCTCCCTTCAAGCCACATAGTGATATCCCCATGAGTAAGCATGGTCTAGTTGTCAAAACAATTCACTCAGAACCACTGATATTAAAAGCTAGCTTTTCTACTTACTGTCTCTGTGTCTATTAACAATTAATTTCATAATAAGCAAGATTATTTTTGAAAAAACTAGAAAGACATACACAAAGTGATGAAAATTGAAGTGAGACAAACCAGAAGAACAGTGTACACAGTAATAGCAATATTTTTTAAATAAATAATTATCATGGACCTATCTATTCTCAACAATACACTGAAGCAAGGCAATACCAGAGCCTCATGATGAAAGATGGTATCTGCCTTCAAAAAAAGAATCGATAACATCTAATTGCAGACCCAAACATACCATATTTCATTTTCTTTCTCTCCTCCACCTACTCCTTCTTCTCATTTTCCTCCTCTTCTTCCTCTCCTCCTTCTCTCTTTTACAAAATGGCTGATATGGAAAAATGTTTTATTAGATTGCCCATGTAAAATCTGTATCACATTGTTTACTATCTCAGAGGGGGGAAGACTGGGAGGATTGATGGAGGGAGGAAATAAAGGGGAGAATTTGAAACTCAGATATTTTTTAATGAATGTTAAAATTATTTTTAAATATATTTGGGAAAAATAAAAATATTATTCAAAAAATAATTTCACTTCTCTTGGCTTTGATTTCCTCTTCTATGAAATAAAGAAATTTAAACAAAAATTGTTGCATTCCCTTCCATCTTTAATATTTCATAGCTTTAAAATCATGGATAATAGAGCTATAACAGGTTATTAGCATAAAAAGGTACATATTGGTAAACATCCCTAAGTTTTAAAGTTGACATTATAGAGAATAATCATAGTTCTCATATTATGCTACTTAGCAGCATTCTTAAAAACAGAGTGATAATTTGGATATGTGAAAGATTTTTAAAAATTCTTTTTATTTGAACTTAGATTAACACAAATATTTTCCTAGAAAATATATACCAAAAAGATTCACTTGTATTTCTTTTAGCTTCAAGTGAAGAAATCTTATTCATGACAGAGGAAAAAAACAGCAATCTCAAAACCTTTGGAAAAGTGAATTAGATATGAACCATCACTGTTATTCAATCAGAGTTATCAGATTCCCTCTCCTCAAAATGGGTCATAAGCTTTATTTAAACTAAATTTAAAAGACATCAACAGAATTTGGATTTTATAACCAGGATCCAAAGCTGAACTAGTAGAAATTGATGTTTATTTTTTTTTATTTCAGATTGAACTAACTCTGAATTGATGTATCATATTGGACATAAAAATGAACAGTATGTGTCAAGATATTTTCCTTTCTTATGATGAATATGAAATCCCTGAAGTTCATCAATCTATTTTTTATTAAACTCTTCTATATAATAAGCACTGACATGACCATCTACAAAATTGAACTGCATATATATTATCAATATGTTGGGAGTTGATTGCTTACTAGATTGTAAGCTGAATAATATACATATAGTGTGTCTTACTTATATTCTTTCTTAGTATCTGTCACAATATCCTGTTAAGTAAAATAATTGTCTAATAAGTATTTGTTAAATGAATTAGAGATTCCATAATTTACAAGAGGATAAAGAGAGCATTAGGTCAATTTATTATATATGATGTCATATAATTAAATAATTGGAAATGTTCAGCTGAGAGTTGTTTTTTTCTATTTTTCATCCAGATATTTGGCTTTCTGCTATCATAAGCTTTTTATCACCACCAAAAAGGCATGCATGTATGCACGCACACACACTAACATGTTCACCCAGCAATACTCTGGAGGTCTTGGAGTGGGAGGTAAAAGCAAGAGCAAAAAGTATTGACAAAGTTGTCCTTAGAACAAATACTTTGCTATATTTCAAGTTGAACTGGGCTTTAAAAAAATCTTAAGAAAGCAATTTGAATGTAAATATCCTTTTATATGCTCTGCTATGGAAATAAATGTGGGAGTGATGCAAATATATCTGAATTCATGCTGAAGTTCCTCTAAGAATAACTTGTCAGTCCAGTTGAAGAGTCTAGATCTTCATCTAAAATTTCAAATTGCTGTGCCTTACCTATTATATTAGAGTGTTGTTCTCTGATGACTATCTAGGAGCATCCTTTACTTATAAGGGTGATGTTGTTAAGAATTGACCTGATTTGAAAGTGAGCCAGAGAGAGCATGATGTTTGGAGAAGGAAAGAAAAAATACATTTTTTCCATTTATATGGTATCACTTGAAAGTCTATTTTATTGTCTACTGTATTTCCCATGTGCTTTTCCGCATCTGACTGCTTATTCTTCCCCCTTCTTATATGTAACCTCATGAATTCTCTCTATCCATTCATTTCCTATCTGTTCTTCAAGTTTCACCTCAAATCCTTCTTCCACCACTAAACAAACTTTGAGTGTTCCAGGCCATTGATTTTTTCTCTCTCTCTTCTCTGCATTCATATTTCATTTGTCATGTACTCCATACAAAATCACAGAATTCAATGACAAATGTGTCTTCAAAGGCTTAGTACAAACTGAAACTGAGCATTAATTCCCTCTCCTATATCACTAACAGTCGTTCCTTAAAGACCTCTAATGAGGGGAAAAAAGACAGGAGAAGAAAACACTATTTTTCTGAGATCATCTATTCTAATTTTTGACAGTTTTCATTGTTAAGAAGTCTTTTTCTTACAATGAACCTAAATCTGCCTCCCAATCACTTTTCCCCATCTCCTAGTTTTCCCTTCTGAAGGATCAGAATGAGTCTATCTCTTTGGTACTCAGCCCTATAATTGAGCTACCTTTACATCTATTTATTCCACAAGTTTTCCAATCACACTTTTTTTTTTTTCTCTGAGACTACATTGTAAGTTTCTTAGGGAAAATGAATATACCTTTCATTTCCGGGTATCGGTCCTTCTCAGTTACTTACAGAAGTAATTAGCAGTAAGATTTATATGATGCTTTATAGGTTTAGCTAGGACTTTCCCTCACAACATACATATAAAACATATAGTGAATATATTATATTTTTTATATTTTATTTGATCATTTACAAGCATTATTCATTGAAGACATAGATAATTTTCTTTTCTCCCCCCACCCCCCATAGCCGACGCGTAAATCCACTGGGCATTACATGTTTTCTTGATTTTAACCCATTGCTATGTTGATAATATTTGCATTGGACTGTTCATTTAGAGTCTCTCCTCTGTCATGTCCCCTCAACCGCTGTATTCAGGCAGTTGCTTTTCCTCGGTGTTTCTACTCCCACAGTTTATCCTCTGCTTATGAATGGTGTTTTTTTCTCCTAGATCCCTGCAAATTGTTCAGGGACATTACACTGCCACTAATGGAGAAGTCCATTACGTTCAATTATACCACAGTGTATTAGCCTCTGTGTACAATGTTCTCCTGGTTCTGCTCCTCTCACTCTGCATCACTTCCTGGAGGTTGTTCCAGTCTCCATGGAACTCCTCCACTTTATTATTCCTTTTAGCACAATAGTATTCCATCACCAACATATACCACAATTTGCTCAGCCATTCCCCAATTGATGGCCATCCCCTCGTTTTCCAGTTTTTGGCCACCACAAAGAGTGCAGCTATGAATATTTTTGTACATGTCTTTTTGTCCATTATCTCTTTGGGGTACAGAACCAGCAGTGCTATGGCTGGATCAAAGGGTAGATATTCTTTTGTCGCCCTTTGGGCATCGTTCCAAATTGCCCTCCAGAATGGTTGGATCAGTTCACAACTCCACCAGCAATGAATTAATGTCCCTACTTTGCCACATCCCCTCCAGCATTCATTACTTTCCTTTGCTGTCATGTTAGCCAATCTGCTAGGTGTGAGGTGATACCTCAGAGTTGTTTTTATTTGCATCTCTCTGATTATAAGAGATTTAGAACACTTCTTCATGTGCTTATTAATAGTTTTGATTTCTTTATCTGAGAACTGCCTATCCATGTCCCTTGCTCATTTATCAATTGGAGAATGGCTTGATTTTTTGGACAATTGATTTAGCTCTTTATAAATTTGAGTAATTAAACCTTTGTCAGAGGTTACTATGAAGATTTTTTCCCAGTTTGTTGTTTCCCTTCTGATTTTAGTTACATTGGTTTTGTTTGTGCAAAAGCTTTTTAATTTGATGTAGTAAAAATTATTTATTTTACATTTTGTGATTCTTTCTATGTCTTGCTTGGTTTTAAAGTCTTTCCCCTCCCAAAGGTCTGACATGTATACTATTCTGTGTTTACCCAATTTACTTATGGTTTCCTTCTTTATGTTTAAGTTCACTTACCCATTTTGAATTTATCTTGGTGTAGGGTGTGAGGTGTTGATCTATTCCTAGTCTCTCCCACACTGTCTTCCAATTTTCCCAGCAGTTTTTATCGAATAGTGGATTTTTGTCCCAAAAGCTCTGTTTCTGTGACCTAATGTATGGTCAATTTTTGTGAATGTGCCATGTGGTGCTGAGAAGAAGGTGTATTCCTTTTTATCCCTATTTATTTTTCTCCATATGTCTATTAATTCTAATTTTTCTAAGATTTCATTCACTTCTTTTACCTCTTTCTTATTTATTTTTTGATTTGATTTATCTAAATTTGATAATGGTTGGTTTAAGTCTCCCACTAATATGGTTTTATTGTCTATTTCTTCCTTCAATTCTCCTAGTTTCTCCATTAGAAATTTGGGTGCTATATTATTTGGTGCATACATGTTGATTAATGATATTTCCTCATTGTCTAAAGTCCCTTTTAACAAAATATAATTACCTTCCCTGTCCCTTTTGATCAGGTCTATTTTTGCTTCGTCTTTATCAGATACCATGATTACCACTCCTGCCTTCTTTCTGTCAGTTGAGGCCCAGAAGGTCTTACTCCATTCTTTAATTCTGACCTTGTGGGTGTCAACCAGCCTCATGAGTGTTTCTTGAAGACAACATATGGTAGGGTTTTGGATTCTAATCCATTCTGCTATTCGTCTACGTTTTATGGGTGAGTTCATCCCATTCACGTTCAAAGTTATGATTGGCATTTGTGGACTCCCTGGCATTTTGATATCGTTCCCTAATTCTAACCTTTTCTTCTTCGGCTCTACCTTTTAGTCCAGTGATTTACTTTGAATCAGTCCCCCTTGTCCCCTCCCTTGATGTTTCCCTTTCTAGTCCCTCCCATTTTAATTCCCTCCCCTCCCCCCTCTCTTTCCCTCCCTTTTTGTTTTCCCTCTCCCCCTCCCCCCCTTGGTTTTCCTTTCTCCCTACCCTTGTTGGGTAAGATAGAATTCAAGATCCCAATGGATCTGGATGTTCTTCCCCTTCAGAGTTGATTTCCCTGAGAGTAAGGTTTAAGTGAAAAACCCTCTCTTCCTCTCCTTCTTATAGGAGTTTTCTTCCCCTCCCCTTCCCATGTGAATCTTTGTGTGAGAAAGATTATTCTATTTGGTCTTTCTTTACCCCCTATTTATACATTACATTTTCCCCACATGTTAGTATACATAGATTGATAGAAATGTAGTTCTTATAGAAGAGGGTTTGAATAAAAGAAGAAGATAACATTTTTCTCCTTTCCCCTTTCCTTAATATTTACCTTTTCAGGTATTCCTTGCTCTTTGTTTTTCGGTATCAAACTTTCCACAGAGCTCTGGTCTTTTCTTTGCAAAAAGTTGGAATTCTTCTATTTTGTTGAATGCCCATACTTTCCCTCGGAAGTATATGGTCAGTTTTGCTGGATAGCTGATTCTTGGTTGAAGACCCAGCTCTCTTGCCTTTCTGAAGATCATGTTCCATGCCTTACGATCATTCAGAGTAGAACTTACAAGGTCTTGTGTGACCCTGATTGGCATTCCTTTATATCTAAATTGTCTTTTTCTGGCTTCCTGTAGGATTTTTTCTTTTGTTTGAGAGCTTTGGAATTTGGCAATTACATTCCTGGGAGTTGTCTTTTGGGGGTTTAGTGTAGAAGGTGTTCTGTGAGCTCTGTCAGTGGCTGTATTACCCCCTTGTTCTAGAATCTCTGGGCAATTTTCTTTGGTTATATCTTGTATCATGATGTCAAGTTTGGTGTTTATTTCTGGCTTTCCTGGAAGTCCAATTATTCTTAAATTATCTCTTCTCCCTCTATTTTCCAGATCTGTCACCTTGTTGGTGAGATATTTTATGTTCTCTTCTAATTTCTTGGTATTTTCGCTTTGCTTTATTAATTCTTGTTCTTTTACATGATTGTTGTCTTCCAGTTGCCTGATTCTGGCCTTTAAAGCCTGGTTTTCCTTTTCAGTTTGATCACACTGGTTTTGTAGATGCATGAATTTCTTTTGCATTATTTCCCACTTTTCCTCCCAGAAGGCTTCCATTTTTTTGGTCATTTCTGATTCAAATTCTTTATGGGTTTGTGGAGAGTTTCCATTTCCTTTGGAAGGTTCCAGAGCATTTTCTTGTGTATCGTCTTCTATCTCCTCTGTATTTTGTATTTTGGCTCCATAGAATGTGTCCAAAGTCACCCCGTTCTTCTTATTTTTCTTGGGATTTTGGGGCTTCTGTGCTTCTGTGGAGTTTGCCACCTCTGAATGGGGTGGATTAGCTTTTCTTATCTCTGTCTGGTGTTCTGAGGCTTTTGTCCTGGACAGATTGTCGGTTCTATGAGCTTTCCCTGAGTTGAACTGAGTATGCCTTAAGGCAGTGACTTTCACTGGAATTGGAATGGAAGGGTTCGGCCAGGGGGCCACACTCTCCCCCGGCTCTCTCTGTTTCCCTGCTGCTAAGGTGCCCCCTCAACTGGGTCGGGTTGCTTTCTGGAAGTTGCCTTCAGAATAGCTGGCCATGAGGCTGTCTTTTGGCCCTGAGGGTTACTGTTGTTTCAGATGATCCTGCTCTCTGAGGGGGGAGGGGCCGCGGCTTCCCACAGCCTTGGACTCTGTGCTCCTATCCCTTAGGTCCGAGTGATCTCGGGTTCTGGCTTTTGAGGGGGGCCGTACCTTTTGATCCAGGTCCAGGTCCAGGAGGAGGATTCCCAGGGTCTATGCTATTGATCGTTTTGAATTTCGGCGCCTTAGGAGCTTATAGTTTGAGATAGGTAGGGAAGGGTTTCCGGAGATCTGAACTTTAGCTTTCTCTAAGCCACCATCTTGACTGGAAGTCTCTAGTGAATATATTATTATCTTAATTTTATAGTCTAAGGAATACGGTTAGAGTTTTTATATCTCTGTATGTCCTACCTTGCCTACAATCTTCCATTGTACTTCTGGTAGTATCTGTCTACAGCCACCTATAGCTTTGAGCATCTTTCTTTCCCAGCTCCCTTGTTTACTTCACAGACCACCTGCATCCTCTTACTTTCCTGAGACACACTGGTACAAGTGCAATTGAGGAAAAAAAAAACCTATGAACAATGATGACCTACAAAAACCAATTTGTCAATGATTACATATACCCACTTCTTCATACTATAAGGGGGAAAAGGGGCTTATATAAAAATAGGTAGGACTGGGTTATATTTAAAATAGGGTCACCAGGAATTTAATTTATTACAAAGAAATTCATTTATAATTTATTTACAAAATATGGAAAGATTGAAGTAAGAAAATCAGAGAGGATAGGGTAAGCTATCTAGCCTAAGCACTAAGTAATTTACTCCTGGCCCCTGGCTCAACCCAGTCAGGGAGTTAGTTTCAGCTGGCCTTGGCAAAGCTGAAGACTTGGGGAAAACTGTCTCAAAAAAAAGGTAGGTCTCTCCTGAGGCTATTTTCTTCAGAAAATTCTGCAGTTAAAAATCACCTTTTCACTGACCATGTGTCAGTCCAAAGGAATAGATTTTACAACAGCCTCACCAGGAACAGGGTCTCAGGTCCAGTCAGCAGATTCTCCACCAGCCTCCATTTCAAAGAATGAAGAACTGCCATTAGAACCCTACTCGGGAAGTTGTAACTCCCTTTAAAAGACTTTCTTTTCTGTCACTTCCTGTGTCTTCCTCCACTTTTTACATGGACAAATCATAGTCTAATGCTTAGGACTGTCCAGGAGGCAGTCAGGTGATTCTGATTCATCACCCTCTATTGCACACATGAGTCATAGATCTCCCACTTACTGATTAAGAGGGATATTTACACTTTTGGTGATCAGATCGAAAAATGGGCAGATCTCCCCACTCAACTTTTAAGTAGGGTATTGACACTTTTGGTGATTAAATCTAAAAATGGCCAGGGGTTAGAATTTAATATTCACAATCAGGAGAGAGTTAAATTTAAGCTTCACAATACCCATCTCATCCTAATGATTCTGAATCTCAAGCAATGCTTGCAGTTATTCAAACCCTCTTTCTATTCCCCACAAACAACTACCTTATTTAGTCAATCAATCAGTAAAACATTTATTAAGCACTTACTGTGAGCTGGCACTATTCTAAACAGTAAACATACTAAATAAGAAAAAAGACTTTTTGCTCTCAAGGCTCCCATTAACTAAAGGGGGACATAAAATGTGACATTAATATTAAATATTCCCTAATGATCTAACTTTATTTTGAGCATAAAACCTCTATTCATCAAAGCTCCCTTTTCTCTCTCATTTCTTTTCTCATCTCACCCAGTCAACTAATGGAGAAAGGCCATAATTCCATGGCATCTAAGGATCTGTTAAGTTAATTGGGCTTTCTTAGGATATAGAAAAGAATTAATAAGGACATGAGAATCCTTGAGTATTTAAAGGAAAGTTATATGGAAGACTGATTAAACTTGTTCTATTCATTTCCAGAGGGAAACATCAGAAACAATGATTGGAAGTTGAAAAGAGGCAAATTAAGGCTTGATAGAAGGTAAAAAAAATCCTTTCTCAAAGTCTGAGTTTTCCAAAACTGGAATATACCTTCATATAATATCATGGGTTAATCCTCATTGAATGAAATTCAAGAAGAGATTGGATGGTGATTATTAGCAATATCATAATGGATGAAGTTCATTTTCTGATATGGCTTAAACTTAAGGGTTTCTGAGATTCCTTAGGAAATAAAAAGCAGACAGTAAAAATAATAAAGCAATGGATTGATTATGGGTTATTAAGTGATTTAGATACTCTGCTTGCTATACTCACAAATTATCTTCAGTGTTTATCAGTGAAGTGATGTTCATAAATTAATTTCTCTTCAGGGCCAGATGCAAGGATGCTAAAGAGACTCTGGTTATAAAAAATTTTTAATATTTATTGAAATATATAAGGATAAAATGATTTCTAACTCTAAGAGATTATAATTTCACCCAAATGAAACTCCCTGGTTCCATGAGGAAACTCTTCTCCTCTTTTCACAGGCTACACTAATCCTTCCTGATCTGACTAAACCAAATTTTTACTATTCTAAATAAACTAATAATATTATCCTTATAATTTTAATTCACCTCCAAGTTATAAAAATAACAAAGACAAGTTGGTTGAATCTCAATAAGAATCAACTTAAGACTCTGATCCTTAACAGACTCAGAGTCCAAATCAAAGACCAGGTCTTTCTTTGGTCTTCTAAGAGTTAAACAATCTATAAAACAGTAATAGGTAGTCATTAGTGTTTCCCAAGTTGGAAAAAGAAAACGCTAAGCTCCTTCAGGTCTTTTCCTCCTTTCCTTCTACTTTAGACAGTAAGAGTGAGAGAAAGTCTGACTCTGCCAACTTCCAGAGACCAACTGCCAAACCCTAAGAGAGTAAATGTCACAGAAAAACCATTAGACTTGAAACTCACACACTAGCTCTGTTTGAAACTCCAATTCTTTCTCAAGCAAGCTTCTCTACTTTTTATCTCTAAACTAATATAACAAGACTTAATTTCTAATATCATCTTTAAACCTTCTAATTCCAAAATTTTATTATTTATTTTTTTGATATCATATTCAAATAAACTAAAGATTAGAAATACTAATATTTTGTCCAGTATTGTGATTAGCTCTGATAAATACTTTTTAAAGGACATTTATTAAAAAAAGATCATCCAGGGGAGGGTGACATGGTTGGTGAAATGCCTTGACATCTTATCATAAGATCTATTGAAGAAACAAACAATGATTAGCTTGAAGGAGCAAAGACTTAAGAAGAGCAGAATTGGTATTTGCAAGCATTTGAAGGGTTGTCACTTGGAAGAAGGAATACACTTTTCTAGCTTAATCTCAAATGGTAGAACTGTGATCAATGGATAGAAGTACCATGGTGACAAATGTAGATTTCAGGTATGGAAAAATTTTCTAACAAATTAAACTATGTCAAAGTAGAATGATCTGCTTTCAAATATTGCAGATTCCTCTTGAATAGAAGTCTTCAGACTAAAGGCACATGGCCATTTATTATAAACTATATATCACAGAAAGGATTCTTCTATTAATATATATATATATATATATATATATATATATATATATTGGACTACATTATGTAAACCTCAAAAATAGGTATTGTTGAGTCCCATTTTGAATACTGAATGACTGAGTGAATATCAGCTCTGAACACAGAAACATAGAGATGGAAGAAAGCTTTAAGTTCCAAATGCTAACTAGACCTAGTTGAATCACAAATAAATATATCACTCTCCAAATCCCTTCAAAGATTCCATATTGCTTACTAAATGAAAATCTATATGTCTTCAGACTAGGTTTCAAAGCTTTCTAATAAGAAACTTAGAATAGGGAGGGGGAGAGAAGGGAATGAAAGGGACATGAGAAACAAATATACCTTGGAAGTTTCAAAATGACACAGGCTGGCTTGAATTTCAATGGCTTTTTTAAGGGAAAAAATTGAACTTTTTGGTCATGTCCATAGGTTAACCAATGAATGTTAATTATGGGGCTATGACTGGAGAATGAATGAAAAATTATATATAAGAGAAAAAGTATTTGTAAAATGTTTACCATGTATCAGGTTCTGTGCAATGTAGCACTAAGGACATAAATATAAAAAAGAAAGTTCCTGATCTCAAGTAGCTTATATTAAAAATAAAAGGGGACAATAACATATATAAGGCAGTGGTGGCAAGTGAGGGTTGTTTTGGAATGGTAAGTCATAGAATTGGTAAGTCCCCAGAACTACATGGCAACTATTTGACATAAGACATTTTAAGGAGAATAGTGAAGAGCTAATGATTTTTGTGAGTGAGCATGTTCTATATATGTAATAAACATGGGAAGGATGACAAAGTTAATATTGGAGGGTGAGTTGGCATGAATATGATCTCAGCATTTATTTGCAATAGAGTAGAGGTTCTTCGCACTTTTGTGTCTATGTGATGGATCTTTGGCACTCTGGTGAAGTCCACAGACATCTTCTTAGAAGATTTTTTTTAATTCATAAAACATAATGCATATAATTATGAAGGAAAATAATTATATTGAAATAGAGCTAAGAGTTTTATTTTGTTTTTTAAATTCACAAACTCCAGATTAATCACCTCTGCTAAAGAGAAAGTTGGTGAAGGATAGAGCTAGAGTGGCAGTGGGGAGCCTAGGTATACATTGGGACCAAGTATGGGAGAGTTTGAGTATGAGAGAATCAGGATGGCAATGTTTGTCCCAGGGGCCTCCTCATAATGACATGGCATTGGTGAGAGCTGGTAAATAATGATTGATGAAAGTATTTCAAAGACTTAAATAACTGGATAGATCCTCATATTGCCAGGGAAATAGAATGGTTCTATTTCACACCAGAGGATAGAATTATAATAGGAATAAATAAATAAATAGAAGTTTTAAGTAATAATTTTAAGTTTCAGGTAAGTGAAAATTTCATAATACATAAAGCTACCCTATATGGAATGGCCTGCCATAGGAAGGCAATAGCTTTTCCTGCATTCAAGGGGATCACACAAAGACTGAGGAATTAGGTTGGTATGTTTTTAAGAAAGCATTCTTTTTTTAAAATAGTTTAGAATAGGTAGGAGTAGATAGTTCTGATACTTATCCTAACTCTGAGATTCTGTGATGCTGATTACTTCAAGCTGGGTTATCACCACAATAAAACTTTCTATTTGAGATAAGAAGTTTAGGAATGGAGAAATGTAGCAAAGTTGTGCAAGATTTCTCAGGCTCCTATTCTTAGAGTGAACAGGATGTACAGGGATTATGCTTGGCCTATTCATTTTTCAAACCTTACATTTCTCTCCCTCCCTAGGAACTCTTTACCACCCAATAAAATATTGTCATGTTGGACTCTGTTTCATTTCCAGAAGCTGACAGGCTCAGATCTGATACTCAATTTTCTAATCTACTCTTTAGCCCAATTGGACAGCTTATGAGATATCTGAGCCACATCTTGATGTGCATTGGAATAGAAATATTTATGAAGCTGATAATACACAGCAGTCCCCCAAAAGCTTCAGATACTTCTTTTGAAATACTTCAAATACATCTTGAACCTGACATGTTTCTGGAACCTAGAGAAATGACCAAAATGATAAAGTAAAAAGGGGAAGTTGAATTTGGAATGGGATGGAAATGGGCTGTGAAGAGGAGAGGAAAAAGAAGTGAATTAACTTTTCATTTTGTTTACAGGACATTCTAAAAGCTTCCTACAATAACTTGTTCTAGCTAAAAACTCAGATGTTTCTGGCAAACTGGTCCTTATTCAAGAATAAGACCTTTCAAAACAAACCATAAGGAAGGATACTTTCTTTACTTAAAACATAGGAATCAAAAGAAAGCAACTGATGAAAGGGGAAAAACCCTCTAGAAATAAGACCTCTGCTATACTTAAAAAGTAACAATAATAAAATACAAATACAAAATAAAAATAAAATACAAATCCCATATAATATATTTCAGGTGAAAATAAGAAAATAAGTGGGTTCACATGACCAAAAGAACTTAATGTTGAAATTCACCCTACAGACTCAATTCAAAGTAGAATCCACCTAATAATTTTAGTATTTATATAGTGCCTTGAGATTTGCAAAAAAACTTTATATATAATATCTCATTTTATACTTTCAATGGCCTTGTTAGTAATAATAATTATTATTATCACTATTTTTATAGATGAGGAAACTCAGGAAGACAAAGATTAAGTGATTTGTAAATAGTTATAGCTAATTAAATTAATTCAGATCTGCCTGATCCTAGGTCCAGTGTTCTATCCATTGCAGAACCTCACATCTGTCAGATTGATCAATATGGCAATAAAGGAAAGTGGTAAATATTTGAGACAATGTGCCAAAATTGGGACACTAATGCATTGTTGATGGACTTGTGAATTGATCCAATCATTTTATAGAGTGATTTGAAACTGTCTCCAAAGCCTATAAAACTGTGCAAACCCTTTAATCCAGTAATATCATTCTTAGGTCTATACACCAAAAAGAGGAAAAAGAGAAAGAACCTACTTGTACAAAAATATTTATAACTTGGTAGTGTGAATTTCAAAACTGCTCAACCCTGTTCAAACCATTCTTTAGAGGATGGGATTTGGCTATTTCCTGATCAATAACAACAGAGATACTTGGAATGACAGAATCAGGTCTTGGAAACTACAATCTCCACCCTACTCAGGGTAACAGGATTTAGGAAGGGCTGCAGCAAAGCTCAAGATTTAATTATTTGAGAATATGGCCTTCAACAGACATGTGCAAAGGGGACAGACCTCTGGGCGGTCCTGGGTTAAGCTAGAGTCACCATTGGCACAGGTGAGAGACAGGAAGTGAGGTAGATGACAGCTGAGGAGTTCTGGGGACTTCCTGTGTGGAGGAGAGGAGGTGCTTGGAGCCTGGTGCTTGGAGTGGAGGCCCTCAGACTGTTTCTCCATTTTGGTCACATGAGTGATAGGAACTGATCTCTTTTCTTTGCCCCAGCTATCCAGGGCTTTGGGCCTTTGGCCCAGCATAAACAGAGTGGATATTTAAGCCCTATTCCCTTCTCCCCCTTTCCCCCCCTCTCTCTTTTTCCCTCTAATACTTTTCTTCCTCCTGTTTGTAATTAAAACTCCATAAAAGGTTGACTGCAGACTTGAGTTTTCATTTAGGAAATACATAGCTGAATTCCTTGGTGACCTTAAATTAATATATATCAGTCTTTTAAAGTGATTTCCATGTCACAATACACACATATAAATCAACATGTACAAAATAGAGTAGAAAGGATAAATCTAGAAGTTTGGTTAGCCCAAAAGGCTTCCTACAGGAAATAACAAGAATTGGAGGTGGATGACTCTGGATCCTATAGATCTTTTGCCTCCTGGATTATCACAGTCCATGATTTTAGGTTCTTTAATATGGAAACTCCTAAATCCTGTGATACTTTTTGTAGCTCCATGGTATTTAAATTGTTTCTTTCTAGCTGTTTGCAGTATCCTTGGCCTGGCGGCTCTTGAATTTAACTATTCTATTCCTAGGAGTTGTCATTTCAAGATTTCTTTCTGGAGGTTATCTGTGAATTCTTTTAATTCCTATTTTACTCTCTTATTCAAGAATATCTGGGTAGTTTTTTGATAATTTATTGTATTGTGATGTACAAACCTTTTAAAAATTTGACTTTCAGGTAGTCCAATAATTCTTAAATTGTCTCTCCTGCATCTATTATCCAAGTCAGTTGTTTTTTTTCAATGAGGTATTTTACATTTTCTTTTGTTTTTTTCATTCATTTGATTTTTTTAATTTCTCATGAAGTCATTATCTTCTAGTTGCCTAATTCCAATTTTTTTAAGAAATGATTTTCTTCCTTGAGCTTTGGAACCTCTTTTTTTTCATTTGGTCCATTTGTTCTTGTATTGCTTTCATTTCTCTTTCCCATTTTTCTCTGCCTCTCTTCATTTATTTTTTGCATTAAAAATTTATAGAGAATTTATTTATTGATTGGTGTGAGAAAAGTACTTTGTAAAGCACTGTTATAAATTTGAGTTACATATTAACTAAGACTTCACAGTTATTCAGTAATCAATTATTAAAGTAAGTGATTAAGATAAAAATATAGTTAAGGCAATTATTCTCATAGAGCATATAATCATTTAATATATGAAATATACACAAAACAATATCATATCCAGAACTATAACAAAAATGGAATATATAGAAACATAAAGATCAGTACAATGGGCTATTAAAGAACCAAGGAATTAAAGTTCATTTCTTATTGAAATCTTACATAAGATTTCATGAAGGTGGCATTTTTATAAAAGAGATAAATCTTCAAGAGGCGATATAGAGAAAAAAAGGAGAGAGTAATTATATTCCAGGACATTTCAGGCACAGGGAATAGTGAGGATAAAGGCATGGAATTTTTCTTATAAATCTCTCCCAGGGTTAATTTTTATTCTTCCTATATTTGCTTGTTGGCTAGTGATATTGCTATCACCACAAAATGACTCAACTTCTTTCAAATCAAAGTGAAATTGAGTAGTCACTTTACTCTATAAAGTGTTCAACATACTACTAGTAGAGAATAAATAATCTGAGCTTTGTAATTAGGACATTATATTAGCCCCTTATAGTGGGAGTGAACCCCAGTTTGCAAGGTTTCTGGGTAGCCATAGCTTAGAAACATCCAGACACATAGCTTGCTCCTCAGCATGAGAACTCAACCCCTACTCTCCCCAAATAGTATATGTTCTTACAAAAAATTACTTATGTAGGAATTCTGTAAGAAGCTTGGCTAGGTTTTACATATTTTACCTGTGATTTATTATCCTATAGAAAATTCTGTCTAAGCTTCAATGAGGTAAACTAAGTCATTGGACTTAGACAGTAAATTATTACTAACCATTGTCCCTGTAAAAAGCTTACCTAACATCACTTTCTGTGTAAGTATCCACCTGAATTCAGTAAACTTTATCACTGATCAGCAAGAGGCCCTGAATGTGTCTATAAGTCTGTCTGTGACCCTCCTCCAAACTCATTCCTCTTATTTCGTTCCATGACCCACAAACAATTTGTTGAGTTGGATCTCTACAATAGTGAACCTCTAATTTGACCTGTCTTCCCATCAAATATTGCAGCTCTTATAATACACTTATCTTTACTAATAATTAAGCTATGTTTGCACTGAAAACCATTAGATGTTCTTGGATCCTTAATTATTTGGTTGCATGTTTCTAACTTTTTAGTTCTACAATGAGCTGAATCATGGTCCCAAGAGATACAGAAGAGGTTAGTAAGTTCATAGACCATATTCATAACCAGTCATAACCAGGCATTCAAATCCCATTTAGCCTTATCCACACTACCCTCCTTATTGAGGAACCCCAAGACAGGAGATAATTCACTGGTCCTTCTTCTCAGTATGTATTCTTGGTTCCTACAGCTGGAATGCTAATTGAATATGTGACTTTGGATTCCTCCTTTTCTCTATTGGTGAATTAGACTGAGTAAACTCCCAAGTTTTTTCCTGGCTCTTAAATGTTGAAATATATTCTATTGTGTATGTACTTCATATCCCCCTACTAACTAAATGCCTTTGGAAGGCAGGAACTATCTTTTATTTATCTTTATCTGAATATACCTAACAGTTTCTTTCACACAGTGGCACTTAATGTGTTTAATTCAAATAAAGCAGCCTACATAAAAGAAAGCATTGCTCCTTGTCTTGATGTCCTGACCACAATTTGCTAATATATAACTATTGAAACATACTATTACTGAGAATCTAGGCTACCCCTGTCATCATCATGTTTCAATATATGTTTTTATATACATATTCTCAAAGCTTAAACTACATTGTTCTTATCCTCCCCAGAAAAGCAGAAACATTTCTGTGTAGCTACAAGTTTTAGTTCTTCTAAGATGGCATGATGGCCTGTGGACTGGGAGCTCTGAGAGCCATTTGGTCACCACCTGAGATGGCTGATGGTTCAAATTCTAACCTCAGGTTAGGCAGGGACTTTTGGTCTTCCTCTGGACTTGATCAAGTCAGGCATACTTCAGACTGCCATGCCCTAGGACCTTGAGCCTTGGCAAGGGCCAGTCAGGCCTGGCCTCCCACAGACCATCTCCCTAGGGACAGCCCCATCGGGATCCAGAACTCTAGCTCTGGGTTTACACTGACCTGGAATGACAAGCAGACTGCCTTGTGTAAATGGAGATTTTGAACCTCTGACTTCATTCCCTAGAAGTTCTTAGTATTTCCCAAAATTCCCTACAATCTCTCCTGTGTCTCCATTTTGGTGAGTTCATGTTATTGGTATTTAGCTGGTGGTAGCTCCTCCAACACTCTCTTTTTGGCATGCAGCCAGCAGTGATAATGATAAGGTGGAGATTTTAAATGGGCTAATCAGCCATGGGCACATGGTTTTTATTTTGTATCTTCTTTATTCCTTGATTTCTAATTATCTTCAATAATCACTTAAAATATAATATTTTTATTATTTGAGATTTAATTTTAATTTTATAGCCCTAAACTGGGATTCAGGTCTTCACTATGAGCTGGGGCTAGGACTCTTGGCTTCTCTCTGGGCCCACATAGATAACATTAGACTTTGGGGGCCTCCACATAAAAGGAGCAGAGGATGTAGAAGTTCTGGGAGTCAATAAAGTTAGAATTTCCATCAAGAATAATCTAGTAAGGAAAATGAAGTGTAATCCTTTGTGGGGGGAGGAGGAGGAATGGACATTTAATGGAGGTCTTCTAAGCATTCCTGATGAAAATACCAGAGCTGAATAGACATTATTTTATTCAAACACAAGCATCAAGAGAAGCATAGAAAGGTAAATGTGAAAAGGAAATATTAAGGAACTAAATAAAGTTAAACTTTATGTTCTTAAATGCTAAGATGATAGGTCTAATACCTAAGAACTAATTATCAGGGCAGTTAGAAGAAGTCTACATAGGCAGATAATATGAGTGTAAGTGATGATTTTGGGATGGTCTCTTTTCCTATTTAAAAAAGGAAGGGGTGAGATAGAGAGACATGCTGGGAAAGGGGGGGGGCAGGAGAGGTAGAATGGGGAAATTTTCTTTACACAAAAGAGGAGAGCAAGGAAGAGCTATCATAATTGAGGAGAAAATGGGGAAGTTGAGAAATGCTTGAACCTCCTTCTAATTAGAAATGATTCAAAGAGAGAAGACTATATTTGCACATTTAGTTGACAATAGAGAGATATCTTACCCTCCAGAAAGGAAATAGGAAGAAAAGACATAAGAGAGGGTGTAGAGGCATGATAAAAAGGAAACTATTCTGATCAATACAATGATCCAAAACAGTTCCAAAGGAATTATAATGAAAAAAAAAAAAACTCTTCACCTCCATAGAGAGGACTGATGAACTCTTAAGTGCTGGTTAAAGTATAATTTTCTTGCTTTCTGTAAACCTCAAAATTCCTTAGACTTATAAATGTTGGAAATTTCACCATTGGGATATTTCATACTTGGAAAATTTCTTACTGATAGTCTATTGGAATGAGAACCCCATTGGCATGGGAGGTTCCTTCTCTTCCCTTCTTCAGATTACTTTAGGACAGAAACCTTTTGCTGAACAATGGAAAGGACTTTGACCTATGCTTAAGCATAGAACAGGAATTTCTTTGAATCATGATTTGATTTTAGAATTGATACAATGGAGATACTTGGAATAAATCTCCACCCTATTCAGTCCTAACAGGATTAAGTAAGGGCTGCAGCCTAGATCAAAGATTTAATCATTTGAAAATATGACCTTCAACAGACATGTGCAAAAGCCAGAAACCTCTGGGCGGTCCTGGGTTAAGCTAGAGCCTCCATTGGCACAGGGAAATTGATGAACAGTGATTGGTAGATGGGAGAACTGAGAGGAGGAACATGGAGGGTTTCCTGAAAGATAGGAGGGTCTGGAGACTTGAGGGGGGTTGAGGAGTTTGGTCGGGGTGATTGCGGTGGACTCGGAGAAGCTTGAGCTGAAGGAAGCTGAAGGTGGGGGCCTCTGAGACTGTTTCTCCATTTTGGTCACATGAGTAATAGGGACTGATCTCTTTTCTTTGCCCCAGCTATCTAAGGGCTTGGGCCTTTTGGCCCAGCCTAAACAGAAGGGGTATTTAAGCCCTATTCCCTTCTCTCCCTTTTTCTCTCTCTCTATCTCTAATTCCTTTCTTGCTCCTATTGTAATTAAACTCCAAAAAAGGCTGACGGCTGACTTGAGTTTTTCATTTAGGAATTACATAGCTGAATTCCTTGGCGACCTTAAATTAATATATATCAGTCTTTTAAAGTGATTCCCTTGTCACATTGCTTAACTTTTTTTTTTGGTGACAGAACTAATGTGGAAATTTTTGGTAAAATTTTACATAAAATGTATATCCTTTTGCATGTCTTCTCAGTGAGTGGGGGATCGAGAGAATTTGGAACTTAAATTTAAAAAGAAAGGACTGTTAAATATAAATAAATAATAAAATTTTAAGACTCAGACATGATTTTGAAAGCATTCTCTTCTGTTTCTACTATACTTGATTTTCATTGTGAATATTTGTTATTTTTAAAATATTATGGCTTAACAAGTTGTGGAATATGATTGAGATGGAATACTACTGTGCCATAAGAAATGATAAGCAGGTTAATTTTTGGAAAATTATGGAAAGACCTCTAAGAAATCATAAAGAGTGAAACAAGCAAAACCAAGAGAACATCATATTTGGCAACAAAGATAGTTTTGAAGAATGCTTTACATATGTCCACCTCCAGAAGAGGAATGATAATGAGAAATAAGTTAGACATTGTTTTATATATACATATATATTTTTGTCAAATTACTCTTTCTCTAACTGACGGGAGGGTAGAGACGAAGGGACTTTACTGGATATTTTAATGTAACAGACAAATAAGTTTTAATTAAAAATGATGGCTCTAACTATCTCACAACTTTGTTTCATAGCTGATAAATGCATGATTTGTTAATTAATACTAAAAATAATTAAAAAGAAACAAATTAACCAAAAATAAGCCCAGTTCTGCAAAGAATCAAAATTATGTGGACTGGGAAATAGTCATATAATTTGGTAATTAGCAGTACCATTGAAATGCTTAGATGTGATTGATTATATTATCAAGTAAGCAATAAATCACATAATATAATATTTATAAATCACTTTATAAACTACAAGGCTCAATATATATTTCAACTATTATCATCTTCCTTCTCATAATTAAAATAAGAAAAATGAATTACAGGTTTATTATAAAAAATACAATTACATTTTAAAGCCCTGCAAAAATTATAGTCACATTATTGAAATTGATATCTTCCCTTCCCTCCCCAGAAAACAAATCAACCAAGAGACAAATAAATTAAGACTGTCTTATTAATTATGGAATCACATGTTTCAATCTCTCATACAGATTTTTTGGCAAAAAAGTTTATATCTCTGGAATTAAGTGCCCCCTTCTGGTTGGAAAGACTTATTGTAATTTCCAAACTGCCTACATAAGGCTCATTTTCCTGAAAAGTCATTTTTAGTCCTAAAATGAATAAATACATTCCTACTATTTTAATAAAAGAACAGAATATATAAAACTAATATAACTGAATAAGAGATAGATGATATTTGCTAACCTTTTATGTAGTTGTTTTTTTTTTTTAGTTTTTGTATGAAAAAAAGACAAATGAAGCTATAAACAATGGCAGCTAGGTAGGTCAGTGGATAGAGTGGTGGACTTGGAGTCAAGGAAGACATATCTTTCTGAGTTCAAAACTGTCTTCAGACACTTACTACCTGTGTTACTCGGGAGAAGTCACTTAACCCTGTTTAACTCTTTTCTCTTCCCTGTTAAATAAGTTGAAGAAGGCAATGGTAAAGCACTCCAGTCTTTTTACCAAGAAAATGCCAAATGGTGTCACAAAGAGTCAAACTGTCCAGGAACACAGCATCAAGCTATGAACACACAGATGCTAAAAGGAAGAAGGAAGGATATGGGTTTAGGCTGAAGGGAATAGACTCAATTTCAAAATTTCCTCTCAATTATAAATCATATATTTTATTTTCTTAATTTGAATCCCATTTCTGTTACTTACTACTTTTCTTTCATTGGGAAATTCACAACCTCTAGAGAAATTACATTTTTTAAATTAGGGGGTTGGTCTAATTCAGCAGCAGATTTGAGGGAAGTCAAGTAATAAAGATGCTAAAATATTTCAATATCATTGGTTTCTTTTATAATCTTGCACATTTTATTTTATACCTAGAAACTCTATTCTGAGAAGAGATATATATATAAGCTTGATAAGCAACCTGCAAAGAGGTCCATGACACAAGAAAAGCCAATAATCCTTGGACTATAGTCCAGTTATCATCTTATACACACACATGTACACATGCATGCCCACATTGCTTTATTTCTTTTGTTTCTTTCAACCATTCTCACTTCTTTCCTTCTTTCTCTTCTTTCTTTCTCCTTTCCTCCTTCTGTTTTTTTTCCTTTTTCCTCTCTTTTTATTCCTTTCTTTCTCCCCCAGTGCTGAGCACATTACACATAAAATACTAGGTGTCTAACAAATGCTCATTGATTGACTTTTAAGCTAATCTGTTTCACCACCCCCCTCTCCCCACTAAAGCAGGAGTCTGTGAAATTCATTATTTTCATCACAAACGAATGTGTCAATATAAGCGTAGACCTATCACTTTATTCTCAAAATGCTTTGCCTTTAGGAGTGAGCCAAACCCACTTGTCAAGGTATTCTATTTAAAAAATGAAAGATAAATCACAAGGACAGATGAGATCATTTCAGGAATTCAATTTTATGGCTTTGGAGAGAGTGACCTCTAGTGGATACCATCTATAAATGCTATGGACATTGCTTCTAGTTGCAAAAAGCATTGCAAACAAAAGGCAAATAGGAAGAATTTAATTCTTTTCTGGAAACCAAGGAATATTCCTCATTACTTGAAATTTGTGATAACAGTTTCACAAAAACCTGTCTGTCTTCTTATAGCTAGCTTTCTTGGTTGCTCTGGGACTAATCAACAAATTCTAATGACATGCCAGTAATATTGCAGAAGAAAAGAATTATATTGTGAATGACAAAATTAATCTGTACATTGTAGAATATGAAAATGTATAAATTAGGCCTTAGGGAAGGTCAAAAAAGGGTCCAGATTGCAGAGATTTCTTACTTGATATGTATATCTTGTGAACTGTAATGAATAAATCATCCTTAACTATTTTCCTGCTGAATCTCAAAGTTTTCATCAATCACTGATTATTTATCATATGCTTTTCTTTCATATAAGTTATTTGATTTTATTTGAAGATTCTTTTTAAATATAAAGTGGACATAAAATAAGGATTCAAATCTTAAAATGAATAACCAGAAGTTCAAATGGAACACAGGAGCCTTTTCCTATGTATGAAGAATTACAGTGTAGTTATGAGAATAAGAGACAAGAATAACAGAAACTTTCTCCTCTAATTAACCTCATTACAAATCTAGAACAAAGTATTTAAAGGAACATTAGTAACACACTAGACTGCTTAGGTATGATTTTACTCATGTATATGTTGAATTTTTTAACAAAGTAACTGAAAAACTTGCTTTAACTTTTCACCAATGCCAATCCTACATTCCCATCTACTTTTGAAAATAATGTACATCCTCATTGACAGCATCCTTGATGAAAACAAAAGGAAAGAGATAGATGCTTTTTTGTAAATAATATCTTGCAACTGACTATATCTTAGAACCACAGAATGTATAATATTACCATATTTGTAGTTTGACTCAGTGGAGAAAAAGCATTTGAGGCAGAACAGCAAAATACTAATTTAAAACTGCTCCAGGAAAAATGTATATTGTGCATATGTTAAAATCACACAAAATTTCTTTAATTTTTTTCCCTTTTAAACATTATTTTATTTGCCCATTTTCAAATATTATTTGTTAGAAACAAAGATCATTTTCTTTCCTCCTACCCCCGAATCCTCCCAATGGCAATGCGTGCTTCCTCTGGGTATCACATGTGTCCACAGTCTAAACTCTTTTCCATGTCGTTGGTATTTTCATTAAGGTGTTCATTCAGAGTCTCTCCTCCATCATATGCCCTCCACCCCTGTAGTCAAGCTGTTGCCATTCCTCAATGTTTTTACTCCCACCATTTGTCCTCTGCTTGAGGGTAGTGTTTTATTTTTTCTCTTTGATATCTGCAGATTGTTCAGGGATAATGCATTGCTCCTAATGGAGAAGTCCATTACGTTTGATTGTACCACAGTGTATCAGTCTCTGTGTACAATGTTCTCCTGCCTCTGCTCCTTTCACTCTGCATCATTTCCTGGAGGTTGTTCCAGTCTCCATGGAATTCCTCCACTTTATTATTCCTTTTAGCACAATAGTATTCCATCACCAACATATACCACAATTTGTTCAGCCATCCCCCAATTGAAGGGCATTCCCTCATTTTCCAATTTTTGGCCACCACAAAGAGAGCTGATATGAATATTCTTGTACATGTCTTTTTCCTTATCCCTTTGAGGTAAAAATCAAGCAGTGCTATAACTGGATCAAATGGCAGGCAGTCTTTTATCGTTCTTTGGACATAGTTCCAGATTGCCCTCCAGAATGGCTGGATTCTACCAGCAATGAATTAATGTACCAACTTTACCACATCTCCTCCAGCATTTATTACTTTCCTTTGCTGTCATGTTAGCCAATCTGCTACGTGTGAGGCAGTACCTCAGAGTTATTTTGATTTGCATTTCTCTGGTTATCAGAGATTTAGAACACTTTTTTATGTGCTTATTAACAGTTTTGATTTGTTTGGCTGAAAACTGCCTATTCATGCCCTTTGCCCATTTATCAATTGGAGAATGGCTTGATTTTTTGTACAATTGATTTAGCTCTTGATAAATTTGAGTAATTAGACCTTTGCCAGAGGTTTTTATTATGAAGATTGTTGCCCAATTTGTTGCTTCCCTTCTAATTTTGGTTACATTGGTTTTGTTTGTACAAAAACTTTTTAATTTGATGTAACCAAAGTTGTTTATTTTACATTTTGTGACTCTTTCTATGTCTTGCTTGGTTTTAAAGTCTTTCCATTCCCACAGGTCTGACATGTATAACTATTCTATGTTCACCTAGTTTACTTATAGTTTCCTTCTTTATCAGGCCATTCACCCATTCTGAGTTTATCTTGGTGTAGGGTGTGAGGTGTTGATCCAAACCTAATTTCTCCAACGCTATCTTCCAGTTTTCCCAGCAGTTTTTGTCAAATACTGGGTTTTTGTCCAAAAGCTGGGGTCTTTGGGTTTGTCATAGACTGTCTTGCTAAAGTCACTTACCCCAAGTCCAATCCACTCCCTCTTTGCTTATTATGTCAAATATTGTGTATAGTATTGGGATTAGCTGTTCTTTGAAAGTTTGATAGAATTCACTTATAAATCCATCTGGCCCTGGGGATTTTCTCTTAGGGACTTCTTTGATGGCCTGTTGGATTTCTTTTTCTCATATGGGATTATTTAAGAATTCTATTTCTTCTTCTGTTAGTCTAGGCAGTTTGTATTTTTGTAATTATTCATCTATATCACCTAGATTGGCATACTTATTTCCATATAATTGGGCAAAAAAGTTTTTAACGATTGCCTTAATTTCCTCTACATTGGAGCTAGGGTCTCCCTTTTCATCTATGATACTGTCAATTTGCTTTTCTTCTCTCCTTTTTTTAATTAGAGTGACAAGTACTTTGTCTATTTTGTTAGTATTTTCAAAGTACCACCTTCTTGTCTTATTTATTAGTTCAATAATTCTATCACTTTCAATTTTATTAATTTCTCCCTTAATTTTTTAGGATTTCTAATTTGGTTTTCTTCTGGGGTTTTTTAGTTTGTTTGCTTTCAAGTTTTTTTGATTTGCATGTCCAATTCATTGATCTCTGCCCTCCCTAATTTGTTAATATATGCACTCAGGGATATGAATTTTCCTCTGAGGACTGCTTTGGCTGCATCCCATAAGGTTTGAAAGGATGTCTCACCATTGTCATTTTCTTCAATGAAATTTTTAATTGTTTCTATGATTTGTTCTGTAACTAATTTTGGAGCATCATATTATTTAATTTCCAATTGATTTTTTGATTTGGCTCTCCATTTACCCTTACTGATCATTATTTTTATTGCCTTATAATCTGAAAAGGTTGCATTAATTAATTCTGCTTTTCTGCATTTGCATGCCATGTTTTTATGACCTAGTGTATGGTCAACCTTTGTGAATGCGCCATGTGCTGCTGAAAAGAAGGAGTATTCCTTTTTATCCCTATTTATTTTTCTCCATATATCTATTGACTCTAATTTTTCTAAGATTTCATTCACCTCTTTTACCTCTTTTTTATTTATTTTTTATTTGATTTATCTAAATTTGATAGTGGTTGGTTCAGATCTCCTGCTAGTATAGTATTTATTATCTATTTCCTCCTTCAATTCTAATAGTTTCTCCATTAGAAATATGGGTGCTATACCATTTAGTGCATATATGTTGATTAGTGAAATTTCCTCTTGTCTATACTCCCTTTTATCAGGATGTATTTACCTTCCCTATCCCTTTTAATCAGGTCTATTTTTGCTTTGGATTTGTCAGATATCATGATTGCTACTCCTGCCTTTTTTCTGTCAGGTGAAGCCCAATAGGTCTTACTCAAACCTTTAATTCTGACCTTGTGAGTATCTACCTGCCTCATGTGTGTTTCTTGAAGACAATATATGGTAGGGTTTGGGATTCTAATCCATTCTGCTATTCATCTACATTTTATGGTTGAGTTCATCCCATTCACATTCAAAGTTATGATTGTCACTTGTGGATTCACTGGCATTTTTATATCCTCCCCTAATTCTGACCTTTCTTCTTTAGCTACGACCTTTTAAGCCAGTGATTTACTTTAAATCAGTAACCCTAGTCCCCTCCCTTGTTATGCTTCCCTTTCTGCCCCCTCCATTTTTGTTCCCATCCCCTCCCCCCTCTCCTTCCCTTCCTTTTTGTACTCCCTCCTCCCATCCCCACTAAGTTTCCCCCCTCCCTTAACCTGTTGGATAAGATATAATTCAAGATCCCAATGTTTCTAGATGCTCTTCCCTCTCAGAGTTGATTTCACTGAGAGTAAGGTTTAAGTAATATCAATTAGCTCTCTTTTCCTCTCCTTCTTATAAGAGAATTCTTCCCCTCCCCTTCCCGTGTGTATCTTTGTATGACAAAGATTATTCTATTTAATTTATTTCTATTTCTTCAAGTATATCTTAGTACCCTCATTGATTCCCCCCTTCCTTTATCATTCTTTTTTTTTGTTTTTGTTTTTTTTCCCCTCTAAATCATGTTAATGCCCTGATCTTTCCCTATGAGTGATTCTTCGGGTTACTCTATTATTGCATACAATTTTTCAATGTTACACATAACATTTCCCCAATATGTTAGCATGCATACTTTGATCTAATTGTAGCCCTTGTAGAAGAGAGTTTGAATAAAAATTTAAAAGAAACTCTTTCTCCTTTTCCCTTTCTTTCATATTTACCTTTTCATGTTTCTCTTGCTCTTTGTATTTGGATGTCAAACTTTCCATTGAGTTCTGGTCTTTTCTTTGCAAATACTTGGAAATCTTCTATTTTGTTGAATGCCCATACTTTCCCCTGGAAGTATATAGTCAGTTTTGATGGGTAGCTGATTCTTCGTTGAAGACCCATTTCTCTTGCCTTTCTGAATATCGTGTTCCAGGCTTTGCAGTCTCTTAGCGTGTTCTCTGCTAGGTCTTCTGTAATCCTTATTGGTGCTCCTCTGTATTTAAAGTTCCTCTTTTTAGCTTCTTGTAAGATTTTATTTTTCCTTAGCTTGGAAGCTCTTGAATTTGGTGATTACATTCCTGGTGGTTGTCTTTTGGGGATTTAATATGGAAGGTGTTCTATGAACCCTTTCTATTTCTATTTTGCCCCCTTGTTTGAGAACAGTAGGGCAAATTTCTTCAATGATTCCTTGTAGTATAGCATCAAACTTTTTGTTAATCTCTGTTTTTTTCAGGTAGACCAATGATTCTCAAATTGTCCCTCCTTCCTCTGTTTTCCTGGTCTGTCACCTTGTCAGTGAGATATTTTAGGTTTTCTTCTAATTCATTAATTTTTTTTTACTTTGCTTTATTAATTCTTGTTCTTTTGCAAGATCATTGGTTTCCAGTTGCTCAATTCTGGGACTTAAGGCCTGATTTTCTGTTTTAATCATTTGGCATTCAGCTGTAATTTTTTGGTTCTCTAATATAATTTGTTGGTTTTCTTTTTGAACCATTTCCCACTTCTCTTTCCAGAGGGCTTCCATCTTTCTGATGATAAGCTCCATTTGAGATTCTTCCAGGGTTTGTGGACAATTTTCATTTTTTTTTTGGTTTTGCCTTTGTTTGAGTTTCATCCAGTATTTCCTTTGTAGCCCGGGTTTTTCCTCCATAAAAAATTATCGAGGGTGACAGCTTTCATTTTTGATCTCCTAGTGGGATTTTGAGGATCCTGTGCACAGTTAGCTATTTTATCTGGATGTTTTCAGTTCCCTCTTTAGTCAGAAATCAGCGTCTGCTGAGCAGGATTTTTGTGTATGGAGTTAATGAGCAGGCTCTAGGTTTTTCTCAGTCCTTTGTGGCTTTTCTTCCTGCAGCTGCCTTCAAGAGGGGGTCCCCCTGCTGTACTAGTCAGCTCCCAAGGGCCCATAAGTGCCCTCTCCATGCTTTAGTTGCGCCCCTTGCTTGTTCGTCTTGGCGTGTGCTGGCCCTGTCTCTGGCCCTATAAGTGAGGATGGGGGAGGGTGGATCTGCTCGTTTGTGTGGAAGCCCTTTCCCCCTCTTATAGGCTGGTAAAGGCTCGATCCCACACACCTTTGCTGCACCCCACTCTACAGCTCCTCCTCTCCTCTGATAAATATTCTTAAGTTCTTTTGGGGTGATCCTTATTGGTGTATGTCGGTGTATGTCGGGGAGAGTGAGTAAGCCACGTTTATCTGGCCACCATGCTTACTTGGAAGTCTCTCTCTTTAAAATTTTAACAGGAACATTTTCAATTAATATCTAGTTATTAGCATACCACACATAAAGCAGGAATAGGTATGCTCAAAAATGATGTTTGCTATAATGTCAAAACATTCCCAATGCAGAATCCAAGTGAAAAAAGGATCCTTCTCTTTGTGGGATCCTTCAGATGCTCCCATGTGGTGGTGATGTTATGCTTACTACAACAAGTTAGAATGTTACAGAAACCTCCTTAATGATATCCATAATGACATTATGGAAAAAATCAAGTATTCCAATTATATACTAGGTAGTGATGTGCAAAGCTCATTGAACTTATGAATACATATAATATAAGGGCATGTCTACTACTATTACCACTACTACTACTACTACTACTACTACTACTACTACTACTACTACTACTACTACTACTACTACTACTACTATTACTACTACTACTACCACCACCACTGTAATATTTATTGGGAAAGGAAATAAGATTGGAAAAAATGGGGGATAATGGGAGGTTTATATGGGGTATGGAGGAGTTTAGGAGAGAGAGGGAATATTGCTTGGTGATGTAAAGGAGGGAGATGCCCCCTGCTGAGAGGAAGCAGCAGGGGTCCAATAAGGACTGTTTGTCCTGGAATGACTGAACTGAAGTTCAGCTCCCTCTATGACCAGAAAAGATAGTCCACTTATCTGACTGCGAATTCAAATAATATAAAGTTTAATAACCAGTTGGAATTGGAGTTTTTCCTCAGCTTCAGAGTTGAGGCCAGGCCTAGAGGCTGGCATAGGGATTCTCCCACTCCCATCTACTCTATATCAGTTCTGCTTTGCCTAATTCAGAATCTTAGCAGTAGATAGAAAGCAAACAAGAACAGGTCTAACTTTCAGAAGCCTGTGTCTTTGGGCTGAACCAAGAAGAGGTGGCACACCACGCCAGACTGGGCTGAACAAGCTCCTCTCTCCTCCAACACCAGGAAGCAAGTCCCAACCTGGCAGGAAGGAAGTGCTAGTCACAAGACTCAACTGCCACTCCCAGTTGCCCCTTCCCCCACTAACTATTAGTCTAGTTTCCTTTCCACACCACCATTACTACTAGTTGATTGGTTGTTGTCCTTCATACTTGAAAAGGACCAAAATGATATCACTACATTGGGGGTCAATGTATAGTGGGTCCAACCATGACCAATCAGACTAATAGCAGTCTTGAAGGCTCTCCCACAGATTCGGCACAGATAGCCTATGTGAACATCATGAATGGGGATGGCTCTAAATTTTTACATTTCATATTTCTTTAGAGCTATTGCAATTCTATTTTCCTTTGTGGACCATACCACTGTCAGTGTTACTATTCCTACTAAATACTTAACTATCTAGCATTTACATGACATCTATTATGTACCAGCCACTGTGCAAAATGTTTTATAAATATTATCTCAGAGCATCAAATGAGATGATGTTTCTAAAGTGCTTCATACAGCACTTGGATATGTTAGCTTCTATTCTCAAAATAACTATTGTAGGTAAGAGCTTTTATTACACTCTTATTATAGATAAGAAAATCGGGGCAGGAAGAGCTTAAGTGACTTACCTAGGCTCTCTGAGTATCTGATACCAGATCTGAGCTCCAATTTTCCTGATTCCAGGCCCAGTGCTCTATCTGCTTAATACCCTATGTCTTGATTATCATTAAATGTGTACATAATAGCAGACAGATAATTTTTGTATTAATAAATTGGGTACAAAATTGAATAGGATAGGAAAGGTGGGCTAGATTTTATTTGAAAGAAATGTGTAGTGTCTTAATGGATCCACTTCCCTCAGAAAGAAAGGTAGGTCATTTTTATAATCCCAATATTCTCCAAGGGATGCAATATGGCTGTTATGGCTGTGGAGTATAGATTACCACAACCTCTGAAAAACTAAAGTTAGAGGTCACTCAAAGGATAGCAGACAGGTGCATGGCAAGTGGAAATAGGTTGCGCAATCTTAAGATAAAAGAATTGCCTAAGGCAGTACAAATTGTTTTTTCTGGAAGAATGTATGATAGCAAAAAAAGTAGAATAGTCATGGAACTAGAAAGACGTATATAGCCTATGAAGTCCATTGGCACCCATACAATATTAAACAGTGAAACATTAACCACCTATTTTTCCTCTTTGATGGCACTTGAAGAGAGAGAAATATTTAAACACTGGATGAGGAAAGACCTTGTTGGAGACTAAATGTGATATATAAATATGAGCTTCTTATTTCTACCTCTTTTATGTTTTTGTAGGTTTTTTCTCCTTTACATTAAAGAAGTTATAGATAACTACTATGATCTTATGAGTTTCAAAAAAAAAAAAGCAGTAAGGCCCTGAGGAATTACCTGAGATCCATATCAGTGGTAGTTTAGATGAGGACCCATCCAGTAGCTATGCCACATTTGGAAGTAAATTTGATGGGGCCAATGCTATATAGAAACTACAGTTATGTCAGGTAAAGTCATAGAGTAGCTCCCTCTCACCATCCTGGTAAAATAGAAGTAGGTTTTTTTGGTGATTATATATATATATATATATATATATATATATACATATACATATACATATACATATACATATGTATATATATGTATGTATGTATGTACCTATGTATTTATTTGAGGAGAAATAGATGACTAAAAAAGAGAAGGGATGTAAACTGACATGACAGTGCTTTCACGTACCTATTTACTCCAAAGTGCGGTAGAGGCATGCATTCAGCAAGACAAGAAGTTGGAGATTGATCATCTGTCAGTCAAATGTACATCCCATTTGGAATGCAACTGGGAAGCAGTTGGGGGCAAGAGCCAATGGTTTGATTGGACTTGAGGTCTTTGGCTGATGGTGGTGACTAAAGCTGAAGGGCTTTTGGCTGATTAGCTAACCTGAAAGAAGAAGCTGGTTGTTTACCTCTGGGACTTGAGATAATCAAGTTGAAGGTGACCTGGCTGATTTGAAGGAAGAAGAAGAAGGATCATAGTCCTTATATCTCTCTCTTACTGGCTCTGTTTCATACTAGTGACTGAAATGTCATTTCTCTCAATATCCTCCAAATTAACACTCACTGTAGAGAATAGGAATATCCCACCCCTCTTACCTCCATCCTCCATCCTTGTCCTGTCTTCCCCAAATAAACCCCTTGTTTGACAAAGAAGATTAAGAACTATTTCATTGAAACCTCACAGCTCACACTGAGTGGCTTGAAGGAGACTGAGGAAAGGGGGAGGGGAGGATGAAAGACTTCTGAAGAGGGAGGAAAATGGGAGTTGGAGAGGGAGGAGAGTAGGCAAAAGAAGATAACCATCTGATACATTAGTTATCTAGTATCCATCAACATACACCCTCGAAATATCACCTATTACAAAAGCTGATACTACTTTCTGCAGAATATGGCTCGAAAGTTATTCCATGAACACATTGAAAATAGAACTCCACAGTCATTGTAAATTATGTAATGTCTTGTAACTACTGGTGGGTATATGGAAAAGCCAGTATTTGGTGCAAATCAGAATGGTATGGTTGTATGTGCTTTATGGGAAGCTACCCAATCTGAAAGGTGATTGGAGAAACTGGATCTGTCCAAATCTAATTGAGAGAGTGTCAAAGGTGAACTGCTTGTCTGGGATTTGGGTATTTTCTTAGTCCAAAAGTTATGGTGCTTTTTCATGAAACACAATGAACAGTTCATCTTTCTACATCACTTCAAGAAATAGAAGAGTCCCTTAAAGTCCTCATTAGTTAATACATTTATGGAATCCATTTCTCTCAAATGCTCAATAATAGAAAATGAAAAAAATGAGACAAGTATAACAAAAAAAATATTGAAATCAAAACTTGTGTCATGCCACCTTAAAAATAAGCTACTAAATAGTAGCTGCTGTTTTTTTCTGATCATTATCTAGTAAAGCAAGTGTTCAATAGATGTTCAATCTAGAAAGTGATAAGATATTGCCAAGATTTGAGATTTCTCCTAATACTTTATTGAAAGTAATACTCTTGGCTATTGAGAGTATTTATAGAAAAGAAGTTGGAATTGCTCTCCAGTTTTTATTGAAGTCACTTAATAATTCAATCTAAGTTTTCCATTTAAAAATTAATTAGGCTATTTATTTATTACATTAAAGTTCTCAGATATTTCTTTCCCTCTCCTCTCCCTGCACTGGAGAAGGCAAAATTTAACAAGAGTTTCTAGCAGTATTTTAGGATATATAGGTTCTTTTCTTTTTTCTCTAATCATCTTAGAAAATAAACCTAAATGATATTGCTGGAACAAAGGGTACACAGTTGTATAACTATTTGGTGTAAGAGATAAGTTACAAAAGGAGAGAAAAAAGCAGATCCAGCAATGTAAAGGAACAGCCCAAGCAAGGGAAGGCCAAGGAAGACTCAAGATTCCAGGAAGGAACAGAGGAGCTGAGAGAATTCAAAACTGCCAACTTACTTCTAGTCAGCTCTCTGGATGGTCTGAGAGGACTTCTGAGGCAGAAGATCCCTCTGGACATTGATTACTTTCCAGTTAACCCATAAATGTTTCTGGTCCAAGATGAAGACAAAAGTAGACTGGGACTTATAGGAAGCCATCTACTGAGAAGATCTCTCTTTCCCCAAATTGTCCTGAACTTCAACTTATAGCCAGATTAGCTTAGGTGGAAAGACAAACCAGCAACTGATCAAAAGAAAGGTGAGCTTGATAGCCTGAATGCCTCAGGATTTTAAGGAGGGGTCAGTTGCAAATCTATAGGGATTCCTATTTCCCATGTTCCTTGCCCAAAACTGTCACTCTCCCTGCTTTGTGTGTCCTCAAGATTAAAGTGTTACCATTTAAATCAGGTCTGTCTGCTTTCAGACACCAAAGAAGGGTACTGGAGATTTGAGGAGAACCATACATTTCCCCAAAGAGGAAAACTAGCTCAAGACAAGGGCTAAGGATTGAACTCAGGTCTCAAAGGGGAAATAGTGGCAGTTGAGATATTGGGAAGATGCAGAGGCAGGAAATTTACCTGCTCTCAACAAATAGCTAATATCAAGAAGGGAGGCTATGGGGCATTTCTCTAAATACCTTCTCCACCAGTCCTTAACCTCCACCTCCCAAATCCAAACTCTGAAGGGACATATTCTGTCCCACTGGAAGACAAATTGTGCCATCTTCCCCAAAGGGAAGAGAGGGCAAGATTGATCTCTTTCCTCTCTCCATTTCTTCAGTTGTTTCACCCTCTCTCTCCAGTTCCACAGTGTGTGTGTGTGTGACCTCTTTCTGGTCATACATTGCATTGGGTATAATTTATGATTCTCTCCAAAATGGTTGAAATATTTTGTCCATGTAAGCATGTTAACCATAAAACATGTACAGGAGATAGGTAGTTGGTTCACTGGGCCACAAAGAAATATTGATGGGTAAAATTTCATTACTTTACCCAAGACTTTATCCAAGACACTTTCTCTGTAAGCTACAAAGGCAAACCATCCACATGCACACATTCACACCTGGGTTACTTTTTTTTTAAATTCTTGGTTTATGGTACAATACATTCCCAAATGTCAAGGCTTCTTGACTAAGGTAAGACAGATATATAAGTTTATGATAATTCAAAGAAATGTAAATTAGCAAGAGAGATTAGAGATAAAATTCCAAATTTACCATTCATTCATTCATTACAAATCTCTGCTTTGCTTTAGGTGGTTAAATCTATCAAATATCATTGTTGGAAATTTTATCAGGCTATCTGTTGGAATGTGATTAATACATATAACTATATTCACTCTGACATGTGTACATTTGTATGCACACAGGTATGTATTATATATATATGTATTATATATATATATGTATTATATATATATATAATACATATATATATATATATGACCTAAGGAAGCAATATGGTATTGAAGGAAACCCAAATACATGTTTGTGTGTGTGTGTGTGTGTGTGTGTGTGTGTGTGTGTGTGTGAATTATCTATGCATTGACACTGGTCTTTTTAGATAAATCTTATTTTTCTTTCTATAAGTCAATAATTATTCTTTTAAAAATAAGAAAGCAAAAAGTCATATAATTGGTTTGAGAAGGTAGTTCTCTATCACAGAGTTTGACTCTATTGAGTAAATAACTGTTATGCTTTTAAAACCATTAATTTCTGCACTGATCTCATATCTGCCATTAAGTCTATAATGCAAAAGACACAATATTATCTTTGACCATCTGAAGTTGATGAGACAAAATCCCCATCCCAATTAAAATAAATACAGAAGGCTCAGACTTCTCTTTTCAAAATTATAGAACCTCTAGGAATAAAAAAAAAATTATTGAAGCAAGGTTTAATTGGAAGTTTGAAGGGCTGTATAATGCACTGATCTTTTGAATTGTTATTTACCCTTTTTGCTTGTAGGTAGAGCTCCAAGGAGTGGTTCTATTCTTCCTCTTCCTTGCAAAAGGAATAGCTAATAGCTATAGCATTCCTTTGATGGGCATATAAAGTCTCTGTATCTCTATATAATTCTCTTGTTTTGTCTGGGGTATAAACATTATTTTGTGTTAAGGAAGGTCCAACTGAGGCCAGGGAGGCCTTTCTGTCTAGTTCTGCTATTTATTGAAAGTATTTTTGTCTACTATTTTTGGGATATATTCAAAATCTATAGAACTCATTTTGATGGGAGTTTTTATTTACTCAGTTAAAAGTTAAACTACAGGGGGCAGCTGGGTATCTCAGTGGATTGAGAGCCAGGCCTAGAGGCAGGAGGTCCTAGATTCAAATCTGGTCTCAGACACTTTCTAGTTGTGTGACCCTGGGCAAGTCAATACCCAATGTCTAGCCCTTACCACCCTTCTGCCTTGCAACCAATACACAATATTGATTCCAAGACATCTCTATTGCTTAAATTGAGAAGGGAGATAAGTTGTATCTCACAACTAAATCCCCTAACACTTATTTTAATTGAAAAAGATATTATAATCTTCTAGAAGCTGAATGAGCTTTCTGACCATAAAATGAGAGTAAATATCTTAATCACAAGGCTCCAATAGTTTTCAAATACAGACATATCATAAAGATAATATAGGATGTGTTAGAATTAAGTGTGGTTAGACTCTGAAATATATTAATTACATGGTCACCAGGGATTTAACTTCTAAATCCCAAAATGAATTACTAAAGTAAATGGAATTTATTGTAGCTTATTTACAATATTTACAGTAGAAGGAAGATATTAAGGAGAGAGAGAGAGAGAGAGAGAGAGAGAGAGAGAGAGAGAGAGAGAGACAGACAGACAGACAGACAGACAGACAGACAGACAGACAGACAGACAGACAGACAGACTCTGGCTTCTTCTGATACAAGTTAGAATCTTTAAGCCCTAGCCTGGGGAAGAAAGTCTAAAGAAGATGGGCCTTACCTGAAGACTTCACACGTCCAGAAAGGCAGGGTCACTAAATCACTAAATCAACTTTTCAGTCACCATCAGTGACAGTCTAAAAGAAGTCTGGGTGTCTGCCTTCTGGTCACTACTCTGAGTCAGTGCCCAAATGTCTGCATGCCCAAATGACTGAATCTCCAAATGTCTGTCATCCTTTCAGCTCTGAGTGACTGATCCTTCACTCCAAGCCCAGGTGACTGACTGTTCTCTTCAGTCTTTTTTTCTTCTATTTAAAGACCTTTTTCTCTTGTGTCACCTCCTCTAAATTTTCACATTTACCAATCACAACATACACTTTTCTCCAGGACTGCCCATTCTTTAGTTCTCACCTTCTTTGCTTAGATTTTCTCCAGGACTGCCTACTCTTCAGTTTTCACCTTCTCTGGTTAGATTATATCTTTTTTGGGTTACTTAACATCTCTTTTGTTAAGTTCATCTTTTTGTAGTTAAAATCTAAAAACAGATTGTAGCTTACAATTCTAGCTTCACTATAAAGGAAGATCTAAGTACCTTCATTGTTACAATCAGGAAATAGCTAAATCCAATCGTCACAGATGGAACCTTTCCAATGGAATAAGCATAGCATATTTTGAAAAAAAATTACTTGCCCTTAAATGTTGTATATCAAAAAAAAATAATTCCTACCTCCAATACCAACTATCCTTATTCAGGTAGAACACAGACCATTCCTCTTCTTGAGACTTGCTCTCCGGTTTCTAACCTTTTAAAAAAGTAAGATATACTTTTGCACAATTAAGATAGCTTCCAGGTAATGCTATTGTTCTAGTACTCTTTTGACTCAAAGCTCTACTTCTGCCAGCTTGTTTGCTTACTACATGGGAAAAAATGTCTCTGTCCTTATCACTGGAGCTTTACTCTTCTCCATGGCCACTTCGTCTTTGAGAGTGAAGGTGGCATTATATTTCCATATGTAAGTTATGAGGTTGAATCCCTCATTCTAATTAATATTAACACACATTGGGTGGAAATTGAAATAGTTTCTTTTCTTAACTTTAGTTGTTGTCTGAAAGCCAGCTATCTAGCAGCTGGTTGGAGCCTAGTCTTCCAGTAACAGTGTGGGTGTACTCACAGATGACTGAGTAAAAACTATGATGGCAACAGCTTATATAAACTTTTTAAATATTTCTTAAAAGGGTTTAAGGAAGAAAAGGAGATGTAAATGAAGAATTGAGGAAATAGTCCCTAATTCTAAGAGGAAACTAAACTTTTCCCACACTGCTCATTTGCAAGAACCATCTTCCTGCTTGAGAAACATGAGTCCCCTTAAAATTCCTTAATCTATAAATAATCCCCAATATCTATTCTAAATAACCTATACTAATTAATAATCACCACATATAGTTTATAGTTAATGTCTCCTCATATTCTTTCCAGCTCACTCTTACAACTGTGAGCTCTTTGGACCTAGTTAGACTTCAATTGGCCTTGGTAGGCCTTAGTTGGCTGGCTTCCTTCTGCAGTCACACAGTGGAAAACAGTCTTTCTCTTTTCAGTTGATCTTTTACCAGAAGTTTATTTCCCAAACTCCAACCTGTTCTCCTCTTTCAACTGCCACTTGGTTTCCCATGGTTTTCCAGAGAGCAAGATCCAACCAGCCTCTCAAAGTAAACCCTCTCTCCAAGAGTGCCTGACAATTGGATACCAACAATCTCTAAGGCTCATCAGAATTTCCATTAGGAACTCCCCAAAAAATTCCATATGGTGTTTAAAGTGAAACTGAACTTATTCTTATTCTATTCCTATTTACCCAGATCTTAATTAACCCCAATATTTAATTAATCCCAATACACAGAAGATCATTCTTCTCAACTGATTCAAAGATGGGAACTAGGTTCAAACAAATCCTCAATTTGAGAGGCATAAAGCAATAGGTCACTAGACGAATGCAAATGACAACACCAAAGGAATATTTAGTGTAGAGTTACAATAAACAACCTCCTGTGCTGACTATGCATACTACAACAAAAAATGTTAAAAAACTTTTAAGTGTAGCAGCAAAGTGGCCAAGCTATAGGAGCTTCCAGGCTCTGGATCCTCTTGAAGAGACAGACCTTTACTCCTTTTGTTCTATACCAGAAAGCAGCAAGAGAACTGAGTAAAACCAGAAAGCGTATTATTGACCCTCCACCATTGACAAGAAAATGACATTTTTTCCATTTAAAGAGTCCTCAGACCTAAAGTCCCTATCAATATCAATAGCAATTGTATTGGAGTGACTGTCAATGTCTTCCAGTTACAGCTGCTAATAGTAAATTTCTACACTGGAAACTGGAAGGTACCTGCAGATTAATTAATAAAGGTAGATTCAGGACTCTACAAGAGCATCTCCCTCATAGTCCAAAAGAGAGTTAGTTAACCCTAGGATGAAAATCATGAGAACTCCATAAAGGAAGAAAAATAGCCATAGTATGGAGGAGATATCAGTTCTTGAAATTTGTTTCTATTCTCTCCAGGGATATTATATGTATAAGAGTATTATAAACCTTTAGTTTGGGGGAGATATTTTGGTTAAAATAGTTCTTCATATAGCTGCTAAGCAAATACCCTTTAAAAAGGCAAATTGTCCAGATGATAATCAGTAAGAACCATGCCAGATGGGGATCCATCAATTAGGGTACCAGAAATCCCAGTCCTTCAGTTCCCCCAAGAATCGTGAGAAGAGATATAATCAGACTCTTCTTATAGCTGTAGCCCATCAATATGAATTGTAATTGGGGATTTAGACCCAAAGAGGTCCAATGCATAGCAGAGTTAGTGGTCCCTTAACCATGAGGAGATATACTAAAAATCTTCAAGGGACAACAACAGTTAAGATCAGGAATATATCTTAGCATTATCTCCAAAAGTTATTTTTCACAATCTAATATGATGTCCAGATATCCCTATTTACTATGATTTCTTTAAATGATTCTATTCCCAGTAGCCATTCCCAAGAAGCAAAGTATTAGGTCATTCTTGTACACATTACACATCCCCAAAACTATCAATAGCTGACAAATTCACACAAACTCTTTATAAATAAGCACTAGATTTCTGAGAGTTCTAGCTACCTATTAAGTTTTAGACTCTTAACCTAACTTCTCTGCTCAGTTTATGTCATCACTATCCTCCTGGTCACATGGTTCTCAATCTAGAAGTTATTTTCTACCATCATTATTATAGGAAAGGGCATGACATCAGTGAAATCCCAGAACAAGAGTAGAAGGAGAGAGTATATTTCAACTATATTCTATCATTATGCAATCTAGTTTCTAAACAGTTCGTCCCTTAGATAAGCATAAAACATGATCTAGTTTCCTTTATGAACAAAAGGAAAATACTTCAGATCTAGACAGTTAGAAATTTACTGCACTAAAAATGCAAAAATGAAAGTGAAATACTGAAAGTTTCAACTAACAGGTGAGTCCAGTGGGGGATAGAGGTGAAACTGATGAAATTTGGAGCTAAAGTTATTTTTTTAAACCTACATGCTAGGGAAAAGGCAACACTTTAATGTGAAGAAAAAAAAAAAGCTTCAGCCTAGGCAGACAGTTGGCTTAAAAATAAAAATACTCAACTGCCTCAGCAGAAAGAAATTCCCTAAGGGATTAAAATGAAACTGACAGATTTGTATGTTAAGAAATGGGCCTCCACTAGGTCTCTCAAACCAAAAAAGCACATCATGGAAATTAACTGCTTTTTTAAAAGATTTCTCTGTCTTCCTTCTTTCCACTCAAAGGAAAGGACCTCAACTAAGACTGATTGCAAAAGAGAATATTGGTATATGTGGTGAAGCAAAAAGCCTTAAAAAAAGATCAGTGGAGTAAATGAAATATCATCAACTTAATTTGATCCCCAGTGTAAGGGACACCAAGAACTAAGGCATTAAAACCTCAGCAACCAAAATAAAACAATTTTTTTAAGAAATAAAGGTTTTTGTGATGCTAGAAATAACTAAGGCACAAATCCAAGAGAACAGAAAAACAAAAAAAAATTAATCCAATAAAAAATACCTCAATTATAAGAGCAATTAACATTCTTCATAGAAATGACATGAGTTTTCATTTAATGACATAATCGAAATTAGAGCTATGGAGGAAAAAATGAAAAAAAAAGATTAGCTTTAAAGAAGAGGTAAAAAACTTTACTCTACTAACAAGCTCCTTCAAAATGAGAATGTACCAAGTAGAAATCAATAAATACTGGATACAATAAGAGATCTTAAAATAAATCAAAGAGATAAGAGAATCTATTAAAATGCAAAGTGTGTCATATCAAAATCAAATGACATAGAAAACAGATCAAGGAAAGAGAGTTTAGGAATCATATTTTCTAAAGTCTGTGATCACAAAGAGACATTAGATATCCTGATCAAAGAAATTATTCTTAAAGATATTTATATTACCAATTACATTTAATAACAATTTCCCACATAAGTTTTCTGAAGTTATAAGGTCCAAATTGTCTCCCAACTTTCCTTTCCTCCCCTTTATCATAGATGACAATCAACCATATGCTTGATAATATATATATATACATATATATAAATTATCAAATACAGTAAATTATTTTTAAAAATTACTTAGGACATTAGAAGAAGAGAGGATTGTATAAACAGAAAGAAATCATTGATCACATCCTAATAAAAGTTCCCAAATGAAAACTATCAGGAGTTTTGTGCCAGTATCCATAACTTCTTAAAAAAATAAAAATAAAAAAGAGCCACACCTAGAGATAGGAGGTGCTGGATTCCAATGTGACTTCAGACATTTCCTGTACTATGCAATCCTAGGTATATTAAATATATTTGTCTAGCCCTAATTGTTCCTATGCCTTGGGACCAATAATTAATATCAATTCTAAGACAGAAGGTGAGGGTTTTTATTTTTTAACATATTAGACAAATGGAAAAGGAGGTACAAAAAGTAGTTGATGAAAATAACTCATTATGCAACAAAATTGGACAGATGGAAAAAGTGATACAAAAGCTAGAAAATAATTCCTAATAAATTAGAATTGAGCATCTGGAAGGTAAATTATCCATGAGACTTTGAGAAACAATAAAAAAGTCAAAAGAATGAAAAAATAGAAGAAAATATGAAATATATTACTGGAAAAAGAACTGACCTAAAATGGAGAAAGAATAATTATTAGACTATATGAGAGTCATGACCAAAACAAATAGTGCCTAGAAATCATAATTCAAGAAAACATCAAGGAAAACTGCCCTGATATCGTAAGATCCAGAGGGTTAAGTAGAGATCCCAAAAGGAAAATCCAAGTAATAATATAGCCAAATTTCAGGGCTCTCAAATCAGGGAGAAATTTTTACAAGCAACCAGAATGAAATAATACTAAATAAATAAAATTAAGATCTATAAGAACTATGATAATATAATCACTTTTCAAGGTTCCAGAAGGTCAATGATAAAGCACACTATTCATTACAAAGAAGTGATGAATTTAGGGTGCATAATGTACATGTATCTATGTGTATATGTGTATATGTATGTGTTTATGTATGTATGCATATATTTATCTATAAAGTCATTAAGGAAATTTGTTTTACTTGATTAAGCATGTTATTATTTTTTAATTTTTATTTAAATATTTTCCATAGTTACATGATTCAGGTTCTTTCCCTCCCCTCTTCCTCTACTCCCCTCCCAGAGCCAACATGCAATTCCACTAGGTTTTACATGTCTTATCACTCAATACCTATTTCCATATTAATCATTTTTGTAATAATCTTTCAAAAAACAAAACCCATAACCAATACCCATATTAACAAGTGAAAAATAAAATGTTTTCTTCTGTGTTTCTGTTTCCACAGTTCTTTCTCTCTGTGTGGATAGAAATTCTCACAAGTCCCTTGGGATTGTCCTGGATCATTTCATTGCTATTGCTATCAAAGTCTATTACATAAGATTCTCCCACAAGGTTTCAGTTTCTGCGTACAATCTTCTTCTGACTCTGCTCATTTCACTCTACATTGTTCATGGAGGTTTTTCCCGGTCATATGGAAATCAAGCAGTATATATCTCCCTATAGCACAATACCTTTCCATCATCAACACATACGACAGTTTGTTCAGCCATTCCCCAATCAAGGGACATCTCCTAATTTTCCATTTTTTGCCACCACAAAGAGTGTAGCTATGAATATTTATCTTGTACAAATGTTTTTCCTTATTATCTCTTTGGGGTACAAACCTAATAGTGGTATGGCTGAATCAAAGGATATGCATTATTTAAAGCCCTTTGGGCATAGCTCCCAAATTGCCTTCCAGAATGGTTGGATCATTTCACAACTCCACCAGCAGTATATTAATGTCCCAATTTTGCCATATCCCCTCCAACATTTGTATTTTCCTTTACCTTCATATTGGCCACTATGCTAAGTTTGAGGTAGTACCTGAGGGTCTTTTTGATTTGCATTTCTCTAATTATAAGCAATTTAGTATACTTTTTCATGTTCTTATTGATAGTTTTGATTTCTTAATCTGAAAACTGCTAATTCATATCCTTTGACCATTTGTCAATTGGAAAATGACTTGATTTCTTGTACATTTGACTTAGTTCCTTATATACTTGGGAAATTAGAGCTTTGTCAGAGAGTTTTGCTATAAAATATTTTCTCCATTTTGTTGTTTCCCTTCTAATTTTAGTTACATTGGCTTTGTTTGTATAAAACATTTTTAATTTAATACAATCAAAATTATTCATTTTATATTTTGTAATGTCCTCTTTCTTTTGGTTGGTCTTAAAATCCCTTCTTTTCCATAGATCACACAAGTATACTATTCTATGTTTACCTAATTTATTTGTGAATTCATTATTTATATTTAGGTCATTTATTCATTTTAAAATTATCTGGTACAGGGTATAAGATGTTGATCTAAATCTAATTTCTCCCATAATGTTTTCAAATTTTCCCAGGAGTTTTTGTCAAATAGTGAGTTCTTGTTCCAAAAGCTGGGATCTTTGGGTTTATCAAACACTAGCTTGCTGAGATCATTAATACCTAGTCTATTCCATTGATCCATGATTCCATCACTTAGCCAGTACTATATTATTATTTTTTTATTTTTTCCATTTGAATAAGTTTATTTAGTCAATTTAGAACATTATTCCTTGGTTACAATAATCACATTTTTCCCTCCCTCTCCTCCACCCACTCTTCCCAGAGCCAATGCACAATTTCATTGGGTATTATTTGTGTCCTTGATCAGAACCTATTTCCATGTTGTTGTTTACACTAGGATATTCATTTAGAGTCTACATCCCCAACCATATTTCTTCAACCCATGAATTCAAGCAGTTGTTTTTCTTTGGTGTTTTTACTCCTGCAGTGTTTCCTCTGGATGTGGATAGTGATTTTTCTAGTAGGTTCCTCAAAGATGTTCAGGGTCATTGCACTGCCACTAATGGAGAAGTCCATTACATTCGAGTGTACCACAGTGTATCAGTCTCTGTGTACAATGTTTTCCTTGTTCTGCTCCTCTCATTCTGCATCATTTCCTGAGGTTGTTCCAATCCCCATGGAATTCCTCCACTTTATTATTCCTTTTAGCACAATAGTATTCCATCATCAATATATACCACAATTTGTTCAGCCATTCCCCAATTGAATGGCATCCCCTCATTTTCCAATTTTTTGCCAACACAATGAGCGCAGCTATAAAAAATTTTGAACATGTCTTTTTCCTTACTATATCTTTGGGGTACAAACCCAGCAGTGCTATGGCTGGATCAAAGGGCAGACAGTCTTTTATTGCCCTTTGGGCATAGTTCCAAATTGCCCTCCAGAATGGTTGGATCAATTCACAACTCCACCAGCAATGAATTAATGTCCCAACTTTGCCACATCCAATCCAGCATTCATTACTTTCCTTTACTGTCATGTTAGCCAATCTGCTAGGTGTGAGGTGATACCTCAGAGTTGTTTTGATTTGCATTTCTCTGATTATAAGAGATTTAGAACACTTTTTCATGTGCTTATTAATAGTTTTGATTTTGTAACAGTCCATCCATGTGTATGTACAAGGTAGATGATTAATCTGTAAGGATTTTGTTGGGCAAGCACATGCTCAGTCTTGTGCATGGCAATAAAGGCACTGACCTGTGATGCCAGCATTCTTATGATTGTGGCATGAACACAGATTTTTTTGTGCTTACCTGGCTAAGGAAATCCATGCCTCTGCCTTGTTGTAATTTACAGCTGAACCAATGGCAATCTACTGTATCTTCATTAATATGTATTACATACCTTCACATCACAATGTCAATAAATATGAGCAGCTCACAGAAAGATGCCCTTTTTATCTCTTTCACCTGTCCCTCTCCTACCTGGAACTTGGCCTCTGGCCAAGTTTGTTTATTTTACATTTTGTGACTCTTTCTATGTCTTGCTTGGCTTTAAAGTCTTTCCTTTCCCAAAGATCTGACAAGTATACTATGCTGTGTTCGTCTAATTTGCTTATAGGGGCAGTTTTCTTGAATAATTTCCTGTAGTATTTTTCTTTTGTCATGGTCTTCTCGTAGACCAATGATTCTTAAATTGTCTCTCCTCAAACAATTTTCTAAATCTTCTGTTTTGTGAATGAGATATTTCATATTTTCCTCACTTTTTTCATTCTTTTCATTTTGTTTTATGGTGTCCTGCTGCCTTGTGAGGTCCCTTTATTCTAGTTGTTGTATTCTGGTTCTTAAAAACTGGATTTCATCCCTAGCTTTTAGGTCATGCTTCTCTTTCTGGTCTGATTTTCTATGGAGGTCATCTTTCATCCTCTTTACCTCTGTGAATTTCAATATCACACCTCATCTTTCTTCTCCTTTGCTGCATTTTCCAGCTGATTGATTTTGGCTTTCAAGGCACTGTGTTCTGTTTCCAGATGACTTATTTTGCTGTTAAAGTTGTCTTCAGCCTCTCCTAACTGTGTTTTGAATCGCATTTTGAGTTCTTCCAAAGCCTGTATCCAATTCGCTGGGATTTCTGATTTATCATTTGCTGATCCTTCCCCCTCTGTTCCACTTGCTGTATAGACGCTATCATAATTTCTTACTTCTTTTTCTGTTGTTTGCTCATATCCACCCCTTCTTTGCTCCACTTATTTGTCTGTGCTCTTGCTCCTCTCCTATTTTTGGTTGTGGGGGCTTCTTTCAGTCTCCCCTCTTGGAGCTTTGATAGAAGATCTCATGGTGTAGTCTCTGGGGGAGGTTTGTTGGGGATTTGAGCTTCCCTGTCCTCTGGAGGCTTTTGATTGGATTAATGTACAGCAGTCAATGAGGAAGGGGTGTGGAGCCTGGACTTCCCTGAATTCTGAAGTCTTTTAATGGGATTAAGTTCAGCTTGGTTGGGCTGAGTGTGCTCTGAGGCCAACACCTCCTGTAAGGCTGGAGCAAATGTGGAGTATCTCCACAGCTCTGGCCAGGCTGCCAGCTCTATGTTCCCTCTCTAGCTCCTTCCCTGCCATCTGTGTTCAATGCTATGATCTTGGCATAGCCCTGCCCACAAGGTACACCCTCCAGACCAGCACCTTTGCCTGCCCAGAAGTTCCTTCTGCCACTGGAGTCTCAGTGCACTAGGTTGGTGGGGAAGGGGTCTTAGGACCTTCCTTCTGCCTTCCCCTTAAACCTGAGTGTTCTCAGATTCTGGCTTTTGGGGGAGGGGCATACCTTTTGAATTGAGTCCAGCAGGAGGGTTCCTTGGCTCTGTCTTATTGTTAGGTTTGATTTTCAGTCTACTGGGAGCATTCAGTTTGTGATCGGTAAGGAAGGGTAGTCAGAGGTCTGAACTTCTGCTCCATCTAGGCCACCATCTTGACTCCACCCTCATAATCAGTACTATATTATTTTACTGCTTTGCATTACAGTTTAAGATCTGGTACTGCTGGGCCCCCATCTTTCACATTTTTTTAATTAGTTCTTTTGATATTCTTGAAACTTTGTCTTCCAGATGAACTTTGTTATAATTTGTCCTAATTCTATTTTTTTGGGAAAAAGGAGTTTTTTGGTAGTTTAATAGGTATGGCAATGGATAAGTAGATTAATTTGGGTATGATTGTCATTTTTATCATATTACCTCATCCTACCCATGAGGAGCCAATGTTTTTCTAATTATTTAGATCTAGTTTTATTCGTGTGAAAAGTGTTTTATAGTAGTCTTCATATAATTCATGAGTTTGTCTTGGCAGAATATTTTATTTTTGTCTAGAGTGATTTGAAATGGGGTGTCTTTTTCTAATTCTTGCTGCTGATTTTTGTTGGAAATATATAGAAATGCTAATTTATGTGGGTTCATTTTGTATCCTGCAACTTTTATAAAACTATTATTTCTAATAGTTTTTAGTTAATTTTCCAGGATTTTCTAAGTATACCATCATATCATCTGCAAAGCATAATAGTTTATTTTTGACTCAGCATATTATAAGAAAAAAACTTTTCTTTTTTCCTATAGTGCAGTTGTGGATATGAGACAAATTAGATCTCTGTATAATTTTTAAAAAATAGAGAGGGGGAAGGCACACTACACATGTGAAATATTGCATATACTTTCAGATAAGGAAATTGTATTATTAGTTTTGTTTAACTGAATTATTCTGATATATTAGAATTCTCACATAATCAGGGTAATTTGTAAGTATTTGTAATTTAAAATTAAAACATGAAGAAAATGTTTTCCTTTATTAAGCATAGATATAGATTTGTATTTTTATATATAGTGTATAATATGTAATATAACAACAATATAATATATATGATTTGTTATAAATATGTAATTAATAATAATAATTGTTTATTAAAAAAATAAAAGTCTCATATGAGATGTGTCCAAAAATGGTCTTATTTTTTTTCTTCCCTCTCTCCTACTTTACCTTTCTCCTTGAGAAGTCTGATAATATTATTAAGTTGTATGTACATTATCATATAATACACATTTCCCTTTTCATCATGCTATGAAACAAGAAACACATTGCTGACACTAGAGAAAAATTCATGGATCAAATAAATAGAAAAATGAAAGGTTTCCCTCTGCACTTGGACTCTGTTTCTCCTATGACAGTATCTTTTTTTTTTCATTAAGTGTCTTCACCTTGCATCACTTGATATAAGTCCAGGTTTTCTTTTTTTTTTTGTAATTTTTGCAATCTTCATCTTTGTTATTTCTTATGGCATCATAATAGTATCTTATTACAATCATATACTGCAAATTATACAGCCATTCTCAAGTTGATGGACATCCCTATGGTCTCTAATTCTTTGCCTCTACAAAAAGAGCTGCTATAAATATTTCAGAACACATAGTTTCTTTTCCTTTTCCTTAATCACTTTGGGAAACAAACATAGCTTTGATTTCTTCATCCAAAAACTGTCTGTTCATATCTTTTTGACAATTTTTCATTTGGAGAATGTCTCACACTGATGTAGTTGACAAAGTTCTCTTTATATTTTAGATATTAGACCTCTATCTAAGAAACTTTTTCCCAAATTATAGTTTCTTTTTAATCTTTAATCTATATGTTTTAATTGTAGAAAAACTCTTTAATCAAAACACTTAAAATTATGCATTTTATAGTTCATAATGCTTTCTATCTCTTGTTTATTCACACATTCTTCTCTTATGCATAAATCTAATAGGTAATATGTTCTGTGTTATCCTAATCTGTTTATATGTCTCTTTATACCTAGGCCACATATCCACTTTCATCCTATCTTGGTAAATGGTATGACATTGGTCTTTATCTAATTTCTATCAACCTACCTCCTAATTTTCCCAATAATTTTTACCAAATAGGAATTCTTATTCTGAAAACCTGGAATTTTACTCTTGACAAATACAAGGTTTATAACTGTTTGTTGTATGACTATTCTTTCCCACTGATACAGTTTTCGATTTCCTAGCCAATACAAAATAGTTTTCATAATTACTGGATTATAATATAGTGTGAAATTTGGTATTGCTAGACTTCCTTCCTTAACATCTTTTCATTATTTCCTCTGACATTTGCGATGTTTGTTTTTCCAAAATAATTTTATTATTTTTTCTAGTTTAACTTTTTAATTTAGTAATTTATTTGAAATGGCATTGAATAAGTAGATTTGTTTAGGTAGGATTGTCATTTTAATTATGTTGGCTCTGTTCATACATAAATAATTAAATTCTCTAATTAATTAGATATTTATTTGGGTAAAAAATATCTCATGATTATATTCATAAATATTCCAGATTTGTTTTAGAAGATATAATCCTAGGTGTTTTAGTCTATCTCTGTTTAATTTTAAATGATTTATCTCTTACTATCTCTTCTTGTAGGACATTGTTAATGATATATAGAAATACTGATTATTTATCTGGGTTTATTTCCTGCTACTTAGCTAAAATTATTGATAGTTTAAATTAATATTAGTTGAATCTCTTAGATTTTCTATTTATATGTAAAATGTATGTATATATTTATACATATATGTGCCATCATTTTATCTGCAAGAAGACAGTTTTAATACATTTTTGTGCATTCTAATCATTCCCATTTTTCTTCCCATATTGCTATTGATAGCATTTCTAGTCCAATATTAAGTTATATTGATGATAATGGGTATCTTTGTTTTACTCCTGATATTATAGGGAAGGCTTCTAACATCTCAATTACAGATATTTGCTGATGGTTTTAAATATATACTTCTTAGTAAACTGAGGAAAAACCCATTTATACCTTTGGTTCAAGTATTTATAACAGGAATGAGGGTTGTATTTTATCAAAAGTTTTTTCTGTATCCACTAATAAGATTTTTGTTACTTTTTCTTGATATAATCAATTGGATTTAATAGCTTTCCTTATGTAAGACCATCCATGGATACCTGATTTGAATCCTGTTTGGTCATAATGTATAATCTTTGTGATATATTGTTTTAGCCTTTTGGATAATATTTTATTTAGAGTTTTTGCATCTATAATCATTAATAAAATAGAAATATTATGTTCTTTCTCTGTATTTGCTTTTCTTGACTTAAGTATCAGTTCCTTATTCATTTCACAAAAGGAATTAGTTAGGATTCCTTTAGCAACTGTTCTAAAAATTTTATTTAATATTGCAATTAGATGATCTTTAAATGATTGGTAATATTCACTTTTAAATCCATCTGATTCTGATGTTTTTTCTTTAGAAAATTCTTTTATAGCCTGTTTAATTTCTTTTCTAAAATAGGTTTATTAGAATAGTCAATTTCCTCCTGTTAATTTAGAAAATTTATATTTTTGTAAGTACTCATCCATTTCACTTAAATTATTAAATCTGTTGTAATATCATTGCTCAAAACAATGCCTAATAATTATTTTGATTTCATCTTCATCAGTAGCAAATTCACATTTTTTTTCATTTTGATGCTCATGACTTGATTTTCTTCTGTCTTTTTTTCCATCATATTAATGAATAGTTTATTTTTTAATAAACAAATTCTAAGTTTTATTAATTAATTCAATGGATTTATTACATTCATTTGCTAACCTCACCTTTAACTTTTAGGATTTTCAAAATAATATTAATTGGGGATTTTTAATTTATTCTTTTATAGTATTAAATTGCATTAATTCTACTTATTGGAAAAAAATTATACTTTTCTCTAGTTACTGATTTTACTCAATCCCATAAGTTTTGCTATGTTATCTCATTATTATAATTTTCTTTAATAAAATTATTTTTTCTGTGATTTGTTCTTTAAACCACTCATTCTTTAAGATTACGATTTTTAGTATTCTGTGATTCTTGTTAGATTTAAAATAGTTTTGAGCGTTAAATAGTTGTAGATAAGAGAATGGGAGACATAAACTGTGATAATTAAAATGTTTGGGAGCAAGGGAAATATATATATCAATTTTGACCGCTGAAATATGTTTTCTACTGTGTCTTGGGTTTATATAAATATAAGATGGTCTCCAGGGAATATATTCCCAATTTTATGAATATGCCCAAGCCAACTGGGTTTTATAGAGAAATTTAATTTATAATACACTGATTAATCAATAGAAAAAGTGAGAAAGTAAGAAAGGAATAAGAATGAAGGGCCTCAAGCCAATAAGGCCTAGACCTCAGTCCTAAGAGATAAATCAGTCAGTTGGTTTTATCACTCACCCAAGATCTCTCTAGGTAAGGCTTCTCATGCCAACCTCAGGCTCCACCTTCAAGAGAGCCTCCTTTCAAGAAATGTTTTCAGAGAATTCTCCTCCTGACTCCTCCTGAGTTCTCCTTCCACAGCCTCCTTCAAAACCTCTCCAGGAACTCTCCCTCCAGGATCTCTCCTCTCAGACCTCCTCCAGAGTAACCAACCTCCTCCTTCAGAGCAAAACCTCCTTCTCCCCGGTCCTCAGACCCCTGCTATCTTTCAAGCCAACAATCTAAGTTCCCTCCCCTCAGTTCTCACATCTACCAATCACTGTCAATGTCTCCCCTGTGCCAATGGTGGCTCTAGTTTAACCCAGGACAGCCCAGAGGTCTCCCCCCTTTGCACATATCTGTTGAAGGTCATATTCTCAAATAATTAAATCTTGATCTTTGCTGCAGCCCTTCCTAAATCCTGTTACTCTGAGTAGGGTGGAGATTGTAAGTTCCAAGACCTGGTTCTGTCATTCCAAGTATCTCTATTGTATCAATTCTAAAATCAATCATGACTCAAAGAACTTCCTGTTCTATACTTAAGCATAGGTCAAAGCCCTTTCCATTGTTTAGCAAAAGGTTTCTGTCCTAAAGTAGTCTTAAGTAGGGAGGAGAAGGATCCTCCCATCCCAAGGAGTTTCACATTCCAATAGAGTTCTTACTATCAGTAGGAAATTTTTTCAAGTAGGAACCAACATTAATAAGTCTAAGAAATTTTAAGGTTTACATTCTATAGACCTTTATTAAACATTTCTATTGCATTATAATCTCCAATGGATATAGTTAATATTTCTAATTTTCTGCAATTAATGATAAAATTTTTATCATAATTTATGGTCAATTTTTGTGAAGGTACCATGTGCCAATGAGAAAAGGGAATATTCCTTTCTATCCCCATACTATTCCCTATAGATTTTTAACATGTCTAAATTATCTAATATTTTATTCATCTCCTTGACTTATTTCTTGTGTAATTAGACCTTTGACCTACATTACCAAGCACCACACTCTTCCCCATCATTACATAGTGATGTAGGCAGGATACAATTCTCTGTTTTTCTGCCTCTCTTCCCTTCCTGTGATAGCTTTCATGGAGTAGGCCTTTTGAGCAGGTAGATTAGCTTGGGTACATGGTTTTATTATGTTAGGTAATTACCTTTTTATTCCTTTAATTTCTAGTGAATATTTATAAATTTTATAAAATATAATATTTGGAGTTATTGTATATTAATTTTAATTTTACATTCTTTTCTTTCCTTTTTGGTTAACTTTATCCAGTTCTGAGAGGAGAAGGTTTAAATCACCCATAATTTTATTCTTGTTATCTATTTCCAACTGTGATTCTTTTAGCTTTTCCTTTAAAATTTCATATGTTATAACATTTGTTACATATATGTTTAGTATTAATAATACTTCATTATATATGATACTTTTTAACATAATGTAGTATTCCTGTTTATCACTTTTCATTAGATCTGTTTTTGCTTTAACCTTGCCTGACATCATTAATGCTGCTTCTGCTTTTATTTTGTCAAATGAAGCATAATATATTTTATTCTATTTTTTATCCTCTATTTGTTTTCATTTTTAAAATGTGTTTCTTGTTAACAACATATTGTTAGATTTTGGTTTTTAATCCATTCTGCTATCTATTCCATTTTCAGGTTGAATTCATCCCATTCACATTCAAAGTTATAACTATTAGTTGAGTATTTCTCTTCACTCTATTCTTCTTTTTCCTTTTTGTCTCTCTTTTTTTTTATTGTTCCACAGAGATATACTTTTCCTTTAGTCACTACTTCCCTAATCCCCACCCATTCTTCAATTCCTTCTTTATTTTCCTTCTTTGCCATGTTTCTCTTCCTTTTCTACCCTCTTTCCCACCTAGTTGTTAATCTACTTTATTCTTCTGTGAGTCTCTCCCTTATTCCTCTCTTATCTTCTTTTTAATATAAAAGACCACTATAATTCCCTCCTTTATCTTATCTCTTTGCCCTCCTTTTACCTAATATACATGCCCTTCTAAGGTGTCCCTATTTTAATCTTTATCTCTTGACCTCTTATTTCCCTATAAGTTAAGATAAATTATACTCTTCTATATTCATGAATTATTCCCTTTTTTACTCAGATCCAGTGAGAATAAGGTAGTAGCCTAACCATCATCTATACCCAAATTCCTTTCATTGTAACATTTATTTCATTCAAGCCTCTTTTATATGAAATGATTGTTTCAACTTATCTCTCCATATCCATTTTTATTTTATTTCTGACTTATTCCATTATATTCAATTTGACCTTGAAGCTTCTGTCTTTAAATGCTCCTTCAATTCACCCCATTAATAATATCGTTTTTTCGGTTTAAGCATACCATTCCCAGAGAAGTAAAAATTTTGACCTTATTAAATAATTTATAATTAGTCTTTTTTTATATTCCTATGTCTCTTCTCCTTCTTGTATATCAAATTTAACATTCACTTCTAGTCTTTTATTCATGAATATTTCAAAGTCTTTTATTTCAGTCTTTTATTTTTTTAAATAACCATTTATTTTCTTGTATGATGATATTTTGTTCAAAGGTTTGTTCTTGACTATAAACCTAGCTCCCTTTAAAAAATAATTCTAGACTTGTGTTATTTTAAATTTGGAATGGATCTTAGAGATTCTTTGAGATCTCTTAATTTCACAGATAAGGGAACTTGGGCTTAGTGAAATAAAGTGATTTTTTAATAGTGTCTGTGCTATTAAATAATACCAGAATTTGAAAGCAAGCCCTTGGGCTAGATATATCCCTTTACTTGTAGCCCTTTTCTACTAATAGAATGCATTAAAATTTTAATGGAACTGTAATCCTATCAATTTGGCACTCTAAAAACATATAGACAGAGACTTGCACATTTTCTTATCTCAAACATACACCCCTTTTTCATTATTTCACTTATGATTCTTGAGTTTTAGTTGCTCCAGACAAATCTGGTTGCTAGTTTTCCTAACTCTATCAAGGGACTCCTTGACATTTTAAATATGTCACCATATATGTAAATTAGGAAATATCACTTGTGTTGAGAAGTCTCAAACATAAATGGTTACTATTTCTCAAATTACTTAGGGCCATATGCATTTTTATAAATATTGTTTGTATCCATATAATTTGCATGTATATTTGGTAGGATTGGTAGTATTTGTGTATATTGACTAACAAATATTTGAAATTTTCTTTATTTTTAAAATTAATTTTCTTCCTATTTATCTTTGTCAGGTTGTATTCTTTCCACTTACATTGTTGCATTCTTCATATATGTTATTTCCTTGACCCTCCTCACTTACTGCTGCATCATGTAATATAATTATTTTCACATCTCTTTATTCATCATATTAATCATTTCATGCAACAAAACAATCAATCTTCCATTCCATTCATATAGTTCATTGGGGGAGGGGAGTCCACAATTGATTGTAATCTACTTTTATCAGTTACTTATTACTAAAATTTTGATTATGTGGGGAATTAGTAATCACCTTACTAGAATGTAAGCTTAATCATGGAGACTCTGTGTCAAAGATGTGGACATTTTATTCACTTTATTTATATATTTCCCAATTATTTTTCAAAATGGTTCTACTAATTCATAAATACACCAGCAATTAATAGCATACCTATATTTCTTCCAACATTTATTATTCCTATCTTTTAATATCGTTGCTAATTTGTTGAGTGTTACATGATATTTCAGGATTATTAGATTTGTATTTCTCTCATTATTAGTAAAATGAAACATTAATTGATATGCTGACTAACATTTTGTTATTCTAATCCTATGAAATGCAATTTCATGTCCTTTGACTATATTATCTTGGGTACCAAGCAGTTATATGGGATACTTAACTAAAAGATTTATTTTCTAATGTGACCAATTTGGGGCAGAGCCAAGATAGAGAAGGTAGAGGGACCCATCTTATTTCTGTAAGGATTAAAAATGAAGGTTTAACTAAATATAAGAGAATGTGGTCACTGAAATTCATATGTCTCAAGTCAAAATGACTTTTTTTTCAGTTTTATTTACAAAATAAAGGGGAAAAGTGAAAGGAGAGGATTATGAAAGAGGGCAGAGTGAGAAATCTGGTTTATCACCTGTAATAATTAAAATAGTTGGTTTGACTGAGATAATTAAAATAGTTGAGGCCATAAACTATAATAGTTAAAATAGTTGGTTGTCATAAACCATAGTGATTAAAATAGTGGAAGACTTAAATTGTAGTAGATATAAGAGTGGATGAGTAAATTGTGACCGCGGAAAATATGTTTCAAGACAGTGTCTTGTTTTTAAATCAATATATATGGTGGTCACCAGGGAAATATTCCCAATTATGAAATATACCCAAGTCAACTGGGTTTTATAGAGATTTTAATTCATACAAATGAGGAATTAAAGAATAATAGAGAAAGAGAGAAAAAGGGGAATAATGAGAAAGGGATAAGCCGGCCCTGGCCAGTCCTGGCCAACCCAGGCCTAAGCCCTAAGAGAAAAGATCAGTCAGTCCTTAATCACTCACCACAAGATCTGTCCAAGCAAGGATTCTAGTGACACCAGTTCAGCCAGCCATCCTTCTCCAGAGAGAGATTCTTCTGACTGACTTCAAGAGACTGTCCCAAGAGCCTGTTACCAGAGCTCTCTCCCAACAGCCTTCTTAGAAACTGATTTCAGAGCCTCCTTAGAGACTCTTCAAGAGACTGGTCTTTTTAGGAGACTATCATCTCCTTATATAGGGAATTTTCTCCTATGTCATCTCCCCTAAGTTCTCCCATCTACCAATCACAGTAGACCTTTTTCAAAGGACAGACCATTCTTAGTTCACACCTAAGAAGCTGTAAATTTTTGAGTAATTCACACCAGGAAAGCTCTGAGTAAGTTTCTCACCTCTTTGTTCCTTGTAAATTCACAAGTTGTTTGATCTTTATAGGTACTTATCATCCTTTTGTATTAGTCCTAAAATAGGCATGGCCTAAGAACTTTTTGTCCCACTATAAGTATGGGTTTAAGTACTTTTCATTGTTCAGAAAGGAGTTTACAACTTTATCTTCCCCTAAGGCATGCTTAAGTATGGTAAAGTAGAGTTCTCACATTCCTGATCTAAGTTACTTTCACTGCCTAAATGGGGTTTGGTCCCAATGGGGAATTTTTAAGGTTCACAATCCAACCTTATGAAGTAGGGTCTGAGAATTTTTAAGGTTCATAAACCCTAAATATTTGTTCCAGTCCCTGGCTCTACTCCAGTAGGGCTCCAGAAGCCCCATCTGGAGGGCCCAGAGGTAAATTAAGCAAGACTTTCACCCAAGTGGCCTTCTCAAAGAGAGAGACCTAGCTGGTGTTAATCTCTCCCAAAAGTCAGGAAAGGAAGGTCACTTTTTCCATTCACTAATCCAAAGTCCAAGGGGAGAAGATCTCAGAGCAGTCTTACCAAATGCTAGAGTCCCAAGGTCTACACTGAAAAAGATGATCCTCCATCAGCCTCCATAGTCTCAAAAGAGCTCAAAGACCCACAGGAAGTTGCAGCCACTTTTAAAGACCCTTCTTTTGTCACTTCCTGTGTCTTCTTTTACTTTACAGGGACCAATTTCAGTCTATAACTTTGCTTAGGACTGCCTGGGGGGAAGTCAGCCATTTCTGAGTTGTCACTACTTTAGTATGTGTGTTGTGGACCTCCCTTACTTAGGCATTAAGTAAGAGTGTCTTTGCTTTTGGAGGTATAACTTTATAGGTATATATATATATATATATATACTTACTTTAGAGGTATATATGGAGGTATATACTTTAGAGTAAAGTATGTGTGTATTCACTTTTTTTGATTAATCCAAAAGTAGACAAAGGGAAAGTTAATCCTATCTTCACATTTCTAACCAATTATCCTCCAAAAAGCAATGACATAATACATCAAAACAAATCCTGGTATAGCATAACCCCCCAAAAGAGAAGATGAAGCATTTTTTTAGTTTAAAACAAATTCAAAATAAAGCATAAGAGATCTAGTACACAAGGATGGAGGTGGAATGGAGTGAGCCAGGGCAAGCCTTTGCGCACAGCTGAAGCAGCAGCCAAGGCTTCTGGAGGTCTCAGCCACGTATAATACAGGGGATCAGACAGCAGCTCAGGAGACCACAGGGGTGTCTTTGATGGCCCTGGGTACAAGATTCTTATTGTATTGCACATACAAAGAACCAGGTCACAATCCTGGGGCACAGTCAAAGGGTGAGGAAGAACACTAGCATATACCAGCACTTGTAGCCACAGGAGAGCAGGGAACCCTGGTCACAGCCAGGATAATATTAAACAGACCTTTCCTTCCATCAAACCACTTTCTATGAACTGAAAGCAGATAGATTCCAAGAACCAGCTAAGAAGGAAGTTGCACAAAGAACCTGAGGTTTAGAACAGTGCTTCCTTCACCAGGTACAGAGTCCAATTTGAACCATTTTTTTAAACTAAAAGAAAAAAGCAGTAAAATGAGCAAAAAACTACAACAACAAAATAAACTCAACATATAAAATCATTCTGGTGACAGAGTAGCCTCAAAATCAGAAGACAACAAAGTAAATACTTCTACATTCAAAGCCTCCAAGAAAAATATTATTTGATCTCAAGCCCCAAAAGAATGAATGGAGAAGTTCATAAATGATTTTTTAAAATAAAAAGAGAGGTAAAAGAAAAATTGGGGAAAGAAATGAGAGTGATATAGGAAAATCAGGAAAAAAGAGTTAACAACTTGGTAAATGAGGCATAAAAATACCAAATAAATTAATATTGTAAAAACAGAATAGGGCAATTGAGGGGAAAAGACACAAAAATCCAAATGAGAGAAGAACAACTTAAAAGCAGATTGGCCAAATGGAAAAGAATATATAAAAATTCCCTGAAAAGAAAAAGTTATTGAATGTCAAATTGACCATATGGAAAAAGAGGTACAAATATTCAGTAAAGAAAGTAGAATGAGTGAAATGGGAAAGGGAGACACAAAAGTTCATTCAAGAAATTCATGTCTTAAAAATTAGAATTGGGCAAAAGGAAGATAATTACTTCATGATGAATAAAGAAACAATCAGAGTCAAAACAAGAAAAAAAAAGAAGAAAATAGGAAATATCCAGAAGAGATAATTTCAGAATAATTGGAGTACCTGAAAATAATGCTTAATTATCAAAATGCTTATCATCAAGAAAAACTGCCCCAATATTCTAGAATTGAGGGAGAAAATAGAGGAAATAATCTAATGAACACCTCCTAAAAGAAATCCAAAAGAATAACTTCCAGATATATTGTAGCCAAATTCCAAAACTCTTAGGTCAAGAAGAAAATATTGCAAGTAGCCAAAAAAGAAATAATTAAAAACTGTGGAGTCACAGTCAGGAAAACACAAGATTAAATAGTTTATATGCTAAAGGATTAGTAGGCCCGCAGTATATTCTGCAAAGCAAAAGAACTAGGAACTCAACCAAGAATCACTTACCAGGAAAACTGAGTATAATCCTTCAGGGGGAAAATTGGTATTTAATGAAATAAGAGGCCTTTCTAACATTCCTGATGAAAAGACCAGTGGTGAAGAGAAAATTTACTCTCAAATACAAGATTCAAATGAATCATAAAACCAAAAATCAGAAAGATAAATCAAAAGTCATTCAGTAAAGTTAAACTGTATACATATCTACAAAGAGAGATGATTCTTGTAATGCCAAAGAACTTTTGTCATTATTAAGCCAGTGAGAAGGAGAATATACAGACAGAGGGTAATGGGATGGGTTGAATATGATGGGATGATATAAAAACTTAATTAAATTTAGGTGTGATAAAGAGAAATGCTTTGGGAGGAGGGGGAAGAAAAAATAAAATGCACTAAATTATTACAAATAAAAGAGTCATGAAAAAAATCTTTCACAGTAGAGGGGAAGATGGGGAAGGTGGAAAGAAGAGCATGTAAACCTTACTCTCCTCAGAATTGATTTAATAAGGGAAGAACATAAGTTATGTAAAGAAAGCTATCTTGCCCTACAGGAAAGTAAGAGGTGAAGGGGATAAGAGAAAGATTATATGACTGATAGAAAAGAGGAAAAATTGTGAGAGGTGGAAGTCAGAAATCTAATAGGGGTAAATAGGATGGAAAGTATTATCTGATAATTATAATGGTGAAAAAAAAAGTGTGTCTAATAAAGGCCTCATTTCTCAAAAGTAGTCTCTCGGTGACCGAGAATGACAATTGTCTTTGTGCATTATCATCTATTGATGTACCCTCATGTGGCTTTGAAGTCCAAAGACTGAAGCGCAAAGTTTGTGGCACATGGGGCATGGGACTCCAGTTGTTACAGGAGGTGCGGTTGTGGCCTGGTGTCGGCATTCACACACAGTGGGTCGTTCATCTTCAAAGGTGGTGGTTGCATGGTTAATGTGGGTTCACCAGCTGCTTCTGACAGAGGCAGCGAGTTCTAGTTGCTTTGGTGTAATGCCAGCCCACTTCAAGTGTGACTTTAGCTGATCCTTGTATCTTTTCTTTGGACTACCTTGTTTGATGAGTCCAGCTGACAGTTCACCATAGAATACCTGTCTTGGTATTCGCTGTGAGTCCATGCGGAGGACATGTCCAGACCATCATAGCTGGGTTTTGAGGACCATGACTTCGATGCTGGTGGAGTTGGCTCTGTCGAGGACTTCCTGGTTGGTGATTCGGTCCTGCCATCGGATCCTCATGATTGACTGGAGAGAGCGTTGGTGAAATTGCTCCAGCTGTTTCATGTGCTTCCGGTACAGTGTCCATGTCTCGCAACCGTACAGGAGCGAGCTGAGGACCACTGCGTTGTACACTTTGAGCTTTGTCGCAGTGCTTACACCGCTGTGTTGGAGGACTTTGGAGCACAGCCGCCCGAGTGCCTGGCTGCCTTTTGGATCCTGGCATTGATCTCATGGTCTAGGGACCCATCATTGGTGATGGCGCTGCCCAGGTACTTGAAAGTGTTGACATTAGAAAGCTGCGTGCCATCAATTGTAATACACGGCTGGTTCATTGGCCTCCCTGGTGCAGGTTGGAACAGCACCTGTGTTTTGCTGAGGCTGATAGTCAGGTCAAACAGTTTTGTTGCGGTGGAGAACCTGTCCACAATGGTTTGGAGATGAGTTTCTTGGTGGGCCATGAGAGCACAGTCATCTGCAAAGAGAGCTCTCTCTGTTGTCTTTGTTTTTGCAGTCAGGCAGTGAAGGTTGAATAGTGAGCCATCCAGTCGGTATATGATGTAGATGCCCAGATCTAGATCCATCACAGCATGTCGTAATACCTGGGTGAAGGATAGGTTGAATAGTACCGAAGCAAGGATGTAGTCTTGTTTCACTCCATTGGAGATGTTGAAGCAATTGGAAGTCTCTCCACCAGATAGGACTTCCCCTGTCATGTTGACATGAAAGAACTGGATCAGTTTGATGAATTTTGCTGGGCAACCAAGCTTGCTGAGCATCACCCACAATGTGTCCCTGTTCACTGTATAGATGCCTTTGTCAGGTCTATGAAGACAATGTAGACTCAGGTTCTACTCAAGGCATTTTTCCTGCATTTGCCTCACCGTGAAGACCATATCGATGGTGCTGCAATCTGGTCGGAAGCCACATTGTGATTCAGACAGGTTCTGTTCTGAAACAGATGACAGGAGTCTGTTGAGTATAACACGGGCAAGGATCTTTCCAGCAGTGGGGAGTAGTGAGATGCCTCTGTAGTTGTCACAGGCTGCTCGTGAACCTTTGTTCTTGTATAGGGCTATGATGGAGGCATCTCTGAGTTCTGGGGGCATGTCTTCCTCTTCCCATATGCTGGTCAGCACTATGTGGAATGCCTGAAGTGCCTTTCCATTTAAGGCCTTGTACACCTCAGTTGGGATCCCATCTTTACCAGGTGCCTTGCCTGTACTCATTTCTTTAATGGCTTTTTGGACTTCCTCTATTGAAGGAGGGACATCAAGTTAGTCAATGGTGCGGTTTTGGGGGATCTCGTCAATGGCGCTTTGGTCAACTGAAGAGGGTCACTTGAGAAGCTGACTGAAGTGTTCTTTCCACCTGTTGCTGATGCCTTTTTTATCTTTTAGGAGAGTGTCACTGTCAGAGGATAGCAAGGGAGTGGTGGTGGGTTTTAATGGCCCATAGACAGTCTTGAGGGCACTGAAAAATTGTGGTTTTTTGTATCAGCAAAGGGCTGGATTTCTTCTGTCTTTTTTTCCCACCATAGTTCTTGCATCTTCGTGATCTCACGCTGCTCCATGGCTTGGAGAGACTTGAATCTGTCCTTTTTAGGAGCAGAGTTTGGGTTATTTTGCCACTCCATAAAGGCTTTGTTCTTTTTGCTCAATAGGTCTTCAATAGCAGTGTTGTTCTCCTCAAACCAGTCCTGGTGGTTGCATTGTTTGGGGCCTAGGACTGCCTTTGACGTTTCCTTCACTGCATCTCTGAACTGGTTCCATTTTTCAGTTGAGCTTCCAGTGAGTGGTCCCTTGGCAGACAGCTTGTCGTCCAGGCAGGACTGGAATATTTGCAAATAAGATGGATCTCTAAGACGACTCACATTGTAAAATGCATGAACTGTCTGGGCTCATTTTGGATGGCGAGGCACAATGCGCATTTGAAGAGTCGCTCTAACCAATCAGTGGTCTGGCCAGCATTCAGCTCCTCTCATAGCTCTGGTGATCTGTACATCCTGGATGTCTCGCCTGCTTACAATGATGTAGTCAATGAGATGCCACTGTTTTGATCGTGGGTGCATCCACGTTGTTTTATATTTGTTCGCCATCCTGAATACAGTGTTCATGATGGTGAGTTCAAATTCTGAGCATTTGCTGAGTAGCAGTAGGCCATTGTTGTCCATTTTGCCCATGCCGTGTTTGCCGAGCACTCCTTTCCGTCTTTCATGGTCCTGGCCAATGCGGGCTTTGAAGTCTCCCAGTAGTATCAGCTTATCATTTGTGGGCACTGAGTGCAGGACGGCACTCAGGTCAGAGTAGAATTGCTCGATGGTCTCCTCTGTGCTGGTCAGTGTTGGGGCATATGCACTGATGATTGTGGCATACCGGTCTTTGCTGAGAGGTAAACAGATCTTCATGAGCCTCTCACTGATGCCCACAGGCAAGACTGGCAGCTGTTTGAGCAAACTGGTCTTGATAGCCAGGCGAACACCGTGGATTCTGTCTTCATTTGAGGTTCTTCCTTTCCAGAAGAAGGTGTATCCTGTGGTGGGTTCGCTGAGTGATCCCTCTTCTGGTAAGTGTGTTTCACTTAAGGCTGCAATGTCGATGTTATATCGCACCAGATCTTTACCGATTAGAGATGTTCTTCTCTCAGGTCTTGGGGTATTCTCGCTATCAAGTAATGTTCTGATGTTCCATGCTCCTAGTAGGAGTTTCTTTGTATTTTGTTTCTTTTGATTTCGGCCTCTTAAAGGGATGACCCGCCAGCCGCAGTGTGCTGACCGGGTGTTTGTAGGGCAGGCAATGTTTGGGACACCTTTTCTAGTCTCCTCCCTTGATTAGAGTGAACAGTGCTGTCCTAGAGAGGGCTGCTCAGTCGCCCAGGACTGCCGAATGTCCCTGCTGCCCTACAGGGCCGAGCGACCACTGGTCCGTGGGCCACCTATGTGCAGGATCGTGACTACAACTGCCAGTGGTCACCTCCACCTGTTGCGTCACCACTCCCCCATCGCCACAGGTCTTGAAGAGGGTGAACAGGGTTAGGATAGATGAATGTGCACAAAGATACTTGCGCGTGAAAGAGATTTAAGTGGAAAAGTCAGTGCACAGAGACAGTCCCACTCTCTCGGCGTTGGAAGCCTGGGTCCAGTGGCACGAAAAATTGTAATGTCTGGAGACTTCCTCAGCTGCAAAAATGGATGGCCGTGTTCTCTTTTGTGCTCCAACACGCCCTAAGCACTCCACAGTGCTTTGCTGTGTCGCCCTCTCAGCCATTGAACCTTCTTATTGGTTTCTTCCACCTGTTCTGCTGAAGCAGTCTTCACATGCTCGGTGAGCAAAGCCCTGGTTCACCAGGGGTCGATGACCCGATGGCTACCCTCACAAGGTTTAGCCAGCCTGTTGAAGCCATTGCCCAGGGTGTGGCCGCTGCCACATGCTAGCACCTACTGGGAGCCACAAGTGAGAGCCTCTGATTTCTCAAATACATAGAGAAATAAGTGGAATTTATAAGAATACAAGACATACCCCAATTGATAAATTGGTCAAAGGATATGAACAGGTAGTTCTCAAAGTAATTAAATTAAATTACAGTTCTTTACAGTCATGCAAATGTTTTTCTAAATCACTATTATTTCAAGAAATGAAAATTAAAATAATTCTGAGGTACAACCCCACACCTATATGATTGGCTTTTATAACAAAAAAAGGAAAATGACAACACTTGGAGAGGATATGGAAACTGGGTCATGAATACACAGTTGGGGAAATTGTGAATTGATTCAATCATTCAGGAGAGCAATTTGGATCTATGTGCAAAGGTCTATAAAATAGTACATACTCTTTGACCCAGCAATGCCTTGCTAGGTTTGTATCCCAAAGAGATTTTAAAAAGGGGAGGGGGAATCTAATTGTACAAAAAGTGTTTTAAAACAACTCTGGGGGGGCGGGCAAAAATTTGGAAAGGAAGAAGTACCCATCAACTGAGGAATAACTAAGTTATAGCACATTATTCATATTTATTTATTTTAGTACATTAATTCTAATGGGATATTATTGCACTATAAGAAATGGCAAACAGGAGGAACTCAGAAAATTCTGGAAAAACTTACACAAACTGAAGTAGGGTGAAATAGAAGCAGGAAAACATTGTACACACTAGCAGGAATTCTCTACAATGAACAACTGAATAACTGCTCTTCTCAGTAATACAATGATCCAAAACTATCCCAAAGGATTCATGATTAAAAAATGCCATTGACTTACAAATCCAGACTAAAGCAAATTTTTTTTCACTTTTTTCATTTTTTTTCTCTTTAGGTTTCCTTCTGTAAAAGGATTAATGAAGGAAAATGTTTTACATGATGGTACATGTAAAATCTACCTGAAACTGCTTACCATCTCAAATGGAATGGGAACTTGGGGAAAAGGAAGAAGGGAGAGAATTTGAGACTCAATATTCTCAGAAAAATGTTAGAAACTATCCTTTACAAAATGGTGGGTGGGGTGGCACAGTAAATCTAATGTGACTTCTGAATCCACAATTACCTCCAGCAGGCCAGGTGAAATCATGGGGCTACATGACTGAATATAGCTAGATTATGGCTTTGATTTTATTGGGGTCTCCTCTCTCTCCTGGAGACTAATTTTCTCCGCAGCTTTGCTGAATGGAGTTAGGCTTTGCCAGTCCATATAGCTCAATTAACAAAAAACATAAATTAATTAAGACAAAACTCCCTATTTGATAAAACTGTTGAGAAAACAGGAAAACAATCTTGGAGAAACAAGTATTAGATAAGCAAATTGTTATATATTTCATAATAAATTTAAAAATGTATGACCTATTAAAGATTATACCATAAAAATGAGCATATTTTATATTATATCTGTCACAAATTTGAGTAATAAGCTAAATTCGAAACCAAAAAAGTTAGAACTGACAGAAGGTAAAAGATAAAGCTTTGGTTACATGAAATTAAAAAGATTATTCACAAAAAAGTGAATGTATTCACTTTTTTGTGAATAATCACATCCCTGACTATTCCATCAATTCCATTTTCTATTTTTAATGAGCATCTAGTGGTTTTAATATCTGATCTGTCCATTTGCACATAAAGTTATGAAAGTTATATTTATATTTTCCTTTTGTCACTATTTCTGTTTTTTTCTTAATGAAATCTTTTGTTCCTCTTTCTCCATAAATATGTTAATTCATCCTTAGTCATTTTTTGTTTAATTCACATTAATTTCATCCTATTCCCACAAGTTCTCTTAAATCCATCTTCAAGTATTCCCTCTATTACCTTCCATTTACTATGGCTTTTTCTAATTTTGGAGTTTTATTCAATATTTTCTCTCTTACTTTCATTTAGTAATCTGAATGTTCTTTTTCCCTTGCTCTATTAAATAATTATAGAAAATTTTACTTCTTCTCTTCTCCTTCTACTACTTTGGTTTATTGGGTTTTTTTGTGTACATTTTTTTTTAAGATTTCTTTCCCTCATTCTCTTCACTAATATTCTTCCTTTTCTGTTAATTTTAGACTTTTGTTCTTTCATTCATGGTTGTTATGAATGACTTCTTTACTATTTCCTTGAAAATCTTGACTCCCCCTTAATTATTTTTCTATTGTGCTTTATATTTAGAAGTATTTATTCCTGTGTCTCTGTGCAATTCATTATTAAATATAGTTCTACCTCTGGTATTTTTGTCTTCATTTGCTATGAAATATTCTCTTTTTAGGTTTTTGACTTTGTAACTTTCTGGAGGCCAATTACTCACAGGAAGTCTGATTTTCCTTCTCCTATAAAAGAATTCTGTCCATTGTATCACAAAACTCTCTTAACTTTAATGGCCTCTCCAAGCAACAAATACCTGCAGGTTATAACTATTTGAGGTCTTGCATTTTAAAATTTCCTTCCCCTTGTATTTGAAGGCCCTTTTCCTGGTCACTTTAAGGACTTTGTCTTAATTTTCAATATAGTGTTTTCTATGTGCAGTCTCTCATTTCTTAAGAACACAACTCTGTTTTCCTGTATTTACAAGTTCTACATAATTTTCCGTTATTTTTTTCTCACTATGCTGTTTAGGTTTTCTTCTGGAAGGCTTATAATCTTTAAGTTGGATCTACAAATTTTGATTTTCAGATCAGTATTTTTTCCTTCTTCTTGTGTAGATATCATGCCTTCTTTTGATATTGCCTTTTGCTATAATCTTCCAGATTTTCAATCACTCCTGTATTTTTGTAAAATCAATCATCTGTTCTCTTAATTCTTTGGAAAGACTTGCTATTGTAAATTCAAGTTTTTCTATTCTATCCATTATTACAGCTTTGCTATTCTTAATTCTCTCTTGAAAAACACAGAAACTTCTTGTTTTGTATCCATTCTCTCTTAAGAATCCATATGGTCCTCTGCCTCATTTCAAGTATTGATTCATTTTTATTAGTTTTGCAATATATGTTGTGAGATGTTTTTAATTCTTTTAGATAACTTAGAAACAGTCATCCCTTCTATTATTAATATCCCTGAGAATGTATCTGCTGATATTCAAGGATTTTAATTGAGATTCCTTCCTCTTAAGATTTTTGTCAATTACAAAGGTTAAACATCAAAGCTGACTCCCTACCCAGGCTAGTAAATTCACTTTTAACCTGCCTTAGTACCTGACCCAAGTGTTTTCTGATTAAACTGAACTGTCCCCATCCAGATTCCAGTCCCCTTTCCTTCAGGTCTGGTGGACACATAAAAAAAAAATACACACAGCCACAGACACATACATACACCAGACACTTTGGCCCAGAAAAAATAAGGTAGTGAAAGAAGGAATAAGATGAACAAAGTGATCAAACACTGAAAATATCTTCCATTCTACTCCCCCTCTTTCCATCAATTCTCTCAAACTTAGATTACTGGGTCATGAACATTTTTTCCTTTTAATGAAGACAATTGTACTTCTGATTATTCTCTCACCATCTCTACCCACCTTCTTAAAAATCCCTTCCCCCTTTAGACCTATTTATTTCTGCTTAGGTTAGTAGATTTTCCTACACTAACATTTTATATTTGTGTGTGTTTATATGTGTGTGTGTGTGTTCAACCCTCTTCAACACGTAAAAAAAGATAATCCATAGATTCTTACTTGTTTTTAGAATGAAGCTTGAGAAAATATTTGAATATTTTGTTTGTTTCATAATCATGTACTTGGTCACTAAGGAAACAGTAAGAGAATTAAATCAACACATTGCATATACGTCAGTAAATAGTAAAGCGATGAACATTTTTTAATACTATGTGAAAAGCTCTGTGCTAAATTTTGAGGATATGAATTATGACAAAATCAGTCCTGTCAGTAAGTTTACATGTTAGTAAGGAAAATAACATATAAATAAGTACATATAAGATGTATAGTAGACATGAAAAGCAGATTTAAAATGTTAAGAATCACCAAAATAAAAGGATAAGTGAATGAGAGAATAAAGCGGTCCATTCAATAATAGTAGATATAGGAGAATTGAATGCTACTCAATTTACACTTTAAGTCAGAAGTCCTTATTCTTGTGTGTGTGTGAGAGAAAAAGAAGAAAGAGAGACACTCATCTGACAGTTGTTTGAAGCCTATGTACTCTTCAAAATGTTTCTAAAGGCATGAAACATGTAGAATTAGAAAGTAAACCTATTATATTGAAATATAGTCATCTATCTATCAATCAATCAATCTAACTATCTATCTATCTATCTATCTATCTATCTATATGTACATATATTACACCTGTCTCTATAAACAAGTTTACTGATGTTAAGAACCACTATTTTAAATGTTTTAGTGGATTGTTTATATTTTAATGACAATATAATTTGTGGTAAATAATTTTAAGCTAATAGTGGATGGGTGTGGGTAATATTTCTATGCTTCCTTTTTATTTCATGAAGCATAACTACCTTTAGAAATGTATTATCCAAATGTACTATCAGAAGACTTACATGATCGAATGGAAACTGAAATGAGCAGAACCAGAAAATAATACAGAGCAACAGTAATATTATTGTAATGAATAATAATAAGGGACTATATTTGATTGGTAATTGATAACTAAATATCAGGCAGCTATCTTCTTTCTTTTGTCTATCCTGCCTTCCTCCTGTTTCCTCCCTCTCTTCAGCCTCTTCAGCTTCCCTCCCCCTTTCTTTTTCTTCTTCTTTCTAAATCACTCAGGGTGAGTTTATGATGTTTCAAATGAAATATTCTTTATCTTCTTTTATCTTAAGTAAGGGTTTATTTGGGGAAGACAGGAAAAGATAGAGAATAGAGGTAAGAGGGTTGGGGATTTCCCTAATACTACAGTGAGCCTTAGGTTGGAGGATGTTGGGATATGGTTCAAATTGAGAGAAATGTCTTTCATCAACAGAACAAGTCAGAGAGATATCTGGACTATTGTCTTTCTTTCTTCTGCCTTCAAAGTCACCAGAGAACACCACTACTTTCTGTCTTCCAGGTTAAAAGACATAACCCTTCAGTTTGTCTGTTCCTTTCCTTCCAACTGCTCTTCCTGGAAACATTCCAGATAGAACCTTCATTTGACTGACAGGCCATCAGCCTCCACTGCTTCTGTTTTTTCCATGCTTCCTAATTTCTCTCTTCCACAATTATACAATGTGATTGACTTACTTATTCTCAGCAATACAAAGACACAAGACAATTCTGAAGAACTTATCATGAAAAATGCTATCCACATCAAGAGAAAGAAGTAATAGTCTAGATGCAGATCAAAGTATACTGCTTTTCATATATGTGTATAGAGGGGAATAATGTACATTTTGGTCTGTGCTTTCTTTCAAAACATAATGATTGTAGAGATATATTTTCACGACTACACATATATAACCCATCTAAAAATTGCTTTCCTTCTCAAAGATGGGGTAGTGAGGAAGAAGAGAGAATATAGAACTTAATTTTTTAAAAAAAATAAATGTTAAAAATTGACTTCCAAGAGATGGCAAACTCCACAGAAGCACAGAAGCCCCAAAATACCAAGAAAAATAAGAAGAAAGGGGCGACTTTGGACACATTCTATGGAGCCAAAATACAAAATACAGAGGAGATAGAAGATGATATACAAGAAAATGCTCCAAAATCTTCCAAAGGAAATGGAAACTCTCCACAAACCCATGAAGAATTTGAATCAGAAGTGACCAAAAAGATGGAAGCCTTCTGGGAGGAAAAGTGGGAAATAATGCAAAAGAAATTCACGCATCTACAAAACCAGTGTGATGAAACTGAAAAGGAAAACCAGGCTTTAAAGGCCAGAATCAGGCAGCTGGAAGACAATGGTCGTGTAAAAGAGCAAGAATTAATAAAGCAAAGCCAAAATACCAAGAAATTAGAAGAGAACATAAAATATCTCACCAACAAGGTGACAGATCTGGAAAATAGAGGGAGAAGAGATAATTTAAGAATAATTGGACTCCCAGAAAAGCCAGAAATAAAGACCAAACTGGACATGGTGATACAAGATATAATCAAAGAAAATTGCCCAGAGATTCTAGAACAAGGGGGCAATACAGCCACTGACAGAGCTCACAGAACACCTTCTACACTAAACCCCCAAAAGACAACTCCCAGGAATGTAATTGCCAAATTCCAAAGCTATCAAAGAAAAGAAAAAATCCTACAGGAAGCCAGAAAAAGACAATTTAGATATAAAGGAATGCCAATCAGGGTCACACAAGACCTTGCAAGTTCTACTCTGAATGATCATAAGGCATGGAACATGATCTTCAGAAAGGCAAGAGAGCTGGGTCTCCAACCAAGAATCAGCTACCCAGCAAAACTGACTATATACTTCCAAGGGAAAGTATGGACATTCAACAAAATAGAAGATTTCCAACTTTTTGCAAAGAAAAGACCAGAGCTCTGTGGAAAGTTTGATACCGAAAATCAAAGAGCAAGGAATACCTGAAAAGGTAAATATAAAGGAAAGGGGAAAGGAGAAAAATGTTATCTTCTTCTTTTATTCAAACTCTCTTCTATAAGGACTACATTTCTATCAATATATGTATACTAACATGTGGGGAAAATGTAATGTATAAATAGGAGGTAAAGAAAGACCAAATAGAATAATCTTTCTCACACAAAGATTCACATGGGAAGGGGAGGGGAAGAAAACTCCTATAAGAAGGAGAGGAAGAGAGGGTTTTTTTTTTTTACTTTAACCTTAATCTCAGGGAAATCAACTCTGAGAGGAAAAAAAAAAAGATCCATTGGGATCTTGAATTCTATCTTACCCAACAAGGGTAGGGAGAAGGGAAAACCAAGAAGGGAGGGGGAGAGGGAGAACAAAAAAGGAGGGAAAGAGAGGGGGGAGGGGGAGGGAACAAAAAGGGAGGGACTAAAAAGGGAAACATCAAGGGAGGGGACAAGGGGGACTGATTCAAAGTAAATCACTGGACTAAAAGGTAGAGCCGAAGAAGAAAAGGTTAAAATTAAGGAAGGATATCAAAATGCCAGGGAGTCCACAAATGACAATCATAACTTTGAAAGTGAATGGGATGAACTCACCCATAAAACGTAGACGAATAGCAGAATGGATTAGAATCCAAAACCCTACCATATGTTGTCTTCAAGAAACACACATGAGGCGGATTGACACCCACAAGGTCAGAATTAAAGGATGGAGTAAGACCTTCTGGGCCTCAACTGACAGAAAGAAGGCAGGAGTGGCAATCATGATATCTGATAAAGTCAATGCAAAAATAGACCTGATCAAAAGGGATAGGGAAGGTAATTATATTTTGTTAAAAGGGACTCTAGACAATGAGGAAATATCATTAATGAACATGTATGCACCAAATAATATAGCACCCAAATTTCTAATGGAGAAACTAGGAGAATTGAAGGAAGAAATAGACAATAAAACCATACTAGTGGGAGACTTAAAACATCCATTATCAAATTTAGATAAATCAAATCAAAAAATAAATAAGAAAGTGGTAAAAGAAGTGAATGAAATCTTAGAAAAATTAGAATTAATAAACATATGGAGAAAAATAAATAGGGAGAAAAAGGAATACACCTTCTTCTCAGCACCACATGGCACATTCACAAAAATTGACCATACATTAGGTCACAGAAACATAGCACACAAATGCAGAAAAGCAGAAATAATAAATGCAGCCTTCTCAGATCACAAGGCAATAAAAATAATGATTAGTAATGGTACATGGAAAACCAAATCTAAAACCAATTGGAAATTAAACAATATGATACTCCAAAACTATTTAGTTAAAGAAGAAATCATAGAAACAATTAATAATTTCATCGAGGAAAATGACAATGGCGAAACATCCTTTCAAACCTTTTGGGATGCAGCCAAAGCGGTAATCAGAGGTAAATTCATATCCCTGAATGCTTATATTAACAAACAAGGGAGAGCAGAGATCAATCAATTGGAAATGCAAATGAAAAAACTCGAAAGCGATCAAATTAAAACCCCCCAGCAGAAAACCAAACTAGAAATCCTAAAAATTAAGGGAGAAATTAATAAAATTGAAAGTGATAGAACTATTGATTTAATAAATAAGACAAGAAGCTGGTACTTTGAAAAAACAAACAAAATAGACAAAGTAGTGGTCAATCTAATTAAAAAAAGGAAGGAAGAAAAGCAAATTAACAGCATCAAAGATGAAAAGGGGGACAGCACCTCCGATGAAGATGAAATTAAGGCAATCATTAGAAATTATTTTGCCCAATTATATGGCAATAAATACACCAATTTAGGAGAAATGGATGAATATATACAAAAATACAAACGGCCTAGACTAACAGACGAGGAAATAGAATTCTTAAATAATCCCATATCAAAAATTGAAATCCAACAAGCCATCAAAGAACTTCCTAAGAAAAAATCCCCAGGGCCTGATAGATTCACCAGTGAATTCTATCAAACATTCAGAGAACAGTTAATCCCAATACTATACAAACTATTTGACATAATAAGCAAAGAGGGAGTTCTACCAAACTCCTTTTACGACACAAACATGGTACTGATTCTAAAACCAGGCAGGTCAAAAACAGAGAAAGAAAACTATAGGCCAATCTCCCTAATAAATATAGATGCAAAAATCTTAAATAGGATACTAGCAAAAAGACTCCAGCAAGTGATCAGAAGGATCATTCACCATGATCAAGTAGGATTCATACCAGGGATGCAGGGCTGGTTCAACATTAGGAAAACCATCCACATAATTGACCACATCAACAAGCAAACTAGCAAGAACCACATGATTATCTCAATAGATGCAGAAAAAGCATTTGATAAAATACAACACCCATTCCTATTAAAAACACTAGAAAGTATAGGAATACAAGAGTCATTCCTAAAAATAATAAACAGTATATATCTAAAACCATCAGCTAATATCATCTGCAATGGGGATAAACTAGATGCATTCCCAATAAGATCAGGAGTGAAACAAGGATGCCCATTATCACCTCTACTATTTGACATTGTACTAGAAACACTAGCAGTAGCAATTAGAGAAGATAAAGGAATTGAAGGCATCAAAATAGGCAAGGAGGAGACCAAGTTATCACTCTTTGCGGATGACATGATGGTCTACTTAAAGAATCCTAGAGATTCAACCAAAAAGCTAATTGAAATAATCAACAACTTTAGCAAAGTTGCAGGATACAAAATAAACCCACATAAATCATCAGCATTTCTATATATCTCCAACACAGCTCAGCAGCAAAAACTAGAAAGAGAAATCCCATTCAAAATCACCTTAGACAAAATAAAATACCTAGGAATCTATCTCCCAAGACAAACACAGGAACTATATGAACACAACTACAAAACACTTGCCACACAACTAAAACTAGACTTGAGCAAATGGAAAAACATTAACTACTCATGGATAGGACGAGCCAATATAATAAAAATGACCATCCTACCCAAACTTATTTATCTATTTAGTGCCATACCCATTGAATTCCCAAAATACTTCTTCACTGATTTAGAAAAAACCATAACAAAGTTCATTTGGAATAACAAAAGATCATGGATATCCAGGGAAATAATGAAAAAAAAACACATATGATGGGTGCCTTGCAGTCCCAGACCTTAAACTATATTACAAAGCAGCAGTCATCAAAACAATTTGGTACTGGCTAAGAAACAGAAAGGAAGATCAGCGGAATAGACTGGGGGAAAGCGACTTCAACAAGACAGTATACGATAAACCCAGAGATCCCAGCTTTTGGGACAAAAATCCAACTATTCGATAAAACCTGCTGGGAAAATTGGAAGACAGTATGGGAGAGATTAGGAATAGATCAACACTTCACACCCTACACCAAGATAAATTCAAAATGGGTGAATGACTTAAACATAAAGAAGGAAACCATAAGTAAATTGGGTAAACACAGAATAGTATACATGTCAGACCTTTGGGAAGGGAAAGACTTTAAAACCAAGCAAGACATAGAAAGAATCACAAAATGTAAAATAAATAATTTTGACTACATCAAATTAAAAAGCTTTTGTACAAAGAAAACCAATATAACTAAAATCAGAAGGGAAACAACAAATTGGGGAAAAATCTTCATAGAAACCTCTGACAAAGGTTTAATTACTCAAATTTACAAAGAGCTAAATCAATTGTACAAAAATCTAAGCCATTCTCCAATTGATAAATGGGCAAGGGACATGGATAGGCAGTTTTCAGATAAAGAAATCAAAACTATTAATAAGCACATGAAGAAGTGTTCTAAATCCCTTATAATCAGAGAGATGCACATCAAAACAACTCTGAGGTATCACCTCACACCTAGCAGATTGGCTAACATGACAGCAAAGGAAAGTAGTGAATGCTGGAGGGGATGTGGCAAAGTAGGGACATTAATTCATTGCTGGTGGAGTTGTGAACTGATCCAACCATTCTGGAGGGCAATTTGGAATTATGCCCAAAGGGCGACAAAAGACTGTCTACCCTTTGATCCAGCCATAGCACTGCTGGGTCTGTATCCCAAAGAGATAATGGACACAAAGACATGTACAAAAATATTCATTCATATTTGTGGTGGCCAAAAACTGGAAAATGAGGGGATGCCCATCAATTGGGGAATGGCTGAGCAAATTATGGTATATGTTGGTTATGGAATACTATTGTGCAAAAAGGAATAATAAAGTGGAGGAATTCCATGGAGACTGGAACAACCTCCAGGAAGTGATGCAGAGTGAGAGGAGCAGAACCAGGAGAACATTGTACACAGAGACTAATACACTGTGGTATAATTGAACGTAATGGACTTCTCCATTAGTAGTGGTGTAATATCCCTGAACGATCTGCAGGGATCTAGGAGAAAAAACACTATGCATAAGCAAAGGATAAACTATGGGAATAGAAACACCGAGGAAAAGCAAATGCCTGACCACAGGGGTTGAGGGGACATGACAGAGGAGAGACTCTAAACGAAACTCTAATGCAAATATTAACAACATGGAAATGGGTTCAAATCAAGAACACATGTGACACCCAGTGGAATCACGCATCGGCTATGGGGAGTGGGGGAAGGAAAAGGAAATGATCTTTGTCTTTAATGAATAATGTTTGGAAATGATCAAATAAAATATTATTTTAAAAATAAATGTTAAAATTTTTTTCAACATGTTATGGGAAGAAGTATTTTAAAATACACATATTTTAAAGGAATAATTATCAAATATATTAAATACATTTAAAACATGTTGTGAAATTTGTTATTAATATATTATTAAAATGTAAAATTAAGTGTAATTTGAAAATATATCATTAGAAATGATTATTAAATTGGTGGGCTGTTCACATCCTTCAAATATTTTTACTTTCTTTAATTTAGGCATATTCAAAGAATCTCCACCAGAGCTTAAGTAAAGAAACAGAGGAAATGAAAAAGTATTTAATTGATTGTACTCAGAAAAAAGGGGTTGTTGCAAAAGTTGATCCAAATGGCTAAAATAAACTTGTTGATTATCAAAGGATTAATTTTCCTGTTTAGCTAAACATGCCCTGGATCAAGGCAAGATGAAGTTTACTAATACCCAAATATACTTGTTTTCCAAGTTAGGGGCCTAAATTATAATTCACAGGTAACTTCATTTAAGAAATCTTATTTTATTTGCTTTATTTCTTAAGTTTAATTTTTTTCTAAAAGAAGATGTTGATTTTGAAAGAATTTCAGTTTTTAGTATTTTTAGGATCCTGTGATAACTTCCATTTTTCAGGGTTTTTTTCTCCTATATTGAATATTCATCTAAAACAAATAAAGCTTCATTTGATTGAACAATAGGTCACAATATTTTGAGGCAAAGTGTGCATTAAAAATGAAAAACAATCAGTAACCATTTGTATTTCATTTTAAAAATTCATCAAATTAATGATTCTGAGAACAGCATACCAGATTCTTAATTTATTTGTGAAAACATTAACTACATAATGAGATATAATTTGACATTGTAATAGACAGAATATCCACCATGAAGTAACTAAGACTTTCTATTGAATTTCTCATGATGCCAAACTGATAGAGGAATAGGCTATTCAGAAAACATTTTTTTCTGAGGATTCAGTGGGAGGGAATTAGTAAGAAAGATTTCATGGATCAGATCAGTTCAGTAGTAAATATTTGTTATTTCGATAGTTGTATGAAGCTAGAAAATTATTTTTGTTTCTTTGGGTTCATAAAATCATGGTGCCCATTATTGAAGAATTTCTATATACTTGTTTGAGTATTGTCTCATGTTTTTACAAAAAAAAAAAAAAAAACCTGTTAGTTATACTGGCAACATCTTTTTTAAAGTTCAACTTTATGTCACCAAGCTTAATTGAGAATTTACTCTGTATAATTCTGTGTTAAGGTCTCTGGGGTATATAAAGAGGATCTCTGCTCTTTTAAAATTTGATCTGTTTTTGCTTTAGATTTGTCTGAGATCGTGATTGCTATTCCTGATTTTTTAATATCGGATGATTAAAAATAAAATCTGCTCCAGTCTCTTACCTTTACTCTGTGTGTTTTCCTACCTCAATTGTGTTTGTTAACAACATATAAGATTCTGATTCTTAATCCACTCTGCTATCATCTCCCCTTTCATGGGTGAGCTCATCTCATTCACATTCAGTTATATTTACCAACTGTGTATTCCTCTCCATCATTTTCCCCTCTTGATCTTCCTCTGTCTCTTTTCACTCTGTCCCTCCCCCCAAATGCTTTGTTTTTAATCATCACTTATTTCCCATAATTTTTACCATCCTCTCCTTTGCCATTTTCCACTCCTATTTCTCTATAGGGTAAGGTAGGATTCTATACCCAAATAAGTTTTATTGTTGTTCCCTCTCTACTCATCACTACCCTAATGCTTCCCATCACTGTAATAATTTTTCTTGTCTCTAGATCTGAGATAATTTACCCTATTTCATCTCTCCTTTCCCTTTTCTCTCAGTGCAATTCTCTTTTTCACCCCTTGATTTTTTGTTGAATATAATATCCTAATCAGCTTACTCCTATACCCTCTGTCTATAGATACTTCTTCCAATTGCCCTTATGCTGATCAAAAAAATTAAGAATTACAGATATCATCTTTCCCTTTAAGACTTCTCTTGGGTCATGTGTTTGGACATTGAATTTTCTATTTTCTTTTTATTAGAAAATATATTTTACTAAGTGACCATTTTTCCCTTAATGAATTTATACTCCATTTTGCTTGGTAGGTGATACTGGGTTTTAAACATAGATTGCTTTGTTTTCACTATCCCTTTCTAGGTCTGTGCCTTATTTTTCTATGTCTCCATAAAATTCTTCTATCATTAGGTATATGAGGATGATATTAGAAATTAAATCTTGTCATATTAATTTAGAGATAAGAAGTAGAGAAGCTGGCTTGAGAAAGAATTGGTTTCAAACAGATCTGAGAGAGTGTCTGTGTCAAGACAACTGGTTTTTCTTTGACAGTTACTCTCTCTAGGAGTGGCAGTTGAGCTCTGGCAGTTGGCAGAGTCAGACTCTCTCTCTCTCTCTCTCTCTCTCTCTCTCTCTCTCTCTCTCTCTCTCTCTCTCTCTCTCTGTCTCTCTCTTGCTCTCACTCTCGCTCTCTCTCTCTCTCTGTCTGAGGTAGAAGGAAAGGAAAGAAAGATCTGAAGAAGCTAAGTTTTTTCTTTTTCCAACTTGGGAAACACTATTGACTATCTATTGGTGTTTTTATAGATTGTTTTAACTCTGTGAAGACCAAAGAACAACCTTAGGCTTTGTTTTGGACTCAGAGTCCTAAATTGGCTCTTGTTGAGACTTGTGAAAATTAAATTTAACTCACTCCTGATTATAACACTGAAATTAATTAACTCTCCTCTGATTGTGAAGATTAAATTGTAACCCCTGCCTATTTTTAGATTTTAATCACCAAAATTGTAAATACCCTACTTACAGTAGTGAGATCTGCCCTTTTTTTTTTTTTTAGATTTAATCACCAAAAGTGTAAACACCCCATTTCACTCATTAAGTGGGAGGTTTGTGACTCACTTGTGAAATAAATCAAAATCAACTGACCTCCCCTGGGCAATACTGAAAGCAAAATCTTCAACTGTGATTGGTAGATGTAAAAATTGGGGGAAATGACACAAAAGAAAGTGCCTTTAAAAGGGAGTGACAACTGCCTGAGTACATTTTGACTTGGAACTCTCACTTGGAGTGGAACCTCCTATGAGTAAATTACTTAGTGCTTAGACTAGATATTGTATTTATTTAGAATCTTGAACCCTAGAGACTACAATTCCCACAATCCCCTTTTCCTTTTCCTGTTTGTGTATCTCCTTAAATGGGGGGAGTTTTGAGTTTCTGTTTCTGCCCATGTGGTCTCTCTGGTTCCTTGGTGGAGGAAGATGGAGCTGCTGCTAGCCTTACTTCCTTATACTTCTAGATAAATATTTAATAAATATTATTAAATATAATACTTGGAGTACTGGATATTAATTTTAATGTTTACATTTTTTGCAGACTATGAAGGGATTCTAGAATTCAGCTTTTCTTTTTCCTTTTCTTTAAAGCCAGCAGCCTGGTTACAGCCGAGCAACCAAGGTGGTTTAAAACTGCTACTGGTTTGCAACCAAAGGTGCTTTCCTGCTGGTAGTTTTCAAACCCTCTCTCCAGCAGCCCAGCTGTGGCTCATTCCTCTGGCTCTTCTTCCACCTTCCAAGCCTCTGGCAGCTGCTAGTACTTGAATATTGTGAAGATTAGATTTAGCTATCTCCTGATTTGTAACAATGAAGATGCTTATTCTAAAAACATCAGGGATGTTTTGGGAACTTTGCATTACTCCATCCTACTTTGTATACAAAATCTCAGGAATGTCTGTAACCATGCTTGAAGATTGAGTGTTTAGGAGGATGGCCTTTGATAGAGAAATTAACAAATCAGAAACAGCTGACAGACCCCTGGGCTGTTGTAAGTCATGCTTAGGCTATGAATGGTGCAGAGGAGATGCAGGAAAGGGAGGTAGAATCATCTAGGTTTTCCTTCCCCGGGTTTCCTCTCTTCTTTCTCTTTCCCTGGAGAGGCAGCTCTGGCTGGCAGCATGCTAAGCATTCTGACATCTTGGCGTGGTGGCAGCTATTTTTCTGGGTTTTGGTGGTGAGTTTGCCCTTGAGCTAATTCAGTTTCAGGCATCTTGGCTGAGCCCTCTTGGAGTTCAGGCTGATTCCTTCCTCCTTTACTCTCCAAAACCTTATCTTCCTAAAAGCCAAACGGGAGAAATCCTGTACCCTTTCCTTCTCCCTTCTCCTTAATTTCTTTCCACTATATTAATTAAATCACCATAAATTTCCAGCTGACTTGGGTATTTTTTTTTTATTTGCGATATCCATAGTGACCAAACAATTAATATAGTTTAGGTCACAACACTAAAATTATCCTTTACACTCCTTCCACCCTGCCTGCCCAGCTGCCTTAATTTAGGGGACTTGGTGGAGAAACCACTCTTTGCCCACGACCTAGGGAACAGCCTAATCAGGCTGATTGACCATTCCTGCCTGCAGCTTGGCCAAACTCCAGCCGGCTCCCCCTCTGCCTCAAACTACTACCTCAACCACAGAACCCCGGGCCCACCACAGTGCTGCTGCTGTGTCCTCTAGCTGCTGAAACCTAGTCACACCTGGCTTGGCTTCTCCTACCCAGGGCACAAAGCCACTGTATTTTTTTTTTTTAGCCTGAGCTAGTTCCAGCCTGTCCCCTACCCCCTTGGTACTGCTGATTCTGCTGCCCTAATCTGTTCCAGTTGGTGAGTTTAAGCTTCCCTTTCCCCAGCAAGTGGGAAGGGAAGCCCCTTTCCCCGCTAGACAGCTGATTACCTCCTATACTCCACCAGGCTCTTTGCCTTGGCTGGGAGTGTCCCAGCCTTCTTTTTTTTTTTTTTAAACTACTCCCCAACCCCTCCCAATTCTAGTGCTGCCTTTTGGCCACTAGAGGTGAATATTGACCACTGATATTTTCTTCTTTTTTTCTATCTCTTCTCTTTTTTCCCCTTTACTGCTTAGCTACAGTGGTTATTGGCTGCCACTAGATGGCAGCAATAAATAAATTAATAAATAAATGAAAATTTTAATTTTTCCCCTTTTTTAAAATAAAAACCCAATAAAATCATAAAAAATTAAATAAGCTAAATACCCTCACCTTCTACCCCACGCCTTGTAATAATGAAAATTAAAAATAAATTAAAAATAAATATACATTTTTCTCCTTTTTTGATCAAAATGCTAAGCAGCATAAATGCAACAGTGCATGAAAGTCTTTTGCTTTTTGCCCCATTAGAACCATGTAAAATTCCAAATTCCCTCATCCTCCTTGTTCTCCTAGGACATTTTATTTTTCTTATCTTCATTCTTAAGACAAAAAGTGGCTCTATATGAGAGATTAAAACAGAAATGCAGGCTTACAAGAAAATTAAATCAAAAAATTTCAAACACTTATATGACCTAATGAAAAATACTGATTCTACCCCAAACAAGTCTGAATTTTTTAAGCCTGATCCTGAAACTCAAATAGAGAATGAATCTTTTTCTCCCAAACTGGAGATGAAAAACCCCTCTTGAATACATCATGTACAGACCCTTCTCTCTTGTACTTTGCATTATTTCTCTCATGCTCTGCATCTCCTGGCTGATCTTACCTCTCCTGTCCTTCCTCTAATCCCCCATTCTCTCCTGCCCTTTCTCTCATGCCAGGACCAGCCTCAAATCCAATGAAATCGCATGCTGCAACCATACCTGTTCCTACCCATGTTGTTTCGGCATCCCCATAGTCAGTTTCTAAGGAATACCAGACATCAGATGACTACTATGAAGGCCTTTTCCCATTAAGGGAAGTCTCCAGAATAGGACGCAATTGGGATCTAGTGACCCGAAGACACCATATTCCTTTTACTCTCCAAGAAATTAGAGAACTGAAACATAATATACCTTCATTTGAATCTGAACCTTTGGTTGTGACCAAGAAGATGGCTCATATTTTTTATCAATATAGCCCATCCTATAAGGATGTTGAGAATTTGCTTGATGATTTTCCAACAGAATGTGGGAAAAATAAAATCATCTCTCATGTAAACGGGGTTATGGGGTGTAGTGCACCACACTGGCCAGCTCAGGATCCTACATGGGATTATAATAGTCCCACCAACTGGTTGCAACTACATCACATAACAGCTATGTGAGAATGCTCCCAGTATATGAAAGCACAGTCAAAATTTGAAAGGCTTAGAAAATCAGATAATGAGACACCCTCACAATTCATGGATGAGCTCATTGAGCTTGGGGGTCCATATCTAGACCTTGATATTTCTAAAGAAAAAGATATTAAACAAATGAGGAGATATTTTGTCAACAATTCTTGCAGGATGGTCCAAGATTATTTTAAGATGCATTGCTCACGGTGGACTCAGATGGACCTTGAAGAGTTGATAAACTCTGCTTCTTATGTCTTTAAAGACCAAAATGAAAAACAGGAAGAGGCTAATAATATTATAGAAACCTTGAGAAAACAAATCAAATTTTTGAAGAATAAGACTCATAAACAAAACAAAGGGCATGGTGATCAACCAATGGCACTAGTACCTCTCCAAGAACATAACTATCAGTCCCTTACCTGCCAATTCTGTCATAAGAAGGGCTACATAATAATGAAATATAGGAATTTTTCCTGGATACTGATGCATTATACCAACCGGAGAAATTCTTATAGGAACAATTACAGGAATAATAATTATAATGGTGATTTCAGAAATCATAATTTTAGTACTGATAATAATCCTAGGGACATAAATCAAGGCACCTGACAACTCATACCAAATGACCCTACAGCAGTATATTTTGAGTGGAACTTGCCCTGAACCACACAGGGAGCTACTGCCCTTCAGGGAGGAACCCAAAGATTATGAAGGTTTATGGGGGCGGAGGGCACAGGAATCAGAGGATAGAACCTTTGATTTTTCCAGACCCTGATGTCTTACTGCCTGTTGTCCCTATTGTAAAAAAACAGACTCGAATCCAGGACTTCAACCCCCAGAATACCTTGCTCCACTTCCTCAGAATCCTTTGTAATATCACTGAATTCTCACCTGGGCCGAGAGCGAGATAGGGTATTTAAACCTGGTTGTGAATAGGATGGCTCTCGTTTGGACTTCCATTTTGGAACAGACGTGTCTCTTCCATGATGTGAGGTTATCCTGTCTAGGTCTCTCTGACATAGGCATGTGCTTTCTTATTCTGTATTTTATTTAATCCTTAACCTTTAATAAACCTCATAAAAATATAATACTCCTTGCAGAGAGAAACTAATTTCTACCTGCCTCAGTCTCTCCTAAATTTTAACTGTTACAGTTTTGGCAACCACTAGGTTGGATGAGAACTTCTCAAATGTTTTAGCCTAGATAATGATTTTTTAAGCCACGTTTTTCCAAGATGCTTTTTTAGAAAACCATCTTGATCAGCTCCTGCCGGCAGCCATCCCACTCCACCCCTCTCAGCCCCCTGCCTGCCTGCCACTGCTGCAGCCATCTGCTTCGGATGGCTGCTTCTCCCTGCCTGCAGACCTGTTTGCAGATTGCAGCTCACCTGCCCACCCTGGCTGCACGGCCCTGCTTGACCCCAGCTGGCTCTTCACCCAGATCCTTGGAGCAGATCTGATCATCACTCAAGACTCATTTCTACCAGCTGGTAATAGGGATATTAACCACGTGGGTGGATCGGAGTATAGGAGGGTAGAGAGAAAAGGGAGAGGAAAAGAAACAGACTTTTCCAAACAGGAACTTAAAAGCAATGGGCTATTTAAAAGGATACCTTTTGACAGTTCTGGTAATTTTATTGACTTCACCTGCGTGTCAGGGAAAAAGATTCAACTTTAACTTTGAATTTTAAATGGGTGGCTCAGAGAACTGAGAGCCAGGCCTAAAGACATGTGGTTCTGGGTTAAAATCTGGCCTCAGATACTCCCCAGCTGTGGGGCCCTGGATGGGTCCCTTAACCTCCATTGCTTAGCCCTTATCACTCTGCCTTCCAACAATAGGCATTTAAATGGATAAGAACCCAAGGAGCTTTAATGACTGGAGGTTATGATTTTTAAGGCATTTCAGACGCCAATGGTTTATAAAAATCTCTGTATTTCTATTGCATTTTCCTGATTGTTTTGCTTAAGATATAACTTTGTGATTTTAAGTTCATATATTACTACCTTCAATATTATTCTGTTATACTATTCATTTAATGTACTGAGTTTTAAAATTCTGTTGCTTTCCCCCATAACCATATTGAAAAAAAAATCATTGTAATTAAGCCCATACAGGAAAAAATCAGCTTTTTTCTAATTTTGCCTTTGTAAAATTGTCACATAGAGGATAGATGGACTTCAGAAGTGGTTACAATTGCTATAACAACCTTTGGAAAATTTAATGTGCTAAATATCTCAACTGATTTTAAGGGTTTTTTAAACATGATTTTTATAATTTTTTTTAACAATCTCTGGTTATTTTTGCCTGCCCCTAACACGAGGTGTAAGGCCAATTCTAGCTGAAGTGAAATCAAATTATAACCCCCAACCTTCCTGCATTTCTAAATATGTGAATGGAAGTTGGGGCAGTTAATCTCAGGGCATTTGTACCCCTAAAAAGCCTCCAAAAAAGGAGCACCCCTTTATTTATACTCTTCAGCTCATTATTTTGCTTCCACCAGAATGATATTTCTTCATTATGTTCTAAACCCAAGATGAGTTTTACTATGTTTAAATACCAAGGTTGAAAGATTTGCTATGATTGTAAAAACTTGTGAAGAATATCTATCAATTTGCTATTGTAATTAATTGGGCTATTGAGAATTTTGGGGATATTGATATCTGCACTACTGTACTACTGTTCAATTCATTTGTCTTCTAAGTAACAGTGGAGCATGGCCAGATAATAAGAAGAAATGGATCTCATTTTTGGTGAGAAATCCTTGTATTCTATATTGTCTTAGCTGAAACAGTGTGTCAATGATTATAAGCTATATTTTTGAATTTTTAAAAGCTCTTTGATTATTATATTTTTCTCGCATGTGCAATATACTATTTCAGTTTTTTTTTAATTTTTCTCTCCTTTTTATATTTCAAGCACATGTCACCAGCATTAAGATTTTCTTTAACTTTTTGACTTTTACACATAAGATTTTGATAGTCTATATTTTCATCCAGAAATTTTTCTTTTTTATTTGGATTTTCTGATATCTTTTTAATATCTCTTGCCAATTGATTCATATACCTCATACCTCAGCCATGCATCCCTAAGTGATCGTGTATTTTTCAATCACTCACAACATGGGGAAATGTAAAAAAAAAATATTATTTAAATTGCAAAGTTTAAATTCTTTTTGAGAAGAATTTTAAGTAAAGAAAGATGCTACCTCTCTGAATCCAGAAACTGAACTGTTGAAGATACCATGAAGAAGACTCCAGAACACAAGTGCACAAAAATGAACTTTGGGTGTGGTTGATTGAACATCTATTTGTATGTATATTTTCATGCCAAAGGGGACTGCCCCCTAATTGACTTTTTGTCAATGCGACCAGCAATTATTGGTTTTGTTTTTTTCCCTCTTATCCTCACATTATTGTAATCTTTAAGTTGATTATGTTTTCATGATCCTTTTGGGGAAAAATTAATTTTTTCCAAAAATGATCACACGGAGAATATAAAAAATAGACTTGAATTCAGGACTTCAATTCCCAGAATTCCTTGCTCTACTTCCCCAGAATCCTTTGTAATATCACTGAATTCTCACCTGGGCTGAGAGCGAGATGGGGTATTTAAACCTGGTTGTGAATAGGCCCACTCTCTTTTGGACTTCCATTTTGGAGCAAACGCATCTCTTCCATGATGTGAGGTTATCCTGTCTAGGCCTCTCTGGCCTAGGCATGTGCTTTCTTATTCTGTATTTTCTTTAATTCTTAACCTTTAATAAACCTCATAAAAATATAATACTCCTTGCAGAGAGAAACTAATTTCTACCTGCCTCAGCCTCCCCTAAATTTTAACTGTTACACTATCCACTGCCTCCCCATACTAATGATCCCCATGTAACATTAAAGGTTGGTAACACCTATTATGATTGCCTTTTGGATACTGGAGCTTCCCAGTCTGTACTGAAGAGTACACCTGATTCATATTGCTGCTCCATTGGCTCAGTTAATGTCAGGGGGTATCAGGGACACTCCTAAAGGTTCCCAAGCTTTCCCTTAGAATAGTGTCCATTGGACCCCTTAGTGTGGAACTCTCCTTCCTCTTAATGCCTGGCTCCCCTTTAAATTTGCTGGGAAGAGACCTTTTGTGCAAGCTTAGTGCCAAAATAACTTGCTCTCCAATTGGCTCTATGACACTGGAACTGCCTGAGGAATCCATAACTTTATGCCCTGTAGTTCTTTGAGATACTCATGAAATGAAGGAGACTCCTATTTTTGAGATCTCAACTGATATACTTGAATCTCTCTGGGCCACATCCTCTGATGTTGACCTACTTAAATCAGCTGTCCCTATCCAAATTCAAGCAAAATCTAGCCCACCTCCTTCCATTCCTTAGTACCCTGTTTCAAAGGAGGCAATTGATGGCATTACACCAGTAATAAATTCCCTGATTGGCCAAGGCATCATAATTCCCTACAAATCTGAATATACCATGCCTGTTAAAAAGCCTAAACTGGGGCCTGATGGCAAACATCTTTATTGCTTTGTCTAGGATTTGAGAGCTGTGAACAATCACATTATAGAGACCCTGAAGTTTCCAACATAAATAGTGTTATTTCTTCTATTCCTAGCACAGCTACATTCTTTACAGTAGTACACTTATGCTCAGCTTTCTTCTCTATACCCATATATGAGAATTCCAGGCATATCTTTGCTTTCACCTGGAAGGGATCTCAGGGCTCCTGGGCTCATCTTCCCTAAGGCTTTGTGGACAGCCATACTCTGTTCACACAATTCTTAACTGCTGATACAGATGCCATAAAATTTAAATAGAGTCATTTAATTCAGTATATGGATGATTTACTCTTGGCCTCACCAAAAGCTGAAGCATTACAGGTGGATAGCAAACACCTCCTCTTAGAGCTACATAAGAGAGGCCACAAGGTCTAAAAGGACAAAGTTTAGTTGTATCTCCCCAAGGTACAATATTTAGGCTTTATTTTGACTTCTGGGTCCCATTTAATTTCTCCCAAGTGTATTGAAAATATACAAAAGTTAAGTGCTCCTACCACTAAAAAGAAATTGAGAGATAGTCTTGGAACAATATTATTTTGTTGGCAGTAGATACCTTGCTATGGGGGAATCACTAAACCCCTTGTAGCACTCACAAAAGAACTCAGTCCCTGAACCACTTAAATTGGAAACAGAACACGTAACAGATCTTTCAAATTTAAAGCAAGCTATCCTGTCTGCCCCTGCTCTAGACATACCAAATTATGATAAACTATTTACCTTTTAGGTCTATAAAAAGAGGGGGGCTAGCTCCAGGTGTTCTAATTCAACTTTTGGGACCTGATAAACAGTAGCCTATTATTCTGCCCAGTTTGACCCAGTAGCTGCCTGAGCACCACCATGCCTTAGAGGAGTAGCTGCCACAGCTTTACTGGTAGTCAAATCTACCAATCTGTTATTGGGATGCCCTCTGACCATAATGTGCCCACATGAGGTCGAGGCATAATTAAGACATAGGACACAGGCATTTACTAACCAAAGAATTACTAGATATGAGATAAGCCTATTTAATAATGAACATATCACACTAAAATGCTGTGGTGTTCTTAATCCTGAAACCTTGCTCCCTGATTTGCCAGTTTTCAGAGAACCTTTACACAATTGTACATCTTTAGCATCAACTGTTGATAAACCTTGTAATAATTTATTAGACACCCCTTTGGATGATTCAGATTTAATATTATTTAAAGATGGTTCTTCATTTATGAGGGATGGTGTGTGCTATACAGGAGCTGCAGTAGTTAATGAATTTGATACTCTGTGGTCGACTTCCTTGCCCTCAAATGTAAGCTCACAGGGTGAAGAACTCACAGCTTTGAAACAGACCTGTATTATTGCAAAGGATAAAAGAGTCACAATTTACACAGACTCCCATTACACCTTTGGCATATGTCATACTATTGGAATGCTATGGCTTCAGTTGGGATTCTTAACATCAGCTGAAAAATGTACTGCCAATGAAAACCTTATCACTGAACTTCTTTCTGCCATCCAGATCCTCAAAGCTATAGCTGTCATTCACATTCACTGCTCTGCACATACAGGTGGCACTGATCCTGTCTCTAGGGAAAATAACCAAGCATATATTGCAGCAAAACTAGCAGCCTTAGAAGGCCCTAAATTAATTATGCCACTAATAATTACTGATGATTTTGGATCTATCCCTTTCTTATAATGACAACGAAGTGGAAAAATGGAAGAAGATATTTAAAGCAAAACAAATAAATGGAGTATGGTATCATCAAATGGCAAACCCTTACTCCCTAGAGCTTTCTAGAACCAGATTTGTCACTCTATTTATAAACATGGTCGTTTTGGCACCCAGAGCATTGTAGACTTTGTTAAAAGGGTATGGATAACACCTGGAATAACAATTTCCTCCAAAGCATATACAGCTTGTCCTACTTGCCAGGCCTTTAATCAACATGCCTTTCAAGGAAAAGCCTTTGGTAGAAGTCTTCTTGCTTACACACCATTTGAGCACCTACAAATTGACATTATTTCTATGCCAAAAGGTGGACAGTATAAATTTTGTCTAGTCATAGTCAATCAACTGACCAGGTGACCTGAAGCATTCTCTACTGCTCATGCCACAGAGGCATTTGTTGCTAAAATCCTTTTGAAAGAAATTATTCCTCGTTTTGCCCTGCCAGCATGTATTGATTTGGATAAAAGAACTCATTTTACTGATTGGGTGTTATCTAAAATTTATTCATGTCTGGGGATAACTCCTAAATTTCATATACCATATCATCCCTAGAGCTCTGGCCAAGTTGAATGAATGAATAAAGAACTTAAAACTATGAATGGAAAATTGTGCATGGAGACTCATTTGAAATGGCCTGAAATTATACAACTGACCCTTTTTTATCTCAGAAGCAGAAGTGGAAGCAATTTACACATCTCACCATTTGAGATGCTATTTAGACATCCATTTATGCAGGAAAATCATTTTCCCTGCCTATAGCTCACTGTTAGGAGGGGATTCAACCGTTGATACATATATCAGACAATTACAAACAAAATTGAAAGAACTCCACAACTCTGTAGTTGCTGTTCAGGTGGGCCCCATTGATTTCATGATTTAAACCCAGGTGATAGTTTATACATAGAAAATTTCGAAACATGCTGGGTCAACTGGATCTGATTATGACAGACCATTCCAGATCTTATTAACTACACCAACAGTCATCAAAATTGGAGAGAGGGACTCATGGATTCATTGTAGCCATGTAAAACAAGTACCTTCTGTTGATGGTGAATGATTATTTGCACTGATTGTATTTGACTATTGATTATGACTGGACTTCCTTATTGCTGGATTTGTACTATATTGTTACACTTTATTTGATTGATCCTTTTATTTGCGCAAATTGCCTTGTAGGGCAACACATGTACTACCTCATAGAAGAAAATCTATATTAGTGACCTATATTGACCCAATGTGCCTTTTTGTAACATTTTTTGCCTTTGCTAATTGTTTTTGTATTTGCTTGGATATAGTTTTGCTTTGTATATCTCGTTTGTACACACATTGTTTTATCTGCCTTATTTGCATTCCAACTGCAGATCATGGTAAGTCAAAAAGGAAATGAATCTTATTTTTTGAAAACTAGTTCCTATATTTTACCTCTGTAATTGTAAAATATACATAATTTTAACATCTTGTTTTCTTCCTACATGTTTCATACAATATTTAATTTTTTAATTTTCTCATTTTTTGCCTTTGAAACACGTCACTAGTATTGAAAAAAAAATTTAACTATTTTTACTTTTTGCAATGCCATAACCTAAGATGTCCATTTACCTATCATATATATATATATACATATATATATATATATAATACCCAAAAAGCTTTGGACTATAGGGCTATGGCAACCTGCCACTAGTTATTTAATTATTATGAGACTTTATCTCGATGACTATGTATAAACCAAGGACAAACAGACCACAAAGGGGCACAGAACTTGTCTTGCAAAGTACCAAACAAGTACAAAAAGGTGAAAGAAACCAAACCAATCCTCTGGAGATTGATGATATTCTGCACAAAAAAACACAGTGACTTGATCATGTGTGAGACTCAAGGTTGCAGCTGTTTAACATGTGTTAAATGCAGGACTTCCTTGTACCACCCTCTATATTAAGCATATGACATCATTTGCTCTGACTTCATTATCCAAAAATAAAACAAAGAAAATGTCAAATCAGGAAATTCTATTTCCCATTTGTCTTGAGATCTAGTTTCTTTTTCTATTTTCTCTCATGATGTGACAACTTACTGTAGTCCAGTCCACTAAACTGGGTTAGTGACTAATTGTTGTTGTAAGCTTATGGGACATGGATCACTACAAGAGCTTGTTGTGAGTTGTGATTTTTTTCATTCTTCCCAGAATGTTTTTTCTTTTTCTTCAAGTTTTCTTTTTATATTTTTTATCTGATTCAGTTTTTTTATTTTATTTTAATTTCTTTGATTCCTTGATTTTTTTAATACTTGATTCATATGCCTTATGACTTGACCATGTATTCCTGTATAATGCATCCCTGTATCCTTCTCAGGGGGGGATGTATTATTATTTTCCTCAGGGGGGATTATGTTATTGTTATGAACTTTGACTTCAATTTGAGTCAAATTTAGAAGAGACTACCTCCCAGAATCTTGAAAGTGCTTTGAAGATATCTGCAGAGACCACACACTGTACCAGAATATCCAGAGTGAACTTTGAGATATGGCGAATTTGAACTTCAGGGGAAGAAGGTTTGAATGCTTTTGTTTTTTGAATGTACCCTCTTATACCAAAGGGTACTGCCCCCTAATTGGCTTTTTCTCAATGCACGTATTATTTGTTTTGTTCCTTTTCCCTTTTATTTTCCTCTTATACCCAAATTATTGTAATTTCCCTTAAAAAACTGTAACATTTGTATATATCTCTAGTTAAAGTTATATTAGTTATGTTTTCATAATCCATTGGGGAGACTGGTCTCCAAAAGGATCACAGAGGTAATTGTATTGATTTAGAATCTTGAACTCTAGAGACTACATTTCCCAAAATCCCCTTTTCCTTTTCCTGTTTGTGAGTCTCCTTAAGTGGGGGGAGTTTTGAGTTTCTGTTTCCGCCCACGTGGTCTCTTTGGTTCCATGGTGGAGGAGGGAGGAGCATCTTTGGTTTTTGCTAGTCTTACTTCCTTATACTTCAAGATAAATATTTATATTTAAGAAATATTGATAGTCGGCTTGCTCTGCTTACAAAGTATCTTCAGTTTATATCAGTGAAGTAAAGCTCATGAGTGAACTTCTCTTCAGGGCCAGGCACAAGGATCCTAAGGAGACTATTGTTATAAAAATTAAAATATTTTATTGAAAATATAAGGATAAAAAGGATTTCTAACTCTAACTCCACCCAAACAAAACTCCTTGGATCCACAAGGAACTGTTTCTCTTGTTTCCATAGCCAAACTGATCCTTCCTGATCTGACTAACTCAAATTTTTACTATTCTAAATAAATTAACACTATTATCTTCATACTTCTTAACTGCACTTCCAAGTTATAAAAATAACAAAGGCTAGCTGGTTGACTCTGTAAGGGTGAAAAGGGGTTTATTTTTAAAAGGGTTGGTCTTAATTATTTAAGAGTGGTCACCAGGAATTTAATTAATTCCAAAGAGATTTATTTTACAATTTATTTATAAAATATAGAGAATTCCCTATGAAAACTGGATTCAAAAGTGAATTCTAACAAACATTTAAAGAAAAATTAATCTCCAAACTACATGAACTAATTGGGTAAATAGGCAGTCAAGTAATGTCTGAAAGAAAGAGCAAAAAAAAAAAAGAAAATTAGAGGCCAATTTTATTAATGAATTTAGAAGCAGTAAAATTAAACAAAATACTAGGAAGATAATCTATAAATAGATTACCAGCATAGGGAATTCATTAATGTTTTGTTCAATTTATTTTTTCTGTAATGGGATTATTTAAGTATTCTATTTTCCCATTTGTTAATCTTGGCAATTTGTATTTTTGTAAATATTCATCCATTTTGGTTATATTGTCAAACAACTTGAAAGCCAGACAGAAAGAGTCTGGTTCATTGGGATGAGAGGGTATCAAAGCTCTTAGGTGGGCACACCAGGGAGTACTAGTACAAGCCAACAGCAAGTCAACTCACCCTACTTCCAGGAGAGCCAGAGCTCTTTCCCAAGCCTGCAGGGAGGTCCTGAATCCCAACACATGGCAGTACATTGTGCATCTGATCTATGTAAACCCAGAGCCTTAAGGCAACATAGTTCACAATGTGTTTGACCTGATCAAAGATAGAAGAACAGAAAAATCCCCTGGCCAAGCCTGAGGGCTTGAGCCCCAGCAGAGAATAGTACATAGTGCTCTGGGTTCTGAAAGCCTTCAGCAGTCCAATGGGGGAATTGAATTAACAATAGGTAGATATTTTATTTTCAGAGCTCTCAGGCCACAGGTCATCCCACCTTGGAAGAACTAAAGCTTACAGAAACCCCAAAATAGAGCTAAGGGGCAGCAGCAAGAAAAAGCTGAATTTTAAGACAGGGCCTTCTCTAACCTAAGAACAGAACTCACCTTTAAGAGAAAAGCAAAAGTCAAGAAAAAGACTGGGAAAATGAGCAATCACCAAAAAAAAAATTCACAAACACTATAAAAGCAATAGTTCAACTATAAAAACAATAGGTAAAGAAATGATTATGGGTTTTGTAAACTGATTTTGAATGAAGAAGGAAATCAGAGAGATAATAGGGTAAGATATTGTAAAGATTAAAATTAATATCCATTACTCCAAGTATTATATTATTGATAATTGCATCAAAAAGCAAGTAGAAGTGTCCAGATAAAGTAGTGTCACAAATCAAGAGCTTCTACTGTGTTTATCTTTGATAGGTTTTGGGTAAAGATATAAATTGTTTCAAAATATTTATAGTTGCTCTCTTTGTGCTGGCAAAAAAAATGGAAAAATGAGGGGATGCCCTTCAATTGGGGAATGGCTGAACAAATCGTGGTATATGTTGGTGATGGAATACTATTGCACCCAAAGGAATAATGAACTGAAAGAATTCCATGTGAACTGGAATGACCTCCAGGAATTGATGTAGAGCGAAAGGAGCAGAACCAGAAGAACATTATACACAGAGGCAGATTTACTGTGGTATAATTGAATGTAATGGACTTTTCTACTAGTAGCAATGCAATGATCCAGGACAATTCTGAGGGACATATGAGAAAGACCGCTATCTACATCCAGAGGAAGAACTGTGGGAGTAGAAACACAGAAGAAAAACAGTTGCTTGATCACATGGGTTGATGGTGATATGATTGGGGATGTATACTCTAAAAGATCACCCTGATGCAATTATCAATAATATGGAAATAGGTCATGATCAATGATGCATGTAAAACCCAGTGGAATTGAATGTTGGCTATGAGAGGGGGAGGTGGGAGAGAAAGAACATGAATCTTGTAATCATGGAAAATATTCTAAATAAATAAATTAAATAAAGTTCTCCAAATTAAAAAATAAATAAATTGTTTAAAAATCTAACCTATCCCTACTGTGTGCCTGGAGATACTTTCTTCCTCTAGCCTGAACCTCAGACACATTACTATTTCCCTTCTCGGGTAATGTATGACAGACAGCTTTGCTAGGCATGGTTTTCACAAAACACCTATGTGGCTTCATATTTCTAACAACTTCCTCCATGAAAGTTAATGGGATTATGATGTAGTGTTTTCTAGATCTATAATCTACTCTGTTTAGATGAAAATCCCTAGAGACTACATAAAAGTATTGGAAGGGGATGTCAGCTATGGTTCATTAACAGACTGCTTTGGAGAAGAAGATAAAAATTAATTCCTCATGATCCAGGAGTTAGATACTCTGAAAACTTCCCATTTTAAATTAAAGAAATTTGTTTATTTAACCATCATGCTAGAAGAACTAAAATCTAGGATAAGCCAAGACTGGCAATGAGTGGCAAGAACAAGAAAACATGGTGTTTACCCTAAGAGGTTTAAGCTGTGCTGAGAGGCAAGAAATCACTTAACTGCTTTAGGGTGGCTGTGCTTTTCAAAGGCTCAATGAAAGATCATGACTTTAGAATCAGAAAGTATCTTAAAGGTCACCCAATTCAAGATCCTTATTTTATAAACAAGGAAACTGAGACTTAAAGAGATTAAATGATGCACCAAAGGTCATAGAAATAGTAAATGGCAGAGCCGAATTTGAAAGCTGGATCGACTAAATGAAAAATTCATCAATTCCACATTGCGGGTTTATTAGAAAGTTTAAAATTTGTCAATAATACGATGTTTCAACCAAAGGACTCCTCAGGCTACATTAAAAGGCACTATATTCTTCACCTTTGAGGTCATATATGAAGTATAATGTTGAGTATCACATTTGAGAAAAAACATGGAAAACCTGAGGCATGTCCAAAAGAGAGAAACTAAGATAATGAGAGAAATAGAGATCATGATATAGAAATATTGATCAATGGAACTGGAGACTTAGAAAGACCTGCTTTCTTCTAACAAGTATTTGAGAGATTGTGATGTTGAAGATGACTTCACCTTATTCTGGTTGATATTAGAAGACAGATCTAAAAATAATAGATTGACAGTATAGAGAAAGATAGTGCTGATACTAAGAAATATTTTCTAACAAAAAAAAAGCTTTCAATAGTGAATTAAGCTAAATTAATAAATCATGGAAACTCTTTTATTGAAGTTCTTCAAGTAGATGCTTTATTATCACTTGCTGGGGATTTTGTAGAAGACATTTTTGACCAAGTCCTGGACTAGTTCACTTTTGAGATAATTAGTTGAACTACTTGGCCTGTAAGATAACTTGGGATCCTTATGTGGATTTTTTTTGATCTTATGACTACTATTATCATTTCCTCCAATTGTGTTTGTTAGAACTAGGAATAAAAAATCACTTGGAAAACTTAAAAGAATGATCTGTTCTTATTCTAAAGAAACCAAAAGCCCATTTCGACAAGAGAATTGGGTGAGCACCACCCAAGAAGAGACAATGGTAGGGGCTGCTAGGTAGCATAGTGGATAGAGCACCAGATCTAGAGTCTGGAGGACCTGGGTTCAAATTTGATCTCAGATACTTCCTAGATATTCAATCCTGGGCAAGTCACTTCACTCCAATTGCCTAGCCCTCGCCCCTCTTTTGTGAATTCTTTGAATTAATTCAAAGACAGAAGGTAAAGGTTTAGAGAGGGAGGGAGAGAGAGGGAGAAACAGAGAGAGAGAGAGAACACAAAAACAGAATGTAAGTGATGGTCTCTATTGTCAAAGATCATAGAGTATGATTAGGCAGAAGATAACATGTTTGAACAAACTAAGTAATAATGTCCATTATCTTGTAAAGTAAGCCTAACCTAAATTTAGAAGTAAACCAGACATTTAAAAGAAACTTCTACCAGTGGGAGATTAAACTGTCCCATATCTAGAGCAGAATGGGACTTTTTATAGTAGAAAACCACAAAGGGGAATGGGAAGGAACATACACAAAGCCCAAAGCAGGATACATGAATACAACAAGATTGGCTAGAATTTTGGTGATGGCACTAGCAAGGACTCCCATACCCCAACTTCCTTATTGGAGAAATGGTAAAGGTAAATAGACAACTAAAGGAAAATTTACAGAATAGGGGAATGTTCAGTCGATGAGTAGGTCCCAACTGGTTGGTGCTGATTAAGGTGAGTCCCAGGGTTGTAGCTGCAAGAATTCAGGCTGGATTCAAAAGGAGCAATGGTCCTTGAGGCTACTTGATCTTAGTATCATAGAAGGGCAAGGAGACCTAAATTTGAACAAGGTCTAGCAAATTTCCACAACATAACATTTTATAGTTTATAAACTACTTTGCCTATGGGGCAAATAGCACATGATTTTGAACCCATATTATACATGAAGAATATAAAGTTCAAAAAGATTATAACCTGTCCATGGTCACACAAATATTAAATATAACAGTTAAGATTTTAAATTTAGATCTAAGTCCAATTTTAAGCCTTTTGAGCAGTAGTATTAGGTGTCAAGATGATTGACATGAGATGTAAGTCCAATATTTCAGAATTTCCATATTTAAGGGTTCTTTTTTCCAGATTATAAGTGGTTTTGATTAGAAAGAGTTTTGATTTTTTTTTCCATCTGCCTTGGAGTGAGATGATTTTAGAGGTGGAATTCTTATGAACATATATCCATTTTCTTCTTGAAAAGAGGTCAGTAGTACAATGATTTCTTATTCTTTCCTGACCATAGGTTTAGAGTTCACAGACTTCACAGTGTAGTAAGAGGCTGAATATCTCTTCTTTCTCTCAAATCTCTGAAGAAAGTTAAATAGATATGTTCAGATTATTTTCTTTGACCTTTCTCCATCCTCCCTCAAAAATGGAACTGGGTCTGAGATTCTACTATCTATAACCTCTGAGGCTGTATTTCACTTTGAAAATTATAGAGGCACAGAGTTCATTATGGTATAAGAAAACCAATTCACAGAAAATGAATAATTTTTGTATATTATGGCAATAACTGAACATATTGGTTTCTTAGGGAAACATTATAACTGATCTTAACTGTGCTATTAATCAATCCAGTAGAAAAAGTTCTGTCTTTACATTAAGGTGGCTTAGTTTTAATAAGTTGAAAAGACTATTTGGTTTACCCCTCACAAATTCCCATGATGCCAGTCCACTAGAAAGAGTTTCAAAGAGTGGCAGACCATTTTTTCCCCTCTCTTTAACTTTGTGAAATTGGGAAATTCTAAACTGCCCTTTAGATCAATGGAAAAGTTTGAGGAATTCTTCAGTCTTATTTTTCTTTCCATTTGGCCACTAACAGGATTTATTTAAAACCAATACAAATGAATGAATGGATGAATAAAAAAGATTTATTAAATAATCACCCATGTGCCAGAAACTGGTTCTAACCTCTAGCTAGTGAAACAAAAACAGAAAAGAGAGAACTCGCCCTCAAGGAATTCATATTCTAATGGATAAGAAAACACATAAACAGATATAGCAGAAGTGGAAGAGGGGACAGACCCACATGATTCAGAAATGTCCAGAAAATGTCACGAAAATTTGATTCCAGGCAAGATAAGACAAATTTTTCACCTATCAAGGTAAAGAGTGGTTCTAGAAACAAAGACATTTCAGGGAGAAAGAGATGCTGAACATAAAGATTATGGTCAGAATTCAGACAGAATACTAGGAAATGTCAAAGAAGTGATTTGGGAGACTGGTTCTAGGCAATTGGGTCTGGGTTCTTAAATGTTTCTTAAAGCTTAATCTACTAGCTTTATGTATGCATTGAAGTTAGAAATACAATTGAAGAATTTTACATAGGATAAGGGTTTGGGTAATGTCTATTTTTTTCCAAATTAAATTACTTGGGGTAGGATTTATTTTTAACTTTTGCTGATGCCTTTTGTTTTATTTTAGCACCAGATGTTTCCCCAATATAACATTTTTCCCCCTTAGAACTATCCTTTGCAACAAAGAAAGTGGTTAAGTAAAATGAACTAGCACAATGACTACACCTATTGCTATATATATAACATTCCCCACCCATAGTCCTCCACTTCTCTACTGAAGGGAGGAAATTATGTTCAGCATCTGTTCTTTGAGTTCAAAATGAATGGTCATATCTTACCTAAATTCAGCTGATAAAATATCATTATAATAATATTGCATTTTTATCCTCAGGTTGTTTTTTAAACACATATTTCTTATCTCTTTTATCTTGTGTAATATATCTAGGACAATTTATTTTTTTGGAGGTTGAAATATCCAAATGAAATGTGCCACTGTCTTACCAGTAGGTGGTGCTGAATAGTAACTCTAAATGCTCTAAAACCATTACTTGGGGATATATGATATAATATTTATGCTTTTGGTATATAATGAGGAGGCTACTGAGCCATAGTCAGCAGGGCATACACTCTGACTTGACTTTTCAGTAGAGGGAATGGGACTGTAGTGATCTATCCTTACCCTCCAGGTTTTTCCTGTAGTCCATCACACTGTGGTACACCTGTGCACTGGAAATAATTATACTTTCTTTAATGTAGAACATTAGAAAACTAAGAAAAATCTCTCCCCTTTGCCATAATACTAGCCAGCATTCAGGAAAAGCCAGAGACAGGGATTTAGCATCATAGTTTTGAAACTAAGCAAATAGTCTAAATTTCCTAGGGACTAAGACCTCCAGAGAAGGAGGACTATAATCTATATTGCCTGGCACTTTAAATGTTATGTCTCTTCCATACCAAAGGATAACTATTCCCTTAAAAATTCTCCATTATTTTCTTTCTGAGGGGAGTTTACCTTGTGTGAGTGACTGATATCTATTAATTATCCATTATCTTAGTACTACTAATTAGATATGTTTCAAACCCAGAGTACCCAGTTCTATCAAAGGGATCTTTGCCATAACATGTTATTTCCATAAATACTATTTTATTTACATGTATCACAATTAAAATTCTATGACACATATGTGGGTCCCTCTTGGAACTTTAATTAGTACCAATCCACATTAACTCTTCCCATGATCATGTTTTTAAAAACCTGCTTTTTAAAGTCTGTTATTTGGGACCTGCTGTTGATCATACCCAGCTTACCACTGAGCACTTTATTAATAAAAATGCACTTTCTGTCAAGTTCTTTCACACCCATCTTCCAAAGAGCAATGAGCTGTTTTCTGCCCTGCTTTCTGTCTTCACTATATTCCCAATGACCAAATCCTAGCTACTAGCTATGTCACCTCTTGGGGGAACATATGCACTATATTCATGAGAGAGAGAGAGAGAGAGAGAGAGAGAGAGAGAGAGAGAGAGAGAGAGAGAGAGAGAGAGAGAGAGAGAGAGAGAGAGAGAGAGAGTTTTAGTGAAGGAATGTGAATCTCCAGAGGGCTACTACTTCTACACTGGTTTATTCATCCATATCCAGGCAGGATGAATGATTGATTATCATATGTATCCAGAGGAAATCAGAATGGCCAGTTGAAAGGAAAAGCATTTGGACCATTTGACTATTTGTTTTCTATACCTGATGATGAACATCCATTCATTCATTGAACTAAGATTTTTCATGGAAATGAATGGCAGTTGGTACTTTATATATATGTGACCTCAATGATCCTGCTTAATAGGCTGCCTTCTCTACAGACTTCCTATTGATTAATGACCTGAATCCTCTCTGCAAAAATCAACAAGTTCTATCAGTTAAGTAAATAAAAAAAAAACCCTCCAGCACATCAGCATCACCAAAAATAAATATGGGCTTGGGGATGTTTAGATAAAATAGCTAATTGATTAAGCATCACATTTATTTTTAGACATGTCCCCTATATCATTTTGTAATGACTCCTTCATTCCTTTGTCATCAGTTAGTCAGGTTCAAACTCTGGACAGATAAAAACAAAGATATAAATAAAGCAGTAACTATAGGGTTTTTTCCAATGAGAACTAGCTTTCCAAAAGATGTCTTCAAACCTAAAATTATTGAAGTTTAAATCCTAAATTAAGTGGCTCTACAACAAGTAAGGTCAATCAAGAAGCATTCTGCAAGCTGCTTATTATATGCTAGGTACTACATAGAGATACAAAGAATTGTAAAAGGTAGCCTTACTCTTAAGAAGCTTACATTATAATGAGGGAGACAAAGTACAAGCCACTATGTATATGAAAGATTTATATATATATATATATATATACATACATACATATATAATGGAATATAGAGGAAAGATATTATTAACAAGGTGGGCAAGAGAACTGGAAAAGAAATCCTGCAGAAGATGGAATTTGAGCTGAGTCTTAAATCCAAAACTAGGAAAGGTTAAGAGGCAAATCCGAGGAGAGTATACAATGTAATAATAATAATAATAACTAAAATTTATATTTCTGCTAGAATGAGGGATAGCTAGCTAGTGAGAAGGGAGGAGAAAGAATATGGTATGATTTATGCAAGAATGATCAAATGGGCCATTATCACTGGATCAAAGAGTATGTGGATAGGAACAAAGTATAAAAGAGCAAGAAAGATAGGGAAAGAGTTGGTTGTGAAGGGCTTTCAATTATAAACTAAGGATTTCATATTTAATAGAGAATTGCTGGAATTTATTTAGGGTAGGGGGTGGGGGTGGGGTTACTGATCAGATCTGACCTTTAAGAAGATCTTCCTGCTTGCTGAATAAAGAGTGGATAGGAGTGGGGAGAGACTTGAGGCAGTAATGGGCAATGGAAATAGTCCAGACATGAATGAGATGATAAGGGCCTATACCAGAGCAGCAGCTTTGTGATTGAAGAGGCAATGGATATGGAAGATGCTGTGAAGATCATAGAACAAGCACAGTGCTACCTTGAACAGAGTGCTGGACTTGAGGTAGGAAGACCTGAATTCAAATCTAACACCAAATACTTGCTTAGCTATGTGACCTTTGACAATCTAACTCAGTTTCCTAATCAGTAAAATATGGCTAACAATAGATCTTATCTTCCAAGATTGTTATGAGGATCAAATGAGATGATATTTATAAAGGAGAATCAGGAGATCACATCATAACAAATTAAAGAAAATTAAGTTTATATCTAATAGTATCAAATAATGTGAAAATCTTAAGAATGATGATGACTGATAAAATGACATTGGATCTGGCATTTGATAGACCATTGGTAATTTTGGAGAAAGCAATTTTAATTGAATGAGAATAAAATCCAGATTGTAGAAAATAAAAAAAGTTAGTGAGAGAAGTTGAACCACTTCTTTTTTTCAAAGAAGTTAGCTGAGAAGGCAAGGAAAGAAGTAGGATGACAGTGAATAGGGATGATAGAATAATTATTTGGTTATTGTTTTTTAAGGATGGGGGAACACTAGTCATATTTGCAGGCAGAATGGGAAAAGGGAGTGAATACATATAGATAGGAGTTTAGAGAATGGAAGGAATCTTTTGGAGAAGATGAGAAGAAATGGGGTAACTTGTTCCTTTAGAGGTATTTCCTTTGACAAGAAGGGGAACTTCTTCATGAAAGACACAGGTGAAGAAGAATATAGTGAGAGAATGTACAATGGGCAATCAAAAAGAAAGGAGGAACAAGGAAAAGCTATCATGGAAAGACATCATTTTTTTCAGTGACATTAATCAGAGTCCTCATCTGAGAGGGTGGTATAGAATAGGATGCCAATGTAAGAGGCATCAATAGGTGTTGATAGGTTTGGAAAAGGTGCTGTGGAAAGTGCCATTAAGAATTGATTAAAGAATTATTAAAATACTAACTTGCTATAACAAGAGTCCCAGTTAATATCTTGTAACATAAATTGTTGATGTATCCAGTAACAATTATGACTTCTTTATGAAAGAGGTGGGTGGTAAGTATAATCTGTGGCTGGAATTTGGTGAATCATGATGTGCAAAAAGACAAGGAGGCCAGGGAGTTAAGCTTAGTGTGTTCTAGAGAATTGAAATGATATAAGTAGGTATTTAAAAAGGGAAGAAAGGAGAGCATAGTTAGTGTGAAGATGCTTGAAAATAACTAAAATAGTAAAGGAATTTGAAGTCAGGATAAAGACAAAGTCAAAGGGAAAGATATAATTATAAAAGATTTGAAAGTAAATCTTCCTAATTCCTAGACCAGCACTACATTCATTCTATCATGTTGCTTCCCTCAAACCAGTCAAATTGGTTAATTCAACTGAAGATCCCAGGCTTAGAGTTTTGTTTTGTTTTTTTTTCCCTGAAAAAATATATTACTTCTCCTTTTGCAATAGCACAAAAAAGGTACTCATCTGAAAAGAAAAGTAGTTTCTAGATCAAATCATTCTTCCCCTTTTCTTCTATCTTCCTTTCCTTCCTAATCTCCTGGTTTTTCTTCTTGTCAGAAGTCTTTTCAGCTGCCAAATCATGTTTTCACCTTAAAAAAGTCATTTCCTTGAATTGATTAGTTGTCAATACAGCTGCCCTGTATAAGATGGTATTGCCATTCTCTTGCAAACAGTTGAATGTGAAATTGCTTCAAAATAAAGTGACCTGAAGGCTCACCTTAATAAGTGGAAATTTCTTTGTGACAATTATTATACTGAAGCATTTCTCTTTATGAATAACCTGCATGTGGCTAGACCTGAGCTAAATTTTTCTATCTGGCTCCCATGTTAAAAGAAGATGTATGTCTTCACATTTTTTAGGTACTGACCACAAATGGATACCTAATACATTCTGTCTGAGAGTTCTGTTTATGCACTTTTATTCAATGATATAATATTCATTGAGACACTGAGACTCAAAGACCTATTAAAGGACCAAATGAAGCATTATGGCACTTGGAAGCAAATATCTATTGGTTATTCTTTTTTCACTCTCAAGTGTCTGCAATTATCATTCTATTCTGCTACTCATGATTCTCCATGGTATTGAATTAGGGAAATCTGACTTACATGAATTTTTCTGCTATAGTTGGAAATTTCTACAGGTAAATTCATTCATATTAAACTATATATCTAAAACTAAGGCAGCATTCTCCCAATTGCTCAATGGACTATCTTTGTTCTCATAAGAAGGAGGGGTCTGAGGGATTTCAGACAATGAATCATGGAATTTTAGAGCCAAAATGTCCTTCAAAATCCCTAAGTACAACCTTCATTTTATAAATGAGGGAAATGAGATAAAGATTGAATAGCCTACTATAAAGCAGTGGTTATCAAAACAATTTGGTACTGGCTAAGAGACAGAAAGGAAGATCAGAGAACACTAGGACTTCTGGTCAAGATGGCGGCTTAGAGAAAGCTGAAGTTCAGATCTCCAGAAACCCTTCCCTACCAAACTCAAACTATATGCTCCTAGGGCAGTGAAATTCAAAACAAACAATAGTATAGACCCCAGGAATCCTCCTCCTGGACCTGGATCAAAAGGTAACGCCACCCCCCAAAAGCCAGAACCTGAGAACACTTGGACCTAAGGGGTAGGCAGAAGGAAGGTCCCAGGACCCATCCCCTCCAACCCAGAGGGCCAAGTCCAAGGCAGCAGAGGGAACCTCAGAACCTCAGGACCGGGTATTCTGAAGGCCACTTCCTGAAAACAAACTGACTCAGACGAGGGGGCACCCAACACAGACAGCAGGGAAGCAGAGAGAGATGGGGGAAGTTTGTAACCCCCTGGCTGGATCCTTCCATCTGAGTCTCACTGGAAGGTCCCTGCCTCAGGGCATACTTAGTTCAACTCAGGAAAGCTAATGCTATCAGGAATCCTAAAAGCAGGAAGCCACAGCCCCTCCCCCCTCAGAGTGCTGGCTCTCCTGGTCGGCTAAGGCACAGAAACAAACACCCTGAGGAAAGGGCCAAGCCAGGCTCAGAGCGTGGAAGTGAGGCGACAGAGAAGCATTGGGAGGGAATGGAGGAGGGCAGTAACAGGGAAACACCAGCAATTCCTGGCTTCCCCGGGAAGACAGAACAACAACTGCATAGAACAGACAATCTGCCTAGGGCTAAAACCTCTGAACACCAGACAGAGATAAGAAAAGCTAGCTAGTCCTCCCCACTCAGATAGAGATGGCAAACTCCACAGAAGCACAAAAGCCCCAAAATTCCAAGAAAAACAAGAAGAAGGGGACAACTTTGGACACATTTTATGGAGCAAAAATATGAAATACAGAGGACATAGAAGAAGAAACACAAACAAATGCTCTGAAACCTTCCAAAGGAAATGGAAACTCTCCACAAACCCATGAAGAATTTGAATCGGAAAAGGTCAAAAAGAAAGAAGCCTTCTGGGAGGAAAAGTGGGAAATAATGCAAGAGAAATTCACGCATCTACAAAACCAGTTTGACCAAAGTGAAAAGGAAAACCAGGCTTTAAAAGTCAGAATCAGGCAACTCCAAGACAACGAGCAAGAATTAATAAAGCAAAGCCAAAATATCAAGAAATTAGGAGAGAACATAAAATATCTCACTGACAAGGTGACAGACTTGGAAAATAGAGTAAGAAGAGATAATTTAAGAATAATTGGGCTTCCAGAAAATCCAGAAATAAACAGCAAACTCAACATCATAACACAAGATATAATCAAAGAAAATTGCCCAGAGATTCTAGAACAAGGGGGCAATACAGACACTGACAGAGCTCACAGGACACCCTCTACACTAAATCCCCAAAAGACAACTCCTAGGAATTTAATTTCCAAATTACAAAGCTTTCAAACAAAAGAAAAAATCCTACAAGAAGCCAGAAAAAGACAATTTAGGTATAATCCATGCCAATCAGGGTCACACAAGACCTTGCAAGTTCCACTCTGAATGATCATAATGCATGGAACATGATTTTCAGAAAGGCAAGAGAGCTGGGTCTTCAACCAAGAATCAGCTACCCAGCAAAACTGACTATATACTTCCAAGGGAAAGTATGGACATTCAACAAAATAGAAGATTTCCAACTTTTTGCAAAGAAAAGACCAGAGATCTGTGGAAAGTTTGATACCAAAAAACAAAGAGCAAGGAATACCTGAAAAGGTAAATATTAAGGAAAGGGAAAAGGAGAAAAAATTTATCTTTTTCTTTTACTCAAACTCTCTTCTATAAGGACTACATTTATATCAATCTATGTATACTAATATGTGGGGAAAATGTAATGTGTAAATAGGAGGAAAAGAAAGACCAAATAGAATAATCTTTTTCACACAAAGATTCACATGGGAAGGTGAGGGGAAGAAAACTCCTATAAGAAGGAGAGGAAGAGAGTTTTTACTTAAAACTTACTCTCAGGGAAATCAAATCTGAGAGGGAAGAACATCCAGATCCATTGGGATCATGAATTCTATCTTACCCAACAAGGGTAGGGAGAAGGGAAAACCAAGAAGGGAGGGTGGAGGGAACACAAAAAAGGGAGGGAAGAAGAGGGGGAGGGGGAGGGAACAAAAAGGGAGGAACTAAAAAGGAAAACATATCAAGGGAGGGGACAAGGGGGACTGATTTAAAGTAAATCACTGGACTAAAAGGTAGAGCTGAAGAAGAAAGGATAGAATTAGGGAAGGATATCAAAATGCCAGGGAGTCCACCAGTGATAGTCATATCTTTGAATGTGAATGGGATGAACTCACCCATAAAACATAGACGAATAGCAGAATAGTTTAGAATCCCAAACCCTACTATATGTAGTCTTCAAGAAACACACAAGAGGCAGGTAGACACCCACAAGGTCAGAATTAAAGGATGGAGTAAGACCTTCTGGGCCTCAATTGACAGAAAGAAGGCAGGAGTTGCAATCATGATATCTGATAAAGCCAAAGCAAAAATAGACCTGATCAAAAGGGATAGGGAAGGTAATTACATTTTGTTAAAAGGGACTTTAGATAATGAGGAAATATCACTAATCAACATGTATGCACCAAATAATATAGCACCCAAATTTCTAATGGAGAAACTAGGAGAACTGAAGGAAAAATAGACAATAAAACCATATTAGTGGGAGACTTGAACCAACCATTATCAAATTTAGATAAATCAAATCAAAAAATAAATAAGAAAGAGGTAAAAGAAGTGAATGAAATCTTAGAAAAATTAGAATTAATAGACATATGGAGAAAAATAAATAGGGATAAAAAGGAATACACCTTCCTCTCAGCACCACATGGCACATTCACAAAAATTGACCATACATTAGGTCACAGAAACATGGCACACAAATGCAGAAAAGCAGAAATGATAAATGCAGCCTTTTCAGATCACATGGTAATAAAAATAATGATCAGTAATGATACATGGAAAACCAAATCAAAAACTAATTGGAAATTAAACAATATGATACTCCAAAATCATTTAGTTAAAGAAGAAATCATAGAAACAATTAATAATTTCATCGAGGAAAATGACAATGGCAAAACATCCTTTCAAACCTTTTGGGATGCAGCCAAAGCGGTAATCAGAGGTAAATTCATATCCCTGAATGCTTATATTAACAAACAAGGGAGAGCAGAGATCAATCAATTGGAAATGCAAATGAAAAAACTCGAAAGCGATCAAATTAAAACCCCCCAGCAGAAAACCAAACTAGGAATCCTAAAAATTAAGGGAGAAATTAATAAAATCGAAAGTGATAGAACTATTGATTTAATAAATAAGACAAGAAGCTGGTACTTTGAAAAAACAAACAAAATAGACAAAGTACTGGTCAATCTAATTTAAAAAAGGAAGGAAGAAAAGCAAATTAACAGCATTAAAGATGAAAAGGGGGACAGCACCTCCGATGAAGATGAAATTAAGGCAATCATTAGAAATTACTTTGCCCAATTAAATGGCAATAAATACACCAATTTAGGAGAAATGGATGAATATATACAAAAATACAAACTGCCCAACTACAGCGTTTGAGGGGACATGAGAGAGGAGAGACTCTAAACGAACACTCTAATGCAAATCCTAACAATATGACAATGGGTTCAAATCAAGAACACATGTGATACCCAGTGGAATCATGCCTCTGCTGGGGGGGGTGGGGGTAGGAAAAGAATATTATCTTTGTCTTTAATGAATAATGTTTGTAAATGATCAAATAAAATATTATTTTTTAAAAAAAGAAAAAAAAGGAAAAAAAGGAATAATAAAGTGGAGGAATTCCATGGAGACTGGAACAACCTCCAGGAAGTGATGCAGAGCAAGAGGAGCAGAACCAGGAAAACATTGTACACAGAGACTGATACATTGTGGTACAATTGAAGGTAATGGATTTCTCCTTTAGTGGCAATGCAATGTCCCTGAACAATCTGCAGTGATCCAAAAAACACTATCCACAAGCAGAAGATAAACTGTGGGAGTAAAAACAGCGATGAAAAGCAACTGCTTGACTACAGGGGTGTAGGGGATATGACTGAAGAGAGACTCTAAATGAACACTCCAATGCAAATACCAACAACATGGAAATGGGTTTGAATAAAGAATACACGTGATACCCAGTGGAATTGCGCGTGGGCTATGGGAGAGGTGGTGGGAGGGGTGGGGAGGGAAGAAAAGAAAATGATCTTTGTTTCCAATGAATAATGTTTGGAAATGACCAAATAAAAATTAAAAAAAAGATTGAGTAGACTGTTACCAAGATTTCTGGGTCAAGTTTTATATTAGAACTTTCTCCAAATTAGACATTACAGAAATTTTTCTATAGCTTCCTTGGTAAGGATAACACATTGAGATTCTGACAATTTTTTTTAAAGTTCTATTTCACATATCCTGAGGTGGATTCAAGATGGTGGCTTAGAGGCAGCAAAAATTCAAAACTCTGAAAACCTTTCCTCACAGATAAAAAACACAATGCTTGCAGGGGACTAAAACCCAATCTAATAAAAGGACAGAGCTAGGAAATCCTCCTCCTAGACCCAACTTAAAATTAAGTCTCCAAAAAAGCCTGATCTATATAGAACATGCAGGTTTAAGGGGAATAAAGAAGGAAGGTCTCAGTACACCTCCTCCACCTACAGTGCTGAGCCTCCATCTGTGGCTGGAGTCTCTGGGTGGGCAAGGGCGCTAGTCTGGAGGGAGAACCTTGTTGGCAAAGTTGTGCCAGGCTCAGGGCTTCTTCTACACAGTTGGTGTAGAGGCAGCTAGATCAGAAGCACAGAGCAGGCAGCCTAGTCACAGTTGAAACTCTCCATCTTGCCCTGCCTCTGGAGGTTTTGGCCTCAGGGCACATCCAGCTTTGCAGATCACCTCCGCTGCCCTGGCTCAATATCATCAATAAGGGCAGAAGCCCATCAAGAATCCCTCAGACAGCAGAGAAGTTCAAGCTCCAATATCCCTCCTCCACAGACTGATCTGAGAGCCTCAATGACTGAGCTCCAAGGGACAAAGACTGCAACAAACTACAGGCAACAGCCTTGACCACAGGGCAGGAAGCCCATCTCCTTCTCAGCTTCTGCTGTCAGCCAGGGAAGATGAGATTATCTTATCAAACAGCAGAACAGAAAAGAAGCCCCTTCAGGTCAGAACAGGTCAAACTCACAGATCTAGCACAAAATGAGAGGAGCAAGACTAAAGGCAACTACAAGGAGAAAAGAAGGGGAAAATATGAGTAAACAACAGAAGAAGAAAAGAGAAATTACAATCAACAGCTTCTATCCAGGCAATAAACAAAGAGCAAATGAAACAGAGGAAGATCAAAGAACACCAAGCAAAAACACAGAAACTGCAGTGAATTGGACACAGGCTTTGGAAGAACACAAAACACAATTCAAAAATCAATTAAGAGAGGCTGAAGACAACTGAGAAAAGAACTTAAAAAGTAAAATAAATCATCTAGAAACAGAAAACTGTGTCTTGAAAGCCAAAATCAATCAGCTTGAAAATAAGGGAAAGGAGATGAAAGATGACCTCCAAGGAAAATCAAACCAGAAGGAGAAGGATGACCAAAAATCCAGGGATGAAATTCAGGCTTTAAAAACTAGAATACAACTAAAAGCAAATAACTTCAGAAGGAAACCTATAAAACAAAATCAAAGAATAAAAAAAATGAGTAAAATATGAAACATCTCATCCACAAAATGGAAGATTTAGAAAACAGGTCCAAGAGACACAACTTAAGAATCATTGGTCTACCTAAAGATCATGATAAAAAAAAATCCTGGGCATCATTCTACAGAAAATTATCCAAGAAAACTGCCCTGACATTCTAGAGCAAGAAGGAAAAGTGGAGATTGAAAGAATCCAGAGATCACCTCCTGTATTTAATCCTCAACCGACATTACCCAGGAATATTATAGCCAAATTCAAGAACTACCAGACCAAGGAAAAATATTACAAACTGCTAAGAAGTCATTCAGATACGATGAAACTACAATTAGGATGAAACAGGATCTGGTTGCATCTACTTTGAAGGAACAGAAGGCATAGAATATGATATTCCAGAAAGCAAGGGAACTAGGTCTATAACCAAGAATATATATATACATATATATATATATATGTATGTATGTATGTAAAATAACCAAGAGACTAAATATATTATTTAATGTTCATCGGGGATTTTAATTCTAAATCACAATGAAATACTCAAGTCAGAATGAAATTTTATGGTGGTTTAATTACATCAGAAGGAAGAAATTAAGAATGAGGGAGATTCAAAACCAAGCAAGAATTAGAAAGAATTACAAAATGCAAAATAAATAATCTGGATTACATCAAATTAAAAAGTTTTTGTACAAACAAAACCAATGTAACCAAAATCAGAAGGGTAGCAACAAATTGGGAAACAATCTTCATAAAAACCTCTGACAAGGGTTTAATTACTAAAATTTATAAAGAACTAAATCAATTGTACAAAAAATCAAGCCATTCTCCAATTGACAAATGGGCAAGGGACATGAACAGGCAATTCTCAGCCAAAGAAATCAAAACTATTAATAAGCACATGAAAAAGTGCTCTACATCTCTTATAATCAGAGAGATGCAAATCAAAACAACTCTGAGGTATCATCTCACACCTAGCAGATTGGCTAACATGACAGCTATGCAAAGTAATGAATGCTGGAGGGGATGTGGCAAAGTGGGGACATTAATTCATTGCTGGTGGAGTTGTGAATTGATCCAACCATTCTGGAGGGCAATTTGGAACTATGCCCAAAGGGCGATAAAAGACTGTCTGCCCTTTGATCCAGCCATAGCACTGCTGGACTTGTACCCCAAAGAGATAATGGACAAAAAGACTTGTACAAAAATATTCATAGCTGCGCTCTTTGTGGTGGCCAAAAATTGGAAAATGAGGGGATGCCCCTCAATTGGGGAATGGCTAAACAAATTGTGGTATATGTTGGTGATGGAATATTATTGTGCTAAAAGGAATAATAAAGTGGAGGAATTCCATGTGAACTGGAACAACCTCCAGGAAGTGATGCAGAGCGAAAGGAGCAGAACCAGGAAAACATTATACACAGAGACTGATACATTGTGGTACAATCGAAGGTGATGGACTTCTCCATAAGTATCAATGCAATTTCCCTGAACAATCTGCAGGGATCTAAAAAAAAATACTACCCACAAGCAGAGGATAAACTGTGGGAGTAAAAACACCGCTGAAAAGCAACTGCTCGACCACAGGGTTGGAGGAGATAAGACTGAGGAGAGACTCTAAATGAACACTATAATGCAAACTCCAACAACAGGGAAATGGGTTCGAGTCAAGAACACATGTGATAACCAGTGGAATCATGCGTCGGCTATGGGAGAGGGAAAGGCGGGGGGGGGGGGAAGGGAGGAAAAGAAAACGATCTTTGTTTCCAGTGAATAATGTATGAAAACGACCAAATAAAATAATATTAAAATTAAAAAAAAATAAATTACGTGAGAAATAAAACAAAGGGACATATACTAAAAAAAAAAAAGAATGAGGGAGAAAGAGGGAAAAGGGTAGAAGATCTACTCCAGCCTGGCCTGAGCCAGGGGGAGTTCAGAGGCCTCAGCCAAGGGACCTTCTCAGAAGATTAACTATCAGCTTCCAGCCACGAGGCCTCCTCCAAGATGAGGGGCCTCATTGGAGGCTGGTGCCTTCAGAAAGCCAGGGAAAGAGGAATCAGCCTTAACACTCACCATGTAGTCGCCTAAGGGAGAAGCAGTCTCAGGTCTCCACACTCCAACCCTCCAAGTCAAGAACCACCACAAAAAGTCACCAAAGTCCCTCTCACATGAAGTGATGTGAAATATGAAGGCAGTTCTTTACATCACTTCCTGTTTCTCACATGTACCAATGGTGGCTTAAACTTGGCTTAGGACAACCCTGGAGGTCAGTCAGTTGTTTCTGATTTGTCATTTGCTAGCACATGTGGGTCACCAACCATCATCCCCCACACTTAATCCTTAATGGGAGTGTATACATTCCTGGTTTGACTAAGCAGGGTGGAGTAAATCTAAAATTCATAGAGGGAACAGTGACAAACTGTATAGGATGAAAAGCCAAGACATAAATATGTATGTGTGTGTGTATATAGATATAGATATATATATTAGAGGTAAAAAAGATTAGTACTAAGAGAAAAGGGGAAAGAAACAAAATTGGGTAATTTATATGTCATAAAGAATCCCATGGTGGGAATGGGGGAAAACACTAATACATTAGAAGGGTAAAGAAGTTGGAGATAGGAAATACTTAATTCTTACATGCATTGAAATTGACTCAAAAAGGGAAGAATAATCAATTGCATCGGGGCAGAGATTTGATTTGCACCCTATAGAGAATAGAAGGGTAACAAATGGGCTGGTGGGAAGAGAAGCAATACAAGGGAGGGGGAGGGGAGGGGGATAGTTTAGAAAGATTGTAAAGAAAATAAGAGGGGAATAAGAAGTGGGGGTAGAAAGGGAAGTAAAATAAGGGTGGGAATTAGGGGGACTGATTAAAAACAAAATACTGGTATAGAAGGAAATAGTGAAAGAAGAAAGAAAGAATAAATGTCAGGACTAAGAGTGGAAATCTAAATGCTGGAAAATACAAAGATGGTAATCATAACTCTCAATGTGAATGGAATGAACTCACCCATAAAATGCAAGCAAATAGCAGAGTGAATTAGAAACCAATATCCTACATATGTTTTCTACAGGAAAAACACATGAGGAAGGTAAATACACATCGGGTCAAGGTAAGTGGATGGAGGAGAATCTGAGGCATCAACTGAGAAAAATAAAGCAGGAATCCCAATTGTGATATCTGACAAAGCCAAAGTAAAAATAGATCTAGTCAAAAGAGATAGAGAAGGTAATTACATCTGATAAAAGGCAGTATAGACAATGAGGAAATATTAGTACTCAACATGTATGCACCAAATGGCATAGCATCCAAATTTCTAAAAGAGAAGCAAATAAAAAAATTAATTGGAAATTAAATAATACAATTCTCCAAAATCATTTAGTTAAAGAACAAATCATAGACATAATTAATAATTTCATTGAAGAAAAAGACAGTGATGAGACATTCTTTAAAAAATCTATGGGATGTAGCCAAAGCAGTACTTAGGGGGAAATTTATATCCTTGAGTTCATATATTAACAAATTAGGGAGGGCAGAGGTCAATGAATTGGGCATGCAAAATAAAAAACTAGAAAGTGAACAAATTAAAAATCTTCAGATGAAAATTGAATTAAAGATCATAAAAATTAAAGGAGAAATTAATAAAATTGAAAGTCAAAGAACTATTAATTTAATAAATAAAAATAGAATCTGGTACTTTGAAAAAAACAAATAAAATTGACAAAGTACTGGTTAATCTAATTTAAAAAAAGAAAAGAAAAAAGCCAAATTAATAGTATCAAAGATGAAAAGGGAGACCACACCTCTAATGAAGAGGAAATTAAAGTAAACATTAAAAAACATTATGCTCAATTATATGGCAATCTAGATGATATGGATGAATATTTACTAAAATATAAATTGCCTAGATTAAAAGAAGAAAAATTTAGGTATTCTAAAAAACCCTATATCAGAAAAAGAAATTGAACAAGCCATCAAAGAACTCCCTAAGAAAATAATTCCAGGGACCAGATGTATTCACAAATTAATTTTATCAAATATTCAAATAACAATTAATCTGAATATTATCCAAACTATTTGACAGAATAAGCAAAGAAGGACTTCTACCAAATTCCTTTTATGTCACAAATAAGGTACTAATTCCAAAGCCAGGCAGGTCAAAAACAGAGAAAGAAAACTATAGATCAATATCCTTAATGAACATAAATACAAACATCATAAATATAATACCAGCAAAAAGATTCCAGAAAGTGATCATGAGGGTTCTTCATTATGACCAGGTAGAATTTATACCAACAATGTAAGGATGGTTCAATATTAGGAAAACCATCCACATAATTAACCATATCAACAAGCAAACCGACAAAAATCATGTGATTACCTCAATAAATGCAGAAAAACCTTTGACAAAATACAATGCTCAATCCTATTGAAATAAATAGAAAGCATAGGAATAGAAGGGTCTTTTCTAAAATAATGAACAGTACATATCTAAAACCATAAATAAACATTATCTGCAATGGGCATAAACTCTACGCCTTCTCAATAAGATCAGAAGTGAAACAAGGATGCCCATAATCACCTCTATTATTTAACATTGTACTAGAAACACTAGCAGTAACAATTAGAGAAGAAAAAGAAATTGAAGGTATTAAAATAGGCAATGAGGACACCAACCTATCACTCTTTTCAGAGCCTAGCTTTGGGGAGAAAAATACACTATTTGATAAAAACTGCTGGGAAAATTGGAAGACAATATGGAGGATCAACATCTAACACCCTACACCAAGATAAACTCAGAATGGGTGAATGGATTGAATATAAAGAAGAAAATTATAAGTAAATTAGGTGAACACAGAATAGTATACATGTCAGATCTTTGGGAAAGGAAAGATTTTTAAGATGCATCAAGAGTTAGAAAAAAATAACAAAATGTAAAATAAATAATTTTGATTACATTAAATTAACAAGTTTCTGTATAATCATAACCAATGCAACCAAAATTAGAAGGAAAGCAACAAATTGGGGAAAAATATTCATAACAAAAACCTTTGACAGAGGTCTAGTTACTTAAATTTAAAAAGAGCTAAACCAATTGTACAAAAAAATCAATAGATTCCCCAATTGATAAATGGGTAAGGGACATAAATAGGCAATTTTCAGATAAAAAAATTAAAACCATTAATAAGCACATGTAAAAGTGTTCTAAATCTCTTATAATGAGAGAGATGCACATAAAAACAACTCTAAGGTATCACCTAGCAGATTAGCTAACATGACAGTAAAGGAAAGTCATGAATGTTGGAGGGAATGTGTCAAAGTTGGGACATTAATGCATTGCAGGTGGTGTTGTGAATTGACTCAATCATTCTGGAGGGAAATTTGGAACTATACCCAAAGGGCACTAAAGACTGTCTGCCCTTTGATCCTGCCATAGCACTGCTGGGTTTGTACCCCAAAGAGATAATAAGGAAAAAGACTTGTACAAGAATATTCATAGCTGCGCTCTTTGTGGTGGCCAAAAATTGGAAAATGAGGGGATGCCCTCCAATTGGAAAGTGGCTGAACAAATTGTGGTATATTTTGGTGATGGAATACTATTGTTCTGAAAGGAATAATGATCTGGAGGAATTCCATATGAACTGGAATGACTTCCAGGAATTGATGCAGAGTGAAAGGAGCTGAACCAGGAGAACATTGTCCACAGAGACTGATTCACTGTGGTACAATAGGATGTAATGGACTTCCCCATTAGAGGCAATGCAGTGATCCTGAAAAACTGGAGGGAGGGGACTTACAAGAAAGAACACTATCCACATTCAGAGGAAAAACTTTGGGAGCAGAAACACAGATGAAAAACATCTGCTTGATTACATGGGTCGAGGGGGATATGACTGGGAATGCAGACTCTAAATGATCATCCTAGTGCAAACATCAACAACATGGAAATAGGATTTCATCAAGGACATAGGTAAAACCCAGAGGAATTGTACGTCGGCTATGGGAAGTGGTGTGGGGAGGGAAGGGAAAGAATATGATTCTGGTAACCAAGGAATAATGTTCTAAACTGACTAATTAAATACAAATAAAAAAATAAAAGTATTATTTTTTTTTGTTCAGCAAATATATCTTAGAGATTGGGGAATAGATGTGGGTTAAATATAGTCTTAGGCTCTCCAATGCTCTCCCTTACTTCACTGATCAAAAAATATCTTCTAATTGCCATAAAAAGATAGCTAGCCAAAAAAAAAAAAGCAACTTCATCACCATAATATTTTCCCACGTTTCCCCTATCTTCTTTTTAAAAAATATAACAAAACTTAACTTGTTCTACCAGTCACATTTCATTGCATCTGTCAAATCATGTTTTGCCTTAAAAGAAAGAAGTACTATTGGTCTTTCTCCTTTCTATGCTACTACTGAAAACTAAAACATCAGTCAGTGTTGATTTTTCCAGATTGGAGTACTCCTGTATTTTCTATTCTTCCACATGAAAGTATGAATTTTTATGGGTTGATAACTCTTGATATGCTATCTTACCACTATTCTCATGTATACTTAATCTCACCAGCCAAGTAAATGGTGTGTACACATGTATTCGTTCAATTCTTGAGAAGAGGGACTTTGAAGCAAGATTTTGTCTAAATGAGGAAGATAAAAATGATTGTCTATATAATTCTTTTCATATGAGGAATGGTTTATGTATAACCTAGAGAGGAACAGACTTGGGAGGGAATATTTCCTGTTGTAAGATATAGCTCTTTTACATATGAATATTTTAGTTACTGAAAGGAGCATAAAAAAGATTTTAATAAGAAAAAAATATCATGAGACATTTCTCTATGGACATGGGGGGGGGACTCCTTGTAAATATATTGAGTGCTATAAATATCTTTTAGTACATAAAGGACTTTTTCATCATTATTTGATCACTTTTAGGGATAGATCAAACAGTGCCATTGCTGGGTCAGAGGATATGCACTGTTTAGTAACTTTTTCTATATAATTCCAAAATACTTTCTTTTTTTGTTATTATTTCCCTCCTATTGAGTATGAAATACAACCTTAACATTTCTTTAATTTGCATTATAGTATTGGTTTAATACATTTTATGACTATATTAAAAATTCTCTTGGGAACTGTGTTAATTTTTTTAGATTATTTATCAATAAAGGAACTGCTTTTTTCTTATAAAATTGAATCAGTTTTGTAATGGCAAAGAATAGAAAAGTAAGGAAATATTTATCATTTGAAGAATAACAGATTGTGTTATATCAATATATTATGGAATTCTATTTTGCTTTAAGACATGAGGAAATAGATAATTTCAAAAAGATTTCAAAAGGCTTATATGAACTAATATAGAGTAAAGTGAGCAGGACTGGAAGTACAATTTATTCTATAACCTTACTATTATAACAATGTATATTATAAGTACCTTTATAAAATAATAAAGAATGTAATGAATAGAAATGAGAAGTTTTTATAATAATCATGACACATAAAATACTTTGAAAGTAATACAAATTATAATCAAATACAATGAGACTGATGATGAAACATGCTATCTGATAACAGAGATAATGGATTTAAAATACAGAAATATACATACATTTCAATATAAAGACATGCAAAGAATTTATTTTGGTTATCTGTGCATACTTATTACAAGAAATTTGTTTTTCTTTTCTTTTCCATTTTCCAATGGTGTAGGGAATAGGAGGAAAATAGATTTTCCTTTAATTTAAAAAAAAATGGAGGGGGAATATAGATGTGAATTTTTGCATGCACTTTTAAAATCACTTTCCTTTTTTTAGTTTAATCCATTTACTTTGTCACAAGAGAACTCTCATGAAGTAGAAATAATCTGTTAATATAATGTAAATGCAAAATATTACTTACTTTTAAAAATGTATCAAAGGAACTTGTTTGAAAGTGAGGCATTGACAGATAAATATGACTATGGTGAATTTCAGTTTATTAGCTCATTAATATATGATTTTCCTCAGAGGTAGGATATTGCTGAGAATATAAAACAAAGAATTGTATAGGCACTATGGAGTGAGTACAAGATGAATGTTTGGGATCATATTTGACAGTTGGATTTTTGAGTTTCTCCTCATTAGAACAAAAGTTACTATCTACTTTGACAGAGGAAACACAGACAAAAGAAGAACATAGGAAGAGTCAGGAGAAACTAGAGACTAAATAATACATCAACTACCTGAGGAGAGAAGTTGATCATATATACTGACCCCTATTGCTTTTTTTAAATTTTTTAATTAATTTTTTTTTATTTGAGCATTTCCAAACATTATTCACTGGAGACAAAGATCATTTTCTTCCCCTCCCCCATCTCTCCCATACCTGACACGCAATTCCACTGGGTATCACATGTGTTCTTGATTTGAACCCATTTCCATGTTGTTGGTATTTGCATTAGAGTATTCATTTAGAGTCTCTCCTCAGACATGTCCCCTCAACCCCTGTAGTCAAGCAGTTGCTTTTCCTTGGTGTTAGAATTCTTAAATAATCCCATATCAGAAAATGAAATCCAACAACCCATCAAAGAACTTCCTAAGAAAAAATCCCCAGGGTCAGATGGATTCACAAGTGAATTCTATCAAACATTCAAAGAACAATTAATCCCAATACTATACAAACTATTTGGCATAATAAGCAAAGAGGGAGTTCTACCAAACTCCTTTTATGACACAAACATGGTACTGATTCCAAAACCAGGCAGGTCATAAACAGAGAAAGAAAATTATAGACCAATCTCCCTAATGAATATAGATGCAAAAATCTTAAATAGGATACTAGCAAAAAGACTCCAGCAAGTGATCAGAAGGGTCATCCACCATGATCAAGTAGGATTTATACCAGGGATGCAAGGCTGGTTCAACATTAGGAAAACCATCCACATAATTTACCATATCAACAAGCAAACCAACAAAAATCACATAATTATTTCAATAGGTACAGAAAAAAGCCTTTGATAAAATACAACACCCATTCCTATCAAAAACACTAGAAAGCATAGGAATAGATGGGTCATTCCTAAAAATAATAAACAGTATATATCTAAAACCATCAGCTAATATCATCTGCAACGGGGATGAACTAGATGCATTCCCAATAAGATCAGGAGTGAAACAAGGATGCCCATTATCACCTCTATTATTTGACATTGTACTAGAAACACTAGCAGTAGCAGTTAGAGAAGATAAAGGAATTGAAGGCATCAAAATTGGCAAGGAGGAGACCAAGTTATTGCTCTTTGCAGATGACATGATGGTCTACTTAAAGAATCCTAGAGATTCAACCAAAAAGCTTTTTTTTTTTTTAAGAGAGAGAAAGGAGGAGTATTATAAGTCAACTGAGATAGCTAATTGAAGTCAGACAGTCTCTGAAGTTGTCCTCTTTAAAAGTTGCCAGAAGCTGATTGGAGGAGGCAGAATTTTCCTGGTCTATGAGGATCTGGCTGAGTCAGATCTTTAATTTCTCTTTAATGCCATTTAAGATCTTAAGAAGTGAGATCAGATTAGTATTATGCATGCTGTGGAAGCTGATTGGAAGACAGTAAAGTCCTGCTTTTTAATGAAGAGTTGAGTGGACTCGCTATCCCTTAGTGCCATCACAGACTAAGAGGAACCCCCTCAAAAGTTTGACCACATTGTCCCCCACCTTGTTTTCAGACTTGAGAGAAGAAATGTTTCAATACTCTGCAGATATGAGGTGCTTTTCATTTCTTTACCTTAAAGGATCTGCTCAACACTAAAGAAGTTTATCAGTCTTCAAATACCCAATAAGGGAGCAGAGCTGGAAAAATGGACATCCTAGGAATACAAACTCTTTTGCAGTGACAGAAAATATATAATACTATTGATTTACAAAATGAATATGAATTAAGATATTATAATGCAGCAAGAGAAATATTACTTGAATAATAATTTGTATATGTCCACCTCCAAAGAAAGAACTAATAAGTAGAAATAACTAAAACATAGTTTTACACACACACACACCACACATGCACACATGGTTTTATAAACCCTTCCCATTCTCCTATAAACCTTTTCCACATTCTTATTAACCTTTCCCGCACTCTTATAAACACTGAGCCAATCAGCTTCCAGGATACAGAACACAGCACCGTGGTTGGTCACCTTTTATTCCATCAGCCAATAGTGTGCTGTGTGCAATCTCATGTTGGCAAACTCACACAAGCAGTAGTGACTTAGTGCATTTCCATTGTGTACAATTCGGTATTCAACTGCAATATCCCACCATATAGCAAAAACTCCACGATACAGAATTAGATATATATTTTTTTAAACCTTCAATACAGTGAAGTCATGATAAATGAACCATGATATAGTTATGGATGACATATATATATATAGAGAGAGAGACAGAGAGAGAGAGACAGAGAGAGACAGAGAGAGACAGAGAGAGACAGAGAGAGAGAGACAGAGAGTTAAATGATACTTCCCTAATAGGGGGCAAGGGAAGAAGGGAGGGAGTTATTTGGAGGGAGTTATTTGGGTATTGAAATGTACAAATAAAATAATTATTTTTTTTAAAGAGCATGGTATTAGGGCAGCTGGGTGGCTCAGTATATTGAGAGCCACGCCCAGAGATTGGAGGTCCTGGATTCAATCTGGCCTCAGACACTTCTTAACCGTGTGACCCTGGGCAAATCACTTGACCTCCATTGCCTAGCCCTTACCACTCTTCTGCCTTTGAACCAATACATACTATTGATACTAAGATGGAATGTAAGGGTTTAAAAAAGAAAAAAAGAGCATGGCATTGCTTCAGAGCTATAGGATTAGGAGAAAAAGTGACTTCATCTAATATAAAACAAAGAAGTTCAGAGGAGGTCCAAGGTATATAGTGTGGACTTTTTACTGAAATTTACTACTGATATCCATGCCTGGAAATCTTGATTCATGAGTTGTCCTAGGCACATAGATTTTCCTAATTATGTGCCTCAATATCATACATCTATAAGTTTGTAAATGACCTTCCTCACAGACATATTCAATGGTAATGAAGTACAGTTTATAAGTGGACTGTTGCATTTTTATTTTTCCTGTTTTTTCAGAATGTCATATTTTAATTATTTTTTATTTTGCCTTCAATTAAACAAATGTTGTGGTAGTAGTATTGGTTTTGCCTTTGTCTTCTTGTTTAGCAAATATATCATGTTTATGAGTTGTTTATGTCACTCTAACTATTATGTGGGCAGTGGAAATAGACCAGTGTGAACTCGAGCTAGACTGATGATTCGTAGTTCTTTCCTCCCAACATATGCACATGCGCACACACACACACACACACACACACACACACACACACACACACACATCATGCCTAAGACCCTAAAAGTGACTAATAGTCACATGGCTACCCTTCTGGAAAATAACTAAGACCAATTGAAGGGATTTCAGATTGGATAAACAATTAATCCTCAATCCAAGAAATATTAAGAACGGTCAGGATCATTACCACACCAGAGCTATAATGTGTTCAGAATCAGAGTCATGGAAATAAAATGAGTTTAAAACCATTCATGTTTCTCTAGCATAAAATTATGTTGAAAAAACAATATGACTGTTTGGCACTCATTATAAGGAAGATTTTCCTAATAATTTAATAGAACTTCCCTACAAAATAATGCATTGATTTTAGGTAATGAGTTCCTCAATATTGTAAGTATCCATGAAGAGATTACCTAGTCACCAGTCAAGATTGCTATGGAGGACCTATAGACAAGATGAACTTCAAAATTTTAGAATTCTTTTCACTATATCATCCTATTATATAGTCATATAATATACTGCAACATATATCCAGATACCGCACATATAGGAGGTGGTTAATTAAATTAAATTAATTAATAATAAATTAATTAATTGATTTATTTTAGTTAATACATTAAATTAATTTGATTTAATTAAGCACTTCCTATATGTGCTGTATCTGGATTCAACAGCAAAAATATTTTAAAAGAATTATACTTAAGGAGCTTGTATTCTACTGGAAGTTGCAGTAGAAGAATACAATACATAAAGCTGTCTATAGGATAATTTGAGGAAGAGGAAGAAAGTACCACACATGAAGAGATGTGGAAAAGCTTTCTAGTAGATGACAGTTCATGATCTGGGACATGAAAAAAGCTATTGATTCTAGGAGGCAGAGATAAGAAAAGAATATATTATGTACAAAGTCATAAATATAAGAGTTGGAGTCCCAAGTCTGCAGAACAGTAAGTAAGCCAGTTTGGATGGAACATCAAGTTTGAGGAGTATAGAAATGAACAATTAGTTGGGAAAGATAGAACATGAAGTTCTTTCGATGACAAACTAAAGAGTCCACATTTTATTTTAAAGGCAATTGATGTTTGGTCTCATTGTTGTAACATTACATTTCAGTTCACTTTCCTCTCTCTAGAAAAAAATGTCAGAAAAAGGACTCTGCTTTTCTTTTCATAGCAAAGTATGCAGATCTCTGGGAAGAACAAATCTCCAAACTTTTCCTCCTCAAAATATTCCTCCCACCTTCTGCCCTACCCCATGGGGAATAACAGAGATTCTTTGGCCACATTTGCACCCTTACCTTACAGAAAAATAAGTACTAGGAAGAGCTGCTAGGATGGAATTTTCTGGTGTTCAAGTCCTTTCAATAATCAGAGAATTTAGTATTAAGTGCTAGCTTTGTATTCTGAATCAGGACAATTCTAATAAATCAATTCAAGTCTATGCTGAGCCCATCATTTTGAGTAACAGCGAGTACAGTAAATTATGGGTTTCTATCATGACTGGGAACCTCATAAGTCATAAGCACTATACACTTGGGGGTGGGGCGGGTTGGAAGCCTTTGGAGTGAGACAGATACAAAGCTATTACTCATCATTTTCAGTGCAACAGTTATGAGGTGGGTTTTAATGGCAATTTTGTAAATATTGAAGATTGTTTTTATTTTTAAGAAAATTCACTTAGCACAGTGCTTTATGGCCATAGAAGATTGTAATTTATGTTCCTGCACTTAGCCACTGCCTTTTCTGAAACAGACATTAGGAGCAATGGCATATGAGCATAACAGAGAACTAAGGGGCAACCACAGCTGCTACATCTGCTAACAACACTCTTTCTTTTGAGGTTCAATTTTAATGGATTGTATTACTCTTATGAATTCTTTTCATCATGAGACCCATTTGTTTTATTGTAGCACTTTGATTTATTGATTCAGAGATATTGTATGAAAGAGTAGAAAGTGCTAAGAAATTGTTATCAAAGGATCTGGGTTTGATTCCCAGCCCTGTCACATATTATGTTTGTGGTCTTGGGGAAATATCTTCAACTTTTAGAGTCTGTTTCTCCAATTATAAAAGTAAAGGCTTAGACTATGTCACTCTCTTGTTCACTTTAAGCCTAACATTTTCTTTCTATCCTTTTAAAAAGGTTGAATTCAAAATGCTGAAATTTCCTATGAATATCCATCCTCTTTCACAGTAATTTTTTAAAGTTTAATCTTGACAACTTAAGACATATATTCATTACTCATGATTAGTGTGTACTTTATTCTTACCCTGTGATGAAAATATTTGTGGTATCCAAGTGGGTCAAATGACTCACTAGAAAACATAAATATGGCCACAGAATCATATTATCTCAGAGTTAGCAGAAAATCTGCCACTACCTATTCTGGCTTCTGACTTTAACAAAAAATGTCATTTATAACATCCCTAGCAAGTTGTCATCTAACCTCTATTTGAAGCCTGTTCAAGAAATGATATCCCACTACCTCAAGAATTTCACTTCATTTGGGGAAAGCTCAAATTTTTAGGAAGTTTCTTTTTCCCCAACTAATTCCACCTGGGATCTGCCTCTAACTTGTACCCACTGATCTAAGTTCTGTCCTCTGGGAACAAGGCATAATCCCCCTTCTATGTAGTGCCACTTCAAACATTAAGTAAATGTAATTGTTAGAAGGGTTTTGACCTACAGAGAAATCTATTGCCTGAATTTGGACCATTCTTTCTAACTTCCACCCATTGATCCAAGTTATATCTTCTGAGCCCAAAGCAGAACAACTATAACCCCTCTTCTATGTAATATCATTTCAAACACTTGAAAATAGCTATTACATCCAACTCTCCCTTTTACCACTTTTATTGTCTAGGTTAAACATAATCATTTCCTTAAACAAATCTTTATCCTACATAATATCCATTTTCTTCATGATTCTGGTCACTCTCTTCTAAAACCACTTTAGTTTATCAATGTCATTCCTGAATCCTGGGTTTCATGATATAATACAATAATCTAGATGTGGTCTGATTAGGACAGACTACAAAAATATGCCTTTCATTCTGTACCCTAGTGCTCTCAAAAACAAGACTGAAAGGTCAAATATAGTCCACAACACTCCTAAATGTGTCTTGAAATAAATTAAAATGTAAATATGTAACAAAATAAAAAATTTTAAGTGCAACAAAAACATAGATAATCCTAATTTGAGGTTTTCTAAATAAATATGGGGCTTAAGGGATCTATTTCTATTTAAGCTTGACATCACTGTTTGTACACTATACCTCTCTCCGTGCAGCCCAGGATGGAATTAGTATTTTTGGCTACTCTGGCATATAATTAATCCTATGACTTATTGAGTGATGATTCATATCAGACATGACAACTTAGGAAAGGATGAGGTCATATGATGAGAGATAGGGTTGGAGTCAAGTTTAGAGTTTGAAAAGAGAGGGAATAATTTTGATTAATCACAATGAAGCATGTTACATGAAGTTAGATATTAACAAAGGGCCTGTCTATAATGAAAAGGACCCAGTAGAAATTAGAAAATACAGATCTCCGGAAAACCCTTCCCGACCGATCTCAAACTAGAAGCTCCTAAGGCGCCGAAATTCAAAACGATCAACAGCACAGACCCTGGGAACCCTCCTCCTGGACCTGGACCCGGTTCAAAAGGTACGGCTCCCCTTAAAAGCCAGAACCCGAGATCCCTCGGATCTCAGGGGTAGGAGCGCAGAGTCCAAGGCTCCCAGAAGCGGCAGCGGCGCCGGGCTCAGAGAGCAGGGTCTGAGGAACAACAACCCTCAGGGTCTTCTACCCAAGTCCCAGTCCGGGTGAAAGTTACTGCCTGGGGCTTCCGCTGCAGAGAGCCTGTCGGTCCGGGTGAAAGTTACTGCCTGGGGCCTCCGCTGCAAAGAGCTGGTCGGTCCGGGTGAAAGTTACTGCCTGGGGCCTCCGCTGCAGAGAGCTGGTCAAAACAACAGCAACCCTCAGGGCGGGCAAGACAGCCTCACGGGCTGGATCCTGCTATCCAAGTCCCAGTGAAAGTCTGTGCTCTGGAGCTTGGGGAAGCGGCAGCCCATCCCCCCGCAGGCCGACAAAACAGCCTCACGGCCAGGGATTCTGAAGGCAACTTCTGGAAATCGAGCCAGGGGGAGAGTGTGGCCTCGTGGTCCGACCCTTCCATTCCAGTTCCAGTGAGGCATATTCAGTTTAACCCAGGGAACGCTCATAGAACCAACATCTGCCCAGGACTAAAGCCTCTGATCACCAGACAAAGACAAGAAAAGCCAATCCTCCACGTTCAGAGATGACAAACTCCACAGAAGCACAGAAGCCCCAAAATACCAAGAAAAATAAGAAGAAAGGGGCGACTCTGGACACATTCTATGGAGCCAAAATACAAAATACAGAGCAGATAGAAGAAGATATACAAGAAAATTCTCCAAAATCTTCCAAAGGAAATAGAAACTCTCCACAAACCCATGAAGAATTTGAATCAGAAAGGACCAAAAAGATGGAAGCCCTCTGGGAGGAAAAGTGGGAAATGATGCAAAAGAAATTCACGCATCTACAAAACCAGTTTGACCAAACTGTAAAAGAAAACCAGGCTTTAAAGCAAGAACTAATAAAGCAAAGCCAAAACACCAAGAAATTAGAAGAGAACATAAAATATCTCACCGACAAGGTGATAGATCTGGAAAATAGGGGGAGAAGAGAAAATTTAAGAATAATTGGACTCCCAGAAAAGCCAGAAATAAACACCAAACTGGACATGGTGATACAAGATATAATCAAAGAAAATTGCCCAGAGATTCTAGAACAAGGGGGCAATACAGCCACTGACAGAGCTCACAGAACACCTTCTACACTAAACCCCCAAAAGACAACTCCCAGGAATGTAATTGCCAAATTCCAAAGCTATCAAACAAAAGAAAAAATCCTACAGGAAGCCAGAAAAAGACAATTTAGATATAAAGGAATGCCAATCAGGGTCACACAAGACCTTGCAAGTTCTACGCTGAATGATCGTAAGGCATGGAACATGATCTTCAGAAAGGCAAGAGAGCTGGGTCTCCAACCAAGAATCAGCTACCCAGCAAAACTGACTATATACTTCCAAGGGAAAGTATGGGCATTCAACAAAATAGAAGACTTCCAACTTTTTGCAAAGAAAAGACCAGAGCTCTGTGGAAAGTTAGATACCGAAAATCAAAGAGCAAGGAATACCTGAAAAGGTAAATATTAAGGAAAGGGGAAAAATGTTATCTTCTTTTACTCAAACTCTCTTCTATAAGGACTACATTTATATCAACCTATGTATACTAATATGTGGGGAAAATGTAATGTATAAATAGGGGGTAAAGAAAGACCAAATAGAATAATGGTTCTCACACAAAGATTCACAGGGGAAGGGGAGGGGAAGAAAACTCCTATAAGAAGGAGAGGAAGAGAGGGGGGGGGTTTACTTAAACCTCAATCTCAGGGAAATCAACTCTGAGAGGGAAAAACATCCAGATCCATTGGGATCTTGAATTCTATCTTACCCAACAAGGGTAAGGAGAAGGGAAAACCAAGGGGGGGAGGGGGAGAGGGAGAACAAAAAGGGAGGGAAAGAGAGGGGGGAGGGGGAGGGAACAAAAAGGGAGGGACTAAAAAGGGAAACATCAAGGGAGGGGACAAGGGGGACTGATTCAAAGTAAATCACTGGACTAAAAGGTAGAGCCGAAGAAGAAAAGGTTAGAATTAGGGAAGGCAATCAAAATGCCAGGGAGTCCACAAATGACAATCATAACTTTGAATGTGAATGGGATGAACTCACCCATAAAACGTAGACAAATAGCAGAATGGATTAGAATCCAAAACCCTACCATATGTTGTCTTCAAGAAACACACATGAGGCGGGTTGACACCCACAAGGTCAGAATTAAAGGATGGAGTAAGACCTTCTGGGCCTCAACTGATAGAAAGAAGGCAGGAGTGGTAATCATGATATCTGATAAAGCCAATGCAAAAATAGACCTGATCAAAAGGGATAGGGAAGGTAATTATATTTTGTTAAAAGGGACTCTAGACAATGAGGAAATATCATTAATCAACATGTATGCACCAAATAATATAGCACCCAAATTTCTAATGGAGAAACTAGGAGAATTGAAGGAAGAAATAGACAATAAAACCATACTAGTGGGAGACTTAAACCAACCATTATCAAATTTAGATAAATCAAATCAAAAAATAAATAAGAAAGAGGTAAAAGAAGTGAATGAAATCTTAGAAAAATTAGAATTAATAGACATATGGAGAAAAATAAATAGGGATAAAAAGGAATACACCTTCTTCTCAGCACCACATGGCACATTCACAAAAATTGACCATACATTAGGTCACAGAAACATAGCACACAAATGCAAAAAAGCAGAAATAATGAATGCAGCCTTCTCAGATCACAAGGCAATAAAAATAATGATTAGTAATGGTACATGGAAAACCAAATCTAAAACCAATTGGAAATTAAACAATATGATACTCCAAAACCGTTTAGCTAAAGAAGAAATCATAGAAACAATTAATAATTTCATCAAGGAAAATGACAATGGCGAAACATCCTTTCAAACCTTTTGGGATGCAGCCAAAGCGGTAATCAGAGGCAAATTCATATCCCTGAAAGCTCATATTAACAAACAAGGGAGAGCTGAGATCAATCAATTGGAAATGCAATTGAAAAAACTCGAAAGCGATCAAATTAAAAACCCCCAGCAGAAAACCAAATTAGAAATCCTAAAAATTAAGGGAGAAATTAATAAAATCGAAAGTGATAGAACTATTGATTTAATAAATAAGACAAGAAGCTGGTACTTTGAAAAAACAAACAAAATAGACAAAGTACTGGTCAATCTAATTAAAAAAAGGAAGGAAGAAAAGCAAATTCACAGCATTAAAGATGAAAAGGGGGACAGCACCTCCAATGAGGAGGAAATTAAGGCAATCATTAGAAATTACTTTGCCCAATTAAATGGCAATAAATACACCAATTTAGGAGAAATGGATGAATATATACAAAAATACAAACTGCCTAGACTAACAGAAGAGGAAATAGAATTCTTAAATAATCCCATATCAGAAATTGAAATCCATCAAGCCATCAAAGAACTTCCTAAGAAAAAATCCCCAGGGCCTGATGGATTCACCTGTGAATTCTATCAAACATTCAGAGAACAGTTAACCCCAATACTATACAAACTATTTGACATAATAAGCAAAGAGGGAGTTCTACCAAACTCCTTTTACGACACAAACATGGTACTGATTCCAAAACCAGGCAGGTCAAAAACAGAGAAAGAAAACTATAGGCCAATCTCCCTAATGAATATAGATGCAAAAATTTTAAATAGGATACTAGCAAAAAGACTCCAGCAAGTGATCAGAAGGATCATTCACCATGATCAAGTAGGATTCATACCAGGGATGCAGGGCTGGTTCAACATTAGGAAAACCATCCACATAATTGACCACATCAACAAGCAAACTAGCAAGAACCACATGATTATCTCAATAGATGCAGAAAAAGCCTTTGATAAAATACAACACCCATTCCTATTAAAAACACTAGAAAGCATAGGAATAGAAGGGTCATTCCTAAAAATAATAAACAGTATATATCTAAAACCAACAGCTAATATCATCTGCAATGGGGATAAACTAGATGCATTCCCAATAAGATCAGGAGTGAAACAAGGATGCCCATTATCACCTCTACTATTTGACATTGTACTAGAAACACTAGCAGTAGCAATTAGAGAAGATAAAGAAATTGAAGGCATCAGAATAGGCAAGGAGGAGACCAAGTTATCACTCTTTGCGGATGACATGATGGTCTACTTAAAGAATCCTAGAGATTCAACCAAAAAGCTAATTGAAATAATCAACAACTTTAGCAAAGTTGCAGGATACAAAATAAACCCACATAAATCATCAGCTTTTCTATATATCTCCAACACAGCTCAGCAGCAAGAACTAGAAAGAGAAATCCCATTCAAAATCACCTTAGACAAAATAAAATACCTAGGAATCTATCTCCCAAGACAAACACAGGAACTATATGAACACAACTACAAAACACTCGCCACACAACTAAAACTAGACTTGAACAATTGGAAAAACATTAACTGCTCATGGATAGGACGAGCCAATATAATAAAAATGACCATCCTACCCAAACTTATTTATCTATTTAGTGCCATACCCATTGAACTACCAAAATACTTCTTCACTGATTTAGAAAAAACCATAACAAAGTTCATTTGGAAGAACAAAAGATCAAGGATATCCAGGGAAATAATGAAAAAAAAACACATATGATGGGGGCCTTGCAGTCCCAGACCTCAAACTATATTACAAAGCAGCAGTCATCAAAACAATTTGGTACTGGCTAAGAAACAGAAAGGAAGATCAGTGGAATAGACTGGGGGAAAACGACCTCAGCAAGACAGTATACGATAAACCCAAAGATCCCAGCTTTTGGGACAAAAATCCACTATTCGATAAAAAATGCTGGGAAAATTGGAAGACAGTGTGGGAGAGACTAGGAATAGATCAACACCTCACACCCTACACCAAGATAAATTCAAAATGGGTGAGTGACTTAAACATAAAGAAGGAAACCATAAGTAAATTGGGTAAACACAGAATAGTATACATGTCAGACCTTTGGGAGGCGAAAGGCTTTAAAACCAAGCAAGATATAGAAAGAATCACAAAATGTAAAATAAATAATTTTGACTACATCAAACTAAAAAGCTTTTGTACAAACAAAACCAATATAACTAAAATCAGAAGGGAAACAACAAATTGGGAAAAAATCTTCATAGAAACCTCTGACAAAGGTTTAATTACTCATATTTATAATGAGCTAAATCAATTGTACAAAAAATCAAGCCATTCTCCAATTGATAAATGGGCAAGGGACATGGATAGGCAGTTCTCAGATAAAGAAATCAAAACTATTAACAAGCACATGAAGAAGTGTTCTACATCTCTTATAATCAGAGAGATGCAAATCAAAACAACCCTGAGGTATCACCTCACACCTAGCAGATTGGCTAACATAACAGCAAAGGAAAGTAATGAATGCTGGAGGGGATGTGGCAAAGTAGGGACATTAATTCATTGCTGGTGGAGTTGTGAACTGATCCAACCATTCTGGAGGGCAATTTGGAACTATGCCCAAAGGGCGACAAAAGAATATCTACCCTTTGACCCAGCCATAGCACTGCTGGGTCTGTACCCCAAAGAGATAATGGACACAAAGACTTGTACAAAAATATTCATAGCTGCGCTCTTTGTGGTGGCCCAAATCTGGAAAACGAGGGGATGCCCATCAATTGGGGAATGGCTGAACAAACTGTGGTATATGTTGGTGATGGAATACTATTGTGCTCAAAGGAATAATAAAGTGGAGAAGTTCCATGGAGACTGGAACAACCTCCAGGAAGTGATGCAGAGCGAGAGGAGCAGAACCAGGAGAACATTGTACACAGAGACTAATACACTGTGGTATCATCGAACGTAATGGACTTCTCCATTAGTGGCGGTGTAATGTCCCTGAACAACTTTCAGGGATCCAGGAGAAAAAAAACACCATTCATAAGCAAAGGATAAACTATGGGAGTGGAAACACCGAGAAAAAGCAACTGCCTGAATACAGAGGTTGAGGGGACATGACAGAGGATAGACTTTAAATGAACACTCTAATGCAAATACTATCAACAAAGCAATGGGTTCAAATCAAGAAAACATCTAATGCCCAGTGGACTTACGCGTCGGTTATGGGGGGTGGGGGGGAGGAAAAGAAAATGATCTATGTCTTTAACGAATAATGCTTGGAAATGATCAAATAAAATATATTAAAAAAAAAAAGAAATTAGAAAATATTCATTTGTAGTAAATTCTGTCAGCAAAATTTTATGACTACCTCCAGCAATGAAGATTTAGGAACAAGAGCAGAGAATGCAGATGATGAAACCTAAGATCCAATTTTAGTGGGACAAGAACAGCAGAAAGATAAAATGTCAAAGGATAAAAGAATGAAGAGAGCACCCTGTTGAAGTAATTGATCAAGAGGTCAAGTTTGTAAAGGAAAGAAAGTAAGACCACACAAAGAATAATAGACTGTAGGACAGGAGGTAATTTAGTGATGGAGAAATGACTTCTTACAAAGGGCATGTTTAGAATTACTGTGGCAATGGAAAAACTGGAAATATATAAAACTATGACTGTATATAGGAGGACTTCAGAGATCAGTTTCTTAGAGGTGATGGAGGGGATGGTGAAGTCTAAGATATCACTACCTCTAGGTAATTGTGACAAAGGAAATATGGCAGTATATCCTTGGTAGGAGACCAAGATGTTAGAAGAATTTACAATGTGATAATTGAAGTCATAAAGGAAAATATCATGTTAATTCTGCAAACATCTACCAGATCCCAACTATGTATTATGCCCTGTGCTAGGTGATGATGATATAGATAGAACTATACAAAAATATTAAAATAATTATGCTTTTGTCTTTAAGGATCTTAGAATCCCAGGGAGATAAGAGATTGAAAATAAGAATTATGAGCTATGTTCTAGAATTCACTAAGAAACATAGTCTGTGGATGATAATGATAAGGATATGGAAAGGGTGATCTACTAAAATGGCATAAATCTCAAATGATAATGATAAGGATATGGAAAGGGTGATCTACTAAAATGGCATAAATCTTTAAAGGATAGTAGCAGAGAGAAGTTCTAGAAATAACTGAGGGGAAGAAAGAATGTGCCCACCTTTCTTCCTAATTTTATATTAAGGAGAGAATGGAAAAGTAGGCAAAACTGGAAAAGGAAATATAGGAGTGTGCCTTAAGAAGAAAAGGATGGCAACAAATAAAAGTGATAAATGTTGGATGGGATCTGGCAAAATTAGGACACTAATACACTGCTGGTGGAGTTGTGAATTGGTCCAACCATTCTGGAGGGCAATTCACAACTATGCACAAAGGGCTTTAAAAGAATGCCTACCCTTTGACCCAGCCATACCACTGCTGGGTTCATACCCCAGTGAGATCAGAAGGATTTTGCACATAATTATTTATAGCTGTGCTTTTTGTGGTGGCAAAAAAATTGGAAATTGAGGATGTGTCCATTGATTGGAGAATGAACAAATTCTGGTGTCTAATGGTGATGGAATACTATTATTCAGAGGAATAATGAACTAGAGGAATTCCATGTGAACTAGAATGACCTCCAGGAATTGATGCAGAGTGAAAGGAGCAGAACCAGGAGAACATTGAACACCGAGACTGATACACTGTGGCACCATCAAATTTAATAGACTTTTCAATTAACAGCAATGTAATGACCCAGGACAATCCAGAGGAACTTATGATAAAGATGCTGTCTACATCCATAGAAAGATCTGTGGGAGCAGAAACACAGAAGAAAAACATGTGACCGATCATATGGTTCGATGGGGATATGATTGGGGTTTTGGCATTAAAAGATCCCTCTACTACAAATATGAGTAACATGGAAATGGATTTTGAACAGTGATACATGTATAAACCAATGGAATTGCTTGTCAACTCCAGGAGGGCGGGGGAGGGAAGAGGGATGGGAAAAATCATGAATCATGGAATCATGGAAAAAATATTCTAAATAAAAATCAAGTCACACACAGAAAAATCTAAACAAAATTATGAACAATTAAATAAGTAAACCAAGTGAACATTATATACAGCAACAAATATATTATTTGAAAAATGACTTGTGTATATCTGTATCCCAGAGAAAGATCTGATAAACAAAAATAGGCAAGATCTAATTTTATATATACATATATCTTTTGGTCAAAAAATTCCTTCTCTAGTATGGGGATGATGTGAGTAAACAACAGAATTACCAGGATACTTTAATGTAAAATCAAATAACTCAATAAATTTAATTTTTTAAAAAGTTGAAAAGAAGGTTTCAATTTGAAAAAAATATTAAGGAGAATTAGAGGAAACAGTCTATGTGGCAGGATGTTTTCTAGACTTACAGCGGGGGCAGATCATGGAGAAAGAAACTAAAAAAAGACAGGAAGACAGGAAGGAAAATGAGGAAAAGCATATGAGGATATGTAATAGGAGGAAAAGATGTTCAACTTGGTAAGAAACTGACAAAGATGAGAGGCTTAGAAGATTTTTCACTTAGTACATGATAATAGTTGGTATTTCTATGTTGCTTTGCAGTTTATACAGAGCTTTATGCTGATTAATCTAATTTTAGTCATTTTCGGGAAATATAAATAAAAATGCATGGGTCCATAGGAAGTTAAAGTAATCCAAAATTAAATTCAAGGCAGATAATGATACCTAGACATCTCTGTGAGCTATGTACTTTATATTATTAGTCTAACTATAAATTTTATGGCCCTGCTCTATGAATTTTAAATGGAAGATTGGTTTAAGTGAGACTCCAAATTTGACTATTCAGACAGATAGAAATTAGGAAAAGGAGAAGGAAAAGGCTTTTATGTTATAAGGAGTATTTTCATTTATTAATATTAAAATATTTTCAAGTAGGAAAAATGTCACAAATGCCTTTTCAGGTCATGGCTGCTCTCTTATTGGTCAGAAATATCTGTTTAAAAAAATCATTCTCATTTACTTTAACCTGTTCATACATACCAGAGGGTCTCAAAATCACAGCATTACTGTGGTTCAGATTTTTCCCAGGAAGAATTAATATCTAACTATGGCTCAAGATACTGAAATATACCTAGAAACAAATAATTATGATATTCATGTAGAAATTTTAGTAATCAACATGTAGCAATTTTTACACAAGAAGCGCTAGATTGTAAGACACAGAATCATAATTTTACCACTATACAGGAAATATTTGTTATTATTCAGTCTTTTTCAATTGTGTTTGACTCTTCATGATCCCATTTTAAGCTTTTCTTAGCAAAGACAATGAAGTAGTTTGTTATTTCTTTCTTAGGCTCACTTTACAGAAGAGAAAACTAAAGAAAACATGATTAAATAACCTGCCCTGAGTCACTAGTAAGTTTCTGAGGTCAGATTTGAACTTAGGAAGCTGAGCATTGCATACTACAGGTCCAATGCTCTATCTGTTGCACCATGTAAGTGCCCAAATAAAAGAAATTAAAGTCTTTTAATTCTGATTTTTATGACCTCCATACCACCAATATAGGTGCTCAGTCACTTAATAAAGACTATGAAAAAGAGGTTCATTTTCACATATAGCTGTCTTCTTGGTGCCAAAATATATGGGCGAAAATTTTATAATAAAAATGTTGTCACCAAAATAGGATTTTTGATTGAAAATTTAAGCATTTTATTTTGGTGATTGAACTTTTTCATTATGAACATTTCATCCATATATTTTGGAACCAAGAAGGCAGCTATAAAGATAGCAACAATTATAAATATTCTTTGCTTCCCACTTTCTACAATGATATTTGAACCAGAAAGGTAACAAAAAGGATTAATGTCTGTATGACCACTATAAGAATAGGGCTGCTAACAGAATTTTTGTCTGGCTTTGACTTTTTCATTTTCCTCATTTCTTTTTTGATCATAGCAGCTAATAGTATCTATTTTTATTTGAGTCCCTTTCTGACAAAATTATTTTTTTCTTTTCTGGCTTTATCGTTTTTGGTTTTAAATTTTATATTTTGAATTCCAAAATCCCTATTGTTTGGATATTTTTAATTTCTTAATTCTCCAGATTTTGTTACATGTTCAATTTATTGGTCTTCTTCCTTTCTTTTATTTAGGGGGAAAAAAGATTACATTCAGCTACCTAATGCATTTTTTGGTGTTATATTTTTAACTGGCATATTTGTAGTTGTCCTTTGGAATAGCCTGTTAGTTAAATTCCACACGAGTTACAACCATTTCCCTCTTTTATAGCTTTACACAAGGCATACCTTCCATTTCTAGAATGTACTCTTTTCCCAGTTCAACCTCACAGAATCAAAGACTAGTTGAGGATCCTCCACCACCATCTTAAGCCATTTCCTATTCCTTTAATTGATACTGCTTGTTCTCTCCTAAAATCAATTTGTATTATTTTACACAGAGATCATTTTAGGAACTAGAATTGTTATTTCATTGCTATAAGACATTACCTCTTACAATGACTGTTTCTACCTTCTCTTCAAGTTATAGTCTTAGAGTAGCCCAGTGAATTCAAAAGTTAAGTGACTTGCCTAGGGTCACACTTATAAGCATTTGTGAATATGTAGGTTCCTTAAAATATCTTCTCTTTGTGGTCAGGGACAATTTCATTTTTTGTTTTTGTAGCTTCAGTAATGAGCATAACTCCTCACATATAACAGTTACTTTAAAAAAATTAAATCCTATGAGCTAAAAATGAAATGAAATGATCTCTTGATCTCAGGGATTAACTTATTTTCATAAAGTATACTGACAGGTCATCACGCTTCAAATACATGCTTAGTAATTTACATATAAAATCTTATTTTTTTTTCCTTTTCACTGGGGAAATTAAGGCCAATGTGCTCTCCAGCAGAGCTTCTTAAGTACTGGCCCTGCTCCATGTGTATTATTATGATCTGGATAACACCAATATTTGGTTTACTATAGATGGTGTAGGAGAAAAGTATTGATGACAAAAGATAATTAGTCCTGTGTTTTAACCAAATTAGAGGTCCTTATTTACTGTTGGAATTCATAGATAAAAGGATAAAGAACCCTAAAGGTCATCTAGTTCAACCCCATCATCTTAAGACATGAACACCAAGGCCCAGGGAAGTAGGGAATTTAACCAAAATCACACACTAGTAAATGATAGGGCAAGTACTTGATCCCAGGTTCTTTTCCTCTAAATTTAGGACTTTTCCCATTATATGGATTTTTAAACTCTGAAATATATACAACTTATTTACTTATGTTGCCAGAAAATTTATTTTAGCAAATTGTTATCAAGAGACAATTTGCTTGCATCTCCATCTTCTCTTTACAAATGATTTGAGGGACTAAATGAAGACCCAAAAATTTCTTTAAATCATCCCCCCATTATAACTGAGTCTCTGGAGGCAGTATGGTATAGTGAATATAACATTTGGTTTTGAGTCAGAAATCAAGTCAAATCAATAAGTCCACAAGAATTTATCTAGTTTACTATGCATGAAACACTGTGCTAAGCTCTGAGGTTATTAAAATGCAAACAAAAAGCAAGATAATTACTTTCTTCCAAGAACTTATATTCTAATAGGAAAAACACATAAAAGGGGACTGAAAAGTAAGGGAGAATAATACCCAAAGGGACACAGTGGTGATGTCTAGAAAAAGAAAGGTAATTCATGTGAGCAATTTTTCAAAATGGAGATCTTCCAGGAAAAATTCACCAGTGGGAGAAGGGACCCATAGAGGATGAAAGAGGAAGCAACTGTTAAAATATATGTGAGGGGTAAAAGGAGAACCCCAGAGTGAAGGGATTGAAGTTGAGAGAGAGCAACTACCAGTCCTCTGTCCAGTCAGGGAGGGAAATTCCCTGAAGGGGAATTTGTTCATTGAGTCTCTCATATAACAACTTCAAACCCCTCACTCCAGGGTTCTCCTTTTATCCCTCACATGTATTTTAATACAACTAAAGCATGATAGTGATTTTCTAAGTCTAACACTAGCTCTATAACCCTAGCCACTATGGGTTCCAGAAAGCTCCTATAACTAATCTGCTAGGCCATAGATCCATGTTGATAGAGAAAGATCCAAAGCTGAAATTTTAAGAACCAAGAAAAATCATAGATTACTCTTGATATATAAATTCAGCCTTATCTATGATTTTGATGACTGTTAGATCTAAACCAAATATAGGAAGACTGGAGATAAGAATAATTTAAGTTGAATGAAATTCTTATTAATTTTTATATGTCGCATATCAAAGAAACTTATTACTTCCTCCTATATGGCTCATTACCAACCTGGAGAGTTGTAATATTTATAGTGAAAATGTGTGGGATTGAAGAACAGGGAATATGGAAGGTTTTGTAACATGGAATAGAGGAGTTGTAGGGAGAGAGGGAATATGGCTACCTATGAGGTAAAAGGAGATACCCCTACTGAGAAGCTATCCTTGAAAATTGGGGTTCCAGATAAATGGGTCACTTATGAAAGCCTGAGGGGATGTTTTCTCTATGGATTGATGTCGATGATGCCCCAGAACAGGTAAGCATGGACCCTCCTGAGGAATAAGCCTTCCCCTAGACCAAGGTCTCCCAGTAGGGGTCCAATTTGGATTATTTATAGTTGAATGGTTGTCCTGAGGTTCAGCTCCCTCTATGTCCCCTGAAATGATAGTCCTCTTATTTGACTGCAGTTATTTAAATAAAGATATATTTTAATAACAAGTTTGGATTGGGGAGGTATCAGGGAAGAGGGAATCAGGATTTCCCTAGATTAGGTTTGAGTTTCTCTCAGCTTTTGAGCTGAGGCCAAGCCTCACAGGTTGGTGGAGGGTTTCTTTTATTACTGTCTATGCTAATGCTAGCTTTCTTAAATTCAAAGTCTTTAGCAGTAGACAGCAAGAGAAAGAAAAGTTCTGACTTTCAGAGCTGGTTGGGACTGTCTCTTTGGGCTAATACCCCTAAAGACTGGCCTTACAGTTCAAACTGCTTCCTTTTGGTCCTTTTGTCCGATGACACAATCACAGAATCCAGGTAGAGCACACAGTTGGGAAAATCAGGAATAGAAGCACTTCTATCCAGAGACAGGGAGAAAGGCTCCTTCCAGTTTGAGGGCCAGGAAGCGAGAGAATCAGTCAGAAGACCAACTGATACTCCAAATTGCCCCTCCCCCCACCATCTGTCATTCTTCTCAATATCTTCTCTCTAACATTCCAACTGCTGTTTTTTCCACCTGATTGGCAGAAAGTCCAAAACTTGCTTGAGTTTTCCTTTCCACAATTGTCTCCTGTTTTTGTTGTGACCTTCCCAAGGTCACTTATTTTTATTATAGTTATCAATCTACTAAATCTAATTTGTAACTACTTCCCTCCAAATAATAAACTTCTCTCAATTACTCTACCACTTTTCTATGCTAACTTTATATACTTTAAGGAATTCTATGCAGGAAAGTTTGGGTAAGGGTAGTTTCAGGGTTTTATAATAAACTCAGTACAATAAATATTTGAACAAAACCATGACAAAGAAATTTGAATCTTAGTGCAATCCTACTTATTCTTACAAAGTTAAACTAATATGTTTTTCATATTTTATATATCTATTATGATTTGCAAACAATTTTATCTATATATTTCCATTAAACACAATTTCAGCATCAGCTTTACAATAAACAATTAAAAGTTTACTATCAGCAAATGGAGCTTAAGTCTATTCCTATGTATAACTAACTGTCTATGCTATGCTTAACTTTAATTTACTCCTAATATATTCCCTACTTATTATAACTATTATCTAAGTCTCTAGTCTAATCTATAACCTAATCTTATGTGCAACATATATACATGCTATGCTACATATTTACAGACTCTATCACTGTCACTAACCTAATTATAGAATATGCATTATTTATAGAGATTATTTACATATAATAAAACAATATACATAGTTCCCTAATCTTGATGTCAGTCAAATAGAAATATCTATTGATCTTTCTATTTGCCTATGACCTTATGCAACTAACTATATACATATTTACATTTTGCATAAATACAATTTTAGACAGTTGTTTATTTAAATAAGATCTCCCAATATGTCAGTTTGTGATTTTGTTTTGTGTCTAATAGTGTTGTGTTGAATTAATACTTATCAAGTTTCTTCAGATTTCCACTTCCTATATTGAGTGATGAATCTCTTCTTTCTCCCAAGTTATGTAATGTTGCATTCTATTTCCCTAATATGTGAAATTAATTTTGTTTTATGATTTCAACACACCCAGTCTTACATAGAAGTCTCATTTTCCATCTGTCCTCTTCTTGTATAAACAAATTTACAAAATTCAAAGTCTTAGCTGTCTATTTCAGCTTTTACTCTTTGTTTCTTCTCTCTAGCAGCTTTTATTGATGATTTTCCTCTGGGATGATTTAAAATCTTTTCCTCTGGCCTGGTTTAAGATCTTTTCCTCTGGGATGCTTTTCCTCTAGGATGCTTTTCCTCTGGGCTAGAAAGTTATCTTCTCATTGTGGCATGCTTGTCTGCTGGGACCTTGTTGTCTCAAACATTATGTGTCACTATTGTTTCTTTGTGGTGTACTTTTTCATGTTAATCAGTTTTTTGTTTTCATTTCTCAGCACTAGCTTCTGTCTAATTATCTTCTATGTCTGTTACAGTGATGTTGAATTTTTCTGGTTTTACGTGGGAACAGTGGAACCATGAGTCTTTCCCTGTAATTTTTATAGCTGTTGGGATGGTAAGCAATGCTTCATGTGGTCCAGTCTATTTTATGTCTGTAGCCAATTTTCTATTGAAATTTTTTAAAGTATACTTTGTTTCCTAGTTTGATGTGCAAATTGTAATCCAGGGGTACTGTTTGTTGTATCAAGCTCATTTCATGCAACTCTGCTATTCTTGTTTGTAAAGCTTGTATATATTTTGTTAATTGACAATCTGGTTTATGAGTTCTATGTCAGAGAAAGGAAGGTGTGATAAGATCATTACATTATTTGCTTCTTCTTCTGTTTGTTTGCTATCAGGCATATAATTTTGTTCTACTTCTAATTCAGTGTCTTCTTCCTCAACCTCATACTTTTCATAAAGTACTTGATAATTCTTAATTCCCAATGCCACCAGCATTTCTTCTAATGAGTTTGTATATTCTATGTCCTGAACTAAATCTGACAGGATTGCTTGTTCTTGATTTGAGCTATTAATGTAATCATATGCCTCCCATTCTTGTAAAGCTTTGTGATCTTGATTGTAAAGTTTGATATATTCATAAGGTTCTTGGTCTTCCTCACTTTCTGAATCAAATATCATTGTATATAGTGGTTCTGTGTGATTTGTGTCTTACACTGACTCTTGCTCAGTGATTTCTATATTCCCCAAGTCTTTTGCAAGCTCTTGCCTAGTGGTATTCTATAACTCTGTGTTATGTGTTGATAAATTTGGTTCTTGTGTGTTTGTTCCTTCCTGTGGATCTGCTATCACATCCCAGTTTTGTTCTTTAGCTACAGACATCTCTTGTTGCTTTGAACATTCATATTACAATTCATCATCAGTTTACAATAGAATTGCATTATTATGAAGACTCAAGGATGGTGTAATAAAATTTGTGTTTGCTTTTTCTTGTGCAGTCACTATTGGTTGGAATTGTTTGGAATAAGGATTTAAGTTTGACTTTTCTATTAGGTCATTGGTATGTTCTTTTGTAATATCATCCCTGCTTTCAGTGTCATTGCCTCAAGGATGTCTGTTAATTTGAATGTTCTCTGTTATTGCATTTTCCTGCCCCTTGGACCATTTTGTTATTTGCTCATGTGCTTCAGTTTTCCTTTCCACAGGACGTACTAGTTAGAGATACCTCTATATGATTTTCCCCCCAAATGCTTTTTAGGGCCAATGTTTTCCCCTTCTGTATTTCACCACTAAGAAGTTGTACATGCTGTCCTTTTGGGAAAAGTTATCGGAAGATTATATATTCAAAACTGTAAAGGTCTTTATGAGGTCATTAGGTTCAATAATTTTACAGATGAGGAAAAAGAATATTTTGGTGGCTTACTTAGGGTCATATACTTCGCAAATGACTAAAGTGGAGTTTGAAACTAATTCTTCCTAAATCCAAGCCTATTACACTGCCCACTTCATTATGATAGTTCTCAAGGTTTGAAGTGAAATTGATGTCAAATCAGAACAATGTAAACTGCTAGAATGGATTAGTCAATAGAGTAGAAGAAAAGTATTCCTATAGAGACCTGTTCCACAAACAACTCATGGGTCATCAAACTGGAATAAGAGAAATTGGCTGGGATTATAGGAGGATCAACCTCTGAGGCTTACAGATCAGACTCACAGACAACCTCTTGCTGGGTGGTGACAGAGTTTATTGATTTGGGATGTAGAATTTATAGAGGAAATTATGTAGACTAAAGGATTAGGTAAGCCTTTTGTAAGAACAATGATTGACAATGATTTACAAGATAGAAACAATGGATGTAGATTGCTTAGGTGGCTCTAAGCAGGGTTTCCTATAGGACAATAAATAATAGGCAACATGTCAATTCAACATGTCAAAGTATGACCCAGTTTTGTATAGAATACTGTATGTTCTTCTTATAGTACTCTTGCTTATTATTTTCTTGAAAGGACATTTAGTGTTTTGCAGAGAGGGAAATGTTTGCTTTTCTCATCTTGGGGAGCAGATTATGTATCTTATTGCTTCTAAATTAATGGCTACCCAGAGGCCTTGCAATTTGGGGTACACTAGGCTTGTTTTCACAACCTTGCTGAATGAAAACCCCCTGGCTTCCTAAATAACAAGAAGTTTTATATTCTGGGGTGCATTGGGCATAGAAAGCTCCTGATCTTCTTATGCTGCTCCCACATATTCCAACTAATTATATGATTTGAAATTCATGCATTCTTGTCATCTCCACAAAACCCAATTCTGATTCTTCATTGTTATAAGGGGATGTTCCTGAAGACAATGCTAAGGAACTATAAATTCTGGAAAATTCTGCTATGTTGAAAATGTTTCATGTATAATAATGATAACATGGTGTAGCTAAGCATGGAGATGTTCCTCACCAGTAGACTGGTCACTTGCTTATACTTCTCTGGCAATGTAAAACCATGAAAGTGGTCTGTCGTCCTATATATATCCCTCCTTTTTTCTTCTTCAGTACAATATTTAGAAGGCAAAAAATAATCTCATTTTTATACTGTTTATGAATATTAACTTACCTTTTGGTATTCCATATGAAAGATAATTGTCCAGGAACCAATGATCAGGCATAGAAATAGATGAAATTAATCATGTTAGTACTGATAGTCTTGACAAGTGCTACAAAATCCCAGAAAGAATGGACAGAACAAAGCATTGCTTCTATTTATTTCTCCCACTATATGTCACTGGCTACCGTGACCTCATTAAATACTGGAAGGTATAGACAGAGAACCATATTTCCTGCAAATACCTGTTTCCTTATTCTCTTTCAAAGCTTAAAGCTGACTTTTCTCCACAAATGAAACTAGGTATCCCATGATACTTGAACCTCAGCTCCATTTCCCTCTTCCCAGTAGTTGTGGCTCCCTCTATAACCTTAACCACTTCATACCTCCCCCTCCATTTCATGATCTAGATTATATTACCTACATGACACAAACAATAATCCATCCATTAGATGGGCAACCATGAGGAATTATTGTATCTTCTGACACTATGCCTTAAGGACAACTAAAACATTATATCCAACCTGCAGCTGAACTACCTTGTAAATATATTCTCTCATAATTAAAATATAAGCTACATGAATTTTTCTACTTATATCTCTAGTAATTAAAATGTTACTTGCCATATAAAAATAATTTGGTAAATTCACAATCTCTTCCTTCATTTATTCAATCACTCATTTATTCATTTAGTCACCAAAATGAAACCAAGAATACAGAAGGAATTTGTAACTAAATGAAAAAAAGTTCACAGATTCTCCTTAAAGATTAAAAAGTGAATCAGTTCTCTGCTATTTCTTAAGAGAAAAAGAAACATGACTGAAGGGGACTTTGGTCATCTCATATTGAAGTACTAATGATAAATCTAAGAAAAACAAGAAAATGAAAAATATTGAAAATTACACCAGTTGTTCAGCAGGTAAAGAGTACAGAAATTTTCCTGTTTGATTTGATTTCCTGTCCTCTTGTTTTTAATCAGAATAGATAATTTCAATTTTGTTAGTTTTTTCAAAGAACCTATTTTTTAGTTCATTCTTAATTATTTCAACTTCTTTCTTAATTATTCAATTAAATCTCTGTCTTTAATTTTTGTCTCCTATCTTTATTTTGTCATTTCATATAAAAGATATATTTAGTATTTCTGGACTTTAAATTTAATTTATAATTTCTCTGTGCCCTAAAACAAAGCCAATTTCTTATAAAAAGTTCCATGAAGTAATAAGAAATATGTAATTTTAATGGTCCTATTCTATAGGTTCCATAAATATTTTAAAACTAATTTTGAAGAATTTTTTTAATTTAATTTTATATATTTATATATTTTTTTAAAAATTTATCTTTCTCTTAGAGTTGTCCAACTCTGAGAGAGTGACACTAAAGTCTCCTATTTTATATTGCTTTAATATTTATGTTTTTAACTGATTTTTTTCTTTAAAGAATTTTGGTTTTTTAAGTATGTGCATTTAAAATAGTTACTAGTTTGTTGTCTTTGACTCCTTTTGTTATAGTGTAATTTCCTTGTTTATTTTTTGTTTGTACCATGAGTATTTTATTCGTAATTTTCCTTATATCATTCTTATACTTCCTATTCTTTTGTTTTTACCAAATGAATACTTCACTATTTCATTTTTATTTTTTCTTTCATTGGTATTCATGCTATGTCAGAAAAACTTGAGGAAAGTCCCCCTGAATGATGGTGTATATGTGTTGTGGGAAGGACAAGGTTAGGCAGGGATTCTTAGGTTAAAATTTGAATCTTTGAAGGAAATATCTTCATTGATTTATGAATCAATTGAATGGGTGCATTTTATAGATCTATTTGGAGTACTTGATTTTTTATTTGAAGGTAGTTGGATTAAAATTTTCACTTTTATATCTATTGCATTGGCATCATTAAGAAAAAGTTGAATCAATATATGAGGATTGGGCTAAATGTACTTCCCTAACCCCATCAGTAAACCCAGACCCCATCCACTTTGGTAACGTATTGTCAACATGAATATGTTAAGTCTTTGAATGAATAACCTCTGTGAACACCATATATTTTGAGTTGTTCCCTAAATTATTTTTTCCTGTATTTGGAACCAAGAAGTATCCATTTGATAAAAGTACCCAAGTCATTATTTTAAAATATGTGTTTCCTGGGAAAGGCTGCTGGTGGCCCAATGTTAATGCTTTCAGGCTGCCTGTTCTGTTAAATGTTAACTATGGTATGGTAATGTGATGGTGTGTATATGAGAGTTCATCTATCAAAGTATTATACCCACTTTGCACATTTCACATGCGTCCACTTTTATAGTTTTTAGTAACATTTAATTTGAACTCCTTCTGTATAGTTGAATTCTGACTTATTGACAAAAGAACCTCTCTCCATCAAACCTGGATGAGCTCAGCTTTTCTTTCAGAGAGGGCATTAGTGTTAGGTGAAGTTTCCAATATGTAATAGCGGTATGCATGATAAATTTGTAGAAGTTTCCTCAATGAGTAGGATAGGATTTTAGCAGCTCAAAATGGTAAGAGATACATAAAAACCTCTATTACAAATATGATCTTCCTTATGTAGTTGGTTTTCCCCTAAAGAACTAGACCATTTTATAGTTGCTTTTTCTTAATCCTTTTTCTCACTTACCTATCCTACCTAAAGATGAATGTAATCTTTTACTGAAGACTTTTTTTTTTCTTATACAAAGTGTTTAGAAATTAAAGAAGAAAGTATTATCATGATCTGGTAAAAACTGGTTTGACTAGTATAGTCTTAGACCCTTAGAATGCATATATGCTAAGACTAGTTACCCTAAAGATTGGACATTCCTTTACTCCCAGACTTTTGCTGGATTGACACATTATTTACTCTTTATTAGGAAATTTAGAAAATAACATTTCCCTGATCTTGCCTATCTTTCCCCTTTAGAATTTGGGGCAGGCTCTTATTGTTTTTAGGCAGCTCTTTATCTTAAATTTTATAAAAGTTTAGAATTAAAGAATCTTCTAATGAGATACCAAAAGTGTTTTTCATGGTTCTATGTTTGGAAGTCACGCCAGTGGGTGCTAAACTCAAACTGAGAGGTACAAGGTTGAGACTATTCCTTGTTGGAATCTATTTTCCTCCTCTTGTGCATAGTAATACAAATTTACTACTATCCCTGCTTGGCTCGTTTTTTCTTCATTTGAATGCCAATATATTACAATTATATTCAGAGGGTTCTACTCTCTATTTTTCCACTCCCAACACACACAGAGAGAGAGAGAGAGAGAGAGAGAGAGAGAAAGAGAGAGAGAGAGAGAGAAAGAAAGAAAGAAAGACAGAGACAGAGACAGAGACAGAGACAGAGACAGAGACAGAGACAGAGACAGAGAGGTGGGGGGCATATGAACTCAGACATAGAGATAGTGATGAAAGGAAAATTAGTGAGAAGGTTGAACCAGTGGACATGGAGTAACTCTGATTTAGAGCTGGCAATAGCAGAATGTGTTTGAATGACAGAAGTTGCTAGTCCTTCTTCAACACAAATTATATCAGGGTTTGAATATAGTTAGTCATTTATCTCATCCTGGCCTCATAGAGATACAGAACTGAATTGTACCTCAGAATCCAACTAGTCCAACCTCCTACTTTATAAGATTACAAAACTGGGGATTAATGAAGTGAATTTACTCTCTCAACATCTCATAGGAAGTAATAAAGCCAGGATACAAACTTGTTTCCCCTGCTTCCAAAGCCAAGTCTCTTTATACTCTTTATGCCCTCTCAGGATGTCTGCCAATTTCTTTCTTTTTCCCAATGTGGAGCACGGACTTAATAATCATTCACTAGAAGGCCAAAAGTCGTATTTAAATAAAATTCAGTTTTAAATATAAAGTTCTCTGTGTTTAATAAAGAAAGTGATGCATTTTCCTCATGGTGCAGATGTACAAAAAGTAAATTAGATATAGATATGCTCTTTTATGCTTGCCTTTTTAAAAAATCATAAAAAGAAATATAATTTAATGACTTTTAAAGAAGAAAAAGATTGAATTCCTTCACATTTACCATTTATTAAAAGAAGCAGCAAAATATAACTTAATGACCTTGGGGAATCTGCTGAGTGCATACTAAGGACCTGAAAGTTCAGGAACTATCCTCTCAAGCCACATGGGCAAGGCCTTAAGGCTTACACTGTATCTCTGCCCACACTCAGTTATTAGTGACTCTTCAACTTCAATCGCTGAGTACTTCTTTCTCAAAGAACCTAGATCCATTCTTAGTACTATTCTGCTCCTGTTTGTCTTCCAAAACAGAAAAGGGTCAAGTTCAGGATGAAGAGTCTCTTATAGGACTGCATGAAGACAGGCACCTTCCAAAAAGGTTCATCACATGCTCATCTCATCTCATCACAGTTTGAACCAAATAATCATGCTAGATGGATTCACTCTCAGTTGACAATTGGTCAAATGAATATGGTCATAGACTTCATGGGAAAATGTAATTAAAATACAAAACAAAAACTCACAAACCTATAAACATAATCCATTGGTAAGGAATTTTCCTGATTAGATATCCTCCATTTGGATTGGTAAACATTTTGTGTTTTTTCTATGCTTCAACCCCTATCCAAAAAGTGTGAAACTGTTCATGTGTCAGTTCTATAAAGACATGGACACAGAAAACATGAGAAAGATATGGTGGTACTCAAATTGGGTCATCAGGCAATCAAAACACACACACACACACAAATCTGATCCATGGCTTCTTCCTTGCCTTGTGTAAAATTTAGAGACTATAAGTCTAAGCATGGTTTTCTTTTGAAATTCTGAATAAATATAACCCAATGTCCTTCTAATATCTTTGTGACAAGACTCCAATAATGATACCATAGCATCATGGATTTAAATCTGGAAGGGACATTAGAAGTCACCTGGTATAACCCACTCAGATGACTTGACTGAAGCCCTGCATACATGATTATTGAGTCCTCCATATTTAATGTAACTTACACTCATAGGCTAGGTGGGTACACTGCATAGAGTGAGAGACCTGGAGTCAAGAAGACCTAAGTTCAAATCTGGTCTCAGATACTAACAGCTTTATGACACTTTATGACAAGTCATTTCAAGTCTATATGCCTCAATTTCCTTAACTGTAAAATGGGGAAAATGTCTACCTCCTTAGGTTGTTCTGAAGATCAAATGAGCTAATATTTGTAAAGTGCTTAGCATAGTGCCTAGCCCAGAGTAACTAAATAAATACTTATTCCCTTCACTTTTTTCCTCTCACTTTGCTTACCAGTTATCTTTCCTTCACTTTCTCATATTCTACCTCCCAATCTAAAGTATCTCCAACTTTGAAATAAATCCAGTATCACCACCATTGCTGGAAAGGTTTATATCAATTGCCTTAATCCAGTATACTGTCCCTAAGACTTAATTGGCTAAAACATCTCCACCTGGCTATGCTACTCCCTTATATGTATTATGTTTCCCTACTGGATTTTAAGTTCCTCAGTAGAAGAACCTATCTTAGTTTTAGTATTGTATCCCTAGTACTTAGCATAATGCCTGGAAAATCATAAGGACTCAATAAAGGTTTATGCCTTCATCCATTCACTGATTAAAACAGAGACTTGGGAATTTGTTAAATGATTTGTTCTAGGTCCACTAGTTAATAAGTAGAATAGATGAGATTTGAACTCATATTCTCCAATTCTAAAAGATGACATTCATATAGTGCTTTAAGATTTTTAGAACATTTTTATGGTGTCTCATTTGATTTTTTTACTTATAATATCTAGAATATAGAAATTACAATAAATATTTGATGCTTGAGTTTCATAACAACCATGTGAGATAGATACCCATTTTATAGATGAAGAAGTTGAGGCTCAGAGTAGATCAGTGATTTACTCAAAGCCATGCAACTATGAGATTATGGTAATAGAATTTGAAACAGTCTCTTCCTGACATCAAATCTGGTATTCTTTCTACCTGCCTCTCCAAGGCAAATGAATAGCTTAATTGGCTCAGGCTTTTTTTTTATTTCCAGAGAAGTTACTACATGAAAAAATTTGTTTAACACCAAAAAGTGATTGGTAAAAAAATAGAGGAAAACATAAATAGGACCAAATGAGTTCAATGGAACTTTATAAGCAAAAAGGTTGAAAGAGCCTTTCTGTTGCTGATGTATGATTAATGTTTAATTAGTTAATGGTTTAGTTAGTACTATTTCATACCTAAAGGGAAAGTAGAAGAATTTAAATAAATCATGAAATATGAGAAATACCACATTCTAGGAAAGTGTGAGCAAGTGAGGGTAACAACTGAAACATAGAACTTTTAAGCTAGAAGGGATCTTGGAGGCTATCTAGTAGAGACCTGTTATTTGACAGATAAAGAAACTGAATTCTAGAGTTAAAATGTCTTGTCTAAAGTCATATAGGTATTAAATAGTAAAATTAGGACTGGAATTGAGCTCTTCTTATTCTGTCTAGTGTTCTTTCCATTATACTTTATTTAGAGAGTCACCCACCATCAGCGCTGACACTTGAGAGGAAATGTACCTAATTTACAACAAGATGTATTTAGGTTCACCATAAAGAAGAAATTCCTAAGCATAGATTGAAAAGTCTTTAAAGGATGAATAAAGGTATGTCTTCAAATTAGATATATCCACTGAGGATTAAACTCACTTTTCCATTAGGAGTGATATAGGGAGAGTATTTTGGAAAATGTTTAACAACTGACTCTCAGGGGAAAAGTCTATATGATACACTTTTAAGTTTAATCTCCCAAATTATTTTATTCATCACTTATATTAAGTTTAGACAAAAAAACAATAAATCAAGCCTTGTTTTATATCATTTTCCAATTGGAAAGTTGTAAATGCTCATATTGAAAATTTTATAGTATGTTCTCTAGACCCATTCAGCTGGCTACAACATATCTCTGGATATATAAAAAAATGAAATTATATATTAGAATAAGTCCTCAGATACCAGGCAGACAGCATTACTCTGGCTTAGTCTCTATCTTTGTTAACTCTATTCCACAGACTCAATCTTCTATACCACTTCCAGACTGATCTTTCTAAATCATTGCTTATATAAATTATTTTCCTTCTCAAGAACCTGTAATAACTCAGATTTCTTTCCACAACAAATTAAAAACTTCATTGCCTGTCTTTTAGGACATTAAAATCTGGGAGACAGAGCCATGTAGACTAGAGCCACAGAAAGCTCAAACCTCTCTAAGAATCCTTTCCAAACAAACTTAAAATAACTCTTTAAAATGAATAATGAAGGGACAGAACCAACAAAGGGATGGATGAAGGAATTTCTTACAGAAAACAACTTGGAAGGTAGGAAAAAAGGATCTCATTTAGTGGAAAGAGAGGGGAGTACAGGCTTCAGCAAAGGTGCACCAGCAAGTACCTGTGAAAGTCAACAGCAAGCTCCCTGACCCAACCACTACAGCTCTAGATTAGGAATTTGGGCCCAAAACAATATCAAGACCACAATATCCTGCCTAAGCCAAAAACAGAGTATTGCATGTCCACCCCCTTGAAGTTCTAAGCCCCAGGACAAGTCTGCAGTGAAACCCCAAGCCCTGGGGCAAGGAAATCTACAATTTTCCTGGCTAGTGTAGGCAGAGAGTGAGGTTCATAGCCCCAGCCCAAGATAAGACCCAACCAGCTCCCACACAAGACCGTCTACTGTGCACCTAGTAGATGCAAACACAAGGGGAGGCCCAGAGCCCCTGTCCAAACCTGAGGTGTGGCCTTGAGCCCCTGCACAAGTTATCTCACAGTTCTCTGATCCCTGCAAGTCATCAGCAAATCCTGAGGGAGATAGAATCATCATTGGGAAGTCCTAGCCCACAGATCATTATACTACCTTGGAAGAATTGAAATTTGCAGAAATCCAGAATTAGAGCTGAGGGTAGCAGCAATGAAATAGTTCAAGAGAGTGTCCATTCTAGCCTGAGAATAATGTCAACCTGTAAAATAAAAATAAAATTTGAGAAAAAGCCTAGGAAAATGAGCAAATAAAAAACACCTAATTATAGAAAATTATTGTGGAGAAAAAGAACAAATCACAGACTCATAAGTGGACAAAGTATCTACAGGCAAAACTTCAAAGAAAAATGGGAATTGGTTTCAGACTCTGGAAGAACTCAAAAAAGGATTTTAAAAAATCAAATAAGAGTAAAGGGAAAATGGAGAAGAGAAATTAAAGTGTTGCGAGAAGAAAATATCAATTTATAAAGTAAAATTGGAAAAATGGAAAAAAGAGGCATGAAATTCCAATGAAGAAAAGAGTTTCATAAGAAGTAGAATTAGGACTTCTGGTCAAGATGGTGGCTTAGAAGCATCAAAAGTTCAGACCTCTGAAAACCCTTCCTTACCAATCACAAGCTGAATGCTCCTAGGGGAATGAAATTCAAACTTAACAACAGGACAGAGCCAGGGAACCCTCCTTCTGGACTCAAATCAAAAGGTACACCCCCAAAAAACCAGAATCCTAGGACACTCAGGTATAAGGGGAAGGCAGAAGGAAGGTCCCAGGATCCCTCCCCCCAATGCAGAACACTGAGCCCCCAGCAGCAGCAGCAGGAACTTCAGGGCCAACAAAGGTGCTATTCTGAAGGGTGCACCTTGAAAGCAACCTGGGCCAGGCTTGAGGCGTCCAACACAGACAGCAGGGAAGCAGCCTGAGAGAAATGGGGGGAGCCTGTAGTCCCATGGCTAGGTCCTTCCATAGGAGTCTCTCCGGAGTTTTTTTGCCTCAGGGAACATCCAGACCAACCCAGTTGAACCTAATCCCATTAGGAGCCCTCTGAGCTCAGGGAGGCCAGGACCCCACCCCCCTAGAGTGCATGGCCTCCTGAAAGAAAAGGAACCTCAGGGCAGGCAAAGACACTTGGGTACCTTGCGGACAGTGGCCAGGCTCAGAACGTGGAAGTAAGGCAGCAGATAAGCAGCTGGAGAGAACTGAGAGCAGTAACACCCAAAATGCCAGGAGGCAGGGGAGGGCAGACCATGGGATTCCCCAGGAAGACAGCACAGCTGTGGAGAATGGACAATTTGTCTGGGGCTAAAGCCTCAGATCATCAGAAGCATACACTGAGAGCCAGCCCTCCTCACTCAGATTTCTGACTGGAAAGGGGAGGAAAAACCATAGAAATGGCAAACAGTGCAAAGGTACAACAGCCTCCAAACACCAAGAAAAGCAAGAAGAAGGGGGGTGACTTTGGACACATTTTATGGAGCAAAAATGCAAAATACAGAGGAGATAGAAGAAGAAACACAAACAAATGCTCCAAAACCTTCCATAGGAAATGGAAAATTTTCACAAGCTGTGGAAGAATTTAAATTGGAAATTATCAAAAAGATGGAGGCCTTCTGGCAGGAAAAATGGGAAACAATGCAAAAGGAACTCAACAATCTGAGGGACCAAAATATGCAAATGCAGAAACAGCTCAAAATCTCAAAAAACAGGTCAGACCAAACGGAAAAGGGAAACCAGTCTTTAAAGGTCAGAATCAGGCTACTGGAAGACAATGATCTTGCAAAAGGGCAAGAATTAATAAAGCAAAGTCAAAAGACTAAAGAATTAGAAGATAACATAACATATCTCACTGACAAGGTGACAGACCTGGAAAACAGAGAAAGGAGAGACAATCTGAGAATCATTGGTCTACCAGAAAAAGCAGAAATAAACAGTAATCTGGATATCATAATACATGATACCATCAAAGAAAACTGCCCGGAGATTCTAGAACAATTGGGACAAAATATGCATTGAAAGAGTTCACAGAACACCCTCTACACTAAATCCCCAAAAGACAACTCCCAGGAATGTAATTGCCTAATTCCAAAGCTTCCAAGCAAAAGAAAAAATCTCACAAGAAGCCAGAAAAAGACAATTTAGATACAAAGGAACACCAATCAGGGTCACACAGGACCTAGCAATTTCCACTCTGAATGACTGTAAGTCATGGAACATGATATTCAGAAAAGCAAGAGAGTTGGGTCTTCAACCAAGAATCATCTATCAATCAAAACTGACTATATCCTTCCAGGGGAAACTGTGGCAATTAAAATAGTTGTGGTCATAAACTGTAGTGATTAAAATAGTGGAAGACTTAATTTGTGGCCGCTAAAAGAGTAGATGAGTAAATTGTGACCTTAGAAAATATGTTTTCACTACAGTGTCTTGTTTTTAAATCAATATATAAGGTGGTCGCCAGGGAAATATTCCCAATTATGAAATATACCCAAGTTAACTGGGTTTTATAGAGATTTTAATTAATAATACAATGAGGAATTAAAGAAAGAGAGAAAGAGAGAAAAAGGAAACGGTGAGAAAAGGATAAGCTGGCCCTTGCCAGACCTGGCCAACCCAGGCCTAAGCCCTAAGAGAAAAGATCAGTCAGTCCTTAATCACTCACCACAAGATCTGTCCAAGCAAGGATTCTAGTGACACGAGGCCAGCATCATCTCAGCTGCCTACACCAGCTCAATCCTCAATCTAAATGCCTCTCTGAATGAATCTGAGCTCCTATTTAAAGGGTATTTTCTCCTATGTCACCTCCCCTAAGTCCTTATATCTACTGATCACAGTAGATTTTTTCAAAGGACAGACCATTCTTAGTTCACACCTGAGTAGACTAATCCTTTTGATTAATTCACACCTGAGTAGACTAGAATCTCTGAGTAAGTTTTCACCTCTTTGCTCCTTGTAAGTTCACAGGTTGTGTGACCTTTATAGGTATTTAGCACCCTTTTGTCCCAATTATTCAATAAACCCAAAATAGGCATAGCTTAAGAACTTTGTCCTACTATAAGTATGGCTTTAAGTATCTTTCATAGTTCAGCAAGGAGTTTACAACTTTATCTTCCCCTAGGGCAAACTTAAGTAGGGGTGGAGTAGAGGTCTCACATTCCTGATCTAAGTATCTTCATTGTTTAAAATGGGGAATGGTCCCAATGGGGAATGGTCTTAACCCAACCTTATGAAGTACGGTCTGGAAATTTTAAGGCTCACAAAAGTATGGGCATTCAACAAAATAGAAGATTTCCAACTGTTTGTAAAGAAAAGACCAGAGCTCTGTGGAAAGTTTGACATCCATACACAAGAGCAAGAGAAACATGAAGAGGTAAATATGAAGGAAAGAGAAAAAGAGGAATATGTTATCTTTTTCTTTTATTCAAACTCTCCTCTACAAGGAATATTTATATCAAATTATATATATATATATATATATATATTAATATGTGGGGAAAATATAATGTGTAACTCTCAAAAATTGTATGCATCATTAGAGTAGTAAGAAGAATCATGCATAGGGAAAGTTTGGGGCATCAAGATAATATGGAGGAAAAGGGGGAAAGAAAGAAAAAGGGAGGGGGGAATCATTGATGGTACTAAGAAATACTTCAAAAAATAGAAAAAAAACTAAATAGAATAATCTTTCTCACACAAAGATTCACACGGGAAGGGGAGGGGAAGAATTCTCCTATAAGAAGGAGAGGAAGAGAGTATTTACTTAAATCTTACTCTCAGTGAAATCAACTCTGAGAGGGAAGAGGATCCAGATCCATTGGGATCTTGAATTTTATCTTATCCAACTGGGTAAGGGAGAAGAGAAAACCAAGGGTGGTAAGGGGGGGAAAGGGAACAGAAAAAGGGAGGGAAGGAGAGGGGAGAGGGGAAGGGAAAAAAGGGAGGGGGCTAGAAAGGAAAACAGATCAAGGGAGGGGACTAGGGGGACGGATTTAAAGTAAATCACTGGCTTAAAAGTTCATAGCTAAAGAAAAAAGGTCAGAATTAGGGGAGGATATAAAAATGCCAGGGAATCCACAAGTGACAATCATAACTTTGAATGAGAATGGGATGAACTCACCCATAAAACGTAGATGAATAGAAGAATGGATTGGAATCCAAAACCCTACCATTACCCATTCCTATTAAAAACATTAGAAAGTATAGGAATAGAAAGGCCTTTCCTAAAAATAATAAACAGTATATATCTAAAACCATCATCAAATATCATCTGCAATGGGGATAAACTAGATGCATTCCCAATAAGATCAGGAGTGAAACAAGGATGCCTATTATCACCTCTATTATTTAACATTGTACTAGAAACACTAGCAGTAGCAATTAGAGAAGAAAAAGAAAATGAAGGCATTAAAATAGGCAATGAGGAGACCAAGTTATCACTCTTTGCAGATGTTACTTACTACTTAAAGAATCCTAGAGAATCAACAAAAAAGCTAATCAAAATAATCAATAACTTTAGCAAAGTTAAAGGATACAAAATAAACCAACATAAGTCATTAGCATTCCTATATATTTCCATTATATCTCAGCAGCAAGAATTAGAAAGAGAAATCCCATTCAAAATTACCTTAGACAAAATAAAATACTTAGGAATCTATCTCCCAAAACAAACACAGGAACTATATGAGCACAACTACAAAACACTCTCCACACAACTAAAACTAGACTTGAACAATTGGAAAAACATTAACTGCTCATGGGTAGGATGAGCCAATATAATAGAAATGAACCTCCTACCCAAACTGATCTATCTATTTAGTGCCATACCCATTAAACTTCCAAAAAAATTTTTTTACTGAATTAGAAAAAAACATAACAAAGTTCATTTGGAAGGACAAACAATCAAGGATATCCAGGGAAATAATGAAAAAAAAAATACAAAGGAAGGGGGCCTTGCAGTCCCAGACCTCAAATTACACTATAAAGCAGTGGTCTTCAAAACAATTTGGTACTGGCTAAGAGACAGAAAGGAGGATCAGTGGAATAGACTTGGGGTAAATGATCTTAGCAAGACAGTCTATGATAAAGCCAAAGACCCCAGATTTTGGGACAAAAATCTACTATTTGACAAAAATTGCTAGGAAAACTAGATGACATTGTGGGAAAGATTAGGTCTGGATCAACACTTCATACCCTATACCAAAATAAACTCAGAATGGGTGAATGACCTGAATATAAAGTAGGAAGCTATAAGTAAATTAGGTGAACACAGAATAATATATATGTCAGACCTGTGGGAAGGGAAAAACTTTAAAACCAATCAAGACATAGAAAGAGTCACAAAATATAAAATAAATAATTTTGATTACATCAAATTAAAAAGGTTTTGTACAAACAAAACCCATGTAACCAAACTTAGAAGGGAAACAACAAATTGGGTAACAATCTTCATAACAAAAACCTCTGACAAAGGTCTAATTACTCAAATTTATAAAGAGCTAAAGCAATTGTACAAAAAATCAAGCCATTCTCCAATTGATAAATGGGTAAGGGACATGAACAGGCAGTTTTCAGCCAAAGAAATCAAAACTATTAATAAGCACATGAAAAAGTGTTCAAGATCTCTGATAATCGGAGAGATTCAAATCAAAACAACTCTGAGGTATCACCTCATATCTAGCAGATTGGCTAACATGACAGCAAAGGAAAGTACTGAATGTTGGAGGGGATGTGGCAAAGTAGGGACATTAATTCATTGCTGGTGGGGTTGTGAATTGATCCAACCATTCTGGAGGGCAATTTGGAACTATGCCGGAAGGGTGATCAAAGACTGTCTGCCCTTTGATCCAGCCATAGCACTGCTGGGTTTGTACCCCAAAGAGATAATAAGGAAAAAGACTTGTACAAGAATATTCATAGCTGCGCTCTTTGTGGTGGCAAAAAAATGGAAAATGAGGGGATACCCTTCAATTGGGGAATGGCTGAACAAATTTTGGTATATGTTGGTGATGGAATACTATTTTGCTAAAAGGAATAATAAAGTAGAGGGATTCCATGGAGACTGGAACAACCTCCAGGAAGTGATGCAGAACAAAGGAGCAGAACCAGGAAAACATTGTACACAGAGACTAATACACTGTTTCAATCGAACTTAATGGACTTCTCCATTAGTGTCAATGCAATGTCCCTGAACAATCTGCAGGGATCATGGAGAAAAAACACTATCCACAAACAGAGGACAAAGTGTGGGAATAAAAACACCGAGGAAAAGCAATTGCATGACTACAGGGTTTGAGGAAATATGATTGAGGAGAGACTCTAAATGAACACCCTAATGCAAATACTAACAACATGGAAATGGGTTTGAAACAAGGACACTTGTGATATCCAGTGGAATCACATGTCAGGTATGGGAGGGATGATGGGAGGGGGGAGGAAAAGAAAATGATCTTTTTTTTCCCAATGAATAATGTTTGAAAATGGCCAAATACATTTTAAAAGGAGAAAAAAGAAGTAGAGTTAGCCAAATGAAAAAGGAGGTTCAAAAAGAAGAAAATATTCTTTTAAAAATTAGAATTGGGGGAATAAAAGCTAATGACTTCATGAGATATGATAAGAAAAATTAAAAAGAATGGAAAAATAGAAGAAAATATGAAATATTTCATTGAAAAAGCTACTTACTAGAAAGATAATTAAAGAATTACCAGATTACCTTAAAGCCATGATTTTTTTAAAAAGTCTAGGCATATTACAAGAAATTATTAAAGTAAACTGCCCTGATATTCTTGAAGAGTGTAAAATAGAAATTAAAAGAATCACCAATGACCTTCTGAAATAAATTTCAAATGACAATTCTCAAGATTATTATAACCAAATTTAAAACCTACTAGTGAAAGAAAAAATACTATAAGCAACAATAAAACAGTTCAAATATAGAGTCACAGACAGGCTTATACAGAATTAGTAGTTTCCATGTAAAAGAATCAGGAGGCTTAGAATATGATATTCCAGAAGGCAAAGAACTAGGTTTACAATCAAGAATCACCTATTCAGCAAAACTGAATATAATCTTCAGGCTAAAAAATATTTTAATAAAATTGAAGATTTCCAGACATTCCTGATGAAAAGACCAGAACTAAAAAGGAAATCTAATGTCCAAATAAAAGACTTAAGTATAAGTAGGTAAAAAAGAAAGAAAAGATTGAAGGGACTTAATGAGATTAAACGATTTATCATCTTATATGGAAAGATGATATTTATAACTCAATATTTTTATGATTAGAGAGCAATTAAAAGGAGTATGCATAGTCAGTGAGTATAGAAATAAATTGATTAAGATGACATGATAGCCAGAAAAAATATCAAAGAATGAAATAAAGGATTGCATTGATTGAAAAGGGAAAGGAGAGATAGAATGGGGGTGAATTGTCTCATCTAAAGAGGCAGGAAAAAGATATTACAATGGAGGGCAGAATGAGAGTGGTGATGGACAATGCTTAAACCTTACTCTCATTGGAATTGATTCCGAGAGGAAACAATGAACATACTCATTGAGGTATAGAATCCTATATTACCCTATAAAGAAGTAGGAAGAGAATAAACAAGGGAGGGCGGGTAATAGAAGAAGCGAGCAATAAGGAGGGGGGGTGAATAATAGCAAAAGACTTGTGAGTATGGAAAAGTTAAAGGAGAGAGAAAGAGCAGAATTATCCATAAGATGAAGGAGAATACACAATTGATAATCATAAGTTGAACGTGAACAAGATGAACTTACCAATAAAACAGAAATGGATAGCCAAATAGATTAAAAAACAGAATTCTATATGTTGTTTACAATAAACAGATTTGAATCTGGGACCCACCCTCAGAGTAACAGTAAGGGACTGGAGAAGAATTTATTGTGCTTTAGTGGAAGTAAAAAAAGCAGTAGTAGCAATCATGATATCAGAGAAAGCTAAAGCAAAAATAGATCAAATTAAAAGAGATAAGGGAGGAAATTATATCTTGGCAAAAGGTACCAAACATAATGAAGTAATATCAATCCTAAACATATGTGAACAAAATATATAGTATTCAAATTAGTAAAGAAGAAACTAAATGACCCTCAGGAGGAAACAGACAGTAAAACTATACTATTTGGGGACCTCAATTTTCCCCTCTTAGGACTAGATAAGTCTAATCAAAACAGTATAGAAAAAGAAATTCAGGAAGTAAATGAAATTTTAGAAGAGTTAGATTTAATAGATTTCTGGAGATAATTGAATAGGAATAGAAAGGAACATACCTTCTTTTCAACAATAAATGGCACATATACAAGAACTGAGCATGTATTAGGGCATAAAAATTTCACAACCAAATGTAGAAAAGCAGAAATAATAAATGCATCTATCTCAGATCATAATTATGTAGTAAAAATTATAATCAATAAGAGTCTGTGGAAAGGCAAAAATTAATTGGAAACTAATTTATCTAATTCTGAAAAAAAGGATGGCTCAAAGAAATAATTATAGAAACAATAAATAATTTCATTAGAAAATGACAATGAGAAGACAACACATCAAAGTTTATGAGATATATTTAAAGCAGTACTTAAAGAAAATTTTATATCTCTGAAGATTACATCAATAAAATAGAGGAAAAAAGTAGATCGATAAACAAAAAAAGACCAAATCAGAAATTCTAAGAATCAAAGGAGAAATTGATAAAATTGAAATTAGCAGAACCATTGAACTAATATGTAAGATTAAGAAATGATTTTATGCTAAAACAAATGAGATATATGAAGTTTTGGTTAATATAATTTTTAAAGGAAAATATAAAATGTAATTACCAGTATCAAAAATCAAAAGAATGAGTTTGTCACCAAAGAAGATGAAAAAAGGAAATTAAAAAGAAGAAGAAATTAAAGCAATCATTAGGAACTATTTTGCACAATTATATGCCAATAAATCTGATAATCTAAGTGAAATGGATATTTACAAAAATACAAATTGCCCTGGTTAACAAAAGAAGAAAGAGAATATTTTTGTAATCCCATCTCAGAAGTAGTTAAATAGTTAAATAAGGCACCAATAATCTCCCTAAGGAAAAAATCCACCAGGCTAAATGAATTCACAAGTGAATCTGCACAACATTTAAAGAAAAATTAATCCCATCACTATATAAACTATTTAGGAAAATAGATAATGAATGAGTACTACCAAATTCTTTTTCATGTCATACATTTGGTGCTGATATCTAAAATAGGAAGAGCAAAAATATAGAGAGATAAATAGACCAATTTCATTACTGAATATGGATACAAAAAAAAATTTAATAAGATACTAGCAAGGAGACTATAAGTAATATATCACCAGTATCATTTACTATGACCAAATGGGATTAATACCATGAATGCATGCTTGGTTTAATATTGGAAAAACTATCAGTGTAATTGACCACAGCAATAACAAAACTAGCAGATAACATGATTATCACAATAGATACAGAAAAAACCTTTAACAAAATATAATTCCTATTAAAATATTAGGAAGCATAAGAATAAATGGATATTTCCTTAAAATGATAACTAATATCTCTCTAAAATCACCTGCTAATATATCATCTGCAATGCAGTTAAGTTAGAAACCTTCCCAATAAATAAGTAGTGAGGCAATAATACCCATTATCACCACCATTATTTAATATACCAGACATGCTTGTTTTAGCAATTAGAAGAAAAAAGAAAGAGTTATACTAGGCACTGAGGAAACTGAACTACCACTCTTTGCAGATGATATGATGGTATATTTAGAAAATCAACTAAAATTAGTTGAAATAATTAATAACTAGCCAAATTGCAGGATACAAAATAAACACCCACGAATCATCATAATTTCTATTTATTATCAACAAAGTCCAGCAGCAAGAGATAAAAAGAGGAATTCCATTTTAAATTACTCTAGACCTTATAAAATACCTGAGCATCTACTTGCCATGACAGGAATTATATGAATAAAATTACAAAACAATTTTCACACTTATGAAGTCAGACCTAAATAATTATGAGAGCATTAATTGCTCATGGGTAAGGCAAGCTAATACAATAAAAATGACAATTGAACCTAAATTAGTTTACTTATTCAATGCCACACCAATAAAACTACCAAAATATTATATGAGTATTCTCTTACAACAGTGAGTAATATGGAAATATATCAGATCTTAGAGTGGGGAGGGAAGGGAAGAAATGAGACAATTTGGATTTTATAATTTCAGAAAGCTCATGTAGAAAATTTTGTATGTAATTGGGAAAACAAAATAAAATATCTTTTAAAAAAGACCAAATTCTAGCTTTATTTAGTATTTTTTTCTTTCTTCTACACAACTAAAATAGCCTAATGTAATCATATCTTCTCAATTTATGTTCACTCTAACTTTGTACCTTTGCTCACATTTTTATCATTGCCTAGGATGCACCTTTTCTTTCCTTTTCCCTTCTACTTATTAAAAGTCAAGGAATCCATCTAAGTCTAACTGAAGTCATGTTTCCATCATGAATTATCTCTGATTACTCCCATACACAATGATCAATATAGCTTTTAAACTTCTACTGAATTTAGAATTAGTACTGGGCCCTATAAAATAGTGGGAAAATCATAGGAGATGGTGTTAGGAGATATGTTAAGTCTTTATTGACACTTATGAGCTATGAGACCTTGGATAAATAATGACTTCTCTGAATCTCAGTTTCCTCATATGTAAAATGGGTATAAGAATATTTGTATTTCCCACAGAGATATTATGAGGAAATTGCTTTACAAGTCTAAAAATGAAAAAAAGGGGGGGGTTACAAAATTATCTCAAGAGCATAATTTAGAATTTAATTTTATTAGTCTTCTCTCAGGTAGATTGTGAGCTTCTTAATGGCAGAAGGGATAATAGCCTATTCTTTTGAGTTCCAGATAGAACCACATGGGGATGGAATCAGCAAATGATTAATAAATACCTGTTAATTGACAGATAGAAAATAATTTGTTAACAACATCAAATGCAATCAATTTCTGGCTATTTTTATAAAGGCAGTATGTGACCTTGAGCAAGTGTTTGGCTTCCCTGGATTTTTGTTTCTTTATTGGAATACCCATAATAATAATAAGAGTAGTAGGGATGATGGTGGTGGTGGTGAGGATCATGATGATATCTGATTCATCACCTTTTCAATAAGTTTATTGGAATCATCAAATAAAAGAAGAAATGGTAAAAGGATTTAGGGGATAGGGGAAAAGGGAAGTGAGCATCCTTGCTCTTTAGGTTACCCTGTAGTACATTGATAAAGGCTGAGCATTATAAAAATGGAGAAAAAGTTGTGGCTTTTGCTTACCCTACAGCTAAGACTTTTAAAAATGCCTCTACAAGGAAGAATGAAACATTCTTTTAAAGCTTCCTCTAATCTTGTATTCTTATGAGATTCACTGGCCCTTTTGACTAGTTGTTTGGGCACTTCCTGTTTAGCAGACACTAGTAAGTCAGGTTATCTGGCCTAATTTTTCTGAGGGTAGTTACTGTCAAAAATATATCTAGCATTTGATTATGTGCATAAAATGAATGAAAAAAATTCACAATAATAAACAATAACCTATTCTGTCTAGTTATTTAAGTTCATGAGTACATGTTTTCTTTGTGATTTGTAACCATTTCTACTTTTCTCCATGTGCCAGATGTCTTATAAAACATGATAATTTCCTGGGTGTGTGTTTTGGTCTCCCACAGCCTAGTAGACACTATATTTAACATAGAATCACCGAGAAATAAACCAAAGGAGGGCAACAATATTTATTTTCCACACTCCATTAGTAGCCTAGAAACAATTCATGCATGTTACTAGAATCTGAACCCAAGTTAATTAACAAAAATGTTCCAAAGTTAACACTGCTGTCTGTTGCATCTGGAGTGGGCTGGCTGCTGCAAATAAACATGCAGAAAACAAGGACAAATCACAATAAATCCAAGTAGACAGGTACAAGCAAATTGGTCTATGAAAGTGACATGTCTCTTTGCTTAAATGTCTCCCACAAATCCCAATGAGACATGGTTGGATTTAATCTAATTGGGTTTGCCACTTCCCTACAGCTTAATGCGTGAATAACTACAATTACATATGACTGTACTTAGCCCAGTTACAGAAATCCATTTATTAGGCTATTAGAATCTATAGAAACCAAAGGCTGGAAATCATTTGGATATGTTGGTTACATCCTTAGACTGATAGTTATTTTGTGGTTACCATTTCCAAATTGCTACTGATGAGGTGGGAGCAGAAGCAAAAACCTGGTAAGGCTTTGGAACAGAGAGCCCAGGCAGGGCTTCTCCCCTCTCTCCCCAGCCCCCACACTTCAGCATCTATAATAAAATCTTTTGTGATAGTTCATTGCTGTGCAAATCTAAGAATGTTCAGGCAGAGATCAGGGAAAAGGGTTTGGTTCATGTTTGGAAATCTGATGAGTATGAGGCAATCCCTCTACTCCCTTTGTGCAAAAACACCTCAAGACAGTGTCCTTACCTGGGACTTGGAAGGCCTGGCCACATAAAGCCACAGGAATAAAATCTCTTTCACTCATTTTGGCTAGCCTAGCTGGTTAAAACATTGTGCTAATGAGGCCCAGGGCTGGGGTTCAATCCCCATATAGGCCAGTTAACTTCACACTGAGAAAAATTCTATTCCATGGCCCCCAATTCCACCTCTAACCCTGGCTGGCTTTCTTGCAAATGTATACCTTTGGTCACAAGGGGAGCTGAGAGAGAATGACAAAGGATCACCACTGTAGGAGAAAATCTTCAAAGAGCATTGTACTAACAGTGGATTAGTAGCATGATCTTTATAGAGGACATTCCAAGGACAGTAGAAATTCCAATGCTACTGGCATTTAGTCTGGACATTCACTAGCAAATTAAAGTTGCAAATGGGAATGACTTTTTTTCAACATATCCTAATTTGATTCTTTCCACAATCTGCACCTTTTTTTTTCTCCTAGTCCATAAATTTCTCAGGCTGCAAATATAGCAAGTTCCCACAATTCATACTGAATTTCTAGCTTTTCACACTTTTTCCCCAGAAATGATTACAAAACAGTATATTCTTTATTGCTAAACTAGCTCAAAGGATACCAGCAAAAATTTTGTCTGCATGGTTAGGTAAATCTTATGGACTTCTCAGAATAATGTTTTTAAATGCATAAAATACAGAGGACACAAAAGAAATCAAATGTAACAAAGTAGTTATCAAAATATGAACAATATTTTCTTGACAAACAAACCATATGTCGACAACAAAATAAGTTCATAGACCCCTGGTTCAGAATCCCCTTGCTTTAGAGATTCTCTCTAGCTATCAAACTATTTAGCACCCTTTTTTAGGGTCAGCTATATTAAGACCTGCAACTTCTTAGGAAGATGTTGTTGGTTTCCTGGAATGAGGAGAATCTACAGTGACAACTTCACATGAGATTTCAAGGCACATTTCTATTGTTGCTCAAATTTGTATCCAATATCCCAGTATTCCCTGATTTCCTGCAATTGTTGTAAGTTTATTATTTATACCATCCATGTAACCTTCCTCTTATCTGATCATTTTTTCCTTTACTTCTCCACAACTCCATTTTGTCAATGTGGCTTTTTAAATATGCTGCTGTCCTAGAGATGAAATTTCATATCTGTTTCAGAGAAGGTGAATAATCACTTTATATGGATGTCTCGAGAATCTTAGTACATTTTTAAGCATCTTAAAACTACACTAAGACTTTTGGAACACCCGGTATTTCTATTGTAAAGATTTCAGTTGAAAAGCCTTTATTAAGCACCTTTGAACTAGGAACTTTGCTAAAATCTTGGCGTGGGGAGACAAAATATGTAAACAACTATATACCAACATGATGTAGAGAGATTATGTTACCAATAACCAGATGGAAGGCACTAAGAATAAGGAAGAATGAGAAAGGCTTCTTATAGGGGGTAGGACTTTATATTAGGTCTGAAGGAATCTAGAGATACCAGGAGGCAGAATTAAGAAGGAAGAGATGTCTATGTATGCTTGTATTTGTGTGTGTGTGTGTGTGTGTGTGTGTGTGTGTGTGTGTGTGTGTGAGAGAGAGAGAGAGAGAGAGAGAGAGAGAGAGAGAGAGGAGAGAGGGAGTGAGAGAGAGAGAGAGAGAGGAGAGAGAGAGAGAGAGAGAGAGAGAGAGAGAGAGAGAGAGAGAGAGAGAGAGAGAGAAGAATGAGAGAGGAGAGAGGAGAGAGAGAGAGAGAGATTGAATAGACAACTAGATTAATATTATAGATGTGGATTCCGGTCTCATAATTTCATTGTAATAGGGGTTCTTAATGAAAAAACTTCCTCTATCAATGCAGTTAGGTATATAATCTGCAATTTATGATCTTAGCGAGTTGCCTTGGATATTTAGATATTAAATAACTTACTCAGGGTTATGAAACCAAAATGTATCAGAGGCTGGAGTTGAAGTCAGGTCTTTCTGATTTTGAGGTGTGCTCTGCCTCTCTCTGTCTCTCTCTTATATAAGAAACGATCTTGACACTTCATATCTATATAGATGGAAGTGTATGGGATTTGTAGACTGGACTAGCACATTTGATACAAGGACTTGTTGAATGCTTTTCAGGGCTATTCATCCATACACTTTTCAGCCTGTGATTCCAAAGAAGCTGTTGCATGAACAGTGGCCACATCCTGGTAAAATAGTCTTGGTGGGTGGTATAAACGAGGTTGAGGGTACCAATGGGTATGAAATCTGTTGGTGAATTAGGAAGATGTTGACCCCAAGACTTCTTCCATTGGAATGGTGGAGGGAGTTGTTACAATGACTATGAAGGCAGCTATGGAGTACTTAGAGCTTGATTAGGTATCAAAGATGCCAAAGCATCTGGTAATCCTTTGAATCTCAAGCTATCTCCAGTCATTTTGACTTTTGTCTTGCCGCTGAATTTAGATGGCTTTGGAAGAAAGTGTGAGACTGAAAACCTTGTGCAAATATGACTCATTAAATCCAGTTTATATACAAGTCAAGACATTAAACCTTGATGTCATTGGTCCTCTTTGAAGTTAAAGAAACCAACCAATCTAAGTAAATGGGCACATATGAAACATCTCTATCTATAGAGATAGACTGAATATACTACATTCATATTGATTATTTTTATATTTATACTATATGTACATATATATGTATATAATAAAAGTAAATAATAAATACTTGTTGATTTATTGACCTACATGTATGCATATTATATATGTATGCATATATATATACACAGATATATTTTTCATACCCATACATAGGTTTAAATATGTTCATATACAATATACTAAGATATGTGTATGTTATACATGAATATGTAAACATATATATGAATTTATATTTATTCTATAAGCCTCTCTATGTAGTTATACATATAAAGTAGTTCATTGCTATAACCATATAGATAGAAATGCATAATATATATACTATATATCTATACAGATAAATTCATATCCATCTATAAATATCTAGATGATATCTAATATTCTTATCACTTCTAGCATTCTCCAGTTTTATAGTATTTAAAATGTTATCTAAAAATGAAGTTTTGGTAATGAGTGAGCTTTTATTTCCTCCAAACTTTATTAAAAGAATGCTGATAAAGAATCCAGATCAAAGAAGGCAGTTACATCTATCCTATGCCTTTATCTATGTAGATAATTGATGACAGTATATATACATGTTGTATCTATAATGTGTTTCACATATATGTACTGTTTATCCATATCTACATGGATAAATGACAGATAATGTAAAATTATACTCATGAAAGATAGTCAGTAAGGGATAGTAGATAAAAATTCTTGGATTCCACTCCTGCCTCTGACAAATACTGGTCATGTGACCCCATATAAGTCTAGTTGTCTCAGTTTCCTCATCTAAAAAGATAAGAATTGGACTAGATGATATCTAAACATTTTGTAATTTATACTATTTTCTAGTTTTTAAAATGTTTTCTAAAAAGAAAGTTTTGGGAATGAGTAAGTTTTTATTTCTTTCAAACTCTATTAAAAGAATATAGATCAGGACAGAGACCATGTTTAAAAATAGTATTTTATGAGCAAAGTAAACTATTGTCTTAAAATGTATGAATGACACAGGCTATGACTTCCACAAATCAAAGCTAATGGATATAAGCAATATATGGGGTGGGGGAGGCTCTTGATTAGAAAAGACAATATGTATTTCTAGAACACTTACTATGTGTCTGGCATTATTCTACACATTTTATGAATATTATCTCATTTGATCCTAACTAAAATCCTGGAAGGTGGTTCTATTATTATCTTCATTTTAGAACAGAGTTGAACTCAGGTCTTCACAACTTCAGGCCCAGTGCTCTATGTAAATATGTTATCTAGCTGCCTCTAGAATACTTTACTCCAACTATAACATCATAGCATAGTGCCTGGAACATAGAAGACAAACAAATATTTGTTAAATGAACAAAAATAAAATGAGTCACTAGGAAAACTTACATTTTCTACCTCTATACAGGAAAAGGAGGGCAGTTGCAAAATTATTATACCTGAAGAAAGTTGATTCCCAATACAAGAAAGATGACTTAAAAGTTATTCCCAATACTCATACAGCTAAGCAAGCTTCTTTTTCCAAGGCAGTTAAAGATGTAGTAGGAGAAAACCTGTAAGAATTATGGTACAAGGGGAAATTAGTTCTGGACCACAATATGGACACAGATACCAGTTCTGAACCGCAATCGCTTTTTCAGTAATTTTCAGGCATATCTGACTCTTTGTGAACCCATTTTGGAGTTTTCTTAGCAAAGAAATTGTGTCATCATTTGGCATTTCCTTCAGCAGTTCATTTTGCAGATGAGGAAACTGAGGCAAATAGGATAAAATGACTTGTCCATGGTCACACAGCTAGTGAGTGTCTGAGGCTAGATTTCAAATCAGGAAGATGATTCTTCATGACTTCAGGCCCTGTACTCTATCCACTGTGCCCCATACTGGCCTGCACCATTAACTCTACCTAGGGACCAATGCCAAAATAATGTGATTCAGAAAACTATCTTTTCCTGAATACTCAGATAAAATCTAAAGTTATCTTAAACAATGGTGGATCAGTTAAATGAAGTTGCCATTTCTTCTAAGGTGTTGTTGGAGGGTTATTCTTTTGTCTTGTCCATTTTGGTAATAATACCCACAATAACTCCATGCTTATTGCAAAAAGCCTCAAAAACTACTCTCAAAATGAATGTATTTTGTTCTACAAAGTATATAATACTGCAAAATGTAATCTTTTGTTGATTCTATTAAGAATTCCACTAGAATTTTTCAATAAATGGTTTTTAATAGAAACATAATTCAGTGTAAACACTTAATAAGCTATGGCATAATTAATCATACTTGTAGAAAAGCTCACTGTTCAAAATCTAGGAATCACTATCAACATGGGATAATTTACCAAAATTAAAGTCATTGTATTTAGAAGGAAAAATAATAAATAGTTGCTGGAACTTTAACCTTGCAAGCCCAAATCTAAAACTTGGAGTAAGGGTATGTTTACATCACAGGTCATTAAGCTTTTTTTTTTAAACCCTTACCTTCCATCTTGGAGTCAATACTGTGTATTGGCTCCAAGGCAGAAGAGTGGTAAGGGCTAGGCAATGGGGGTCAAGTGACTTGCCCAGTGTCACACATCTAGGAAGTGTCTGAGGCCAGATTTGAACCTAGGACCTTCAGTCTCTAGGCCTGGTTCTCAATCCACTGAGCTACCCAGCTGCCCCCACAGGTCATTAAGCTTTAAAGACTCTCTGTCTGCCCTGTCACCACAAGGTTGGCAAATGCATCACAGCAGGAAACAAGAGGCTATGAGTAGCTGACCTAAGTGTAAGATTAGTTCGTCATAGTCTTTAATCAATCACACCCTTCTCAGTACCATAAAACTGATTAACCAAATTGTCCAAACCACAAAGGTATATTCTTGAGTTATGCATGTCTTTGGCATGAAGCATGCTCACAGTCTGTATCCTTTGTTAGATTTTGAATATACCAAATGATTGAGTGCCAGAACAGAGGTAGAAAAGAAAGACAGATGTGTGTAAAGAATAAAATTTTCAGAAAGGGTTCTTTTCATCCTTTTTTTTCCACAGGCAAAATCCTGATGTTTATATGCATGAATGTCTTAAAGTTGAGAAATAATTAATTCCTAGTGAAGCACTTTTTCTTGGATATATAAAAAAAGAAGAAAATATCATCAATTTCCCATGACTTTTATGTCCTTCTCAACACTGACTTTTCCAGGCATTTTTCTATCAACACTATAGCTAATTCTTGGATTGAGTGTAACCAACAGATGTCAGTGAAGCTGGAAGAAAAACACATAAGTACAAAGGGGAAAGGGGATCCCCAAGTTTCTGGAAAATGATGAAAGAAACCATCATCAGCCTGATCATTATCAGGGTCTAAGTTTGTCCTCTGCCAATGGCTCAGTTGTAAACAGGTAGGGAGCAGTCGGGAAAAAGGCAATGGAAAGATTAAATAAAATTCCATCCTTGCCCTAATGAGTAGCAAATCTCAAAGAGTTGTAATAAACAGGCCAAAAGGAGAGAGACAGTTCAGAAAGGGAAAAAAAGAAAATAAAAAATAAACATAGAACAGGAATAAGATCAAGGGAAAGAAAAGGGAAAAGTGGGATGCAAAGGAGATTTGAAATTGAAATGGTGAGGATGGAATATGATTTCTAGAGAGATGGGGGAAGGGTGAGTGAGGGGCCTAGTAGGTCAGCCCATGCATATTTAGTCAGTTATAATAAGGGGAAATTGCTTCCTCATTACAAGGCCTGGAATGATGTTGATATGTTTTTTGCAGTCTTTTAGAAAACTGAGCAGAACTTATAATTGGTGAGAGAAGGTATGGGCAGCATAGTTCAGACCCCTGCTCAACGGGAAAACCCTAGAGGCATATGCCAAGCTGGATGATAATGACGGCTGTGACTAGCAAATCATGCAGCCAGCCATTCAGAGAAGGTAGAAGGTTGACCCCAGAGACCTGAAGGGTTACATCCAGGTCTCTGAGGAAAGGAGTGGAGAACTCTTTCCCTGAATTGGCTGTAGAAATGACAAGTTTATTTAACAGGTGTAGAGAAGGTGAAAAGACGGCTGGTTCTGTTTAAATAAAAAAAAAAGAGAAAGATGAAATTATCTTCTCAGAGAAGCTTATGAAAATGATTCTTAGGGACTTGACAGTCTGTTTAACAGGAAATTTATGAAGTTGAAATAAGAGTTTCAATTTCTGGGATTCTATTATATCGGATATAAAATTAAATTAATTTCTTCAAACATCTGGTCTTCTTTCATGTCCAATAAGTATCCAGAAGAGTTTAGAAAAGTTCCAGAAGCCACTGCTATTTGTTATTAAACTAAACACACCAATAGTTTCTCACTAGACCAAGATTCAAGTGTAATCTCAATATTATCAACTCAGAAAGAAACGAAACCTTCCTATCCCATGACTAATGGTCTCCTTACTCAGCTCTGCCTGATGTCCTTTCTAGCTCCAATCAAAGTAAACCTCAGGTGTTACCCTCCAACACAAATCCTTTCTTGGTCCTTCAAGGTGAGGGCTCTCTAATCCGTGAAGTTATGTTTTTATGTCCCATTCACTTGCCTGCGAACATGTTATATCCTTAGTTGTTGGAGAGTAGGTGTGGGATGAGAGAGGAAAACAGCTAATGTCTCCTCCTTGAGGGTAAGGTCCACTTTGTTTTTGTCTATGTATTCTCAGCAGCTAGTGTAAAGGTTCTGAACCCAGTAAATATTTACTGTTTATGGAATCAAATTGAATTGCAAAATTTTAGGAACGTTTATTTAATTAATATACCAAAATCACAAATTATTTCAAACAGCTGATGACTGTTTTTTTTTTAAAGAAAATCAAACACAGGTGCTTTAAGTTCTACATTCTCACACACACATATCTGAAGGAGGACATATATAAATTGGCAATATAGAGATTTTGAAGAAGGCAGTTTACAAAACATTTTTGCTTTTGTCTCTATGCTCTATACATCTGGATCAAGATTCACAATCACATAAATCAGCTTCCATGTTATTTAAAGGACTAGATTGTAATGAGAAATCTTGTTAGACTACAATGGTGGTTTTGAAATACCAAGACAGAAGAAGGAACCCCCCCCCCATTTTTGATGATTATAATAATAAAAGTGTCCACTTGCCTTCATTTATATGGTAACTTTGACTCTAGGTTAGATTTTTCCCTGTTCCAGTGGAATCCATGCCCTTGGTTATGTTATATAAGGTTATATATTGCTTTTTACATTAAAAGCTAGGAGTCTGCCAATATAGATCTCTTGAAATGCCTATCTTTAGCTGGATCTGAATAAGTCTCTTCAGAATTCACGAAAAGATTATTTCATACTCACGAGTCTGTCAGTTCTTTCCAAATGAGATTCATTTGGGCAATGCCGGAACATTAGTCTCCATGGTTGAATAATAATCTTAAAATTAGAAATGTTTGATATCTCAATAACTTCATCCCCAATGGACTTGTGATATTAGAAGGGTTTTTGTGACCTTCAGTTCTATATCACAGAAAAAAAAAAGGTTTCATCACCTTTCCCAAATGCCCTTTCTATTTGAGTTAGTGTGACTCGGCTGCCCTTTCTTTCCTTTTTCTTTCTTTCTTCCTTTCCTTCCTTCCTCATAGAAACCATGGCATGGAATTAGTTTGGTTATGGGCATCTGAGTTTAAAATTTATCTCAGATGCTTACTAGCTATGCAACTCTAATCAATTCATTCAAACTGTGTGCCCTGGGCAATAATGAATGGCATAAGGTAGATCATAAATTAAGAATTTTCAGGGACCTCAGAAGTCATATGGTCCAGTTCCCTAATGAAATAGATAAGGAAATTGAAGCCCAGGGAAGTTAAGTGACTTACCTAAGAACACTTGGGTAATAAGTAGCAGGACTGAGATTAGAATTCATGTCCTCTGAATTCCAATCCATTGTGCAACACTGCCTCAACACCTTAGGGCTTATCAATTAAGTTGTAGCCAGATTCCAATTTATCTCAGCAAGGAAAGTACTCACACCATATTCTATACTCTCACAATCATAGCCCCTTCACTATTTGCATAGTAGTAGTAGTAGTCTCTCGGTAACCGAGGATGACGATTGTCTTTGTGCATTTTCATCTATGGTGTATAGATGAGTGTGCATAAAGACACTTGTGCGTGAAGGAGATTTAAGTGGAAAAGTCGATGCACAGAGACAGTCCCACTCTCTCGGCGTTGGAAGCCTGGGTCCAGTGGCACGAAAAGTCGTTACACCTGGAGACTTCCTCAGCTGCATTGGATGGCCGTGTTGTCTTTTGTGCTCCAACATGCCCTGAGCACTCCACAGTGCTTTGCTGCGTCGCCCTCTCAGCCGTTGAACCTTCTTATTGGTTTCTTCCGTCTGTTTAGCTGAAGCAGTCTTCACATGCTGGGTGAGCAAAACCCTAGTTCACCAGGGGTCTACGACCCGATGGCTGCCCTCACAAGGTGTAGCCGGCCTGTCGGAGCATACATAGTGGATATTGAAATTCTGAAATAAACTACCTAAATCACATCTTCAGTATGAGATTCTACACCCTGAAAATGTTGAAAATTGGGGAAGAAACATTTTTTTAATTTCTGAAAAAAACATTTTAATAAGCATAACATCTAGAAACATACAATTATATCTATATATTTAAAAATATCAAACTGCCAAGCCAAAGGGAAGAGAGAAGAAATTTCATTTCCTATCTTTAACTGAAAACTGGTTAGAAACCTAGATACTACATGGGACAGTAACTGGTAATTGAGAAACATTTATTTTTGAAATGGGTAATCATTGTTATTTTTTATTTGGTGATGATATGGACCGAAAGTAAATAATCCCCAGGGTAGCTAGGTAGCACAGAGGATAGAGTGCCAGGCATGGAGTTAGGAAAACCTGAGTTCAAATCTGATTCAGACGCTCACACAGGTAGTGTGACACTAGACAAGTCACTTAACCCTATTTGCCTCATCTGTAAAATAGAATGGAGAAGGAAATGGAAAACCACTCCAGAATTTTTGCCAAGAGAGACCTAAATGGAGTCACAAAGAGTTGGACATGACTGAAATGATTGAACAACAAAATAATTATAATAATCAAAAATAAATTACTAGTACATCAACAGTAACCAGGGCACTGCTAGGCACCCTGGATGATATAAACAATAGTCTTTGCCTCAAAAAGTTTAGAGTGTATTTGGAGCTTGCCTTTAACATTATTCAAGCAAATGAATTGCTTTGGGTGTGTCTGGCTTCCAGCTTCAAGAAAGTAGATCATAACATTGTACACAGAGACTGATACATTTGGCACAATCGGGTGTAATGGACTTTTCTACTAGCAGCAGTGCAATGATCCAGGATAACCCAGAGGAACTTGGGAGAAAGAACCTATCCACATCCAGAGAAAGAACTGTGGAACCAGAAATGCATTGGAAAAAATATATGATCCACCATGTAGAGCGATAGGGATGTGATTAGGGTATTGATATTAAAAAATCACTCTAAAGCAAATATGAATAACATGGAAATAGGTTTTGAACAATGATACCTGTATAATTCAGTGCTTATCGACTTTGGGAGGGGACAGGAGAAAGCAAGGTGTGTGTGTAGGGGGGTTGATCATGAATATCAAGTCTCAAGTATAGGGAAATTCTAAATAATATTCTAAATAAAAAATTTTAAAAAAGAAAGAATATCAGTAGCAGCCAATCCTATTTCATATTGCTGAAAGAAAAGACTCTGGGGAAACATTAGAGTTGCTAATAGTCTCCATTGTGACCCTATTCCTAGTCAGCTATAGTAGATATTTTGGGGAGTTTCCTGTTAAGGGAGATACAGGATATTCTCTCTTGGTTGAGCTGAGTTAATTTGGTCCCAATGAGAGAATTCTTTCACTTCATATTTTCTAGAATATATTCTCTTCTGCCTTCTCTAATTGTTGTTTTGTTATTATTTGAATAAATGGATTTATTTGCTATTCATTATGTTTGTTCATTGTGGAATTATTATTGAGAGGAAAGGGATCAAGCCTTGGATACAGGGCTTTGGTTTCCCTTTCCTTGAAATAATGACAATGCAAACAGAGGTTAGATTCATCTTATTGCCTAGACTAATAAATTTTAAGCAAGTACATAGTTATAACTCTAGTCCAGCACCACCTCTCTCCCTGAAGAAAGCAGAGCGGCCTCTGGACCCAGATTCCTATTTCTTTGCCTAGCAGGAAACAAAGTCTGTCTTGCAAAAGGGTAGGGAAGAGAAGAGGCTATAAATATCTATTAGAGCCACATAATGTGAGCCCTTATCAAAGATGGGACTCTCTATACTTGGGACTTCCCTACATAAAGAAAAAATACCAGTCTCTGACAAAGACCATAAGTTCATAGATTCATAGATCAATAGGAGGTGGATTCCTGAATTAAGGATAACTTCCTAAAGAAACTTTCATGAAAGGAGAGAGTGTGGAAAGAAAGATATCTACATATGAGCTTTTTGGTTTGTTTCTTTTTAAGATTGGTCTCTTCATTTCACCCAAGATAGGAGTGAAAGGGCTCCTCATGGGTCAGATTCAATACTAATTCATGCTTAGAATAAGATATATAGTATTGTTCAGTTTGAATTTATTCATTACACTATCTTGCATCACAAACTCAGATGACTTTATTGGTCTGAAATTATATAGTATGGTTCTTTCACTTATTTTGTTTTTTATTCAAGAAAAGGAGGTTATAGGGTAAGATAATTTTGAGTAGGGCATTGTCTATATTGTGTTTCAGCCTATTTAAGCAATCAGTTTCAGAGCCTATCTCCATGGAAGAACATTTCCACACATGTCATTCATGTCCCAATATTAGCTACAAGGCAGAGAAAATAGAGGTTTGACTTTTGAAGACTAGAATCTGAGCTTTTCATAAAGAGCTTTCTGTCAGTCTTCTTTTTCTACCTGACACAGTAACATGTTAAGTTAGGACTAGGCTACTTATTCTGGTTCCAAAGTGTCAAAGTTTGCTACAAAAATGCTGCTCAATTTTAGGAGCTTCTCATTAGAGGCGTTTTGTCTTCTACCCTTGTCAAATTTAACCTGTAGTATTATATTCAGTCCTGGACACTGTTATGAGAAAGACATTGATAAAGTAGAAAAGTGACCTATTCAGATAGCTAAAATTCCTGAAACCATGTTATATGAGGACTGGCTAAAGGAAATGGGCAAATTTAGCCTGAAGGAGACCCAAAATGGTAATAACTTTCTTGAAGTATTTTAAGGAAGAACCTGAAGTCAGGAAGAGCTGAGTTTCATCTGGATAGAATGGGGAAATGTTCTATCCTGTTAAGACCTTCTTTTGATCCCAATTTTGTCATCCAATCCTAGCTTTATGTCATTGTCATTTGCAAATTAGATAAACATTCCTTCTATAGTTTTAGCAATGTTTTTGATATGAGTTGAGAAGTAGTATGATGCTGTAAAAAGTTCTGGATTCAAAGTTAAAAGATGTCAATTCAATTTCTGACTATTTACTACTTCTGTGACTTTTGATATATTCCTCCCTGGTCTCTCAGACCTATTTTTCTTACTTGTAAAATGAGTGTTGGACATAATAAAGTATATTTCAATGCTAAAACTATGATTCCATGATCCTAAACAGTATGCATGATATTCCAAAAGTCTTACATCAGCTTTATCATCATAATTTTTCCAGATTACATCAAAACAATTTTTTAAATATTTGTTTTCTAATATTTTACAGATATTGTCTTTATGACTCCTCCTTCTTCTCTTCCTCCTCCTCCCTTCCCAAGAAGGCAGATAATGTGATAGAGTTTGTACATATATTATCACATAATACATATTTCCATGCTCATTGTGTTGTAAAAGTAGACACATATTGCTTACACTAGACAAAAATTAATGCAACAAATAAAGTAAAGAATGATATGCTTCAATATACATTTGGATTCTGTATGCTCCTTCTACATCTTTTTTTGGTCATAAGTCTCTTGGATCCCTGGATCCCAGACTTGATAATAGTTAGGCCATTCATTGTTCATCATCATACATTATTTTAATCACTGTATACAACATTTTCCTGGTTCTGCTCACTTCACTTTACATCACTTCATATGTCTTCCTAGGGTTTTTTTTTTTTGGGGGGGACATCTTATTTGTCCTTCCTTATGGCACAATAATATTACATTGTATTAATATATCATAACTTATTCAGCCATTCTCAAGTTGATCAACAGGCCTTCAGTTTCCAGTTTATTCTTTTCCCCTATTTTTAATCTGTTTGAGATACAAACCTATTGTGATATCATTGGGTCAAAGGATGCACAAAGTTTTATGGCCCTTTGGGCATGGTCCTAGAATGCTCTCCAGATCAGCTTAGTACAAATTCAAGTTTTGATAGCTTACCTGCACTCAGACTTTTTTTAGCTTAAATGTTTATATGAGGAAATGCAGGGTTTTTTTTAATTCGCATCAGTAGAGACTTAGGAGGTATATACCAATATTTTCAGGAGAAATCTTAAGTGTCAGCAAAATGAGTCAAATTTTGATGTTCTCAAGAGAAATTTTGGTTGGAGGCATAATTGGTATCACAAAATTATATAATCTGAGCTTTGGAAGGGATTTTAGTGGCGAACTGATCTAAGTCAAACATAAAAAGAAGTTCCACTATAAAATACTAACATCTAGGCTCTACTGGAAGACCTCCAAATAGAAGAAATCATGTCATATAGATCTAATTGTAAAGGAGAGGGGAATATAAAGTTTTCAAATGTAAATTATTTTATTTGCATATAACTTTCTTTCTGTATTTGCTCCTCTCCTGAAAGTCAGAAAGTCTTTCTTAATTCAGGAAGCCATCTTCTATTGATCTCTAAATCTATGATCTTCTGGTCTTTGTCAGATATTGGTATCCTTTCTTCATGTAGGGAAACCCCCAAGTATAGAGAGGCTCACTTGTGGGAAGGTCTATCATTATGTAGTTCAAATATAAATATTTCAAATCAATCATTTTTTAAAACCCACTTCAAGAGTGTTTTGCATGATAATACATGTATGGCCCAGATCAAATTACTTGCCATCTCGGGGGTGGAGAAGGAAAGGGAGGGGACAAGATGGTTTGGATTTTATAACTTTGGAAAACATATGTTGAAATTTATTATTATATATAATTGGGAAAATAAAATATCTTTGAGTTTTACAAATATAAATTGGAATAGTCTTCATAACAAAGTTCATTTGAAATGTTTCAGGAACTATTTTGGACAGCAAATTCAAAGTAAGTCAATAATTTGAGATGGAGGCCATAAAAGCTATATAATTATAGACCCCATTAGCCAGTTATAGTGTCTAAGCAAGTAAGGTTATTACTTTGCTATACATTGCTTGTTCAGATTGGATCAAGGGGTTCCATTTAGTCCTAGTTACAATGTTTCAAAGGGAATCAATGAACTCAAAAAAATGCCCAAAAGAAAGGTAATAAGAATGGTGAAAAGTCTCAAGATAATGCTAGATAAGGATTAGTTTAAAGAAATGAGGATGTTTAGACTAATGGAGAAAAGATTTTTGGAAAGCTTGTAGAACAGGGAAGTATTTTCAGCATCTGAAAGGTTGTCACATGTAAGAACAATTGGATAGGGCGGATAGGAGCAATAACCAGAATAAATAACTCATAAATTAAGGATTGACATAAGGAAAGCAATTAGAGCTAGCCTTAAGAGCAATAGGCTATTTCTGGAAAGAATGGATTGCCCCTTACATTAGATCTTCATTAAATAAAAAAAAAAGGATGGCCATTTGTCAGATATATCACAGATGGGGTTGATTTTTTAGCTGAAGTTGGGCTAGAGGCTCTCCAAAGTTGCTTCTGACTCTGAGTTGCTGTGATTCTTTGATATTTATCACCAATAAAAAGAGCTAATAAACAAGATTTACTATATTTAGAGAATAGAAAAATATTGCAATAGCATTTCTAAGTACAAGGGAAGCTGCTCTGAATTGTAAAAATGGAGATTTGAAGCCCGGACTTCAATTCCCAGAAGTCCTTGGTAGTTCCCAGAATGCCCTATAATCTCCCTAAATCCTCACCTGAGTGTGAGAACACAATGGGAATTTAAACTTTCTGTACTGCCTACTTGCTCTCTCTCTCCCTGCTTCTGCTTCTACGCACACAGGGCTCTCTACCTAGCAGGCAGGATGTAGAGTAAGTGGTTGTGCATAGACACGTGCTTTCTTATTTTGTATTTTCTTTATTTCTTAATCTTTAATAAACATCATAAAAATATAGTACTTTTAGCAAAGAAACTATACATTTTTAATTTTTAAAACTCTTTTATTATGTTTTTCTTGCATGTTTAATATGCTATTTCAGTTTTTTTCTCTCCTTTTTATATTTGAAGCACATGCCACCAGTATTAAGAATTTTCTTTAACCTTTTTGATTTTGCAGTAACATAAGTTTAAAATACATTTGCTTTACTGTCAATGCATGCCCCAAAAGCTTGAGACTATAAAAATGATGCCACTAATTGTTTTAAAAAATTATGGGACTTTGCTTAATGGGTCTGTCTGATTCCAGGACAAGTTATACAAAAGAGCCATTGCACAGGGCCAAAGATAAACCAATCCAGGATGGATTGGTGTACTTCTAAGCCAATACAAAGGACTTGAACCTAGTGTGAAGACTCAAGGTTGCAACGCTTAACATACTTTAAGACTTAGGCCTTCCTTGTATCCACACTCACTCTGAAAATACTTACAGATGAGTATCTCAAACTTGGCTCCTAACTGGTTCCTATAATCTAGTCCCTTTTCTGTCTTTCATAGTGTGGCAAACTTTCTGTAGTCCTGGCTACTGACTGGTTAAATGCATCATTGCTTAGATCATTTTAATTGGGCCCTGATTCAAGAACCTGTTATAGATTTACTTTTCCTTTACTTGGAATTTTTACACATAAGACTTTGATAGTCTATATTTTCATCCAGAAATTATCTTTTTTTAATTTGGATTTTTCTGATGTCTTTTTAATTTCTCTTGCAAATTGATTCATATACCTCATAACTCAGCTATGCATCCCTAAGTGATCCTTTGTTTTTTAACCACCCTCTTCATGGGGAAATGTAAAAATATTATTATTTTAAATTTCAAAGTTTAAATTCCTTTTGAGGAGAATTTTAGGTTAAGAAACATGCTACCTCTCCGAATCCAGAAACTGAACTGTTTGGAGAAGACACCATGAAGATGCCTCCAGACCACAAGCTGCACGAGAAGATCAAGAATGAACTTTGGGTGTGGTTGATTGAACATTTATTTGTATGTATACTTTTGTGCCAAAGGGGACTTCACCCTAACTGGCTTTTTGTCTAGCAATTATTGGTTTTGTTCTTTTTTTCTCTTATCCTCAAATTGTTATAATCTTTAAGTTGATTATGTTTCCATGATCCTTTTGGGGAAACTTTTCCCAATAGGATCAAATGGGTAAATGTAAAAATGGAGATTTGAACCCCAGACTTCAATTCCCAGAAGTCCTTGGTAGTTCCCAGAATTCCCCAAAATCCACCTGAGATACCCACCTGGGCCAAAAACAAAATGGGTATTTAAACTGACTGTATATCCTCTCTCTCTCTCCTGGCTTCTGCTTCCAAGCACACATGGCTCTCTACCTAGCAGTCAGGATGTAGAGTAAATGGTTGTGCCTAGGCTTGTGCTTCCTTATTTTGTATCTTCTTTATTTCTTAATCTTATATAAACCTCATAAAATATAATATTTTAGCAGAGAAACTAATTTTAATCTTAACAGAATGGACTACTTATTCTTCCTCGAGGAATTACAGAGCTTTGAGAAGTAATCTGAATTCCAAATCCCTTGTAGTCAATAGAAAAACCAACAGGGCAACATGGTATAATTAATGTCTACCTTTCTAACATGGCCCCACAATTTTTTAACAGAAGTTTCTAATTATCCCTAAATCATATCCTATACTTCCCTGTTTTCATTTGTTCTCTCTTCCCACTCCTAGAATACTGTCTTTCTCCTTTTCTATCCTATCCAAATCCCATCCTTCTTCCAAAGTGCCATTCAAGTTTCATCTCCTCTAGGAAGCCTTCTCTGACCATTGCAGTGCCCAGTAACTTCTCCTTCCTCTTAATAATTCCTATAGTACTTACTGTTCAAATCCCTACTTTGTCACCTATTCATTTCCTTGTTACCTTGTCATTCCTAATCTTGTAATATGTTTAATTTCTCATGTTTTAAGGATTTTTTTTTCCCATGGGAGATACAGGGGGGTGTTGTGATGGTGGTTATTCACACATGTTGTTTAATTTATATAGAAAACTGTCCTGTGTGGATGATCCTCTCCTTTGATGCACATCAGCTAATAGCCTCTATCTTAGTGTATAGTTTTATAAAATACCTGGGAGGGCCATAAAACTATGCATACGTACCATTTGACCCATTAATACCATTAATGAGTCTATATCCCAGAGAGATGAGAAATAAAGAAAAAAATATATACTTTACAAAAGTATTTTTAGCAGTTCTTATTGTAGCAAAGAATTAGAAACTGAGGAAGTGTCCACCAATTGGGGAATGGCTGAGCAAGTTGTGGTATATATGATTATAATGGAATACTATTTTGTGAGAAGAAATGATGAACAGGATCAATTTTTAAAAAAACAATAAAGAATTATATGAATTGATACAAAGTGGCAAGTGAGCAGAACCAGGAGAACAAAGTTCATGGTGACAGAAATAGTATACAACGATCAACTGTGAAGAACTAAACTATTATCAGTAAAGTAAGTTCCCAAGATATCCCCAAGGGATTTATGATTAAAAATGTTATCCAGAGCCAAAGAAGGAACTGTTGGAGTCTGATGATTGCAGATCAAAGCATGCCATTTTCACTTTATTTCTCTCAGGAGAATCTTATTCTATGTGTGGTGTCTTCTGTCATGGCATGAACAATATGGCAATATATATATATATATATATATATATATATATATATATATATATATATATATATATTGCATGAAAGCACTGGTATAACCTAAATCAGACTATTACTACCTTCGGTAGGGAGAGAAGTGAGGGAGGGCTAAAATCTGAATCCTAAAATGTCAAAAAACAATTATCAAAAGTTGTTTCTACATGTAACTGAACAAATTGTTTTTAAAAAAGCAAGAAAGTACTTTGGGACCCTGAAAGATTAAAAGATTGATGAGGATCACACATATGGGTCAAGGGTCAAGTTTTAAATTTAGGTCTCCTTTACAATGAGTCTGTCCTGCTACCCAGTATTCCACAGTGCCTTTCCATGTGTGCATAGATAGGTTGTGATGAGCCCAGACTATATACAATTTATGATGGGTCTACAAAACACATAAATTACAGAAGTACTCTCTGGTACCTTCGCATATAGCAGTGTCTAGAGATACTCGAGTACAGTTAGGGCCTCAAACTAAATCATCATTTTTAATTTCAAGGAGCAATTAACTTCCTAAAAATGTCATGCATACTATAAAAGAAGGAACCTTAAGTAAACTTAATTGGGTCCACTGGGCTTTTATTTTTCTTTCTTATTCTTGTTCCTCTGTTTTTAACTGGAAAAGGATGAGTTCCACACATGCATTCTGGAATGGAAATGAAAATCAGTCAATTGCTTGTCACCCTCTCCTTACCATCCCCAGGAAGGAAAGAGTCATAGTAAGTAAATTTCTTATCCTAGTAATCAGCACTCCATGCATGAGGAGAATGGGAGAAATTTACTCCAGTGTACAACTTTACAGATCCTTCACTTGAAGTGAATTCAGAGAACAATTTCCAGAAGCCTGGGAGGAAGCCTACTGATGTGTGGTGGTGAATTGCTTATGACTGTGAAAAGCATCTGTGACCTTGACAGAAACTTACTACCAAAGTCTGAACTCAGGAAAGCAGAAGAAATCCTAAATGAGCCAAAGATGAGACAGTGCCAAATAGGATCACAGGAGTCCAAGTGACCCTGAGTTCCTGCCTAGCCCGAGGAACCAATGATTCAAATATATATCCCTTTGCAGGAAGAAAGCCCTAAGGCAAAGGGAACTGTCAATAGACTGAAAGGTGGCAGGAGGGATGTTAGCTATTGTGTTAAGACAGTACTAAGGAGGTGACATGATACTCAGATGAACCACCATTCACTGACTCCTTTACAGCAGAAAATAACAAAAAGAGAGTTTTACTCTCTGGAAGAAGCATCTGTATTCTGGGTGCTAAAATGAAAAGTAGGAACCAAAGAAGAGCCTGAGATGTGTTTTGAAATGTCAAATTAAAACATGTAGGATAGGAATACTACTAAGTAATAGGATGGATGGAAGGAAGGAAGAAAGGAAGGAATAACGGAAGGAATGAGAAAGGGAGGAAAAGAGGAAACTAATCAGTCCACAGGCAAGGTTTGAGCCTATGCTGTGTGTCTGGTACTTCTAAATTTTAAATGAATAAAAAGTATTTTTAAAAGGAAAGTAATTATATTGAAATATAGTTACCAAAATTAAAAAAAAAAAACTCAAAGACCCAGGTTAAGATCCCTTATAACCATTATGCCTCATGATCATCAAATCATGTTTAAGTAAGTCATCTGTTAGCAATTCCTTGTCAGGAATTTCCCATCTAAAGTGCACAGGGTTTTATAATAGGACATTTCAATGAGGTAGAAAAAGTGAAACATTTAGTATTCTGAAGCAACTGAATTTTCTAATTTTTAATTGGCTGGGAGGCTTTTTTCTCCCATCATTTACATGTTCTCAAATATATTTTGGGGAACAATTTTGGTGAAAAAAGGTCTAATGCTCTCTCTCTCTCTCTCTCTCTCTCTCTCTCTCTATATATATATATATATATATATATATATATATATATATGTGTGTATATATATATATTTTTTCCTCAAGTAGTAAGACTGATTTTTCATTATGTGACTTATGGAAATTAGTGGTTTCAGACCTCAGTTTCCTCATTTGGAAATTGGGTATAACACTTGAACAACCTGCTGCTTCTGGATAAGGAGTAATTTATAATCCATAAAGTTCTATATGAGAATATTATTATTATCATCTCCCATAGTTCATTTAGCTTCTTGAGGAAACAAAGAATGAATCATGCTTTTTCTAATATGTACACATCCACTGACAAATTAAAATTATCTACTATATCTATGTATCATAGTTACACTAAACATTTTATAGTGTATTTTAAATAGTAAAGAGATATTTAAAAATTTAAATATACATTCAAGTACATTCATCTATGAGAAAGTATTTACTGATCAGGTAATTGATGCCCATAGTTGTGCAAGAAACAATCAGGAATTATGAGGGTAAGAGGCATTTTCTGTCTATAAGACCCTTGTAATCTAAGAAGGAAACATCAAACAATTAAGATGAAGAATAGAAGCTTTGTACTTTGAGTTGAGAAGAAAAGGGTGGATCAGAGTGGTCTGGAATTGTCTGGGAAGGTCTTGTGGTATAACAGGCTGGGACATGAAAGATGACTATGATATAATTGACAAGTGAAGAGAAAATAAAGGGAATTTCATTTGGGAGAAACATTGTAGGCAAGGACTGATGTAAATTGAGCATGGTGTCAGGAAGAGATAGTGAAAAAATCAGACTGAAGGAAATCAAATGAGATGAACATATTGGGATTTAGTGGGAAATAATATTATTTAGGTGAAGTGGAACTAAATTATGGATAACCTTGAAATGTAGGTAGAGGAGTTAAAATTTGATGTGATAAAAACAAAAGAGAACCATTAAAGGTTCTTCAACTGGGGAGACATTAAAATTCTGTAATTTAATTATATTTAGGGTTGTAATACTATGACTAGAGCTGCTGGAACAATTTTTTGGTAGGATGATTAAAAACCATGCGCATGCGCACGCGCACACACACACACACACACACACACACACACACACACACACACACACAACCATTGCCAAAATTTTACATTTTGAATTTCAGAGAGACAGAATTCATTTAAGTTATTAGGACACTTTTTAGCAATTAGACCTATCCAAAGGTTTAGGAGTTGTCCTTCCCTGGAGCTTTTGGAACAAAGACTGGATATTTTCTTGGTGTCTGTGATGAAAATGAGATGATTAATCAGGTACAAAGAGGAATAGATGGTGTCTCATGTCTCTTCCCATTCTGGGAATCTGAGATTCTTTGACTAGGGTCCAACTCAACAGATGTTTCCCAAAAAAAGTCACAACCCTTTTAATTCCTTCAGTGAATAAATAAGGAATAAAAAGGATTTTGCCATTATTTTGAAAGGGATTAAAAAATCAAATTCTCTCCATATTGACTTTAGATCAGGAAGGTTTTCACCTGGGCACTACCACAATCTGCTATCCTGATAGGCTACAAGTCAAAGCTATAATTAACCAAAGTCTGATCTGGGGATGAGTAGCAGTGACCGGTGGGGCAGGGATGAAAGAAACATTGGCACAAAAAATATGAGCATACCTGAAGTATTGTCACTTCTAAAAGGGGAGGAAGAAAGCCTGGAATTAAGCCACTGTCACCACTGCTGTAGGGATGGGACCAGTCCCAAGAAGAGCAGCTCTATACTGTTAATATAAGCTCTCTATATTTTTCACTCTGGGAAAAATTCCCAGTCACCCCACCCTCACTGTAGCTCTGATTCTAAATACCAGAGGTGATCATGAAAATCCTGGCAAGTTCAGCAGTTGTTTTCAGCACTAGGAAAGTATCTTAAATAGCATTACAGTACAAGCAGCTGGATAAATTGTAAGGGCAGTGAGCTAACTCAGGGGTCTAAGTATTGCTGCAAACCTTGCCTTTCTTGTTTATTGCCCTTGGCAGAAGCCCTTGGGTCCTTCATATATGCATTTAGCCTGGCCATCCTTCTTTTCTGATTAAGCATACCATAAATAATCTCTTCTTATTTACATATCGATTACAAGGTAATGAAGCCACTCTGCATTATGTGAAATACAAATCAAGTCCTAGACCCATGAGATAATCACTGTCCTTGGCCCAAATCCCAAACTCTGTACTTTGGTTGAACTTCATTTTGTCCTCTAGGGTCAGGGTGATGTTTCTAAATGAGGGTAATCTGTTTATTTCATGCTTTCATCTCAAGCTGCTCCTTCCTAAAATGCACCATAAAGCCCTATATTGAGATTTCCAAAGAAGCTTAGCTTTACTTTTGTAGCTCTTCATTCAAATTCAACTCTATATATGATTCATATTTCAGCTGCCTAGGGACCTTTCAGGTTGCTTCCTCCCCTCCTGCCACTTGGAAACCTTCAAGCTGCTTGCAAGAAAGAATAACTGGATAAAATTCACAGTTGACTGAGGAATATTTTCTTTTCTTCACCAGTCCTTAATATTCTTACCCTAATGAAGATAATAATCTAGCAAAATGTCTTGCTGGTTCCTATCCCAAAGGAGTCCCCCCAATTTTGACCTACTTCTTTTTTTAAGTTTATAGAACTAGCTTTGTTCATTCATTTGTTTTGTGATGCATGAATTCATTTTTAAACATTTCTTCTTAAAAATCAAGTCTGGGCTGTCAGTTCCACCATGGGATTAAGTGAAGCAGCATGTCCATCTGAAAGGGCTTCTCTTCCTATTTGTCCTGCAGGTAGGACTGTGTTCCTTGAAGCTAGCAAAGGCATGAAACCTTAACTTTGAGAGTTTTCAAAATCATGGCAGTGAGTCATTTTCAGAGATTCTTTCCTGGGTTCATTTTGAAATTTTCATTTCTATTGTAGTGGTTAATTTCCTATGAGCTTTTGTTTACATGTTAAACCCCACTGATAGAATATAAACTGTTTGAGGGTAAATATTGTTTATCATTTCGTTCTTGTATTTTTGTATGTATTCTTTATCTGTGTATGCCTGGCATGGTATCATATGTATAGTAGACCCTTGAAAGTCTATCGTATTGTATTGAATTGTTTAATAATTTATTTCAAAATGCAGAATCTTTGAGATGAAATAATCAAGTCTGTAAACATTTAACAAGTATCTACTATATGACAGACATTGTGCTACATGCCGGGGATGAAACAAAAGCAAAATATAGTCCCTGCTCTCAAGAAAGCTCAGTCTGGTGGGGGAGATAACATACAAGTGCCAATAAAAAGAATCCACAGATTGTCTCATGAAAAGATAGTTCAAAGATCCCAATCCTTGTGCTAGATAATTTGCAAGGACCCTTTTGGCTCTATGAGACTATAGTTCTATGATTATTTTTTTTTCTTACTAAAGCCAAACCATATGTACCTTAATAGAAATTTGATACACATTCTAAGGTCTGGATGATTTTTAAAAATTCCTTTTATGTTTTCCTCACTTTCTTAGAAACAGAAAGTTGAATGTAGAAAAGGATAAGTGTGTCCCCAAACACAAAACCACCTAGTTAAGGATGGAACTTTGAGAATAGTAGGTTCCAAGAAGTTTCACACTGCCAAAGCATCTGTTCCTGACTTTTTAATAATCCATATCTCCTTTGATGTCCAGCAGGATGTTAATAGCAATATATTGAAGTGAGAAGACATGCTTAATTACAGTGACACACTCCAGGGCCATAAAATTCAGCAACTAGCATTTGAGACAGCACTTGCCTTCTGACCTGGTGCCCCACTCCACCTAAGTTGTGAGTGATTGCCCTTCTGGGATCCACCACTCCAAGATGAAATATTGCCAAGCCCTCGACTAAGCAACTGAGTCATACTCAAATTGCTGTGCAGCCATTTATTAGGAGATCCAATGTAAACAATGTGAACACTTCAAATATACCTTTGCTGAAATTAAAATATGTCTCTGTCTTATTAAATGGAGGGTTTGTAGAATTGGCATACATGCTCCTGTTTGCAACCTTTTGTGGCTTTTAGTACTCTCATTAAAAGATACCATTACAAACTTTAGATTATTTTCATTTTCTTTCATCTTCTTTAACTATAAAGAATTCAGACCTTAATTGTCTTCTGCTCCCTTGACCTCATTGTGCAAAGTGGGTTGGCGCATTTAGAAAATCCTGCTTCCATAAAGAGAATAATGATAAGTTTTAAAGAGTATGTTGATATCATTTCTCTAAACCAGTCTAGAAAATGGATTTTGCACAATACAGCTGCTTTTAATGAGTTTTGCTTATATCTATTTTCTTTCATTGTATGCCTTTCCTGTTTTTTAATATTTTAATGCACTTTCTGTTCCTCTAGGGGGGAAAACATTTTAGTAAGTTCTTTTTTTTTCATGGAGTGCCTCAGAATAATATATTTGCTTTGCAACTTTTAAATTCTATTAGTGTCTAGTGAGAAACTCAGTAGTTGGCTTGCCATATAAACTTGCTTCAAAACCTTGACATATTCCTTTATGGTAACTGGGGCTTCATGTGCATTCTCATGAACATTATATCTGAAGAGAATGACTCTTCATAACCCCATATAAGATTTTTTGGCAAAGATACTGGAGTGGTTTACCATTTCCTTCTCCAATGAATTAAGGCACACAGATGTTAAATGATTTGCTTAGGGTCCTATAGCTAAGTAACTGTCCAAGGCTGCACTTGAACTCAGGTCTTCTTGACACCAGACCCAGTACTCCATCCACTGAGTTGCCCAACTGCCTCTACCTACCTACCTATCTGTCTGTCTGTATATCTATCTATCTATCTATCTATCTATCTATCTATCTATCATCTATCTCTCTCTCTCTATCTGTCTGTCTGTCTGTCTGTCTATCTGTCTAGCTAGCTAGCTATCTTCCTATCTATCCAACTATTCATTCATCTATTCATCCATCTATCCATACATCCATCTATCTGAAGTATATATTTATATATGTCATATGTCTATTTTATGTGTATGCATATAATATGAATATATAGTATATTTATATGTTTTGTATATATTTATTAATATGTAACTTTTCTTGTATTATGAAGGTACAGAAAGAGCATGCACAGAGATACTGTCATATAAGAGAAATGATTAGGCAGAGTCAAGAAACAGATGCAAGGAAGAAGGCTCATTGGATAGAGTACTAGGCTTGGACTTAGGAAGAGGCGAGTTAAAATCTAGCCTCAGACACTTACTTGTTGTGTAATTGGGCATTTTATTTCATTTCTATTTGCCTTGGTTTCATCAATTGTAAAATGGTGATAATAATAGCAATAATCTCACAGGATTTTGGTGGTGATCATAATTATAAAAGCAAGTCATTTAATCTCTATTTGCTTCAATTTTCTCATCTATAAAATAGGTATAAAAATTATAAAATAGCTCTTGTTCTGTGTATCATTTTCTTTCATAAAAGCTTTCTTTTTCATGTGTCTGAAGGAAAGAAAAAACATGAAAGAAATTTGGACAATTTTGCTTGGCCTCTGGGGTCAGAGTGAGGAGCACAGTGCATCATGGCTCATAGGAAACACTATATAATAATACTTAAATGCTTCAATTCACATCCTGCTTCTAACACCTTCTAAGTGGGTAACTATGGTCAGCTCAACTACCCTCCTTGATTCTCAGTTTCCTTATGTGTAAAATGAGCATAGCAATCAGTCTGCTGTCCAGATGATGAAGTTCCTGGGAGTATTAAATAAGATGATATATGTAAAGTGCTATATAAAATGTCGGCTAATATTCACAGAGCCTGGTAAAATAGCAACATTTGATAAATGCTTATTGATTGATTGATATTTTAAATTCAGAGATGATCACAACCCTCATTTTAACATTAGTCTTAGTCTCTTTGTCTGGTAATCTTTCTTCCTAAACTATTAGCAAGTTGCATAATTAGCTCTTATTCTGAATATCATCTTCTTTCCTTAGAGCTTTCTTTTTTTTAAGTGTCTGAAGGGCTGACATGAAAGAAATTAGGGTGATTTTGCTTGACCCCAGGAGTCAGAGTGAGGAACAGTGAGTGAAAGTTGCAAACAGGAAAGATTAGGAAGGATGGATGAAAAATCTTTTCAGCTATTCAATTAATCAATAAACATTTATTAAGCATCTAATATATATGCCAGGCATTGTGCTGAACACTGTGGTTACAAAAAGAGACAAAAGACAGTCTCTGTCCTCCAGGAATTTACAATCCAATGGGGGAACAACAAGGAAACAAATATATACAATGGGGGCAAATGTGAAACAATGAACATAATGAAGACCTTGGAATTAAGTGGGGTTAGAGAAAGCTGAAGTTGAAGGTGGGATTTCAGTTAGGATTTTACAATAGTCAGAGAAGCCAGTAGAAGGAGTGAATTAGGGAGAGGGCTCCGGGCATAGGGAATAGCCAGATAGAATGCTCAGAACCAAGAGATGGCAAATCTAGTTCATGGGACAACCAGGAGGTCATTGTCACTGGATCAAAATGTAGGTATTGAGGAGTAAGGTATAAGAATTTTACAGATGAGGGAACAGAGGTCAAGGAAGGTTATGAGTTTCACAAGCCACTTAGCCTCTGCCTCAGTTTCCTCAATTATGAAATGAATGAAATATTAGTATCTCCTTCCCAGACATGAGGATCACATGAGATAATATTTGTAAGGCATTTAGCAGAGTGCTTATTCCCTTCCTTTCAAATCCTGCTGGAGGAAATTTTGTAAGATGGATAGAACTCGGACTTTGACTCAGGATAAACTGAGTCCAAATCCGGTCTCACACACTACCTTTCTGTAAAATGGGGATAATAATAGCTCTTAATTTATAGGGTTCCTTTGAGGATTACATATATTAGAATATATTTCATACATTATACATTACATAAGCATTTTAAAGGCAAACCACAAAATGCTTATATAAATTTTAGGTATTAATTAGCATTAGTGAGAGAAATAGGAGGAAACTAGTGGAAAGGAATTATGCCTTTCCTCTAGCTATTAGCAGACACCACCTGGCAGCAGGCAATCCTCTCTGTGCCTAGAATAGTATCTGTCTAAATGCATGTGCATTACCTTATGTTGACTACTTTTTGTGCATAAATATTTCTAGTATGTATTAAATAGTTCTCATATCCAGATTTTAGATAGAAAAAAAAATGACTTTATTAAGCATTCCAACCACCTCTTTTCAAAAGTCAGTCCTATTCCTATATATATTCCTGAATTCAGGAACACCTGAATTTAAATCTAGCCTTAGATACTTACTAGCTGTTTAACCCTGGGCAAGTCACTTAACCTCTGTTTGCTTCAATTTCCTCATCTATAAAATGGGGATAATAATTGTACTTATCTCCCATAGTTGTTATGAGGATCAAATGAGATAATAATTATAAAGCACTTAGCACTGTTCCTGGATCATGAGTGCTACATAAATGTTGGCTATTAACTAATATTATTATGTCCCCATTTTAATTTTTAAGAGAAAAATGGTAAAATACTAGAACCAATAGACTCCAACCTATGAGCTTCCTCTCAGAGATGCTTTATGTCTGTCTCTTTGTAATTAACCTTTATTCCCATAATGTCAGGATAGGATTCTATCCCTATTAACTCCTATTCAGGACTAAGTATCTGAAATTTTGTGGTTCACAAAGATGCAGAAATCCCATCTACCCTGCTCCACCCTCAACATGGACACAGAATGCCCTAATAGAAAGTACATCTGATTTGGAGTCAGGAACCTAGATTTAAATCCCAAATAGTTCATTTTTTTTTGGTAAGTGGTACATAGACAGAATGAACACCATTCCTAGAGCACGAGTGCTTTTCCTGGGAACAATTAACTTTAAAAAAATATGTTGGTAACTGTGTTACAGTACAATTGGTTTCCTTTGTAATTTCATGTATTTTATTTTATTCATTTAAAAACATTATTCTGAAAAATGGCCCATAGTCTTCACCAGACTACTCAATTTTCAATGATTCAGAAAAAAATTTAAGAATCCCTGTTCTCGAGATAAAGGAAATGGATTTAAATAATACCACTTAAATACCATTTAAATTCTATCCATGCCTTAGCCAAGTTGTAACATTCCTGGGCCTCAGTTTCCTCAACTATAAAAAGAGGTTAGATGGTCTTGAAGTCCCTTTTGACTCTTTATCAATGATACAATGAATTTCAGGTATTTCATTCCTCCTCATCTGCAAAATGTGGAAGATGGACTAGACTTTTTTTTAAAACTCTTCCCTTCCATCTTAGAATCAATACTATGTATTGGTCCCAAGGCAGAAGAGCAGTAAGGGCTAGGCAATGGTGGTTAAGTGACTTGGCAAGGGTCACACAGCTGGGAAGTGTCTGAGGCCACATTTGAACCCGGGGCCTCCCATCTCTAGGCTTGGCTCTCAATCCACTGAGCCACCCAACTGCCCTCTGGGCTAGACTCTTTCTAATAGCTCTTTTAGTAATCCTATGGTTTTTTTTTTTTATACAGAAAATGAATGGAAGTTGATAGTCTTTACATGGAAGGAGGCTAGGAAAGAGTACATATTAGTTTAATACTTGGGCTGGTTTACCATCGAACCAAAGAAGGGGTTAGGATATTTAAAGATGGTTTTTAAAGAGGGAAAAGGAAGTAATGGTTAGACAAGAAAAGAAAATTGTTCTAAATATTTTGTCCTTGTGGTGAGTGGAGAAAATTTCAGGCATTCTTAAATTGATGATGGAAGGAAGAGTGGAAATATTGAATAAATAAGTAAAATGAATAAATAAATAAACTGAAAATTGAAAAGGGAGGAAATGTGGAGATTATAGAGAAGTCTTTAAGATAGTAGGGAGATGCAAAAACTGTAATCTTAAACTTAAAGGTAAAGAAAGGATTCAGATCTGAATTTCTATTACTTACAACTTGTGCCTTCTCACCATAGCTGTCCTTTGAAGGTCTGTCCTGGATCGTCTTCTCTTCTCTTCTCCCCTATACTACTTCACTTGGTGATCTCATTAGCTTCTATAGATTTAATTACCATCGCTATGCTGATGGTTCTCAAATCTACTTATGCTACTCCAACTTCCCTACTGACTTCAAATCTCACATTTCCAATTGCCTTTCAGACATCTCAAATCAGATGTCCAGTAGACATATTAAATTCAACACATATCTTTCCCCTGAACCCTCTCTTCCTCTTGCCTTCCTTTTTACTGTAGACGACATTATCAGCCTCCCAGTCTCTGGGTTCACAACTTGAGAATCTTCCTGGATTCCTCACTAACTCTCACCACCACCCCTCTGTCTCACTACATCCAAATTGTCAGAAAAGCTTCCTCATTTCACCTTTGCAACATCTCTCAAATATGGCCCCTTTTCTCCTCTGACACTGCCACCAATCTGGTGCAGAGCTTCATCACCTCTGCCCTTGGACTATTGCAATAGTCTACTGGTTGTTTCAAATCTCTGCTTCAAATCTCTCCCCATTTTCCTAAAGCAAAGATTTGACCATGTCCCTCTTCTACTCAAAAAATTCCAGTGACTTTTCTAGCACCTCCAAAATGAAACACAAAATCCTCCATGTTTGGTAGTCAAAATCTTTCCTAACCTAATCCACTCTTACTTTTCCAGTCTTCTTACACCTCACTCCCAACCATGTATTCTTCAGTCCAGTGAAATTGGTCTCCTGACTGACTGTTCCATAAACAAAACACTCCAAAAGGGCATTTTCTTCATGCCTGGAATGCTCTCCTTCCTCATGTCACCCTACTGACCTCCTTGACTTTCTTTAAGTTCCAGCTAAAATCCCATCCTCTATAGGAAGCTCCTTTCCCAAAATCCTCTTAATTCTAATGCCTTTCCTTTATTATTTCCTATTGATACTGCATGTATGTGTACACACACACACACACACACACACATATTTGTTTGTTTGTGATCTCCCTCATTAAACTGTAAACAAATTGAAGACCAGGACCATTCTTTTGCTCTTTTTGTATCCCCAGGACTTAGTACAGTGTCTGACATATAGTAGATGCTTAATAATTATTGTTTGATAATTTTTTCACTTCTCTGAACTTCAATCTCCTCATCTATAAAATGAGGAAGTTAAAATGGAAATGGTAACAGGATGGTATAGTAAAATGAACAGTAGCTCTGGAGTCAGGAGGCTTGCATTCAAATTCTTGACTCTGATGCTAATCACACTTTATAATACTGGGAAACTCACAACCTTCCTGGACCTCTGTTCCATCATCTGTAAAATGAGGGAGGTGGATGAAATAGCCTCCAGGACCCCTTTCAGAATTAGATTTATGATCCTATGACCTTTTAGGTCATTCCCAGCTTTAAATCTTGTGAAATCAGCCCTACTCTTCTTAGTGCTATTCCTCACTTCCCATGTCGATACTGATTTCAACTGGTGAGTGGTATTGCTATGTAGGTAGCCAATGTCATTTACACAGACCCTATGTTCTAATCCCATCTGAAATCTGTTAGAAACAAGCCCAATCACTTCAAGATGAAAAATTAGGAGATCATTCTGAGAAAAGAGTTTTGAATTTAAAACTAAAATCTGTAATTTTTTTTAACTTGTGAGGTTTCAAAGGCCCAACATGACTTGTAATTCATCAAGGATGCTTTTTATATGCTCTAATCAAAACAGCATTTGTATTGAACAATTTAATTTGCTGGGGAGTTAATTTCCTCCAGTCTGTTTTTTTCATTTGAAAGCAAAACCTCCAATAGATTGCTATAATACAGTAAATACAATTTTCCAAATGGAAAACCATAGCAACCAGTTTTTTAATAACAGAACGTGATTGGCCGCATGTGAAAAATAAAGGCACATTCTAAATAATTAAATTGTTTTTCAATATAAAAAACAATATTTCAAGCATTTTCATGTTTTATATGTAGAGTGTGATACAGTGTCCCGGTCTATAGGGAAACCTATAATTACTAGACTATCTTTTCATGTACTACATTCTTTTTGTCACTAATCCATGAATTAAAATGATAATTCAAAGAAAATAACCTGTCTAGAGAAGAGAAACCTGAGTATCAGGTCCTTCAAAATTCATTCCTTTTCTATCACTCTAAACAATTGAATAAGTTTCTTTTATGATTTTTTAAAAGAAGGCATTTATAATGCTTATGAAAGAGATCAGTATAAGAACAGTGGTTTGAGCCAGATGGAGGTTCACTTACCCTTCACAGGTCTATATTCATATCTCCTAGGGAATTGAACACATCAACAAAATCTCATTCACTGAATCCATGTCTATGCAGCAACACAGTAGTTGGAAAGTGAAAAATGTGACTCAGCCATCCAGATACTTGGCTTCTACAATGCAGATTTGGAAATATAAAGAACAAACACATAGGAGTAGGGGCTGAAATTTACTACTCCAACCAGCACCTACTATGTGTAATGTAAAGCATGTTGCAAGGTAATGCATTATGGCATAGTGTACAACTATGAATGGAACACATTTTCTACCTTCAGAGAGCTTGCAATTCAATATCCATTTTTCTTTAATTCTTCTAAGATCTGATTTCATAATTGTACCTCTGTGCAAGTAACTATGATAAAGGTAAATATATGGTCAGTTTTGTAGAAGAGGTACAATGGAAGCAAAGGAGAAGGAACAATTTCTACTAGTTAGATCATGGAAGGCTTCATAGAGGAGGTGGTATCTTCATAGATATCTTCATAGAGGAGGAGTTTGATCAATGAAAAACAGTGACTATTGAGATTGAGAAGGTCTTTTGAGGTAAAGAACAAACAAGAGAAAGAGAAAATATAGCCAAATTCAGGATATAAATATAAAGTAGTTTAGCTTGGTTAGATCCTGGGAGAAGCAATAAATAGTGAGGATATTGGAAAGGAAGTTTGGGGTGAGAGCGTGGAGCGACGTGAATTTCATATGAGGATATTTAGACTTTATTTCATAGGCAATGCTAAGCTATTAAAGTTATTTTGACCACAAGAATATGGCTAAGTTGTGTCTCCAGAATATTTTTGGAGCAGTGATGTATAGGACACATTAGAGTAAAAGGAAACTGGGAATCCAGGCAATCAGCTATAGGGTTATGGCAACAGTATAGACAAAAGGGGATAAAGGTCTAAGTTAGCTTTGTGGCAAGTGGGGTCTATAGGGGAAAAAGTATGTATAAAGACACTGAGAACTTATAAGTAATGGAATTTGGTAGTTAATTAGATGAAAAAGTGGGAGTCAAAGTTAATTCGTTAGGAGAATAGTGGGCACATAAAGAGGAGCCCTTTGTCATTTTGGTGAGGAGGAGTTGGAATTTAAGCTAGAGAAATTTTTACTTTGAGACTCCAAGAACCTCTTGAGAGAGATGCCCAAAAAGTAGGTGGGACTGTAGGTTTGGAATTGAAATAAAACATGAGGTAAATGTATTATTATTAAGTGATTAGTAGTATTCTCAGCATTGAAAATACAACTAAGTGTACAAGAGACAATTTAGTAGAGAGGCAAATCTTGTTTTTTATATTCTCTTCCTCCAGATTTCTGTCAGACTGATCCTTCTAAATCTTTCCTTTCAGGATCAACATCTGTGCCCTCTCTAATGCCTAAGTATACCCCGGGCTCATTGTAGCCCCCTGTCTTCATTGCCCTTTATCTCTCAATGATTTCAAATCTTAATTAATCTTTCTAAGATTACCTACTATTATTTCAACTACCATCTCCCAAATATATGAGTTTAAAATACATATTACCATCTCTGTCCTGAGCTCTAGCCCCATATCTCAAAAGTTTTAACATTTTAGCACAGATGTCAGAGGAATTTCAAACTCAACAGGTTCAGAACAGAACATATTTCTCATTAAAACCATCTTTTCTTATAATTTTTCTAATTCAGTTAAGGGTATCGCCATTCTTTCAGACACCCAGGTCCCCAACACTACAAAGAACTATCCTTGATTTTTCATTCTCTTTCACCCCTCCTCATCTCCAATTGGTTGCTAAAACTTATTAATTCTACTTTTTCAACTTTTATCTTATCTGTACCCTTTTCTCTGTTCACACCATGACCATTCTGCTCCAAGCCCTCAGGACATCTTACTTGGGCTATTGTAATAGTTTCATAATTGCTGTTCCTATGTGTAGTGCTGTCCTTCTTTAATCCATCATTCAAATAGCTGTCCAATTTGGCAATCGCAAAATGCAAAGCTGATCATTCATTCCTTATTCAAGAAGCTTCAGTGAATCTCTTGTACATTTAATAAAAGGTGAACTCCTTCGAGAGGTAGTATGGCATAACATGTAGAAAACTAGCCTGTAAACCAGGAATACCAAGGACAAAGTCTTGCTTCTGATAAATACCTTGGGCAAGTCACTTGATCTGTCAGCATTCTAGGCAAATTTCTGATTATAAACTATAGAGAGGCTACTTACTTGCATTGATAGAGGTATGTTTTGTATGAATATTCTTTTGTTTAATCACCAGGAGTTCCCCAAATCATAAACCCAGTCCCTATCCATTTATTTGGCATTTAAAGTATTTCATGGTATGGATTCAGATGACCTTTCCATTCTGATTACATTATCACTCCCTTTCATGGACTCATGATCCATTCAAACTGCCTACCTGTTTTTCAAAGCAAACATTTCATTTCTGTCTCTGTACTGGTACCCATACTGCTGCCATGCATGTAATATTTTCTCCCTTTCAAGGCTTAACTCAAGTCCAACATCCACAAAGCATTTCATGATTCCCACTTTAGTTGTGGCAAAAATATTCTCAAATCACTATGTTTATTTTACAGATTTATTGTTTTTATTTCTCTGAGAATACTTTGCATGCTCTCAACAGAATGTAAGCTCCATAAGGGCAGAGATAGTTTCATTTTTGTCTTTGTAGTGTAAGGTCACACACAGTACCTGGGATATAGTGAATGCTTAGTAAATGCTGAGTAATTGACTGAGATAGTGATTGGAATCATCCAAATGTTTTGGCTTCAGTGTTACCAACTCTTTAAAATGGAGGAAATGGTTGAACTATCTTTCCCATGTTCTAAGGCAATATCCAAACCAAATTCTCTATATGTAAAAACAAAAACAAAAAAACCCAATCAAACAAAAAAAAAGTGACAAAATACAAATCAATTAATTATTTCAAATGACTGGAAAATCTATATTTTTGAAGGAAGTATGAATATGAGGACAAGTGACTAGGGAGGTAGCATAGCATACAGGATAGAGGGCTAGATTTAGAAACAAGAAGAGATAAGCTCAAAACTAACCACTAAGATTTTCTAAATATGGTCAAGTGACTTTAATTTTCTAAACCTCTGTTTCCTCGTGTGTAAAATAAATTGCTTAGAGTACATGGCCTTAAAAGTGTCTTCTACATAGAAATCTGTGATCTTATGATTGTGGTATTCTTTCTGTAAAGGTTAACAATATTTCTCAGGTAGGTAACTTTCAATGACTACAGCTCTAGTCATTTATGTTAAACACAAAGAGGTTATCAATAATTTTGACCTGAGGGAATCCAGTCCCACTCACAAGGAGTTAATCAGAAAAAAGAAGTGGGAGCCTCTCTTAAATGTCTTGGATGTGACATATTTGGGTTGCTGTGCATAGAATATATTTTCTCAATAATCATGTGTTGTTAAATATTTATAGATATTTCAAAAGTATATTCACATATTTTTCAACATATTGTGATCCATCTCTCTGTATTTTCAGCACAGATTCTATTGTAAGACAGAGCATTTAATTTCCATGAGGGCATTGACCTGGCCAGTGAAACCAATCTTCTTGTCAAGATTACTGGAACAGCATTTTTTTCTTATTATAAATGTTTATTTTAGAAACAAATACTTTGAGGATTTTGCTGCTTTGGAGACTCTTTGTAGCATTATTTATTTATGCTAAATTCAGTCATGCCACTCCTATTTTCAAGTAATGTTATAAAATATAAATAGTTATATGTCATATGCATATACATATGTAATGTTACATGTAAATGTATGTATAAATGTGTATAAACCTGTATGTTATTTTGCATGTATTCCCAACTCACCACAAAACTAAAGATAAATACGTGCACTTTATATGTAGTCCTGATGACAGATAAAGAATAGGAATATTTCAAAAACTGGATTGTAATGCCATCAAGCTATTCTGTTAGCAATTGAGGCAAATCAAAACATTTTTCTTTTTTGTTTTGTTTTGTTTTGTTCTATTTGGAGGAACAGAAGAATGCCCTATGCTTCTTCAATGTGATAAGCATCTATTAAAAATTCTTTTGAACAAGGTATCATTCATATGCCTAAGTACATATAGAGAGGCAGTATGGAGGCTGATAGGGTGCTAGGCTTGGAGTAAATAAGACGGGGCCAAATCTTGTCTCTAGTAATTACAAGTTCTATTACACTGATCAACCACTTGACTTCTCTGAAGCACAGTTTCCACATTTCTGTAGTAAGGACATTAATGTCGGTGGTATCTTTCTCAGAAGTTATATCTCACAGGTTCATGGTGATGTTCAAATGATAGAATATCTATGAAGTACTTTAAAAACATTCAAGTGAAATATAAATGTCATTTATATAACAATATAATAGGTTCAGGATGACAATTTATCACTTGTGAAGATACTAAAGTGAATTAAAATATATCTATGGTATATGTCTACACTGGCTAAATTAAAGCTAAAACAGCATCGAGTTATTTTGTATGTACTAGCTAAGCCTATATAGCATTTCCATATATATATGTTTCTATAGCATTTCTCAAGATAGTCACTGGGATTTCCTGTTTTACTTTTGTCCAAGAAGTCTTCTACATCTAGCACTCACTCACGCCTCATCTCTACCTCACAGAATTCCTTTCCTCATTCAAAGCACAGACCAGGTTCTGCCTCCTACTTAAATTCACTCTTAATCTCTAGAATGACTAGCAATCTTCTTTCTTAGAAAATAAATCTAACTTACTTCTGGGAACATTATATCCACTTAGTAGAATGCAAGCTTCTTGAAGGACTATTTTTATTTTTAGTTGAATCTATAAAGAAGGCAATTTTATCATTAGAAAAATATATATTTAGTTATCATTCTAAATGAATGCTAATTTTAAGAAGTTGTGATTTATGTTGTATTTATCTCCTCAGCAATTAGTACAACTTTTAATAAATGTTTATATTCATTATATGTCACCTAAGTATCTATTTTTAAAATTTTAATAAAATACATGATTTAAAATTGACCTCCAATCTGCCTAGAGGGGTTCAGTATATGTTTCTATCCGGCTTTCAACATCAAATATAAATGAGATAAAACCCTTAATTCACATTTTTTCTCTCCACCTAACCTATAATCTATGTTAAACAAGGGCTGACTTGGAATTCATCCTTTTTTTTTTCGATAACAAAGCAATGGGAAGTTTTAAAGTACATTGGGGGTTAAAATCTGTATCCTGATCACTAAATTTTATGACCCAAAGTGAGTCTTCTGTGGTGTCATTTATTATCGCAAAAATGATTGGAACTGGGGGACCATGACACTATTACCTGTTACTGCAGATTTATTGAAAATTAGCAATTCCATTTATATCTATGAGATTTCAGGGATTATTCTGTTATAGACTAGAAAACGGATAGATTTATGAGTTCAGTGAATCTAGTTGTACCAACTAATAGAGCAACAGAGAAAATTTAGAGGTTTGTACTCCTAAAGGAGTTAACCTTTGGATAAAGAAACATTTTTCAAATAGCATGTGAGAAATTATTGAATCCATAAATTGTCACCACTGCACTGTTAAAAAAAAATACCTACATCTCCAGGTTTAGCTTTTGTGAGACAGAGAGAAGCAGCAAAAGTTAACAAAAAACAATTTTCCCTATCACTTGGTTACCTAATATAATTGCTCAGGGGGTAATCTATTACTAAGTTATTTTCTTCTCTGGCTTTACACTGTCTTGTCAGCTCCTCACTTAAGTTGTTGAAGTGTGCTTGGTGGGACCATGTACACATATCTTGAGTCATATCGTATACTTCTCTGTATACCCTGCAGCACTTAATAGAGTATATAGTAGGCATTCAGTGTTTATCGATTGAATTTTCTTCATAATCAAACATTTATTAAGTGGTTGCTCTTCATCTTCACAAAGTCCTATGACAAAGCTTCATTATGGTATGGAGGTGACCCTGAGTTATTGAAGGCTAGGCCAGCAAAGGGTAGGCTCTAGCAGTTTCTACCATATTTAAAAGGTTGTGAGTAGAATTCTGGCAGTAGAATGTGACTTCTTTCTAGAGTCAAGCCCAAATAAGTATTGAATAAAGGCTGAGCAATAATAGACTAGTAATATGATAAACAATTCTTTGGCCATAACAAATTTTAATGGAAATATGACTATAAAATGACCCTTGGTCCTATGTAATCCACTTCTAGTTCTACAATAAAAATAGTATGGAAATGACCAAAGGATGCTAATAGAAATAGTTTTCAGACTAAAAATATTTATTTGTTGTTCAATATTTTAAATGTGAGATCTTTGTTCAGTAACCACTGAGTAGACAGATATGTGACTAGAAGAGCTAAATCATATCTGTCTTGACCTTCTGGGTATAAATGAATACAGATGACATAAGTAAATTACAGCTAAGTGAGAAGATAGCTCATAGTCTTAGGAAAGCAAATAAAGAAATTGGTGGGGTTGCAAAGGCAGCAAGAAATTATCTTATTGGGTATTTTGGTCATGTCATATTGAAATTCTCATGATAATAATTTACAAAAAATCACAATAAGAAATATCAGTTTTGTGTTATCCATTTCAAAAGATAAATAAATATACAATGTTTATAAAATTATGAAGTCCTTTCAAATTAGATATTTAACTTAGATGTTGGGGTGGCAAAACATATTATGGAAAATATGGATCAGGAGTAAGGAGTGAGATAGCCCAGTCTTATAGGCAACATAAAGAACTTTTCTGACCATATAGAGTGAATATTTTCCTTGAGAAATATATCAGAAGGTAACCAGAAATACCAAATAACAACTTAAAAACTTAACAGTAGGAAGCTGGCTTATTATTGATAAGAGAGTTATTCCTGATTTAGTTGTCAGTTTCTTAAAGGACCACTGACTTATTCGAGCAGAATTTAAGATTAATATAATACTAGAAGAATATGAATGAGAAAAAAATAAACAACTAGAACAATTTCAATTTTACTTACTGGAATAAATTATTGACAATAAAACATGGGAAATGAATGTGGAAGGGGCAGCAACAAGAATCATAATAATTTTATACAGAAGTATAATGAATTATCATTCATTATCACCAAGAGGTGGCAGAAAACTAAACTAAGCTAAATAATAAACTATTTTACGCAATATATAACTGACTTCCTTACCAAATGGAGAGATTTGGCTGTCAAAAGAAATGCTGATTTAAGAATTAAAAATTGATGATGGTGAGTGGCTATGAGTAATTTCACTTCATAAAAGAGTGAAAAGTCGAGAGCTGGGGGAACCATTTAAAAAACACATGGTGAGAGATCTAAATAACGTCATTTTAAAAGCATTTCAAAGTGAAACTAAGGGGTCATCAAATATACAATGGGAAAAAATCTGCACATATTTTCATAGAAAATTCTATCAAGGACAGAGAAGTCACCATAAACGGATTCTAATATTGCCACTTTGGATGTACCTACTTTAGTAAAAGTAGATTTGAAGAAAATAAATATGGTGAAAATAGATGGCTTGGACTTAGTAGAGGAAGATTTCCATGCTGATGGCAATAATTTTGAGGTCATTGAGAATCAATTCTCAGAATATCTGAAAAATGATAACATATCAAAAATATGGGTTGGATTGCTTTCAGAGCAATTATAAAGGTCCATTAAAGATCCTCAAATTTTCCCTGAAGCAAAAAGACTCGTATTTTTAATATCAACAATCATCTGATGATTTTATGTAGCTATTAAGCATGCTATGCCCTCCAAAGAACTGAAATTAACAAGAGCAATGGAAAACTGCTCAGTGGGTGTGAGTGGATGACAACATATTATAAATGTGAAGTTAGGAAGGAGAAATAATGCAAAGGATATGATTAATGATATTAGAATTAGGTGATAAAAATAGATATTCTAAGAGTGAGATATAACTTCAGATAATTTTGTTACACTTTCACTATTTTAGTAAAAGTGAAGGAATTCTCCCAGCAAACTCCAACCTCCTTTGGTGAATTTATGAGGAATAATGGATGAAAGTCTCACAGAAGGGTTTCAATCTATATCAAAGAAAGGGATACCAACATTAATTAGATCACAAGTCAATTGTTATATTAACATTAGACTCAGACATTCCAGAATTGTTTTTAAGTCATTCTAGAGCAAGTCTGCCTATGTATCATTCAGTTATTCTTTGGTGTCTCGGGTGGATTTTTATCAAAATGACTGGTCAATTTAATTGTAGGATATGGATTTAGGTCTGGAAGGCATGAGAGGTCATCCAGCCCAACTCTCTCTTTTGATAGATGAGGAAACGTAAGTCCAGCGAAAGGTTAATTTTCTTGATCTGGGTTATACAGATATGAAACATAGCTAGGATTTAAATTTGGGTCTTCTGATTCCAGATACAGTTTTCTTTCCTCTGTGCCACATGTAGGAATTTCTAATTCAGGTCAACATTATAAAATAGTGATTCTTTCTAGTCATTGATCCAAAAATCACAATTCATACATTTATTAAGTACTTATAATTTAAAGAAGACTAAGGGACTATAATAGCTATAGAATAGTGAAAGGTTTTTAAAATAATGCTAATTTCTTTGGTCATCAGTGAATACTCTTTGAAGGCTAATTTAAATGTATTAATAACAATTATTGAAACAATTTAGAAGTGCCAGATTTATGATACTATAAAAAACTACCAAATCTTCCACTATAGACATTTATATTCCCATTTTAAACAGGAAGAAAATGAGGCTCAAAGAGATAAATGACTTAACCAAGGTAACATAGTTAAATAGTGTTACAAGTAGGATTCTAATACATGTATTCTTAAATTCCAACCTAGAACTCTATGCACTATACAAAACTCTCAAAAAGGGGTAGGACTCATGGTAATTGCAGAGGATTGTTTGGAGAGGAGTTTAGAAAGTGGGTTGAATTGGGGGCAGCTGGGTGGTTCAGTGAATTGAGAGTCAGGCCTAAGGATGGGAGGTCCTGAGTTAAAATGTGACCTCAGACATTTCCTAGCTGTGTAACCCTGAGCAAGTCACTTAACCCCTATTGCCTATCCCTTACCACTCTTCTGCCTTGGAACCAATTCACAGTATTGATTCAAAGATGGAAGGTAAGGGTTTAAAAAAATGGGTTGACTCTCCAATATTTGTTAATGGATATGAACAATTTTCAGTTAAAAATGCGTGCTATAAATAATCATATAAAATGCCTCAAATCACAACTAATAAGAGAAATGTATATTAAAACAACTGCAAAATTCTACCTTATAACAATGATTGTCCAGGATGAGAAGAATTGAAAAAAGACAGTTGATGTTGAGGGACTATAGATTTGGTCCAAATATTGTGAGAAGCAATTTGGAACTATATACAAAATATACTGATGTGTTCCCTCTGAACAAGAAATACTATTTCCAGAAATATATCTCAAATAGGTCAAAGACAGAGGGAGAGGATTCATAAATTTAAAAAAAAATTAAAGCAGCACTTTTCATTGTAGCAAAGAGCAGGTAAAAAAATTGATGCCTATTAGTTGAGAGCATGGCTGAATTAATTGTGGGATAATTCAATGGAGTATTATTATTGAGCCCCATAGAATTGTGAATATGATCGATTCAAAGAAACCTGGGAAGGCTTGAATGAACTGATTCATAGCAAACAACCTGGTGAAACAAATGATATGATGATCACAATCATGTTAAGTAATGTCAAATAGAATGAGATCTTTAAGGGCCACATATTGATTTAGAAAATGAAAAATTAACAGAATCAAAGTTGTATTATACTTTAATTTTTTAAACATTTCCCCATTACATTTTAATAAGTTGGATTGAACTCTTTTGGTGGTGGCTTGCACCTACAAGCTGCAAGTTTGACACCTCTGATGAAAAGAAAACAACTTTGAACCTTTGATCAAAGCAGTAACAAATCATGACTTCAGAAGCTAGTTAACCAAGCATACCTCCCATTTTTGTTAAAATAGGCTGTAGATACAAAATGAAACATTTTTTCAGCGATATTTAATGTGTTGATTCTATTTGAGTGACTATCTTTACTTACTATAAGTGAGGGTTTTTATTGTTTGATAGAGGGAGGAATTATTGGGTAGTAAGAGAGACAAAACGTGTAATAAAGAAAAAAATTAATAAAACATGAAACTGTAAAGAAAGAAACAAAAAAACTTTCTAAAATGATACAGATATCAGGTAATTTTGTTGAAATATTCAATTTAATATTTACTTTGTAAAAAAATTGTACATAACAGAAACTAACATTTCTTATGTAACCTCTTTACATATTGAATGATTTGATGATGATCATGAAAATAAATTTTTTTATTAAATATGAAATGAATAGGTGTCAAAATATAAAGGGCCTTGCTAAGTTAAAGACAGTCATATAGGCAATAATGAACCATTGAAGATTTCTAAGAGTATCATTATTAAAAAAAAAAGGTATAGGAAAGTTACTCTTATAATTGGGTGCTGGTAACATTAAGTAATTAGAAGCTGTTACAGGAAAGGAGACCAGATAACAGACTGCTGGTATTATCCAGGAATGCTGTGATATTTGGAACTTGTGTGTTAGCAGCAGAAATGAAGGAGAAAAGATGAGATTCAAGAGACTAACAAACAAATTAACTGTTTTCAACAGTGAAAAAAATCTACAGTTATTAATTAAATATGGTTTGGGGAGAACCAAGTAAAAGGAGGAGCAAGATGACTCCAGTTAAACTAGATTAAGAAACTGGGGGAAATGGTATAATTAACAAATCAAAGAGTGAGGAGATAAATTGGGGTTGAAGGGAGGATGATCAATTCTTGAATGATCAAAAGCAGTTTGAGATATCGTTTTATTGAGATATTCCCCTCTAAATTTTTCTTTTGATCTTATTTACAAGAATATTCTTCTTATAGAAATGAATTACATAAATATATAGTGTCATAATAAATAATAATATAACAATAAAACAAATATCAAAATAATAATATAACTATAAATAAATAGATACAATACCAACAGGAGAGGTTGTTTTTTTTTAACTGAGCATTTTCCTCCATCTCAGGGTCAAATCTTAACACATTAGTGGTCTAAATTGCAAAGGAAGATCTATAATAATGATCTTAGAGACAACTTGGTGGCTCAGATGATTGAGAGCCAGTCCTAGAGTCAAGATGAGCTAATATGTCCAAATATGGCCTCAGACACGACCTACCTGTGTGACTGTGGGCAAGTTCTTTAACTCCCACTGACTTCCCTCACAGTCTTAACTCCCTCATTCTCCATCTTCCATTCTCCCATCCTTATTTTTATTTTTATTTTTTAGAGTGTGGTGAGGCTCCATCATCCTCTTTGAGAGACTCTATCAAAGTCATTTCCTCAGGTGTTTCTTCTGTTATATGAGGGGAAAATGAATCTTTGTATATAGTCATTAAAATGACATTTTAATAAATATGAAATGGTTACATTTTCCAAACAAAAAAAGTATGGCATGGAGCAACCAATTCTATTCTTTGGTAATTGTGAGTCATATGACCTTACTCCACCATTGTATCACTTTCCTCATTAATGATAATAATAGCATCTAATTTGCAGTGTTGTAAGAATCAAATATGATATCCATCTGTAGAATACTTTGAAAACCTTGATGCACTATAAAAATTCTATTATCATAATCATTATTATTAAAATAACTTGTACTTGGAATTCTAATTATTTTAGAAATGGCAAAGACATCTGTCTTTTTTTGAAGTGCTTTGTTTTAATTGGTATGGAAAGATAGTCACAGAGGATTTGGCTTCTACTGTTTCTAAGCCACAATCTTGATTCTGTACCTTCTAAACTGCTTCCTACTACTCTGCAAAACTTTTCAGCCTCATCACTCATCCCTCCCTTTCTCATGTCTCAGAGGAAATAGTATCCCTACTTCTTTCTAAATCTAATCCCCTTTAGCAGTGCCTTCAATCCCATTACTTGACTTTCTTCGAGGATCTTCTTCCACAAACAATCCCTTTTGCATCTTCCTATTAACAAACATACTCCATTCTCAAAACATCTTCATTTGGTCCATTTTCACTTTCCAATCTCTTTCCTCTGATCCACAGTCAATTTTTTTTTAAATAAGCAACATCTGATCCAGTCATGGATGGATGAATGTGTGAGCAAGAGACAAAGCATTCATTAAACATTTACTATGTGACAGGCTAACTACCAAGCAGACAAAAAGAAAAATGAGGCAGTCCCTTCTTTCAAGAAGCTCACATTCCAATTAGGGAAGACCATATATAGGAAAATTGAGTGAAAGTGCAAATGGAAAGGTCTGGAGGGCTTCAGAGTTGTGATAGGGCAGATGGCAATACCAGAAGTAAAGAGTTCACCAGAGGAATCTGATATTGGTCCAGTGGTCCTTAGGGTCCAGCGATTTTTAGAGTCCAATGACATAAGATCATACATCATAAATCTAGAACTCTGTTTAGTCCAACCACCTCATTTTACAGATGAGCGAACTGAAAGCAGGGAAAATGTAAGTGATTTGCACAAGATCACACAGGTAGTGTCAAGGCAAGATTTAAAGCCAGGTAGTCCTGGTTCCAGGTGTAATACTTGTACCACTCTGTCTCTCAAGAGTGAGGGTCCTTGATCCTTCATCTTACTGAAAGGAATAGAGTGACTCCCTGTTCATCACAGGAGTGTGTAAGTGATCATATATGGGCTTCTGATTTGGGAAAGGGGAGATAATCCTGGTAGGATCTGGGAAGGAGGTGGCAGGAGAGAATTCCTGCCAGTACTATTCTCTAGTACCTAGTAGAATGGGGTGATCTCAAAGGTTTTCTGGAATGGTATCTATATATATATCCAGTGCTCTTACTTCTACACCATGCTATTTTCATATCATTTATCTTTTCAGTGTTCCTTGTTCTATTCCCAAACCGTTCCTATAAGTATTTGCCAAGTTCTGGGTCAGGCCCTTTTCTTTCTTTTGGCAACCTCATTGATCCCGTGGAAAGAAATGTATTTCCTTATCACTATTTCTGACCATGAAACCACTATTTATTGACTTTACCAAGTCTAAAATCCTGTTATCTTTGACTCTTCCTTTTTCTTCTATTTTAAATACAGAGACTTACAAGTGCTGTCTATTCTACTTTGCAATATTATCCCTCTGTTGTATCCTTTTTATTTCTACAGTCATTACTTCATTACTACCTGCATGGATCATTGAAATAGGATATTAAAGAGAGACTCCTCCACTTTTTCCTTCTCTAATCCATCTAGTAAATGGCTTCCAGATATAAGTACTGGTACAGCAATCTGGTTACATCATTCCTATTTTCAAAACCTTGCAATCACTTTTGTTAAACAAGTAAGGTTCAAACTCAAACCCAAATTCAAGGCATTCATGACCTGATTACATCTTACCTATCCAACTTTACCAATCAACCAAAAATAGTCAATAAAATAACAAGTACAAATTAAGCACCTAGCATGTTCCAAGCATTGTTCTAGGTATTAAGTACTCAGGATACAAAGATATAAATGAAATAGTCCTTTTCCTTAAGAAATTTGCCTCAAGTGGGATGTCAATATATAGATCAAGATATTTATTTCTATCTCTATCTATACACACATATATATGCATAAATACTCACACTGTATCCTAACTTGAGGATACCTTTTTCCCCTGCATACTACCTCTTGAATCACAGCCCTTTTAAAACTCAGTTCAAATACCACTTATTCCAGGATGTGTTTCCTGATACCCCACCTGATAATCAGCGTTCCACCATCAGATGGAACACTTTGTCTCTCCCTTAAGCACTTAACATTTGTTGGGCAACTGGATGACTGAGTAGATAAAGCATAAGCCCTAAAGTCATGAGATTTAAGTTAGAAACCAGCCTCAGTCATTTACTAGCTGTGAGACCCTGGGTAAGTTACTTAACTACTATCTACCACAACTTTCTCTTCTGTAAAATAAGGATAATAATAGCATCTACTTCCTAAAGTTGTTGCTATGGTCAAATGAGATAATATTTATAAAGTACTTTCCAAGTTTTAAGGAAATATATAAATGCCAGTTATTGTATTTTATATATGGCACAGTTCTTCAATTGTCTCCCAAGGGCTCAATGAAGTAGAAGTGCCGGTTTTGTATGTGTATGTGTGGTCTTATTTCAATAATCATATCCTGGCAACACAGGATGCATCATCTTGTCTTATTTAAATAAATTCTGTATGACTCCAGCACCTAGCACAATTCTCTGTCCACAGTAGGCACTTATAATATATATTCAATTTAATATAATACAAAATTTCCAAATAAATTTCAATTTAAGTCATTTTCCTCTTTAAGATAAATTGACTTTTGAAGAATTTATTTAACCATTTCTGTACATTGCCATGGAGAAAAGATTATAAAAGTGAAATTGAACCAAGATATATCTAATTATCTGTCTCTGTCGAGCTGTGTACATATGTGTATTTATATGTCAATTCTGAAGCAACCAGCCTTTGTTTATCTAGGGCTATGAACTTCTTTTTAAATTGAGAATGATACTTGACAAATGGCAGCAAGTATGAAGAACCAGGAATGAACCCCCTACTTCCATAAATACCTTCTTGAAGCAAAGTCCACATAATTTCTTTTTTCATTAAAATTCACAACATGAAAGCCAATTTTTGTTTTCTTAGCAACAGATGAAAATTGTTTTTTAAGGTCTTTACATGCCAGTGAATCGACTTTCTTTGGTCTAATACTAAGTGACAGCCCGGTATTGAGCAATTTTAAGCCAGGTCTTCGATTTAATGTAGATGTGTTGAAATTTGTGACAAATGAAATAGATATTTAATGACACCTAATGTGCAGTAAGATAGTGTATGTAGTATAGGAGGTTCTGTTAGGAAAGACTTGCAAACATTATGCCACCAGAGCAATGCAGCCTGAAAGCTTACCATAATTTCATAAGATATTCAGCTAAAGAAAGAATTCATAATAGAAATAGCAGGAAAATAATAAAGGTAGTTGAGAATATGAAGATTACCCTGTAACTCACTTGATTCTTTGCATTCCATCCTGAAGTATGCCAAGGTCCTTAGGGCTTAAGGTTTATATGTTGCTGTGTGTTTGTCGAAGGTTCTTTGGAATACCGAAGAATGTGTATAGGCATTTACCCCCTATACTAATAAATTAAAAATGTAATATAACATAGAAGTCCATACATAATACATAATAATCAGTTGATAGGTATTCAACATTCATTTCTTAAGTACTTACCATATGTTAGTGTTATGTTAGCTACTGGGGATACAAAGAAAGACAAAAGGATACCATATTGGAATTGGGAAGATAACATGGAATAATTAAGTACACATAAGACATATACAGTATAAATGGAAAGTGGAGTTGAGGGCAAAAAAAGATCCTGCAGCAGAAGCATGCAAACTAATTGCAGAGGAAAGGAAGGAAAGTATGCCAGAAATAGGGGACAGAAAGACATGAATCGGGTTGATGGAGTGTTATGAGAAAGGAACAGCACAGAGGCCATTTTGCTGTATCACAGAGAGCATGGAGGCATGCAAATTGTAAGAAGAGTGAAAACTTGGGAGGAGGCCAAACCTTTTTTATAAAGGTTTTAAATGCTAAACAGGAATATATATATATATATATATATATATATATATATATTTGACTCTGGAAATAATAAAATCACTGGAGTTGGCAGAGAAGGGGGTGACATCGACAGAATCCCAAACTAGGAAATCATATCAGCAGCTGAGATGGAGGATAGGTTGGAGGAGGAAGAGACATGACAGGGTGATCACTTAGAAAAGCATTACAACAGTTTAGGAGATAAGTGATGAGGACTTGTACTAAAGTGAGTATGTGACTAGTGAGAAGGAGAAAAAAAAATATATATATATATATTTGTATGTAAGATATTTTTATGAAGTTAAAGTTGTCAAAATTTGACAATAGTTTTCATTTGTATATGAATATATGTAAGGAGTGGAGGATGACTTTGAGCTTTCCTGACTGGGCAACTGATAGAAGGTCTGGGCAATGACAAAAAGTTAGGGAAGAGAAGAGGGTTTTTAAGAAAATATAATGATTTATGTTTTGGAAATACTTTGTTTTAAATGCTTACAGGATATCCAATTCAAAATGTTCAATAGGTAGTTGGTGATGGAGGACTGTTGTTCAGGAGAGAAACTAGGGCTGGATTTAGAGATTTATGAATCATATGTGAAGGGAGAGATTATTATTGTCCCAAGGGAACTGATGAGCTTGCCCAAGAAGAGACTAGTCTTTTGGGACCTTCATGATAAGTGGGAATTACCTGGATGAAGATACAGCCTAGGAAACTGAGGAAAAGGAAAGAAGTAAGTAGGAAATCAGAATTCTATAATAAAATGTATCCCTGCTTTCATTTGGGGGGGGTATACATGTGCTCTATAATCTCATTGCTTAAAATATCACAGTATAAAAATAAAATTAATTTTTCTTGGAAAATATCTCTCTCCTCTATTAAGAATGCCTGCTAACATAGATGTCAAAGACCTTAGAGAAGTATGTAGAAATGCGATTTTTAATGAGGAACGGTTTGACTATGCTTTAGCATAAAGGCACACGTGATGTCTGCTTTTAAATTTAGCTCCTAAATGGAAGAAAGTTAAGGCCTCATACAGGGTGTGGCAGCTTAGAAGATGGTCCAAAGGTCTCATAGAGTCAAGAAAAACAGGAAAAGAGTCAAATTGTGGGTGGCTGATATATTTCATTTAAAGTATATCATGGAGATCACATTGCTATGAAACTAAGGAGAGATATTAGAATATTAGAAAACACTTCTTTAGTAATTTATTGGGTATGGCCTCAGCAATGTATTTCCTCCAATGAAGTAAATTACAACCTATATACAATCTCTTTTCCATGTCTTCCCATTAATCCTTCAAAACGTATATATTCAACAAACTGAGGGTCTTCTTTTAGATTTCCCTCTATTCGTTAGATATCAGGTTTGTTGGATGATTATGCTCAATTCTAACTAAATGATCAGTCAGCTTCCATTTATAACTACATTCTTTTTGATTATACCCTTCAAGTCACTTCTTCTAACTTCTTCTACAGGGTTCTTTACAGGTAATATGTCAAAAACCTAGTCATGCCCATCATGCATCTGCTTCATTGGTATTTGGGTGACCAACAGCTTTAATTCCTCAATAATTGATATCCCTTGGCAACAAGATAGCACCCAGGAATGATACTGAAGTTGAAAAGATAGGCCTTCATTTCAGAAAGAATATTGTGGTTATTAAAAGTATTAAGTGATTTCTCAAAAATTAACCAATTCTCTTCCATTCTTCTAGTCAATTTTGGGTTCAGCTCACAGTCTTTGAGCAGTGTCTGTCTGAGTTACATGTACTGATGGATCAGTTCTTTTATATCTTCTGACTTTCATCTTTCTTCAGACTTTTTTGACTTACACACCATGCCTTTGCTGAAATATTACTGTGCAACTTTAACATGTATCTGCCATATCGTCACCTTTCTCCTATTACTGAGTTCTCCAAGGGACTTCATTTTGGAGAATGAGTCAGGTCAGCCAACTTCCATTCCTCTCCCAGTGGTGCTTTTAGACTTCTAGACTAGTTTTAGACTTATGTACCTTGCTTCTGCTGTGATCTCACTCTGAAACCACTCGGTGACTGAGGACTCTGGGGTCTAAAATAGCCATCCATTATGTCAGAATTCTTCTCCCATTGGCAAATTCTTCCTAGGTCTTACATATCAGAAAGGGTTTCAGGACAATCAATCTTTATTCCCCTTTCAGCTATGTTTCTGACTTTCTAGATTTCAACACATTGCCTCTGCCAGGACACCTTTATTTCACTCATTACTGTTCCTAGATCCAGACAAGTCGGGTCTGTGATATAAAGTGTATACTTTATGATCCCCTAGTGACTCTGATCTGCAGTCACTATAACCCATAGTACCTCAGAGACCTGCCTAACCTGAGACAAGAACATCATCAAAACCCGATAGAGTGAATGAAAGGAGGGCTTTAGATATTTGGACCACCCAGGGACTCTGGGTTTGAAATGTGGATGGGAAGTCCTTCAGTAGTTATTTCCAGGTGTGTGTGGTACACACAGCCTCTTGAGATACTTGAGCACTATCCAGTCATCATTGAAAACACTGCCTCTACAGTTGACTGAATCCCTCAGAGATCAGTCCATCTGGTGACATCAACACTGAAGTCCTGCCAAAAATAGCTGGGTACCTCATCCACCCATTGATATAAACATGAGAATACTCAATAGTTATTCTCTTACTAGTCATTTTTTAACTTAATGCTAAAACAAATCTCATCCCCATCAAAGTTTCAAGTCCCACCCACTGTGGAAAAGAGAAATTGGGAAAGCCTGCAAAAATACAGGAATAACTGGGACTGATGACCTGACATTCAACCGAGAGTATTCTATTTGGAATGTGACCGGGAAAGAGCAGTTGGAGGTTGGAGGCAGACCAACTGAAGGCTGGACTTTTTTGGCTTGAAAAAGGGAAGAAGTCTATTCTCTTGGTTTTTTGAGACAAAGCCTGAAGATTATCTTTGGTTTTGAAGAGAGAAGAAAGAAGAACAAAGTCCAGCTCTCTCTCTCTGATTTTCTCTTTTGTGATAGTGATTGAACTTCCAGACCTATCAGCCATTTCTCCCAATTGAATTATATTTCACCATCTTCCAAACTAAGACTCATTGTAGTATTAGAGAAATCCCCAACCCCCTTCCCCTCCATTTCTTATCCTTCCCTGTCTTCCCCAATAAACCCCTTTCTTAAGATAGAGAAGAGAAAGAGTATTTCATTTGAGATATCATAAAACTCACCCTGAGTTGGTTTAAGAGACTAATAGAAGATCAACAAGAAAGGGTGAGGGAAGAAAAAGGGAGCCTGAAGGGAGGAAGAAGGGAAGCTGAAAATAGGGAAGAAGGGAGGAAGGGAGGAAGGAAGAAGATAACAGTGTGATTTTAGTTATCAATTACCATTCAAAATAATTCCTTATTGAGAATTAACACAGTATTTCTCAAAAGGACTACCATGCCCATCCACTGACAGAACCTGAAGCAGTTAACCCAATAATGAAAGAGGAAATGAAACAAGCTCACATCAAATTCCTTCACTTTCCTGTAAACTACTGAAAAAACTACCCAATTGCTGGCAAAGATTCTTCATCCCAAACACCAAGGGCTTAGCCATTAGGGTTCTATTCACAAGTGGTAGCTTCTCAAGGCTAAATGGTCCTGATCTGAAACCCATTCTTGCCCCATCAGCAATCTCTCAGACTAGGTCATCACCACTAATACCATTTTAGAATTTTCTTACCCTTGAGAGTAGTCTAGAATCTAAAGCCCATTGAGCAGCTGAGTGAGGAGGATGCTAGATACTGTAGTCTCATGAGCAATTGAACTTGAGTCCTGAAGGATGACCTTAGTGTCTGCCTCCATTTTCCTCACTGACTTATATCAGCATTTCTAGGGTCTGGGAAAGCTCCCAGCAAAAATGGGAGGGAAGGCAGGGAGTGGACATAAAGTTACTGAGTGCTTCTTACCTACTGTTACAAAATTTGACACCTTGGCTGAGTATGTTGGAAACATAATCACCCACTGACAGCTAACATGAGTTCCAGAAACTACATGTGGGAGCTCAACTCACCAAATAAGGAAGACCTAAGACTATGTGGCCTAGTAAGAAGTAACATCCACCCACTCACTGATAGGGATATCAGGATGAGACAGTAGTTGACCTAAGTATGAATTGAGCATCTCATTACTCTCCCTCCATCTCTTTCCTCCCTGTCCTCCCAATTTATAATTTAGAAATCTATGCAACCACTAACATTGAATTCAGTATCCAAACCCGGGTTCTTGCACATTATGATAGCCAAGCTCAACTGCAGGTTCCTGGAGCCACAGTGACCTTGATCTGAAAGTTGTTTATTACTCTACTGTCATTTGGTGACTACCCATCCATAGACAGCTTTTTGAGGGCAGAGACTGCTTCATCAATATCCTGGAACATACTTAACAAATACTGATTGATTTATCATTTTTGATCACTGGAAGGTAATGCCTCCTCTTGAGCAGAAGTACTGAATGACTTGGAATCAGAGAGAAAAAGTAGAGTACCAATATGCATATATAAGGTTACAAAACATCCATTAGAAGAGATTAAAAATCTTAACCTACTAGAAGATCTGTCATTCTAAATAAATCTTAGGTCACATAATTCAGAAACCTTGAATTAGTAAATTGCCTATTCTATGATTCATGTAACCATTTTTAGGTAATTTGGTTTGCTTTTTCTAAATTTCCTAATAAAATTACCTTTTTAAACTTTCAAGTCATTTGTAGATTTTTCAGAGAAACAATCTAATGGGGAGAATGGACATTTGAGCTTCAATAAGAGCATAGTTTTATAATTGAAAGAGACCATAAAAGTCTCTGAGCTTAATACCCTCATTTTTATAGATAAGAAACACAAAATACAAAGAAATTAAGGTACTTGCCCAGGCTCATCACATGTCTAGTAAGTGTCTGAGGTGGGATTTGAAGCTGTCTCACTGTTCCAGGTCCAGTCCTCTATAGGCTTCAAAAGACTTTCTCTCCATGAATCTCTTACATGTGAGGAAGGAATCTTTCTGAGGACTGGTGATATTGGAACAGTGTGTTAGCTGTGGGGGTTTTGAAAAGAGGACAGTATCACACATAATTAATAGGGAATCATTTTGGGGGGGAAAGATGGACTTAAAATGAATTATCAAGGTTGCAAAAAGAGAAAACAAGAAAATTAAAGAAAAACAGAAAAGATCTCTGTGTGTGTTTTCAGTCATTGGAGCCTTGTTAGAGCTGGAAGTGATCTTAGAGGTGGTTTAGTTTAACTTCATATTTACTATATAAGCTTAATGACTTTTTCTATCATATTATGGGGAGATTTTTCTTTTGGATATAGAATACAACTTTAGCCATATGTCATGTTATCTTATCTCAAGAGAAAGGAGACTATATATTGTATAGAGAATAAGACAGATATAGAGATAGATACAGAGACAGAGAGAAAAGAAAAAGAGGAAGAGGAGGAATAAGAGAAGAGAAAGAGGATAGATAATCATAAGAATAACTAACATTTATCTGGAGCTTAAAGGTAAATATTTTTATCCCCATTTTATAGATGAGGAAGAAGTCAAATGACTTTTTTGAGGTTATACAACTCATTAGTGTCTAAGACTGAATTGCAACTGTGGTCTTTCTGAATCCAGGCCCAGTGCCCTCTCTAATATAGCACCTATAACTATCATCTATAGATTATAGATGGGAGACATAGCCAAGATGGTGGCTTAGTAGCAGGAAAAACTGGGAGCTGCTCAGAAATTTCCAATCTAATCATTACAAAGGCTCTCAAAAGAACAGAGGCCAAAGCAGGATAAATAAAGTAGCTCTTCCACTGGACACAACTTGAAAGCCATAGGAGGTGTGGCTCAGAGCTATATCAGCAGCAGCAACAACAACAACAACAATAGCCTTAGGGTAAAACATTCTGAAGCACACAAAAAACACCACAAATCTACCTGCCCTCACTCAGGTCTCTGAATGGGAATGGAAGAGAGTCCCAAGGCATAGCTCTGTGAGACAGAAACCAAGATAGCAACAACTACCAACATGCAGGAAACCCAATCCTCCAGCAGGAAAAGGAATAAACAACAGCAAAAAAAACGTTCTTGATCTTGGAAATTTTCTATGGAGAAAAGGAGCAAAATACAGAAGCAATGGAATAGAGTGATAAACAAAAAAAAACAAACAAATGCAAACTTCCTCAAAGATGGAAATATGTCATAAGCTCTGGAGGAAGTCAAAAAGGATGGAAGAACCAAGTAAGAAAGATAGAAGAAAATGGAGAGAAAAGTGGGGGAAAGAAATGAAACTAATACAAAAAAAAAATTAACAGATTAAAATAAAAAAAAATTTTCCAAATGGAAAAAAGAGGCACAAAAATAAAATGAAGTAATAAGCATATTGGAGACTAGAATTGATGTCCTGGAAGCCATGAAAAGCAGGATGGACCAAACCAAAGAGTAAAATCAAAAGGCCATAGCTGAAAATCAGTCTTTAAAGAATAGACTTGGGTAAGTAGAAGCTAATAATCTCACAAGACAGAAAAAATTAATGAAGCAAAATCAAAAGGATGAAAGGATAGAAGGAAACATGAAGTATCTTATTGAAAAGACAACTGTCATGGAAAACATATTCAAGAGATACAATTTGAGAATTATTGAACTACCTGAAAGCCTGGAACAAAGTAAAATCCTAGACATCATACTATAAGAAATTATCCAAGAAAATTGCTCTGATATTCGTGAACAAAAAGGCAAAATAGACACTGAAAGAATCCACAGATCACCCTCTACATTAAATCCCCAAAAGACAACTCCCAGGAACATTATAGTATAATTCAAGCATTTGTAGGCCAAGGAAAAAAATACTACAGGTAGCCAAAAAGAAACAATTCAGATATCAAGGAGCACCAATCAGGATTACACAGGATCTGGCAGCTTCCATAATAAAGGACCTCAAGACTTGGAATATGATATTCAGGAAGGCAAGAGAGCTGGGTCTGCAACCAAGAAGTACCTGCCCATCAAAACTCACTATATACTTTCAGGGGAAAGTAGGGGCATTAAATAAAAAGAAGAGTTCCAACCATTCCTCAAGAAAAGACCAAAAGGAAAATTTGATCTCCAAATACAAAATTCAACAGAACCATAAAAAGGTAAATAATAAATAGAAAAAATAATTTAAAGGCTTTAATGAGGTCAAACTGATTATATTCCTTTATGGAAAATGTTATCTGTAACTCTTAAAACTTGTTTTCATGATCATAATAGATAGAAGCAATATACATAGGCAGAGGTTGTGATAATAAGCTACTTAGGATATATAAAAAGATTGAGGGGAAAAAGGATTGTACTAAATGAAAGATGAAGGAAGAGGTAAAATAGGGTAAATTATACCACATTAAGTGACAATGGGGGGTGGTGAGAATATTATTATAAGAAGGGAAGTAAGAGAGTAGTGACAGGTAATAATTAAACTTTACTCAGTGGAAGCAGTTCTGAGAGGGAAGAATAGCCAGATTCATTGGAGTATAGAATCTCTCTTAGCCTATCTAGAAGTAGAAATGGAATAAAGAATGGGTAGTGGGGGGAGAGAGAGCATTAAAAGGAAGGGAAAAGTTGGTGGGGATGAGGGGTGACCAAATTATCCTAAAGAGAAATAGGAGGGGAATAAGAAAAGAGGGGATGGGAAGGAAAGTAATATAAGGGTTGGAAAATGGGAGACTGATTAAAAGCAAAACACTGGTGTGGAAGAAAATAGTGAAAGAAGAAAGGGCAAGATAAAGAGAGGAAATCAAAATGATAGCAGTAATCATAACTCTGAATGTGAAATGAATGAACTCACCCACAAAAATTTAAGCAGATATCAGAATGGATTAAAAATCAAAATCCTACCATATGTTGTCTACAAGAAACATACACATGGCAAGTAGAAACATAGGCTAAAGGTAAAAGGCTGGAGACGAATTTATTGGACATCAACCTAGAAAAAGAAAGCAGGAGTCTCAATCATGACATGTGACAAAGTTAAAGTAAAAATAGATCTGATTAAAAGAAATAAGGAATGTAATTATAGGTTATAGATGGATGGATGGATGGATGGATGGAAAGAGAAAAAGAGACAGAGAGATAGAGACATAGATGTTAGATCCACTGATCTCTTTGTTTTATTAGTACTGAATTCAACCAAGCATTTACATTTCAGGGATCTGTTTGCCAGTGCAAGCAACATTTCATCATCACAGACAGTCTTCATGAATTGCTCTATCTAAAAACCAAATAAATAACTCCTGTCCTACCTTCCAAAAATAAATTTCTCTAAATTTAGCCAAACCAATCATCCATCAGGCAATAAACATACAATCTACACCCCAAGACTTTCCATACTATTAGAACATATCTGAGCTTATGCTCCATTAGCTTTTCCTTTGAGAACCCTGTGTTTCCTCTGTGAAAAAATGTTGAGCAAGGCTTTCATGGAGAACATTATGTTCATCTGTAAAGAAACACACAAGGGTAGTTTTACATGTGTATGCATACCCAGAAAGGTTTCACCTTTCCTTTGATCTGTGCCCATGTGCAGCTAAAATTTAGATCTATCCTCACAAATAACACAGTAACAGAGGATTAAACAAGTCTGATGCTGTTGCACTGCTGAATAGCCTTTCCTTTAGCTTAAGTATTATAAATATCTTTCTTAGCGCCTTTGCTTAGCACCAGCTGCTGTGATGGATGTGTGTGATTATGCGCTGGAGCTTTACACCACAAATTTTCACTGAATTTCCCTTTTTATCATCAGCATACTGAGGTTATCTAGGCTACCCTTTCTTCTTGGCCCAATATCATCGGAACAACCTTTTTGAAAAGTTATATACTGGGGTGGAGGTGCTACTTCATTGCCAAGTTCTGAAGTTTGCTTTTCTGGCATATAGACCATAAAGATCAAGCTAATTTTGAATAATTTAGTTAAGCAGAGCTGACTAAGAGGAGAGATGGGATTATAAAGCAAGAGTTGCATTAAATGATTCAATCATATAATAAATACTGTTAATTGAGTAGCTACTAAGTGTAAGTCACTATATTACATGCTAGAAACATAAACACAAAGCAAATCACCGTTTTTGCTCTTATGAAGCTTACATTCTATTGGTTCACTCTTAAGGATTTAAATATAAATTCAGTAGCTACAAAAGTAAAATTACTTGGGTGTCTTCTAATCCTTCTTTTAAATTATCTTTTCCAGATTACATATCAGTACAATTTTCAACGATTGCTTTCAGACATTTTGCATAGATTTTCTTCCGTCCCTCCAATCCATTTCTCTTCCCCAAAATGGAAGGCATATGATATAGGTTTATATATATATATATATATATATATATATATATATATATACACATACATACATATATACACATAAATACATGTGTGTGTCATTATACAATACATATTTCCATGTTCATCATATTGTAAAAAAAAGCATATATTTCTTCCACTAGAGAAAAATTCATGAAGGAAATAAAGTGGAGAATGGTATGTTTCAGTCTGCATTCAGACTTCATCAGTTCCTTCTGTAGTGGCTGGCCTTTCTCATCATAAGTCCCTTGGAATAATCCTGGATCCTTGTATTTCTGATAATTAAGTCATTCACAGTCAATCATCATATTCTATTGCTATTACTATGTACAACACTCTCCTGCTTTAGCTCACTTAACTTTGCATCACTTCATATAATTCTTTACAGGTATTTTTGGTGATCATCCTGTTTCTCATTTCTTAAATCACCATAGTATTGCATTATAATTATATACTACAACTTGTTCAGCTAACAAAACCATTTTGCAAATGAACAAAATTATTTATGTCACTTTAACTTCTGTATTATAACTTCTATATTGGAAAGTGTTACCTATATACTTGCATCAAAGTCTTACTCCAATCACTTAATTCCTTTTCATACCAAGAGCACCTGCCCTGGAGGTCCTATAGTCCTGATTGATTATTTCCTAAGTTGCTTACTATATCTAGACTTGGGACACTTAACTATGATCCAGGTTCAATCATCAACTGCCACATCCTTTATAAATATTATCAGATTTCCTATGTTTCAGTTTCCAATTCTGAAAACAAAATAAAACTCCAAAAGGGCTCCCTAGGAAGGGTTTGTCATCTACTTATGTTTTACTCACCATCATTGTAACATTTTAAATCAAAATACCCTTATGTCATCATAATTCTTCTTTATGAATTGACTCTGTTAGAATATAAACACTTGAGCCAAGATGGCAGAGTAGAGGCATGAAAAGCTCTAACCTCTCTGACAATCTCCTCCAACAATGATTCAAAATTAATACTAGAGTGACAGAACCAATGAGGCAATGGGGAGAAGCAATTTTCCTCAGAAAACAACTTGGAATGTAGGTAGAGAGGATATGGTTCACTGAAGTGAGAAGGGAGAATAGAGTGAAGCCTATAGCAAGGCTGTGCCCTTCACAAGGCTATATCAGGAATACCTGCACAAACCAAGGAAGCCTCCCCAACCCACCCCTGCTGTTCCAGGTTTTGAGCCTTGGTCCAAGCCTTTGAGATCTTTAGACCTTACCTAAGCCAACAGCAGAGTAGCCCTTGCCCATTCATTGAAGTTCCAAACCCTAGCACAAATCTATAGTAAAGCCCCATGCCCCAGCTCAAGGCAGTCCTCAATACATCTGGCTGGCACAAGTTAAAGGGAAGACCCAAAGCCCCTGCCCAAGCCTGCAGTAAGGTCCTAAGTCCCATTCTAAGGCAGTCCATAGTGTACTTGGCCAGTATAAGTCCAGAGAAGCCCAAATTCCCTTCTCAAACATAAGATGAGGTCCTGTGTCCCAGCACAAGGTAGATGACAGTGCTCTGAACCCTATAAGCTACCGGTAGTCCCCGGGGAGACTGAATCAGTAGTGGGAGGTGTATTTCATTGCTCCCAGAACACAGGCTATCATACCACTTTGAAAGAACTAAATTTGCAGAAACATAGAACTAGAGCTAAGGGTAGCAGTAAGGAATAACTAACATTAAATAGATCCATGAGAGACCTTTTAAGAATTGTTGGACTACTTGAAAGCCATGCTTTAAAAAAGTCTAGACAATATATTACAAGAAATTATGAAAGAAAATTGCCCTGATATTCTTGAAGAAGATTATTTGTTCTACATTAAAGGATAAGAAAGCTTGGAATATGATATTCCAGAAGGCAAAGGAACTAGATTTATAACCAAGAATCAACTACCAAGCAACATTGAATATATTATTTAAGGGAAAAATGGTTATTTAATAAAATAGGAGATTTCCAAGCATTCCTGAGGAAAAGACAAGGCCTAAATAGAATTGGTGTTCAAATACAAGATTCAAGATAAGCATAAATAATTAAACAAGACAGATACTTCCTAGCTATGTGACCCTGGGCAAGTCACTTTATCCCCATTGCCTAGCCCTTACCACTCTTCTGCCTTGGAACCAATACATGGTATTAATTCTAAGGTAGAAGGTAAAAGGTTTTTTTAATTAAACAAGAAAGAGGAAATGTAAGGACTTCAGCAAGGTCATATGTTTATATTTCTATATGAAAAGACGATATCTATAACTCTTAAGACTCTTACCATTATTAGAGCAGTTAAAAGCAATATATATAGACAGAGGCTATAGGAATAATTTGATTAAGATGATATGTTATCCAAAAACAAATCAAGGGTTTAAAAACAGGATTGCATTGAATGAAAAGGTAAGGAAGAGGTAGAATAAGGGAAATTATCTAAAGTGGTACAAAAATATATTACAGGGGAAAGGAGGACAAGGATGGAGATAGGAACTGCTCAAATCCTACTCATTGGAATTGTCTTGCAGAAGGAAAATCAACCTTACCCATTTCAATATAGAATCCTATCTTATTCTGTAGAGAAGTAGGAGGGGAATAAGCACATGGAGTAGGATTTAAGGGAAGGGGAAATGGAGGAGAATGATTAAAAGCAAAACACTTATGAAAAGGGACAGAGTGAAAAGAAAGAGAAAGAGCAGGATCAAAAGGGGGAAATAATTGTGAATGGTAATGGGATGAACTCACCAAGAAAACAGAAGTACATAGAACTAGATTAAAAATAAAAAATCATAGACTATATTGTTTACAAGAAACATATTTAAGGCAGAGAAACCCACAGAGAGTAAAGGTAAAGGGCTAGAAGAGAATTAATTATGCTTCAACTGAAGAAAGAAAAGCAGAAGTAGCAATCATAATCTCAGACATAGCCAAAGCAGAACTAGATCTAATTAGATGAGATAAGGAAGGAAATTACATCTAGATAAAAGGTACCATAGACAATACTACACCTACATGTACCAAATAGCATAGCCTCCAAATTTTAAAGGAGAAATTGAATGAGCTACAAGAGAAAATAGAAGTAAAATTACACTAGTAAAGGACCTGAATTTTTCCCTCTCAAAACTAGATAAATCTAACCAAAAAAATAAGAAAAATATTAAGCAGGTGAATGAAATCTTATAAAAATTATGCTTAATAGATTTCTGGAAGAAATTGAATGGTAATAGAGAGGATTATACCTTCTTTTTCAGTAGTACATGGCACCTATACAAAAACTGACCATGTATTGGGGCATAAAAACCTTCACAACCAACTCCAGAAAAGCAGAAATAATAAATTCACCCTTAGATCATAATGCAATAAAAATTATTATCAATAGGAATCCTTGGAAAGACAAATTAAAAATTGATTTGAAACTAAATAATCTAATTCTAAGAGAATTGAATTCAAGAAAAAAATATAGAAACAATCAATAATTTCATTAAAGAGAATGACAATAAGGAGACAAAATGTCAAAATTTATGGGATACAGCCAAATGAATACTTAGTAAAGATTTTATGTCTCTAAACATTTAACATAAAAATAAAAACAAAAAAAAAAACAGAGGGAAACAGATCAATGAATTGTGCATGAGACTAAAAATAACAAAAAATGAACAAATTACAAATCTCTAATTAAAAACCAATTGGAAATCCTAAAAATCAAATGGCAAAATAATAAAATAGAAAGTAGGAGAACCATTTAACTAATAAATCAAGTAGGGTTTGGTTTTGTGAAAAAAAAGAGCATTGGTTAATTTTAATCAAATTATCAATATCACAAATGAAAAGGGTGAATTTACCACCTAAAAATAAAAAAAAATTAAAGCAATAATTAGGATCTAATTTACACAATCATATGCCAAGAAATCTGTCACACTAAGTGAACTGGATTCATATTTACAAAAAAGTAAATTGCACAGATTAAGAGGAATTAAAATACTTGAATAATCCTATCTCAGAAAAAGAAATTGAGCAATCCATCAAGGAACTCCCTAAGAAAAAAAATGTCTAAGACCAGATGGATTCACAAGTGAATTCTATGAAATATTTAAAGAATAGTTCATCCCAATAATATCTAAACTATTTGGGAAAATAGCAAAGATGGAATCCTAATAAATTTATTTAATGGCACAAATATAGCTCTGATATGTAAGTTGGAGAAAATAAGTGGGGGGGAATAAATTATAGGCCAATTTCATTTTTGAATATAGATGCAAAAATTTTAAATAAAACACTAGCAAGGAGACTACAGCAATATATAATCAGGTTCATTCATTCATTACGAATAGGTGGGATTTATACCAGGAATGCAGGACTGATTTAATATTAATATTAGGAAAATTATCAGCATAATTGACCATTTCAACAACCAAACTAATAGAAGTCACATGATTATGTCAAAAGAAGCAGAAAAACCCTTCAACAAAATACAACTATTCCTAATTAAAAAAAAAACACTAGAAAGCATAGGAATAAATGGACCTTGCCTTAAAATGACAAGTAGTATCTATTAAACCCAAGACCAAGTAACCTTTGCAATGGGAATAGGCCTGAAGCATTCCCAATAATATCAAGGGTGAATCAAGGATGCCCCTTATCACCATTACTATCTAATACTATATGAGAAATGTTATTTTTAGCAAGAAGAAAAGGAAGAAGGAATTTAAGTAGATAATAAAGAAATTAAACAATTACTCTTTGTAGATGATATGATAGTATACTTAGAGAAAAATAGTTGAAATAATTAATAATTTTAGCAAAGTTGCAGTATACAAAATAAACTCCCATAAGTCATCAGAATTTCTATATGTTACCAACAAAGTATAGCAGCAAGAAATAGAAGAAAAAATTCATTTAAAATTATTCTAGACAGTATAAAATACCTGGAAATATACTTGTGAAGACAAACATGGGAATTATAAGAACATAATGATAAAACATTTTAATTCAAAATATAAATTCAATTCAATTCAAAATATATCTAATAAAATATTAATATTAAAAATTCACAAATAAAATGAGATTGAAATAACTTGATAAATATTAATTGCAGGTCAAGCTAATATAATAAAAATGACAATTCTACCAAAATTAATTAATGCATTCATTGCCATGTTAATCTAATTACCAAAAATTATTTTATAATTTTTTTAAAAAGAATTACAAAATTCATCTGGAAAGAGAAAAGGTCAAAAATATCAAGAGAATTAATGAAAAAAAATGCAAGGGAAGGTGAACTAGCAGTACCAGTCCTCAAACTGTATTATAAAATAGTAAGCATCAAAACAATCTGGTATTACCTAAGAAATAGAATGATGGAACAATGAAATAGATTAGATATACACCATGCAGGGTATATGACCTTAACAATCTAGTTTTTTTTTTTTTTTTATAAACCCATAGATTCCATTTTGTAGGATAGGAACTCACTATTTGATTTTTAAAAACTGCTGGGAAAACTAGAAAACAGTCACAGAAAATAGTGTTACAAGGGAATCACTTTAAAAGACTGATATATATTAATTTAAGGTCGCCAAGGAATCAGCTATGTAATTCCTAAATGAAAAACTCAAGTCAGCCGTCAGCCTTTTTTGGAGTTTAATTACAATAGGAGTAAGAAAGGAATTAGAGATAGAGAGAGAGAAAAAGGGAGAGAAGGGAATAGGGCTTAAATACCTCTTCTGTTTAGGCTGGGCCAAAAGGCCCAAGCCCTTAGATAGCTGGGGCAAAGAAAAGAGATCAGTCCCTATTACTCACGTGTCCAAAATGGAGAAACAGTCTCAGAGGCCCCCCACCTTCAGCTTCCTTCAGAGCAAGCCTTCTCAGAGTCCACCGCAATCACCCCGACCAAAACTCCTCAACCTTCTCCAGTCTCCAGACCCTCCTATCCAAGTTCCTCCTCCCAGTTCTCCCATCTACCAATCATTGTTCATCAATTTCCCTGTGCCAATGGAGGCTCTAGCTTAACCCAGGACCGCCCAGAGGTTTCTGGCTTTTGCACATGTCTGTTGAAGGTCATATTTTCAAATGATTAAATCTTTACTCCTTTGCTACAGCCCTTTCTAAATCCTGTTAACTTGAGTATGGTAGAGATTGGAATAATTAAATTTTGATCTAGGCTGCAGCCCTTACTCAATCCTATTAGGACTGAATAGGGTGGAGATTTATTCCAAGTATCTCCACTGTATCAATTCTAAAATCAATCAAGACTCAAAGAAATTCCTGTTCTATGCTTAAGCATAGGTCAAAGTCCTTTCCATTGTTCAGCAAAGGGTTTCTGTCCTAAAGTAATCTTAAGAAGGGAAGAGAAGGAACCTCCCATGCCAATGGGGTTCCCATTCCAATAGACTATCAGTAAGAAATTTTCCAAGTATGAAATACCCAATGGTGAAATTTCCAACATTTATAAGTCTAAGGAATTTTGAGGTTTACAATAGATATACATACTCTATATCAAGATAAGGTTAAAAATGGGTATATGACTTAGATTTAAAGGGTGATCCAAAAATCAAAGTAGGGGAGCATAGAATAGATTATCTGGGGACTTCCAGGTAAGCATGGCTGCAGATAGCCGTGGCTTGCTTCCTCTCCTGAGACCCAATGACAAAGATGACCTCAAAAGACCCCCCCCCCAAAAAATAAAAAAAACCAACCATCCTCATAAGAACAGAGAGACCTCACACTAAAGTGCATCACTGAAGGTAGGTGGTATTCTGGGATTTCCACAATATAAGGGAGTGAAAAGCTAACATCCCCTCCCCCACCCACCACACCGACAGGAGCCAAAGTTTAAGTCAGCCCTGGCCAGAATCAACAAGTGAGGGAGGGACACCCCAGGACTGAACAACAGGCAGCCCCAGGTCTGACGACCTGACTAAGACCACCAAGGACCTACTCCTGTGAATAGTAACACCCCAAACACCAGAAGGCTGCCAAGGGGAACTCAGATCTCGGGCACCCAGAACTAGTGAGCTATAATCAATGAGTGAGCAAAGGGATCCCCTGAAGTGAGCAAGGGGCATCCACAGGTCATGGGAGTTAACTAAAACCACCAAAGACCTACACCTGAGAGCAGTAACACTGCCAGCAGGCAGGGGAGGGCAGACCTTGGGCTCCCCTGGGAAGACAGAGCAGCTGTGGAGAACCAAGAATTAGCTGGAGGCTAAAGCCTTGATCATTAGGTTCTTACATTGAGAGCAAGCCCTCCTCACTCATATTTCTGACTGGAAAGGGGAGAAAAAAAAAACCTAGAGATGGCAAACAGTGCTTAGGAACAACAGTCTCCCAACACCAAGAAAAGCAAGAAGAAGGGGATGATTTTGGATACATTTTATGGAAGGAAAATACAGAATACAGATGAAATAGAAGAGGAAACACAAACAAATACGGAAATGGAAATTCTCTACAAGCTCTTGAAGAATTTAAATTGGAAGTTATCAAAAAGATGGAAGACTTCTGACAGGAAAAATGGGAAATAATGCAAAAGGAACTAAGCAATCTGAAGGATAAAACATGCAATTGCAGAAACAGCTCAAAGTCTCAAAAAGCAGGACAGACCAAACTGAAAAAGAAAACAAGTCTTTAAAGGTCAGAATCAGGCAACTGGAATACAATGATCTTACAAAAGAGAAAGAATTAACAAAGCAAAGTCAAAAGACTAAGAAATTAGAAGATAACATAAAATATCTCACTGACAAGATAACAGACCTGGAAAACAGAGGAAGGAGAGACAATCTGAGAATCATTGGTCTACCAGAAAAGCCAGAAATAAACAGTAATCTGGATATCACAATACAAGATATCATCCAAGAAAACTGTCCAGAGATTTGAGAACAAGGGGAGGGAATTGGTATTGAAAGAGTTCACAGAACACCCTCTACACTAAATCCCCAAAAGACAACTCCCAGGAATGTAATTGCCAAATTCCAAAGCTTAAAAAGAAAAAAATCTCACAAGAAGCCAGGAAAAGACAATTTAGATATAAAGGAATGCCAATCAGGGTCACACAAGACCTCGCAATTTCCATACTAAATGATGGTAAGGTCTGGAACATGATATTCAGAAAGGCAAGAGAGCTGGGTCTTCAACCAAGAAGAAGCTATCAATCAAAACTAACTATATACTTCCAAGGGAAAGTGTGGGCATTCCACAAAATAGAAGATTTCCAAGTATTTATAAAGAATAGACCAGAGTTCTGTGGAAAGTCTGACATCCAAACACAAAGAACAAGAGAAACATGAAAAGGGAAATATGAAGGAAAGGGAAAAGGAGAAAAATGTTATCTTTTTCTTTTATTCAAACTCTCTTCTATAAGGATTACGTTTATATCAAATTATATATATTAATATGTGGGGAAAATGTAATGTGTAATTCTCAAAAATTGTATACAGAAATAGAGTAGTTAGAAGAATCACACATAGGGAAAGCTTTGGGCATCAAGATCATTTGGAGAAAGGGGGGAAAGAAAGAAAAAATGAGGGGGGAATCTTTGATGGCATTAAGATATACTTCAAGAAATAGAAAAAAAAGTAAATAGAATAATCTTTCTCACACAAAGATACACATGGGAAGGGGAGGGGAAGAATTCTCCTATAAGAAGGAGAGGAAGAGAATGTGAATTGGTATTACATAAACCTTACTCTCAGTGAAATCAACTCTGAGAGGGAAGAACATTAAGATCCATTTGGATCTTGAATTCTATCTTATCCAACAGGGTAAGAGAGAAGGGGAAATTAAGGAGGAGGAGGGGAAAGGGAGTATAAAAAGGGAGGGAAGGAGAGGGTGGAGGGGAAGTGAACAAAAAGGGAGGGGCTAGAAAGAGATGTATATCAAGGAGGGGACTAGGGGGACTGATTTAAATATAAATCACTGGTTTAAAAGGTTATAGCAAAAGAAGAAAGGTCATAATAAGGGGAGGATATCAAAATGCCATGGAATCCACAAATGACAATCATAACTTTGAATGTGAATGGAATGAACTCACCCATAAAACATAGACAAATAGCAGAATGGATTAGAATCCAAAACCCTAACATGTGTTGTCTTCAAGAAACATACATGAGGCGGGTAGATACTCACAAGATCATATTTAAAGGATGGTATAAGACCTTTGGGGCCTCAACTGATAGAAAGAAGGTAGGAGTTGCAATCATGATATCTGACAAAGCCAATGGAAAAATAGACCTGATTAAAAGGGATAGTGAAGGTAAATATATTCTGTTAAAAGGGAGTATAGGCAACGAGGAAATATCACTAATCAGCATGTATGCACCAAATGGTATAGCACCCAAATTTCTAATGGAGAAACTAAGAGAATTGAAGGAGGAAATAGACAGTAAAACTATATTAGTGGGAGATCAGAACCAACCACTATCAAATTTAGATAAATCAAATCAAAAAATAAATAAATAAAACATGTGAATGAAATCTTAGGAAAATTAGAATTAATAGACATATGGAAAAAAACAGGACAAAAAGGAATACACCTTCTTTTCAGCACCACATGGCACATTCACAAAGTTTGATCATACACTAGGTCACAGAAACATGACATACAAATGCAGGAAAGCAGAAATAATAAATGCAACCTTTTCAGATCACAAGGCAATAAAAATAATGATCAGTAAGAGTACATGGAGAGTTAAATCAAAAATGAATTGGAAATTAAATAATATTATACTCCAAAATCAGTTAGTTAGAGAACAAATCATAGAAACAATTAATAATTTCATTGAGGAAAATGACAATGTCGAGACATCCTTTTAAACCTTATGGGATGCAGCCAAAGCAGTACTAAGAGGAAAATTCATATCCTTCAGTGCATATATAAACAAATTAGGGAGGGCAGAGATCAATGAATTGGAAATGCAAATAAAAAAAAAACTTGAAAGCAAACAAATTAAAACCCCCCTGAAGAAAATCAAACTAGAAATCCTAAAATTAAGGGAGAAATTAATAGTATCAAAAATAATATAACTTTTGAACTAATAAATAAGACTAGAATCTGGTTCTTTGAAAAAACAAACACATTAGACAAAATACTGGTCAATCTAATTTTAAAAAAAGGAAAGAAGAAAAGCAAATTAACAGCATCAAAGATGAAAAGGGGGACATCACCTCCAATGAAGAGGAAATTGAGGCAATCATTAAAAACTACTTTGCCCAATTATATGGCAACAAATATACCCATCTAGGCGATATGGATAAATATTTACAAAAATATAAATTACCTAGACTAACAGAAGAAGAAATAGAATTCTTAAATAATCCAATATCAGAAAAAGAAATCCAACAGGTCATCAAAGAACTCTCTAAGAAAAAAATCCCCAGGGCCTGATGGATTCACAAGTGAATTCTATCAAACATTCAAAGAACAGCTAATTCCAATACTATACAAACTATTTGACATAATAAGCAAAGAGGGAGTTCTACCAAATTCCTTTCATGACACAAACATGGTACTGATTCCAAAGGCAGGCAGGTCAAAAATGGAGAAAGAAAACTATAGACCAATCTCTCTAATGAACATAGATGCAAAAATCTTAAATAGGATACTAGCATAAAGACTCCAGCAAGTGATCAGGAGGGTCATTCACCATGATCAAGTAGGATTTATACCAGGAATACAGGGCTGGTTCAATATTAGGAAAACCATTCACATAATTGACCATGTCAACAAGCAAACCAAAAAAAAAATCACATAATTATCTCAATAGATGCAGAAAAAGCCTTTGATAAAATACAACACCAATTCCTATTAAAAACACTAGAAACCATAGGAATAGAAGGGTCTTTCTTAAAAATAATAAACAATACATATATAAAACCATCAGCTAATATCATCTGCAATGGGGACAAACTAGATGCATTCCCAATAAGATCAGGAGAGAAACAAGGATGTCCATTATCACCTCAATTACTTAACATTGTACTAGAAACACTAGCAGTAGCAATTATAGAAGAAAAAGAAATTGAAGGCATTAAAATAGGCAAGGAGGAGAAAAAGTTATCACTCTTTGCAGATGATATGATGGTCTACTTAAAGAATCCTAGAGAATCAACCAAAAAGCTAGTCGAAATAACCAACAACTTTAGCAAAGTTGAAGGATACAAAATAAACCCACATAAGTCATCAGCATTTCTATATATTTCCAACACAGCACAGCAGCAAGAATTAGAAAGAGAAATCCCATTCAAAATTACCTTAAACAAAATAAAATACTTAGGAATCTATCTCCCGAGACAAACACAAGAACTATATGAACACAACTACAAAACATTTTCCACACAACTAAAACTAGACTTGAGCAATTGGGAAAACATTAACTGCTTATGGGTAGGATGAGCCAATATAATAAAAATGACCATCCTACCCAAACTTATTTATCTATTTAGTGCTGTACCCATTGAACTTCCAAAAAAACATTTTTACTGATTTAAAAAAAAGCATAACAAAATTCATTCAGAAGAACAAAGATCAAGGGTATCCAGGGAAATAATGGAAAAAAAAAACACAAAGGAAGGTGACCTTGCAGTCCCAGATCTCAAACTCTATTATAAAGTAGTGGTCATCAAAACAATTTGGTACTGGCTAGGAGACAGAGAGGAAGAACAGTGGAATAGACTTGGAGTGGGTGACCTCAGCAAGACAGTATATAACAAACTCAAAGACCCCAGCTTCTGGGACAAAAACCCACTATTGGATAGAAAGTGCTGGGCAAACTGGAAGACAATGTGGAAATATTAGGTTTGGATCAACACCTCACACCCTACACCAAGATAAACTCAGAATGGGTGAATGACTTGAACATAAAGAAGGAAACTATAAGTAAATTAGGTGAACACAGAATAGTATATATGTCAGACCTGTATGTCTGGGAAGGGAAAGGAAGGGAAAGACTTTAAAACCAAGCAAGAAATAGAAAGAGTCACAAAATGTAAAATAAACAATTTTGATTACATCAAATTAAAAATGCTTTGTATAAACAAAACCAATGTAACCAAAATGAGAAGTCAAGCAACAAATTGGGAAACAATTTTCATAAGAAAAACCTCTAACAAAGGTCTAATTACTCAAATTTATAAAGAGCTAAATCAATTGTACAAAAAAATCAAGCCATTTTTCAATTGATAAATAAGCAAGGGACATGAACAGGCAGTTTTCAGCCAAAGAAATCAAAGCTATTAATAAGCACATGAAAAAGTGCTCTAAATCTCTGATAATCAGAGATATGCAAATCAAAACAACTCTGAAGTATCACCTCACACCTAGCAGATTGACTAACATGACAGCAAAGGAAAGTAATGAATGTTGAAGGGGATGTAGCAAAGTTGGGACATTAATGCATTGCTGGTGGAGTTGTGAATTGATCCAACCATTCTGGAGAGCAATTTGGAACTATGCCCAAAGGGCAATAAAAGACTGTCTGCCCTTTGATCCAGCCATTGCACTGCTGGGTTTGTACCCCAAAGATATAACAAGGAAAAAGACTTGTACAAGAATATTCATAGCTGTGCTCTTTGTGGTGGCCAAAAATTGGAAAACTAGGGGATGCCCATCAATTGAGGAATGGCTGAACAAATGTGGTACATGTTGGTGATGGACTACTATTATGCTAAAAGGAATAATAAAGTGGTGGAATTCCATGGAGACTGGAACAACCTCCAGGAAGTGATGCAGAGCCAGAGGAGCAGAACCAGGAAAACATTATACTCAGAGACTGAAACACTGTGGTACAATCGAATGTAATGGACTTCTCCATTAGTGTCCATAAAATATCCCTGAACATTCTGCAGTGATCTAGGTGAAAAAACACTATCCACAAGCAGAGGAAAAATTGTGGGAGTAAAAACATGGAGGAAAAGTAATTGCTTGACTACAGGGGTTGAGGGGACATGATTGAGGAGAGACTCTAAATGAACACCCTAATGCAAATACCAACAATATGGAAATAGGTTCAAATCAAGGACACAAGTGATACCCAGTGGAATTGTGCAACAGCTACGGGAGAGGTGGTGGAAGGGGGGAGGAAAAGAAAATGATCCTTGCTTCCAAGGAATAATGTTTGAAAATGACCAAATAAAATAATGTTTAAAAGGGGAAAAAAAGAATAGATTATCTGTCAGATCAATGGAAAAAGAAACATGTATGACTAAGCAAGGGATGGAAAGATAAGATATAAAATTAATAATTTTGATTTATTAAGTTAAAAAGCCTTAGTACAAACCAAGCCAATGTAACAAAAATTAGAAGGGAAAGAACTGCAGAAAACATTTTGCCACACATTTCTCTGATAAATGTCTCCTTTCTTAACTTCATAGAAAATGAAGTCAAATTTATAAGAATACAAGTCATTCCCCAAGTAACAAATGGTCAGAGGATATGAACAAGAAGTTTTCAGATGAAGAAATCAAAGTTATCAATAATCATGTAAAAATATTCCTAAATCATTCTTTATTAGAGAAAAGGAAATTAAAACAACTCTAAGGCACCACCTCACATCTGAGATTGGCCAATATGATGATAAAGGAAATGATCAATGTTGGAGGGAACATGGCAAAATTAGAATGTATTAGAGATATATTGTTGGTGAAGTTGTGACTGATCCAGTTTGGAGAACAATTTGGAACTATTCCAAAAGGTCTATACAACTGTGCATACTCTTTGGTTTTGTGATACTACTGCTGGATCTGTGTCTCAAAGACATCTTTAAAAACTGTAAAGGACCTACTTGTAGAAGAATATTTATAGCAGCCCTTTTTGTAGATGCATAGGATTGGAAATTGAGAGGATGTCCTTTGATTAGGCAATGGCTGAACAAATTGTTGCATATTGTAAAGGTGATGGTGTCATAATGCTATACTTTAAGAAATGATGAGCAGGATGATTTCAGAAAAAGAAAGAACTCCTGAGTCTACCATGTTGCCTTACTGTGGGGAATCTGATGGCTCAGTGTGAGCATGAGTAGGATGAGATATCCAAGAACCAATAAACTTATTAATTTAGCTACCAATTCATCTGAATTAATATAACTGTGAAAAGTAATATCTTATACATTTATATCATTTTCATTACAATTATACTAGCCAAAACCTTTATTAACACTTGCTTGGAATACTAAAACTGGATCACAAGCTATCTTCTCACCTCTAGTCTTTTAGTATTCCAGTCCACATTTAACATCAACCCCATAGTAATCCTGTTGCAGTGTTCTAATTGTATTATTTTCCTGCTCAAAAACCTTGAATGGCCATATATTGAATCATATTATCTTGTAGAATGGAAAACTGAATCAAGCCTTGGTCTTTCTGTCACTGAGGTGGAGGAGACAGCAGTTGGAATGTTAGAGTGAAACTTGATGGACAGAGATGAGAGTTGGAGGGGGGAGGGTTGGCTTGGAGAGTGACAATTGCTCTCAGTGGTTACTCTTTCCTGGCCCTGGGACTGGAATGAGAGCTCTCTCCCTGTATCTGGATAGAAGTAGCTCTATTCCTGGATTTTTCCCTACTGTGTACTCTACCTGGATTCCTGTGATTGTGTCATTATGTAAAGGATAAATTTTAGTGTTGTAACCTAAATTATATTAATTATTGGTCACCATGAATATCCCAAATAATAAAATAAAAATACCCAAGTCAGTCTGAAATTTTATGGTGATTTCATTAATATAATGGAAAGAAATTAAGAAGAGAGAAGGAAAGGGTGAAGGATTTCTCCCACCTGGTTTGTTCCAGGCGGGAAGATTAGGGGATCTAGAAAGTAAGGGTTTGGAGCATGAAGGAGGAAGGAATCAGCCTGAACTCCAAGAGGGCTCAGCCAAGATGCCTGAACCTAAATTAGCTCAAGGGAAAATTCACCGCCAAAAGCCAGACAAATAGCTGCCACCACTCCAAGATCTCAGAATGCTTAGCACACTGCCAGCCAGAGCCGCCTCTCTGGGGGAAAAAGAGGCTGAAGAGAGCAAGTGACTTGCTCTATAAAGACAGTTTTACATCACTTTCCTGTGTCTCATCTGTACCAATGTAAGCTTAGCTTGACTTAGCACAGCCCAGGGGTCTGTCCACTGTTTCTGCACATGTCTGTTGAAGGCCATTTTCTCAAATACGTAATCCTTGACTTTGGTGCAGACATTCCTGACCTTGTTAAACTATTTAGGGTGGAGAAATATAGAGTTCCCAAGACTTGATTCTGTTAAATCAAGTATCTCCATTGTCACTAATCAGGAGATAGCTAAATCAGATCTTCTAAAGTACGGTGTGAGTGGAGTGGAGTAGTTTTGAAATTCACAGTTGAACAAAAAGACTTAAGGGGAGCAGTTTGAACTATAAGGCCGCTCTTTAGAGTGTTAGCCTGAACAGACAGGCCCAACCAGCTCTGAAAGTCAGAACTCTTTCTTCTTCTTGCTGTCTAGTGCTAAAGACTTTGAACTTAAGAAAACTAGCATAGATTAGCATAGACAGGAATAAAAGAAACCCTCCACAAGCCTGTGAGGCCTGGCCTCAGCTCAAAAACTGAGAGAGACTCAAACCCACTCTATGGCAAAGTATAGGGCAATCCCTATTCCCTCTACCCTGATACCTTCCCAATCCAAACTTGTTATTAAATTCATCTTGAGTTAAATAACCCATTGTCAGATAAGAAGAGGACTATCATTTCAGGGGAATACAGAGATAGCAAAACCTAAGGACAGTCATTCAGTCATAAATAGCCCTCATTGGACCTCTGCTGGGTGACTTTGGTTTGGGGGGAGGCTTGTCCCTCAGGAGGTCTGTGTCTGCCTGCCCTGAGGTATCTTCAACATCAAGAAATAGAGAAGACATCCCCTCAGGCTATATCATATTTGGCCCATTTCTCTAAACCCCATTTTTCAAAAGACAGCCTCTCAGCATGGGGTATCTTTCTCCTTTTACCTCACCAGCATCTATATTCCCTCTATCCCTTCAAGTCCTCCATTCCCTGTTATAAACTCTTCCTTATTCCCTGTATCTCTTCAATCCTCTACAATTCCTTTAACTACTACAATCTCCAGACTCTAGTGAACCTATATTCTTATTGGTGTGGTCATTCCTCTCCAATAATGAAGATCATAATTCATCCATGCCTGCTAATCTTGTGAAATTCTAGTTCATACAGTTCCATTATTTTACCATCTTCAGTCCTCCCCTAATGGTCTTTCTTGAGTTTGCTGACATCCCAAGAATATCAATGCTTCATGATGGCTATCCATCAGTTATTCTTATTCTTACCACTCACCAGTCCTTCCACATTTTTATCATATATTCCTTTTATAACATCAGAGAGATTTGAGAGGTCCTCTATAACAGATATAGAAATTGAGATTAAGTTATAGGCCCAGTTTACATAGGTTGTGAATGTTAAGAGGTAGGTTTTGAACCCACGTGCTCTGATCCTAAAGCTAAAGCTCTTTCCACAGTATCCATGAATCATGTATCCTATTAACTATTTCATTGGAAATCTCATTATTTTTGAACATGCCCCACACTTTCATGCCTCTTTTGCTTTGTCCACGTCATTCCAACAATAATAAGTAACACCTAAATTGCACTTAACTATGGTCCAGGCACTTTGCTAAGCCCTTTATAATTATTATATCACTTGATAGATTAATACATTGCTGATTTGTCAAGATTCATCATATTAAATGTCATCACCTCCATATATCCTTTGTTGATATCTTCATCTACTAATGTTTACCACCTTACATTAGCTCATTAACACTTTATGACTCTTTGATGCACCAATCACATTTTCATTTGTATGTTATTTTTTTACCTGTCTTTCCCAACTTCGTGGATTTTCTTGTAATATTAAAATGATCATCTAAGCTCCTTAAGGTCAAGAATTAAAACTTATCTTTGAATCTCTTCCAGGACCAGTGAGCACATTGCACGTAATAAATGTTTGTTCAGTAAATGAATTAATATATAAAGATTTCGTGACTGCTGAGTAGGATTAGGCCATTATGCTAGCATAAGTACACCCATGGAAAGGGTTTGGGAGCTGCTGCTGACTTTTTTATGTGAATTCATCACCATTCAAAATCTTTCTCTCTGCAGAAGACCTTGGGAAAGTCAAGCTTCCCCCAGAGGCAGACATAACATAAGGAAAACCACAAAGGAATAATAGAGACCAGTAGAGCTTTTGGTGTTCTGCCCTGAAGACATCTCATATGGCTCATTATCTCTTCCCTCAGCATATAACAATCAACACTACAAAAACATGGATATCCATAAATGCCAGCCCATAGGTTTTACTTCAGCTCATTTATATCTGCTATTGCAAAGCAACTTTCAAATGATGGGAATGCTATTGTTCACAGTTCTTTTTTGAGACAGCTCAGTTTCCTTGGAATCTTTAATGTGAAAGAAATGAAGGAAGGGTAGAGAAGAAGACATCCTTTCTACTTTTAACCTTTAAAATTACTCTAGGAAATGGCCTCAATAAGATTAGGATTAATAGTGCATCAAATTGGCATGTAAAGGGCTTGGAGAAGTGATTATCATACAGTATTTACCATTTTGTTCTCGGTACTAAATTTTATTCTAAAAAGATACATACTTTCAATGTACTAAGAGCTTCTAATAAGGACATCGGTCTTCAATTAAGTAAATGTGTCTGAGCTGACACTTTTGTTTTAAACTTAATGGTTCATTCTATTAATTTGCTGATCATTGAAGGACATTAGTTATTTGATGAGTTGTATGCTTATACTCACTTCAATACTTTGAAAGATTGAAATTGCACTCTTTCCACCAATGCAAATCACAACTTCTTCAGTTATAAAGACAAATTTATTTATAGCAGAATTGTTAGCTTAAAAATACCCAGAAAATATTCAAGTTCTCTCATAATGTAGTACTTAAAGTGAGAGAAAGAAAATACCAGTTTCTTCACCCCCAAGATAATTCTTTTTACTTCCAAATTCTCTTGGTGGAGGAGAAAGAGGAAGAAATTGAAAAAAAAATCTTACTGAGGTAAGAAGAGGGTTGAAGGTTATATCCACTTAGCTTTGGAGAAGATCACAGTCACTCAGAAGTGGGTCAGCAAAATTAAAGCCAGTATATTGTAATGAGTGTCTGGTGCAAGCACCAACCTTTTTGGATAGTGTCTCTACACACAGATGACATAATAACTATACTTCTAGGAGAGTAATGATGGCATGGGATGGGAATGCACTGGAGACACTGGAACATGTATAGATATTTAGCTAGTTATGGTCTTCTCTCCATGTGGTCATTTAGGAGAAACTCTTGTTTTTATTTTATCTGAATAGCAGGAATTAGATTTTTTTAATTATATTTTATTTGATCATTTCCAAGCATTATTCGTTAAAGACATAGATCATTTTCTTTTCCTCCCCCCCACCCCCCATAGCCGATGCATAAGTCCATTGGGCATTAGATGTTTTCTTGATTTGAACCCATTGCTTTGTTGATAGTATTTGCATTAGAGTGTTCATTTAGAGTATCCTCTGTCATGTCCCCTCAACCTCTGTATTCAGGCAGTTGCTTTTCCTCAGTGTTTCCACTCCCATAGTTTATCCTTTGCTTATGAATAGTGTTTTTTTCTCCTGGATCCCTACAAGTTGTTCAGGGACATTACACCGCCACTAATGGAGAAGTCCATTACATTCGATTATACCACAGTGTATTAGTCTCTGTGTACAATGTTCTCCTGGTTCTGCTCCTCTCGCTCTGCATCACTTCCTGGAGGTTGTTCCAGTCTCCATGGAACTCCTCCACTTTATTATTCCTTTTAGCACAATAGTACTCCATCACCAACATATACCACAGTTTGTTCAGCCATTCCCCAATTGATGGGCATCCCCTCATTTTCCAGTTTTTGGCCACCACAAAGAGCGTAGCTATGAATATTTTTGTACAAGTCTTTTTGTCCATTATCTCTTTGGGGTACAGACCCAGAAGTGCTATGGCTGGGTCAAAGGGTAGACATTCTTTTATCGCCCTTTGGGCATAGTTCCAAATTGCCCTCCAGAATGGTTGGATCAGTTCACAACTCCACCAGCAATGAATTAATGTCCCTACTTTGCCACATCCCCTCCAGCAAGGAATTAGATTTTTTAAATGGAATTTTTTTAAAGGATTGAGTCAATTCAGGGCATTTTCTTGGCATTTTCTTCTTTGGCTGTGTTTTCAGTAGACCTTTTGGACTCCTCAGACAATGCCACATGAGAGACAATGATGAAAGTCTTTTGGACCATCCCTGGTGAAGCTACTCTGTGGCCCGGTGAGGAGACATCTGAGTTCTTTGCTTGATCCTGTATGTGTCATTTTGGTTTAGGTGAAAAAAGAAGGGTATGTTGGCACTGCAACACCCAGGTTTTATAGCTAACACAGCACCTATGCCCCAAGAAATAAGAAGTAACCTTTAGAGTTGAAATTTGAGAGCCAGCCTAGCAGTAGGTGAGACAAGAATTCATCTTTCAATGATGCCATATTACAAGGCTATATAAAAACTGAACTAAGTTTGAGCCCACTGTCCCCAGAGACTAAGGTAGGATAAGGAAGAGTATAGATTTCAGGATGAGGGATGTTTTGCTTTTTACATCTTCAAAGTAAATATCCTTTCTGAAAGTAATTGATGTTAAGTAGTTAAATGGAATTGGGGTTACTCACTGTAACCCAAGTGGGGATGGGGGTTGATTCAGCAGGTGAAAGATCCAATTAATGATAGTAGAAAAGTTATACCCTCCCTGACCCTAGAAGAGTAAGTCCAGAGCATATTTAACTACAAAATAATAAAAGAAATTCTCCCCTTTGTTCTCTTCTTGGTCACATTACCTCAGACTCTAAAGCCATTTAACTGACAGTTCCTTTAGATGTCAGGTATTAATGTAATTGAATAGCATTTTGGTTACCTAACTAGAGACTATCAATACCAGTAGGTTATTTGACAATAGAAATGGACCAAGATAGTCAAAAGATTGACCACATTTTTTCAATGCCCCACCCCTGCTCATCAGGCCCACCTCCCCCAAATCGGGCTAAAGCTCCCACTCTAATTTTAAAGAACAGACTCTTGAGGCAGTCAGAGAAACTCTGTATGTTGGAACCTCCAAATTAAACCAATGACTCAGAAGAGATAACAGTTTGAATCTCGATTCCTTTGCCAAATGCTTAGGGGTTTATCATCATTAAAAAAGCATTTGGCATTGCTATTCCCTTAAAAAGAAAACTGCATTAATGGAGCTAGTAATTAACATGGAGAGTTTCAGATTCACTTTAATGGAGAAGTCCACTGAAATAATAGTAATAATATTGATCTGGAGCATTAGGGTGATATAAGAAATGAATAAGAATACACAGAGATGGGTTAAGATGGAGAGTTCATACATGACTGATTGATATAAAGCGAAACTGTACCTTGCCTTAGTAGTGTTCTTGGCCATTAAAAATCCAAGTTTAATAGGTACAGTTACTCATCTAGGAGATTACAGACAACTCTTCCAAGGAATGGGACTCTCTTTGAAGTCCAAAGGACTGAGGACACTGAAGAGATGGATGGCCAAAGGAAACTGTAAATAGGGCTAAGGCTCTAATCCCACTATTACCCTTCCCTTCATCTTTCCAGGCTCTTGTTCAGTCTAAAATGAAAGGCTGTTAAAGCTAATTTTAAATTAATTGGAATTTGGGTCCTTGGTCAGATTAGATTCAGATGAATGATGAATATTTCAGTTTTTAATGAGCCTACAATCATATTTTTCACATGTAAGATATCATGAAGAGGGGACTAAAATCTCAAACTGATTGAAATGGATTTGGTGCTAAATTTCACTGTGGGGCTTTGAGGAGGGGTGTGGGGGAGTATTGAGGGAACAAGGAAAGGAATAAGTTGGCATTTGCAGAAATAAAGGAAGATAATCATTTCACCTGGGAACCCTTAGAATGGTTGTGGTGATGTTAGGAACTACCTTTGTTTTTCTAGCCCTCACTAAAAATCATTTGGTGTTTCTTACTCCCTTAAAAAAAAACTAGATTAAAGAAGATAGCAATTAACATGAGAGTTTCTGGTTCCCTTTAATAAAGAAGCCCTTTCCTGATAGACTAGAAATAATATTGGCTTGGAGCATTACAGTGATTTAAGAAATAAGAGTTCAGAAGCATCACGATGGGCTAAGGTGGAGTATTTATAGACAGTCCTTGATGTAAATCAAAACTCTACCAGGAAGGTTTAGAAAGGGATGGATACTTTATTAGGTAAGGTTCAATCTACAACTGTGAGTCAATTGAAAGTTAATAGGGACATTGTTAAAGGTCACAGATAAATGGCTACTGTAATTTTAATGAATATTTTATTCATGTCACCTTTAAATTAGTTAAATTTGGAAAGAATAATGATGTAATGCCAAAGGCTCCTTCCTGGAACACTCAAAGCAGAATTTAATGTTAGTCTCACTATCAGCTCTGAACTCCTTAACACAAGGCTTTTAGGTATTTGGTGCTTTTACAAAATGACCATTAAATAGCAATAGTTAAGTGAGTTACTTAAAGATATGTGATTTACATAGAAAAGTGCCTTGGATATCTTTATGGTTTAGATACCCTGGAGATTAAAGTTGTGCCTATTTCAGTCAGGAGCCATCAGAGCCCAGGGGGTTCAGGTAAGCCTCAGGAACCATCAAATTTAAGAATAAAGCTTATATAAGGGGCAGATGGGTGGCTCAGTGGATTGAGAGCGAGGCTTAGAGATAGGAGGTTCTAGGTTCAAATCTGACCTTAGAGACTTCCTTGTTGAGTAAGCCTGGACAAGTCATTTAACCCCACCTTCCCTAACCCTTTCTGCTTTTCTGCCTTAGAACCAACACAGTATTGATTCTAAGACAGAGGGCAAGGTCAAAAAAGAAGAAGAAAGCTTAAACTGGTGAGACTAGGAGACATCAAGTTGCAAAGTGTCTCAACCCTTTTTTTCACATCCTCATGCCAGGGCAAGAGTTAGACTAGACCTCAAAATAACAGTCAGTGCATGTGACTGTGTCTGACTACTAGGAAACTTGGCATTGAAATGCCATAACTTGTGTAGGATCAGAGGCTATTATGGCCATGATATCCCCACCCTACCACACCCCAGGGTTTCTAGTCATCTTAAAAAATATTTAAACTTTTATTTAACTCCTGTTTCTTCAAACCAAAACCTTCAGATTAACATCGGAGTTACCAAAAGCCAAAGGTCACAATTCCAAAGACTGACCATTTAAGAACTAAATCTAAAGGAAAAAGTCAGTAAATGATTTCCTCTAACCAAGATGTTTGTCTCCATTTGATTCAAGAGCTTCATCTCTAATTTAAAAACTGCTGAATATGATGACCAGCCAAGATTTCTCAGAACCAATTATGAATTATTGTATCCACCTTCTGACAGAGAAGTAAAGGACTTAATAAGCCCAGAGAGGCAAGCATTTCTGGACATGGCCAATATGTGAATTCATGTTGCTTGACTACACATACATATTACAGTGAGGTTTTTTTTTCCTTTTCTTTCTGTGTGGGGTAGAGGGCAGGGAGAAGGTAAAGGAAAGAACATGAATGTTCGGTAATTGAAAATAAATTAATTTTTAGATATAAAATCATTAATCTTTTTTCTGTAGGTGTATATATGCACACATCAGTAAGTGAATTTTTCTCTATATGTATTCAGTTGAAACAGGAATTCTCCTCAATATAAGGAATATCAATCAGTTAACATTAATTAAGTGCCCACAATGTACTTGATGTTATGAATACAGAGGAAACAGGAAACAGACCCTGTTCTCAAAGAGTTAACATTCTATTAGGAAAAATTATATATTATATATAAGTAGTAAAGATATTGAAAATATCTAATAAATACAAAATTATTTCAAAAGAGGGGGAGGGAAAAAGGACTCTTTGGGAAAGAGAAAATGAGGGAATAAGGAGCACTCAGCTCATTAAGCCCACCTCCAAACCACTCCAAAGAAATAATTATGACCTCTAATCCATGGACCCCTGGATTCTCTCCCAGGCTATTTCTCCTGCATTAGCTACTCTCTCCCCTTTTCCTCTTGACTCCTTGGTAAGGAAATTCAACTATATATTTTTCTCCTCTTTTGAATTCCCAGCCTCCTTATTTCACTGATTAAGCATAGCCTTTGTTTGAGACAGGACCTATTCTTGCAAATGCTTTTCTATCTTGTAGAATTCATCTTCGTTTCCCTTTAGACTAGTCATCTCTATTGTCATTATCATAATTAATAATTATATTAATACCTAACATTTATATGTTCCTTTCAGATTATGCTGTTTTATATGGATAATATAATTTGACAGTAAAGAGGCTAGATAAGATGATCTCAGAGGTCCCTATAGGTTCTCTGTCTATAATCCTATTATCCTTCTAATAATGCTATAAGATAAATACTGTAGGTACCAGTAAATCCATTTTATACTTTTTTAGGTATGAAAATCAAAGTTTGGGCACCTCAGGCAGTTTGCCTGTGGCCACAAAGCTATTGTGTCAAGAGAGTTTTGAACCACAGTCTCTCCTGACCAGAAGTCCAATGGTTTTTATGCTGTACCATGCTGCATATAAAGCCCCCAGAATACCATTTCTTATTTAAATGAAGATTGGAGATATTACTATATTCCCCCATTAAAGTATCATAGCTCAAATTGATAAGGAATAAATCATTATATAATTAATAATTCTCTAGGCCCATATGTCTTTCTTTATGTATAACGAAGACCTAGGTTAATTACCACTCTGCCATGAGATAATGTGATATTCTAGGGAGCATTACAGAAAAATGGCTAGTATAGCCATGAACCATCCTGAGAAATCTTGTGACAGGGAAGTAATTAACTCATGCCACCTGTGCATTGCAACCAATATAAAGGAGTTCAGAGGTGCCAGAGAAATGGTTAGACAGTGAAGATCAAGTAAAACTTTCAAGCATGCCTAATTATGTAGGACACTACATGCATTACCAAAATGATTTTTTATCCAATGCCATATCTATATTATTGCCAGTCTACCATCAATACATCCATTCCTAGCTATTCCTGGTGGAGTAGCATTAGGATGAGTTGAAAGCTCAAAATTGGCCATGTATTTCATTTCCCACTCTGTTCCTGTATCAGGGATTCCTTATGTGCTATCAGAAAAAATAATATCAGAGTGTTTGGGCAAAAATCTTTTAGCTTAAAGAGCTGGTTTGGCTCAAAGCAGATGGCCTAGACTGGGGTGTAGGAACAGACCTTCTCAAGTTTCTGTGGAGTCCATGATAACTACTGTTATGTTTTTCAAGAAGTTTGGTCAGTTTTCAGTGAGTGTACCCAGCATAGCCTTGCCAGTAAACTTTCTTACCTCAAAAGAATAAAGTATAATGAATTTGATGGGATATATACATCCAGCTTTACATCTTGCTTTTCAGACAATATATCAGTGAAGATATGAAATGATGTTCCAATGACTAAACAAAACTGCTAAACTGCTCTGAAGGACAATGAGTTAGGAATTTATTAACAATTCCAAATTGTTATGCAGATTAATAACTATTTGGGAGATGTCTACTCTGCAACATAGCAGATTAAGCCTTCTGCCCACTCCTCTTAATTCAACCATGTATTTTATCAACAAGGACAAATAACAGCCCAGAAAACCTCACCCATCAAGCTTCCATTTATATAGATCTGATGTTTCTTATTGAATATTTTGCAATGCAAGCTACTCGCTCATATAATTACATGCAACATGGAAGCTGTTTGATGGGAGACTACAAAAGGCATAATTGGACAGGTACAATTCATTTTATCCCTCAGATCCACCAACTGGGAAATGGATAGGTTTCAGGGGGTCTGTGAATTTAGGTGGGAAAACTACATCTTTATTTCAAAATAATTGGCTTCTTTTGTCATACCAGATATTTTATTTTATTCATTTAAAAACTTTTTTTGAGAAGAGGTCTATAGGTTTTACTAGATTGTAAAGAGCCATTATACAATACAGGCTAATATTTTTGATCTATACAACCAAATATATTACAAGCAAAGTATCTAAAGATATTTCTCTGGACTCAAGATTTTTCACAGGAAGATACAACCTTGTTACCATCTACCTCAGTCCTACTTCTTTAGTCTCTATCCTTCTTTGTCCTCCTTTACTTTTAATTGACATATTGATACATTTTTAATATGTGTTTTCTGATGTTTTCCAATCCATGTTTTCTCCCTCTTCTTCCCTAATCTACTCCCTCCCCAAGATGGGAGGTAATATTATATAGGTTGTACACATATTATCATATTATTTCCATATTCATCATGTTGTGAAAAAAAGACACATATTGCTTACACTAGATAAAAGTTCATGGAGGAAATAAAGTGAAGAATGGCATGTTTCAAATTATATTTGAACTGTCTATTCCTTATATGGCAGTAGGTAGTCTTTTTTGGATCATGAATATCTTGGAGTTGTCCTGGATCCTTACCTTGTAGATGTTAATTTTCATTCACAATTGATTATCATAAATTACTGTTGTTACTGTAGAGAACATTCTCCTGGTTCTGCTCATTTCACTTTTTATCACTTCATAAAAGTTTTTCAATGTTTTGGGGGGATCATCTTGTTTGTCATTTCTTATGGCACAACAGCATTTCATTAAAATCATGTACCACAACTTGTTCAACCATTCCCCAATTGATGGACATCCCTTTAGTTTTCAGTTCTTTGCCATCCCAAAAAGAGATGCTATAAATATTTTTGTTAGAATATTTTGTTAGAACATAGGTTCTTCTCTCCTATCTTGAATCTCTTTGTGATATTAGTATTGCTGGGGGATAGTAGTATTTCTGAGTCAAAAGGTATGCACAGTTTTATGGCCCTTTGGGCACAGTTCCAGATTGCTCTCTAGAATAGTTGTATGAGTTCACAACTCTACCAACAATATATTAATGTCCCAATTTTTCCACATCCCTTCCAATATTTATCATTTTCTTTTTCTGTCATGTTGGCCAGTCTAGTGAATGTGAGGTGGTAACTCAAAGTTGTTGGGTTTTTGGGTTTTTTTTTTGTTTATCATTTATACAGCACTTTTTTATAAGTGGAAAAGGTTTATTTTTACTCAATTTTAAAATTTTGATATATCTTCCAATTACAAATATAAACAATTTCTGATATTTTTTAAAACTTGAGTCCCAAATTTTCTCCCAAACCCCCACCCCAGCTAAGATGAAGTAGTCTGATATAGTTTTTACACAAGCAATCATGGGAAGCATTTTCCATATTAATCCTTTTGTGGAAGGAAACTGAAACAAAAATAAATACTAAAAAGAAAGTGAAAAAAGTTTGCTTTGGTCTGGATTCAGACTCCATCAGTTCTTTCTCTAGTTTGCCCTTTCCTTGTATTGTACCATTTAGACCCTCTGCTATGATTAACAAATGTCAGATTTCTTTGGTGCTTTCTCCATTTCTTACTCTCACGGAAACCTGGATCTCCCTAAAAGATACTGTGATACTCTAGTGTGAGAGTCATCTATTCTCATGATCCCTGACACATGACACACTAGAGCAGCATTGATGAACCATTTAGAGATCACATGTTCCAACTACATCTTCAAGCTGCCTGTGAGGCATTACCTCAGAGAGAGGAGAGAAGTGCTTGCATTGAGAGAGACAGGCCATGCAAAAAAATGTCCTCAGACACAGTGGAGAAGGGGAATGAAGGAGCACCCACCAGCACACTGGGGTATGAATGCCATGCCTTTGCCAACATGGCAGTAGGGCAAGAGTTTAACTCTTACTCTTCTCTGATCCTTGCAGATCCTCTAACCACTATCACTTAGCCATCTCTCCTCAACTGAGATTTCTTTTTTCACTTATATCTTATATAGAGTTGTGATTTTATTAGCTACTAAACCCTAGATAATTGTCTTTTCTTTATCTGGAAGTTCAGAACCTAGTTGAGTCTTCCTTTATACTTTTATCCTTGTCCTTATACTTCAGTGTACCTGCCTCTGTCAAATACCCTGACCTCTCAGTTCATAAAGCTCCCTCAATTCTCATATCCTACACCTTCATTCTTCTTTAGTCACATAAAAGGATGATACCTTTTATCTTACTATAATGCATTTTTTTATTTTACTTCCAACATTTTCTTCAACCATAATGTACTATCCTTCTCTCCTTCTCTTTCCTCACTCCTAAACAGTTTTTATTTTTATATGACTTCCTGTTACTCCACTCTTCCCTATTTTCCCAATCCATCATCATACCTGTCTTTGCCTCACTTTCCATTCTTCAAAGTCTTTACTCTTTAGTTAACCCTGTCAATTTTATATCATCTCCCACTATTGAATCTCTTTTCCCTCTTTTTAGCCCCATTTATAGCTTGTCAAACCTCATCTGTATTTTTATTTCTACCATGTAAATGGCTTCTCTCCTTCTGAACATGTGCTGATGAACACTGCTAAAGAAAATCACAAAACTATGCCAATTGGGTCTACTACAAATTTATGATACCGAATTTCTAATAAGTTTTCCATTACAGCCTAGAAATTATTTTATTCTTCCATGATTGACTCTCTGTCACACTCCCCATAACAATTATTCCAAACCTGTTCAACTCTCCTCAAACCATCTCTATCACCCCTCCCTCTGAGCAGAGGACCTCACCTCCTATTTTACTGAGAAAACAGAGGCCATTCATCATCAGTCCTCTTTTTCCCTGGTTCTATACCATAAAACCTTTCTATACTGCTCCCCATTCTCTGCTCTTTTGCTCTAGTTTATAATGAAAAGGTGGCCCTTTCCCTTACCACAGTCAACTCCTTCACTAGTGCCCTTGATCTCCTCTCTTCCTAACTTCTCTGGTAGCTTGCCCTCTCTCTCATCTTCAAAGGGTTTCTTTTATAGTCTGTCTCTCTGTTTACTGACTTCTTCCCTGCTGCCTACAAACATGCCCAGGTCTCCCTCCCTACCTCACCCTTAAAACAACTTCACTTGACCCTGCTATCCTCTCTAACTATCATCCTATCTTTCACGCCAAACTCTAAGGAAATCCATCTACATTAGTTGCTTCTCTCTCTTCACCTCCCACTCAATAGTCAAGCCCTCCTAATGTGACTTTTGACCTCATTACTCAACTAAAAGTTCTCTTCTTTCCCTCTCCCTCTTTCCCTCCCACCCTCTCTCTCCTCCTGACCCCCACCAATGGCTTCATAATTGTTCAATCCAGTAACTCCCTCCTTTTTCTGTTCTAATCCTTCTCAATGTCTGTAGTTTTAAAAGTAATAGTTGCTTCCTGGATCCAGGATACAGCCTCTTGGCTTCCTTCTTTCTATTTGACTGCTTCTTCTACGTCTCCTTTATGAGATCACAATCCATAAAGTGCCCCATAATCATCAATATCAACTCCAAAATTGTGTCCTAAGCCTTCAATCTCTTCTCTCTATCTACTCTCTTGGTGATCTCATCAGATCTCATTATCCTATTTATGCAGATAATTCTGATATCTACATATCCTAACTATATAAATCTCTCTCCTGAGATTTAGTCTTACATCATCAACTCTCTTTTTGATTGATATCAGATTCAGAAAGACTTTTGTTCAAATTCTGCCTATACCCCCACTGACTGTATGATGATAGGCAAGACAATTTCTCTCATTTTCATTGATAGATAATTCTTAATAGCATATAAAGATAAAGACTTGCCATTTTGGGGCCCACACCTCACCAGAGCCTAAACAAATGAAATTATAAAACCAATATAATAATGACCAAAATAAACAAATAACAGCAAACTATCTGTCTTACTATAACCCATGGGGAAAGTATTTTATAAACCTTAAAACACTACATAAATGTGAGTTATAATTCCTATTCTAGTTAATGTTTTGGAAACTATTTACATTGGAGTCAATGGTATTGTGGAAGTGTGAGGAATGAGAAAATGATTGACTACTTTTTTATGGAAGCCTATAACAAATATAGTTTGGTGTACTTAAGGGAATGCCTAATAGAGTGCTTACCACTTAGCTAACATTCTCGGAATTTATGTAATAATGGAGCAGTAAGAGCAAGGATGTGCTAGAACCAGCTCAAACCCTCTTCAGAGCCAAAAGTTTCCCTATAAGGAATTACACCTTGGAAATTAGGGAAGTGCTGCAAATTAATACTTGATTTATTGTTCTATTGACTGCCTAGACTTAAGAAACTAATAGAGATATTAATAACATAGATTAAACTGAAAATATGCTGTGCATACATGTTTTGTTTTGTTTTATCAGAACTAATTGTTAAACATTTACCAAAACTCCACTGGTAAGTGGAATTTTAGCAATATTTTAGCAATTATGCTACCAATGCAACATGCCTTTAACCTAGATACTACACAGTGTTGAAAATAAATTTCTATTAGAATTGGACAATTACATCAACACCATGAATATATCTTCCTGCGTTTTATAAATCTTACTGTTTAGCAGCTAGATGCACTAATAATTAATATTATTTTGCTTTGATACTGATATTTAATTTACTTGAAAAATATATTACTTTCAGTGGGAAAAGATCACTTTTTAAAACAAGACCTACTGTGTTCCAGGTAGGCACTGTACTAAGCAATAGGGCAGATTCTAGGACAAGCAATGAGGAGAAACAAAGATGGGAGGAGGAAAGAAACAATGAAAAAATAAAGGAAAGGAAGAAACAAAGAAAAGAAAACTGAAAGAACTCCTACTCTTAAGGAATTTATTTTCATTCTATCATTGTTCAGGTGCCTGTCCAACTCTTTACCATGAAGTGAAAAAAATTAAAATATTGCTGTTGTTGCTTCCACTTTTCTTTTCTAGGATTTCAGTTCTGTAGAAATTTGTATTTTTAATGGATAAATTTCACTTCAAAAATTGCAGAACTTAGGTGAAGAAATATGTAGTTTAAGATTGCTAACTAGAAGGTATTTGGACTTTTTTTGCTGGAAACATTTAAAAATCAGGTCCTCTTGAAACTCCATCCCCTTGTGGGTGTGAATTGACCAGAATTCCAAGGATAAAAGCACTTTTGAGGATAGTCTTGCTTCTAATCTCAGCTGGCTTCTTATAGAGCCCTTGGGTTGGATTTGGCTCTGAATTTGGTACAGTGGTTTACCTGCAACTTACCTCAACCCTCAGATTCAAAACCTAATATTGATTTACATTTTGGAGGAAAATCAATATTTGCTTAAACAAATGCATTTGGAAGGATTTCGGAAGTCATCAGGTCTAATGTTGAGTAGTTTGTGTCTGTGGATAGATCTCAAAGAAGACCAAAAATATAAGTAAATATATAAACACTCACAAAATATCTATATTAAATTTAGTGAAAATGATATTAACCACCTAATTACATTTCATTCAGTAATAAGATTAGTTTTATATTTTGGTTCTCATTTTTTCCCTTTCTCTTTGTCTCCTTGATATCAATTAACCAGAACTTATTTTCTTTTACTTAATTTTCTTGGTGTTATCATTCTTGACCTAAATAAATGAACCTCATCCCCTGGATTGTCCTTTAGGAGAGACTTAAAGACATACACTAAAATAAGATCTCCATTATAAGACATTTTGGAAGAGATGGGTAGTATATAATTTATGATTAGGATAATGTATGTATGTGGCATAGAGCAATGGTATCAAACTCAAACAGATAGAGGGAGGGGGCAGCTAGGTGGCTCAGTGGATTCAGAGCCAACCCTAGAGATAGGGAATGCTAGATTCAAAACTGACCTCAGACACTTCCTAGTTGTATGACTCTGGGCAAGTCACTAACCTCCATTGCCTAAACTTTATCACTCTTCTGCTTTGGAGCAAATGTACAGTATTGATTCTAAGATGGAAGGCAAGGGTTTTGTTTTCCTTTTACTAGAAATAGGGGACTGTTAATTATCACATAGGGATCCCTGCCATTTTGGTACTGACAATTTTTTTGATGTAATGTTAGCTGTATTTTACTGTTATTTTATTGATTTTCCTAAATATTTCCCAGTTATGTTTTAATTTGTGATTCAGGCACATCCTGGCTTGTTGAGGGCTATGTGTTTGACACTTCTGGTTCAGAGAATAAACTGTTAGACTTAGAATCAGAAACACTAGATTTTGAATCATGGACTCAGGCATTTGTTCTTTATGTGACCCTTTCCAAGTAATTTAACCTATCTCAGGCTCAGTTTCTTCATATATAAAATGGGGGAGAATAAATAAATAATACTTAACAATGTTTGTGAGAATCTAATGATATAATAGAAAGTGCTTTGTTTATTTTAAAGTGCTACGTAAATGCTCATTATTTTTATTATGATTATAATCTTACATGTCATGGAGTTTGGCTTATGCAATAACTATTAGAATAGGGTACTTTTATTTTATTTTTTAAAAAAACATTACTTTCCATCTTGAAGTCAATACAATAGAAAGGGCTAGCCAGTGGAGATTAAGTGACTTTTCCAGGGTCACATAGCTAAGAAGTGTGAATCCATTACCTCCTGTTTTTCTGCCTGGCTCTCAATCCTCTGAAGGATTGAAGGAGCTTCTAAATGAAGCTCCTTCACATTTCAGGTTAGACCTAAACTTAATCCCTGACGTAGCACTTATGACATGAAGGTATATGAAATCATTACACATCTCCACGTATTACCTTCACATAGAAGGTCAAGAACTGTCTTTGTTACCTCTGCCTGGTTAAATTTTGGATTCCCAACTCCTTATCTTCATAAGTGAAGATAAATCTGTTTGAATTTCATACATGAGATACAAATGTTGAGTTCATTTTCCAACATGTAACATTTTAGTTGCTTAACTGCCTGTCATTTGGAAAAGATCACATGATGATTTTTATCGGTATGAATGATTAAATAATACTTTACCATTTTAAGACCAAGGCCATTGGGAAATGGAATAATTGTCTAAAAATGCAAAATCATCATTATTCATTATGGTAGACTTTCAAGCATAAGGGCATTTCAAATGGATTCTCTCAGAGTGAGAATACATCTCATTTATAATGCAGCCTATTTCACTTCATCATATTTATCTTGGGTTGGATGCTATTTCTATATGCTCCTTAGGGAACCCACAAAACTGGCATGTCTTACATTAAACACAGTGAAGCCCATATGAAGAGAAATGTTGAAAAATCATGAGCTACTTACAGAAGCAGTTGCTGAAATGGTTTCTAATTACATTTGTACACTTGGATTAAACGACTATGCTAATACTTTTGATACAGTCACTGAGAATCTGTATCCAGATTGAAGCAGAGAGAATTGGTAAAACACTGCAAGATCCCACCAGAGATTTTGAGCATTACTCTTTCCAGTTGGCCTAAAAGTATGTCTTCATCATGCTGTGCAGTATCTAGACTAATCAGGCAGTGCACTGATGTCATCCCTGACATCAAGACATAGATTCACATTTTGATAGAATTAGAAAAGGACTTGGGAAATTTTTGCTTCATCAAGCCTAAATTTGTTCCCTTGTAAATTCCACACTTTGTTCCTCTTTCTTCCCTTCTGGGGCCTAACAGAAAAAAAATTCTAATTAATCCTTTTACATGATAGCTTTTCAAATAATTGATTAAAGCAATCAGTCCACAAGCATTTAATAAGTCCCTCCCATGTGCCATCATCCATTCATGAAAATAATTTTTGAGCCCAATTGTAGCACTTCACATTTATTCCTAAATAAATACCATCTTAACAATTTCAGCCTTCCAGATGTTTCATTTATATAAAGGTATAAAAGATTAATAACTGTTGACTTCCGGTTAAGATGGCGGCTTAGAGAAAGCTGAAGTTCAGATCTCCGGAAAACCCTTCCCGACCGATCTCAAACTAGAAGCTCCTAAGGCGCCAAAATTCAAAACGATCAACAGCACAGACCCTGGGAACCCTCCTCCTGGACCTGGACCCGGTTCAAAAGGTACGGCTCCCCTTAAAAGCCAGAACCCGAGATCCCTCGGACCTCAGGGGCAGGAGCGCAGAGTCCAAGGCTCCCGGAAGCTGCAGCCGCGCCGGGCTCAGAGAGCAGGGTCTGAGGAACAACAACCCTCAGGGTCTTCTACCCAAGTCCCAGTCCGGGTGAAAGTTACTGCCTGGGGCTTCCGCTGCAGAGAGCCGGTCTGTCAAAGAGCCGGTCGGTCCGGGTGAAAGTTACTGCCTGGGGCCTCCGCTGCAGAGAGCTGGTCAAAACAACAGCAACCCTCAGGGCGGGCAAGACAGCCTCACGGGCTGGATCCTGCTATCCAAGTCTCAGTGAAAGTCTGTGCTCTCAGAGCTTGGGGAAGCGGCAGCCCATCCCCCCGCAGGCCGACGAAACAGCCTCACGGCCAGGGATTCTGAAGGCAACTTCCGGAAATCGAGCCAGGGGGAGAGTGTGGCCTCGTGGTCCGACCCTTCCATTCCAGTTCCAGTGAGGCATATTCAGTTTAACCCAGGGAACGCTCATAGAACCAACATCTGCCCAGGACTAAAGCCTCTGATCACCAGACAAAGACAAGAAAAGCCAATCCTCCACGTTCAGAGATGACAAATTCCACAGAAGCACAGAAGCCCCAAAATACCAAGAAAAATAAGAAGAAAGGGGCGACTCTGGACACATTCTATGGAGCCAAAATACAAAATACAGAGCAGATAGAAGAAGATATACAAGAAAATTCTCCAAAATCTTCCAAAGGAAATAGAAACTCTCCACAAACCCATGAAGAATTTGAATCAGAAAGGACCAAAAAGATGGAAGCCCTCTGGGAGGAAAAGTGGGAAATGATGCAAAAGAAATTCACGCATCTACAAAACCAGTTTGACCAAACTGTAAAAGAAAACCAGGCTTTAAAGCAAGAACTAATAAAGCAAAGCCAAAACACCAAGAAATTAGAAGAGAACATAAAATATCTCACCGACAAGGTGATAGATCTGGAAAACAGGGGGAGAAGAGAAAATTTAAGAATAATTGGACTCCCAGAAAAGCCAGAAATAAACACCAAACTGGACATGGTGATACAAGATATAATCAAAGAAAATTGCCCAGAGATTCTAGAACAAGGGGGCAATACATCCACTGACAGAGCTCACAGAACACCTTCTACACTAAACCCCCAAAAGACAACTCCCAGGAATGTAATTGCCAAATTCCAAAGCTATCAAACAAAAGAAAAAATCCTACAGGAAGCCAGAAAAAGACAATTTAGATATAAAGGAATGCCAATCAGGGTCACACAAGACCTTGCAAGTTCTACGCTGAATGATCGTAAGGCATGGAACATGATCTTCAGAAAGGCAAGAGAGCTGGGTCTCCAACCAAGAATCAGCTACCCAGCAAAACTGACTATATACTTCCAAGGGAAAGTATGGGCATTCAACAAAATAGAAGACTTCCAACTTTTTGCAAAGAAAAGACCAGAGCTCTGTGGAAAGTTTGATACCGAAAATCAAAGAGCAAGGAATACCTGAAAAGGTAAATATTAAGGAAAGGGGAAAAATGTTATCTTCTTTTACTCAAACTCTCTTCTATAAGGACTACATTTATATCAACCTATGTATACTAATATGTGGGGAAAATGTAATGTATAAATAGGGGGTAAAGAAAGACCAAATAGAATAATGGTTCTCACACAAAGATTCACAGGGGAAGGGGAGGGGAAGAAAACTCCTATAAGAAGGAGAGGAAGAGAGGGGGGGGGGGGGGTTTACTTAAACCTCAATCTCAGGGAAATCAACTCTGAGAGGGAAAAACATCCAGATCCATTGGGATCTTGAATTCTATCTTACCCAACAAGGGTAAGGAGAAGGGAAAACCAAGGGGGGGAGGGGGAGAGGGAGAACAAAAAGGGAGGGAAAGAGAGGGGGGAGGGGGAGGGAACAAAAAGGGAGGGACTAAAAAGGGAAACATCAAGGGAGGGGACAAGGGGGACTGATTCAAAGTAAATCACTGGACTAAAAGGTAGAGCCGAAGAAGAAAAGGTTAGAATTAGGGAAGGCAATCAAAATGCCAGGGAGTCCACAAATGACAATCATAACTTTGAACGTGAATGGGATGAACTCACCCATAAAACGTAGACGAATAGCTGAATGGATTAGAATCCAAAACCCTACCATATGTTGTCTTCAAGAAACACACATGAGGAGGGTTGACACCCACAAGGTCAGAATTAAAGGATGGAGTAAGACCTTCTGGGCCTCAACTGATAGAAAGAAGGCAGGAGTGGTAATCATGATATCTGATAAAGCCAATGCAAAAATAGACCTGATCAAAAGGGATAGGGAAGGTAATTATATTTTGTTAAAAGGGACTCTAGACAATGAGGAAATATCATTAATCAACATGTATGCACCAAATAATATAGCACCCAAATTTCTAATGGAGAAACTAGGAGAATTGAAGGAAGAAATAGACAATAAAACCATACTAGTGGGAGACTTAAACCAACCATTATCAAATTTAGATAAATCAAATCAAAAAATAAATAAGAAAGAGGTAAAAGAAGTGAATGAAATCTTAGAAAAATTAGAATTAATAGACATATGGAGAAAAATAAATAGGGATAAAAAGGAATACACCTTCTTCTCAGCACCACATGGCACATTCACAAAAATTGACCATACATTAGGTCACAGAAACATAGCACACAAATGCAAAAAAGCAGAAATAATGAATGCAGCCTTCTCAGATCACAAGGCAATAAAAATAATGATTAGTAATGGTACATGGAAAACCAAATCTAAAACCAATTGGAAATTAAACAATATGATACTCCAAAACCGTTTAGCTAAAGAAGAAATCATAGAAACAATTAATAATTTCATCAAGGAAAATGACAATGGCGAAACATCCTTTCAAACCTTTTGGGATGCAGCCAAAGCGGTAATCAGAGGCAAATTCATATCCCTGAAAGCTCATATTAACAAACAAGGGAGAGCAGAGATCAATCAATTGGAAATGCAATTGAAAAAACTCGAAAGCGATCAAATTAAAAACCCCCAGCAGAAAACCAAATTAGAAATCCTAAAAATTAAGGGAGAAATTAATAAAATCGAAAGTGATAGAACTATTGATTTAATAAATAAGACAAGAAGCTGGTACTTTGAAAAAACAAACAAAATAGACAAAGTACTGGTCAATCTAATTAAAAAAAGGAAGGAAGAAAAGCAAATTCACAGCATTAAAGATGAAAAGGGGGACAGCACCTCCAATGAGGAGGAAATTAAGGCAATCATTAGAAATTACTTTGCCCAATTATATGGCAATAAATACACCAATTTAGGAGAAATGGATGAATATATACAAAAATACAAACTGCCTAGACTAACAGAAGAGGAAATAGAATTCTTAAATAATCCCATATCAGAAATTGAAATCCATCAAGCCATCAAAGAACTTCCTAAGAAAAAATCCCCAGGGCCTGATGGATTCACCTGTGAATTCTATCAAACATTCAGAGAACAGTTAACCCCAATACTATACAAACTATTTGACATAATAAGCAAAGAGGGAGTTCTACCAAACTCCTTTTACGACACAAACATGGTACTGATTCCAAAACCAGGCAGGTCAAAAACAGAGAAAGAAAACTATAGACCAATCTCCCTAATGAATATAGATGCAAAAATTTTAAATAGGATACTAGCAAAAAGACTCCAGCAAGTGATCAGAAGGATCATTCACCATGATCAAGTAGGATTCATACCAGGGATGCAGGGCTGGTTCAACATTAGGAAAACCATCCACATAATTGACCACATCAACAAGCAAACTAGCAAGAACCACATGATTATCTCAATAGATGCAGAAAAAGCCTTTGATAAAATACAACACCCATTCCTATTAAAAACACTAGAAAGCATAGGAATAGAAGGGTCATTCCTAAAAATAATAAACAGTATATATCTAAAACCAACAGCTAATATCATCTGCAATGGGGATAAACTAGATGCATTCCCAATAAGATCAGGAGTGAAACAAGGATGCCCATTATCACCTCTACTATTTGACATTGTACTAGAAACACTAGCAGTAGCAATTAGAGAAGATAAAGAAATTGAAGGCATCAGAATAGGCAAGGAGGAGACCAAGTTATCACTCTTTGCGGATGACATGATGGTCTACTTAAAGAATCCTAGAGATTCAACCAAAAAGCTAATTGAAATAATCAACAACTTTAGCAAAGTTGCAGGATACAAAATAAACCCACATAAATCATCAGCTTTTCTATATATCTCCAACACAGCTCAGCAGCAAGAACTAGAAAGAGAAATCCCATTCAAAATCACCTTAGACAAAATAAAATACCTAGGAATCTATCTCCAAAGACAAACACAGGAACTATATGAACACAACTACAAAACACTCGCCACACAACTAAAACTAGACTTGAACAATTGGAAAAACATTAACTGCTCATGGATAGGACGAGCCAATATAATAAAAATGACCATCCTACCCAAACTTATTTATCTATTTAGTGCCATACCCATTGAACTACCAAAATACTTCTTCACTGATTTAGAAAAAACCATAACAAAGTTCATTTGGAAGAACAAAAGATCAAGGATATCCAGGGAAATCATGAAAAAAAACACATATGATGGGGGCCTTGCAGTCCCAGACCTCAAACTATATTACAAAGCAGCAGTCATCAAAACAATTTGGTACTGGCTAAGAAACAGAAAGGAAGATCAGTGGAATAGACTGGGGGAAAACGACCTCAGCAAGACAGTATACGATAAACCCAAAGATCCCAGCTTTTGGGACAAAAATCCACTCTTCGATAAAAACTGCTGGGAAAATTGGAAGACAGTGTGGGAGAGACTAGGAATAGATCAACACCTCACACCCTACACCAAGATAAATTCAAAATGGGTGAGTGACTTAAACATAAAGAAGGAAACCATAAGTAAATTGGGTAAACACAGAATAGTATACATGTCAGACCTTTGGGAGGGGAAAGGCTTTAAAACCAAGCAAGATATAGAAAGAATCACAAAATGTAAAATAAATAATTTTGACTACATCAAACTAAAAAGCTTTTGTACAAACAAAACCAATATAACTAAAATCAGAAGGGAAACAACAAATTGGGAAAAAATCTTCATAGAAACCTCTGACAAAGGTTTAATTACTCATATTTATAATGAGCTAAATCAATTGTACAAAAAAATCAAGCCATTCTCCAATTGATAAATGGGCAAGGGAAATGGATAGGCAGTTCTCAGATAAAGAAATCAAAACTATTAACAAGCACATGAAGAAGTGTTCTACATCTCTTATAATCAGAGAGATGCAAATCAAAACAACTCTGAGGTATCACCTCACACCTAGCAGATTGGCTAACATAACAGCAAAGGAAAGTAATGAATGCTGGAGGGGATGTGGCAAAGTAGGGACATTAATTCATTGCTGGTGGAGTTGTGAACTGATCCAACCATTCTGGAGGGCAATTTGGAACTATGCCCAAAGGGCGACAAAAGAATATCTACCCTTTGACCCAGCCATAGCACTGCTGGGTCTGTACCCCAAAGAGATAATGGACACAAAGACTTGTACAAAAATATTCATAGCTGCGCTCTTTGTTGTGGCCCAAAACTGGAAAACGAGGGGATGCCCATCAATTGGGGAATGGCTGAACAAACTGTGGTATATGTTGGTGATAGAATACTATTGTGCTCAAAGGAATAATAAAGTGGAGAAGTTCCATGGAGACTGGAACAACCTCCAGGAAGTGATGCAGAGCGAGAGGAGCAGAACCAGGAGAACATTGTACACAGAGACTAATACACTGTGGTATAATCGAACGTAATGGACTTCTCCATTAGGGGCGGTGTAATGTCCCTGAACAACTTTCAGGGATCCAGGAGAAAAAAAAAACACCATTCATAAGCAAAGGATAAACTATGGGAGTGGAAACACCGAGAAAAAGCAACTGCCTGAATACAGAGGTTGAGGGGACATGACAGAGGATAGACTTTAAATGAACACTCTAATGCAAATACTATCAACAAAGCAATGGGTTCAAATCAAGAAAACATCTAATGCCCAGTGGACTTACGCGTCGGCTATGGGGGGTGGGGGGAGGAAAAGAAAATGATCTATGTCTTTAACGAATAATGCTTGGAAATGATCAAATAAAATATATTAAAAAAAAAAAGATTAATAACTGTTGTCCTCCCTAGATTTGTTTATATTTTAACTGAAAATATAATATTCTGATGGTAGAAGTTGTGAAGATGGGATTAACTCACTCCTGCTCATTTTCAGATTTAATCACCAGAAGAGTATACACCCCACTTTACACTTGAGTGGGGGGAGGTCTATAACCCACATGATTAATCAGAAACAACTGACTGCCCCCTGGGAAGTCCTAAGAAAATTGTAAGACTTCAATTGGTCCATGTAAAGTGGAGGAAAGCACAGGAAGTGACACAAAAGAGAGTCTTTAAAAGCAATTGTAATTTCCTGTGAGAGGGAGTTCTTCAGAGTTTGGAGTTGGTCTTCCAGTTTGAGTTCAAGTTGGAGGCTGGTGAACGATTTGCTTCATGTACCTGACACCCTAACAGTGAAGCAGCTCTTGGAACTTCCTTTAGGACTACCACATGGGTGAGTGAAAAGGCTTACTCATTCCCTGGTTTTCTAGAGGGACTAGTCTCTGGAGAGGCCCCCATCTTGGAAGAGGCTTCATGGCTGGAGCCCTTGCTTTATTCATCACTGGCTGAAGGCTAAGGGCCCTCTGGCTGAAGACTAATTAGCCCGTCCTGGGTTGAGCCAAGGGCTGGAGCAAAATACTTAGTGTCTTAGTTAAGTTAGTTACCTTATTTAACTGTTAGATATCTTACTCATTTCCCTAACTTTCACTCTCCTTTTGTAAATAAACTACCATAATAAGTCATTCTGACAAGTAATTGGCAACCACATTTCTCATAAATTTAGTCTAACCTTTAATTTTTAACCCTTACAAAGTTTAGAAATCATCTAGTAGATATGGGGAGATTTTGAGGGAGCATTGTAGTGCACCCCAAATCACACTGATTAGTCTCCATCTAGGTAAGGCTAGTGCTATATATATATGAAGTCTACATGTATAGTTTGTATATGACCAGATAACCTTGGAGAAAAATTCAAGAAGTTAATAAGCAGCTTGTGTTATGAGTCTTTATTTGATAAGAAATCTGTCCATAGGTTCTTAACATAATTGATGCATTGAACCATTTATATTACAACATTTACATAAATGATAAACATATCCATTTTTGCACTATACTTTGTTAGACTAGCTTCTCACCACCAACTGAATATTAAAACCTACTTGAAGATTATTCAGTAATAAATAATTTATGCAATTCTTATTCTGTTCCTAGGTTTGTATTTTATTTTTTACAAAGTGAATGTTTGATTGAATTTATATAGAGGACTCATGGATGATAAACTATAACTTGCAAAATTATTATTCGGGTGCTCTGGGATAGGGACTTTGCAAACTTTGAAGATCCTGTTTCAGAGCTCTCATCTAGAGCTAGAAGTCATTGAATCTAACCCCTTCGTTTTATAGATGAGAAATTGAGACCAGAAAAGGTGACAAATGACTTGCACATTGAACTGAACTGCCCGGGGTCAAGCAGATAATAATAATAATAATAATAATAATAATAATAATAATAATAATAATAATAATAGCTGACATTTATATTTTACATGCTATGTACAAGGTATTATGCTAATCACTTTGAAAATATAATCTCATTTGATTAAGTGATTGAGGCAGTATTTGAACCCAGATCTTTCCTACTTGAAGTTCAACTCTTTATCCACTCTTCTATGCTATGTCTCTGGACATACTTTAACTCATGAGACTTAGTAATTGCCTGAGAAAGATATAGGTGAAAGGCTAAGAAAAGCCCAGTATTTGACAGCCTGTTCTTTCCTCAACCCCATTGGACCTCTATTTACTTCCTCCTAAGTCTTCACAGCAAGCTCTTAGATGAGAGCTCTGAAACAGGATCTTTAAAGTTTGCAAAGTCCCTATCCCAGAGCACCCGAGCAATGATTTTGCAAGTTATAGTTTAGGAAGCTGCCTAGGACACTGAAATATTAAATTATTTGACTCAGACAAACCAGTAGTAGCAGTAGCAAGATTTCATATAGGGGCATCCTGACTCAGAGGCTAACGCTTAATGCTCCAAGTATATCACGTTGCCCTTATTTGCATTAAGCTTAGCAGCTGAAATAAAACTGTATTCAGCAGCAAGCCATCTCATTTTTTTTATCTGAAATGCCTACCTAAAATATACATACTGATGAACTAATTTTGTAGCCAATCCATTCAGATGTCATAATCTAGTGAATATATAAAAACTTTGCTATAGATATTTTGGTAAAAGAAAAATAATGGGAAATATAATTGTTTCAACTTAGAAATAAAGGGTAGAAGTTTCAAGAGGCAAATTTTTGCTTGAAATTGAAGATTGATATTGATCTATATTCACAGGTACAATATGCATATATGCATAAATAGATGTATCTGTAGACACATATTGGTATGCAGGCATGCATTTATATATATATATATATATATATATTTAGAGAGAGAGAGAGAGAGAGAGAGAGAGAGGGAGGGAGAAAGAGAGAGAGAGAGAGAGAGAGAGAGAGAGAGAGAGAGAGAGAGAGAGAGAGAGAAGAGGAAAGAAGATAAAAGAGCAGAAATGAATAATTAAATTGTCAATTGTAAATTATGTGTTCAGTTGTTTTCAGTCATATAACACTCTTTATGAGCCAATTGGTCACTTTCTTGGCAAAGACATGAGAGTAGTTTGCCATTTCCTTCTTTAGCTCATTTTACATCTAAGGAAACTGAGACAAATAGAGTTAAGTAACTTGCCCAGGATCACAGAACTAATAAGTGTCTGAGGACAGATTTGAACTAAGAAAGATATCTTCCTAACTTCATGCCTGGCTTTATCTCCACTTTGCCATCTTGCTGCCCTTAAATTCTAAATAATAACCTTAATTATTAGAATTTGGTTCTTTTTTACTTATTTCCTGCTTTACATCTCTTAGAGGAAGGGCAGTAGTAAAATATAGCCCTACCTAAAACAAAATTCTTGAAATTTAACTGTAGTCAAAGTCAAATATATGTAGTTATAAATATATAGTTTAAAGTCATATTTACATAACAATTAATGCTAATGAAAAATGGTATAAACCATTTCAGGAAATAGTGCATTCCCCACTATTGGATGTTTTCAATTCTTTGTGTAGAAAATCATTTGCCAGGTGTGTTGTAGTAAGTTTTGATTTGTTTGTTTCAGGCATAATTTGGACTAGATAGTCAATGAGAACTTTTCTAACTGTATTTTTGTGATTCTGTGACTAATTGATACTCTGGGTCACAAATACAATTGACTTCATTGGTATCAAATACTTAAACACTCATCCAATCTTTCTATTAACATCAAAAAAACAAAACAACAAATAATATGCATGAAGGATCTTGAAAAAAAAAACAACGCTTACATACTTAGAGATGATAATATTACTTAGTTGACAGCAAAGAATCAGAATATATGTGTAAATTCAAAGAAAAGACAATGAAAAATAAGGTTTTCGACCTTATATATTTGACCATCTTTTGAAACATTTCTTTGTAAATGATGTGTCTTCTAAGGTCATGCTTTTGTTTTTGCAAGACTGACAGGAGCTCTTCTTGTGCAAGAGCAAGCCTGAAATAATGAAAACTTTTAATTACAAGATTTAGATCAAGAAGGTACCTTAAAATCATCAAATAATAAGCATTTGTTAATGCCTAACATATGCTAGATACTGAGAATAAAAAGATAAAAATAAAACCTCAAGGAGTTTACATTTTATTGAAAAACATGAATATTGTTTGTGGATAATAACAACACAAGTGGGTAGTACTTTGGCTTTTCAGTCCTAACCACTCTCAGGTATCTTTGTTTTCAGGATTCGTACATTCTGGGTAGTTGATTTGAGTGGGTGTCTGTTGTTTATTACTGAGCTTGCTGTTGAGTCGATATGTCTGCTGGGTTAAAGAGTATCAATAATAAAGATGCTTATGTATAATATATGTTTACACAGAGATATTCACCCATATTTTTATATGTACACATATGTATCAGTACAAACTGAATACCTGAGTACTGAGATAAATACTGAGATAAAGTGTTACTAGTGTATCACAGTGAGTAAAGTTATCCTGGGGAGGGAAATCTCAAGATGGGGCTAAGGTTACATGTTCTAAACTCCACCTTTAAACAAACCTAAGAATACTTTCCTGATGAGCAGGAATCATTCAGAATTTAAATTGTACCCTAAACTATGGATAGGATTATAGATTTGGCCTTAGAATGAAATTTAGTGCTGTTTACCTGACTCATTTTGCAGGGGAAGAAATTGAATGCAAAATGTGGTGATAAGAAATAAGATAGTCAAGATTTTAACCTAGATTTTGGATTCTAGTTACATTTCAAGGGCTTTGTTTTGTGTTGGGTAAGTGTGTATTTTACTACCACCCAATTTCTAAGAGGCTTAAAGGGAAAAAAAAAAACCACAACTAAAATTTCATAATTAAGGTTAATATTTAGAATAAAGGATAGATAATTTATTTATCCATTGCTGCTCTTTTGTATTGTTTCTTGTATGTGTGTGTATGTTTAATTTGACAACATTAATATGCATTGTCTTTTTATGAAAAGAGAGTTCTGCTAAATTTTTTTCTGTTTATAACCCACAGCAAAAGACAATAAATTCCAATATATAGTTTCTACAAACTGGCCTATTCCTCTCAGAGGGCATTCCATTTCTCTTAAAAGCACAGACCTTTCCATAGGAGACATAGGACACTCACACTGCCTCTTCATCCAGGTCTTTTAGAATTCCTTAGTCTTCCTCTGGCATGACTCCCCCTACACAAAAACTTTCCTAACTACTTCCAACTCAGGTGGCACAGTGGATAAAGCTCTGGGCCTGAATTTAGGAAAATTTAAGTTCAAGTATGTCCTAAAGGCATTTAATAGGTATGTGACCTTAGGCAAGTCACTTCTACTCTGTTTTTTCAGCTTCCTCAACTGCAAAATAGGGATAATAATAGCAACTACATTGCAGGATTTTTGTGATGATCAAATAAGATAATAGTTTGTAAAGTACTTAGTGCAGTTCTAGGCATGTAGTAAATGCTATATACATTCCTATTTCCTTCTCTTCTATGAAGACTGGATTTAGCTATCTCCTGATTGTAACAATGAAAATACGTAGGTCTTTCTTTATTGTGAAGATAAAATTGTAATCTCCTGATTGTATCAATGAAGGTACTTAGCTCTTCCTTTATAGTGAAGCTACTATTTTTAGATTTTAACTACAAAAAGGTGTTAAGTAAGTACAAAGACTATCTCCATTGGTAAGTGAAAAGCTGACTTAGGGACCCCACCTTTCTTGAGGTGTGAAGCCTCTAGGTAAGGCCCATCTTCTTGAGACTCTCTTCCCCTAGCTAGGGCTTAAAGATTCTAACTGGTATCAGAAGAAGCCAGAGTTTTCTCTCTTTCTCTCTCATTCCTTAATATCTTCCTTCTATTATAAATATTATAAATAAACAACCATAAATTCCATTTACTTTAGTAATCATTTTGGGATTTCAAAATTAAATCCCTGGCAACCACCTAATAATATATTTCAGAGTAGAACAACATTTAATTTTAACACTTCCCTTCCCACCTAAATTTTAAGGATTTGATACCAATAAGGTCTTTTTCATTGTCTCTATAAATATGTGTGAAAGAGGCTGGCACTAAAGAAAAGTATCAGGCTGAAGAGTGTGTGGAATTTGTCACCTCGACAGGGGAGGGTCCCCAGTAGTTTGGAATCCGGAGGAGGAGAAGACTCTGGCTGGTAGAGGAGTTGGTCTGGGAGGGAGAAGGGGGAAGCTAAAGAGAGAAGGTTGAAAAAGACTTTCTCCTGAGGATTACTCAATTTTTCCTGTCTGTGACTGGAAATCTTCCCCCCCTCCCCAACATTTCCCAATTGAAAAGACTATTGAAGAGGAAACCTGAGAAAGACATTTTAAATCTCTGTCCAACTTTACTTCAGCTCCTTTTGCCCTGAGTCTGAACTGTAGCCTAGGGGCCAAACTGTTAGATTTAAAATGGTTGAAGGACTTAAACTGTAACAGTTAAAAGAGTGATATTGTAAACTATAGTGAGTTACAATGGTGGAAGATATAAATTGTGATAGATATAAGAGAGGGTGAGTAAATTTGACCACAGAAAATATGTTTCACTACAGTGTCTTGGTTTTTAAATCAAATACAAAATGGTCTCCAGGGAAATATTCCCAACTATTCAAATACCCAAGTCAACTGGGTTTTATAAAGATTTTAATTAATACAATTGTGGAATTAAAGAAAAGAAAGAGAGAAAAAGGAAATAAGTATGAAGGGCCTTAAGCTAACATGGCCTAGACCTGAGTCTTAAGGGAGAGAGATCAGTCAGTCAGTCTTTTAACACTCACCACAAGGTCTGTCTAAGCAAGGATTCTAGTGACACCAGGCCAGCTCCATCTCAGCTGACTTCACCAGAGAGAGTTCCAGCCAGAGTCTCCTTAAAGAGCCTTCCAGCCAGAGACTGTTCCAAAGGGCCTCTCTCCAGAGCCTCCAGAGGGACAGAGTTCCCTCAGAGGAGCTCCAGTGAGACCTCCTTAGAGATTGTCCTCCAAGAGTTTTCCTTCTCCAGAGCCTCTCTCAAGAGATTCTTCCCAAGTGATCCTCATCAGAGATCCTCCAAAAGGATTTTTTTCTCAAGAGATTCTGCTTTTTCTTATCTAGAGGTTTTTCTCCTATGTCACCTCCCCTAAGTCCTTACATCTACCAATCACTGTAGACATTTTCCAAAGGACTGCCCATCTGAATTCCTGCTAAGTCGACTAATCTCCTCAGTAAATCTGAACCAGTGAAAATACAGCTGAGTCAACTAATCTCATTAAGAGAAAACTTGCCCGACCCTTTTAGGTACCTAGCATCTCATTGTATCAATTCTAAAAAACAGGCATGGCTCAAAGAACTTGCCTTATTATAAGCATGGGTCCAAGTACTTTCATTGTTTAGCAAGGAGTTTTCTCCCTTAAAGCAGTCTTAAGTACGGGTGGAGTAGAGGTCCTCCCATAGCAAGGATTTTTCTCCCCTAAAGCAATCTTAAGTACAGGTGGAGTAGAGGTCCTCCCATTTCTGATCCTGGCGAGTTCTCACATCAAAATGGGGAATGTTTCCAGTAGGGAATTTGTTCCAATGGAGGATTCCTCAATGTGGAAATTTTTAACATTCACAAGTCTGAGAAATTTCAAGATTTACAAAACCCAGGGTGAGTCAACCTGACTTTCTCTCTGGGGACTCATGCTGCCAAAGCCCGAGTTCCCTCCCAAACTTGAGGAGGGAGGAAAATGGTTTTATATAGAGACAGGGACCCCATTTTCCCACCTTCCTTGCCCATACTTTCCCTGCCAGTTATTCCTTTGTATTATCCTGATTGAGTTTGACATTAAAAGTTATCTGTTCCTCAAGACGTGAACAAGTGTGAGTGAACAGATCAAGGGGAGAATCTTTGGTCTCAAGTAGTAGAGGGGGGACAAGAGGGACCAGAGTAAATCTGGGAGAGCTTAGCTAAGGAAGGAAGGCAGAAGAGGGGAAATCTTCAAACCCCCTCTCCTCTCTCTGAGCCAACTTTAAACATCAGTTGTCTACCCTGAACCCCACTTTTAAAAGGGAGGTTCTCCTCTCTTTCCCCCTCTTTATACTTAAAGTCTTAACCCCTCTAATGCAAATAAACAACCCCTCAAATACATGTCATGATCTTGACAATGTGTGTAAACCTGAATGTTAATAGACATTTAGATAAAGCAAAATTAACAAGTTAAATACAGTGTTAAGGTTTCTGCAAAAATTAAATTCTCAATATATAAATGTACATACTATAAATAGCTATATTCCCCATGCCAAGACTATATTTGTGTTAATATAAAAATATATTCCACGATTATGTATTAAATAGTAATTACCCCTTTGGAGTCTTCATTCATATTTTTCCTAGTAAACATTTTGTTTTCTAAACAACAACAACAAAAAAACAGAATAAGAGAAAGACAGAGAAATATAAAAGATACTCTTGTTCAGCATGTTAACATGGGTATCATGTTAGTAACATGGGTATCATACTAGTCTAGTATTATGATAAACTTCCCATGAATCTAGTCATTCTAGGTTCTTCAAGACCCTAAAAATAGTTGAAAAAAGCATTCCCCAAAAGCTACTCCTCTTTCTAGATTAATGAGGCAATAGTTACTTCATTGGATTATGAAGATATACCAAAGAAACAATCCCAGATTGTTTTATTGGTTATTGATTAACCTTGTTCATGTTTTCTTAATAAGACACAAAATTGCAACAGTCAATTCTGTGGTTTTTTCTCTACCCTGAGAACTAAGTTAAAGGTAAGGCTGGGCATTTACTGTTGGACTTGGTAGCATCATAGAAATGGATAGAGTGGACTCTTCTGTTAAACAATAACTGAGGTAGCATTCATTAGTATAAATATTTTTAAATTAATAACAATAATTAGAATACCTAATGTTAAATATTTGAACATTAAAGATTTGCAAAGTGCTTTATAAGAATTAACTCATTTCATTTTCAAAATAACACTAGGGAATAGGTGCTATTATTAGCTTCATTTTACGATTGAGGAAACTGAGGAAGACAGAGACTAAGTGACTCTGCAAGCATTATCTGGTAAGTTCCTGAAACCAGAATTTGAACTCGGGTATTTATGATTCCAGGTTCATCTCTCTATCTACTGATCCACCCAGTAACTTAAGAGGCAATTTGGTCTAGTGGGTAGAAAATTGTCCCTAAAACCAGATAAGGTATAGGTTTAAGTATCCTTCAGAAAATTCTGAGCTGTTTGACTCTGGACCAAATAGCTTACTATCAGTGAGCAGTAATTTTCTCTTCTGCAAAATAGGGACAATAAATTAACCATACAGAATTTTTAAGGTGTTTTTTAAATTTTGGTTATTATTATTTAAAATCTATTTCACTTAAAACATATTCCCAATTTTGTCTATTCAGAAAACCATACTGGAGAATCTTGTTGGATGGCTTTATCTCCCCATTCCTTGCATGTATCTATATATTTGTGAATGAATGGATGGATGGATAGATAACCTCACTAGTAGTATCAAAATATGATCATTAGAGTTATGTTGTAACTCAGAAGTGAGATTATTCTTGATCTAAAGATTATTTCTTAAAATTCACCTTAGAAACGCAGTGTTATTAAAGTACGATTAGAGAAGATAAAATAAAATGATCTATAGGTTTTAGAGGCTTACAATTAATGCCAAAGCCACCTCATTTTTGGCAATATATATATATATATATATATATATATATATATATATATATATATATATATATATATATTGTGTTCTGAGACAGATAATTGTCCAGTTACCTTTGTAATTCTTGTTGTGATTGCCCTGATTAAATAATGATTACCTTGTGGGGAAGTGATAAGGGTTTGTACATCTGAGGAGATGGAGCAGTGTTGAGTGATCATACCATAAATTAAATATATTTGTACTGAAAACAAACTCCATGATGATTGGCTATTGCTCAGTGGGTGGTAACGGACCACCCCCCTTCCAGGGGGGACCTTAATTTTAGAACCTACTATTCTAAATTTTTATAAATTTGATTTATTTAAAATAGAGAACTCATACAAAAATCTTTATAGCAGCCTTTTTTGAGTTGTCAGAGAATTGGAAATTGAGGGGATGTCCATCGATACGGGAATGGCTGAAAAATTTCATTGTAAATGGTGATGATAGAAAACTATTGTTTTATAAGAGCCGGATAATTTCAGAAACAGGAAAGACCTATATCAACTGATGCAGAGTGAAATAAGCAGAACCAGGAGAACATTATACATGTTCTGTATATTATGTATATTTCATCATGTATTATACATGACAAAAGCAACATTATACAATGATCAACTGTGAAAGACTTAGTTTTTCCTAACAATGTAATTAACCAAAGCAATTCTGAAGGACTTATGACAAAGAAAGCTATTCATCACCAGAGAAAGGATTGTTAAGAGTCAGAATGTAGATGAAAGCATACTATTTTTCGCTTTAGTTTATTTGTGTTTTTATTTTGAGATATGGGTGTTATGAGTACTCTCTTACAACAATGACCAATATGGAAGTATGTTTTGCATGATAATATGTGTTTAACCCAGATCAAATTGCCTACCCTCTGTGGGAGGGAGGAGGAAGAGAAGGAGGGAGATGATTTGGATCTTATAATAAATTTTAGAAAACACATGTTGAAATTTTTTATATATAACTGAGAAAATAAAATATTTTAAAAATAAATAAAGGAAGGAATAAATGTAGTCAATTTAATTTAATTCAACAAGCATCTAATGAATACAAGATACTGTATTGATCTCTAAAGATAGAAAATAAATAAAAAAGAAATGGAAGAGTATCTTCTCTCAAGAAGGATTCTTTTGTGAGAAAATGGGAAGTCTACATAAGTAAATACAAGCAAAGAGTGCTGGTTGATGAAGAGTCATATTCTCTACCTTCTTCCTAGGGATGTAGCATGTGAACTCAAGTTTAAAGGAAGCTAAGAGTTGGAGGTGAGAAGGCAGAGAATCTGAGTCATGGAAAATAGCCTATGCAAATATACAGAATCAGTGACAGAATGTCAATTCTGAGGAACATCAATAAGTAGCCCAGTTTGGTTGGTAAAGAATATGAATGAGGAATAATGTGATATAGATGTTGAAGGGTTGGCTAGTAACACATTATTAAAGACTTTCAGTGCCAAGCTAAGGAATTTTCATTTTATCGTTGAGGTAATAGGGAACTATGGAAGATTCTTGAGGAGGGAAATGGCATGGTTAGACTTCTACTTTATGAAGCCTATTTTGACAGATGAATGGACATTATATTAGAGAGATTGGAAGGGGGTGCACTGTTAAGGAGGCCACTGTAATAATCAAGGCAAGAGATGAGAAGGACATGAGATAGAGTGGTAGACATGTGAATAGATATGCTAAAAATTTCAGCATAGAAAAGGAAAGAAAACTTATCTTTAAATCAAGCTATCTGTTGTTGATTTTTTTTAAGTTTAATGACTGGACTTCACAAGTTAATTCTTTGCATGGATTAATTATAAGCTTTCCTCTACCTCTGATGCCTTGGCATTTTGTTCTCATTATTCTTCTTAAAATTGTCACCCACTTCCTGAAAACCCTTATGCAGAAATCCTAGTTTGCTGAGGAAAAGAGTGTTGCAAAGTTGCCAAAAGAGCAATTTCAATCTAATTAGGAGCTGTACTGCTTCAGTGAAGGCTACATAAACACTCTGTTAATATTCCCTAGACTGCTTTGTCAATAACTCCCACTGACTCTCCAAATTTATCAGAGGAATCAGCAAACTATTGGATTCATGGACAGTGATAGATCTCTCTGACTTCATCGCCTTCCTTCTTCCCCTTCCACCCCAACAGAGGGCACAAATGCCAATAACTCTAACAGTCCCTTAAATGCTGAAGAATCATTATTAAAGTGTGGCTGGCATCCCTGGTCATTAATTATAATCTCGTGCACATATGCAGTGTGATTGCAGGAAATAATCAGCTTTGTCTGCCAAATTGGCAACATTTAGAAACTAATTTGTTATGACACGCCATCCAAGATATTTAAACAACAAATGCAGGGCTCTGTTGCACTGAGTACATTGTTAAAATATCAGATAACATCATTAAAAAACAGTTAACATATCCGGGGGGAGGTAATAGTTATCCTTGAACTCAAGTTCAAGTGGGATTTAAAAAAAAAATGATTCAGAGCCCCTCAACCAAAGCAGTTCATGTATTAGGGAAGCCTGTCCCAAAGGGCTTGCTTTTCAGATAGCCTCTGACAGATTACCCTAAAGACTGGTTGTCATTCTGGGGCTACAAAGTGGGCATCTGAAGGAAGGATGGTTCAAAGTATGCCCAGGGCAACGCTGCAATGGAAATGCTATTTTCTTGTTTAGGCTCCATTAGAATTCATTTACTTGTCATGTATGTGCCACTCTAGCAATTGACTTCCAGGTAGCTGATAAGAGTACCACTGATGTGAGTACCATCCACTAGTTAAGAAGGACGGGTACTTACGATGCTTTGAGGAGGGTCCATAGATAAACTACCAGAAAGGTCCAACTCAGAGTATTAGCTCAACCTAAAATAAAATAAGATCTCTTTGAAAGATAACAATATTGCACATATATGCACACGCATAAAATATATTCACAAATTACTACACCAAAATCCTACACAAACCCCCATTAAGCATCTGTGGTTTCACTGCTGTAAGTCCTCCCCTGAAATAAATTACAATTTCTTAGAGCCTTAGATCATTATTTTTTAAGGCAGTGGCCAAACAATCTGCTAGTTTGTGAACAAAATAACTTTTTTCAAACTTATCTCTATTAGTCTTGGACAACGGTTAATCTGCCTCTTGCTAGGTCTCTACTTTAAACCTTTCTGCCTTCAAAAGAGCTACTAGACTGTGTCCCACAGGCATGGGTTCCAAAAACCCAGGGGAACAACTACATCAAGATGAGGCACTGGGATAATACTGCTACTATTTAATAATCAAAGCTAGCATTTATATAACACTTTAAAGTTTGCAGAACACGTCCCATGTTATTACATTTGCTCCTCAGAACAACTCTGCAAGATGGAAGCAGTATTATTATGCCCATTTTAAAGCTGAGAAAAATGAGGCTGAAAGAAGGTTAAGAAACGTATTCAAAGTTGCCTACATAGCAAACAAGTGTCTGAGGCAAGATTTAAACTCAAGTCTTTCTGATTTTGGGTCAGTGCTCTAACCAATGAGACCTAACTAACTCTAAAAGGTCCTTTAACATTTGCAAAACTTTAATATACATTATCTAATCTGAGCATCTCAACAACCCCATGAGGTAGGTGCTACAGGTATTTTTATCTCCAATATATGTGACCTATATATGAGTCACTAGGCCAGGCTTATGGCCTAAATGGGGCATACTTAAAGGTCTAAGTTTGATCTCTCTCTCTCTCTCTCTCTCTCTCTCTCTCTCTCTCTATATATATATATATATATATATATATATATATATATATATATGTCTGTCTCTGTCTCTGTTTCTGTCTCTATCTCTCTCTCTGTCTCTCTCTCTTTCTCTCTGTCTCTGTCTCTCTCTCTCTTTTTATTCTCTGATTTAGGTATCAAAACTGAATTTGTATCATACAAAAGAAAACTTGGTAGAATCTCTTTTCCAATTTTTGCAAACAGTTTGTTATTAGAATTTATTGCTCTTTGAATGTTTGATACAATTATTTCATTTGTTAATCTATCTCCTGTTTCCCCCAAAAAAACTCTTTCAGGGAATTCATTTATGAGTGCAATATCTTTATCTGGGATCAGGTTATTCAAATACTTTATTTCTTGTCCTCTTAATCTGAATATTTTATATTTGTGAAAATATTCCTCCATTTCCATTATCAGTTTTATTGTCACATAATTAGGTAAAATGGTTTCCAATATTTTTTTTTATTTCTTCATTTGTTTTGAATTCTTTTTCATTTTTTATATTGGCAATTTGGTTTCCCCCTCTCTATTCAAAATTAGTTTAACTGATGGTTAATTTTATTAGTAAGAAAAAAAGCACATTAACGCTTAGGATTATTTATTGATTCAATGTTTTGATTTGTTAGTTTTAGGAGGGAACTTTGCTTTCAGTACTGTTAATCTCTTCTATGGCTCTCTCTCTTTCCTTGCCATAGCTCTATCCTGGCTTCTTTTCCTTTCTGCATATATAATCTCCCTGGGTGATCTCTTCAGCCTCCATGGGTTTAATTTTTATCTCTATGCATATTATGCCCATGATTCTACATATAAATCAATCCATTTTACCTTTACAATATGTTTCACCAAGAGAGCCCTTCTCTCTAGTCATACAACTGCCACCCTCATTGAGGCATTTATGTCCTTTCACCTAGATTTATTGTCTTGGCTTTTTTAAATGACTCTCCATGTCTCAGTTTTCACTCTAATCCAATCCATGTTTGGTACAATTGTCAGAGTGATATTCCTAAGGCATAGTTTTGACCATGTTACTTCCTTCCTCAATAATCTTCAGTGTTCCCCTATAACTCTAGGAATATATAAATACATACCTATACATGCATATGTGAATATGCATATAATTGTGTACACATATAATACATGTATTGTTGTTGGTTGTCTCTCGAACCGAGGATGACGATTGTCTTTGTGTGTTTTTGTGCACAAAGACACCTGTGCATGAAGATTTAAGTGGAAAAGTCGATGCACAGAGACAGTCCCACTCTCTTGGCGTTGGAAGTCTGGGTCCATTGGCACGAAAAGTCGTTACACCTGGAGACTTCCTCAGCTGCATTGGATGGCCATGTTGTCTTTTGTGCTCCAACACGCCCTGAGCACTCCACAGTGCCTTGCTGCATTGCCATCTTAGCCGTTGAACCTTCTTGTTGGTTTCTTCTGCCTGTTCCACCGAAGCAGTCTTCACATGCTGGGTGAGCAAAGCCCTAGTTCACCAGGGGTCGACGTCGACCTGATGGCTACCCTCACAAGGTTTAGCCGGCCTGTCGAAGCCGTTGGCCGGGGTGTGGCCACTGCCACATGCTAGCAGCTACTAGGAGCCACAAGTGAGAGCTGGGTGTCAGGTGAGGGTCAGTGGCTGGAGAGCTGCCCTAGAAGGGCACGACAAGCCCTCCATACCAGAGATATTACCCCTCCCTGAGCACCCCATACACCCCAATACATGTATACAAACATGAATATATGCTACATTATAATATATATTATTTATATAATGCACAAAGACAATTGTCATTCTCAGGTACCGAGAGACTACCACTACTAATGAATGAAGACATAGTGTCAAGGTTTCTGTTTGGGATAAACACAGGAGTATACATATAGTTGGTTAGTTTTTGTCCATACTTTAAAAAGACCAAAATTACATTCCACTGTCAGGGTCAATGTACAATATGTCAGACTGTGGCTAATCAGACTAATATGAGCTTGGAAGATTCTAACACAGATTGAACATAATAGCCTCCATAAATCTTTGGGATGGAGATATCTCCAGATTCACACATCTCCCATTTATTTTGAACTATTGAAATTCTCCTTTCTTCAAGAAATACAAAGACTTCTTTGATATGGGCACTCTAAGCTGGACAACCATGCACCAGTGTTTCTCATGTCTCATAATTAATGCCAAAGTCTTCAAAGAGACCTGAGACCTCAAGACTGTCCTTTTATTGCTTCTTCTGACCTTCATGTGAGTGCTTGCCTTGTGTGAATTCTCCATAAAATAAATCTTTTAACTTTCTCTGGTTTTGTCAATCACACAAGGCAAAGGCTCACATGCCCTTCTTTAGTTCATTTTATAGATGAGGAAACTAAATTGGGTTAAGTTACATGCCCAGATGCTGGGAGCCATCAGACCATGATGCCTTGACAGAGTCACGCGTGGTAGCTGAGGAGACCACAGAGTGGTCCTTGGAGAGATGTGATTGCCCACCCAGTCCCCCTTTACATGACCTCTTTCATCAATGCCCTTTACCTATGAATTGATATGATTATTATTCCCCCTAGTCTCAGAAGGAATAATGCAAGAGCAAGATACTTATAGCCTAATTCCCCAAAACATCACCAAAAGATCAGACCCTTAAATCCAATCCCCAAAAGACTATCATGGGTTAACTTTTATTTAGGTACATAATTCCCAGCAAAACCACAGCTATAGGCCAAGCCCCAAACTTTCCCACTTACAGAAACCTATTCTCATGAAGCCAGCACACAAATCAATCATAGAGGCCCATACAATACGTACAGGTACAAGTACACCAAACTCCAATATGCCTCAGTGACTCAATCACACAAATCAGTAACTCAGGAACTCCCTAGTAAAAACCCTGAGAAATGACCAGTCTAAATTTGAATTATGATATGATTGTTGAATTGTCTTTTAAGAACTGTTGATTAATTATTCCATTTTATTAAAAGCAATAAGTAATTTTCCTTGTTTGTAAGCTCAAAACTTCTCACAGGGTAATGAGAAAATTATCTTATGTGCAACCTTTATTCTGTCTTTAATCACAATATAAGAATATAGAATGTTAATCAAGTAATTTGTTAAAAGTTAATGTATCACTTTTCCAGTTATTTCTATTTGAACATGCATATTAGGTAATGCAATCTGCATGCCAAGAAAATGGGTATAAAAATAAAATCAAGCCTGGGAATGGAGGAGCAGCTGTCAGATGCAAAGCCATGCATGGCCATAATGATTAAGCTGTCTTCCATTTGTTATTTATTTTGACTGATCCTTCGCCACCAGTTGGGAACCCTGGAGTCGTGAATGAGGCTGGACCCTGACCACGGCATTCTGGCACTGGAGCAGGACCATTCCCGGCTAGGTAAGTCCCCTTCCCATAGCCCTAAAGTTTCGAACAGATCAGGTTCTCCCCCCGAAAGAGGTCCTGGGCCCCCCTGTAGTTAGAGCAGGGTTTGGGGGGGAGTAATCCAGGGCCCCCAATATAAGAGGGGCGGGCTCCCAATAGGAACAGTTTCAAAACAGGTAAAATTAGGAGAAGAAAAGGGCTGCCATGGGACACAGTGAATTGAAAGCAAGCAAGCTATTCACTGAAATAATTAAACACAGTTTTCAGAAAAGGGGAGTAAAAGAGAGAAGAGTAAGCAAGTCACAGCTGACTAAGTTCTTGGAGTTTATTCAAAATTGCAGTCTGTGGTTCCCTAATGCACGGATGGTAGATTTAGACACAGAAGAAAAAGTTAGCCCAAACTTAAAATCTTATAACATCCCCATTTGGGCTAGACAACCATCAGCAACCCCCCTCACCTGAGGGAAGGAGGAGTGAATGGTCAGGAATGAGGGGTCCCCCTGCTCCTCCCCCTCCATGACCCCCAGATCCTCCACTCTAGCAAGCAAAAAGTCTATTTTTCAACCCCTTGTCACTTGCCTTTTCCAGTGTTTACATGTAAGGCTCCTGAAGCCAAAAACTTTTTTCACCTCTAACAATTTTAAAGGGATAGTACCTTGGAAACAGCAAGATGGGCTTTTTTCATTCTTTCTTCTTCCTTTTTCTTTCTTCCTCAAGATCTTGAGTAAACACCTTAAGTCTTAAAAGCATGTTTCCCTTAGTACATGTTTAATGTTCATTATATGTGATTCAATGTATGTCTGCATCATAAGTTTTGTGTCCGTGTTTCCTTAATTGGCCATTTACAAAAGATACTTCAAAACCCTCCACCTAAAGGAGGTAATTTATGTTCCATAAATCTTCTCTCCTTTTGTTTTGGAAAGGGCCCATCCAGAAAAAAAGAGAGAGAAAAAATGATTTGGCTATTCTCTTAGATTTGATATTAAAGATCTATATAGGTAACCTTGGAATACAGCTAATTAGTCTGAAAATGTACTGTGACAAGTGGAATTTTCTGGTGATGATTGTGTCTCAGTTAGAAGTGATATGTTAGCTAAATTCAATTCTGTTCAAGTCAGAGGTCTGTTTATCAACACTAGGACTGATAAGTGATAGTGATTGCAATAAGTTCAGAACTGGTGGAAGATAATTAATAGACAGCTTGACACCAAGAGGAATTTTTCTTTCTGAAAGGCAAAAAACCGTACTGGATGCTTAGTAAAACATAAGATGTTTATGTGTAAAATTCAGTCAAATAACAGTTATAGTGGAGAACTTTTTCTAAGAATTAAATGTTGGATTTCAAAATGAAATGTTCTTCAAAGATAGCAACAAGTGATTACATGTTATCATTGAGATTGTAGAAGTTTAGAACTGGTAATTAGCATAAATGAATTTGCATAGTTGTTAAGTATGTGATTTTATGGCTAAGGTTGGAACTATATGTGCTATGAATAAGAAGAAACTCAAACCTATTCAAATATAATCTGTTATAATGTCATAATAGATATACACAAAATATGTATGAATTTGTGCTGTGAAGAAAATTAATTTTTATTCAGATTGTATATAGGTCAAAAAGGAAATTTGACCAGTCCAGAAGTCAAATAAGATTCATTATTAGGCTATTAAATGTAGGTAAAAGGTAGTCGCCTCCCCCCTATTATAGTAAGAGTAATAGAGACAAAAACTGAAGGTTTTATTCTTCTTTGAGCAGAAGTTTGAAAGGAAATCTGGAATCTTAAGGAAATGTTAGGGAACTTCAAACAAAGTGAATTTGGAAGTTGTTAAGTTTTTAATTAATACATTGGGAGTGGTTTAATATCAAGGTTTTAAAAACATGTAACTAAAGTGTTAAAAAAAGGATTGGAAAGAAAGGAAAAAATCTTCTCAGACTACAAGTGCAGTCAAGCAGTTACTGTCCTGGATACATTCCAAAAGTAATTTAGCCCCTTCCTCAGGTACAGGAAGGAGAACAAAAGTGCTTATAATTATTTTACATTTATATTAAGGGACAAATACAACAAAACATTTTAAAAACATAAAAGTTTTCAGCTACCTTATCTAAACTTTAGAGATATAATTTGAAAAACCTGAGAGGTTAATTAATAGCTGGAATAAATGCTGAACTGATAATAAGACATATTACAACTAAGGCTTAAAGAAGTAACAGGAATTTTAAGAGTTTATTTGAGTATGCCTAAATATTATAATTTCTATAAACTACTATTAAGTAAAAAGATGAGCTTTTCTAGAAGCAGACAAGAATAAAAAGTTTTTTTTTTTAATTGAAACTGCACAATTTGGCTATTTAATGTAACTGCAAAAGTCCAAACTATAAATCTAGAATCCTAAAGAAGCTCAGGTTAGAAAACACACCTTCCTTTTAATAACAACAATTGATATATTATAGTTAGTTAAACAAAAATTAAAAATGCAATGATTTATGAATAATTGGACTAACTGTTTAATGTGAATACATTAGAATTGAAAGATTTATGGTTCAAGTGGTTAGGATAAACTTTTGAGAAAAAATCTAGATTACTTTTTATATATCAACATGTCAGTTTTTTCCTATAAATGCTTCTTTGTGAACCATAATACATTCATGACATAAATTTAAGATCACATTTTGAAAAGGTGTTAAGTTAGCTCCACCAAATTTCTTAATAAAAGAACATATCCAAAGCAACATGGACCACATAGATCAGTGAGTCCAGACAAACAGGATCCATGAAGGTGAAAAGAAAAAAAAATTCAGCTAAAGTTTCATCAATATTACTAATTGCTATTTGGAATAGATGTTAAATCCTGCCCCTCTGTGTATCCTTGGATACCTTTTCTAATCAAATTTTACTTCTAACCATACCACTGAAGCAGTATTGTTATTTATTTTGACTGATCCTTCACCACCAGTTGGGAACCCTGGAGTTGCGAGTGAGACTGGACCCTGACCATGACACCCAGAGTCACAGAGCTGGTGTTTGGGGACAGATTTGAATTCAGGTCTTCCCAACTCCAGGTCGAGTGCTCTATCTACTGTACCACCTGGTTGCCATATTTCATCATCTATGATGCCTTAGGCATATTGTAGTTTCTCAGTTTTTCTTTTAACTCTATCAAGTCAACAAATTAACAAACATTTATTAAGCATTTACTATGTCCCAATTATGTCTATTTTTACTGTCACCTTATTTGAAATTGATTGCTATCCACTTTTTTTTAAGTTTACCTGAGATGGTGAATTCTATTCCATCTCCTCATTTTAATTCTATGAGAAACTCCTTTCTGAAAGTGCCTAAATATTTTTTTTGGATTCTGCCTTCTCATAGATCCTTCTCTCTCCTTATGTTTTATAAGTAAGTTCTTAAGTTCATGGCTGTGATTATTGCCTACTTCTTTCAGGCATATCCTCTTACACCCTTTGCTCTCTTTGTCTCATGCCTAATGTTTGCAAAGAATAAGTTAGTAAAGAGAAAAAAATGTCAACAGCAATAATATATTATTAAGCATACTTACTTCAATTAGGGGATCTCACCTATCTTCATCTCACCCAAAATCCAATCACAAGTTCCTACGATTTCTTTGTTTTCTTTTTATCCCTGCATGACAAACTTTTTTGAAAAAGAAATGTTCCTACTTTTTGACTATGCCTTATACATTTCTGGACCTTCATCTAGTTTGTTCCCAGTACCTGAAGGTGTCTTCCAAGGCTCTATTCAGAGACATTATCTCCCTTTAGTCTCACATGTTATACTCAACAGACTCCTGTCATCTATTTCAGAGAAAAACCTGCCTGAATCACAATGTGGCTTCCAACCAGATTGCAGAACCATCGACATGGTCTTCACGGTGAGGCAAATGCAGGAAAAATGCCTTGAGCAGAATCTGAGTCTCTACATTGTCTTCATAGACCTGACAAAGGCTTTCGACACAGTGAACAGGGATGCATTGTGGGTGATCCTCAGCAAGCTCGGTTGCCCAGCAAAATTCATCAAACTGATCCAGCTCTTTCATGTCGACATGACAGGGGAAGTCCTATCTGATGGAGAGACTTCCAATTTCTTCAACATCTCCAATGGCATGAAACAAGGCTGTGTCCTCACTCCGGTACTATTCAACCTATTTTTCACCCAAGTATTACTACATGCTGTGATGGATCTAGATCTGGGCATCTACATCAAATACCAACTGGATGGCTCACTATTCAACCTTCACTGCCTGACTGCAAAAACAAAGACAACAGAGAGAGCTCTCTTTGCAGATGACTATGCTCTCATGGCCCACCAAGAAAATCATCTCCAAACCATTGTGGACAGGTTCTCCACCACAACAAAACTGTTTGACCTGACTATCAGCCTCAGCAAAACAGAGGTGCTGTTCCAACCTGCCCCAGGGAGGCCAACTAACCAGCCGTGTGCATTACAATCGATGGCACGCAGCTTTCTAATGTCAACACTTTCAAGTACCTGGGCAGCACCATCACCAACGACGGGTCCCTAGACCACGAGATTAATGCCAGGATACAAAAGGCCAGCCAGGCACTCGGGCGGCTGCACTGCAAAGTCCTCCAACACAGAGGTGTAAGCACTGCAACGAAGCTCAAAGTGTATTACGCAGTGGTCCTCAGCTCGCTCCTGTACAGTTGTGAGACATGGACACTGTACCTGAAGCACAGGAAACATCTGGAGCAATTCCACCAAAGCTCTCTCCAGTCAATCATGAGGATCCGATGGCAGGACCGAATCACCAATCAGGAAGTCCTCGACAGAGCCAACTCCACCAGCATCGAAGTCATGGTCCTCAAAACCCAGCTACGATGGTCTGGACACATCATCCGCATGGACCCACAGCGAATACCAAGACAGGTATTCTATGGCGAACTGTCAGCTGGACTCAGGAAACAAGGCCGACCAAAGAAAAGATTCAAGGATCAGCTAAAGTCAAACTTGAAGTGGGTTGGCATTACACCAAAGTAACTAGAACTCGCTGCCTCTGACAGAAGCAGCTGGCAAACCCACATTAACCATGCCACCACCACCTTTGAAGATGAGCGACGTCGATGTCTTGCCCCTGCGGGTGAATGCCGACACCAGGCCACAGCCTCACCTCCCGTAACAACTGGCGTCCCATGCCCCATGTGCCACAAACTGTGCGCCTCAGCCTTTGGACTCCAAAGCCACATGAGGGTACACCATAGATGAAACTGCACAAAGACAATAGTCATTGACAATAGTCATTCTCGATCACCGAGAGCCTAATATATATATATATATATATATATATATATAAAAATATATATATAGTCTCACATGGTTGCCTTATCAGATAACATGAATTGTGTAAACCTTAAAATTTCTTAGACTTATGAATGTTGGAAATTTCCCCATTGGGAAATTTCATACTGGAAAAAATTTCCTACTGATAGTAAGAAACTCTATTGGAATGTGAAACCCTAGGCATGGGAGGGTCTTTCTCCTCCCTACCTAAGACTACTTTAGGACAGAAACCTTTTGCTAAACAATACAAAGGGCTTTGACCTATGCTTAAGCATAGAACAGGAAGTTCTTTGAGTCATGATTGATTTTAGAATTAATACAATAGAGATACTTGGAATGATAGAACCAGGTCTTGGAAAATACAATCTCCACCCTACTCAGAGAAAAGGGATTTAGGAAGGGCTGCAGCAAAGGATCAAGATTTAATTATTTGAGAATATGACCTTCAACAGACATGTGCAAAGCCACAGACCTCTGGGCGGTCCTGGGTTAAGCTAGAGCCACCATTGGCACAGGGAAGACATGGACAGTGGTTGGTAGATGTGAGATCTGAAGGGAGGGAACTTAGATGGTTTCCTTAAAGATAGCGAGGTCTGAGGACTAGAGGGAGGTTGGAGAGTTTTTGCTCTGAGAGGTTGTGCTCTGAGAAATTTGCTCTGAAGGAGGCTGGAGGTGGAGGCCCCTGAGACTGTTTCTCCATTTTGGTCACATGAGTGATAGGGACTGATCTCTTTTCTTTGCCTCAGCTATCTAAGGGCTTGGGCCTTTTGGCCCAGCCTAAACAGAGGGACAGAGGGGGTATTTAAGCCCTATTCCCTTCCTCTCTCTCTCTCTCTCTCTCTCTCTCTCTCTCTCTCTCTCTCTCTCTCTCTGTCTCTATCTCTCTCTAATACCTTTCTTCCTCCTGTTTGTAATTAAAACACCATAAAAGGTTGGCTGCTGACTTGAGTTTTCATTTAGGAATTACATAGCTGAATTCCTTGGCGACCTTAAATTAATATATATCAGTCTTTTAAAGTGATTTCCTTGTCACATTGTGGCGACCACGAAGGGACTCTAAAGAATTCTCTCAATAAACTTCTGAAATTCCTTGCCTTTTTACTCTACCTTCTCACCACTTAGTCCCTTTTAACAGCAAACTTGGCTGAAAGACACAGCTGCTAGAACACGTGAGTATAAAAAACTTTTTCTCTCTTCTCTTTTCTCCTTAAGTTAAATTGGAATCAGCAGTTTTTCTTTTTCTTCCCTTTAATCTTAAGGGACAGTTGGGTAGCTCAGTGGATTGAGAGCCAGGCCTAGAGACAGAAGGTCCTGGGTTCAAATCGGACCTCGGATACTTCCCAGCTGTGTGACTCTGATAGTTAGATAGAAAACAGCTGTTTTAAATCTCAGCAACAGGACCCTAAAGTCCTGGCTGGAAGAGCTGTTTCTAAATATCCTTTCCCTTAAGGAACAACTTCCTAGATTAGAAAAAAAAACCCTGTGGAAAGTTTGTTGCTTTGCCCTGCTCCCCACTTGTTTTGTGAAGACTGTTAGAGAAATAATTACAAAATATATATATAAAAATGAGTACTACATTCTTTGACATTTATATGACAGCTGAAGAATTAGGGGCATTGAGGAATGCAGGATATCTCCAAATTTTTATATTAATAGGTACTGTCATTTTTGTACTCCTTAATACTATATTTAGAGATGCTAAAATAAAAAATATTGAGGATAAAATAGAAAAAATTGAGGATAAAATGCAAGCCCAATTAGAAGATCTAAAATGTTTCTTACAGGATCAATTGGCAAACACCTACTCTACCAGAAACAGACCTGTTTCTGAACCTTTGAATGAGGAAATTTCCTTCCCTGAAATAAAGATGGAAAACACCTTCCCTATAGCCCAGTTAACAGACTGCTTCTCTCGTGCAGTGCAAATCTTGACTGAATTTAATCCCCAAAACCTTTCCCCTCCAATCCCAGTTTCTCATATTCCCTCTCCTACAGAAAACCAAATTCCAACGCAAAGGAGATCTAGTCCTCCTAAAGAAACCTGTCCTTGTCAAACTGACCCACAGGTACAAAATTCAACTAGAGGCCTGTTTCCTCTAAGAGAAGTACCTGAAATAGGACGGAATGGGGATGTGGTGACTTTAAGACATAGGATACCGTTACACCCCAAGAAATAAATGAATTTACATGAAATATCCCCACATATGAACAAGATCCTTTTCTAGTAGCAAAAAAGATGGGAGACATATTTTTTCAGTATAATCCATCTTACAAGGACGTTGAGAACTTACTACAGGCTTTTTTAACTGAACGTGAAAAAAATAAAATAATTGCCCATGTCAACAAAACCCAGGGGCATAATGCAGCACATTGGCCATCTCAGGATCCCAAATGGGACTATAACAATCCTGAGGATTATTTACAACTATACCGTTGTAGAGAGGCCATCCTCACGGCAATGAAGGAATGTGCAGATAGTACAGATAAGTGGATGGAACTTGAAAAAATTAAGCAAAAGGAAGAAGAAACACCCTCCAGATTTATGGATAGAATAATCAAGTTTGGGGACAGATACTTAGATTGGGACCTAACTAAAGAGAGTAGCTTAAGACAAGTTAGAAGGATCTTTGTAAATAACTCTTGCAAAGCAATTAAGAATTATTTTAGAACACAATGCCCAAGATGGTCAGATATGGACCTTGAAGAATTGCGAAAAAACAGCTATATATGCTTTAAAGGGAAACAAAGAAAAGGAGGAAGAAAATAATGATGACATGGAGGAAATGAAGAAAAAAATGAGATATTTAATAGATAGGATAACTAAATTAGAAAGTGGGCATGATAATGAACCAACGACAATTGCCCCTCTCCAGAAATCCAATCATCAATCCATTACTTGCCACTTCTGTGAGAAGAAGGGCCACAAAATGATGGAATGTAGAACCTTTCTTAAGATGATTGGAAGGAATACACAGTTTAATAATAGCTTTAGAAATAATAACTATAAAATGATGATAATGGTTATAGAAACCAGAATTCTAGAAATTATAATAATGACCATGGAAATAACTATAATGAATACAGAAATAAGAACTTTAGAAACCAGAATTATAGAAATAGGAATTGGGAAAATAATGACAATGCTCCAAATGAAGAAAACTATAATGATAATGAACAACAACAATATAAAAGAAATGGTGCTCGTCCAAAAATACTCGAGGTACTAATGACCCTCAGAGAGGTGCCCTTCAGGGGGTTGCCCAAGGAATATCCCAAACACAATGATGGTGTCCGGGGGGATGGTGGGAGCTGGGGCACAGGAATCAGAGGATACAACCTTTGATTTCCCGGACCCTGATGTCCTACTACTCATTGTCCCTATCCACTGCCCCCCCCATGCTAATGAACCCCATGTTACCTTAAAGGTGGGTAACACCTATTATGATTGTCTATTAGACACTGGAGCTTCCTGGTCTGTATTAAAGAGAACACCTGATTTACAATGTTATTCTGTTGGCTCAGAGAATGTAATGGGAGTATCAGGAATAACCCAAAGAGTTAAAAGACTTCCTCCTAGAATGGTGTCTGTAGGACCCCTAGAGGTACAACACTCCTTCCTTTTGATGCCTAAAGCCCCTTTAAATTTGCTGGGGAGGAACCTTCTATGCAAACTCAGAGCCACAATAACCTGCTCCCCAGATGGCTCATTATCATTAGAAGTACCAGAGGAATCTTTAAATTTACTCCCTGTAATCCTCTCAGAGAGTCAGGAGAAAAAAGAGCATCACGTCTTTGCAATACCTAAAGATATACCGGAGTCTCTTTGGGCCACATCTTCTTCTAATGTAGGTTTACTTAAGTCAGCTGTTCCTGTACAGATAAAAACTAAATCTAGCCCACCTCCTTCTATCCCTCAGTATCCCCTCTCAAAGGAGGCAATTGAGGGTATTACACCAGTTATTAACTCATTAATAGAACAGGGAATAATAATCCCTTGCAAATCTGAATACAACACGCCCATCCTACCAATTAAAAAACCAAAAAGAGGGCCTGATGGCAAGCACCTCTATAGATTCGTACAGGATCTAAGGGCAGTGAATAATCACGTTATAAAGAGACACTCCGTAGTTTCTAACATACATACTATTATTTCATCTATTCCTAGCACAGCTACATACTTTACAGTAGTAGACTTGTGTTCAGCTTTCTTTTCCATAACTATACATGAGAACTCCAGGCATATTTTTGCTTTCACATGGAAAGGCTCACATTATACCTGGTGTCGGCTGCCACAGGGTTATGTCGAAAGTCCGAGCTTATTTGAGCAAATTTTGAGCCAAGACACAGACAATATAACATTTAAAAATAGCAAATTAATCAAATATGTAGATGATCTACTCTTGGCTTCAACAGATGTGAAAACATGTCAAGAAGATAGCAAACACCTTCTTTTGGAATTGCACAAAAGGGGACATAAAATCTCTAAGGATAAAGTTCAGTGGTGTCTCCAAAATTAGAATATTTGGGATTCATCTTGACTGCGAGTGCTCGTTATATTTCTCCAAAACAAATTGAGAATATTCAAAAATTGAGTGCTCCTACCACTAAGAAACAGCTGAGAGCAATTTTAGGAGCAACAGGGTTTTGCAGACAATGGATTCCTTGCTATGGGGAAATTACTAAACCCCTTATAGCATTAACAAAGGATTCGGTTCCTGAACACCTCAAATTAGAGCCTGAACACTTGTCAGCTCTATCAGATCTAAAAAAGGCTATCATGTCTTCCCCTGCTCTAGGCATCCCAGATTACAACAAGCCATTTACTTTATATGTGCATGAGCGAAGAGGAGTAGCCTCTGGCGTGTTAACTCAGACTTTGGGACCTTCTCAGCGCCCAATTGCTTATTATTCTGCCCAACTAGACCCAGTAGCAGCAGGAGCACCGCCATGCCTTAGAGGAGTAGCTGCTACAGCCTTACTAGTAACAAAAACCATTGATTTAGTATTGGGATGTCCATTAACAATAATATGCCCACATGAGATAGAAGCATTATTGATAAAACATAGAACATAGGCATTCTTGGATCAGAGAATTACAAGGTATGAAATAACCTTATTAAATAGTGAAAATATTACCTTGAAACGCTGTTCAACTCTTAACCCTGCCACCTTGCTTCCAGATTTACCTACTTCAGGAGAACCATTACATAACTGTGAAACATTAGTGTCCATGGCAGAAAAGCCTCGAGATAATCTCTTGGACACTCCCTTAGACAATGCAGATCTGATTTTATTTACCGATGGTTCCTCTTTTATGAGGGAAGGCATACTTTACACTGGAGCTGCCGTAGTCTCAGAATTTGCCACTGAATGGTCAGCTTCTCTACCTTCTAACAAAAGCTGCTGGGAAAATTGGAAGACAGTGTGGGAGAGACTAGGAATAGATCAACACCTCACACCCTACACCAAGATAAATTCAAAATGGGTGAGTGACTTAAACATAAAGAAGGAAACCATAAGTAAATTGGGTAAACACAGAATAGTATACATGTCAGACCTTTGGGAGGGGAAAGGCTTTAAAACCAAGCAAGACATAGAAAATGTAAAATAAATAATTTTGACTACATCAAACTAAAAAGCTTTTGTACAAACAAAACCAATGTAACTAAAATCAGAAGGGAAACAACAAATTGGGAAAAAATCTTCATAGAAACCTCTGACAAAGGTTTAATTACTCAAATTTATAAAGTGCTAAATCAATTGTACAAAAAATCAAGCCATTCTCCAATTGATAAATAGGCAAGGGACATGGATATGCAGTTCTCAGATAAAGAAATCAAAACTATTAACAAGCACATGAAGAAGTGTTCTACATCTCTTATAATCAGAGAGATGCAAATCAAAACAACTCTGAGGTATCACCTCACACCTAGCAGATTGGCTAACATAACAGCAAAGGAAAGTAATGAATGCTGGAGGTGATGTGGCAAAGTAGGGACATTAATTCATTGCTGGTGGAGTTGTGAACTGATCCAACCATTCTGGAGGGCAATTTGGAACTATGCCCAAAGGGCGACAAAAGAATATCTACCCTTTGACCCAGCCATAGCACTGCTGGGTCTGTACCCCAAAGAGATAATGGACAAAAATACTTGTACAAAAATATTCATAGCTACGCTCTTTGTGGTGGCCAAAAACTGGAAAACAAGGGGATGCCAATCAATTGGGGAATGGCTGAGCAAATTGTGGTATATGTTGGTGATGGAATACTATTGTGCTAAAAGGAATAATAAAGTGGAGGAGTTCCATGGAGACTGGAACAACCTCCAGGAAGTGATGCAGAGCGAGAGGAGCAGAACTAGGAGAACATTGTACACAGAGACTAATACACTGTGGTATAATCAAACGTAATGGACGTCTCCATTAATGGCGGTGTAATGTCCCTGAACAATTTGCAGGGATCCAGGAGAAAAAAACACTATTCATAAGCAAAGGATAAACTATGGGAGTGGAAACACCAAGGAAAAGCAACTGCCTGAATACAGCGGTTGAGGGGACATGACAGAGGAGAGACTCTAAATGAACACTCTAATGCAAATATTATCAACAAAGGAATGGGTTCAAATCAAGAAAAATAAATAAATAAATAAAATGGCCTGAAATTCTCCCTCTGGCCCTATTTTATTAAAGTGATATCCTTGTCACAATTGAAATATCATCTCCATGCAAATCTTTCTTAGATTTACATAGTTCTAACCTCTTTCATGACTGCAGTCCTAAATATACAACTATATATAGTAAATATATTACATTAGATGTTCAATGGATATCTTAAGCTTATTGGGTTCAGAACTGAATTTATTATATTTTTCTCTAATTCTTCCCTCTCCCAAACTTCCTGATTACTACTAGGAGCAATCCTTTCCTTCCACTCATCCAGTCTTTCAATGTAGGTATCATCCTTGATTCCTTATTCTCAACTCCCAAATTCTATTTCTTGCCAAGACCTGCCATTTCTATCTTAAAATCCTCTCTCATATATACCCCTTTCTCTTTTGTGACACTACTACGACCCTAGTGCAAGCCTTCATCATCTTTCTACTGGTCTAATGCAATAGCCTTCTGATTGATCTCCAGGCACAAAATCTCTCCCTACTGCAATAGGGAGACTTCAAATTGGTGAGCAGAATGGTGTCTGACCATGTAATCTACATACTCAATAAACTCGTGCGGTTTCCTAGTTCCTCTATGATCAAATATAAAATCTTCTCTTTTACATCTTTTTTTCTTTTTATTTAAACTCATCTTCTGAAGTCTTAGTATCAGTTCTAAGCCAAAGGAGTGGTAAGGGCTAGTAAACTGGGATTGCTGTACAAAGGGTCATATAGCTAGGAAGTGCTCCTTTTGACTTCTAAAACCCTTTGTAATCCAGCTCCTTCCTTCCTTCCCAATCTTATACTTTACATCCTTCCACTCACTTCACTAAGCTCCTTGATCCTTGTTGCTCATCACATAAGAAGCTCCATATCCCAGCTCTGAGCATTTTGTTGACTATTCCCCAACTTAGGAATGCTTGTCCCTTTCACCTTCACCTCCTGACTTCTCTTCAAATTTCAGTTGAAGTTTCACATCCTGCAAAAAAACATTCTAGGCATCCCTTAAAGCTATTGTTTTATCTCTAAGATTACTCCAATTTGCCCTGTATGTATTTTGTATGTGCAAAATTGTTTGTGTCTTCCCTTTTGGATTGTGTGTTCCTTGAGAAAAGGGATTATTTTTGCTTTTCTTTGTATTGCCCCTGATTATCACATAAGAAGCTCTTAGTAATAAAAGCTTTTAGAATGACTGTTTTAAGTTAGTTTCCTTTTAATGATTTCTTCTATGACTTGTTGTCATTGTTGAGTCATTTTCAGTTGTGTCCAACTCTTCATGAACCCATTTGGGGTTTTCTTGGCAGAGATACTAGAATGGTTTGTCATTTCCTTCTCTAGATCATTTTACATATAAGGAAAATGAGGCAAACAGGATTAAGTGACTTTACTACCATCACATAGTGTCCAAGGTCATATCTGAATTCAGGAAAAGAAATCTTCCTGACTCTAGACTATACTCACTCTACCACCTAGTTGCCCCTGATTCTACCATCCTTCTAAAACACACTTGTCCCTAACCATGCCTTTTTCTCTTGACTTTATTGAATTCTACACCAAACTCTGTGGACATCTATTCATATTTTGTGAATTCAACCCTTCTTTTTTGAGGTAAAAAAAAAGAATTAGCCTGCTTATCTTACTCTTTCCTCTTTTTATATCCCCCCAAACCCTACTAATCCACAAAAAGGGAAATAATAAATATCACCACTCTTCTAATTCCTTTGTGGTTTCATGTTCCATTCTGCTTTTTTGTCTCTTTGGATGGGGGCAGGAAACATCCTCAGGTCCTGTGTTTTAATTTTCTGAAGAAATGCTTTCTTTTTATTCCCCATCTTAGAATGCAAGCACTTTATCATTTTGTCCATACCAATTTTCCCCAAAGTATTTACTTTTGAGATTTCTCTTAATTCCTGTTTATTTTTTCAAAATATTCTTTTTTATTTTTAATTTCTTTCTTTTTAATTTTTCATTTATTTTATTCCATTAAAAGCCTCCATTTTCCCTGTAGGAGTATATCTAGTTATGAGTGGTAAGTTATTAAAGATTGCAAGCCTTTATATTTTGACTTTTACAGTATGATTACATGTAACTTGTCTCTTCTTCAACAGTGTCTTAATTCTTGTGTGATCATGAGAGTGATTCCTTGGAACTTGAACTCCTTCTTTCTAAATGCTTGTAGTAGTTTGTCTTTTCCTTGGAAGCTCTACATTCTGGATATGACATTTCTAAACTTTTCATTTTGGAGTTTCTTTTAGAAAAAAAAACAGTGGATAACATAATTTTCACTTTGTCCTTTGGTTTTATGAAGCAGTTTTCTTTGATCATTTCTTGAAATATAGAATTGTAAGATTAAAATTAATATCCAATAACTCCAAGTATTATATTTTATAAGATTTATTAATAATCACATGAAGTAGAGGAAATAAAAAGAACAAAAGTAAAAGCCTATGTAAAGATAAAATTTCCCAACCACATTAGCAGAAGAGTGTAAGAGGCTGGGTTATAGAAACTTTTTCTCTAAAACCTAAAGGTATAACATGAGGATGAAAGTGGCATTCTGGGAAATGGAATCCTAAGGTACAAAATTCTAATTACACAGAATAAAGGGGTTTTTGGTTGTTATTCAGTCATGGCTTTCATTGAGTGGCTTGATTTTTAATTTATCTCTGTGTTCTATGTCTTATTTAAATTGCAAATACTTCTATTTTCTTTTTTTCAATCTTTTGATTTCATTCTACTATTCCTTATTGTCTCATGAAGTCAATGAGTTCTTATTGTCCAACTCTAATTTCCTGAGTTTCTTATTTGGGCAAGGTTCACACCTTCTTTGCTAAACTATTTATTCCTGTTTTATTCATTTCTCTAGAACTCTTATCTCTCCTGTGATTTCACTTTTTTCTTGCTTTATTAATTATAGGTACCCTTATAACCTGTGGATAGAGTATTCCACATCCTACCTCAACCCCCAGAAACTCTTCTTGTAGTTGTTGCAAAGTTCTGCTTTTCAGTTCACTTCTGCTGAGTGAACCCCTTGGCAATCTCTAATATTTCTATTGTGCTTGTAATCTTCCAAAGTGCTTTGTGTCTTTGATTTATTCATATCAGTACCCAAGACAATATCTGTAGCCCCTTACTTTTTCAAGGCCAGTTTACTCCACACTTCAGTTTTTTGGACTCCAATCCCTGACAATCCCAGTGGATATATATATATATCCTCTGAAATGTGTATGTTGAGAATACTGTGGACCTATGATAGTGCCCTGTGTTGTTTAGGAAAGAACTCTGCTGGCTCTAGGACCCAATGTTGTAGTCAAGGAACTGCTGGTTTCTGAGACCCTTTCTATTCATTACAGGATCCTTACTTAAGAGGCTAAATAGTGTTCTAGGTTTCAGGTGACCCTCAAGTGCCTCTGGTCAGGTTGGGTAAAGTCATTTGCTGTATTTTCTCTTTGAATTTCTTGATCCTATGTCTGGTAATAGTTTTAGAAATTTTGTGAAATAGATGCAGGGGACTTGTTCTCCTCTATGAATTTGCACACCATCTTTTTTTATTTTTTATTAGTAGTTGTAATCGGGCACTGCTGACAAAAATCCCACATCCAAATGGAGGAAACAAAAGAAAAAGAAACCAGTGAGGACTGAGTTTGAATTATATACTCAACTCCATCTCTTATAGAGGAGGCAAAAGATAGAGTGAAGAAAAATCATCATTATCTGGTATAGGTCATACTCAGGTTTTGCACCACCAAGTACTGTGGTATGTATTTGGAACAAATATGATTCTTAAGTTTAGTCATTTTTTAGTCGTGTCCAATTCTCTTTGACCTCATTTTGAGTTTTGTTGGCAAAGGTAGTAGAAATTTGTCATTTCTTCCTCCAGATGAGTTTACAGATGAAGAAACTAAAGCATATAGGGTTAAGTGATTTACCCAGGGTCACCCAGCTCGTGTTTATCTGAGTCAGGATTTGAACTCACAAAAATGAAGATTCCTGAGTCCAGGCCAAGTGCTCCACTTAGCTATCCTTAAATACAATAGGTTTCTATTAATCCAGCACTCTCTCAGTTATAAATATCCAATTACCATCATGTACCTGACCATTCTACCATTCTATCTTTCTTCTCCTGAATTACTGGATGGTAACCAAAATGTTGTGGATCAGTGGTCCAACTTGTTATTGTATTCTTTGAACTCTTAGATTTAATGTCTTCCCATGCTGAGAGAGTGTATAGGCCATACTCATACTTTTCTTCTCATCCTCACATGTTCACACAAACTCTTCATCTTCCTTCTTCTTCCTTTTTATTTTCACCAATTATTGAAGCAAAATTATACTCTTTTTAATTCTTTAGTGTGACAGTTACCCTAATTTTGACTGATAAATATAATAATAGCATTAATTCAGTTAAGTATTCAGTTAATTAAGTTAAGTATACAAATGGATGCTAATGTTAAATATTTGAAGTATAATTAAATGGAAATATAATGGAAAGAAGGATAAAGTGGAAATCATTAGGCTTTGTCAGGGATGATTCTATCAATAAATATGTTATCTCAATAATCCTACTTTCTTTATTTGTCAAATATGGAAGTTGTACTAGATGACTTCAGAAATTCTTTCCAAATCAAAGATTCTGTATTTCTGTAATCAAGAATAAGAGGCAATGTAGATTAGTACATAAACAGCCATCCTTGGGGATCAAGAAAACCTAGGTTCAAATATTAATTCAGACATGAGTTCTATGACCGTATACATATCATTTAACCTGTTAAAACCTCTATGTGTTTATCTATAATTCAGGGATAATGATAGAACCTACTTTATAGGATTGTTGTTACAATCAAATGAATTAAAATCTGGAGAATCTTTTATAATATAACCCTATATTCCTTGCTTTTCAGCAATTACATTTTTCTTCAAATGCTAGCATTCATGAAATATGAGGCTTACTAATTAATTTCCTTTCATTGTATCCAACTTTTAACATTATTTTTTTTTCATTTTTTTATTGTATAACCTTTCAAAGTGACTACTTTGATGCAAACAATGTTCACTGGCCCCTTGAATTCTTTTCTTCATTTTAAGTTAAACCTGGAATGGAATTTCTCTTTCCAATGAATCCACCTGCATTTACATTTCTACCACTTGCTCTGTAATTTGGAATCTTAGAGAGTTGCAAAGTAATATACTCTGTTTCAAAAATAGTCAGTTTACACTATCTTACATTCTGCACTCTCTACCTTATATAGTAAATTGTAAATAGTCTAAGACTTAAAGTCTTATCTGTCCCAGAGACTCATATATTGTTTAGAAAAAAATATTGCCTTAAATTAAAGTAATAAAATGTTCATTGGGATTTCAAACATAAGAAAAGAGAAAAAGGAATCTTTGGGGGGAGGAGTAAAGAAATTGTTGGGTATTCCTAGTGCCTACAACTCCATTATGTAGGCAGATGCCCATGTTGTGGTCTTCCATTAAAAAAATAAATGATGGGCATGATAGGCTTAGTTGGAAGGTCTGTTTGGCATCTGTTCCTCCACCCCATCCCTGCCACGTCCTATATCCCCTTTAACATTTTGTGTAGTCTATTTTATTGGCAAAAAAATCACATTAAACTTTTAAATGAAAGCTGTTGTGACTGACAGACAATATGATATTTGACATAGTTCAGTTTCTTCAGAGTAGTTGAAGCACTTTTGATTTTGAGATTTAATTCCTCCCAACAGAAGTCACTGAAGTAATCATTATGTATCCCACAAGGGAGGGCTAACATTATTGATCTATCTATGAAAAGTCTGTCCCCTTCAGAATCCCTCACCTTCTGATCCAACAGAATCTATTCTTCCTCCAAAGACACAGGCTGACCTTCCATTTGTTTGGATCTCTTTTTATCTGTATCTGTAAAGAAAGTTAACACATGCAATATATGTGTGAGTAGTTTTTTTTCTTTAACATATAACTATAGTTTAAAAGAACATTTTAAGATATGAGAAAATTTGATCATATATAATTTGTATTGTGGAAATAAAACAGTAACAGTATGTAGCATTTAACAATTTAAAAGTCATTTTGTTTTAAATCCTTTCTTTTCAGTAGATTATCCAAATGCTACCATCCCCTTATACATATGTGAAAATTGAAGCTCAGGGAAGGTAGTAACTTGGTCATCAATCCTTGGTTTATAATATACAGAAGTAGGACTTGGATCCAGATCTTTTGATGCCAAATTCAGTGCTGTTTATCTAAAGTCCCAATCATCATTTTGAATAAACATATTTTACCAAGGACTGCACTATTGAAAGATACGTTATTACAACATAAAATCACACACACCCCCTTACAATATACAAAAATAGATTGGAAAACACTATGAAGTAATTTCTGGACAATTACTTCTTATAATCCCCAAGTCATTATCACATCATGCAATCTGATCAAACTGCATCTAATACCAATTTTGAGTTGAAAAGGCCAAAATCGCAGCCCAGAAAGATGAGGTCTAGCTGAGAAAATACCCAGCAATTACTGGTTTAGGATCCAAAGAGAGAGAGCACCAAAAGAAGTCAGTGAAATTCCATAGGCAAACAAAGCTAGTATAATCAGAATATATTTAGATGATGAAAAAAGTCAGACTGTGAAGAGACAGTTGGGAAGAGAGGCACAGTAAGACAAACTGACAAAGACAGGAAAAAAAGTGGGAAATGGGGACAAAGATAAAGGATGAAAAATGTTTCGTAATGGAATTACAGGAATTTCTAAAGCTTTGATGTATATCAGAAATTTATCTACACTAATATTTTTAGAACATATTTACATAAGGATAGGATTCTTAATTTTAAACTCTGTGAAACCCTAGTCTTTCAATTAGGTAAATATTAATTCACTCATTAAGTGAAATGATTATTGAATTATTGAATCAGTGAAATAGTTATTAAGTGCCTACTATGCATAAGGCAAAATGCTAGCTACTAAAGAAAAAATAAAGAATAAAAATGATTCCTGATTTACTGGAGCATGCTGTCTAATAGAAATAATATTTTTAGTAACATTTCCTAAAGTTCTTTATTTGTTAATTAAAAAATAAGAGCTACTCATTGAAGGGGGCCCCCTCCTACTACTCAACAGTTACTTTGAAATCTCATCCAATCCAATCCAGGAAACATGTATCAAGTTTCTACAATATTTTAGGTGAAGAATTCCCACCTGTTTTTCAATCCCAATAGCCCTACACTCTCAAGGAAATTCTTATTCAGGAAGTTGTGAACAGTAAAGGCATTAAATTCTATTGTTTACCATGCATATGTAAATAAGAAATTTTATGATTTTGACATAGTAATTGGTTGGCCATTGTCCTTTGTACTGGAAGAGGACTGAAATGACATCATCCGTGATGCTTTTTAATGTATATAAATTGGATATAAGTGAGGCAGAGTTCCACAAAATCATTAGCCTCATTCTCTCTTCCAGAGTCATCTAAACTCAAAGAAAAGACAAAAATTAAGATGACTGATTATGACTCAGAATGCAGTAGATGATCTTGGCTTCTCTGATGTATCACCAAAGTCTGATCACTCCACAGTGTCCACTTAGGTCATCTTTATGAGTGTTGGAGCAAATTGTCCTCTGCACCTTCTGCCAGGGAAAGTTTTTACATGTCTAGGGTAGACAACTCTCTAACTCACAAGCAGGTTTGAGGACTATCAGTTGCTCTCAATCTGGTTTAATCTTCCTACCAAGGCAGTATTCAAGATGGCATGGCTGCTATAAATGATAAAGCTTTTTGGTCTATAGGAGGGAGCTGGGTGACACCAAAGGAGGAAAGCAATGCTGAAAAGGGCTCAACAAGTCTTCATACCAAATGTACTAGTCTTTCTTTACCATCCCACCTAACAAATATTAAATAACAAATGATGTGAATATCATCTAATTAATTAAATTTATTTATATTTATTAGAATATTTATCATTTATTTATATTTATAACTAATATTTATTGGAACAGTGAATTAAATTAGTAAGACACTTGTTTCCATTCCTTGTCACTCAGCAGTATACGATTCTTCAAAGAAATACCTAAATGTGATATTTAGCTTTCACTTTTGATATTTGCTTTTCATTTAATTAAGAATATCATCAAGAATTCTCATTCAAGGAAATACCTTTTTATAAACAGAATCAAGCCTCATAAGCACATTTTTATGAATGTGATATCCTTCTCTAAAGGTAGGCTGATAATTTCATATCTTTGGAAATCAACTCAAATAAATAAAAAAAAATTATTTGAACAATCAGCAAAATTCTGATAACCCCTGGGGGCATTTATTACTAAAACTGGGAGCTTTCATCCTAGGCTTCAGATTATATAAAAATATAATTATTCCCTCTCCTCAGGTATGTTATATTCTAATGGTACTGCTGGACTTGAAAACAAATAAGTAAACACATGATATTAGGAGATGGGAGAGAGCATTAATCATTAAGGATCTCAGGAAAGCATTACACCTGTATGAGTAAATTCATTAGAAAATGCAGGACATATTCTCATATCCTAATCTCAGAGTTTACAATTCGTACTGTATATGCTCTATTGGACAAATATGCCTGCAAAAATAGACTTGAGATGAGGTCAGAAAACGCTGAGCAGTAGGATGACTTAGAAGGCAATATCCTATTTGTAACAAAATTAAGCTACCTAACATATAATCCATGACAAAACTGGATTTTCTTCTGTTATTTCTCCATTTATTATCTCTATTGTGGCCTTTTAGTGATCATCTATGTCATATGTTTCTCCCATTAGCTTTTGTCTGATTTTTAACGTGTCCAGTACAGATGAAATTATTTTTTCGATATCCTGGCCAATAATGAAGCCATCTCTTCAGCTGCTTCTTCCCACATGTGGACTGTTTAGCAAGCTTTCATTCCTGCATTTGTTGAGACCCTCATCCTGAATTCTGGAGACCAGCAGGAACGGATCATCCCAGTTGAATCCAGGGGTAGAAACGATAAGTGAAGCCGCCAAGTACAAAACACTTAAATTATGTGATTGCTTCTCCATTCTTAGCATAATAACTGTTTGCTTCAAGAGATTATACTTCATCACAATGTCTAGTCTAGTCAAAGCAGTTTATGTAACAATTTCCTACACTTTTCCCACATTTTGGGGAATGTACAGTTCCATATTATTGAAATTGCATTCAGGAAATCGCAGTTTTGTGCAAACCCATTTCAGTAGTCAATTGCTATCATCAGCCATTGAAGTAACAATGACGTTAATCTATTTTTTCCCCTCCACATGGGACAAAATTTTCAAGCATGCAGCTTATTTCAGAAAACTCAGGATGCTTGAGGACATCTGTCTATTGTTTTCTTTCCCTTAGGTCATTAGTGATAAAGATTTTTTATTACCTATCCACTTCACAAATTTGAACAAGGGAGCTAATTTAGTTATTGTTTGAGTGGATTTGAGTAAAAGATATATATCGAAAGGTTAGACATGTCTAAAGCTTTTTTTAAGTGTTCTTGTATGATTAATAAATGCAAATTGTTCCCCCTCCAAAATAAAAACACCATGTGCAATTCTAATGAGCACCTTCTCACCCCTAGTCAGCAGGCATGCAGTCCTGCTTTAGATGTTCAGTCAGAACTGGAGCCTTTGACCTTTTAGCCTTGTTCTTTCCTGTTTGCCTGTATGTAAGAAACACTGAATAAAGTGCAAGGCCATTAATTATCCCCAAATAAGGACATTCCCTCATGCTATTTGACTTGATTCATCATTTAGGGAAAGAAATCTGAGCTCTGCCACAGTAGTCTGTTTTGGGAGATTTTTTTTTGTTTTTTGCTTTTGTTTTTCATGCATATTTTTGACAACTGTGAACTAGATCTTAGACTAGTCCAGCAGGCAAGCTTACTATATGCCAGGCATTATGTTAAGCACTGGGGATACAGTGATGGCCAAATACAATCCATACCTTCCAGGAGCTCACATTCTAATGAGTGGTGACAAATATGAACCTAATTAAGTCCATAGAAGGAACATGATCCTATAGCAGAAGGTACTAGTCAATAGAAGGGTTTGGGAAAAGCCTTGTGTAGCAGTTGGGATTTGAATTGAATCTAAAAAGGGTGGGAAAATAAAAGCTGAGATGGGGAGAAAAAGCAAAACAGGCAAAGGAGATTAACCAGTTGCAAATGCACAGTTTGGGAAGGGAAGGGAGGCAGAAAGGCGTGGGTGGAAAACTAGGTGGTGAAGGGTGGAGGGTAGGAAATACCTTGATCTATTAGCCATCAGTAGTGATCAATAGTCAATCCCAGAGTATCCCTTTTAGTAGTATCTCTCTATCTCTCATAAGTATCTCTATCTCCATTACAACTAGGCACCCACAGGTTTCCCTTAGTATCTCTCTAGTCAAGCCAGAGTATCTCAATTATTACAACCAGAAATATCTACTTCAGTATCTTTTTTAATACAATCCTAGGGTTTGGTGAATAGGTGTAGGGTGATATGGTCCAATCTATGCTATGGGAAAATTATTTTTTTCAGCCAAGAATAGGATAGATAGGAATGTGGGGGAAACTTGAACCTTGGTGACCAATTAAAGAGCTACCACAATAATCCATGGGGGAGGTAATGAGGGCTTGTACTTTGGTGGCACCTGTGAGAGTGGAAGGAAGAGGACAGATATATGAGAGGCTGCAAACATAGAAATGACAAGATATGATGAAAGATTAGATTCCAACCTCAGATGAACATTCTATATACTTAAAAAGAAACAAACATTATCTTTTATACCTTTTTGATTAGAGAGAAATTTACCTTGGTTGGTATTATTGTAGTGAAATGATTCTACCTGAACCAAAGGTATATGAATAAAAACAGATTCATATCTCATTTCTACTACAACTTATAAATTAAAACACCTAGCTTAAAAAAACAAAAACCTCTCCTTTGAAACGCTGACATTTTATATAAACAGTTATAAATTCAACTGTATATCACTGCGAAGACAGTTTAGTGTGATAATTTGAAACACAGTATTCTTTATCATACAGCTCATTGTATTAACATGTTCCAGTCAAGTTGGATTACTAAAGGTTCCTAGGTTCTTGGCACATTTAAATTCTGTAATGACACAGTTCAATATTACATGGATTTGGCTTGACCTTGGGAAAATAAGAGAGAATGTGACCAAATGATATGCCTTATACTCTATACAATAGGAGACAAGGCTTGTATGGATATAACACCAATGCTTCTAATGTTATAAATCTATATATTCTCAAGCATTCCAGAAATATTTCCCCAATGCCTTTACTAGCAAGTAGCTAGATTATTTAGAAAACATGGTTAATTCAACTTTATTTCCCCAACAAACATGTTAAAGAATGATTTAAAAAATCATAAAACAATACTTTAGAGTTTTCAGAAAAATTTCCTCTTAACAATCAGGTAAGTTGATATTGATATTGAAATAGAAAAAAAAGACTATTGAATTTGCAACTATAACTCCTAAATTCAAATGTTGGCTCTGTCACTTATTATTTAGTTACCTTGGCAAGATACTGAAGCTGTTTTAGTTATGTTTCCTCTAATGAAAAATGAAAGCTTTATACTGAATCAATAAAGTCCCTTTCCAATTATTGATCACCTTCTCCAAATGGTTACTCTCTATTCTCTGGGTCTTTGTGACCCTGTTTCTTTCAGGGTTTTCCTCCCTTTCTGGTTTTGTTTTGTTTTTAATATTTTTAAGTAATGTCTACTGATTTATCAACCATGTCACAATAATTAAATAACACTCACCAAGTTTCTGCCTTAGGCCTCCATTTATTTTCTTCCTACACTCTCTCACTTATGACTTTATAAGTTGCCCCAGTTCAGGTTGGGAACATAGGTTGGAGTAAGGAGAGGCTGGTAATAAGGGGGCCAAAAATGAATCTTTTGCAAGTTTCTGTATTATTGAAAAATGAGAGCCTGAATAATTGTGGTGGCCATGTAAATACAGACTTATGCAAGAGGTGATGTGGAAAGAGAAAGAATTTCAAGATTTGCCTATGAGAAATGAATGAGAGTAAAGAATTGAGAATAATAATGATGCTAAAAATGTGGGGAACTGGGTAGATGGATTACTTGATAGTAATCTGGAAGTTCTGAGAGAGGTAGGGGATTAACAGGAGTTTTGCTTTCAACATATTGTTGAGACCTCTATAGGATCTTCAGTTCATAATGCCCATTTGGTGAGGCAATACTAAGGTCAGAAAAGAGAGGACTGTGGCTAGATATTGGAATTGCCACCACACAGCTCTTCATCTCCACTCACATTGAAAAGTGCAATAGATTCCTTTTTTGGCCCCTTTATCTCAAGCCCCTCTTTACTCCAAGTCATGCTCAACCCAGCTGCCAAATTGATCTGCTTAAAGCACAAATACATCATGTCTCTTTACTGATGAATAAATTCCACTGACCTCCTATTATTTCTGGCATCAAATACAGACTTCCAGGTTCTGCATTTAAAGACTTTGACAATCTGGTTCTAAAATAAATCAGATTTGATCAAGTCATCACTTGCCCCTCAGATTCTAGTGGCTCCCTATTTACCTCTAGGATTGAATAAAACATCTCTTTGTCATTGAAATCTCTTCATATTCTAGTCTCTTCCTCTCTTTGTCCCAGGGCACTGATGTATGGAAGTATCCTTCCTTCCAGGATCTGCTATTGTCCTTACAACTACCACCTGTAGGGTCCCAGAACTCTGTCATCCTTATCTGGCTTGGGCTTTCCTGTCATAATTATAGTCACTGTGAGGCTGACCTCTGAGCTAACACACTCTGTTAATACACTCTTCACCTCCCACCCATTTTTTGTCATAGGAAAAAGTCTCTAATTAAATTTCTACTTCCATCCACCACTACTCACATTCCTTCATCTCCAGTGGACATTTAGAATACCCTAAATCCCATCACTGTAATAATGTTGACACCACTCTCTGAATTTCTGAACTCACTGGCTACAGAGAATCGAAATTTCCCATAAGAAACTGTTCCCCATGTTATGGTATACACTGTTCCATATCCCAGAGGTTGAGATCAGTTCTCAGAGGGTAAGGAAACACAATTGATAAAACCATTTTAAATTGATTTATCCAGACAACAGGCACAAAGGAGGTGGTGTTTGCTTTGGATTATGTCTCAGGTTGATTAATGAAACCAGAAACAAGCAGCCATTCAAGTCAAGCTATTGGTTTCACTGATTTTGACTCAACTGACCAGTCATTTTGACCTTATATAGAGAAATCTTATAGTAATGGGCTATCTTTATTGTGTAGTAAAACTCCTGTTAGCATAATGAGTTGATATTTAAATGAAAGTCATTAGTCTTGCTGGAATCCATTTTTCTAAGCCCTTAGTATTTATATTAATATTTATAACATTGATATTTTAAACATAACATTTAAAATCAACAAAAGGCCAATGACCTTGATGCTGTATTGTGTTCTACCAAGCAGTGCTGGCATAAGTGATCCTAGTCTCCAATTAGCATAATGTCACTGTGAAGTCTGTCTTGTTTTTAGTAAGTTTCTCCTTTTAATATTCTCTAGGTCTACATTTTCTATAGGTCTTCATTTGCCAGGGGTGACAGTTTTCTTAACTATAGCACAGTAGTTCAGAACATTAGACAGAAGTAAAAGATCTTCTCTTCAGTGTTAGGATGGACAGAATAAATACCCTCTTTCTTGTGTATTGCAGAAGTGTCTTCCATTTAAAATCTAAAAGGAATACTGTAAAAATCATCTTTGTCTTTTTATATAATTTTCATTCTCCTTAGCTACCACACCATTATATGTTTGCCAAGAATTTTACTATGCCTCTGATCACCCAGAAGTTCTGTTTTTGTTGTTTTTATTTTTACATTTTTCCAGTTTACATATGAATATAATTTTAATAGTTATTTTTTAAACCCTTACCTTTTCTCTTAAAATTGATACTTAATATCAGTTTCAAGAAAGAAGAGTGGTAGATGCTAGAAAATTGAAATTAAGTGACTATCTGAGATCAGATTTGAACCCAGGACCTCCCATCTCTAGGCTGGACTCTCTATCCAGGAGCCACCCAGCCACCCTTCATTTCTTGATTTCAATTAATCACACCTAACTTTCTTCATGCTTCCAATTCACACCCAAAAGTTTATTTTTGTTAATGTTTGTTAAATTTATTATTAAAAAATGAAAAATATTTTAAAACTGAAAAAAGAGGAAAATTAATCATTGGATCTAATAGGAATCAGGCAAATAGTCTGAAAGCAATATAACTATAATTCCATTAGCCTGAAATTTAAGATCCCCTACTATCTGGGTTAATCCCAGATTTTCAGCTTTATCTCATCCAACATTTTTTCATATCTATGGCATTACAACCAAACTAGTCTATTCTCTGGGATTGAATCTTGCCCTTCATTGCCCATTTTCAGACCTTTCTGGAGGATATTTCATGTCTGAATCTCTCCCCACTTCTCCAGATATTCACCTAATTTTCTTCTTTCAAAGCATAGCTTGAATACCACCTTCTTCCTTGATTTCCCTAGCCTTAAGGAAGCTCTCCCCTTTTGGATGTTTTATGTACAACTCTGGAAGAGAGAGTAAGGATTATGACTGTAACTCTGCTTCACTTAAATCCAATTTATGTATGAGTCAGAAGATATGACCATACTATGAATATATGTTAAAAATTATATTGGCATGTACAGGGTATTCAGAGAAGACTGGTATCTTTAGTACAAGAGCTTGGCTGAGCCCTGAATTTTCAGGGCTGCTTTCCTCCTTTGGTGTCAAACTGCTACCCAGATCTCACCTGGGGCTCCAAGAAGCTATAAGATACACAGCAGCTACACTGTTATCCAGGTTAAGGGTACTCTATAGGCTTTATACCTGTGTCTAAGTTAATGGGGTATCTACCCTAAGTATGTGAAGACTTCCCTTATATGAAGGGACAGATGAGAACAATTTGTTCCAATGGCTATGGGGTGGCAAGAAGCGGATGCTATAGAGTGCTTAGAGCTTGATTAGGCATGGAAGAATCCAAGGTCATCTACTGCATCCCAAACTATCATCAATCATTGTGACTTTTGTCTTGACACTTAACTTCTACAACTCTAGAGGAGAGAGTAAGGATTATGACTTCTGTATCTCTGCTTCACTTACATCCAATTTATGTGTGAATCAGAAGACATAACAAGTAATATCATTTTGGTCCTTTTCAAGTCTGAAGGACAACAATCAATTGACAAATTATATTGTAGATATCTTTATATTCATGTAATTCCCATACTAGATTATGAGCTCCTTGAAGGTAAAGTGTTTTTTAATTTATGTTACTATTGCTTCTACCTGGCAAAGTATATTTGATAGAGAAAATATTAATGAGTATTTCTTGAATTGAATTGCTAAATTGTATATAATCTGCTTTTGCCTTCTAGTTCTTTTTGACTATCTTTTTATAGACTTCTGAAACTAGAACCATTTGTTTCAGAAACACATAAATTTAAATTTCACAGTACTTTGTTCCTTTTGCTTCAGGCTGGTGACATGAATAGGGTTAGAAGGTGAAGACAGCTCAGAGAGGCTAAAATTAACAAATATATTCAGTCAACCTACATTTATTGGGTCAAAATGTGCTAAACATATGCTTTTGAAATTATTTAAGAAAAAATTACTTAAAGGACTATTCTGTAAAATGCCAAGGGACTTGGGAAATCACGCAATTCATTTAAGACCCAGAATACAACTTACTCAGTACAACAAAGAATCAAATTTAAGAGCACTTCAAGATTCTGAGAAGTTGTACCAGGAAGTATATTCTTCAAGAGGTTCTACACTGCTGAAAAGAAAAGCTGAAAAGAAAACAAGTGAGCCCATAATGAGGCAAATGTAAAAAAAAAATAAAAATAATAATAAAAATTACTCTTTTAAAATTGTAAATATAGGAATTTGTACCTTAAGAGTTCAAAGTATACAACTGACATAAAGAAGGCTAGAATAAGTTTTACAAAATATAAGACCTTTCCATTCTTTCATTATTCTATGTAAATTTCCACATTTTACCATAGTTAAATCTCAGAAAAGTTATATGATGATTCTTTATCAAGGAGTAAAGATGACTCTGGATTTCCAAATCAGTGGAATTTAGTCTGAGGTAGTTTTTGACATACTTCAAAGACTCTGAGTATAATACCAGCAACCACAGAGCTGCTTTTCAAGATATATATAGCTAAATGCAGAAAGCTTCATCACCAGTAAATTTATACTTGTAAAGATTTTTGTGGTACTGGAAATCCAATCATTAATAGACTCAGAAAAGAAAAAGATAATGACCTTGATGTTGTAAGGGAAGGGAGGTGTGTGTGTGTGTGTGTGTGTGTGTGTGTGTGTGTGTGTGTGTGTGTCCCAAATTACCTTTCAGGATCATTATTCATTACTTTCCATCATACATTCTACAGTTCAACCAAATTCATCCTGGTGTCCTCATATATACCAATTTACTTCTCACTTTGTCCCCATACTGGTTGTTCTCCATGTCCAGAATGCTCTGTGTACTCCAATTTACCTGTTATTCAAGGCTCAATTCATCTACCATCTAAAAGTCCTTAAGAATTCCTTGCAGTTAGTCCTCCTGCCCTAGTTAATTACCATGTATTTATTTACTATATGAATATATTTAGGAGGAGGGAATTCATTTGAATCAATAACTCCAACCAACTTAAAGTAACTGCCTATGTCAGGTTAGAGCATGTCTCATGAATTAATTAATACAAGTTAAAACTACGTGTATAAAGTCCCTAACCATTTTTAGAGAGCAGGAGCCATTTCATGAAATGCAATGAAGCTACACAGGAATTGTATTGGGATTGGCTAAAGAGGCTCAGGTATGTCACTGTATAAACTAGCAAGCTAATTAAAAATCTTAGGCATCCAAGTGACATGCCAACCTAGAGGAGAGAGCAGTGGTGGCAAGCTTTCAAGAGCAATCACTTTGTGGGGGACGGGAAGGTGAAAAGAACTTTTGCCTTCTTCCCCCTTGACCAGAAGATGATTTTGTGGATTTTGAAAGTTTAGAAGATTTTGGACTTTGCAAGGGTCTTTTTTAAGTGTCCCTAGAATTGAAAGGCTAACAGAAGTGCCTAAATCAGAAGCTGAGGACAAATTAGACACACTTAGGGAGGGAAGACTCTAAAAGAAGCCCAGCAGACAGCTACACTATGCCTAAAGGGAATTTCACAAGGACTCCACAAAAGGCAGAAACTTCCAATTACTAGAAGCTATTTCCTCTGTGCAATATGTGCTCTTTAAACTTACCACTTTCCCCTAGAGTTTATAATTACTTCTGGATGAATATGTCACAGACATTTGGGAGGATGCTTGTACTAACTGTTCTTTCTGTATCCCTTTATTAAATGTCAATTTCTAAAAGCTAATTAAATCTGGCTGGCTAAATAATATCAATTGATAATCAATGAGGAAGCAAACTAGAGAGGGATTGTGACATGATACTAGAAAAAAAAACAAAACTCCTCCTTTCAACTCTACTCTTAGAACCCTAAAGGTATAAGAAGCTAACCTCTTGAGGACCCACTCTGCCACTTCAAGTGAATTAGGAAAGTGAGGTCTACAGCATGTGCTATATATGTACTCACTTGTTCTAATAGAATATAAGCTTCTTGAGGGCAGAGATTATTTTATTTTATTGTATTCTCGTCTACCGAGAGCCTAGCACATTGTTTGGTATATAATCAGATCTCAATAAATGTCCACTGAATGAAGGATTTTTTTTCCTTTTTTAAATCTATATCCACCATCTATATATAGATATAGATATATGTATATATCTATAACATATATAGATATAATAGATGTAATAGAACTTTGAGAAACATTGGTGGAGATTCAAGCTGTATTTTTTTCCCCAAGATTGAATATGTTTTTGGCTTGATCAAAGTTTTATACATAATAGCACAATAAAACTTAAGTATGAGTTAGACCAGAAGGCCTTTAAGGTCAAATGACTATGATTCTCAATTTTTGGTGGTTTTTTTGTATTTTTGTATTTTATTTAACTAACTAATTTTGAATATTTTTCTATGGTTACAAGATTCATGTTCTTTCCCTGCTCTGCCCCAGTCCCCCTCCCAAAGCTGATGCACAAATCCACTGGTTTTTACATGAGGATTTAATTTTTAATATTCATTTTCTGACATTTTGAATTCCTTTTTCTTTCCCTCCCTTTCAAGTTACTCAAAGTCTGAAACTTGGTTTAACTAAGAGGGTTGCAGTAGATTAGTAGAGAGGTTTTGGTGACTGATATAACCAAAGGAATAAAGGGAAAATGGCTTAAAGTCCTCTATCTCTGCCTCTTTGAGTCTTGACTCATATCATTCAATATTTCTGTAAGGGTCTTCTAGTATTCTTTTTCTCCAGAGTAAAAATTATTTAAGGAAATAAATTTAACTTTGTTGTTGTATTATCTTTATTACACAGCACAGTTTTGACACATAATAGGTGGTTGGTCAGTGGTTTGGAAATGAATGAATGAATAAAAATCCCCTAAAGATTACCTAATATTCTCTGTAATAATTAAAATTAAATGGCCAAATGTAATATTTAAAAATTTGGTTTGATGAATATAATAATCGTTAAGAAAAAAAGAATTGTTGTGGTCACCATTTATAAAAATAATTAACTTCTCAAGTCAAAATGACTGTAAGAAGCTTTTATTTACAGCAAGGAAGAGACATTAAAGTGGGAAATATAGGAAAGAGGTAGAAAAAAAAATCACCTAGCTACAAATACCCTAAATCCTAATCCTAATTCCTCCAGACTATGAATGGGAATATGAAAGCAAATCTCAGCAGAATCCAAAATCCTAATTAGGAAGCCAAAATCCAGAGAGCCAGCTGAAGAGTCCATTGAGAACCTTTGGTGCCCATGAGTCTAAGACTGCCATGAATCTCACCAGAGCTTATGCTGAAGAGAGTGTCCAGCCAAAGTGCCAAACAAGAGAGAGAGAGAGAGAGAGAGAGAGAGAGAGAGAGAGAGAGAGTTCTCTCTAAAGAGCCAAGGAAGGAATGAATGAATCTTCTCCTCAGTCTCACCTTTTTATAGCCCTTTCTCCACATCACTTCCTATCTCTCTCCCACTTCATGGGAACCAATCTGCCCCCCAATTTGCCTAGCACTGCCCAAGGAGAGGCAGTGTTTGTGGCCTTTGGGGGTGTGATTTTTTTTCTAGTAAGTGACTTGTGAACTCTCTTAGTGACTTACTAAGTGTTAGTAAGGGTACTTTAAAATCTTGATTGCTTAAATTAAAGATTGCTGATTGATTACACTAAAAATAAACAAAGAGAAGTTTAATTCTCTCTTCACAACACATAACTTTTTTCTTCTGATATATTCAAAGTTCACCTATTGACACACCTCTTCTTATACCTTAAAGATGGACTGACTTTGTGTTCCTATTTCAGGTGATTAACTATTATAGAAGGCAAAACCCTTATCTAAAACCAGTGAGAGCCTTCCAAAATAAGAGATCATCCTCTTACCCCTGAAGGGAACTTGGACATTCTGAGTCAGAATTATTATGGATGAAAGGACAGATACATTTATTAGCAAAGGCCTACCTTCTGTTGGCAGTACAATCTGTAAATCTGGCAAAAACATAAAAAGAAGTTTGTTTTCATTGAAGCCAAATCTTCCACATAGAGGGTCTCAATGTACTGGGGGAAAAAATCATAAATGTTCTAGCAATTGGTTGATGATATTTGAAAATTGTAAGAGAGACTGTATTCCCTTTGTAATCAATGTTACCCACTTGGGTTCTGTTAGGATGAAAAGTAGTCTAAAATCTAAGGTATTTTCCTTTTATTACAGATATAACTGCGAGACAATATTCACAAGACAGGCTCATCAGAATCCATTTTCCAACTATTATGCTCTTTGGAAATAAGGCAATTGTCTCACATATGTATCTGTTAAGCACCTACCACTATTAATAGAAACTGACAATAGTTTTAAGAACTCCATAACCACCATTTCCCTGGCAAAATATCAAACAGGAGAGACATACTTTTATGAAATACTAAGCTTTTAATGTGGAGAAAAAAACCTGCACAAGCAGTAAGCCCTTCTTTATATTCTTCTATAATGATCTCTGACTCATATGAAAGTCATGAAAAACTATGTATTGTTGCATTCATGTTTACATATGCTTTTAACAAAATGCTTGATATATTTCAAAAAGTAGAACTAAGAATTAGCATCTTTGTCTCTATCATACTAAACAGAGAGTATGAAAAAATTAAACTTTCCAGTGATTAATTCATACCTTTCAGTTTCCAAAATCATCAAAATATATCATTATTTTTACACCAGTGAAGATCCACATAATATAGATGCTAATTGGTTGGCATTTAAAATTTCAGTCTGTTTAAAAGGAATGAAGGAAAGAAAATTATTATTTATTATGTACTTATTATATGTCAGTTATTGTGCAAAGTGCTTTCCCAAAATCATCTCATTAGATCACTACAACAACTCTAGAAAATGGATGCTATCATTATCTCCATTTTACAATTGAGGAAACTTGGTTTGAGAAAATGACTTGCCCAGGATCACACAGGTTGTATCTCATGTCAAATATGAACTCAGATCTTTCTGATTCCAATTCCAGGACTCTATCTACTGTGCCATTAAAAAACTGTCTCAGTTGTTTATAGTTTCTGATAAATAACAACAAAAATCTTCTTTCTTTTCTAGTTTCTCTTATTCATGATTCAATTACAAACTTTGTTCTAAAACATTTACAGCAAACATGGAAAAGCATTTTAAAATAGCCAAGACACAATTGCTGAACTTTAAAAAGTAGTGATGAAACTATGTTAATCAAAAGGGTTTTTTGTCCTTTAAGACAGAGTATCTATATACAGTACCCTGTGGTCTGGCCACCATCTTTCTATTTCTAATGCTAATTATAAGGTTTCTATTACCCCAGTCTGAGATCTTAATAGAAGAGAACTGTGACAGTAAGTCTAAAATGGTGGGAACACCCTTCAGCCTTTCAGGTCCCTTCCATTGGTGAGATGTCACAATGAGCTGAAGGCAAATCCTCTCGGATGATGATTTACCATTGGTAAGTAGCTTTGGAACAGATTTACAGGCTTGTTCTTGCACATATATTCCTGTCATCAGAAAAACCTTTTTTTCCAGTAAAAGGCAAATTTAGGAGAAGTCAACATCAGAGAATTTTAATATGTCTCAGGCCCCCTTCCTTGCAGATAAAGTTCCACTTATCATTCAGCCAAAAAGATCTTAAAGTCACAAAAATAGTAAGAACAGCTTTAGGTCATACTGGAATATAAAAAAGGAACATTGGTCATGTTTATCCTATTTTAAGGTTGGCATACTTGATCATCTCCTTTGACACTTACAACTCTCAGAGGTAGGTATTATGGAACTTACTGTTTCTAGTTCACAATTGAGGAACTGAAGGCTAAGCAACTTGCCAAGTGTGATTCAGATAAGAAGTATCTGAAGTGGGATTCAAATCTTGGTCTTTCTGACTCCAAGCCGAGCATCAAATCCCCTGTACTTTGAAGCCTCTCCAATAAACATAATTTGACATATATAAAAGTCTGTTGGTGTAGTCTTTTAAAATATAGGTAATCCAGTGCCCTTTTCTATAACATAACGAAAATAAATATTTTCCTTCTCTCAAAGATAGGTAGTTAAAAGGATTCTACATACATAAATTCACTCACAGTAAATCAAAATAGACTTCTTTCTGACACAATGGAGGCACCTACTACTTGCCAGTGGAAATAACTTGCTTCTGCTTTGAGACTGATGCTTCTTCCTACCTGACAGTTCTGTGGAGAGCATCCCAAAAATCCTAGGACAGGCTTAAGTTATAAAGATAAACATAATGTGGGTATGACCTGCATAGCACTAATTCACAGATGAGGCAGCTGACACTTAACATCCATAAATCAAAGTGGCTGACATTCTTCTGATTAAGTCTCCTTTAGTCTGTGATAGATACTAACTGATCCAGTCCATGGAGATCTCTACAGGTCATGACTCTTTTGAAGAGTTCACTGACTTATCTCAAAAAACTGTCATAGGAAGCAGATAGTGTCTGAGGTCTGATTTGGGCTCATGAACATGATTCTTCTTGATTCTAAGTCTAAAGCACAATCTACTAAACTACTGACCTGCCTCTAAAATCTAAATCTCAAAATCACTAGAGAGCCACTGACTTTACAGGTTGCAATAATGTTTATTACTCCCAGGTACAAGCAATAATTGAACCTTCTGTGGGGGTAAAAAGAACCAAACCAACTAAGTTATTTTTTTTAATACCAAGAAAAATGGCTAATTTCAAGTGCATAGATGATCTTGTATGTGGGGTGTTCAGGAGGGACTGGCACCTCTAATATGAAGGTTTGCTGAGTCCATTTCATTGTTGCTCATCTACCTTTTGCATTCCCCCATCTCACCCAGTTTTCACATGTGAATATAAGAAACTGTAACTAAATAGCCCAGTAAAAACCAACTCGGCAGATGGGTAAATCAGGTTGAGGATTTACTGATGGTCCACAAACCTGTCAGTGAATTAGGGGAATGTCTGCCCCAAGAAATGTACCCTGGTGGAATGGTCAGATGAGAGCAAATTGCTCCAATGGCCATGAAGAGAGTTAAAGCAGGCACTATAGGGTGGAACAAACTTGGTCAGACATTGAATATGCCAAGGTCATTCACTGCATCCCAGGTCATCACAGGTCATCGCTAATCTTGTCTTGCCTTGGGACTTTGATGACTTTGAAAGAGTCAGACTAAAGACTTTGCCCAAGTCTGATTCACTTATATCCAACTCATGCAAATCAAGACATCACCCTAGTTATGTCATTGTTCCTCTTTGAAGCAAAGGAGGAAGGAATAATAAAATTATCTACAAACAATAATTTGAACCTGAAGCTAAAACAACATATTGTTAATACAGAAAAAATAATATAAATTATTATATTGCAGTACATAGATATAATAATTCTATTAGTAGTTTTATTCAGGCCCACCTTAACCTTAAATAGAGATAATTACCTAGGTCACAGAAGATGTAAGATTCTAAAAAGACCCTGTTCCTCTTCAAAAGAAAAATTTTACTCCCTAATACTTGAAATTCTATCATAGGGGATTGATTTTTTTCTAAGGTTAGCATTTGTACTTTGCAAGTTCTTTTTTTTTTAACACAAATATCCTTTAAAAAGGCAATATTGGGGGCAGCTGGGCAGCTCAGTGGATTGAGAACCAGGCCTAGATATGGGAGGTCCTAGGTTCAAATATGACCTCAGCCACTTCCTAGCTGTGTGACCCTGCATAAGTCACTTGACTCCCATTGCCTAGCCCTTACCACTCTTCTGCCTTAAAGCCAATACACAGTATTGACTCCAAGATGGAAGGTAAGGATTTAAAAAAAAAAGAAAGGCAATATTAAGTCCTTCACTCTTTTATATGGATTATTCTGTCATATTGTTTCATACCAAAGATTTGAGTAAGCAGAACATTGAACACCTGTGGGGAAGAGGGAAGTAAAAGTAATGAAAAGATCCTTAAATGATGAATGATAGAGGGAATGTGGAAAAATTGAGATACTAATATACTGTTGGTGGAATTCCAATCTGATTCAGTCATTCTGGAGAGCAACTTGGAACTATGCTCAAAAAGACACTAAAACTATGCATACTCTTTGAACCATCAATACCATTACTAAGTTTATGACACAAAGAATTTTATTATAAAGGGACCCATTTATACAAAAATACTTATTGCAGTTCTTTTTGTGGTAGCAAAGAATTATAAATTAAAGGTTTGTTCATCAACTGGGGAATGGCTGAACAGTTGTGGAATATGATTGTGATGGAATATTATTGTGCTATAAGAAATGAAAAGAAGATGATATCAGAAAAACCTGGAGAGACTTACACGAACTGATGCAACATGAAGTGAACAGACCCAGAAGAACATTGTACACAGTGACAACAATATTTTTGATGAACAACTGTAAATGACCTGGTTTTTCTCTTCTTTCTTAAATTTGAGATCCTTTCAATAAAATTACTAATATGGAAAAATATTTTATATGATTACACATGTAAAATGTGTATCAGCCCGCTTACTATTTTATGGAGGAGGGAGATGTGAGAGGAAGTGAGGGATGCAGATTAGGAAGGAGGGAGAGAATTTGGAACTCAAAATTTTTAAATATGAATATTAAAATTGTTTTTACATGTAAATGGAGAAAAAATAAAATATCTCAATTTGTTCTTGGAAGTTAGCACAAAATTTCTATCCACTTTCTTGCACTGAGAACTGCCATGACTAAGTTAAATTCAGCTCTCCTTTCATCCTCTTGAAAGTAAGTTTCAATCATCCTAATAAGATGATCATTCTACAATACCAGAACACAATGTCAAATTAACTCATAGTAAGCCTAGGAGAAAATTTTCCCAAAAGTCTTACATCTGTTTAAACTATTAAAGTTTAAAACTGCATTAAGACTTTTAGTACACTGTGAAAATGGTAGAAAAGTTCCTGTAATAGTTGATGGATCTCCTCTATCTGTCCTTTCTACCATGACTGGGTCCTACTTTCTCTGACTCCTTTAATTGGTAATTCCTGTTAATTCTTTGTAATGTGATTCTTGATTTCCCTATCTCTTCCTTTTCTCTCCTAGACCTTTCATTTCTCTCCAATTCTGTGATAGTTCCTCACTTTATTACTAATTCCTCAAGAGGTAATCAAGTCCTCATCCAATTGAAAGAATTCTAGTTGCATCTAATTGAAATGTCTCTGAATCAAGGAATGTCTCATTCTGATTAATTCATTTAATCAACAAATACATTTACCATATGGAACCAATTACTTTTAATTATGCTGGAGGGGGTGAATCCCATATTTATGTTGAATTCCTGGAAGTGTCAAACTAAAAGAGGGAGAGGAAGAGGGACAGGGCATTGGTTAAGCATACACAATGGGTTACAAAAATAGACATGCAAGACAATGAATGTTTCCTATAAAGGAGCTTACAATCTAATAGGAGAAGATAAAATATAAAAGGAAATTGAAAGGGAGAGTGAAAGAGGCAGATGGAAAAAGGAGCAAGTAGAGATAGCTTGGAGGTGGCACATAATTTGAGCCTAAAGTGAGCAGTATGACTGGGGGTTTCCTCATAATATGGAGTTTCTAGACAGACTCACTACTCACTGAATAAGCCTCAGAGTGGCTATTTTTTACTGGCTATTTTTACTGGCTATTTCAGACCAATAAAAATGCCTGGAGCTCTTTCCTTCCTTTTCTCCATCTCCTGGCTTCCTTCAAATCCAAGGTAAAATTCCAACTTTTATGAAAAGCCCTTCCTGATCACTCTTTAAAAAAAAAAAAATAAGACCTTACCTTCTGTTTTAGAATCAACACTAGGTATTAGTTCTAATATGGAAGGGTGGTGAGGGCTAGGCAATTGGGGATTAGTGATTTGCCCAGGTCACAAAGATACAAAGTGTCTGATCAGATCTGAATCCAGGTTCTTCCATCTCTAGTGTATAAATGAAAATCTGTTACCCTAAAAAAGAACTACATTTCCCCAGAGTCCACTGACTTCCTGTCATTACATATTTCCTGTAGTTATGTACTTCCTGTAGACAGAGGATATTAGGCGAGGACGGAGAGGATCCCACCTCTCTCTTTAGCATGATGTAGTAAGCATAGTGGTAAGCTAAGTGCAGGGATTTTAAATGGGCTAAGCAGCCATGGGCACATGGTTTTTATTTTGTATCCTCTTTATTCCTTGGTTTCTTGATTTCTAATGATCATATAAACCTCTTTAAATATAATATTTTTACTATTAAGATTTAATTTTAAATTTTACACTAGGCCTGGTGCTCAATCCACTGAGCCACCTAAGTGTTTCTCCTGATCACTCTTAATGCTACTATTTTCATTCTGAGACTATCCCCACCCCAGTTTACCATGTTTATGTCTTGTTTGTAAATAGTTATTTGCATGTTGTGTCCTCTATAGACTGCCACCTCCTGGAGAGCACAGATTGTCTTTCATCTTTCTTTGTACCCTCAGTGCTTAGCATTGGGCTTGAATTCATAATGCATATGAATGAATGAACAAAATATATTCATCCAGGGCTTAGTATGTGTAAGAAACTAGAAATTTCAAGGAGATCAGGTTATAATAGAAACAAATACTACTAGGTTTGTATCCCAAGATGACACCTTTGTGGAAGAGGTCCCATTTCCAGGCAGGCAGGTAGAATGTCAGACTATTGCTGCTCCCACTTGTGTCCAAATTAAAAAATAAAACAAGGTTAAAGACAACATTGGTCTAGTTGGAATAAAATGGTCATTTTAGGGAAGAATTAGGGCATAAAAAGTAAATTAGCTGATAAACTAAAAATAACAAATGAGTTGATGATCTATGTTGGGAGGAAAAATGTCCCCACTCAAATGGAATAATAGGCCTCAGCTAAAAACTTTGAAAAGGAAAAGAAAAGGGGAAAAAAGGAGTTTTGTATTGAAGACTTTTTATTGAAGTCTAAGGAATCTAAAATTTGTAAGTAGGTATTGATGATCTTTTTAAAAGGAAGATGAGAAGACAGACTAGATATTCCTGTGAAAAGAATTGTTCTAAGATTATCTTTTTTCCACATAAGTATCTACTTGGTAAATCATTTCTCATATTCTTTGGTTAAAGTACAATGTGAGAAAAAAAAGAAAGTGAACTCTTGAGATATGAATATACTACAAATGCCTTCATTCCATAGATGGTGTGGTATGTGGTAGATAACACTGTGCTTGGAGTCAGAATGTCTGAATTTAATGACATCTCTGCCACTTACTAAGCTATGTAACCTGAGACAAGTCAGTCAAAATCTGTAAGTCTCCATTTCCTTATCTATAAAATGAAGGGTTTGGATGAAATGATTTTTAAGATCCCTTCCCACTCTACATTTTCCAATATCCAATGTCTTGTCTTACTCCTTAATGTTCCACAACCCAAAATTGGCTTCACGAAAAGAAGCTTTTTATTTATTTTATTTATTTAATGAGCTGCTATTAAAGAAACCACCATTTATTTTTTCTTATTTTTGCACTAATGTGGCAAAAAAGAGTTCTATTCTGAGTCGGGGTGCTAGTTTGGTTCCTGCTACTAACATGTGATTCTGAATAAATCACTTTATCTCTCTAGAACTCATTAGTAAAATAAGAGGATTAGACCACATAAATTCTAAGGCACTTTCCAACTCTAAAATTCTGAATCAATCTACCAAAAAATGACTTGGTTTAAGAGTCAAGTTTACCATTCAATAGGTGTAATCATTGTTGTAAAGAAGTCCCTAATTATTGATTGAATCACACAGTAAAATTAGGTTAGACTCTACCTAAGTAAGGCCGTCAGGTCAGAATGCCTCTCAGCTAATGACTTCCAAGAAGTCATGATTAGTTATCAAATGTTAAAATATCACATGTGAGAAAGGAATGAAGTAATGACTTGTTTTGTAAAACTGAACTGCTTCTGTTACTATGATAATCATTCTGGCATTTTACTCATGCTTAATAACCAAAGCAACATAGCTTAATTTAGTATAATTTTTCGCATCTTGGTCCATCTAGCAAGCAATGATGGTCACATAATTCTTGGATCAAAACAAATATGTTTATGCTACGTACTCTCTTTTAGATTCTAAGCATCACACTAAGCCAGATACCACTCAGTGACTTGACTAGTCCCCAGGAGTAAACAGAGTGTTCTGATAGGTGAAATAACTTAGTGTTCACTAGCCGGCACCTTTTTCTTTTCAGGTTTTTTTTTTTTTAGCCAGATCTAGTTTACTGCATGTCGTCTAGGGGTATGTCTAACTGTCTCAATCTTCCTGATGGTAATATTCAACATTCAACAGATATTTATCATGTCCTTTCTATGTTCAAAGCACTGTGAAATATGATGAGAAAGAGTCAAATAAAAATAAAATATCACACTTTTCCTTCCTGAAAATTTCTATTTTTGAAAGAGGTTTGAGATGTAATAATAATAATGGTCATAATAGGAGATGAACTATGGCTGGGATTATATATATTTATAAAGATTGCTACAAATATTATAATATAATAGGAATATTAGTTATTAAACAAATTACAATTACTACAAATACAAATCTCAAAATAACCTCAAGAATTCAGCATATTAATTATACTGGGAAAATATCAATAACACAGAACATTAATAATGAACCAAAATAATTTGAGAATGATTTTTAATGGACACAACCATACCAAATTATCAACCTCCAAGTTACATGAAATAAGATGCTTTCAAAATAAAGAGATCTATCACTAGGAATTAAATCATGTTGGAATATGATAAACTACATATCAGCCATATCAACCTGTCTACTAATGGGATTGACACAAATTTGCTTTCATTAAGCCTATACAGAGTATGCCTACATTCCCAAACTTATAATCCATTACAAATAACAATTGCTTTTATCAACTTGTGCAACAATCTATATGGTATTAAATATAAAATATTTTTAAACTTCAAAATAGTAATACATCCATAAGACTCTTTATCAGATATTTTTGTAACCAAAAGATGAAAATAAGAAGGAAAAAATAATGAACTTCAAATAACAATTTTAAATGTTCAGAGGACTTTATATGTATAAACTCATCTGACCTTCACAATAGCCTTTTGAGGTTAATGCTAGAGGCATTTAATCTCTCTTTGAAACATAAAGAAACAAAGTTCAGAAAATTGCAGCAAGAATTAGAGAAAAGGGGATTTGAACCCAGTTTTACCAAACCGGGATTAGGATAGATGAGTGTGCATAAAAATACTTGTTCATGAAGGAGATTTAAGTGGAAAAGCCAATGCACAGAGACAGTCCCACTCTCTCGGCATTGGAAGCCTGGGTCCAGTGGCACGAAAAATCATTACGCCTGGAGACTTCCTCAGCTGCATTGGATGGCCATGTTGTTCTTTGTGCTCCAACACACCCTAAGCACTCCACAGTGCCTTGCTGCATCACCATCTCAGCCGTTGAACCTTCTTATTGGTTTCTTCCATCTATTCAGCCAAAGCAGTCTTCACATGCTGGGTGAGCAAAGCCCTGGTTCACCAGGGGTCCACGATGACCTGATGGCTACCCTCACAAGGTTTAGCCGGCTTGGGTGTGGCCGCTTCCGCATGCTAGCAGCTACTAGGAACCACAAGTGAGAGCTGGGTGTCAGGTGGGGATCAGAGGCTGGAGAGCTGCCCTAGGAGGGCACGACAAGCCCTCCATACCAGATATACTATTGTCTTCCTCTTTAGTATAGTGGTGAGGATCCCCGCCTGTCACGCAGGAGACCGGGGTTCAATTACCCAATGGGGAGACCAGTATACTTTACCAAACCACTAGACCAGTATTCTACTTACTATACCACAATTCAGTAGTGAATAGATATTGCTTGTCAAGGAGATTGAAGTGGATCAATAAAGATAAATTATCATCTCCAAACTAAGAAAAGGAGAGGTCAGCCCAACAGATTGTGGATCTGTTACTTGGTATATGACATGCTAATTCTTACCAGCTGGTTCTTCTTGATCTTTGTAAGTCTCCATGCTAATGCAATTCCATTGAAAACTGATGATGGATTGCAAAATGAATGTTCAAAGCAACAAGAGAAGTCTATAGCTGAAGAACAAAATGGAGATATGAACAAAATAGAAATACAAGCACCTATGGTCAAAGTATGCAACAAAATGAGAACATAGAACCAAGGATCATGATAAAAGTGGGTAAGGAAATCTACCCAGCCCTTATTGATACAGGGGAAACTAAATATGTTTTAAAAACATCTCCTGAAGACAGCTAAATCACAAGTTATGTACAAATAAAGGGGGCTACAGGGAAAAAATAGAGAGTACCAAAATTAAAATCAAAAGATGGTAACTCTAGAACCCCTAACAATAGAATACATGTTCTTGTTAATCTGTGAATGCCCAATCATACCCACAAAGAAAATAAAATGTGACTGAAGGAAAAATTCAATGGAGACTGGTCCAAGATTTAAGAGCAGTAAAAAACTTTGTTAAAAAGTCCCATGCAGTCATTTCAAGCCCATCTAAAATAATCTCAGAAATTCCAAGTAAATCTAGATATTATACCATCCATTGTTAATCTGTGTAGTGCTTATTTTAGCATTCCAATTGCAAAGGAAAGCCAAAAAACCTTTGCTTTCACTTAGAATGGGACTCAGATGGCATGGGGAAGATTACCAATGGGTTTCTGCAATAGCCCAATAGCATTTTGCCAAATCTGGCAACAAGATTTAAAGAACATCCAATTCAAAGAAAGAACAGTGCCACCTAATGTTCGAGATAATTAGATCTCAGTAGTGAAGCATGCCACAGTGAGAAGACGACAACTTTCCAGCACAGAGGAAAAGATTTTAAAGCATCCCAGAGGAAAAGCATTAAGAAAAGCTGTTAGAGAGAAGAAACAAAGAGAAAAAGCTGAAATGGACAGCTAAGACATTGGACTTTGTAAATTTGTTTATACAAGAAGAGGACAGATGGAAAACAGCAATTATATGTAAGACTGAGTGTGGTGGAAGCATAAAACAAAATTAATTTCATCTATTAAGGAAATAGCATGCAACACTACATAATGTGGAAGAACAAAGAGAGCCATAAGTCAACATGAGAAGTGGAAATCTGAAGAAACTTGATAAGTATCTATTCAACACAATACTATTAGACACTGTGAATATTAAAATTAACACTCCCCTGATTGTGAAGATTAAAATTGTAACCCCTGACTATTTTTAGATTTAATCACCAAAGGTGTAAAAACCCTACTTAAAAGTTGAGTATGGAGATGTGCCCATTTTTAAATCTAATCACCAAAAGTGTAAACATCCCACTTAATCATTAAGTGGGAGGTCTATGACCCACATGTGCAATAGTGGGTGATGAATTAGAATTAAACTAACTGTCCCTGGACAGTCTTAAAAAAAAAAAACTTCAACTATGATTGGTAGATATAAAATTAGGGGAAGACATAGGAAGTGGCACAAAAGAAGCATCATTAAAAGGAGCTATCACTATCACTTCCTGTGAGGGACAGTTCTTCATTCTTTGGAAGTGGAGACTATAGACAATTCTTCATTCTTTGGAGTGGAGGTTGGACATGAGACCCTGATCCTGGTGAGGCTGTTCTAAAATCTCTTCCTTTGAACTGACACATTGAGAGTGAAAAGCTGACTCCTAAATGTTGGATTTTCTGAAGGAAAAAAACAAACAAACTAGACTCAGGAAAGACTTTCATCTTGAGAGAGAATTCCCCAGGTCCTCAGCTTTTCTGAGGCCTAAGGATTAACTTTCCCTGCCAGGGTTGAGCCAGGGGCTGGGAGTAAATTACTTAGTGCTTAGGCTAGATATCTTATCCTATTCTCTCTCTGATTTTCTTACTTCACTCTTTATATATTTTGTAAATAAATTTCTTTGGAATTAATATAAAATCTTGGCAACCCTATTTTAAATATAACCCAGTCCAACCTTTTTATAAATAAAAACTTTTGCCCACCTTACAACACAAAACACAAAATCACAAACTGACATATATTGGGAGATCTCATGTAAATAAATGAGTGTCTTAAATTGCATTTATGCAAAATATAAATATGTATATAGTTAGTTCCATAAGGTCTTAGGCAAATAGAAAGATCAATAGATATTTCTATTTGACTAACATCAGGATGTGGGAACAATGTATTGTGAAGATTGGATTTAGCTATCTCCTGATTGTAACAATGAAGATACTTAGCTCTTTCTTTATTATGAAGATACAATTATAATCTCCTGATTGTAACAATGAAGATACTTAGGTCTTCCTTTATAGTGAAGCTAGAATTGTAAGCTACAATCTATTTTTGGATTTTAACTACAAAAAGGTGTTAAGTAACTACAAAAGGTGAATTTAACAAAAGAGGTATAAATAACCCAAAAAGATATAATCTAACCAGAGAAGGTGAGCACTAAAGAGTGGGCAGTCCTAGAGAAAATCTAACCAGAGAAGGTGAGAACTAAAGAGTGGACAGCCCTGAAGAAAATCTAATCAAAGAAGGTGAGAACTAAAGAATGGGCAGTCCTGGAGAAAAGCATATCTGTAATATCTATAAAGTATTTTATTAATCTTAAAGTATTATGTCATTGTTGTTTAGGTGTTTTAGTCACATCTGACTCTTTATGATGCTCTCTAGGGTTTTCTTGCCCAAGATAATAAAATAGTTTACCCTTTTTTCCACTCCATTTCCTTATTCCACATTAGAGTTGAGGCAAACAATGTTAAGGAACTAACACGGGGTCATACAGTTATTAGGTGTATGAAGCCAGATTTGAACTCATGAAGATGATTCTTTCTGATTCCAACCCCAGTACCACCTATCTGCCTTCAAATTACTATATGAGATAGCTATTATTATGGTTCTTGTTATTGTCCATATCTTTCCATAAATTCTCCATAGAAGATCAATCCAATGCATGAGAGGCCTTTCTGCAGTCCTATTAAAATTTTTAGGATGCCAGTGCAACACTCAAGACTGTCTCTATGCTACTCCTCAGTCTTAATACATGACTAGACTGCCTCTATTTAATCATCATACATTTCATAGTAGATTATATATTTTATGCTATTTTCACGAATACAAGATCATTGATTATAATATGCTGTTACATCGTCATATGCACCATTCACCTCTTATATTGTCCACAAGTTGATGCTTTGGAGAGTATAGTTTTTTCATGATTCAGAACCATATAAAATCAGAGGAAGAATATAGATATTCAAAAGATGGGTGTTCTTATCAGGTAACATGTCTAGATTGCTAAAAATGTTGCATGGTTTTCTAAGCTCAATCCAGTCTTTTAAAAATTATATTTCTAGAATTATTGCTCATCTACAATGTCTTTTTTGAGTTATATGTATTAATAAATTGATTCAATGTTCTGTCCATATAGTTGAATGGCAGATATATTCCTCTGTTTTGTTCTCTGCTCATATACCATGTATGCTGCCTAAACTGGGTATTTTTATATTATCATTTACAAATAGGTGGGATGTATAAGGAGAGAACTATGTATTGTATACATGCAGATGCTAAAGGTCACTAGAGTTCTTCAGTTTAGAGCCTCGGAGATCTGTGTTGGTATTTTGCTATTCAAAATTTTTATCTGAGATTTGGAAAATAACATAGCCTTGAATGCCTTTCAGATTTTCAAATGACACAACACTATAAAGATAATTAATAGGTGAGATAACTGATGAAGTATCCAAAAACATCTTGGAGGGCTAGAATATTAGAATAAGTCTGAAAAATGAAAATTTTTATGGACAAATATAAATAAAAACTGCTATATATGGAAATATGAAGAACTGAATGGGGGTCATTTCATTGATATCAATTCATATTTTAAAAAATCTAAGGGTTTTAAAGACTTCAAATAATTTGAGATAACAGTGTGGTACATTTAGAAAAATAAAATAACTATTACTAGAAAAAGGGAGAATTAATTTAGTCTGCCTAGTTAGATCCCTTACATCTTATAAAGAATCCTGAATGATCTTGATATATTGATAGAAGACTCCTTGCTGTAAAAACTGGCAGTTTTGTTCTACCAAATAAGTTACTTCTTTTAAAATCAAACAACCAACTAGCATCTAAATACCTACTGTGTGCCAAAAAATGTGCTAAGTGTCAGGGGTTTAAATAAAGGATAAAACACAGTCCCTGCTCTGAGAGAGCTCATAATTTAATGGAAAAGACAACAGATGAATAAATATGTACAAAGAAAATATTTACAAAAATTTAGGTATAATCTCAGAGAGAAGGCATGAAGATTAAGGAGATCTGGGAATGACTTCTTGTGGAGGGTAGGATTTAATCTAAAAATTAAAAGAATCCAGGGAAGCTTGGAGGTGGGAATAAGAAGGGATCATGCCTTAGGTATAGAAAACAGAGGAGATGCTTGGAGTTGGGAGATGGAGTATTGTTTTTTTTTGTTGTTGTTCTTTTGTTTTGTTTTGTTTTGTTTTTGTCTTATTTGGTCAATTTCAAAGATTATTCCTTGGTTACAAAAATCATATTCTATTCCTACCTCCCCTAGCCCTTCCCATTGCTGACACGCATTTCCACTAGGTTTTACTTGTGTCCTTAATCAGAACCTATTTCCATGCTGTTGATGTTTACACTAGGATATTCCTTTAGGGTCTATATCCCCAATCATATCCCCCTAGACCCATGTAATCAAGCAGTTGTTTTTCTTCAGTGTTCTGAATGTGGATAGTGTTCCTTCTCAAAGATCCGCCCAGGTTGATCACTGCATTGCCACTAATGGAGAAGTCCATTACATTAGATTGTACCACAGTGTATCAATCTCTGTGTACAATGTTCTCCTGGTTCGGCTCTTTTCGCTCTGCATCACTTCCTGGAAGTTGTTTCAGTTCCCATGGAATTCCTCTACTTTATTATTCCTTTGAGCACAACAGTATTCCATCACCAACTTATACCAAAATTTGTTCAACCATTCCCCAATTGAAGAGCATCCCCTCATTTTCCAATTTTTTGCCACCACAATGAGTGCAGCTATGAATATTCTTGTACATGTCTTTTTCCTTATTATCTCTTTGGGGTACAAGACCAACAGTGCTATGACTGGATCAAACAGTATTTTAGTGACCTTTGGGCATAGTTACAAATTGCCCTCCAGAATGGTTGGATCAATTCACAACTCTACCAGCAATGAATTAATGTCCTGACTTTGCCACATCCCCTCTAGCATTCATTACTTTTCATTGATGTCATGTTAGTCAATCTGCTAGGTGTGAGGTGATCCCTCAGAATTGTTTTGATTTGCATCTCTCTGATTATAAGTGATTTAGAACACTTTTTCATGTGCTTATTAATAGTTTTGATTTCTTTGACTGAAAATTGCCTATTCATGTCCCTTACCCATTTATCAATTGGAGAATGGCTTGATTTTTTGTACAATTGATTTAGCTCTTTGTAATTTGAGTAATTAAACCTTTGTCAGAGGTTTTTGTTATGAAGATTGTTTCCCAATTTATTACTTCCCTTCTAATTTTGGTTGCATTGGTTTTGTTTGTACAAAACCATTTTAATGTAATCAAAATTATTTATTTTACATTTTGTGATTTTTTCTAAGTCTTCCATGGTTTTTTTTCTTTTCCAAAGGTCTGATGTATACTATTCTGGGTTCACCTAATTTACTTATAGTTTCCTTCTTTATGTTCAAGTCATTCACCTATTTTGAGTTTGTCTTGGTGTAGGGTGGGGGTATTGATCCAAACTTAATCTCTCCCACACTGTCTTCTAATTTTCCCAGCAGTTTTTATCAAATAGTGGATTTTGGTCCCAAAAGCTGGAACTTTGGACTTATCATAGACTGTCTTGCTGAGGTCACTTACCCCAAGTCTATTTCACTGATCTTCCTTTCTGTCTCTTAGCCAGTACCATATTGTTTTGATGACCACTGCTTTATATTATAGTTTGAGATCTGGGACTGCAAGGCCACCTTCCTTTGTATTTTTTTTCACTATTTCCCTGGATATTTTTGATTTTTTGTTCTTCTAAATGAAATTTGTTATTTTTTTTCTAATTCAGTAAAAACGTTTCTTGGTAGTCCAGTGGGTATGGCACTAAATAAGTATATAAGTTTGGGAAGGATGGTCATTTTTATTATGTTAGCTCATCCTACCCATGAGCAATTAATGTTTTTTCCAGTTGTTTAGATGTAGTTTTAATTGTGTGGAAAGTATTTTGTAGTTGTGTTCATGTAGTTCCTGTGTTTATCTCGGGAGATAGATTCCTAAGTATTTTTTATTATGTAGGGTAATTTTAAGTGGAATTTTCTTTCTAATTCTTGCTGCTGAAATATGTTGGAGATATATAGAAATGCTGATGACTTATGTGGGTTTTTTTTGTATCCGGCAACTTTGCTAAAGTTGTTGATTATTTCAATTAGCTTTTTGGTTGAATCTCTAGGATTCTTTAAGTAGACCATCATATCATCCACAAAGAGTGATAGCTTCCATGCCTTCAATTTCTTTTTCTTCTCTAATTGCTACTGCTAGTGTTTCTAGTACAATGTTAAATAATAGAGGTGGTAATGGGCATCCTTGTTTCACTCCTGAACTTATTGGGAATGCATCTAGTTTATCCCCATTGCAGATGATGTTGGCTGATGGTTTTAGATAGATACTGTTTATTATTTTTAGGAAATATCCTTCTATTCCTATATATTCTAGTGTTTTCAATAGGAATGAGTGTTGTATTTTGTCAAAGGCTTTTTCTGCATCTATTGAGATAATCATGTGATTTTTGTTGGTTTGCTTGTTGACGTGTTCAATTATGTGGACGGTTTTCCTAATACTGAACCATCCTTGCATTCCTGGTATAAATCCCACCTGATCATAGTGAATAACCCTCGTGATGACTTGCTGGAGTCTTTTTGCTAGTATCCAATTTAAGATTTTTTGCATCTATATTGTGAATTTCAAAACTACTCCACCCTATTCAGACCATTCTTTAGAAGATGGGATTTAGCTATTTCCTGATCAATAACAATAGAGATACTTGGAATAACAGAATCAGGTCTTGGAAACTACAATCCCCACCCTACTCAGGGTAATGAGATTAGGAAGGGCTGCAGCAAAACTCAAGATTTAATATTTTGAGAATATGGCCCTCAACAGACATGTGCAAAAAAGGACAGACCTCTGTGCGGTCCTAGGTCAAGCTAGAGCCACCATTGGTATAGGTGAGATGCAGAAAGTGAGGTAGAGGACAGCCTCTGGGGTTCTTGGGACTTCCTATTAGTAGGGCTAGAGTGCAGTTGATGCTAGGAGCTTGAGCAGGGAGGAGGCCCTCAGACAGCTTTCCTTCAGATGGTTCATGTGAGTCAAGGACTGATTCTCTTATCTACCTTGGCCTTCGGGCCTAAACTCCCTCTGGCTCTGCCAGAAGGTTAAGTTAACCTTTTTCCCTTTTCCTCCTCTCTCCTTCTCTCCCTCTCCCTTTCCTACACCCATTGTGATTAAACTACCATAAACTCCATTCTGACTCGAGTGTTTCATTTTAGGAATTCCATAGGTAATTCCTTGGTAACCTTAAATTAATATATATCAGTCTTTTAAAGTGATTTCAATATCACAATATTCATTAAGAAGATTGGTCTATAGTTTTCTTTCTCTGTTTTTGACCTGCCTGGCTTTGGAATCAGTACCATATTTGTGTTATAAATGGAATTTGGTATAACTCCATCTTTGCTTATTATGTCAAATAGTTTCTATAGAATTGAGATTCACTGTTCTTTGAATGTTTGATAGAATTCACTTGTGAATCCATCAGGCTCTGTGGATTTTTTTCTTTGTTCTTTGATGACTTGTTCATTTTCTTTTTATGATATGGAATTATTTAAGAATTCTATTTCTTCTTCTGTTAATCTAGGTCATTTATATTTTTGTAAATATTCATCCATATCACCTAGATTGACATTTTTATTGCCATATAATTGGGCAAAATAGTTTTTAATGATTGCCTTAATTTCCTATTCATTGGAGGTGAGGTCTCTCTTTTCATCTATGATACTGTTAATTTGGCTTTCTTCTTTCCTTGTTTTTTATTAGATTGACAAGTACTTTGTCTATTTTGTTCATTTTTTTCAAAATACCAGCTTCTAGTCTTATTTATTAGTTCAACAGTTCTTTCACTTTTGATTTTATTAATTTCTCCCTTAATTTTTAGGATTTCTAATTTAGTTTTCTTCTGGGGATTTTTAATTTCTTCGCTTTCAAGTTTTTTTATTTGTATGTCCAATTCATTGACCTCTGCCCTCCTGAATTTGTTAAAATATGAACTCAAGGATATAAATTTTCTGCTGAATACTGCTTTGGCTGCATCCCATAGATTTTGAAAGGATGCCTCATCATTGTCATTTTCTTCAATGAAATTGTTAATTGTTTCTATGATTTGTTCTCTAACTGATATTGGAGAATCATATTATTTAATTTCCAATTAATTTTTGATTTGGCTCTCTATATACCCTTACTGAACATTATTTTTATTGTTTTATGATCTGGAAAGGTTGCATTTATTATTTCTGCTTTTCTGCATTTGTTTGCCATGTTTTTATGACCTAGGATATGGTCAATCATTGTGAATTTACCATGTGCTGCTGAAAAGGTGTATTCCTTTTATCCCTATTTATTTTTCTCCATATATCTATTAACTCTAATTTTTATAAGGTTTTGTTTACATCTTTTACCTCTTTATTTTTTTTTGTTTGATTTATCTAAATTTGATAGTGATTGGTTTAGGTCTCCCACTAGTATAGTTTTGCTATCTAGTTTCTCCTTCAATTTCACTAGTTTCTCCTTTAGAAATATGGATTCTGTACCATTTGGTGCATACATGTTGATTACTGATATTCCCCCTCATTGTCTATATTCCCTTTTCTCAGGATGTATTTACTTTCCCTATCCCTTTTAATAAGATCTATTTTTACTTTGGCTTTGTCAGATATCATGATTTCAACTCTGCCTTCTTTTTATCAATTGAGGCCCAATCAGTTTTGCTCAAACCTTTAATTCTAACCTTGTATCTACCTGCCTCAGGTGTGTTTCTTGTAGACAACATATGTTAGGATTTTGGATTCTAATACATTCTCCTATTTGTTTTCAATTTATGGGTGAGTTAATCCCTTTCACATTCCAATTTATAATTGTCACTTATGTATTCCCCAGAATTTTTATATCCTCTCCTAGTTCTGTCCTTTCTTCTTTAGCGATAATATCCTTTTAAACCAGTGAGTTCCTTTTAATAAATTCCCCCCAACCCCTTCCCTTAATATGCTTCCCTTTCTGGCCTCTCCCTTTTTGTTCCCTTCTTTTTTTAGGGTCTGTTAAGTTCCCTCCCCACTCTCTTTCCCTCCCTTTTTCTACTCCCTTCACCCTACCCCACTTAGTTTTCCCTTCTCACTTTCCCTATAGGATAAGATAGAATTCAGAACCCCAATGGATCTAGATGCTCTTCCCTCTCAGAATTAATTTCACTGAGAGTAAGGTTTAAGTATTACCCATTAGCACTCTATTTTTTACATAAGTCAGTAGGACTTATGTAAAACATAAGTAAAGTAAAACATATGTAAAAAAAAACAATTTGCAAGAATTGTTTACAAAGATTCTCCTAACTTGTCTTAAACTACTCTTTTTAGTTAAGTCCCAATCTAAGTATCTGTCCCCAAACTCGATAATTCTGTCCATAAATCTGGAGGGTGTTTCGTCTTCCTTTTGCTTAATTTTTTCCAGTTCCATCCACTTATCTGTACTGTCTGCACATTCCTTCATGGCCGTGAGGATAGCCTCTCTACAACGGTATAGTTGTAGATAATCATCAGGAGTGTTATAGTCCCATTCGGGATCCTGAGATGGCCAATGTGCTGCATTACGCCCCCGGGTTTTGTTGACATGAGCAATTATTTTATTTTTTTCACGTTCACTTAAAAAAGCCTGTAGTAAGCTCTCAACGTCCTTGTAAGACGGATTATACTGAAAAAATATGTCTCCCATCTTTTTTGTTACTAGAAAAGGATCTTGTTCATATGTGGGGATATTTCGTGTAAATTCATTTATTTCTTGGGGAGTAAACAGTATCCTATGTCTTAAAGTCACCACATCCCCATTTCGTCCTATTTCAGGTACTTCTCTTAGAGGAAACAGGCCTCTAGTTGAATTTTGCACCTGTGGGTCAGTTTGACAATGACAGGTTTCTCTAGGAGGACAAGATCTCCCTTGCATTGGAATTTGGTTTTCTGTAGAAGGAACATGAGAAGCTGGGATTGCAGGTGAAGGGTTTTGGGGATTAAATTCAGACAAGATTTGCACTACACAAGAGAAGCAGTCTGTTAACTGGGCTATAGGGAAGGTGTTTTCCATCTCTATTTCAGGGAAGGAAATTTCCTCATTCAAAGGTTCAGAAACAGGTCTGTTTCTGGTAGAGTGGTTGTTTGCCAATTGATCCTATAAGAGACTTTTTAGATCTTCTAATTGGGCTTGCATTTTATCCTCAATTTTTCTTATTTTTTCATCTCTAAATATAGTATTGAGGATTACAAAAATGACAGTACCTATTAATATAAAAATTTGGAGGTATCCTTCATTCCTCAATGCCCCTACTTCTTCTGCTGCCATATAATTGTCAAAGAATGTAGTACTCATTTTTATATGTATATTTTGTAATTTCACAAAGCACGTGGGGAGCAGGGCAAAGCAACAAACTTTCCACAGGTTTTTTTTTTTACAGTAGGTGGCTCCCTAGTCTACAACCCTATACGGGTTAAGGGCCTATTGTGTTGTAAATTCTCCTTATCAAGCTTCTGGGAGGGGTTACAAAAGCCCTCCTGCAGGAAGGTAGAAGCTATGAAAGGGCTGATTAGGAGTGAATAGACCGTAAACAAAAGGGTAGAGCTAAATCTCCTTCTTTTACAAAATGTGTATAGGTGGGTCCCAGCAATCTTCTTTAGCCCTCAGGCTAAAACCGCTAGGACCATGTGCTATCTTCCTTGAGCAAAGCCCACTTAAATTTTTAAGACTAGAAAGGCCAGGAAACAGAAAAAAATGGGTTTTAAGTTAGCTCCCTAGCTGTATTCAGTTGTTTTCAGCGGGCTAGGAGCTCCTAAGAGCTCCTTCTCCTGAAGTTCCTCGTTGCTAATCAGTTGATTAGGTAAGCCTGGCCTGCCTCTCAATCTACTGAGCCACCTCCTTAAAGTAAAAGGAGACGGAAATGAGAGACAAAGAGGAGAAGGAAAAAAAATCCTGTTGACCCCAATTTAACTTAAGGGGTAAAGGGAAAAGAGAAAAGGTGTTTTATACTCACCTGTTCTGGCAGCTGTGTCTTTAAGCCAAGGTATTTGGTAAAAGGACTGATGGAGTGAGTAATAAGTGGGGTGAAAGGGCAAGAAAATTCAGGAAATTTATTGAGGTTCTAGAAACCTTCCAAGCACTAAGGCAGGGCCAGGAGCCAGAGGGGGTAGCCGGGGTGGGACTTTTCCCAGGTGATTAGTAAGGAGATCAGAAGACTGATATAGTTCTTTTTTTCCCGTAGTGGCTCGCCAACTGTAAAGATTAAAATTTATGGAATATGGGGAGACTGAGGCAGGTAGAAATTAGTTTCTCTCTGCAAGGAGTATTATATTTTTTAGAGGTTTATTAAAGGCTAAAGATTAAAGAATATACAAGTAAGAAACATGTGCCTAGGCCAGAGGCCTAGACAAAATAACCTCACATCACGGAAGAGACGCCTCTGCACCCAAAACATAAGTCCAAAAAAAGCCAAGACCCCCTTCAACAGCCTTTGAATCTGCTTAAATACCTTCTCGATCTCAGCCCAGGTGAGATTACAAGGCATTCTGGGGAAGTGGAGCAAAGGCTCATGGGGATTGTAGTCCTGTATTCGAGTCTATTTTTTACACTTCCTCTCCTTCTTATAAGAGTATTCTTCACCTCCCCTTCCCATACATGTGTTTAGGTGATAAAGATTATCCTATTTATTTTATTTCTTCAAGTATCTCTTGGTGCCATCTTTGATTCCCCCTCCATTTTTCTTTTTTTTTTTTTGCATATCATTTTATAGCACTTAATACCCCAATCTCTTCATATGAATGATTCTTCTAATTACTATAATAGTGAATATAATTTTTGAGAGTTACAAATAACATTTTCCCCATATATTAATATATATACTTTGATCTAATTGTAGCCCTTAAAGAAGAAAGTTTGAATAAAAAAAAAAACATTTTTCCCCTTTCCCTGTCTTTCTTATTTATCTTTTCATGTTTCTCTTGATTTTTGTGTTTGGATATCAAACTTTCTATTTAGTTAGGGTCTTTTCTTTACAAATACTTGGAAATCTTCTATTTTATTGAATGTCCATACTTTTCTCTGGAAGTATATAGTCAGTTTTGATGGATAGGTGATACTTGGTTGAAGACCCAATTCTCTTGCCTTTCTGGATGTCATGTTCCAAGACCTGTAGTCATTTAGTGTGGAAAATGCCAGGTCTTGTGTGATCCTGATTGGTGCTCCTTGGTATCAGAATTGTCTCTTTTTGGTTTCTTGTAGAATTTTCTCTTTAGCTTGATAGCTCTTGAATTTGGCAATTACATTTCTGGGAGTTGTCTTTTGAGGATTTAGTGTAGAGGGTATTCTATGAACTCTTTCAATGCCTATCCCCCCCCCCCTTGTTCAAGAACATCAGGGCAGTTTTCTTGATGATTTCTTATAGTATGATGTCAAGATTTCTGTTTATTTCTGACTTTTCAGGTAGACCAATGATTCTCAAATTGTCTCTCTTTGCTCTGTTTTCTTAGTCTGTCACCTTCTCCATGAGATATTTTATGGTTTCTTCTATTTTGTCATCTTTTGACTTTTCTTAATTCTTGTTTTTTGCAAGATCAGTGTCTTCCAGTTGCCTAATTCTGGTCTTTAAAGACTGGTTTTCCTTTTCAGTTTGGTCTATCCTGCTTTTCATGGCTTCTATCTGTTTCACCAATTGGGAGTTCTTGTCCTTTAAACTGTTATTTTCTCTTTGACCTTTCTCCCACTTTTCTTGCCAGAAGGCTTCCATATTTTTGGTAAGTTCTAATTTAAATTCTTCAAGAGCTTGTGGACAATTTCCTGTTTCAGGGGAAGGTTTTGAGTATATTTGTATTTCCTCCTCTATTTTCTCTGTAGCCTGAGTTTTTCCTCCGTAAAAATTTTCAAGGGTCAATCTCTTCTTCCTGTTTTTCTTGAAGGGAGGTTGTTGCTCCTGGGCACAATTTGCCATCACTGTGGATGTTTTTCCTTCCCTTTTTAGTCAGAAATCTGGGTGAAATGGGCAAGCTTTCTATGTATGGAGTTAAGGAGCACGGATTTTACCTGAGGCAAGCTCTCAAATCTCCACAGCTTCTGCTGTTTGCTGCCCTTCACTGTGCTATCTTCCCATGAGTGACCACGGTCTGTGCTATTCAACCTGCTGGGGTTTCAGGTGTAGATGCTCTCAAGGGTAGGTCTTTGGTGGTCTTAGTCAGCTCCCAAGAACCTAGAGGTGCCCCTTACTCACTCTAGAGTTACTCCTCGCTCACTTGCTGATTCTATAGCATGCTGGCTCTGACTCTGGTTCCGTAGGTGGGGTATGGCAGGGTAGATAAGCTCACATTTTGATGGGAGCTTTTTCACCCCCTTATAGTGTGGAAATGCTCAAATCCCACATACTTTCAATGATGCACCCTACTGTAGAGTCCCTTCATTGTTATGAATTTAGTTTTTTTTGGTCTTTTGAGGTAGTCTATGTCAGTGGGTGATAAGGAGAGGACAAGGCTCATGTCTAGACTGCCACCATGCTTACCTGGAAGTTAGAGTATTGTTTTTTTTTAAACCCTTACCTTCCGTCTTGGAGTCAATACTGTGTATTGGCTCCAAGGCAGAAGAGTGGTAAGGGCTAGGCAATGGGGGTCAAGTGACTTGCCCAGGGTCACACAGCTAGGAAGTGGCTGAGGCCAGATTTGAACCTAGGACCTCCCGTCTCTAGGGCTCGCTCTCAATCCACTGAGCTACCCAGCTGCCCCCAGAGTATTGTTTTTAAGGAACAGTAAAGAATGGTTTTAAGGATCACTGACTGGTAAAACACTGGCAAAGAGAATAAGATAAAATTGTATTTATAAATTTTAGTTAGGATTAAGAATTTAGGTATAGTCATAAGGTATTAAAGTTTAATCTCTCTTTCCTCCTTTCTATTTTTCTCTCAAATTCTCAAATGTACTTCTCAAATTAAACTGTTTTATCAAACCGTTCTCCCTTTTGTCAAACTCCTACCAATTAACCCTTACAATTGGAAAGTTAAGAAGTGGTCACGTTATTAAGGGAATTAAAAGTGAAGGGAGGATTGTTTGTATTTATTCCTGGAGGCAATAAAAAGACACTTCAACTTATTACATAAGGAGGGCAACATGTTAACACCTGTGCTTTAGGAAAATCGAGTTGACATATGAGTGCAGGATAGATAGAAGTGGGGAGAAATTTGAAGCAGAGATCAATCAATCGACTATTACAATGGACCAGGAATGAGGTAATTAGGACCTGCTCCTGAGTGATGATAGTATCAGAAAGGAGAAAAGTATGGATAAGAGATGTTTAGAAGGGGAAAACCATAGGTTTCATTAAATTGTTGGATATTGTGTTATAAAGGATTATTTGTGTGATAAATGATAACTAAAGATCAGATCTGCTAATCTCCCTCCTCCCTTTTTCCTCCCTTTACCCTCCCTGGGTCTCCTCCCTTCTTGTCCCTCCTCCTGTATTCCCTGCCCTTCCAGTTGCTTCCTCTGTTGGTCTCTCTAAATCAACTCAGGATGCATTTTATGATATCTCAAAAAAAAAAAGATGTCTCTTATTTAAGATTAAGTAAGGAGTTTATTGGGGAAGAAGGGAGAGATGAGAAAATAGAAGGAAAGAGGGTTTGAGGTTACTCTAACACTTGAAATTCATAGGTTGTAGGATGGTGGAATATAGTTCAGATTGGGAAAATTGGTTAACAGGTTTGGAAATTCAGTCACTTGTAGCACAGCAGAGAAATCAGAGAGAACTGGACTTTATCCTTTTTTCTTTCTTTCTGTCCACAAGCCAAGAGACCCTTCTTCCTTTCTGTCTGCAAGGCAAAAAGGTCCAGATTTCAGTTTGTCTTCCCCTTTATCAAAAGTCTTTTCTGGTCATTATTCCAATTAGAATGTTCTTGAATGACAGCTCAGCAGTTCCAGTTTCTCTTGCTCTGTTGCAGTCTTTTCTCATTTTCTCTTTTCCACAACATTACAATTGTTGGAAGGGGGCACTTAGTGGGAAAAAGCCTGCTTAACTGGAAGTGTGATAGTACCATCAACAGCAATGGGAATTATATAGAGGAGAGGATTTGAGAGAAAAGATTAAGAATTGAGTTTTGGGATTTGTTGAATTTTAGATGGCTTTGGGACATGCTGTTTGAGATTTCAAACATAAGAATAACTCCCATACACCTAAATTTTCTTGTCTGAAAAATGTAGTCAATTTCATTCTTCATGATGTTATTTGGTGCTCAGCATTTCTGACACCTACTTTTTTTTTCAGGAAAACATAGGCGACAAAGAGACATGTCCTCTGTATAATTTACTATATGACCTTAGTATAATTGAACCAAGTTATCTCTGGATAAATCTATGAATACACATTTTGAAAACATTTTCTTTGACCTAAGAGAGACACAGACAGAGACAGAGACTTTATCATTTATTAAGATTATATTTACTACTATTAAATTTAATCCTATTTTATTTAAACCATCATTTCAGCCCATAAACATTTTGAGATTATTGGTTCTATCATTCAATATATTTTATATCCCTCCTTGCTTTGTGTCATCAGTATATTATTAATGCCTCTTAAGTCTTTATCCAGATTATTGACAAAAATGCAGAATGGAGCAAGAATGAGGAAAAAATGTTTTATATTACTCTAGATTGCCATAGAGAATGAGAATGATCATAGAAAGATACAAGGAAAGATGTAGATATGTGGTTAAAGGATAGACACAGCATTTAAGTTGATATTTTGTACAAAGAATTGTGCTAAATGCTTTCAATAAAAACAGTCTTCATTCTTAAGGGGCTTATATTCTAAGAGAGGAAGAAACATGCCAAAAAGTAAGGAATAGGGAACAATGTAGGAGCATTGCTTCTGGTGATGAGGTTCTGAAAGTAAGAAATTAAGCCAGATTGAGGTAAGAATGATATAAGTACCTCATGAAAGGGTTGTCTAGGCCATTAAAAAAAAAGAAAAAAAACATCAAGAGTAAAGGAGATATTAATCAGCATGTTTTAAGGTAGGTCATGCAGTTCCTGTTTCACCCAACTGTTCTGCAAATCATCCCAAATTTCTCTATCATTTCTACATCCCATCTACAAAGATATCATGGGAGACATAAGGGATAATTGCCTTGTTAAAATATATCTTATCTTTAATGCATTCTGTTTAAGTGCCAATTTCATAATTCTATTAAAATGAAATTACCTTGGTATGATTTTATTCCTAGTTAACCTGTGGCAGCTTCTAGTAATAATTCCCTCTTTTTTCTCCATGTTAAGTGATGTAAACTATTTATCATTGACATATTGCTATTTTTGGAAAATGTAATATTATATTATGCAAAATCAGAAATCCAGGTTTTTGTCCTTTATTTTGTTATCAGCACCATATCTGTTTCATAAAAGTAGTTTTGTTGTGAAGCTTTTTCCTTAGAAAGTTTCATTTGTGGACAATTCAATTTTTTTTTTCCTAAAAGAGATACTGTATTTCTTCCTTTGATAGTCAAGACAGTTTATGTTTTTGTAGGTATTCATTCATTTCACTTACATTGCTAAATTTGTTGGCATATAATTGAGCAAAATCACTCCTAATAATTGCTTTGATTTCATCTTCATTGGTGATATATTCATTTTTTTTCATTTTTAATGCTATTCATTTGGGTTTCTTCTCTCTTTTTAAAATTACATTAACCAGTGATTAATCTATTATGCTGACTTTTGGTGAAACCAATTCCTACTTTTATTTATCAACTTAATGGTTTTCTTGCATATAGTTTTATTAATCTCACCTTTAATTTTTAGGATTTCCAATTTGGTGTTTAGATAGAGATTTTTAATTTGTTCTTTTCTAGTGTTTTAATTTTATTCCCAAATCACTGTTCTGTTTATTCTCTATTTTATGAATCTAAGCATTTAGAGAGACAAATTTTCCTCTAATTACTGCTTTTGATGTATCCTGTAGGTTTTGATATTTTATCTCATTATTATCATTCTCAGATTAATCTGTTTAATACAGCTACTTGTCATGAAATGAAATTCAAGATCAACCAAAATGTAATGGGAAAACTACAACAAAGTGCAAAAAAAAATTTACACAAGTGTAAGAACAACAAAAATTATATGAGTTCATTAAGTGAGATCAAGGAATAAATAGCTCACATATTTCATTAGTATATTTATGATGTCCAAAAGACCATGACTTTTTGTATGGATCCACTGTAGCAAATTTATGAGAAGAAATAAAGTCTTAAAGGAATCTGAGGGATGTTCTGCATCATTGAAGGAAATAACTATGCTGATGAGATAATTCATTTTCATATTACCCTAAGGTTTACAAAACATTTTGTAAAAAAAAAAAATTTATAATACACTGATTAATCAATAGAAAAAGAGAGAAAGTAAGAAAGGAATAAGAATGAAGGGCCTCAAGCCAATAAGGCCTAGACCTCAGTCCTAAGAGATAAATCAGTCAGTTGGTTTTATCACTCACCCAAGATCTCTCTAGGTAAGGCTTCTCATGCCAACCTCAGGTTCCACCTTCAAGAGAGCCTCCTTTCAAGGAATGTTTCCAGAGAATTCTCCTCCTGACTCCTCCTGAGTTCACCTTCCACAGCCTCCTTCAAGACCTCTCCAGGAGCTCTCCCTCCAGGACCTCTCTCCTCTCAGACCTCCTTCAGAGCAAAAACTCTCTCAGACCTCCTTCAGAGCAAAAACTCTCTCAGACCTCCTTCAGAGCAAACCTCTCTCCATCCTCCTTCAGAGCAACCTCCTCATTCCTCCTTCAGAGCCACCTCTCCAGTCCTCAGACCCCACTATCTTTAAGGAAACAATCTAAGTTCCCTCCCCTCAGTTCTCACATCTACCAATCATTGTCAATGTCTCCCTTGTGCCAATGGTGGCTCTAGCTTAACCCAGGACAGCCCAGAGGTCTCCCCCCTTTGCACATATCTGTTGAAGGTCATATTCTCAAATAATTAAATCTTGATCTTTGCTGCAGCCCTTCCTAAATCCTGTTACTCTGAGTAGGGTGGAGATTGTAGTTTTCAAGACCTGGTTCTGTCATTCCAAATATCTCTATTGTATCAATTCTAAAATCAATCATGACTCAAAAGAACTTCCTGTCCTATGCTTAAGCATAGGTCAAAGCCCTTTCCATTGTTTAGCAAAAGGTTTCTGACCAAAAGTAGTCTTAAGTAGGGAGGAGAAGGATCCTCCCATGCCAAGGAGTTTCATATTCTAATAGAGTTCTTACTATCAGTAGGAAATCTTTTCAAGTATGAAATTTCCCAATGGGGGAAATTTCTAACATTCATAAGTTTAAGAAATTTTAAGGTTTACATTTTGGAGTGGGAAACCCAAGCTTCTGTCTTTCTGTCCCCATGCAGGGTATATTGACTCAAAATGCAGAAAGGAATATAAGAATGGAATTCTTAAGATATAAACATTTTTAAATCTTAGGGATCTGAAAAAGAAGAATTGAATAAAAATTAATGTAAATGAAATGAAATATACAAAATTAGAGTTTAAGCAGAGTTGTGTAAAAGTTAAAATTAAATCTCAAATAATAAAAATATTATATTTTAAGGAGGTTTATTAAATGATCATTAGAAATCAATGAATAAAGAGAATACAAAATAAAAACAACTTTCCCACTCTTCTGCCTTGGAGTCAATACACAGTATTGACTCCAAGGCAGAAAGTAAGGGTTTAAAAAGAAAAATCTCCACCTTACCATGCCACCATGATGGCCACATCATGCCAAAGAGGGCGTGGGAGGAGTTACAGCCAGTTAAATACCAATCACTTGATCTTGACAATGTGGAGATGCTGGAGAGATTATAGGGAATTTGGGGAAATACTAAGGACTGTTGTGAAATAGAAACCCACAGACTCCATACAGACAATTTAGATAAATGAAGTCAAAAAACCAAATTTCTCCAAATTGAGGTTAGAAAGTTAGATTTTATTGGAAGAGGTCCAAGTCCTCCAATAAAATCACTCTCTTGAATGTATTACATTGTCAGATCCTGGCAAGAGACAATGCCCAGAGGCTGATACTTGGTTTATATAACAAAATGACATATCACAAGACATAACATCATATAGACCTTTTCTAGAAACAGTTACCCAATTACAGAGCTGATTGTAGTTCATTTTGGAAAGCCCATATTAGTCTTTAGACTAATGACTTAGTCAAGTCAAATGACCATTACCCCTCTCTCATCTGATCTGGGGGGAAGGATGGCTATTTCCAAACAGGAAAGTATGCATGATGTTTGTGCCATATTGGGACATGAGATTCAGATAGTCAGCATCTTATGATGATAGGAAGTACAAACTTAGGGAAGGTTAGAAATCCCTTTAGAAGCAGTTTTTATGCTTTAGTTAGAAACCCTTATAAAATCATGAATTCTATTGTTTATATTGATTATAATGGAATTTATGATAATCACTTTAGAATCACAATACTGATTATCTTAAACCTATGGCTATCACTAAAATCTAATCAAGTATAAGAGGGTAGGGGTATTTTTTCCTAACATTATCCTTCCTCTTATCCAAAGAAAACTGCTACCAGTTTTCTGCTGGATCATTTACAATCTAAAAACAATGCAACATTTAACATGAAAATGTCAACAGGCACACTTATTTTAATATATAGGAGATTGATTATACATTAATGTTTCATTAACAATATATAGTCCCACAGTCAACATGATCTTGTAGTATTCAATTCTTTCAGGTGTCTTCCTTCTTCCAAGTTGATAAATCTGCCCCATCCACCATTTTTGTGATTCCAGTCTATCAACTTAGTCTCTATGTAAGTCACCATCCAGTTCTTAACTAGCTAAATCTGTGAACTTGTTGTAGAACCAATACAGCCGGGTCCAAATGCTGCACCAAAATAGAAAAATCTCACTATACAACCCCAGGTGATCCCTTGTTCAAAAATTTCATCTGTGGTGTGATTAAAATACTTCTTTGAGTCACATTGTTACAGAGCAATTCATATTTATCTCCAGCAGAGTGCATGGCCAAATTTAGAGGATCTAGTAAGAGTACACCTGCAAAGGAGTTCTCTTCTGGACCCAATATGTTATCATAACCTTTCTGTTTAAGTTTGTAGTTTACAAAATCAATCATAAGAGTAGGGACATCAGTTGGTACTGGAGATGCCATTGTGCAAAGATAACCTGTTAATATTCATAAAAGTAATAATTGATATTAAATGATATATCTCTATATCCCAAGAGACAAAGGGCTATGAGGCTGTAAAAGACAGACAACATCACAAATCAAACAATATTACCATAGTGACAAAAAGCACAAAAATGTTGTTGCAAAGTTCCAAAGAAAGAAGGAAAACAACATTGCATACAGGGAGGACCATAAAAAATACTCTTTGATGTTCTAAGGTGCCAGCGGTAATCTTGATTCCAGCAGCAGCATATTTTAAGAAATGACATTAATGACAATCAAGGAGAGTTTGAAGGAAATGGTGTCCTTGATCATCTGTACAAGTTCTAGTCAGTACAGTCCCTCTCCTGACAGCTATGATATTTCTTCTATAGAATGAATAACAAGCTGCATACCAAGGTACATCCTTCCTTTTCCTAAACCCATTACATATACAACACCTGTACAGAGATTTGATTATTGTAACTATAGAACCATTAGATAATCAACGTTGAAGTATTTGCCAAATAGGTGGTGCATAAGGAGTCACATTTATCAGTAGGTACAGGGCCAGTTGATCCCATTCCCATTGTGTCTCAGGGGTCATCATGTACCTATTCCAAGGTATCTGTAAAGCATTTCTAAGGTCCATAGAATTTCCAACAGTATTAGATTAGAGTTCAAATGAAACAGTAAATATTCCTCAGGACCTGCCAAATAACCAGGATAGCATACACCATGCTCACACTTAGGATAACAAATATAATCAGGGAGTTCCAAATGATCATTTCCCAAAACTAAAGGCAACAGTTGTAAGCTGAACATAATGGTTAAATCCCAAGTGCCATAGGTTCTCCTCAAAGCAGGTTGGGTAGTTGTTGGTTCTTTATCTATAACAGTCTTCACTTCCTGAAAGTAGTATACTATGGATGATGTACTGTACTCCTTAAATATTGGAGTATGAAGGACAGAAAGGAGTCTAGCAGGTTTTAACTGAATCCCCATGTGCATATTGAGAGTGGAATTCAGTTTGAATGAGATGTTTGTTGTTGCTGAAATTTGCATGTCCAATTTATTTTCCTACCTATTTCAAATTTTGTGTCTATTATTACTATCTATTATTATTATTATCCCTCCTCATAAGACTAGGGAACTATGTCTTGGAGGGAGTAACTAGAATGTTGAAAATGTTGGGCTCCAAAAAACTCTATGGAGGCAAAGTCTGCCTCAACATGATATAAGATGTACTGTGACAAACAGATCTATACCATATGATTGGGAAGTAGAATAGGGCTGAGCCTTAAAGGAACAGCTAATTCCCATATGATTATATGTACATTCCCCTGGAAAAAAAAATTTTTTAACATAGGCAAAATCACCAGGTTGAAAATGATGTAGTTCAAAAGCAGTAAGGCCTGATTGAACAATAGTTCCCATTTGTTGCAATTCCTTTAACCTGTGTTGCAATTCCCTAAGATACTTGACAATTGTCATGTCACCCCAAAGCATAGAAGTATATACAATAACAAAGGGCTTGGCCTTTAGAGGCAGATTACTAAGTAACATTTCATAAGGATAAACATGACAATTGGTAACAAAAGTAGCATCTGCCTTTGAGGCAGATAGAACTTCTACCGCGTGAGTCAAATGATCAATAATAATTATGCAGTATTTCCAGTGAGCAACTTTGGGCATATTTATAAAATCAATTTTATACGGGAGCTATGCTAGAGGGTGACCACCATATGCAAACTTTCTAAAAGCATGCTGATTAAAAGCCAAATATTCAGGACAACTTACAGTGATTCTGAGAAGCTACTGATGTGATTCCAAGTGCTATCCAGCCCCTTTCTTATTATATCCACAATTTTTCATGCACCTGCATGTACTGCCAAACACAATCCTTTTGCTAACATTTTTTGAAAGAAATGGCTTGCCTTCTTCATTACTTACCCAGATCTCTAATACCTGTTTGTCATCATACTGCTTAATCCAAGTGTCCAATTCCTTGTCTTCATAGATGATTCCTGTCCAATTTCCTTTAGGGAGAACAGAGTCTTTACCTGTATCAGATTCCTCTTCTGGAGTAGTGTGAATCTTAAAACTGCTCAGACTCTACTTCAGAAGATTTGATTAAGCTATTCCCCATTTTCTACAATATAGGTACTTGGTCAGGAATGTATTGAGAACTTTAAATTACTCCACCCTGCTCAGAAAGTGCCTTAGGGGAAGATAAAGTTGTAAACTCCTTACTGAACAATGAAAAGTCCCCAACTCATACTTACAGTGAAGCAAAAAACCCTAAGCTAGGTGGTATATTTTTGGATCTAATACAAAAGGGTGCTAAGTACCTATAAAGGTTAAATTAATCACTAAAAGGTCAAGCAACTTACAAAGGGCAAGCTTAGCAAAGAGATGTGAAATACTCAGAAGATATAATCTAATCAGAGAAGGTGATGATAACAAAAGAAGATGTGAACTAAGAATGGACAGTCCTGGGGAAAACGTCTACTGTGATTGGTAAATGTGAAAATTTAGGGGAGGTGACTAAAGAGAAATTTCTCTTTAAAAGGAGCTCTCTGAACTCAGTTCAGGGAGTTCACCATGGAGGTTGGAGTTTGGAGTTAGTTGGAGGAGCTGGGTCTCTGAACTCAGTTCAGGAGTTGAGGATTTCAGTGAAGGACTGGAGTTTTGCTTGGGATGATCTTGTGGTGAGTGGCAAAAGACTGACTAGTGTAAAAATGGAGATTTGAACCCTGGACTTCAATTCCCAGAAGTCTTTGCTCTAGTCTCCAGGATGCCCTCTAATCTCACTGAGATTTCCACCTGGGCAAGATCAAAAATTTCTATTTAAACTGGCTCTAAAGCCTACTGAGCTCTCTTCCTACTTCCACTTCTGAGCAGATGTGTCTCTCATGATGTAGTGTAAGTGAATGGGTGCATACAGCCCTCCTAGACACATACTTTCTTATTTTGTATTTTCTCTATTTCTTAATCTTTAAATAAACCTCATAAAAATATAATACTTCTAGCAGAGAAACTAATTTTAACTATTACACTAGTCTCCCTTAAGGCTCAGGCCTGCCCTTTCTACCTTTCTACTCTTTTCCTTCTCTCTCTCTCTCTCTCTCTCTCTCTCTCTCTAATTCCTTCAATTGTATTAATTAAAATCTCCATAAAACCCAGCTGACTTGGGTATTTTCATATTTGGGAATTTTCCCATGGTGACCACTTATTTTTTATTTAAATCAAGACACAAAAACTTATCTTTACAGTTTGGCGGAGACCTTTGCAGTTTTGGCCATTCATAGTCTTGAAACCCACATTTTCGCGGTTCCAGTAGCCAGCATTGTGTTGATCCTTGGCTGTGGACTTAGCAACTAAATCAGCTCTTTTGATTCCTCTGGACACAGGATCACTTTCCTTTTTGTATGCTGAACAATGTAAGATGGCCAGGGCTCTAGGCAATTGTATAGCTTCTAACAAGTCCTTTATCAGTTCAGAGTGGGCTGCCTGTTTTCTAATGGAGGTGAGGAAGCCCCTTTGTAACCATAAAATTCCTGTGGCATGACATTCCCACAGCATAACAAGAATCTGAGTAGATGTTAACAGTATTTCCTTTGGATAAGAAACAAGCTTTCATTAGAGTGATAAGTTCAACAGCTTGAGCCCTCAGAATGGAAGGCAAAGAGGCTGCCCATAAGATTTCATAGTTTGTAACCACAGCTGCCTGAGTAAAATGACAGCCTTGTTCAACAAAAGAACCATCAAGCTCAGGATTTTCCAGAAGAATGTCCAACAATCCTGAAGTGATCTTTCTGATAGTTCAGGAACAGATTCACAGTTATGCAAAGGTTCCCCTGACACAGGAAGGTCTGGGAGTAATGTGAAGGATTTAAGATGTTGCATCTCTTTATGGTGATATTCTCACTTGCTAATAGAGTCACTTCATATCTAGAAATTCTATAATATGAAAACTCTTGCGTTCTGTGTCTTATCAGAGCCTCAACTTCATGGAGCACTGAACCATCAAAGGACATCCCAACACAAGGTCTAATGATTTATGGTCTAGCAGAGCAGCTTCAGTCACTGTACACAGACAGGGAAGAGTTCCCACTGAATAGTAAACTACAGGTCTTTGGAGAAAAAGGTAAAGTTTGAGTTATAACTCCAGACACTACTCCCCCCCCTCTTGTGGATATACAGAGTGAAATGCATTGAGTAGTCAGGAAGCCCGAGGGTGGGTACAGTCAATAGTGCCTTTGCTAGCTCCTTCAGAGTCACAAGCTGTTCTGGTTTCACCTCCAAAGGCTCAGTGACCAAATTCTTTGTCAATTCAGTGACAGGCTTAACAATTTTCCCAATAGGTCAATATTCAGGCACAACAATAACCTGCTGCCCCTGATATAGCTCGTACTTGTTTCTTAGTCTTAGGAATGGATAGGTTCTGCAAAGCCTGAACTCTCTTTAGTGAAATAGTTCTCTTTCCTATCGACAAGATAAAACCCAAATATTCTACTTGTGACATACAATACTGTACCTTGATCTTTGAAATCTTATATCCCTTTTGAGCAAGCTCTTGAACCAGATGATAACAACAGGTTTCCTGATCTGGTGAAGCTCCTGTATCAATTAAACAAGTAACCTTAACACCTTCAATATACAAATCCAATCGGGGAAGGGAGAGGCTAGAATGGGCAGGATAGGTAAAACTGAAACAGTTTCAAAATCATTCTTGACAGCTGGAAAGTCTGCCCTGTGAGTCTAAAGCCTGCCTCTGAACCTGCCCCTCCCTGGGCCCATCATGCTGGAGAAATCTCTTTATTTTGGGGATCAGTGCCTCTGTTCTAAAAATTCCAATCCCTGTATTTGGGTTTTCAACTCTGATTTCATGGATTCCAACCTTTATTCTGTGGCCAATTTCTGTTATGTTTTTCCACCTAAGCAGCTACACATTTGTTCCTAAAATTCTTATCTTCTAAATCCTTCCTTCTGTAACAACACTCTTTCTGCATGTGACCTATTGCAGGCCATTGTCTTTCTTGAAGCAGAGCTAAAACTGCCTTGGAACTTTGTCCTGGCCTTGGAAGTAACTTCTCTATCTTTAACTTCATCTTTTCCTTCAAGGACATACAAACAATAGCCTTCAATTCACCTATTGACTTCTCATGCCATTCTGGACAGTATTTCAGGAAATACTCCTTAATGTGTGGGAGAGACTGGTTGACAATGCCGCATTGATTACTGTGCCATCCCTAGGGTTAATAGTGTCTAACCTAGCAAATCTCTTGGCACTTTTACACAGCATGTCATAAGACTTCATAGGTGATTCATCCTTCTCTTGTATGGTCTCTTGAAACTTGCTATAGTTCTCTGGACAGTCTAAAAATAATGTCATTCCCTTTTTTAGATTATTTTTGGTATCAGCTAAACTATTATGTCCTCAATAGTGTTATAATCCCATCCCATATCTTGTAATGACCAGGTCCTGGCCCCTCCTAGGCCTGTCACTATTCTGTTAGTGGTTTCTATCACCCCAATCTGAGGGGGGGGTGTCACATCAGTGATGCCTAGTCTGCACCCTTTGCTTGATTCTGGGCAAAATTTTGTTCTCCACCCATATCTTGTGTGAAGATTGGATTTAGCTATTTCCTGTTTGTAACAATGAAGATACTTAGTTTAACAAAATCAGGAATGTCTTGGGAACTCTAAATTACTCCACCCTACTTAGACTGTACTTTAGGGGAAGATAAAGTTGTAATCTCCTGATTGAACAATGAAGGTAACTTAGTTCTCACCTTATAGTGAAGCTAGAACTTTAAGCTAAGTTGATTTTTAGATCTAATACAAAAAGTTGATAAGTAACTATAAAGATTAAATTAATCACAAAAAGGTCAAGTAACTCACAAAAGGTGAATTTAACAAAGTGTGAAGGACTCAGAAGATATAATCAAATCAAAGAAGGTGAGAACTAAAAGTATGGGCAGCCCTGGAAAAAAAAGCCTTTAATGTGATTGGCAGATGTGAAAATTTAAAGAGGAGACACAAGGATGAAAGATCTATATATTTGAGATTTTTCATCACTCAAGCTCTCTCTCTCTCTTTCCCTGATTGGTGGCAGAGAGCTAGCTGAGAGCTGTGTGCTGAGCCTTTTGGCATCTTAGCGTGGCTACAAGCTATTGTCCAGTTTGGTGGTGAGTTTCTGGCTGAATTTTCCTCCTTTACTTTCCAACTTTTTCTTCTCAGAAGCCTCTAATCTTCTTCAGAGATCTAGAGGCAGGGAGTTTAAAACTCCCCCTGGCATAGACCAGGTAGGAGAAATTATATCCTATTTCCTCCTTCTCCTTAAATTCCTTCCCTCTATATTAATTGAATTACCATAAATTTCCAGACCGACTTGGGGATTTTATTTAGTGACCATTTAAATCTAGATTTTAAGTCACAACCCTAAAATTATCTGACAGTCTTCTGTCACAACCCTAAAATTATCTGACAGGGACCTTCTGGCTACTGAATCTAGCCCTCTAACTTACCTTCCTGAAAAATTCTTGCCCAAGCATAGGTCCACACACAAAATTTTAAATCTAAACCATAAAAAATAAAAACCTCATGTTATTTATTCATGGAATTTGCTTTTCCTCATAGCGAGCTAAAAAAAAAACTCAAAAAAAATCTCAGTTTCTAAGAGAACAAAACACCTTAAACAGATAACCTAGACAGAAACACTTCATTTTCTCTCTACAAATTTACATATTACTTTGTCTAGAACATACAGAAAAAACTGCCTTACTAAGTTTAATATATTTTTAAAAAAAAACATTTTTTTCATTTCCACAAACGACAAGAAAAAAAGTTTTGAGTTCCTCTTTTTCACAAACTTCTGGCTTATACTATATTTAAAAGACAATTGAAGAAAAATAAGAGATAGGTCTGGAAATATCTCCAAGTCTTCAGCCTTGAAGAATTCCAAATCCTCTTACCTTACTTGAATGACAGGATTCTTGGAGAAGAGGAACCATCATCTGCCCATAAAAACTCAGCCTCTCTCTCTCTCATACAGAAAAAGAAACAGGAAGAATAAATCCTGTGGATACCCTTTTGAGATCAATATTTTTCTGTATGAAGGAGAGACCCATCGGAGGTGACAAGGCTGTCACTCTAATCCCACCTGAGTTGCCAACTGTTGTTAAATAGAAACTCACAGACTCCATATAGACAATTTAGGTAAATAAAGTAAAAAGTCAAATTTCTCCAAGGCAAGTTAGAAAGTTAGATTTTATTGGAAGAGGACCAAGTCCTCCAATAAAAGCATTCTCTTGCATGCATTACATTGTCGAACCCTGGCAAGAGACAATGCCCAGAGGCTGAGACCTGGTTTATATAACAAAATGATATATCACAAGAAATAATATCATATAGAGCTTTTTTAGAAACAGTTAACCAAGTACAAAGCTGATTGGTTAGTTCATTTTGGAAAGCCCATATTGGTCTTTAGACTAATGACTTAGACAAGTCAAGTGACCATTATCTCTCTCTCATCTGATCTGGGGGGAAGGATGGTTATTTCCAAATAGGGGAGGGTGCGTGATGTTTGTGCCATATTGGGCCATGAAATTCAGATAGTCAGTATCTTATGATAGAGGGAAGTACAAACTTAGGGAGTGTTTAGAAATCCCCTTAGAAACAGTTTTTATGCTTTAGTTAGAAATCCTTGTAAACACTCTTCTGCCTTGGAGTGTATTGACTCCAAGATGAAAGGTAAGGGTTTAAAAAAAAGGAAAAAAGAAATGCTTGTAAAAAATCATGAATTCTACTGATTATATTAAGATTATAATGGAATTCATGCTAATCACTTTAGAATCACAATACTGATTATCTTAAACTTATCACTACCACTAAAATCCAATCAAGTATAAGAGGTAGGGGTCTTTTTTTCCCAACAGGACTTCTGGGGAGTGAAGTCAAAGCTTCAATATCTCCATGTATACATACCCCCCCCCAGACCCTCAGAAGACTAATCTCTCCAGTGAGTCTTAAAAAAAATCACAACTTTGAAATAATGATAATTTGAAGATAAGACAAAAAGAAAACAAAACCAATGTTTGCTAGGCACATTGACAAAAACCCAGTTAGGGGGCAGTACCCTTTGGCATAAGCGTATAGATACAAAACAAATGCATTCAATCCCACACAATTCAAATCACAACATCCCAAAGTTCACTCTGGATCTTCTGGTGCAACATGTGGTCTGTGCAGGAATCTTCATGGTGCCTTCTCCAAGCAGTTCATTTTCTGGATTTGGAAAGGTAGCATGTTTCTTAAACTAAAATTACTCTCAAAAAGAATTTAAACTTCGTAATTTAGAATAATTATACATTCCCTCCAGAAGAGGATGTTGAAAAACACAGGGATCACTTAGGAATGCATTGCTGAGTTATGAGGTGTATGAATCAATTGGCAAGAGAAATAAAAAAACATCCAAAAAATCCAAATAAAAAAGTTAATTTCTGGATGAAATAAAGACTATCAAAGACTTATGTGCAAAAATTCTAATTAAAAGAAAAACAAATTCATAACAGGTCCTTGAATCAGGGCCCAATTAAAGTAATTTCAATCCCACAAGTCTATAGGACAAAATGTAGTAACATTTCACTGACCCATTTGCAGCCAAGACTACAAGAAGTTGCCATACTATAAGAGAGGAAAAAGGACTGATAAGGAAGTGTCATTCCCTAGTCTGGTTTTATATATTTTTCTCAGGGATACTGGAGCCAGAACAATTGATGTTATATATTTGATATGGAATGTGTTACTAGGAAATCCTGCATTTAACACATGTTAAACAGCCGGGACCTCGAGTCTCACACATGATCAAGTCCATGTGCTCTTTGCACAGCAATCCACATGGAATTGATTTGGTCTCTTTGACCTTGTGCTCTTTGGCACCATTCAGGTGGCTTTGTGCTTCTTTGGCACTGTTCAAGGGCTCTTTTTGTATTCCCTTCTCCTAGAATCAGACAAAATCATTAAGCAAAGTCCCATAATTTTTTTTAAACCCTTACCTTCTGTCTTGAGTTAATACTGTGTATTGGCTCCAAGGCAGAAGAGTGGTAAGGGCTAGGCAATGGGGGTCAAGTGACTTGCCCAGGGTCACACAGCTGGGAAGTTTCTGAGGCCAGATTTGAACCTAGGATCTCCTGTCTCCAGGTCTGACTCTCAATCCACTGAGCTACCCAGCTACCCCCCCCATATTTTTTTAACAAGTGGCATCATTTTAATAGTATAAAGCTTTTTGGCTATTCAATGACATTATAGCAAATATATTTTAAATTTATATTACTGCAAAATCAAAAAAGTTAAAGGAAATCTCAATACTGACTCAAAACTGACATGTGCTTCAAATACAAAAAGGAGAGAAAAAATAAAACCAAAATAGTTATATTGCACATGCAAGCAAAAACAATAATAAAAGAGTTTGAAAAATCAAAAATATATAGCTTATAATCATTGACACACTGTATCAGCTAAGGAAAGGTAGAATACAAAGGTTTCTAACCAAAAATGAGATCCATTTCCTCTTCAACCTGGCCATGATCCACTGTGAGTGCAAGCAAATGATTTTCACAAAGTAACAGTTTTTTATCAAGAACAGTAGTACAGCATGTAATTCATATTCAAAAAGTATCAACATCCCTCAAATTATAATAGCTCATTTAATGACAATAGTAAACAAACCCACTATCATATTTTACCTGAATCTGCTGTATGACATTTAAAGAGAAAAAAAACTTAAAAGCTAATGGATACTTGTCACAAGGTTTTCAGATGTAGCAATGTTTCATCCTTGACTGAGATACTAAAAAATTCTATTACATCATTACAAAAATGTGGCAGAGGCTTATAGAAAAAAAAATCTCTGTACTGTTGCTGTTGAGTCTAAAAATGTCAACAAGAATCTAGAGTTCACTCTGATGAAAGGGTAAAGTGAGCTGAGAAGTTACAAATGAGAGATGCTCCTCTTTGGGGAGCAATCTAGGGGTACCATGCCCTGGGATCAACTTCCCAGCTCCTTTGGTATGAGACTGTAATGTCCCATCAGGAGATGGGGATTATAATTGTACTTCACTTCAGCTACTAAAATGGACCTTACCTCTTGTTACAAATAAGTTAGGTAAAATGATCAGTCATAGTTGAGAAAAAAAAATCTAAAAATCAGGTCTAAAGACCCCTTAAAATCAATTTGATATATTTAGCTCATTAAATTTTCCAAAGGTTGATATACAATTTTAACCAGTTTTGATGAAGTCCATTCATCATCTATGTGAAAATTTACAAAGCCAAAACAGAAAAAAAAAAAAGCTGTTTTTATATTGGCTGATTCAAAAATATTTGTTCAGTGTAGTTATAGGGGAAAGGTAATATAACAATATAAGGGTGATAAAAGACTGTCTACCCTTTGATCCAGCCATAGCACTGCTGGGTTTGTACCCCAAAGAGATAATAAGGAAAAAGACTTGTACAAGAATATTCATAGCTGCGCTCTTTGTAGTGGTAAAAAAATTGGAAAATGAGGGGATGCCCTTCAATTGGAGAATGGCTGAACAAATTGTGGTATATGTTGGTGATGGAATACTATTGTGCTAAAAGGAGTAATAAAGTGGAGGAATTCCATGGAGACTGGAACAGGAACAACCTCCAGGAAGTGATGCAAAGCAAAAGGAACAGAACCAGGAAAAGATTGTACACAGAGACTGATACACTGTGGTACAATCGAATATAATGGAATTCTCCATTAGTGTCAATGCAATGTCCCTTAACAATCTGCAGGGATCTAGGAGAAAAAACACTATCCACAAGTAGAGGACAAAAAGTGGGAGTAAAAACACCGAGGAAAAGCAACTGCTTAACTACAGCGGTTTGAGGGGACATGTCTGAGGAGAGACTCTAAATGAACACTCTAATGCAAATACCAACAACATGGAAATGGGTTGGAATCAAGAACACATGTGATACCCAACTATGGGAGAGGTTGTGGTGGGAGGGGGGAGGGAAAGAAAATGATCTTTGTCTCCAATGAATAATGTTTGTAAATGACTAAATAAAAATGTTTTAAAAATAAGAAGGAAAAAAATAATATAACAATAGTTAAAAGGCATTGGATTAAAATAATTCAGTGTAACGGAATAGTATTGAGTATATTTATAGATGAGCTTAAAGCAACAAAATTAAATCTTAAACAAAACAATCAGCAAAAAAAAACAAACAATGAAATACAGAGACATTCATTAAAGAAAAATGGAATCTGAAAAAGTTTTAAATTTCACCTCCAGACTCTTTAAAGTTCCATTTTCTATTCATTCAGATCTTTTTGTCAGCACTATTGGATCTTCCATAGTGAGGGAGAACTCCTTGATGTGCATAGTGTGATGGAATCCTAAACTGAATGAATCTTAGAGCCTGGGCAGGCCAGAATGGCAAAGGGTTGATTCTCCCCTGAATCTCAGGCCAGATAAGTGAAAGGATCAGTGCACTCATGAAAACTCATCCTAAAGCTTGAAGCTGTTTGAAATGGGTAATGCACTGCTCTTTCATAGAATATGCCATGCTTGTAATCAACTTCCTGTTTGGAACAGTAACTTCCCTCTCCCCATCAAGCACTTGGGCAAGAAAAGTGGCTTATCTCTTCTCTGCCAAAAGTCCCCTGGCTAAAAATATCCTGGCCAGTAGGGAAAACAACCAGGCAAAAGGACAGAAAGAAAATGACAGTAGCACAAGTAGAGAGTTTTTGAGTTCTCTACAAGTTTGCAATGTGGGTGGGTGGTAGGTGGGTGAAAAGCCTTGGCAGGAAAAACATGGCTTAAAAAAAATTGTTATTTAGGCTATCTTAAAAGAAATTGAGAGTTTTTCTCATCCCTTCTGGTTGCCAGCTATAAAATTTAAAATTAAATCTCAAATGATAAAAATATTATATTTTAAGGAGGTTTATTAAATGATTATTAGAAATCAAGGAATAAATAAGATACAAAATAAAAACCACTATCCCATGGCTGATTAGTCATTTAAAAATCCCCATCTTACCACCCCACCATGATTGCCTCATCATGCCAAAGAGGATGTGGGAGGAGTTACAGCCAGTTAAATACCAATAACATGATCTCACCAATGTGGAGACACAGGAGAGATTATAGGGAATTTTGGGAAATACTAAGGATTTCTGGGGAATGAAGTCAAAGGTTCAAAATCTCCATTTATACAGTTGTACAATGAAAGAATAGGTATCAGGATAAATACAAATGCCAGCATGAATAGTGTCAGTGGCACAAAAGCTCAGAAAGTGGGGTTGCTAAGGTATACTAAGGCAACTAAATAGGTATAGGATAAGGATAAACTTAAATTTTATTAAGGAAATTTTTTTCCTTTATCTCTACAAAGAAGGATTAAGATTGCTGAAATTGGTTGAATGGAATGATAACACATAGTGAAGGGAAGGCAGAGCAATTCAACTTTGATCTTGCTTCTCTACTCAGTAGAAAAAACCTATGAACTAGAAAGTACAGAATAGAAATGGATGAGCCACTCTCAGTGATGTTCCAAGATTACTTTCAAAATGTCTGCATTGGAGAAGGGCAAATGGAGGTTTTCATAAAAGGCTATGAACTGCTATTTGCAAACTCATTTAGAAAGGAAAGCAATGATAACATAAATTGAAAAATAAAACATAGTTTTCATCAGGGACAGCCCATTCAGATTAACCTTATTCCTTTTTTTAATGTATTAACAGACTAATAGATAAAAATAATACTACATGTTATACAAATACACAGATATTAATAAACATTTATTAGTTTCCCATGCCATCCTTGTGAATAAAAAGAAAGCAGGGATATGTATTAGATGATAGCATAGTTGGGTGTATTCAGAAATGCTTGGAAGGCCAGCACCAGGAAGCAGTGGTTAATAGGTCAATGTCAGCTTGAAAGAGAGTCTGTCTCTGATACTATTGTTTAATATTTTTAAATCAATTTAACATTAGTCTTGTGCCACCTTCCTTTGAATTAATTGAATTATTGATTAATTGAATTAATTGAATCATTGAATTAATTATCCAAACTGAGAGTTGAAACATCTGAATGCAACATGTGAATTAGCTTTGAGGGAGTATTTGAGTTATGGAGGACCCTTTAGCCACTCTCCAATTTATATGTGCAGGAGTCGCTATTTCTCTAAAAGGCTCAGGAACCCCTTCTGGCTTTTAAGACTATTAAAATATAGAAATGCCTAGGCATATATGCAGGCATAATGCTATTTTCCTCCTCGACATGGCATGCTGACAGTTCAGGTAGTTCATTTTAATGAATATTCTATAACAAATCCTTTGACCACCTATAATTAAATCAATAACTTTTTGTGGAAGGGAATAAAAAAGCAGGCAGTTGTGCAAATGGGAAATTAATAAGTAAGAGACAGAAAGGAATAGAAGATATAGCCCTGTCAAATTTAAATATTGAAAATATAGTCAATAATTCAACATTTGAAGGGAACTTTAACATTCCTCTCTTAAAGCTAGACAAATCTAAAAAGGAAGATACACAAAAAGAAAATATTGAACTACCTGAGATTTTAAAGATAAAAGTTATAAGGTGTCTTCTGATTGGGAACATTAAATAATATGTTTTTCTACATGGTACCTTTATAAAAATAAAGTCAAAACTAAGCTGAGGAAAAATTAAAAATAAATGTTAAAGAAAAAACAAAAAACACCAAATAAATCATTATAAATCATCACAAAATGAAAATTGTAATTAAGAGAGGAACTACAAACAAAAGTCTTAGACATGAGTGAGTAAAAAAAAACATAGAAATAATTAGTAATTATTTGAAATAGAATAATATTGATAAGACAGTATACCAGAATCACCAGGAGGCAGTCAAAGTAGTCCTCAAAAGAAAAATTGAAACTCAGAAAACTTGGGCAAATAATATTAACAAGAACTAATTAAGTAAATATATAATTTTAAAATAGAAAATTAAATGGAAACTAATGAAGTGGTGCACTTCATAAAGCGAGTCTGGACACCCAGAAGTTCAATTAATGGAACCAATATTCATTTATTAATTAATTTATTAATAATATATACCTAACTGGCCAGGGAAACCTTCCTAGTGAAAGTTGCACTGGACTGAAGTTACAATGCAGTATTTATAGGGTGCAAGATGCAAAGTAAACAATGTTCATTATGAGACATAACCTTGATGGAGCAAGCAGCCTTATCATCTAGAACTATATTGGTCAGTTGCGTGGAGTACAAGGCATTCCTTGTATATCTTATCCTAGCTGCCGGCACTAAGGGAGATATTTTCTCATGGATTCTAACTATGCTGAGCTGACTGACCTTCACAGGAAATATCATTTCTGAATTCTACTTCCCCAGGGGAAAACAGATTTTTCTAGTCAATGACTTAGTTTACCTCACTTCACTAAAAATAAGAACAAAAACTGAAATATTGGCAATTAGAAGAGAAATAAAAGAAAATTAAAGAAATAAAAATAATTGTCCAAAGTCTTTTGTGTACACTTACATGTTAAGGAAATATCAAATAAAAAATGAATTCTGGTTCATCTAGATTTACATGTGAATTCCATCAAATATTTTTAAAATATCTATGTAAAATAAATTAATCTTTAAAAGGAGAAAAAAACATTAAATGTAATCCACTTAATAAAACAAATATAATCCTAATATTTAAAATGTAAAAAAAGTAAAGAAAAGGCCATATATTAATAGAAATTAGTGCTGATTCAAAAATTTAAATAAAATCCTAGCAAAATAGCTATAACAATATAAACAAAAACAAATTCACTAAGTAAAAGTTTAGTTTTTGTGCGATAATATGAGGATCATTAAATATTAGGGAATAGTTAGCATTTTCATGTTTAAATAAAATTCTCACATGATTATATTAATAGATGAAGAAAAAAGTTTTTTATAAAGTGCAGTGACAATTCACAATAAAAAAAAACAACAAAATAAAATAAAACAAAACCTTATGACACATGGATATAGAATGGAATTGTTTATATGTGATAAAAATATATTCTTTAAACCAAAAGTTAACATACTGTACAATTAGAAAATTCCAGAAGATGTTCTCATAAATATGTGAGATTTTTTTATTTAATAGTTCCAGAAATGCTAATGACAGCAATAAGATAAGGTAAAGAAATAAAAGACATAGATATAAGCAGGAAGCAAACAAAATTACACCTGTTTTCAAATGTTGTGAAGGTTTGTTTTAAAAAGCCAAAGATTATCTAAAAGAACTAGTCAAGACAATTATTAGCTTCAATAAAGTGGCAAGATACAAATTAAATCCACAAAAGTGAAAAATGTTTATATATGGAAAAAATGAATTCCAGGAAGGTTTCATTGAAAATAATTACAAAATGGATGAAATCTATGAGAATCAAGGTGCATTCAAGATATATAAATACAATTATAAACACTTACTAAAGAAAAAATTAATATATAATTGGGGGGATATTCATTCCTCATAATTTGGTCCCAGTAATATTTTTTAAAGAGACTACACCTAAATTAGCTTAAAGTTTAGTGCTATAGCAGTCAATATGCCAAGATGGTATTTTATGAATTTAGGGGGGAAAGTTGGCAAAATTCATGTGGAGGACCAAGAGTTCTATAATCCAAAAGAAGATAATGGAGGGAAAGTAAGAATGAAGGGTTGAAGTGCCACACTCATCACTCTAAAATTGAATAAAACTCAATAATCATAAAATCTATTTGGTTCTTGTTAGAAAAAAACATTAAGGTTTGTCAGTGTAACAAGTGAGACAAAAATGAATCATAAACAAAAAAAATAATAATCAGTTTAATAAACTTGAGAACATCAATTACTGGGGGACAAAATTCTTTATCTGACAAGAATTCCTGGAAAAAACTGGAAAGCAATTTGATATCAATTTGGTTTATATCAACATACTGTATCAGGTACCATAATAAATTTTAAATAGATAAACAACCTGAATATTAAAATTTATAACCTAAAGATATTTTGAAAATTAGATCAAATACCTTTCACAGCTATGAATAGGGAGAGTAATTTTCCAGTGATAAACAGAAAGTTTAAAATAGATAATCTATCAACCAATAAAAAGGAATTTATTAAGTGCCTACTATGTTCCAGTTAGTTTCAATTATATAAAACTGAAAAACATTTTTGAATAAAATCAATTACAACTAAGGCAAAAAAGAATAATTTGCATCAAGTATGTATAACCAAGAAAGTATGTAACAATTCACAAAAGAAGAAATTTAAAATTTTATGAAAGATGACTCCAAGTAATAAGATGAATGTACATAAAAACTCCTCTGAGATTTTATGTCATTCTCAGGAAATTGGCAAACATGACAAAGATGGAAATAGTACATATGCAATGGTTGTGGAAATACACACATGTTAATAATTATCTGAGGAAGCTATTGCTCTAATACTACTGAAAATAAATTTGGTATTAATATAGTAACCAAAACCCATTAATTTTGATCCAGTGATCTTATTGTTGCACATTTATCAAAAGGTGGTAAAAGAAAGAAATGTCTGATACACACTATAATAGTCATGGCAGAAATTTTGGGGAGTTGTAGCAAAGAATTGGGGGGAAGCATATATCTATTGATTGAGACAGTTAAACAAATTATTGTACATTATTAATGTAATTAAACAACACTGGATTATAAGAAATTAGGAAAATAAGCAATTCAGGGATCCATGAAAAGATATATAAACTGCTATTGAAATAGCAAAACAAATAAAGAAAAAGATCATAGATAGGCCTGTGGTGTACTTGGGCAGTCAGTGACAGACAGTATATATGTCATATATGACCTTTTCTTGAGGTCTTCCCCAGTCTATCCTCCCTAATCACCACCCCATTGTCTTCCCTCTGAGATTATCCTCAATTACATTGCATATATCTCCCCATTAAAATGTGAATTAAAATGTGAAATTGTAAGAATTGTGTTTTTGCCTTTCTTCATACAACCAATGCTGAGCAATGTAGTAAATGTATAAATTGTTGCTTGTGGATATGATAATTATTCCCAAAACAACCAGCAGTATGTGGTGGGACTGGAAGGCAGAGGGGACTCTACAGGATTATATGGCAGGAAGATGACTATAGGGCAGTATTTTGGGTGGGAGGCCAATTATATATAGTGAACTCTAATGCATATTTACAACAGAGAAATAATGTACATGCCCTATAATTAATAAGAGATCATTGTTCCCCAAAATAAGGAAAAGTTAACGGTTTGATCATAAAATTAGAACTAGTTGGGAGTTTAGAGATCAACTAGTCCAAACTTTTGTTGATGATGAAAGTGAGGCCCAAACAGTTATCTTGACTTACCAAAAAGTCATACAAAAATAATACACAGTGGAACTAGGATTCAAAGCCAGAGGGAGGGCAGAGAGGAAGGAGAAAATCATTTGTATGCCACCTAAATTGTGCTAAGTATTTTTAAACATTTTCTCACAATAACATTAGCATGTAGATATTATCATTATCCCACATTTTATAGTGGTGGAAAGTAAGGTAAATTGAGATTAAGTGATTTGCCCAGAGATAAAAAGCTAATAAGAATCTGAGGTGAAAATTGAACTTGAGTCTTCCTGCCTCTTGGTGTAGTGTGCCATGTAGCTGTCAACTTCAGCATTCTTTTTAAACAATTTATTTTTAATAATATTTTGTTTTAGTTCCCAAATTCTCTTTCTCTCCAGCCCTTTGCCTACCCACTGAGAAGGCAAACAATGGGATATCAATTATACATGTTGAAATCTTGCTAAGCATATTTCCATATTAAATATATCACAAAAATTAATAAAAATATATTTTAAATTTTTATTCAATGTTCATTAATTCTCTCTCTGGAAGTGGATATTATTTTTCATCATGGGATCTTCAAAATGTAATGGATCATTGTACTGATTAGAGTAGCTAAATCTTTCACTGTAGATCACCATTAAAATATTGTTATTTCTATGTATGATGAACTTCTGGTTCTACTCACTTGACTTTGCATCAGTTCATACAGGTCTTCCCAATTTTTTTCTAAAACCATCCCTCTTCTCATTTCTTATAGTAAAACAGTATTCCATTATAATCAGAGAACACAATTTGTTCAGCCATTCTACAGTTGATGGGCATACCCTTGTCTTCTAATTCTTTGCCACCAGAAAAAGAGCTACTATAAATATTTTTATACATGTGTCTTTTTCATTTTTCTTTGATGTCTTTGGGATACAGGCCTAGTACTAATAATGATGAATCAAAAGATATCAAAAAACATGCTTCTAGGATGAAAGATTATCAAGTCATGAATGCTCCAAGCTCACCCAAACCCACTTTGAAACAAACAGACAAACAAAAAAAAACAAAAACAAAAAGTCTCAAAACAAATTATGGAGTGGCAGAGCCAACAAAAAATGATGAGTGGTATGTTTTGGTCTAAGAAAATGGAGAGGGACAGCAGGAAAGACCCACCTCTCTGCTGTAAGTGGGGAGGGCAATGAAATTAGCAGCATGAGAAGTCCAACACATGCTGAGGAACAACACAATACTTTTGAGGAGTAGTTAAGTGCACTCAGCACTATGAGAACTGGAATTGGAAGGAATGGTCCAGGGCAAGCACACCTGCGGTAACCAGTATTCATGACACTTAAAGGAACTGGCAGCTGCAGGGGGGAATCCAAATCCCAGAAAACTATAATTGTACAAATGAAAAGTAGGAATAACAATCACCTAAAAAATAAAAATGCCTGAATGGAAAAGTACTTGGATTAACAGAAGAAATAAAACACTTAAACAATCCCAACAATTGAATGACTCATCAACTAATTACCTAAGAAAAAAGAGGTGAGGAAAGAATACTATGAAATTTTTTATAGCACTAATATAAGTATTGATATCTAAACGAGGAAGAGCTAAAACAGAAAAAGAAAATGAAGGTAATTCTCTCTAAAGAAGATTGATACAAAAAAATTAAAGACTAGCAAAGAGATTATAGCAATATATCACAAGGATCATACACTATGAAAAGATGGCTTTTTTTTTTAAACAGTAATGTTTACATGTCAGTTAGGGGTAAGAAAAAAAACTAAGACCAAATAAGACAAAGAGAACATTACAAGATATAAAATGGACAATTTTTAATACATTAAATTAAAAAGCTTTTAAACAAGTAAAATTAATCCAATCAAGAAGGGAAACAAAAAACTAGGGGGCATGGGAATTTTATAGCAATTTTCTCTGACAAAGGCATTATTTCCTATATATATAAAGAACTGAGTCAATTTATAAGAATACAAATCATTCTCCAGCTAATAAAATGTCAGAGGGCATGAACAGACAGATCTCAGATGAATAAACTGAAACTCTCTATATAGTCCTATGACAAATTGCTTCAAATTGATATTGAATGAAAAATCTCACACCTCTTAGGTTGACTAATATGATAAAAGTGGAAAACTCTAAGTTTTGGAGGGAATGGGAGAAAACAGGGACACTAATATGCTTGGTAGAGCTGTGAATTGATACAACCATTCTGGAGAGAAATTTGGGATTGTGTTCAATGGGCCATTAAAGTGTATATCTTTGACATGGCTATATCCACTACTAAGTATTTATCTCAAAGAAATCAAAGAAAAGTGAAAAGGACATGTTGCATAAAAAAAAACATTTAGAGTATTTCTTTTTGATGTGGCAAAGAATTGGAGATATCCATTAATTAGGGAATGGATGAATAGATCATGGTATATGATTGCAAGAAAATACTATTGTGCCATAAAAAATGACAAACAAATTCACAACAAAACAAGAAATATTTTTAAGAAGTGATGCAAAGTGAAGTGAGCAGAACCAAAATACTGTACACACTAACGGCAATAAAATACAATAATCAAATGTACTGTTTTGTAGAGAAGGGGAAAGAAGAAAGAGAATATAAATTAGAAAATGTTAGAAAATGAATGTTAAATTTTTTTCTGAGACAATTAAAATATATAATAGTCTTTGGGTGGGGATAGGAATGTGGGGGGAGAGGATTTGCACAGCTTTATAACTTTTTAGGCATAATTCCAAATTATTCTCCAGAATGGTTGGAACAGTTTTCAACTCTCTCAGCAGTACATTATTTCCCCACATTCCTTTCAGCATTTGTCACTTCTGATAAATGTATGATTGTACCTCAGTTGTTTTAATTTGCATTTATCTAATCAATAGTGATTTATATTTTTATATGACTATAGTTTTAATTTCTTCTTTTTTAAATTACCTTTTTTATCCTTTGACCATTTTTAAATTGTGAAATGGCTATTTTTAATAAATTTTAATAACTTCTCTATATATTTGAGAAATAAGGCCTTTCTCAGAGAAATTTGTCATGTCTATTATGCCTTCTAATAAAATGTAGTTTCCCCATTTATCTATTTTAAATTGGTCTGTTTTTGCTTTTTTCTTTGTGGTCATGAATGCTACTTCTGCCTTTTGTTTTTATCTCAGCTAAAGCATAATAGATTTTGCTACACACCTTTATTTTAATGGTGTGTGTCTTTCTGTTTCAAGTGTATCTCTTGTTAACAACATGTTGTTAAATTCTGGCTTATAATATACTCTGTTACCCAATTCCATTATATGAGTCAGTTTATCCCATTCACATCCACAATTTGACTACTAATTGTGAATTTCTATCATATTTTCCTCTGTTTACCCTCTCTTTCTTTTTACCCTATCCTTTCTCAAAAGTCTGTTTTGCTTCCGACTTCTGCCTTCCTCATTCTACCTTCCCTTTTATAACCCTAGCCTTTCTCATATCCCCTTTTCTTCATAGTTCCCTATTAGGTAAAATGGATTTCATTATCTAACTGAGTTGTATATGTGCATTCAATTATATATGTATACATCTATCCATCTCTATATTTATTTCCTTCTTTGAACCAAATTGAACCATTTACAATGAGAATGAGGTTCCAATGTTGCCTGTCGCCACCACCCATTTTCCCCTACACTATAAAAATATTTCCTCGTGTGCTTTTTTAATTATTATTTTTTTCCAAATTACATGTCACAATTTTAAATAGTTTGCTGACATTTTTCAATCTATGCTCTCTTCCTCCCACCCCTCTGACCTCTCCAAGAAATAGATTGTACATATTACCATTTGGTCATGCTGTGAAACACAATATATATTGCTTATACTGGAGAAAAATGAATGGAGGAAATAAAATGAAGAATGGCATTTTTCCATTTGTATTCAGACATTATCTATTCCTTCTATGGCAGAATATAATTTTTCTTCTTGAAACTCTTGAAGTTGTCCTGGATCCTTAACTTGCTGATAATAGTTAAGTCATTCACAGTTGATCATCATATAGTATTGTTTTCACTATGTGCAACATTCTGGTTCCTACTTCACTGTGCATCACTTCATATAAGTCTTTTCATGTTTTGGGGGGAGATATCTTATTTTTCATTTTTTATTTTATTTTATTGCATTTTGTTATTTTGGTTTTTGTCAACCTTATTTCTATTTTTATCAAATTTCTATCAAATCTTTATTTCTTTTTTCTTTTTCTAAATTTTATTTGCAAGAATTTCCATATACAAAGAAAAATAAAACCATACATGAATAAAATCACAAATCTTATATATTTATCATAATATCTTCATATTTACATGAGAAATTCCATCCACATGTGTCCCAGTCCCTCCTCACAGAAGGTATCATCCAAGGGACCAACATATCCATAAAATTTAAGTCTTTCATGTTTTTACCCTTCAGTTCTCTCTCTGTAGGTGACATCCACAACTTATTCTTTCAATATTAATTCTGTAGCTGTGTATAATATTTTCTTGGTTCTACTCATTTCACTGTTCATTATCTCTTGTAGTTCTTTCCAAGTTTGTTTATTTGTTTTAGTTAATCTGCTCATCATTTAAGGCACAAAACAATTTCATCATAATCATGTACCACAATCTGTTTAATTATTCACCAACTGATGGACATCCCTTCAGCTTCCAGTTTTTTGTGACCAAAAAAGAATTGATATAAATATTATTTTACAAGAAGGTCCTTTTCCTGTCTTTAACCTTTTAGAGATATAGACTTGTTAACAGTATTGCTAAGTCAAGGGGTACTCACAGTTTGCTGTGTACTTGTTTGCTGTGAGATAATATCCCCTATCATTTGTCTCCCTTCCTTCTTCTCCCTATGGGTCCCTATTTCTCACCCTTCATTTTTTTCATATATTTGGCTCAAACCCATGCATAATGATAAAAGTTTTAAGAAGATACCCATGTCATATTCCCATAAAGAAAGGTAAATCATTTAACCTTACTGAATCCATTATGGTTTCTCTTTCTTGTTTACCTTTTTATGCTCTTCATAAGTATTGTGTTTGACTCAAATTTTTCCATCAAGAATGCAGGTTCTCTATTTCATTAATCATTCATCTATCTGGATGTTTATAGTCTGGAGGTTTATAGTCTTTTGATAGAATGGTTATTCTTGGTTGTAATTCTAGCTTCTTTGCCTTCTTGAATATCATATTACATATCCCCTGCTCCTTTAATATGAAAGCTATTAAAATTTGTTTTATCCTGATTGTGGCACCACAATATTTGAACTGTTTCTTTGTGATTGTTTAAAGTATATTCCCTTGGGAGTTCTGAAATTTGGCTATAATATATTCCAAGGGTTTTCATTTGGGAGTCTTTATCGGGAAGTTACTGATAGAATCTTTCAATTTTTGTTTTACACTCTGAATCTAAGGTTTTCCTGGGCAATTTTCATTGTAATTTATTTAAATATGATGTCTAGGCTCTTTTTGTATATTGACTTTCAGGTAGTCTGATGATTGTTAAATCATTTCTCCTTGATCTATTTTCCAGATCAGTTGTTTCTTGATGAAATAGTTCATACTTTGTTGTTTTATTTTTGTTTTTTTCATTGTTTTTATTGTCTCTCAATATCTCATGGAAATATTAGGTTCCAGTTATCTGATCTTAATCTTTAAGTAATTATTTCTTCAGTGATCTTTTGATTCCCTTTTTCCATTTTGTTGCCAATTCTATTTTTAAGGTGTTATTTCCTTCAGTATTTTTGTAACTTTTTTTAAAAAGCAGTTGATTCTTTTATTATAATTTCCTTGTATAAATCTCATTTAATTTTTTTTTCAGTTTTTCCTTTATCACGCTTATCCCTTTCTTTAACACTTTTTGGGAAATCTTGTTGAACATGTGTCCAAATAGCAATTTTTTGTTGAGGCTACTTGTAGCTGTTTTCATGTTGCTTGTGTTTTAGACTTCCTTGCCACTAGAGTAGATTTTAATAGTCAACTTTTTTCTGTTGCAGTGGTTTCATTTTTCAAACTTACTTATTGACTTTGAATTTCATGTTAAAGTTGGGCTCTTTTCACAAAGGAGTTAGGAGGGATTGTCCCAAGCTTTAAGCTTTTTTTATATTGCTAATTTTAGAGATAATTTTGGGAGTTTGCAAGTTTTTTATACTTCTAAGGTGGTAGCTTTAGGGAGAGGTATGGTCACTTTTCTCATGGTCTGTGTTTGATTTTTACCCAGGAAAGGCCCCTGCTCCCATGAAGTTGCCCTGCCTGAGACTATAATCAGGGTTCCTGTCCCCTTGAGATGAACCCCAACAGCACCTCTTTACATTGGAACTATGTCCCAGAACTGCAATTGGTCAATAGATTTACCAAAAATTACCAGTCCAGCATATAGTTCCAACAAATGGTCCCCCTTATAACCTCTTTCTGACCAGTTGTCTAACCTCTTTACCATCTTGGGCTGAAAGCTCCTGAAACTGTTGCTGCCATTCATGTTGCCACCTCCAAGTAGCATTAGTGTTGCAACCACATGTGTTCAAAGCTGGTCCCCACCCAGGTGTCACAGACTTCTCTTGCTGACCTCCTAACTTGTATTGGCACTTGAAAAAGGTTCACATGGCTTTTTGTTGGCTCTATCACTCCAATATTCAACTTCAAATGTTATTTTAAAGTCATGTGGAAGGGAATGTTGGGAGAGTTTGCCTGGATCGAAGCCTATGCTCCACCATCTTTGCTCTATACATCCAGAATTCTGTCCATTATACTCTGCTGCCTATTTCAAATTCTCTAATAACTCGGAAGAACATAGAAAAGCATTCCCAAAATCCTGTCACATCCTTTTCAAGAAGGGGGAACTGTCATTTAACATACATTTCCTCACACAAAAGACCCAGGTATTTTTCCAGATTATAGCTTCCACCTAAGAAACTTAGGAAAATGTATAAATTGTACCCCAGTGTACAAAGAATGACTCCCCACTCAGAAGCACAATTTAGTAGAAAAAGGGAATTTAAGTTTGAAAAAAAATACAAGAGATAATGCCTTTGAATAGTTGTTTTCCAATAAGTCAGTCTATAAGGAGCTGCTTCGTGGAATTTAGCACAGTTCCTGGCACATAATAGGTTCTTAAATATGACTTGACTATATTCCTGCAAAAGAAATGGAGAATCACCTATTAGAATTTCAGAGATCAGCAAAATTTCAGAACAAAGATGGGGGGGAGGGAGAAAAACAATAGTGATCTCCCTTTAGAGGAGATAAGGAGAGTTTGAGAAAAAAAGTAAAGCTGGAGATGATAGCATCTGGGAGGAGTAACACCGGAAAATACCTATGGAAGTGGTTCTGAAGTGAGAACTGACACATGCATAGTCACTCCATAGTCACAAGGGTCATGTAAGAAAGAAGAGATATGGAGGGATCCAACCTAAATGCATCATTTTAGAGCCTTATCCAAAAATTATTGAAATCATTTAGACAATATATATGTGTAGGGTTGTTCAGTGTTTAATATTGTTCCTTTCTCTGCTTCTATTAACTTGAATATAAAGCCATCTAATCCTGAGCCTTGTTATGTTTGGGAGCTTATAAGGAAAAATGTTGAGTATCTTTGTTGGAGAAATGTCAGGGGTGTCATATACAGATGTCAAGAGATCATGCAGGTAGAGGCAGTGTATCCACACAATGAAAGATACCCCAAATTCTACCCAAGTCCTCTGTACCAAAAGGGAACATCTATCATTATTCACATTAGGATTTTCTTAATGTTTATTTCTATAGAGCAATATATGATAACTAAGGCACCTACCTTGTTCACATGATGTGTAGTACTCCATTGACCTGAACCTGAGGTAAATGACTTTAAAAAGATTATACTGGGGACACAAATTTTTCTTTCCAAATTGCCCTTATGCAACACTATATGAATAATGACACTCTCTTGATTCAGTGATATTCTTGAAAGATTGAAAGATCTATAGTCCTATATCTTGAGGAGATCTAAGAAGGAAGCCAAAGACCTATCTGGACATATACAGATAGATGATAGATAGCTATAAATTTAGATGCAGATGGAGATGATGATCTAAAAAAGGATTCAGCTATACTTATAAATAACATAAATAAATATTGAACAACCCTTTTATTGAAGAAAATGGGGATGTCATCAATTAGGGAAGAGCAGAACAAATCATAGCATAAGAATATGATGGAATATTACTGTGCTTGAAGAAATAAAAGGGACAGTTTCTAACAAACCTGTGAAGATTTATATGAAATGGTGAAGAGTGCAATGAATAGAACTATGACAAAAATTTATACAATAACAACAGTGCTGAGAGAGACAATTTTGAAAGTCTTAAGGAATCTTATCCATGTAATGAACAACTATGATGTCTAAGGGCTTATAAAGAAGCATACTACCAGGAATACCTTAGAAATTGGCAAATGCAAGAAATCAGGGCTTGGTTTTTTTTCTTGATTGTGTAGGCTTAAGAAAGTGATGGATAAGATGCTAATAATGTAGATTATACTTGGAAGTGTCTTAAGAATACATTTTCTTTTTTTAGAGCTAGTTTTTAAACATTTATCAGTATATCTTTGCAAGGTACCCACTTCCTAACAGTGGGATAATGGAATAAAGTTAGAGAATGAAACATATTTGGGAACATAGTAAACTTGTGGATTTGTGTGGCATAACTATACTTATTTGACATAAGAATTTTGCTTTTTTTTCTTTATGGGTATAATTTGGTAGGGAGAATAAAGCAATTGTATTGTTAAAAAATATGAAAAGTGGTTCATCAAATCATTTCAATGTACAGAAAAAAAGGAACAAAAGTTCAGAAGGAAATATAAACATGACAATTCTGAAAGCATCATGATGACTTTTTATTTTTATTATTCAGTTTTCAGGTATGTCTGGCTCTTCTTGATCCTGTGGAGTATAGGTTTTCTTGACAAAGATACTGGAATGGTTTACCATTTCATTCTCCAGTGGATGCTTTTATAAGGCAATCAGGGGTTAAAGGACTTGTCCAAGATCATAGAGCTAGGATTTATATGAGACTGAATTTGAATGCAGGTCTTCCTAATTCCAAGCCCAGTGCTCTTAACCACTGAGTTGCTTCTCATGGTGACTTTACCATATATATGCATTTTTTTAAAAGGAATTGCATATAATAGAAACCTGTAGTTATAAATAAAATCCCCCTTTTTTCTTCTACTTCTATAAAGAAAATTTTGTGTGTTTATTTTAAATTTAGAATTTTTCAAAAATCACAGTAAAAAAAAAAGAATGAAGATCCGTCTTGAGTCAGAGAACTTGGTTTCAAATCTTTCTTCTGATACTTATTAACCTTAAAGGAGTCACATAACCACTAGAGGCAGTAGTTACCTCGTTTCTAAAAAGAAAGGAGCAGACTAGATAGCTTCTGGAACCCATTTTGGCCCCGAATCTGTGATTCTCTTTGAGCAGATTTAAAACAATAAAGGTATAATATTTTGGGCAGGCAGCAAAGCCCAGCAACACTATATGAATGGCAGCTATTATTTTCCTAATTACTCTATCATCAGGACAGCCACCAGAGGGCTGGGGTCTTAAGCTTCTCTATTGCCATTTCCTCACACCAATAGCTTTCCTGGCCACAAGCCCCTCATCACTAATTCAATTTTCAAGAAAGAAACTATGGGAAACCACTTATGACTCACCCTTTCCCCTTCTGAAGCTGAAAAGCTATAAAGGAAGCATCACATGTAAAATATGTATCAGATTGCTTAATGCCTCAGGGAAGCAGGAAGGGTAGGAGGGGATGAGGGAGAGAATTTGGAAGTCAGAACTTTTTTAAAAGAATGGTAAAAAATTGTTTCCACATATAATTGGGGGGAAATAGAATATTATTTAAAAAATAAAAGTAGGCATCAATTACATGAAGAGTTAAATGGTCCACTTAGGGGGGATAGAGTGACCATATAGATAAGCTTCAGATATTGCTGTTATATACTCTAAAAGAGGTTGTAGTTAAGCAGTTAACCATTAAAAAGCAGCCTTCTCCCTTTTAGATCTTTGCTTTTTAAATGTTTTCATGTTCCAAGGGTTACCTTTTTGGACTGAATGGCTGATGTCCTCTATCCATTCCCAAATAACTGGGAATAAAATTGTTATTGTCAACAGGGTTCATTTATATCACAAGCAACAGATTGGTTCTTGAGTGTTTTGATTGTTATCATACAAAATGAGAAACACAGATAATGAAGTACAATATAGTACATTTGAGCTGGCAAAGGACAGTCTGTTTGCTCAGGAGTGGCACTCTACAAATATTAGCTCTGAAAAAAAAAGACAAAACTCATTAACCATGATTTTTGCTCTCCTTAGAGGCATTTTCCCCCTTTATTAATTTTGTGGAACTTCTACTGCAAACAGGTTTACTCCTTTTGAATTATGTTTGTTCTTTCCAGATGGAAGAAAGAATTCATCAAGAAAGAATAACTGTCCACATGTATATCTTTTGCTAGATGGGTTAGTTTTCAAAAAATGTAGCTCTGCAAACTAGATATTAAATGCTATAATCCCTTGATGAGCCACAGGAGGAAAAATCAGCAAAGTCAAATGTAAGTCTCCCAACAGTATCATTTAATAAAATCCTTTCTTCAGAGCCCAGGGATGCTTAAAATGAATTTCCAGGATCTATAGTACCATATTCATTCAGATGCTCACATTTATTTGAAGTATTGAATCTAAATGGAAGTGACTATGGTTTTTTGTTTGTTTGTTTGTTTTCCCCTAAAATAAATAGAAAGCAATGGGCTAAAGTGTTAGTCAGTCAAGCATTTGTTAAGGATTATTAAGTGCCAGGCTTTGGGCTAAACACTGAAGATATGAAAAGAAGGCAAAAATAAATAAACAATGAATACCAAAAAAAACAGACCCTGTTCTCAAGGAGCTCACATTCTTGAGAGGGACACAACAGCTGTGCACATACAATATATGTATATAGTGAAAATGAGAAGTATTCTCAGAGGTAAAGCACTATCATTAAATGGAGGACTAAGAAAAGTGAGTTGAAGAAAATAGCATTTTCACTAAGGTTTGAAGGTAGGAGCCTGAGATGAGGTAGAGCACTCAAAGCATGGGGCAGAGCCTGTGAAAATTTGTGGAGTTCAAAATTAGACTGGCATGTCAGGAACAGCAAGGAAGCTAGTGTCACTGGATCAGAGAGTAGGTGGAGGTGCATATAAGAGGACTAAAGAGATAGCAAGGAGCTGGGCTGTCAGGGGCTTTAAAAATCAACCAGAAACTTTTATTGGGGAAAAAGGGTGACATGGTTAGGCCTTCTCTTTAGGAAAATCAATTTAGCATTTGAGTGAGGAATGGATTGGAAAGGAGAGAGATTTGAGGCAGAGGCCAATCAGAAGGCTGTTGCAAAAATCCAAACAAATATTAAAAGAGAGAAAGGAAGGAAGAAAAAAACAAAAGAGAGAGAGAAAGAAAGGGGGAGTGAGACAGAAAAAGGGAGGAAGAAAAGAAAGAAAGGGAAGGAAGGGAAGGAAGGGAGGAAGGGAGGGAAGGGGAGGAAGGGGAGGAAGGGAGGAAGGGAGGAAGGGAGGGAGGGAAGGAGGAAGGAAGGGAAGGAGGGAAGAAGGGAAGGAGGGAAGGAGGGAAGGAGGGAAGGAAGGAGGGAAGGAAGGAAGGAAGGAAGGAAGGAAGGAAGGAAGGAAGGAAGGAAGGAAGGAAGGAAGGAAGGAAGGAAGGAAGGAAGGAAGGAAGGAAGGAAGGAAGGAAGGAAGGAAGGAAGGAAGGAAGGAAGGAAGGAAGGAAGGAAGGAAGGAGGGAAGGAGGGAAGGAGGGAAGGAAGGAAGGAAGGAGGGAAGGAAGGAAGGAGGGAAGGAGGGAAGGAGGGAAGGAGGGAAGGAGGGAAGGAGGGAAGGAGGGAAGGAAGGAAGGAAGGAAGGAAGGAAGGAAGGAAGGAAGGAAGGAAGGAAGGAAGGAAGGAAGGAAGGAAGGAAGGAAGGAAGGAAGGAAGGAAGGAAGGAAGGAAGGAAGGAAGGAAGGAAGGAAGGAAAGTTATTTGAGAAAGGGCAAAGACTGATTTGATTTACCTTTTAGAATCTGGATGGAGAAAACAAAGTTCTACCCTATAAACTTTTCAGTATGGTACATTTCAATCTCATACTTATGAGGGCCTTAATTTATCAAGGTCTCTGGCCCAAAGAACTGACTTTTCAGTGTTCAAGTAGGCGGGCCCTCTGGAGCTGAATGAAACAGCTCAGCTTCAGAAAGCAGGAGGCTGTACTTTCTGTCCTAATGCCTCATGAACACCATCGGCTGACAACCAGGAAGGCTGTATGTATACGTAAGGGGCCATGGATCATTACTTGGTTCTACAACTAGGGGTGAAGAAGAATTCTTCCAAAGGCTCTGCAGGAGATTGCTTTATGCCCTGAAGCATGAGGATTGCTTTTTTTTTTAAGCTAGTACTTTCTGACCTCCCTAGGATGACTGAAAATGTTATTCTTGTTCTTATAAATGTATAATCCCCACCCCCCTTTTTTTTTTACTTTTGGAATCCCAGTGACATTATTTGCCTCAGTGATTTCTACCAGCAATGAAACCCACAGGTTGATTATAGGCTATGTTTAAAAAAGAGAAAGAACAATTTCCTTTTATCCATTTTACATTTCTGTGCTTTTCAGTTTCATTTGGTGCTCCCCTTTGTTCTAGGTGAGGAGCAAGGTGAATAGAATAATTATAGTTTTCATTTGCAAAAACTGAATTTCCATGGGTTGAAGGTTCATCTAATACCTAAATTGATATCCTTGTCTAAGTTATATTAAGCTATGCAAATCATTCCAGAATATAACAGGGAAATTCACAACAAAAGCAAATGCCAAACTGTTTATGGTCCATTCTGGCCTTCATCTTAATCATTGTAAAACATGCTTAAAAGTTTGCATGTTTTGTTAAGCTTGATTTTTTCCCCAGTAAGTTCATTATTTCCAATAATTTACATTAACCTAAAATCTGATTTTTATCTCAGTCTTCATTTTCCATTGCTTTAGTAATTTCTCTGAGAAACTAGGTATGGAAATAAGTTTCCCACAGGAAATTGTGGAGATGTTAGCAGATCCCTCTTGCTCGTGTGTACAATAAGCACTTTGGGCTAGATGACTTCTAAGGTGCCTTCTAGCCCTACACCTGTGATCCTAAGTGACTTCTGGGCAAGGTCACATAACCTCCAGTAAATAAACGTGAGCAGTATCTGGGATAGTATAATCACTGGTCAATTTTCAAGCCTTCATATCCTCAGTGTTCTCTTACCTCCTCTCCTAATGAGAAAGCTACAAAAATACTAGGGTAGAAAATCACGGAAAATCTCTTGAATGTCATCAAAAGTATACCAGCATGCCTAATTCCTTATTCATTAGACTATATATATATATATATATATATATACACACATATATATGTGTATATATATATGTATGTATGTGTGTATGTTTATATATATATAATTAAAGGCAATAGTCAATTCAGTGATCAGTTAGTGAAAAATAGAGATGTGACTTCTCTCATCCAAGTTTATTTTTTATGAATACACACAATCCTTTGAGGGTCCCTGGACCCCAGGTTAAGAGCCTCTGGGCAAGAGCAACCTGTAATGATGGGTGGCAACCACTGTTTCACCAATATTTTTCTAAGCCTCTTCAATAAATATCTAGTTGAATTCAACAAACATTTCTTAAGTGCCTGCCTTTTAGAAATAAGACACTAGGCTAGGCTCAAAGGCCATGAACACAGCATGTGCACAAATAAGCATGATACAAATTAAGATTTAATAAGGACAAAGGGGAACAAGGCAAAATGTAATGAACTATTCAAAATGAGTAGTGACCCTGCTTCAAGATCAACAACATGGGTCAAAAAAACAAACAAACTCTGAATGGAAAAAACAAACCTCTAACCTCTTTCCTTCCTTTCCCTGTTGTCTGTGGGTTCAATGAGCCTTTCAAGTGTATCTCTTTTGCTAATGTCTTAAAACTTCTTCCCATTCTGTCTTACATTCCAATTTTTCTGGAGAAATAAACAGGAGCTTTAATTCTCTCCCCCTTTATATTTTTATGGTAATGCCCAAGAAGTTGGGGCCTCCTTTGGGATACAGATTGGACAACTTGTATTTTACTTTTTATGTCCTTTCTTCTTCCAGCCAAAGTGAGGAATTTTTTTTTTCTTTTTCAGGCTTCCTCATATTAGCCTCTTAGACAACTTGAACCATTTTCTTTGCCCTTTCATTGAAGTCAATGGGGCTTTGCAAATTGTCATTGTACTACTGAGTCAGTAATAGCTATTATAGATTAAAAAAGCATTATTAAAAGTAGCTAATCTGAATGCACATCAACTACTTTTCTCATTTGAATAAGAGTCATATAATTTTTTTAAATACCATATTAAAAATGCCCAGTTTAAACTACAGAATATAATTTCATCTTAAAGAATAGTGTATTCTAGAAGGCATGTTTTGTGGATTTCTTTATTATAGTGTTGTCAAAGACCAACTAGCAGCTAGTATGTAGTGCAAATATTACTGGATTTAGAATCTAAGATTCTGGGCTCAAATCCCAGTTCTCCTACTTTGCAACTTGGACAAATCACTTAACCCCACTAGGCCTCATATGTAAAATGAGGGGTTAGACTATATGATTGCTAAATACCCTTTCAGCTCTAAGTTTTAGGAATCATTAATGAATCCCTTCTTCTTTGTAAATCTTTTCATCAGTTTTTATTGTTTTGTTTTAGGTTTAAAATTGGTTTCCCTATCTTATCCAAATAAGAGGTTTTGTTTTCTTTTGTTAATCTCTACTCATTGGCCAATCCCATTATTGAGCAGCAGAGAAGCTTTTACCTTCTCCATTTTTCCGAAATGGGCTAGGTTGCCCCTCTTTAGGCTGCCTTGTGGACTCTTTCCAGGATCTTACTATACATTTGCCCAGGAATTTGAGCAGACACTGACTTAAGTTCTCCTATAGCTCAGAACTCCCCAAACTCAAGATATTTCCCAAACTCGGCCTCCTCCAGTAGCAGTTATTTACAGGCATGTGCCACCTCACCGAGATAGAACAATTATTTTAATTCAAGATGTCTAACATTAGAAAGATAATATGGTATAACAGATATACCTTGATTCCAAGTTCTGCTTGTGACCCATTTTAACTAAGTTACCAAAGGTAAATCACTTAAATTCTTATTTCCACAGGAAAATCTCTAAAATTATCAATTGGAGATGCTATTCCCTGTATGAATATAGGAAATCTCCACATAGATGAAATCATAGGTCTGGAAAAAGGGGGGGAAACCATTTAATACCAGTATTATCATATTCCCATTATCTATTGTCCATTTTCCATGTAATCTAGCCAAAGGAAAAAAAGGAAAACACAATGCTCTTCTCCAATGGAAAAGTATATGACTAAGATGTGATATTACTATTAGAAAATCTTTATCAAATACCTATTAAACAGATAATTGAAAAAGACCGGGAATTGTTATCATACAAATTTTCCATCATGTATTTTCTGGGAGTTGCTTCAAAGAGTTTAATCATTGCGAGTTAGTATGTTTAATGAAGAAAATAATTTTATTATTAAATTTGAATTCCTATAGACACCATTTAAATATATAAGGAAGAGTGCACAGGATGAATTATGTGTTTTTGTTTATGCTGAGCCTTAAAGGATAGGTAGAATTTTGATAAGGAAAACTGTTGAGCAGGGTATCCAGACAGAAAGAAAGATATGAACAAGACCTGGGAATGACAAAGGGAGGAGAGAGTTGGTCAAAACATATTTGAGAAATGATGAGGAGTCAGTTGTATTGATAAATTTCATATATGTGAATGGAAATAATGGGAGAAAAGGATATTAAAAAAAACTGATTTGAAATCATTCCATACCTAGTCTCAAAATACAGTCTAAGCAGTTTAGATGGGGAACAACTGAAAGTTTTTAAGCAATGGAGTGACATGAGGCACAATATGGACAATACAGAACTAAGAAGATAGTGACCTGGGTTCTAACACTTTATTTGGCTCTTTGAATACTGATCTTTGAATCCTGATATTGCCATTACTTGTGGTACAACTATAGGCAAATTAATTTACTTCTCTAGATTTCAGTTTCCTCAATTATAAAGTATTTGGATGAAATTATTTCCAAAATACTTTTCAGCTCTGATGTTTTATTATTTTAAAAATATTTTGTTTTTCCCTAATTATACATAAAAAACTTTTTTGACATTCATTTTTTAAAAATTGAGTTCAATATGCTCTCCCTTCTTCTTAACCTCCCTCCTTCACTCTCTCTTTACCCTCTAATCAAGAGAATAAGCAATCTGATTTAGATTTTACATGTGCAATCATATAAAATATTTTCCATATTAATCATTTTGTGGAAGAGAACTCAAACAAAAAAAAAGGAAAAAAAGAAAGTTAAATATTGTATGTTTTATCTATATTCATACTCTATCAGTTCTTGTTCTGAAGGAAGATAACATTTTTCATCTCTGGAATTGTCTAGTATCACTCTATTGCTTAGAATAACTAAGTCATTTGCAGTTATTCATCAAAAAAATATTGCTATTATTGTGTACTATGTTCTTCTGGTTCTGCTCGCTTCACTCTGTATCAGTTCATGTAAGTCATTCCAGATTTTTCCAAAACTGCTGCACTTGTCATTTCTTATAGCATAATGGGAATATTTCATTAAAATCATATACCATGACTTGTTCAGTCATCCTCCAATGATCGACAACTCTTCAATTTCCAATTCTTTATCACAAAAAAAGATTTGATAAATATTTTTGTAAAAATAAGTCCTTTCCCACAATCTTTGATCTCTTGGGATACTGACTTAATAGTGGCATAGTTCCATTGGGCATAGTTCCAAATTGCTCTCCAGAATGGTCCCATCAGATCGTGACTCTACAAACAGCTCATTTGTCTGACATGCTGGTATTTAAGATTATCAACACGATGATAACACATGGCAATGATGTCAAACTCAAATAGAAATTTGACAAGCAGGCCACATAATGACTTTAAAAATCATGATTTAATATTATCTAGTTGTATTTTTTTGTTTTTTGTTTTAATTTTTCCCATTTTTTCCCAATTGCCCAATTATATTTTTATCTAGTTCTGACCAAACTTGAGAATTTTTAGGCCCAGAGTTTTATACCTCTTTCATGATAGAGTGAAACAGTAAACCAAAGAGAGACCAATAAGGAAAATGCAATAGGTAAGGGGCCACCTATTCATTATTCATTCAAAAGGCTTTTTTAGTAGCTCTACTATCTGCTTGTACAGTCCTAGAGATTCTGAACCAGGTTAGTGGTAATAATGAAAGACATATTAATTATATAGAGGGATTAAGGGAGTGAAAAATGTTTAAAATGATGGCCAGAGGCTTCTTGTCTGAGTAACTGGAAAAAATGGTAACAGCAATCAATAACATATATTGGGGAAGAAAGACAGATTTTCACAGGGGAGACAAGTATAGTTTCAGTCATGTTGAGTTTGAAGTATTGACAAGACACCTGGATGTGTATAGTTTCAGTCATGTTGAGTTTGAAGTATTGACAAGACACCTGGATGGAAAAACCTCACAGTAATGAGTGAATTCATCAATTTTTTCTGCTTGACTACAAAGGCAAGTACAAAAATCCAGATTATCTGACTAAGGGATACATAAAATGGAAAAAACAAAATAATATTTAGCATTTGCATATCATTTTGATAGTTATAAAAACACTTTAAGTGTCTTATCTCCTTTGATCCTTAAAAGGACTTTATGAGACAGAAAGTACAAATATTATCATTCCCATTTCATAAACTAGAAAACTGAGATTCAATGACATCCAAAAGAGGAAAAGCCAGAAAAAGAGGCTGAGAGTATTTTGCCTACTTCACAATGTTGCCCCAGTCAGGTCTTTACTCACAGTTCTCAACTCGGATAGCTCTTATTTCTGGGAAAGTTATAAAAATATAGAGACACCTGCATGTAGCCACTGTCCCTTGAACCAGTGAGGCAAATGATAATGAAAGTTTCTCCATGACAACAAGAGCCTATAGAGCTGGGACTATTTCCTATTGCCTGCTTTAATTATTCCCAAACTAACTCCTAAAATATATATAAAAGTAAATGAAAACCTGTTTCTCTCTGGTTTTGCTCTATTAAGTAGGTGGTAAATGAGATTTGTTAACTCTTGTGGAGATAAACAGGGGAGCTTATGAAAAAGCATTTCATTTGCATATTTTGATCTGATGGGTGTGGATACTAATTACACAGCCCTCTGCAACTTTCTTTTGAGGTTCTGGATTAATTAATATTGAATATTTTAATGCATCAAGAAGGCTATTCTCATGCAAACTAAATTACATTTTTAAAAAATCAGTTTAAAAAGTACCTATAAGGTCTATTGATCATGACAATAAAGTTTCCCACAAAGCACTATAAACATATGCACCCATTTATGAAAAACACATCCTCAGGCTTTGCCTCAGGCTCCATTACTCCCTGGTCTCTCCTTACTGTCCAGGAATGGTATCAGGCCTCATAAAAGAAAATGAACTGTGCTGCCACACCAAAAGAATGATATCTCTCCTGTTTTAATATATTTATCCAAATTGAAACTTTCTGCTTTCTCCATTTTAAAGCTTCTCTTTACTAAATTTGAATGTGATCTAATGAAAAACATGAGTATTCGGCTTGGGTTCTATATGTCCAAAACAACATGGGATTGAAAGAATAAAGAGATTTTGAAGAACTCCCATATTTTACACAAGAGGACAAAGATCTAGAGAAGTCAATGCTTCTTCCAATGATTCTTCCAGTACAGATGCCCTCTCTTTATTTTTTCTTTCATTCTCGCAAAGACAATTTTTGAATGAGTATTTAGCCATTGAATTAAAATCAAAGTAAAAGAAAATGCTAAAAGAAGGGGGTCAAAGGGAAATATTTTGAATCATTTGAATGTTTGGAAGTAGCCTCTGCTCGGGTTGGCATTGTAGAATCCCTCTTCAAGGGAGGAAATACAAAGAAGCAACATGAGAGAAGAAAGAATATAATAGATTTAAAATGTGGAGATATGGGTTTGAATTGGGATTCTGCCATTTGATAGCATTGGGATAATGGACTTCATTTTAGTTCTTTGGTGATTGGATTAGATGATCCCTAAAGTTTAGATCCCTATTATTATGGATATAGTATAGGCAGTCATGATGATAAAAATGGTTTGCTTTAAATGTGTATTAATATCTAAGAACTTTCCATAGTATTTAGAGCAATAGTTTGCTCTTTAATTGCATTCTATCTCATCCCAATCCTTTTCTATGTGTAAATGTTAAGTCATCTCCCCAAGGAGACTTTATCTTCTTTAAGAACAGAGGCCATATCCCTTAGTTTTGGGGTTTTTTTTTCTACTATGCCCCATAGAGGCAAGTATGGATCCACAGTGGATCTATAATCTGAGGACCAGTCTAGTGAGCAAAGATCAGAAAGCTGATCACCAGGTTGACTGCAGGGTGATGAAATTTCACTCAAAGTAATCTCCAAAATTATCCAAATCATACTATTGGTAAAAGTGCCCATACACATACACACACACACACACACACAAAAGCATTAAGTTGCACCCTAAAGAATATAGCACAGTATTATGCCTAAATGTAATCTGGTTTCCATACAAACATGGCACATTCAAGTTTGGCTTGAAGCCAAGTTATCAATACTTATTGAATTCAACAATTTATAGAGAAGAATGTATATGGGGCTCATCATAGCATTCAACCAGCTAAGAAAAACAAAAGTTGTCTATCCCGGTAACAATTTATGGTCAAGAGAGCAGGCTAAAAAAAATTAATTTGCTGTTTATTGCCATTCTTGTTATGACTGGTATCTTTAAAAGTTGGGCTTATTAGCATGCAGGTCTACAATTATGCACTGAGCTCTGAGCCTTGTAATGTCCTGTCGTTTTACCTCTAGGGATTTATGTTTGAATTCAGTTCAGTTCATAAGCGATCTGCCTGCAGGACAGAATGACAGAACCATTAGCGCTCTCACCAGCAGATGATGGTAATGATATTATTATTTTCCCAATCAGTTTGGTGATGGCTGTTTGAACCTCATTGTGCCTAATAGAAAAAAAAAGGTATTAATATTTGAAAACTCAATGTATTGTGTTTAGCATCATTATTGCTGCATTTTATGGCAAGTACTTTGACATTTAAGTGGGTTTCCATTTACAATATTGCCACTATAATCTCCTCATTTTATAATTGCTTCTGGATACTTATAAGGTTTAATTTCTGATATTACTTCTCAATAAAAAGAACTCATGTATTAGATTTATGGAAAATCATCCTAGGGATTTTACAGTGTTAGTTTAATATTGGAAAGGCTCAATACAGCACCAGGTCCTATTGACAGCTGACGGACTGCTTGAGTTATATAGATTTCTTGGGTAAAACAGCCACAGGGGCTAATTACATTTGGGGGGGGGGGGAGAAAAGAAAGATATTTCTTGTCTGGTAGGCATGGAATGTATAATTAAGTATTAGAAACTGAATAGCATTTCAGGGTTTTTTCTAAGTTGCCCACCATTGGATTGCTTGACTCTGGGATGGACACAGGAGGTCTTCACTGAGCATGCTCACCCCTTACTCCAAAGCCCTGACAGATAGCTCCACTCAAGTGTGGGGCTTTCACTAGCTGGCTTGATGTCAGTCAACCAGAGAATAAGTTTAAAAGGTCTGCAAACCAAAGGAACTGCTGCCTAGCCTGGCTGACAGCTTTGTTTCTAGTTGATGGATTGGCCAGGGGAAAAACGAGGCAAAGATCAAACGTGGCCTAAACATTTCACTTTAGATCTTGGTATCTGGGGAACGAGGAAAATCTCTTCCCCTTTTGCTTGGCTCTGGAATTAGAATTCAGTACAGAGAGAAAAACTTCTTTCATGTGGATGCTTACCAATCAGTAGTATCATAATAGCACTTGATCAGTCTCCTCAAGACTTGATGCAACTTTGTAAAACCATCCTAAAAGTTTCTTTTTTTTAATACATGCATACAATGTATATGTGGATATTCTTGGATCCCTGAAGCTCTTCAGGTCTTTACAAATCCAATCTATCCTGCCATACCCACTGCCCCCAATACTATCATTGTGTAAATACATATTTAAATATTAATTAATTCTATACAAGCTATATGAAGCAAATCAGAAGATGGCCTTGGTGTACTCTAGTTGTTATAGTATTAGTAAAGGTTCCAGTAAGGCAATAACCTATCATTTCTAGTTATAAATGCTGAAGAGGTGGTTGTTTTAGATTCTGGGATTTTTAGACTCAATTAACTCTCCTGCTCTGTTCTGCCCATTCTGAGAGCAGCTTTATTGTGCTTTACCAAAAGATGGAGTAACCCTCTTGAGATCAATTATCTAATCAATGCAACAAAAGTATCATTTGTGTTGTATAATTTTGTAAGAGGGACACATTGGGAAACTACAAGCTGAATCTAAATGGCCCTCTTGCCCATCTATTAACAGTCCAAAGCTAAATGGTAACAAAGAATATAAAATAAAATACCAGTCATTGGACTTGTCTGGATGAAAATGTGATCTGGGCCTAAGAAGAATTATCAGGTTCTGAAATGGGAAAGAAAGCTTCTCTGGAGACTCCCTACAATGAGAACCATATAATGCCACTATGAAACCAATTCCCTATTATGAAAGAAAGATATATTTCAGAAAAATAAAATGTCACACAAAAAATCTTCCCAGTAACCCACAGAAAGTTAGAATTTGAAAAGACCTTGGAAAATCCTGTAAGCTGACTTCCTCATGGTATAGATTAGGTTGTTACATACCAGAGAAGAAAAATGGCTCCAAGAAGTCATTCACTGGTCAAGGATTAGAACCCAGATTTTAACCTAGAATCCTTTCACTATGCTACACTGCCTGACGTAAAGCACACAGACAGAGTGGAATAGTGACTAGAGATCTGGACCTGAAGTCAGAAAGACAACTTCAGACACTTATTAGCTGTGTGACCCTGGGCAAGTTACTTAATGTTTCTGTGCCTCAGTTTTCACATCTATAAAATAAGAACATTGCCTCTAGTTACTTCCACTTTTTAATCTATTATCCTATAATCTTCAGACAGTGTGATTCAGTGCTCATAGATATCAATCCTGTCATCAGGAGGATCTAAGCATCAGTCATCATCACCTGTGAATGTTAGATATCAATAAAATCGATGGTTCCCCAAATAGATACTACACATCTCTCAGCATTAGATTAGGATAAGGGGGACATTAGAGAAATATTCAGTGCATCCCAAGAGAACCTTCAAATAGTTCTTTCTCAGTGTTGAATTTTCTCAGTATTGAAATATAGTTCACCTGCAATTTGCCTATATAGCTCAGTTGTTTAGTCCATGATGCTAATGAGACCAAGACCATGAATTCAGTTCACAAAACAGTTAAATTAAAATCACTGACTTGGACACTAAGATAACCAGATAAAAAATATAGATAGAAGCATCATGACCACAGCCATCTTAGCCATCATCATCATAATCATGACCACCATCAATATCAAAAAGACAGAAGGATTATACTAATGTTCTCAACCCAAAGTGACTAGATGAGAAGGTATAAATCATCATCAACATCACCATCATCATCAAAATGACCAGAGTCATCCTTAAGAAACCTGAACATAGTGACCAATGTCAAGTATGCAAAGAATTGGTAGAAACTGTATAACACATAACAGGGCATAAAAACTGACTCCTGCTGAATACCTATCAATGACCTGTTATCTAGAGTGATGCATCAAGAGCTTGCTATCCCTCATGAACCCACAAATGACAAATCTCTATGCTACAAATATAGACCTAAAAATATCCTAGAGAACTTGGCCAATGTCTTTAACCAGAATTGGATAATTATCACCCACAGTACTGTTGCCCCAAATCTCCCAGATCCAACCTTGACCCATAAAAACAGAACAACTTAAATAGATGTTGTTATACCAAATACCCAATCCCTTAAATAAAATCTTTGAAAATGTGGAGACCTAGAAGAGGGGATGAAAATTGTTTTGGGAACAGAATGAGGTCTATGGTATCCTGGAGATCTTTTCTACTAAAATTATACTGAGTTGACCCACAGAAAATTAGCTTATGTTCTAATTCTTTTATTCAGCTACTAAAAGCAGTTATTTTATCCACTTGTACAATAGCCCATAGGATATTACACATTATAAAAATAATAGCAGAATTGCAATTTGTTCCAGAACTATTTTTTCTTTTTTTTCTATTTATTTCTATCTGAACTGCATCAAAAAATATAAGAATGCGATAGATAACACACATGTCATAATCATAGTAAAGTTTTAAACTATTAAAGCTACTTAATTAAAGTTTAAAATTACACTGACTTTGATGCCTTTCATATTTATGTAGTATTTAATATTTACAAACCACTTTACATCTATTGTTATATTTGGCTCTATGAGGTAAATACTATGAATATTTTCATTTTTGAGATAAGGAAACTGAGACAGAGAAAATTTAATAACTCTTCTTGGGTCCCAAAATTAGTATCTAATATGGAAGTCAAAATTGAGTATTTCTGTCAATAAGTTTAATAATAAGCCATAGTATCTCTCTTGTCTGAAAGTTTATCTGCTCATCACTAGACAAAGAATTCATGATGTCTTATTGATCAGTCAATATTACCATCTTCATTTTGTCTTTCTCAAGACATGTCATAATACTTCTTAAAGTCAGCCTCAGGCTACTAGCAGTATGACCCTGAGCAAGTAACTTAACCTCTATTTGTCTCAGTTTACTCAGCTATAAAATGGGCGCTGACTTCACAGGTATGTTTGGAGGATCAAATGTGTCAGAATTTGTAAAGCATTTAGCTTAGTGTTTGGCACATATTATACTTATTTCTGCATATGTTGAATTTACCTCCCCCAGGAGAATATACAGTATTTGAAAACAGGGACCTTCAGAGTGAATTGCATAAAGTAGATGCTTAATAAATATCTGTTTAGGTGGATGAGTATCAAGAAATCTTCTTGGTCTATTGGTTATTAGACCCATTAGGCTCAGAGTAGCCAACCCACTACCATAGACCAAACCGACTGGCCATACAACACCTACTAAACTCTAAATAACTACAAAGACCTCCTAGGTATTGTTGATGATGGGTGGGGTTGAGGAGAGGTGATTTAAGAAGGATAGAAGACAGTCTCTTTGAAAAAAGCAGGTATAATCTGAGTAGGAAAACAACACAAATTCTAAAGTTCTTTTCTTACAGAAAAATTTTGTCTCTCTATTTAAGATCCAACATAATATGATACTACTCTATCTTTTTAACCAGATTTTGTAAAAAAGATAAAAAATATTTAAAAAACTGAACAATTCACTGTTCAACCAATCGGTCGATAAGTATTTATTAAGTAAATTCTATATTCAGGCATTGTGTTTAATACTAAAGATGAAGAAAATGAAAATAAAGTTTCTTCTCTAAAGTAGTTTGGTATTTTAATGGGGGAGGGATTACATACATAAAAGGATTCTTAGAAGATGCTTCAGAACAGATGGAAGGCACTCTGAAAGGGGAAGATGCTACTAACTGGGGGGACTGGGAAAATTCTGCAAAAATTTGGGTGTGTGTTAAATCTTGAAGGAAGCTGTACTACTTCCAGTGTTCTTCTGTGCTTTTGCTTACACTGTTTACTTTGACTAAAATGCCCTTTCTTTCTCATTTCCACTTTTTGTGGATCCAGATAAAATGCTACCTGTCTCATGATGCTTTTTCTGATTCCTTTCCTCCTCTCCCTGATGATCCTTGTTCCTGAAGAACTGTCTTCATACGCATATCATGCATTGGTTTGCATTATATTTATTTACGAGCTCCACAGCATCAAGGAATGTGTCTTATTTCCTTTTTTAAAAATCTCTTCAATTGCTTAATACAGTAAAGTGTTGATAGTAGGTCATATCAATTTTCTAAAATAGAAATAATAGTAATTTCTTGAAATACCTTCTGTAACAGCAAGTGCAAATTAATAAATACTAACATAAATTTCCTTAAAATAGAATTAGCTATGGCATGGATTTGTCCTTAAATTCAAAATACTACGAAGACTTCATGATAATATATTTTATGTTACAGGGCCATAGACATAGGCACTAAGGAAGGATAGTGGCTTCAGTGGAGGAAAAATTGAATTCTGTGCATACTCAAACTCAAAGACTTGTCAAGTCTTGGCTAGAGCTTTTTCAATCCCAGAAAGAATGGGAAGGGAGTGTCTATGTGGTGCTAGAAACATCTTGGCCTCTTCCCCTATAGCTAATGGATTTTTCTTTTTGAAATAGTTACTCCTTCAATATTATTTCCATGGAAGTCCTCCAAGTATGTCCCTTCTGTTGAGCCTGTGCTAAAGAACACCAAACAAGCCAAAGGTGATATGAAAAGTGGGATCATTATGAAAACATGTACATGAGAATATTTCCTCTGTTTCCAAACTTTTTTGAATGGCATATGACATTTTATATCTAGCATCAGCATCTGACAATTCAGGGGCTTAATTAATCATGCAGCACCCTGAAATGGAAAGAATATGGGAGATCCAGGAAACAGGCTGAAAGTGGTAACTCGGTCATTAATTAGATGATGTTGGATAAGTTATATCATTTCTCTTGGAATCATTTTTTTCATCTGTAAAATAAAAAGGGGCTAAATTTATTGACTTTAAAAGTCAACAGCCTTTGCTATGCATGGAAAACTTTTGATAAGAGAAGTCCCTTTAACATGGGTATTGAGGATGTTTATAGAGGAAGCAAACTGGAAATGAAGCCAGAAAGCATAAAATTTTAATTTGCAACATTATTCAGAGAAAATAGTGTATTAGACCCATAGATTTCCTACTGCAGTATCTGATCATGACATAGAGAAGAAAATTCTGGCTTCCTGAAATACATGTCAGGCTAGCAAAAGTTTGGGGAGATCATCACAAGGTAGAAAGGTTTTGAGTCCAAGCCAAGTAATTGACTGTGTTTGCTTAAATGAGAAGAGAATCATCAACAAAATGTTTGTCGCTTGGTGATTTAAGGTTCTGTGACCATGGTAAGGCAGGCAATTGTCTACTATGATACCTATAGAAAGTCACAATCTGTGCATGTACAGCAATGATATCACAGATCTTTCAAAGCACAGAAATAAGAAAGATCTCTCAAGAAGTTGCCTGTGAGAAAAGTATAATGCACATGACTTGTAAAATGTTTCTCTGAATATATTCTAGTTTGATCTTCTCATTTTTTGAAAGGTAATCCATTAAATTAATCTTTTTGGCTAGGAAATGTCTTTTAAAAAAGGTTATAAACTATTATCATTTTTTTTTATTTTAACAAAACCTACTGATACACATTGTACTACTTCAACTTTCCCTATAACTAAACAGGTATTTGCCACCCATAAACTTTGCAAGAATGCTTTAAGAAAAATAATATCTACTTGTGGTGCCTTTGACTCCACTTTGGAAACAAGATTCCATGTAAGTTCCACAAACCATTATCTTCTTAATATTTGTTGCTGCTTCTACTATCATGCTATTAAATTATAAAACCCTTCTTACCAATCTTTGGGAGCAAAAGCAAAGACAAAACATTTTGTGTGTATTCTCTAGACAAAGAAAAATCCATTAGAATCTTGGAAGAGTTCAAAAATATATTCTCCCTTGCAAGGAAAGCAGTGCTGGCTTGCAGGCTGTCCTCTGCCTTAGTCATGAAGGCAACTAGACAAGAGGGTGTGGGAATATGATTTCAGGCCTAATTATCCCAGCTACTCCACCCCTTCCATTACTGTGTTTCATCCCATTTATATCACGTCGCTGAGCTGATTTGAATACTGCCACTAAAACACTGGCGTGGTTCTTTGGAGCATTAAGTTATGGCAGTGTTTCATAATTTTGCCATTCTTGGATATCAGCATGACTTAAATTGTGCTTCAGGAGGACAAATAGCATTGATACTGTCTCATGCAGAGTAATGAAATAGATAGGTAATGGCAAATAATTTTTAATAGCATCATGACATAGTACAAAAATCTCTGGACTAAGAGCATGGAAGCTTAGGTCTTTGTCCTGGTTCAGCCATTCATGAGGTAACATATGTAAAGTGTTTGGCAAACCATAAAGCACCAAGTAAATGTTAACTATCATCATCGTCAGGGGAATCACTTAATTTTAACCCAAAATTTCTTAAACTTTTTTTATGGACTTCTTTAGAAGTCTGATGATCTCAGAATGGTGTGTTTAAATATATAAAATGCATAATAAAAAAGGAAATCAATTATGTTGAAATACATCTATCCAAACATTTTTTAAAAACCAAAAATTTTACTGACACCAAGTTATTAAGAACCCTCATCTTGACCTCAATTTCCTTACCTTTCAATCATCTCTAATTCACTTTAGCTCTAAAATTCTACATATGATTCTGCTAGTATAGTTATAGTCAAGAATTGAAGTAAAGCCTATGAGCATACTTTTATATTTTACGTTTCCATACATGCATTTATAGGACTTTATAGTCACATAAAAAATAATTGTAGATTACTATAGTCAATCAATTGTGTTTCTATGTATCTACTTAAAGGAATGAATACTGATTGGACCATATGTTTTCTAATTATGAGACTTTGGTCAGTTGATATAGTAAGCATCTTAAAATGTCAAACAATTTTGATCTGGAAAGATTTAGCTTGAAAACTTGCATTGCTTTCTTGTTTATATTGCCAATTCTTTCCACGCATTGAGAAGCAAATTCTATTTTTATTGTTGCCATTAATCCATTCTTTTAAATAAACATCATGGCTACACATCTGGTCAACTAGACAACAAAATTAGAAATTCTCCCATAGGGGGCAACTGGGTAGCTCAGTGGATTGACATCCAGGTCTAGAGATGGGAGGTCCTAGGTTCAAATCTGACCTCAGACACTTCCCAGCTGTGTGACCCTGGGCAAGTCACTTAACCTCCATTGCCTAGCCCTTACCACTGAAGAACAGGGTTATAAATAAAAAAATAAAATAAATGAATAAATAAATCCTCCCATAGGCTTCAGCTCTTATTGACTCTAAGACAGAAGGTAAGAGTTTTTAATTAAAAAAATATATAATATATAGACCTCAGTTCTTAGGTTTGGCTATATACATTGACCAAACAAATGCCTTCTCTAATTCTAGGTGGATTCTAGCTATAGCTGTCACCAATTCCAAAATAACTACTTTTGAAAAGCCAAAAAAAAAGTGGCATACATATTCAGTAACAATACCATATAGCTTTATAAGGTTCAAAAAATTTTATAAAGGAATTCTTATTAAGTCACACAAAACTCTAAGAAGTAAAGAGAATATTATTATTCCCATTTTACACATGACACTTTAAGTAGTTAAATGACTCTTTCAGGATTATGAAGCTATTCAAGTGTCAGAGTCAAGTTCCAACCCAGATCTTCCTGAATTCAAATCCAAACTATCTTTGTATTAGAATACGTAGAGGAGCTCTGGAGAAGCTTACAATCTAATAGGACATATAAACAAATAATTATATTACAAAGTAGATTGTGATAAGTGCCCCTACCAAAAAATTGTTATGTGAGTTCTGGTAAGTCTCAAAAGATGGGACAAGATTATGAAGTATGGATATAGAGAAGAGGCAGTTAAACAGTTGGTTGTAATTTGTGATCCATGTATGCAAGCCAATTGTATGCTTGATGCATTAATTAATTTTTAATTAAGTTAAATTATGTGCAATATGTATTAATAATATGGACTGGCTGGATGCTTTTACCTACTTTAAAAATTATCTTGAGGAAAAATAAAATTTTAAAATGTAGCCTTTACTTGTGCTTTGGCTTATTTTTGTATCTGACCATCTTAAAAGCATCATCCACACACAGTATATAGAATGTACACTGGCTTTTCTAGGGACACAAACATCCAATTTATTCCTTTGTTCTTCATCACCTAAAAGGGAAATATAAATTTTTAAATATCAAGAGCCCTATCCTGAGAAGCATCATTATTTTTATTACCAAAAGACATATGAAGCATATGTTCATTCAACTTTACTATCAAAGAAATTATTTCTATAACCTCCATGTGCCCAATGATATTTGCCAAGTGTATCTGCAAAAAGCCAATTTTATCAAACATATTTGTCTACCAAATGGATTACTTGATAAGCTTAAAGAAAGTTTAACTGTAGCAGTGTTAAGATTTTTGTTGGATCCTATCAGTTTGCTCACATTTCAGAAGCTATTATAATGTTTTGGTCAGGATTCTGATATTACTCAGAACATCTAATACTCAGTATCATATATCCCTAAGAAGAGTGAGCAAAATAGATAAAACAAGAATTGCACAATGAATAATGGCTAAGTGAGTAAGAAAATGAGGTCTCCTATGGCAAAAAAAAGAGAAATATTCAACATTTGTTTTCTGAGAATATCACATGTCTTTTGCTTCAAAACTTAGACCTCTGTTTTCTCATTGGTGAAAATGTGATGATGGACAAGGATGGTCTGTAAGATCCTTCTAGATGGAAATCTAAGATCTTCTGATTTACTGACACAGGAACTTTTTTGTGTTTTGTTCTGTTTTTTTGGTTGTTGTTGTTTTTTTTAATAACACAATTAGTAAGCTCAGATAAGAAAACTAGACCTTATAGAAATCCTGAGAAAATAATCAGGTTGATTCTGTGTCTCCACCTAAAAAGAAAAAGGAGAGCTGTGACAGGGTCCTTGTGCCTGAACAACCCTCAGAAGTCAAGGCTTGAGGAATGCCAATCATATAGAAAATATCCTCCATCCACAGCCACATCATGTAGTTTCCTTGAAAGGGCATAGAGGCAAAGACACAAATGGACACACACACACACACACACACACTGGACTGTGCTGCAGATTCTGGAATGTGCCCGCACTGCTGGGGACAGCTGCTTGGCTCAGAGTGCTTCCTGGCCAGTCAAATCCCCTTGACTGAAGGGAAGTGGGCAACTCTTGTGGAAGATGTACCATACTCTGAGCAGCAGCAGAGGGCACTCACACTCCATGATAGACAGTGCTGGCTCTCAACCTTCTGCTTGCTTTTTGCCTCACCTCCTTCACTGTCAAAGAACCCAGTCCAGCCTCTTAGGGCACAGGAGAAGCCCCCTTCTCTCCTTTCACAAGCAGATCTCCTACCTTTCCAGAGGGTTCAGTAGGAGTAGGCTGGGTGGGAGAACAATGAAGGGCTTGGGGTTAGAAGGGATGAACAATTTATAAACTGCCCCCCCTATAGCCTCTCCCAAGGAGCTTGCTTTTATCTTCTCCAAATGCTCTCACGGTATAGTCAGTAGAGATTTGACACAATCTTCAGCAGAGACTGGGAAAGATCAACCCATATCTCCCATAGTCCATAAACACAGAGCAAGTTTTACTCAGGTTTATCTTTACGGACAAATAGCATCTATGAGGCAGCCTGGCCGAGTGGCTGTGATCCCATCCTTAGTAATAATAAATAAACTATCTCAGAAGTGAAAGAGACAGAATTGGAGGGATCAGAGGCAGCAGTGAACAGAAGCAGCCCTTGGTGATCCAAATAGAGGGGTATCTTTCTTTTTTTTCTTTTTCTTTTTTAATTTGTGTGTGTATCTCCCTATGTCTGTAAGATTTGCTCCTATTCTGAAGGCAGGTGATGTCCCTCCTGTGTAGGACTAAAAAAGTACAAGAGAATCTAAAAATACAACACATTTACCAGGAAAGTCTTCATAAGATTGCTGTCTTCTCCTTGGCATCACTATTCAGCTGGCTATTGAAAGGGCACTAATTTAATTAAGAGAACAGTTCTGATAAGATTTTGGGGAGGGGTGGGGGGGATTAGATTTTCTCATCTATCCATGCTGTTGGAGAGCTTGAGCAATTCTCTGCTACAACCCTTCCCCTTTCCCTCCTTGCTTTCCTACTTTACCCCCTCATCATTCACCCTATTTATTTAGCCCTCTAGAATAATCCTTCTTTGCCTGTTCATCTGAATACAGCAAGGTTCTTTGTGCAATATGCATAGAGATAACCATTCAACTTTAGTATGGAGATTTCCCCATTACCTTGCTGAAGATGACCCAACAAAGTGCCTTTGATGGTTTTGGTAAAGACAGAAAACAAATGAATAGATCTGAAGTTAGAAGTCCAAAAAACAGGGTTCTAGACTGACTGCCACTTATTAGCAGTGTGACCTTGGACAAGGTACTCCCCTTTCTGGCCATGGAAAATGAAAGTTGAGCTCTAACACATTATTCCTCAGTTATTTTTGCAAGTTACCCAAGTTCTGATGAAGGGTATAATGTAATGATGGGTATTAGGATGTGAGTGCCCAGCAGACCACTTTAGCTCAACAAGAATGACTCTTTGGGAGAAAGTTATGAGATTTTAAAGCAGGAAGAAACTTTACAGATTTTACAGATGAGAACCCAGATCTAGAAAAGTCAAGTTGCTTACAGGGACACAAGAGGATATGTTTGTAAAATAATAGAAAGAGGGCTACTGTACAGTGGAGTGGATAACTGAAAAATTTCTGTGTTCAGCATTTGAACAGACTCTTCTGGATCATAATGTAAGCTGCTTGAGAGCAGGAATTATCTCATTCTTTGTATTTGTATTCCCAGGACCTAACACAGTACCTGGGATATATCTAGCAATCAATCTATGATTGTTGACTAATTGGTATGAAAGGATTCTACTAGATATATAGGATGGATAATAAAGAATATATAGAAAGTGGAATGAATATCTAGAAATGAAATGGTAACTTCTTGATGACAAGAATAGGATTTTTTACTGCTTTGTATCCTCTTTCTAGCACAATGCCTTACAAATTAAGGAGGGGAGAAGCAGTTCTTTCATTAATGAAGAAGGAAATGATGAAATCACAAATAGGCTAACCTAGAATAAAATAATTATTTTATATGCAACATGATATAGGCTTAAATAAAGTATCTTTCCTCCAATTTATTGAATATTTCTAATGATTGCCTCCTTAAAAATAAAATTATCTAGAGTTATTAAATTTCTCCATTTCCTTTTGTGCATACAAACACATAGAGAATGCAAGGAACCCACTACTGAGAATAGCAGTGAATTTATTCCACTTAGTTATTATTTCTGAAGAGAATAAAAGTATATGGATATCATGTAGGAACAATTAAAAGTTTTCTGATGTCCAATCCTCAAAATAAACTGAGGAAAAAAAATGAGAGTGGAAGAAAACAATGTGACTAAACAGGAAAGCATCAGAAGGCTTCAGCCCGAACCCATCAGCATTTCTAACTCTAACTTCACATCTAGATTTCTTTCCAAATAGCATATTGATTGCTTGCAGCCAAATCGTGGTCTTTTAAATAGCATGTTCCTTTATCTTCATGGGCCCAGCCGTTTCAGATTTCAGACTTGAAATCTACATAGCTTGCAGGAATTGGTATTCAGAATAAGGCTTTCAGGTTTGAAGCTGTATGATATATGTGCACACTACCTAGAAAGCGTACTGCATTTCAAGTTTCCAAATACTTGCCAGGGGAAACACAGCCTTATGCACTCTTTCAGGAGTGAAAAAGATTTCCATCTATCACACTGGTGTTAGAAGACCATTCACAGGGCAGCCTGTTGTCTTCTGGGAAAGTCTACTTTGCCAACTGGGCAATCAGTTTTCAAGTCATCTTCTCATTCTACCAAAGTAATACGCTCCATATTAGAAATACTGCTAGATGGGCATTTCCATTGATGCAACGCTTGTGGATTGTGATGGAAAATGAATAGAAATCAGGGGATGCATATCATCCAAGTTTTCCCCACGTGTTCTGTCATCCTACTGTCATATCTTTAAAAAGGCAGAGGAAGTTGTTTGGGGTTTTTTTAGAGGAGTGGAAAGTTCTATTTCATAGGAACTTTAAAAAAAGAAGGCATCATTGTGTTTTCTTGTTTAGGAAAATTGTTTACATTATTTTTAATGAATATACCTACTTCTGTCTATCTGGTACTCTTTTTTTAGAAAACTAGCATGTTAACTTGATGCAAAATAAAGTCTCACAGCAGTTCTCTGAAAGCCAAGATATCTCTTCATTTTCATCAAAAACACTCATTATGCCACAAAGTTTAATTCCAGACCCCTTTTCTGCTGTAAAACAATGACTCAGGTTTCTCACATTGTGTTCAAAATTGATCATGATTGGTTATCATCTTTAAGTACTATTTAAAAAAAAGAAAAACTTTGGAGGATATGATAAGGGTCTCTCCAAAACATTATAAAATGTATATCACCATAGAATCAGTCAATAAACATTTATTAAGAACTTATTATGTATGAAGCACCATGCTAAGAGAGTGTTTTACTAAGAAAAGTAAAAGACAGCCCCTGCTCACAGTAAAGAGCAGGGCCATGTGAGTTTCTCAAGAAAAATCATAACCAATCAGTTTCATAAAATGTGAATTATTTATAAGATTGCCTAGACTAAAATCTTTTGTCAATTTAGTTCACTACTCAAATATGGCCTCAGATATTTCCTAGCTATGTGATCCTGGGCAAGTCACTTAACCCCAGTTGCCTAGCCTTTATGCTTCTTCTGCCTTAGAACCCATATTTACTATCAATGTTAATACACAAGGTAAGGGTTTAAAAAATTAGTTCTCTAAAATTCAATAAACACTATAAAACACTGTACAAAGAGCAACTATAAACAAAACACTCTTAAGACTTGGGAATACAAAACCAAAAGAAAATATTCCCTGGCCTCAAAAAGCTTATATTCTCTTGGAGGTCAATGGAAAAGTTACAGACAGGTATAATAAAATTTAAGGAATGAAAAGGACATTTTTGAAGATCAGACAAGACACTCCAGCAAAATTTGAGGAGGGAAAGAGAAGGTAACAATAGGGATGGAAAATAGTGAATCAGGGAAGGAATCTCAAAGGAAATTGTAGTATTTAAGTCTGACCCTTGAAGAAGGTAAAAAGATTTTGAAATGAGAAGGAACAGCATTCTCAGCCTGAGATAATGCAAATGATTGTGGATGGGGGAAAGAATGGTCACTTCTAGGAGCTTCTTATAGTCCTGTATGACTGGAAAATAGAGTATATATTTAGGAATTATATGAAATGAGCCTGGAAAGGTAGGATAGTACTAGATAGTGAAAAACTTTTAATATTAAGTTAAGGAGTAATACTGTCTTCTGGAGGCATTAGGGAGGCACTGGTGTTTTTGTTTTGTTTTCTTTTTAGCAAGGGAGTAACCAGCAGACCTGTATTTTAGAAAGATCATTTTGTAAAACCTAAAAAGAAGGGCATTAGCCAGGAAGACATCTCTAATTTTACATAATTTTGGAATAAGCCATGCCAGATTATGGCAATACAACAGTGTTATGGTATTTGGTAAATGGTCCATCAACAAAAATTTATTAAGCCCCTACTCTTCACTGGACACTTTTCTAAGATCTAGATTCAGTAATTATTCTCATATTGTTCCATGTATAACAGCATTATTTCTCCAATTAGAATGTAATTTGCTGGAAGAAGGCAGGGACTAAATCTCCGGCTTTTTTCACAATATTTTGCAGTGCTGAGAAGCACTTGATACTTTTTTTATTGATAATAGTATAATTTATACAATGTTATAGTGAATGATTTCAAAAAGTAAAGCACCCGAAGTTGTGGTGTTCTACCTACATATGAATAAATTGATATAAACACACACATGTACATTTATGCATATATGAACATCTAGCCACATATATGAATAGAGTTCTGAATTTATCCACCACAATTACTTTTGAACCTTACTCAAACACATAAAATGGTTCCAAAACACCCCTGGGGAGGAGGGAGATGATCTTACTTGCCTATTTACACTGTTTGACTCAAGAGATAAAAATTTCTCACATTCAGAAAATATGATTTATCTTGAAAATATAATACTAATATTTGTTGCTGGCTTTCTGCCATGAGCATGATGTTGGTATTGTGTTTAAAAGAAATTCAAAAGGCAAAACGGTTCTTCTGGGCTGGAGTAGTTGAAGAAGGCAATAAGTAGCAATAACCTAACTACAGCCAGTAGCTGAAAGTGAGTTATACCAGTATTAAGCCTAGGGCAGTAGAGAAGGCACCAGCACTAGGACTGAATGAATAGTGCCTTGCTTCACTGTGTAGTTCAAGGTGCTACTGTCCCTTAGGAGGATCTAGGGGGTCCGCTTCCTTAAGTTTTTCAGAGTTGGGGGAGAAAGGGGAGGGTGGAATAATTCAGAGGTTTAGGGCAAAGACTATTGGACTGAGTCAACCAATATGTTCTAGCTTGGCTAAAAATTAGCTCCAATTCTATGAATTTGACTTTATTTCATTTTATTTGCTTGGAAATACTCAGTTTTTATGTTAGTGAAGAATAAAAATAGAATGCTTTTCAATTACTAAATAAATATCAATGAGGAGGTTTTTTTTTTTTACAATTTAATGAACTTATAGTGTTGTATAGATAGAAGTCTCCTTAATATGTAACCTCATTAAATGCAAAATTACATAAAAAATAGGTTATAACCCTCCAATCTAAACTGCTGCTAAACTGACTGGTTTAAGTGACAAGCTGTGACAATCTCAATCTCTCTGTATGTATGTAAAAGATACATATATACATGCATGCATATATATACATATGTATATATGTATGTGTGGTCAAATGAATATGTACATATATATATGTATATAAATGATGCTGAAACTGATCCATTCTGCTTTTTATATTTAAAAATTTCAACTTAAGATTTGTCTTTGAATCTCTAAATTCAAATAAGAAGTGTTTGCCTGATTCACTTCCCATGGAATGGCAGGGGTGACCACTTACACTTAATGAATTGCAACAAAGACAATTCTGTGTGTGAGAATTGAAAATGACACTTCTTTTCAAAGGAAAATGTGTGAGGATTGGTACAAATCCGATTTAGGATTTGAGTGTCACATACTGCTTTGGCTCATCCTCAGCCCAGGTCTGCTGTGACTTACAGCAAAGAAGACTCACTCTGGCTGGATGATGGAACAACTGAGGGAAAATTACAAGTACGTGAAAAAAAAAAGAAAACAAAGGGAAAAAATCACTTCAAAATCCATCTTCTACTTTCTTTGCCCTGGATTGCCACTTCTACTTACTCTAAAAACCTACCAGGATTTTTAAAAATTCAATTTCAAAACAAGAGCCCTTTCCCACAGTAGGCTGGATGTTTCCAGAATTAACACATGAGTAGGGGCTATTTTTCCCAGCAGGTTCCTTTATCATTACCAAGGAGGAAAGTTGACAGGCTTTGTATCTGAAATGTAATTAGCTTGGGGGAGTATGTTCATAATGAAAGTAGAATTTACATTATTATAAGCATCTGATCCTTTGCTCTTTCTAACTGGTATTAAAAAAAATGAATTCTAGGATGTGTATTTGGAAGGTTTCTTAAATCCATTTCTTAATTTTTTTTCAGAGACTTTGATTAGCATGCTAGAAGTTTAAACCATTATATTATGGGAGTCTTCCCCAACACAGGAAAATAAGATCAAAGAGAAAGAATTATTCTAAAATGAACAAATCAGGTAGTAGTATAGGGCTACTTCTGAAACTCTACAAGGTGCTTTTGCAGTCACATAGATTGTTTGACTCATGTGAGGAGGAAATCCCAACTCCCTCCTCCACTGACCCATAATACTAAAACAGAAACAAAATATTCTACTGCCATTGAGACCCTTAAAGATGGAACCCTGAATTAAAATAAAATTCTATTTCTTGTGTGTTCACACACTCAAAAATAAAATTACAGGTAGGTGGCAAATGCCAAGAGACCATTTTCAAGTCATACAGTCTAGGGTTCTAGGGTAAATTAGGACAAGATAAATGCTGGCCTGATAGACTAGTGATGTCTGTGCTAGAATTTGAAACAAAACTCCCTTTCGAGCTACTACTTTCATGTCAGGAAAATAACATACACGTTCAACATTTAAAGCTTTGTGTGCCTAACCTTTTATGACCCCTTTTACATTCAGTTATTAATAATAATAACTATGATAATAATGCTTACGCCCAGGGCTGCGGTGAGGGTTAATTAGTTAATATTTATAAAGCATTCTGAAGATGAAAAGCACCATTTAAGCACTAAGTCTATTCTTTTCTTTTCTCCTTTCACCTCTCACTTTCATTTCCTTCTTTTATCCCCAGATCAATTTATTTTTTTCTCCTGCCTGGTTATTCCTTTCAATGATTATATTATTTTATATTTCTTTATCTATTCTTGCCTTGACTCCATATTGATACTAATGACTCTCCCCTTTCAGCCACATCTTTGCTCTTCTCTCCAGCTTTTTAGTCATGCCCCATCTTTATGCCCCATTTTCATCTCCTCTCTCTTCTTCCCTCATTCCATGTCTCTTCAATGTTACATTTTGCTTCTCCCCTTTCTAAAATTCCTTTAGCTGTAAGTGAATGCTGTAAAGATTAAAATTTAGGGGAGAGAGGGAGACTGAGGCAGGTAGAAATTAGTTTCTCTCTGCAAGGAATATATATTTTTTTAGAGGTTTATTAAAGTTAAGGATTAAGAATATACAAGTAAGAAACATGTGCCTAGGCCAGAGGCCTAGACAAAATCACCTCACATCATGGAAGAGCCTGCCTGCTCCAAAAACGGAAGTCCAAAAAGGGGCCCGAGCCCTTCAAAAGCCTTTTCTTAAATATCTTCTCGATCTCGGCCCAGGTGAGATTACAAGGCATTCTGGGGAAGTGGAGCAAAGGCTCATGGGGATTGTAGTCCTGTATTCGAGTCTATTTTTTACATCCCCCCGTGTGATCATTTGTGGAAAAATTAATTTTTCCCCAAAAGGATCATAAAAACATAATAAACTTAAAAGATTACAATAGTGTGAGGATAAGAGAAAAAAGAATAAAACCAATAATTTCTGAACACATTGACAAAAAGCCGTTAGGGGGCAGTCCCCTTTGGCATAAAAGTATACATACAAATAAATGTTCAATCAACCACACCCAAAGTTCAATTTTGTGCAACTTGTGGTCTGGAGGCTTCTTCATGGTGGCTTCTCCAACAGTTCAGTTCTGGATTCAGAGAGGTAGCATCTTCTTCACCTAAAATTCTTCTCAAAAGGAATTTAAACTTTGCAATTTAAATAATGATATTTTTTACATTCCCCCGTGTTGTGGGTGATTGAAAGATTCAGAATCAGTTAGGGATGCATGGCTGAGGTATGAGGTATATGAATCAATTGGCAAGAGATATTAAAAAGACATCAGAAAATACAAGGCTTTCTCAAAAAATGAGATCCATTTCCTCTTTGTATCTGGCCATGATCACTGTGAGTAGAAGGCAAATGAATTGAACAAGGTTAACAATTTTTTCATCTTTAAAAATACAGTAGTACAAATATGTAGATATCAAAATCCCCAAAATTCTCAATAGCCCAATTAATTACAATAGCAACCAAACACACTTTCATATTTCACATAAGTTGCTGTGTGACATTTTTAAAACCTATGAATTGATGGACATTTGTCACAATTTTTACAAATGTAGCAATCCTTCAACCTTGATATTTAAACATATTTTAAAACAAAGTAAAACTCATCTTGGGTTTAGAACATAATCAAGAAATCTATATATCATCCTGGTAGAAGTAAAATAGTGAGCTGAAGAGCATAAATAAAGGGGTGCTCCTTGTTCTTGGAGGCTTTTCCCAAGGGTACAAATGCCCTGAAATTAACTGCCCAACTTCCATTCACATGTGGGAAGGTTGGGGGTTATAAAATACATTTCACTTCAGCTACTAGAATGGGCCTTACCTCGTGGTAGGGGCAGGCAAAAATAACCAGACTGTTAAAAAAAATTCCAAAATCATATTTAAAAAACCCTTAAAATCAAATCATTTGAGGTATTTAGCACATTACATTTTCAAAGGTTGTTAATACAATTATAACCAGTTCTGAAGTCCATCTATCCTCAGCAAAATAGAAAAAAGCTGTTTTTTCATATATGGGCTTATTCACAATAATATTTTTTCAACACAGTTATAGGGGAAAAACAACAGAATTTCAAAACTCAGTACATTCAAAATAAATTCAACCTTCAGTTCAAGCAGAATAATATTGAATCCAGTAATATATGAACTTAAAATCACAAAGTTAAACCATAACAAAACAATGCAATAGAATACAGAGATTTTTTAATAAACCATTGGAGTCTGAAATGCCTTAGAATATAGCCTTTAGTCTCTTCAAAGTTCCTTGGGTTGTTTTTTCTTGTTTGTTTGTTTTTAATTATCCATTTAAATGTCTATTGTCCGAAGGTAGAGTAGTAAAGGCTAGGCTACGGGGTTCAAGGGATCCGTCCAGGGCCCCATAGCTGGGAAGTATCTGAGGCCAGATTTTAACTAGAGACCTCCCGGCTCTGGGCCTGGCTTCCAGTTCGCTGGGCCACCCATTTTCCTCCCCAAAGTTAAAGTTGAATCTTTGGGCTGAGTCTGCTCCCAGACAGGCAGGCAAAATCAATGAAACTGCCAGAAGAATCAAAAATCCTTTTAAACAGCCCATTACTATTAAGTTTCTGTTTGAAAAGTCTGTTTCTTCTCTTTAGTCTTTTCTCTCTTTCCCCTCTCTGATACCGCAGTGGCCAATACCCCCAGCCACGTGGAGGCTTAGCCTAAGGGAAAATCTCCTTTCCCTCTGGTCTCTCCCCTCCACCCACGTGGTCAATACTGTTACCAGCTGGTCGCAATGAGTCCTGAGCGATCTGCTCCAAGGATCTGGGTGATGAGCCGGCTGGGTCGGGCTCCTGGGTCTGGGGCACAGAAATAGGCAGGCAGCGGGCGGTGAGAGGCCAGGAGCAGGAGCGGCTGCGGGGGTGGGCAAGGCCGGGACCAGGTACCAGGTGAGGACGATCAGGGCTGCAGGCTGCAGGCAGGAAGCGGCAGGGCAGGTCCGGAGCCTGTAGCAGCTTTGCGAGGGTAGAAAACCTTGGCCAGAGACATATGGCTCAAAAAAAAATTTCTAGGT